>NW_027361820.1:1275823-2551647 GCF_039654945.1 Dendrobates tinctorius
TTTGAATGAAGAATCACATTTCTTGGTAGAATCATGCAGGATTGAAATTTTTGATGGTTTTTTACTCCTCTCAACAGCCCAAACAAGTTTCTAAAAGGATGAGTTTGCAACTACTTTACTTTTGGAGAAAATTCAAAACATTCATTATTCAATAGGGCCCAAACTATCAAAAACCAGCGGTTTCAATGAACACACATTTCTTGGTAGAATCATGCAGGACTGAAATTTTTGATGTTTTTCTACTCCTCTCATGAGCCCAAACAAGTCTCTAAAAGCATGAGTTTGCAACTACTTTACTTTTGGAGAAAATTCAAAACATTCATTATTCAATAGGGCCCAAACTATCAAAAACCAGCGGTTTCAATGAACACACATTTCTTGGTAGAATCATGCAGGACTGAAATTTTTGATGTTTTTCTACTCCTCTCATGAGCCCAAACAAGTCTCTAAAAGCATGAGTTTGCAACTACTTTACTTTTGGAGAAAATTCAAAACAGTCACTATTCAATAGAGCCCAATAGCAAAAATCAGGTTTTGAATGAAGAATCACATTTCTTGGTAAAATCATGCAGGATTGAAATTTTTGATGGTTTTTTACTCCTCTCAACAGCCCAAACAAGTTTCTAAAAGGATGAGTTTGCAACTACTTTACTTTTGGAGAAAATTCAAAACATTCATTATTCAATAGGGCCCAAACTATCAAAAACCAGCGGTTTCAATGAACACACATTTCTTGGTAGAATCATGCAGGACTGAAATTTTTGATGTTTTTCTACTCCTCTCATGAGCCCAAACAAGTCTCTAAAAGCATGAGTTTGCAACTACTTTACTTTTGGAGAAAATTCAAAACAGTCACTATTCAATAGAGCCCAATAGCAAAAATCAGGTTTTGAATGAAGAATCACATTTCTTGGTAAAATCATGCAGGATTGAAATTTTTGATGGTTTTTTACTCCTCTCAACAGCCCAAACAAGTTTCTAAAAGGATGAGTTTGCAACTACTTTACTTTTGGAGAAAATTCAAAACATTCATTATTCAATAGGGCCCAAACTATCAAAAACCAGCGGTTTCAATGAACACACATTTCTTGGTAGAATCATGCAGGACTGAAATTTTTGATGTTTTTCTACTCCTCTCATGAGCCCAAACAAGTCTCTAAAAGCATGAGTTTGCAACTACTTTACTTTTGGAGAAAATTCAAAACAGTCACTATTCAATAGAGCCCAATAGCAAAAATCAGGTTTTGAATGAAGAATCACATTTCTTGGTAAAATCATGCAGGATTGAAATTTTTGATGGTTTTTTACTCCTCTCAACAGCCCAAACAAGTTTCTAAAAGGATGAGTTTGCAACTACTTTACTTTTGGAGAAAATTCAAAACATTCATTATTCAATAGGGCCCAAACTATCAAAAACCAGCGGTTTCAATGAACACACATTTCTTGGTAGAATCATGCAGGACTGAAATTTTTGATGTTTTTCTACTCCTCTCATGAGCCCAAACAAGTCTCTAAAAGCATGAGTTTGCAACTACTTTACTTTAAGAGAAAATTCAAAACATTCATTATTCAATAGAGCCCAATAGCAAAAACCAGCGTTTTGAATGAAGAATCACATTTCTTGGTAGAATCATGCAGGATTGAAATTTTTGATGGTTTTTTACTCCTCTCAACAGCCCAAACAAGTTTCTAAAAGGATGAGTTTGCAACTACTTTACTTTTGGAGAAAATTCAAAACATTCATTATTCAATAGGGCCCAAACTATCAAAAACCAGCGGTTTCAATGAACACACATTTCTTGGTAGAATCATGCAGGACTGAAATTTTTGATGTTTTTCTACTCCTCTCATGAGCCCAAACAAGTCTCTAAAAGCATGAGTTTGCAACTACTTTACTTTTGGAGGAAATTCAAAACATTCATTATTCAATAGGGCCCAAACTATCAAAAACCAGCGGTTTGAATGAACACACATTTCTTGGTAGAATCATGCAGGACTGAAATTTTTGATGTTTTTCTACTCCTCTCATGAGCCCAAACAAGTCTCTAAAAGCATGAGTTTGCAACTACTTTACTTTTGGAGAAAATTCAAAACATTCATTATTCAATAGAGCCCAAAAGCAAAAACCAGCGTTTTGAATGAAGAATCACATTTCTTGGTAGAATCATGCAGGATTGAAATTTTTGATGGTTTTTTACTCCTCTCAACAGCCCAAACAAGTTTCTAAAAGGATGAGTTTGCAACTACTTTACTTTTGGAGAAAATTCAAAACATTCATTATTCAATAGGGCCCAAACTATCAAAAACCAGCGGTTTCAATGAACACACATTTCTTGGTAGAATCATGCAGGACTGAAATTTTTGATGTTTTTCTACTCCTCTCATGAGCCCAAACAAGTCTCTAAAAGCATGAGTTTGCAACTACTTTACTTTTGGAGAAAATTCAAAACATTCATTATTCAATAGAGCCCAATAGCAAAAACCAGCGTTTTGAATGAAGAATCACATTTCTTGGTAGAATCATGCAGGATTGAAATTTTTGATGGTTTTTTACTCCTCTCAACAGCCCAAACAAGTTTCTAAAAGGATGAGTTTGCAACTACTTTACTTTTGGAGAAAATTCAAAACATTCATTATTCAATAGGGCCCAAACTATCAAAAACCAGCGGTTTCAATGAACACACATTTCTTGGTAGAATCATGCAGGACTGAAATTTTTGATGTTTTTCTACTCCTCTCATGAGCCCAAACAAGTCTCTAAAAGCATGAGTTTGCAACTACTTTACTTTTGGAGGAAATTCAAAACATTCATTATTCAATAGGGCCCAAACTATCAAAAACCAGCGGTTTGAATGAACACACATTTCTTGGTAGAATCATGCAGGACTGAAATTTTTGATGTTTTTCTACTCCTCTCATGAGCCCAAACAAGTCTCTAAATGCATGAGTTTGCAACTACTTTACTTTTGGAGAAAATTCAAAACATTCATTATTCAATAGAGCCCAATAGCAAAAACCAGCGTTTTGAATGAAGAATCACATTTCTTGGTAGAATCATGCAGGATTGAAATTTTTGATGGTTTTTTACTCCTCTCAACAGCCCAAACAAGTTTCTAAAAGGATGAGTTTGCAACTACTTTACTTTTGGAGAAAATTCAAAACATTCATTATTCAATAGGGCCCAAACTATCAAAAACCAGCCGTTTCAATGAACACACATGTCTTGGTAGAATCATGCAGGACTGAAATTTTTGATGTTTTTCTACTCATATCATGAGCCCAAACAAGTCTCTAAAAGCATGAGTTTGCAACTACTTTACTTTTGGAGAAAATTCAAAACATTCATTATTCAATAGAGCCCAATAGCAAAAACCAGCGTTTTGAATGAAGAATCACATTTCTTGGTAGAATCATGCAGGATTGAAATTTTTGATGGTTTTTTACTCCTCTCAACAGCCCAAACAAGTTTCTAAAAGGATGAGTTTGCAACTACTTTACTTTTGGAGAAAATTCAAAACATTCATTATTCAATAGGGCCCAAACTATCAAAAACCAGCGGTTTCAATGAACACACATTTCTTGGTAGAATCATGCAGGACTGAAATTTTTGATGTTTTTCTACTCCTCTCATGAGCCCAAACAAGTCTCTAAAAGCATGAGTTTGCAACTACTTTACTTTTGGAGAAAATTCAAAACATTCACTATTCAATAGAGCCCAATAGCAAAAATCAGGTTTTGAATGAAGAATCACATTTCTTGGTAAAATCATGCAGGATTGAAATTTTTGATGGTTTTTTACTCCTCTCAACAGCCCAAACAAGTTTCTAAAAGGATGAGTTTGCAACTACTTTACTTTTGGAGAAAATTCAAAACATTCATTATTCAATAGGGCCCAAACTATCAAAAACCAGCCGTTTCAATGAACACACATTTCTTGGTAGAATCATGCAGGACTGAAATTTTTGATGTTTTTCTACTCCTCTCATGAGCCCAAACAAGTCTCTAAAAGCATGAGTTTGCAACTACTTTACTTTTGGAGACAATTCAAAACAGTCACTATTCAATAGAGCCCAATAGCAAAAATCAGGTTTTGAATGAAGAATCACATTTCTTGGTAAAATCATGCAGGATTGAAATTTTTGATGGTTTTTTACTCCTCTCAACAGCCCAAACAAGTTTCTAAAAGGATGAGTTTGCAACTACTTTACTTTTGGAGAAAATTCAAAACATTCATTATTCAATAGGGCCCAAACTATCAAAAACCAGCGGTTTCAATGAACACACATTTCTTGGTAGAATCATGCAGGACTGAAATTTTTGATGTTTTTCTACTCCTCTCATGAGCCCAAACAAGTCTCTAAAAGCATGAGTTTGCAACTACTTTACTTTTGGAGAAAATTCAAAACATTCATTATTCAATAGAGCCCAATAGCAAAAACCAGCGTTTTGAATGAAGAATCACATTTCTTGGTAGAATCATGCAGGATTGAAATTTTTGATGGTTTTTTACTCCTCTCAACAGCCCAAACAAGTTTCTAAAAGGATGAGTTTGCAACTACTTTACTTTTGGAGAAAATTCAAAACATTCATTATTCAATAGGGCCCAAACTATCAAAAACCAGCGGTTTCAATGAACACACATTTCTTGGTAGAATCATGCAGGACTGAAATTTTTGATGTTTTTCTACTCCTCTCATGAGCCCAAACAAGTCTCTAAAAGCATGAGTTTGCAACTACTTTACTTTTGGAGAAAATTCAAAACATTCATTATTCAATAGAGCCCAATAGCAAAAACCAGCGTTTTGAATGAAGAATCACATTTCTTGGTAGAATCATGCAGGATTGAAATTTTTGATGGTTTTTTACTCCTCTCAACAGCCCAAACAAGTTTCTAAAAGGATGAGTTTGCAACTACTTTACTTTTGGAGAAAATTCAAAACATTCATTATTCAATAGGGCCCAAACTATCAAAAACCAGCGGTTTCAATGAACACACATTTCTTGGTAGAATCATGCAGGACTGAAATTTTTGATGTTTTTCTACTCCTCTCATGAGCCCAAACAAGTCTCTAAAAGCATGAGTTTGCAACTACTTTACTTTTGGAGGAAATTCAAAACATTCATTATTCAATAGGGCCCAAACTATCAAAAACCAGCGGTTTGAATGAACACACATTTCTTGGTAGAATCATGCAGGACTGAAATTTTTGATGTTTTTCTACTCCTCTCATGAGCCCAAACAAGTCTCTAAAAGCATGAGTTTGCAACTACTTTACTTTTGGAGAAAATTCAAAACATTCATTATTCAATAGAGCCCAATAGCAAAAACCAGCGTTTTGAATGAAGAATCACATTTCTTGGTAGAATCATGCAGGATTGAAATTTTTGATGGTTTTTTACTCCTCTCAACAGCCCAAACAAGTTTCTAAAAGGATGAGTTTGCAACTACTTTACTTTTGGAGAAAATTCAAAACATTCATTATTCAATAGGGCCCAAACTATCAAAAACCAGCGGTTTCAATGAACACACATTTCTTGGTAGAATCATGCAGGACTGAAATTTTTGATGTTTTTCTACTCCTCTCATGAACCCAAACAAGTCTCTAAAAGCATGAGTTTGCAACTACTTTACTTTTGGAGAAAATTCAAAACATTCATTATTCAATAGAGCCCAATAGCAAAAACCAGCGTTTTGAATGAAGAATCACATTTCTTGGTAGAATCATGCAGGATTGAAATTTTTGATGGTTTTTTACTCCTCTCAACAGCCCAAACAAGTTTCTAAAAGGATGAGTTTGCAACTACTTTACTTTTGGAGAAAATTCAAAACATTCATTATTCAATAGGGCCCAAACTATCAAAAACCAGCGGTTTCAATGAACACACATTTCTTGGTAGAATCATGCAGGACTGAAATTTTTGATGTTTTTCTACTCCTCTCATGAGCCCAAACAAGTCTCTAAAAGCATGAGTTTGCAACTACTTTACTTTTGGAGGAAATTCAAAACATTCATTATTCAATAGGGCCCAAACTATCAAAAACCAGCGGTTTGAATGAACACACATTTCTTGGTAGAATCATGCAGGACTGAAATTTTTGATGTTTTTCTACTCCTCTCATGAGCCCAAACAAGTCTCTAAATGCATGAGTTTGCAACTACTTTACTTTTGGAGAAAATTCAAAACATTCATTATTCAATAGAGCCCAATAGCAAAAACCAGCGTTTTGAATGAAGAATCACATTTCTTGGTAGAATCATGCAGGATTGAAATTTTTGATGGTTTTTTACTCCTCTCAACAGCCCAAACAAGTTTCTAAAAGGATGAGTTTGCAACTACTTTACTTTTGGAGAAAATTCAAAACATTCATTATTCAATAGGGCCCAAACTATCAAAAACCAGCCGTTTCAATGAACACACATGTCTTGGTAGAATCATGCAGGACTGAAATTTTTGATGTTTTTCTACTCATATCATGAGCCCAAACAAGTCTCTAAAAGCATGAGTTTGCAACTACTTTACTTTTAGAGAAAATTCAAAACATTCATTATTCAATAGAGCCCAATAGCAAAAACCAGCGTTTTGAATGAAGAATCACATTTCTTGGTAGAATCATGCAGGATTGAAATTTTTGATGGTTTTTTACTCCTCTCAACAGCCCAAACAAGTTTCTAAAAGGATGAGTTTGCAACTACTTTACTTTTGGAGAAAATTCAAAACATTCATTATTCAATAGGGCCCAAACTATCAAAAACCAGCGGTTTCAATGAACACACATTTCTTGGTAGAATCATGCAGGACTGAAATTTTTGATGTTTTTCTACTCCTCTCATGAGCCCAAACAAGTCTCTAAAAGCATGAGTTTGCAACTACTTTACTTTTGGAGAAAATTCAAAACATTCACTATTCAATAGAGCCCAATAGCAAAAATCAGGTTTTGAATGAAGAATCACATTTCTTGGTAAAATCATGCAGGATTGAAATTTTTGATGGTTTTTTACTCCTCTCAACAGCCCAAACAAGTTTCTAAAAGGATGAGTTTGCAACTACTTTACTTTTGGAGAAAATTCAAAACATTCATTATTCAATAGGGCCCAAACTATCAAAAACCAGCCGTTTCAATGAACACACATGTCTTGGTAGAATCATGCAGGACTGAAATTTTTGATGTTTTTCTACTCATATCATGAGCCCAAACAAGTCTCTAAAAGCATGAGTTTGCAACTACTTTACTTTTGGAGAAAATTCAAAACATTCATTATTCAATAGAGCCCAATAGCAAAAACCAGCGTTTTGAATGAAGAATCACATTTCTTGGTAGAATCATGCAGGATTGAAATTTTTGATGGTTTTTTACTCCTCTCAACAGCCCAAACAAGTTTCTAAAAGGATGAGTTTGCAACTACTTTACTTTTGGAGAAAATTCAAAACATTCATTATTCAATAGGGCCCAAACTATCAAAAACCAGCGGTTTCAATGAACACACATTTCTTGGTAGAATCATGCAGGACTGAAATTTTTGATGTTTTTCTACTCCTCTCATGAGCCCAAACAAGTCTCTAAAAGCATGAGTTTGCAACTACTTTACTTTTGGAGAAAATTCAAAACATTCATTATTCAATAGGGCCCAAACTATCAAAAACCAGCGGTTTCAATGAACACACATTTCTTGGTAGAATCATGCAGGACTGAAATTTTTGATGTTTTTCTACTCCTCTCATGAGCCCAAACAAGTCTCTAAAAGCATGAGTTTGCAACTACTTTACTTTTGGAGAAAATTCAAAACAGTCACTATTCAATAGAGCCCAATAGCAAAAATCAGGTTTTGAATGAAGAATCACATTTCTTGGTAAAATCATGCAGGATTGAAATTTTTGATGGTTTTTTACTCCTCTCAACAGCCCAAACAAGTTTCTAAAAGGATGAGTTTGCAACTACTTTACTTTTGGAGAAAATTCAAAACATTCATTATTCAATAGGGCCCAAACTATCAAAAACCAGCGGTTTCAATGAACACACATTTCTTGGTAGAATCATGCAGGACTGAAATTTTTGATGTTTTTCTACTCCTCTCATGAGCCCAAACAAGTCTCTAAAAGCATGAGTTTGCAACTACTTTACTTTTGGAGAAAATTCAAAACATTCATTACTCAATAGAGCCCAATAGCAAAAACCAGCGTTTTGAATGAAGAATCACATTTCTTGGTAGAATCATGCAGGATTGAAATTTTTGATGGTTTTTTACTCCTCTCAACAGCCCAAACAAGTTTCTAAAATGATGAGTTTGCAACTACTTTACTTTTGGAGAAAATTCAAAACATTCATTATTCAATAGGGCCCAAACTATCAAAAACCAGCGGTTTCAATGAACACACATTTCTTGGTAGAATCATGCAGGACTGAAATTTTTGGTGTTTTTCTACTCCTCTCATGAGCCCAAACAAGTCTCTAAAAGCATGAGTTTGCAACTACTTTACTTTTGGAGAAAATTCAAAACATTCATTATTCAATAGAGCCCAATAGCAAAAACCAGCGTTTTGAATGAAGAATCACATTTCTTGGTAGAATCATGCAGGATTGAAATTTTTGATGGTTTTTTACTCCTCTCAACAGCCCAAACAAGTTTCTAAAAGGATGAGTTTGCAACTACTTTACTTTTGGAGAAAATTCAAAACATTCATTATTCAATAGGGCCCAAACTATCAAAAACCAGCGGTTTCAATGAACACACATTTCTTGGTAGAATCATGCAGGACTGAAATTTTTGATGTTTTTCTACTCCTCATGAGCCCAAACAAGTCTCTAAAAGCATGAGTTTGCAACTACTTTACTTTTGGAGAAAATTCAAAACATTCACTATTCAATAGAGCCCAATAGCAAAAATCAGGTTTTGAATGAAGAATCACATTTCTTGGTAAAATCATGCAGGATTGAAATTTTTGATGGTTTTTTACTCCTCTCAACAGCCCAAACAAGTTTCTAAAAGGATGAGTTTGCAACTACTTTACTTTTGGAGAAAATTCAAAACATTCATTATTCAATAGGGCCCAAACTATCAAAAACCAGCGGTTTGAATGAACACACATTTCTTGGTAGAATCATGCAGGACTGAAATTTTTGATGTTTTTCTACTCCTCTCATGAGCCCAAACAAGTCTCTAAAAGCATGAGTTTGCAACTACTTTACTTTTGGAGAAAATTCAAAACATTCATTATTCAATAGAGCCCAATAGCAAAAACCAGCGTTTTGAATGAAGAATCACATTTCTTGGTAGAATCATGCAGGATTGAAATTTTTGATGGTTTTTTACTCCTCTCAACAGCCCAAACAAGTTTCTAAAAGGATGAGTTTGCAACTACTTTACTTTTGGAGAAAATTCAAAACATTCATTATTCAATAGGGCCCAAACTATCAAAAACCAGCGGTTTCAATGAACACACATTTCTTGGTAGAATCATGCAGGACTGAAATTTTTGATGTTTTTCTACTCCTCTCATGAGCCCAAACAAGTCTCTAAAAGCATGAGTTTGCAACTACTTTACTTTTGGAGAAAATTCAAAACATTCATTATTCAATAGGGCCCAAACTATCAAAAACCAGCGGTTTGAATGAACACACATTTCTTGGTAGAATCATGCAGGACTGAAATTTTTGATGTTTTTCTACTCCTCTCATGAGCCCAAACAAGTCTCTAAAAGCATGAGTTTGCAACTACTTTACTTTTGGAGAAAATTCAAAACATTCATTATTCAGTAGAGCCCAATAGCAAAAACCAGCGTTTTGAATGAAGAATCACATTTCTTGGTAGAATCATGCAGGATTGAAATTTTTGATGGTTTTTTACTCCTCTCAACAGCCCAAACAAGTTTCTAAAAGGATGAGTTTGCAACTACTTTACTTTTGGAGAAAATTCAAAACATTCATTATTCAATAGGGCCCAAACTATCAAAAACCAGCGGTTTCAATGAACACACATTTCTTGGTAGAATCATGCAGGACTGAAATTTTTGATGTTTTTCTACTCCTCTCATGAGCCCAAACAAGTCTCTAAAAGCATGAGTTTGCAACTACTTTACTTTTGGAGAAAATTCAAAACATTCACTATTCAATAGAGCCCAATAGCAAAAATCAGGTTTTGAATGAAGAATCACATTTCTTGGTAAAATCATGCAGGATTGAAATTTTTGATGGTTTTTTACTCCTCTCAACAGCCCAAACAAGTTTCTAAAAGGATGAGTTTGCAACTACTTTACTTTTGGAGAAAATTCAAAACATTCATTATTCAATAGGGCCCAAACTATCAAAAACCAGCGGTTTCAATGAACACACATTTCTTGGTAGAATCATGCAGGACTGAAATTTTTGATGTTTTTCTACTCCTCTCATGAGCCCAAACAAGTCTCTAAAAGCATGAGTTTGCAACTACTTTACTTTTGGAGAAAATTCAAAACATTCACTATTCAATAGAGCCCAATAGCAAAAATCAGGTTTTGAATGAAGAATCACATTTCTTGGTAAAATCATGCAGGATTGAAATTTTTGATGGTTTTTTACTCCTCTCAACAGCCCAAACAAGTTTCTAAAAGGATGAGTTTGCAACTACTTTACTTTTGGAGAAAATTCAAAACATTCATTATTCAATAGGGCCCAAACTATCAAAAACCAGCGGTTTCAATGAACACACATTTCTTGGTAGAATCATGCAGGACTGAAATTTTTGATGTTTTTCTACTCCTCTCATGAGCCCAAACAAGTCTCTAAAAGCATGAGTTTGCAACTACTTTACTTTTGGAGAAAATTCAAAACATTCATTATTCAATAGCGCCCAATAGCAAAAACCAGCGTTTTGAATGAAGAATCACATTTCTTGGTAGAATCATGCAGGATTGAAATTTTTGATGGTTTTTTACTCCGCTCAACAGCCCAAACAAGTTTCTAAAAGGATGAGTTTGCAACTACTTTACTTTTGGAGAAAATTCAAAACATTCATTATTCAATAGGGCCCAAACTATCAAAAACCAGCGGTTTCAATGAACACACATTTCTTGGTAGAATCATGCAGGACTGAAATTTTTGATGTTTTTCTACTCCTCTCATGAGCCCAAACAAGTCTCTAAAAGCATGAGTTTGCAACTACTTTACTTTTGGAGAAAATTCAAAACATTCATTATTCAATAGAGCCCAATAGCAAAAACCAGCGTTTTGAATGAAGAATCACATTTCTTGGTAGAATCATGCAGGATTGAAATTTTTGATGGTTTTTTACTCCTCTCAACAGCCCAAACAAGTTTCTAAAAGGATGAGTTTGCAACTACTTTACTTTTGGAGAAAATTCAAAACATTCATTATTCAATAGGGCCCAAACTATCAAAAACCAGCGGTTTCAATGAACACACATTTCTTGGTAGAATCATGCAGGACTGAAATTTTTGATGTTTTTCTACTCCTCTCATGAGCCCAAACAAGTCTCTAAAAGCATGAGTTTGCAACTACTTTACTTTTGGAGAAAATTCAAAACATTCACTATTCAATAGAGCCCAATAGCAAAAATCAGGTTTTGAATGAAGAATCACATTTCTTGGTAAAATCATGCAGGATTGAAATTTTTGATGGTTTTTTACTCCTCTCAACAGCCCAAACAAGTTTCTAAAAGGATGAGTTTGCAACTACTTTACTTTTGGAGAAAATTCAAAACATTCATTATTCAATAGGGCCCAAACTATCAAAAACCAGCGGTTTCAATGAACACACATTTCTTGGTAGAATCATGCAGGACTGAAATTTTTGATGTTTTTCTACTCCTCTCATGAGCCCAAACAAGTCTCTAAAAGCAAGAGTTTGCAACTACTTTACTTTTGGAGAAAATTCAAAACATTCATTATTCAATAGAGCCCAATAGCAAAAACCAGCGTTTTGAATGAAGAATCACATTTCTTGGTAGAATCATGCAGGATTGAAATTTTTGATGGTTTTTTACTCCTCTCAACAGCCCAAACAAGTTTCTAAAAGGATGAGTTTGCAACTACTTTACTTTTGGAGAAAATTCAAAACATTCATTATTCAATAGGGCCCAAACTATCAAAAACCAGCGGTTTCAATGAACACACATTTCTTGGTAGAATCATGCAGGACTGAAATTTTTGATGTTTTTCTACTCCTCTCATGAGCCCAAACAAGTCTCTAAAAGCATGAGTTTGCAACTACTTTACTTTTGGAGAAAATTCAAAACATTCATTATTCAACAGAGCCCAATAGCAAAAACCAGCGTTTTGAATGAAGAATCACATTTCTTGGTAGAATCATGCAGGATTGAAATTTTTGATGGTTTTTTACTCCTCTCAACAGCCCAAACAAGTTTCTAAAAGGATGAGTTTGCAACTACTTTACTTTTGGAGAAAATTCAAAACATTCATTATTCAATAGGGCCCAAACTATCAAAAACCAGCGGTTTCAATGAACACACATTTCTTGGTAGAATCATGCAGGACTGAAATTTTTGATGTTTTTCTACTCCTCTCATGAGCCCAAACAAGTCTCTAAAAGCATGAGTTTGCAACTACTTTACTTTTGGAGAAAATTCAAAACATTCATTATTCAATAGAGCCCAATAGCAAAAACCAGCGTTTTGAATGAAGAATCACATTTCTTGGTAGAATCATGCAGGATTGAAATTTTTGATGGTTTTTTACTCCTCTCAACAGCCCAAACAAGTTTCTAAAAGGATGAGTTTGCAACTACTTTACTTTTGGAGAAAATTCAAAACATTCATTATTCAATAGGGCCCAAACTATCAAAAACCAGCGGTTTCAATGAACACACATTTCTTGGTAGAATCATGCAGGACTGAAATTTTTGATGTTTTTCTACTCCTCTCATGAGCCCAAACAAGTCTCTAAAAGCATGAGTTTGCAACTACTTTACTTTTGGAGAAAATTCAAAACATTCACTATTCAATAGAGCCCAATAGCAAAAATCAGGTTTTGAATGAAGAATCACATTTCTTGGTAAAATCATGCAGGATTGAAATTTTTGATGGTTTTTTACTCCTCTCAACAGCCCAAACAAGTTTCTAAAAGGATGAGTTTGCAACTACTTTACTTTTGGAGAAAATTCAAAACATTCATTATTCAATAGGGCCCAAACTATCAAAAACCAGCCGTTTCAATGAACACACATTTCTTGGTAGAATCATGCAGGACTGAAATTTTTGATGTTTTTCTACTCCTCTCATGAGCCCAAACAAGTCTCTAAAAGCATGAGTTTGCAACTACTTTACTTTTGGAGACAATTCAAAACAGTCACTATTCAATAGAGCCCAATAGCAAAAATCAGGTTTTGAATGAAGAATCACATTTCTTGGTAAAATCATGCAGGATTGAAATTTTTGATGGTTTTTTACTCCTCTCAACAGCCCAAACAAGTTTCTAAAAGGATGAGTTTGCAACTACTTTACTTTTGGAGAAAATTCAAAACATTCATTATTCAATAGGGCCCAAACTATCAAAAACCAGCGGTTTCAATGAACACACATTTCTTGGTAGAATCATGCAGGACTGAAATTTTTGATGTTTTTCTACTCCTCTCATGAGCCCAAACAAGTCTCTAAAAGCATGAGTTTGCAACTACTTTACTTTTGGAGAAAATTCAAAACATTCATTATTCAATAGAGCCCAATAGCAAAAACCAGCGTTTTGAATGAAGAATCACATTTCTTGGTAGAATCATGCAGGATTGAAATTTTTGATGGTTTTTTACTCCTCTCAACAGCCCAAACAAGTTTCTAAAAGGATGAGTTTGCAACTACTTTACTTTTGGAGAAAATTCAAAACATTCATTATTCAATAGGGCCCAAACTATCAAAAACCAGCGGTTTCAATGAACACACATTTCTTGGTAGAATCATGCAGGACTGAAATTTTTGATGTTTTTCTACTCCTCTCATGAGCCCAAACAAGTCTCTAAAAGCATGAGTTTGCAACTACTTTACTTTTGGAGAAAATTCAAAACATTCATTATTCAATAGAGCCCAATAGCAAAAACCAGCGTTTTAAATGAAGAATCACATTTCTTGGTAGAATCATGCAGGATTGAAATTTTTGATGGTTTTTTACTCCTCTCAACAGCCCAAACAAGTTTCTAAAAGGATGAGTTTGCAACTACTTTACTTTTGGAGAAAATTCAAAACATTCATTATTCAATAGGGCCCAAACTATCAAAAACCAGCGGTTTCAATGAACACACATTTCTTGGTAGAATCATGCAGGACTGAAATTTTTGATGTTTTTCTACTCCTCTCATGAGCCCAAACAAGTCTCTAAAAGCATGAGTTTGCAACTACTTTACTTTTGGAGAAAATTCAAAACATTCATTATTCAATAGAGCCCAATAGCAAAAACCAGCGTTTTGAATGAAGAATCACATTTCTTGGTAGAATCATGCAGGATTGAAATTTTTGATGGTTTTTTACTCCTCTCAACAGCCCAAACAAGTTTCTAAAAGGATGAGTTTGCAACTACTTTACTTTTGGAGAAAATTCAAAACATTCATTATTCAATAGGGCCCAAACTATCAAAAACCAGCGGTTTCAATGAACACACATTTCTTGGTAGAATCATGCAGGACTGAAATTTTTGATGTTTTTCTACTCCTCTCATGAGCCCAAACAAGTCTCTAAAAGCATGAGTTTGCAACTACTTTACTTTTGGAGGAAATTCAAAACATTCATTATTCAATAGGGCCCAAACTATCAAAAACCAGCGGTTTGAATGAACACACATTTCTTGGTAGAATCATGCAGGACTGAAATTTTTGATGTTTTTCTACTCCTCTCATGAGCCCAAACAAGTCTCTAAATGCATGAGTTTGCAACTACTTTACTTTTGGAGAAAATTCAAAACATTCATTATTCAATAGAGCCCAATAGCAAAAACCAGCGTTTTGAATGAAGAATCACATTTCTTGGTAGAATCATGCAGGATTGAAATTTTTGATGGTTTTTTACTCCTCTCAACAGCCCAAACAAGTTTCTAAAAGGATGAGTTTGCAACTACTTTACTTTTGGAGAAAATTCAAAACATTCATTATTCAATAGGGCCCAAACTATCAAAAACCAGCCGTTTCAATGAACACACATGTCTTGGTAGAATCATGCAGGACTGAAATTTTTGATGTTTTTCTACTCATATCATGAGCCCAAACAAGTCTCTAAAAGCATGAGTTTGCAACTACTTTACTTTTGGAGAAAATTCAAAACATTCATTATTCAATAGAGCCCAATAGCAAAAACCAGCGTTTTGAATGAAGAATCACATTTCTTGGTAGAATCATGCAGGATTGAAATTTTTGATGGTTTTTTACTCCTCTCAACAGCCCAAACAAGTTTCTAAAAGGATGAGTTTGCAACTACTTTACTTTTGGAGAAAATTCAAAACATTCATTATTCAATAGGGCCCAAACTATCAAAAACCAGCGGTTTCAATGAACACACATTTCTTGGTAGAATCATGCAGGACTGAAATTTTTGATGTTTTTCTACTCCTCTCATGAGCCCAAACAAGTCTCTAAAAGCATGAGTTTGCAACTACTTTACTTTTGGAGAAAATTCAAAACATTCACTATTCAATAGAGCCCAATAGCAAAAATCAGGTTTTGAATGAAGAATCACATTTCTTGGTAAAATCATGCAGGATTGAAATTTTTGATGGTTTTTTACTCCTCTCAACAGCCCAAACAAGTTTCTAAAAGGATGAGTTTGCAACTACTTTACTTTTGGAGAAAATTCAAAACATTCATTATTCAATAGGGCCCAAACTATCAAAAACCAGCCGTTTCAATGAACACACATGTCTTGGTAGAATCATGCAGGACTGAAATTTTTGATGTTTTTCTACTCATATCATGAGCCCAAACAAGTCTCTAAAAGCATGAGTTTGCAACTACTTTACTTTTGGAGAAAATTCAAAACATTCATTATTCAATAGAGCCCAATAGCAAAAACCAGCGTTTTGAATGAAGAATCACATTTCTTGGTAGAATCATGCAGGATTGAAATTTTTGATGGTTTTTTACTCCTCTCAACAGCCCAAACAAGTTTCTAAAAGGATGAGTTTGCAACTACTTTACTTTTGGAGAAAATTCAAAACATTCATTATTCAATAGGGCCCAAACTATCAAAAACCAGCGGTTTCAATGAACACACATTTCTTGGTAGAATCATGCAGGACTGAAATTTTTGATGTTTTTCTACTCCTCTCATGAGCCCAAACAAGTCTCTAAAAGCATGAGTTTGCAACTACTTTACTTTTGGAGAAAATTCAAAACATTCATTATTCAATAGGGCCCAAACTATCAAAAACCAGCAGTTTCAATGAACACACATTTCTTGGTAGAATCATGCAGGACTGAAATTTTTGATGTTTTTCTACTCCTCTCATGAGCCCAAACAAGTCTCTAAAAGCATGAGTTTGCAACTACTTTACTTTTGGAGAAAATTCAAAACAGTCACTATTCAATAGAGCCCAATAGCAAAAATCAGGTTTTGAATGAAGAATCACATTTCTTGGTAAAATCATGCAGGATTGAAATTTTTGATGGTTTTTTACTCCTCTCAACAGCCCAAACAAGTTTCTAAAAGGATGAGTTTGCAACTACTTTACTTTTGGAGAAAATTCAAAACATTCATTATTCAATAGGGCCCAAACTATCAAAAACCAGCGGTTTCAATGAACACACATTTCTTGGTAGAATCATGCAGGACTGAAATTTTTGATGTTTTTCTACTCCTCTCATGAGCCCAAACAAGTCTCTAAAAGCATGAGTTTGCAACTACTTTACTTTTGGAGAAAATTCAAAACATTCATTACTCAATAGAGCCCAATAGCAAAAACCAGCGTTTTGAATGAAGAATCACATTTCTTGGTAGAATCATGCAGGATTGAAATTTTTGATGGTTTTTTACTCCTCTCAACAGCCCAAACAAGTTTCTAAAATGATGAGTTTGCAACTACTTTACTTTTGGAGAAAATTCAAAACATTCATTATTCAATAGGGCCCAAACTATCAAAAACCAGCGGTTTCAATGAACACACATTTCTTGGTAGAATCATGCAGGACTGAAATTTTTGGTGTTTTTCTACTCCTCTCATGAGCCCAAACAAGTCTCTAAAAGCATGAGTTTGCAACTACTTTACTTTTGGAGAAAATTCAAAACATTCATTATTCAATAGAGCCCAATAGCAAAAACCAGCGTTTTGAATGAAGAATCACATTTCTTGGTAGAATCATGCAGGATTGAAATTTTTGATGGTTTTTTACTCCTCTCAACAGCCCAAACAAGTTTCTAAAAGGATGAGTTTGCAACTACTTTACTTTTGGAGAAAATTCAAAACATTCATTATTCAATAGGGCCCAAACTATCAAAAACCAGCCGTTTCAATGAACACACATTTCTTGGTAGAATCATGCAGGACTGAAATTTTTGATGTTTTTCTACTCCTCTCATGAGCCCAAACAAGTCTCTAAAAGCATGAGTTTGCAACTACTTTACTTTTGGAGAAAATTCAAAACATTCACTATTCAATAGAGCCCAATAGCAAAAATCAGGTTTTGAATGAAGAATCACATTTCTTGGTAAAATCATGCAGGATTGAAATTTTTGATGGTTTTTTACTCCTCTCAACAGCCCAAACAAGTTTCTAAAAGGATGAGTTTGCAACTACTTTACTTTTGGAGAAAATTCAAAACATTCATTATTCAATAGGGCCCAAACTATCAAAAACCAGCGGTTTGAATGAACACACATTTCTTGGTAGAATCATGCAGGACTGAAATTTTTGATGTTTTTCTACTCCTCTCATGAGCCCAAACAAGTCTCTAAAAGCATGAGTTTGCAACTACTTTACTTTTGGAGAAAATTCAAAACATTCATTATTCAATAGAGCCCAATAGCAAAAACCAGCGTTTTGAATGAAGAATCACATTTCTTGGTAGAATCATGCAGGATTGAAATTTTTGATGGTTTTTTACTCCTCTCAACAGCCCAAACAAGTTTCTAAAAGGATGAGTTTGCAACTACTTTACTTTTGGAGAAAATTCAAAACATTCATTATTCAATAGGGCCCAAACTATCAAAAACCAGCGGTTTCAATGAACACACATTTCTTGGTAGAATCATGCAGGACTGAAATTTTTGATGTTTTTCTACTCCTCTCATGAGCCCAAACAAGTCTCTAAAAGCATGAGTTTGCAACTACTTTACTTTTGGAGAAAATTCAAAACATTCATTATTCAATAGAGCCCAATAGCAAAAACCAGCGTTTTGAATGAAGAATCACATTTCTTGGTAGAATCATGCAGGATTGAAATTTTTGATGGTTTTTTACTCCTCTCAACAGCCCAAACAAGTTTCTAAAAGGATGAGTTTGCAACTACTTTACTTTTGGAGAAAATTCAAAACATTCATTATTCAATAGGGCCCAAACTATCAAAAACCAGCGGTTTCAATGAACACACATTTCTTGGTAGAATCATGCAGGACTGAAATTTTTGATGTTTTTCTACTCCGCTCATGAGCCCAAACAAGTCTCTAAAAGCATGAGTTTGCAACTACTTTACTTTTGGAGAAAATTCAAAACATTCATTATTCAATAGGGCCCAAACTATCAAAAACTAGCGGTTTGAATGAACACACATTTCTTGGTAGAATCATGCAGGACTGAAATTTTTGATGTTTTTCTACTCCTCTCATGAGCCCAAACAAGTCTCTAAAAGCATGAGTTTGCAACTACTTTACTTTTGGAGAAAATTCAAAACATTCATTATTCAGTAGAGCCCAATAGCAAAAACCAGCGTTTTGAATGAAGAATCACATTTCTTGGTAGAATCATGCAGGATTGAAATTTTTGATGGTTTTTTACTCCTCTCAACAGCCCAAACAAGTTTCTAAAAGGATGAGTTTGCAACTACTTTACTTTTGGAGAAAATTCAAAACATTCATTATTCAATAGGGCCCAAACTATCAAAAACCAGCGGTTTCAATGAACACACATTTCTTGGTAGAATCATGCAGGACTGAAATTTTTGATGTTTTTCTACTCCTCTCATGAGCCCAAACAAGTCTCTAAAAGCATGAGTTTGCAACTACTTTACTTTTGGAGAAAATTCAAAACATTCACTATTCAATAGAGCCCAATAGCAAAAATCAGGTTTTGAATGAAGAATCACATTTCTTGGTAAAATCATGCAGGATTGAAATTTTTGATGGTTTTTTACTCCTCTCAACAGCCCAAACAAGTTTCTAAAAGGATGAGTTTGCAACTACTTTACTTTTGGAGAAAATTCAAAACATTCATTATTCAATAGGGCCCAAACTATCAAAAACCAGCGGTTTCAATGAACACACATTTCTTGGTAGAATCATGCAGGACTGAAATTTTTGATGTTTTTCTACTCCTCTCATGAGCCCAAACAAGTCTCTAAAAGCATGAGTTTGCAACTACTTTACTTTTGGAGAAAATTCAAAACATTCACTATTCAATAGAGCCCAATAGCAAAAATCAGGTTTTGAATGAAGAATCACATTTCTTGGTAAAATCATGCAGGATTGAAATTTTTGATGGTTTTTTACTCCTCTCAACAGCCCAAACAAGTTTCTAAAAGGATGAGTTTGCAACTACTTTACTTTTGGAGAAAATTCAAAACATTCATTATTCAATAGGGCCCAAACTATCAAAAACCAGCGGTTTCAATGAACACACATTTCTTGGTAGAATCATGCAGGACTGAAATTTTTGATGTTTTTCTACTCCTCTCATGAGCCCAAACAAGTCTCTAAAAGCATGAGTTTGCAACTACTTTACTTTTGGAGAAAATTCAAAACATTCATTATTCAATAGCGCCCAATAGCAAAAACCAGCGTTTTGAATGAAGAATCACATTTCTTGGTAGAATCATGCAGGATTGAAATTTTTGATGGTTTTTTACTCCGCTCAACAGCCCAAACAAGTTTCTAAAAGGATGAGTTTGCAACTACTTTACTTTTGGAGAAAATTCAAAACATTCATTATTCAATAGGGCCCAAACTATCAAAAACCAGCGGTTTCAATGGACACACATTTCTTGGTAGAATCATGCAGGACTGAAATTTTTGATGTTTTTCTACTCCTCTCATGAGCCCAAACAAGTCTCTAAAAGCATGAGTTTGCAACTACTTTACTTTTGGAGAAAATTCAAAACATTCATTATTCAATAGAGCCCAATAGCAAAAACCAGCGTTTTGAATGAAGAATCACATTTCTTGGTAGAATCATGCAGGATTGAAATTTTTGATGGTTTTTTACTCCTCTCAACAGCCCAAACAAGTTTCTAAAAGGATGAGTTTGCAACTACTTTACTTTTGGAGAAAATTCAAAACATTCATTATTCAATAGGGCCCAAACTATCAAAAACCAGCGGTTTGAATGAACACATTTCTTGGTAGAATCATGCAGGACTGAAATTTTTGATGTTTTTCTACTCCTCTCATGAGCCCAAACAAGTCTCTAAAAGCATGAGTTTGCAACTACTTTACTTTTGGAGAAAATTCAAAACATTCACTATTCAATAGAGCCCAATAGCGAAAATCAGGTTTTGAATGAAGAATCACATTTCTTGGTAAAATCATGCAGGATTGAAATTTTTGATGGTTTTTTACTCCTCTCAACAGCCCAAACAAGTTTCTAAAAGGATGAGTTTGCAACTACTTTACTTTTGGAGAAAATTCAAAACATTCATTATTCAATAGGGCCCAAACTATCAAAAACCAGCGGTTTCAATGAACACACATTTCTTGGTAGAATCATGCAGGACTGAAATTTTTGATGTTTTTCTACTCCTCTCATGAGCCCAAACAAGTCTCTAAAAGCATGAGTTTGCAACTACTTTACTTTTGGAGAAAATTCAAAACATTCATTATTCAATAGAGCCCAATAGCAAAAACCAGCGTTTTGAATGAAGAATCACATTTCTTGGTAGAATCATGCAGGATTGAAATTTTTGATGGTTTTTTACTCCTCTCAACAGCCCAAACAAGTTTCTAAAAGGATGAGTTTGCAACTACTTTACTTTTGGAGAAAATTCAAAACATTCATTATTCAATAGGGCCCAAACTATCAAAAACCAGCGGTTTGAATGAACACATTTCTTGGTAGAATCATGCAGGACTGAAATTTTTGATGTTTTTCTACTCCTCTCATGAGCCCAAACAAGTCTCTAAAAGCATGAGTTTGCAACTACTTTACTTTTGGAGAAAATTCAAAACATTCACTATTCAATAGAGCCCAATAGCAAAAATCAGGTTTTGAATGAAGAATCACATTTCTTGGTAAAATCATGCAGGATTGAAATTTTTGATGGTTTTTTACTCCTCTCAACAGCCCAAACAAGTTTCTAAAAGGATGAGTTTGCAACTACTTTACTTTTGGAGAAAATTCAAAACATTCATTATTCAATAGGGCCCAAACTATCAAAAACCAGCGGTTTCAATGAACACACATTTCTTGGTAGAATCATGCAGGACTGAAATTTTTGATGTTTTTCTACTCCTCTCATGAGCCCAAACAAGTCTCTAAAAGCATGAGTTTGCAACTACTTTACTTTTGGAGAAAATTCAAAACATTCATTATTCAACAGAGCCCAATAGCAAAAACCAGCGTTTTGAATGAAGAATCACATTTCTTGGTAGAATCATGCAGGATTGAAATTTTTGATGGTTTTTTACTCCTCTCAACAGCCCAAACAAGTTTCTAAAAGGATGAGTTTGCAACTACTTTACTTTTGGAGAAAATTCAAAACATTCATTATTCAATAGGGCCCAAACTATCAAAAACCAGCGGTTTCAATGAACACACATTTCTTGGTAGAATCATGCAGGACTGAAATTTTTGATGTTTTTCTACTCCTCTCATGAGCCCAAACAAGTCTCTAAAAGCATGAGTTTGCAACTACTTTACTTTTGGAGAAAATTCAAAACATTCACTATTCAATAGAGCCCAATAGCAAAAATCAGGTTTTGAATGAAGAATCACATTTCTTGGTAAAATCATGCAGGATTGAAATTTTTGATGGTTTTTTACTCCTCTCAACAGCCCAAACAAGTTTCTAAAAGGATGAGTTTGCAACTACTTTACTTTTGGAGAAAATTCAAAACATTCATTATTCAATAGGTCCAAACTATCAAAAACCAGCGGTTTCAATGAACACACATTTCTTGGTAGAATCATGCAGGACTGAAATTTTTGATGTTTTTCTACTCCTCTCATGAGCCCAAACAAGTCTCTAAAAGCATGAGTTTGCAACTACTTTACTTTTGGAGAAAATTCAAAACATTCATTATTCAATAGGGCCCAAACTATCAAAAACCAGCGGTTTGAATGAACACACATTTCTTGGTAGAATCATGCAGGACTGAAATTTTTGATGTTTTTCTACTCCTCTCATGAGCCCAAACAAGTCTCTAAAAGCATGAGTTTGCAACTACTTTACTTTTGGAGAAAATTCAAAACATTCATTATTCAGTAGAGCCCAATAGCAAAAACCAGCGTTTTGAATGAAGAATCACATTTCTTGGTAGAATCATGCAGGATTGAAATTTTTGATGGTTTTTTACTCCTCTCAACAGCCCAAACAAGTTTCTAAAAGGATGAGTTTGCAACTACTTTACTTTTGGAGAAAATTCAAAACATTCATTATTCAATAGGGCCCAAACTATCAAAAACCAGCCGTTTCAATGAACACACATGTCTTGGTAGAATCATGCAGGACTGAAATTTTTAATGTTTTTCTACTCATCTCATGAGCCCAAACAAGTCTCTAAAAGCATGAGTTTGCAACTACTTTACTTTTGGAGAAAATTCAAAACATTCACTATTCAATAGAGCCCAATAGCAAAAATCAGGTTTTGAATGAAAAATCACATTTCTTGGTAAAATCATGCAGGATTGAAATTTTTGATGGTTTTTTACTCCTCTCAACAGCCCAAACAAGTTTCTAAAAGGATGAGTTTGCAACTACTTTACTTTTGGAGAAAATTCAAAACATTCATTATTCAATAGGGCCCAAACTATCAAAAACCAGCGGTTTCAATGAACACACATTTCTTGGTAGAATCATGCAGGACTGAAATTTTTGATGTTTTTCTACTCCTCTCATGAGCCCAAACAAGTCTCTAAAAGCATGAGTTTGCAACTACTTTACTTTTGGAGAAAATTCAAAACATTCATTATTCAATAGAGCCCAATAGCAAAAATCAGGTTTTGAATGAAGAATCACATTTCTTGGTAAAATCATGCAGGATTGAAATTTTTGATGGTTTTTTACTCCTCTCAACAGCCCAAACAAGTTTCTAAAAGGATGAGTTTGCAACTACTTTACTTTTGGAGAAAATTCAAAACATTCATTATTCAATAGGGCCAAACTATCAAAAACCAGCGGTTTCAATGAACACACATTTCTTGGTAGAATCATGCAGGACTGAAATTTTTGATGTTTTTCTACTCCTCTCATGAGCCCAAACAAGTCTCTAAAAGCATGAGTTTGCAACTACTTTACTTTTGGAGAAAATTCAAAACATTCATTATTCAATAGAGCCCAATAGCAAAAACCAGCGTTTTGAATGAAGAATCACATTTCTTGGTAGAATCATGCAGGATTGAAATTTTTGATGGTTTTTTACTCCTCTCAACAGCCCAAACAAGTTTCTAAAAGGATGAGTTTGCAACTACTTTACTTTTGGAGAAAATTCAAAACATTCATTATTCAATAGGGCCCAAACTATCAAAAACCAGCGGTTTCAATGAACACACATTTCTTGGTAGAATCATGCAGGACTGAAATTTTTGATGTTTTTCTACTCCTCTCATGAGCCCAAACAAGTCTCTAAAAGCATGAGTTTGCAACTACTTTACTTTTGGAGAAAATTCAAAACATTCATTATTCAATAGAGCCCAATAGCAAAAAACAGCGTTTTGAATGAAGAATCACATTTCTTGGTAGAATCATGCAGGATTGAAATTTTTGATGGTTTTTTACTCCTCTCAATAGCCCAAACAAGTTTCTAAAAGGATGAGTTTGCAACTACTTTACTTTTGGAGAAAATTCAAAACATTCATTATTCAATAGGGCCCAAACTATCAAAAACCAGCGGTTTCAATGAACACACATTTCTTGGTAGAATCATGCAGGACTGAAATTTATGATGTTTTTCTTCTCCTCTCATGAGCCCAAACAAGTCTCTAAAAGCATGAGTTTGCAACTACTTTACTTTTGGAGAAAATTCAAAACATTCATTATTCAATAGAGCCCATTAGCAAAAACCAGCGTTTTGAATGAAGAATCACATTTCTTGGTAGAATCATGCAGGATTGAAATTTTTGATGGTTTTTTACTCCTATCAACAGCCCAAACAAGTTTCTAAAAGGATGAGTTTGCAACTACTTTACTTTTGGAGAAAATTCAAAACATTCATTATTCAATAGGGCCCAAACTATCAAAAACCAGCGGTTTCAATGAACACACATTTCTTGGTAGAATCATGCAGGACTGAAATTTTTGATGTTTTTCTACTCCTCTCATGAGCCCAAACAAGTCTCTAAAAGCATGAGTTTGCAACTACTTTACTTTTGTTGAAAATTCAAAACATTCATTATTCAATAGAGCCCAATAGCAAAAACCAGCGTTTTGAATGAAGAATCACATTTCTTGGTAGAATCATGCAGGATTGAAATTTTTGATGGTTTTTTACTCCTCTCAACAGCCCAAACAAGTTTCTAAAAGGATGAGTTTGCAACTACTTTACTTTTGGAGAAAATTCAAAACATTCATTATTCAATAGGGCCCAAACTATCAAAAACCAGCGGTTTCAATGAACACACATTTCTTGGTAGAATCATGCAGGACTGAAATTTTTGATGTTTTTCTACTCCTCTCATGAGCCCAAACAAGTCTCTAAAAGCATGAGTTTGCAACTACTTTACTTTTGGAAAAAATTCAAAACATTCATTATTCAATAGAGCCCAATAGCAAAAACCAGCGTTTTGAATGAAGAATCACATTTCTTGGTAGAATCATGTAGGATTGAAATTTTTGATGGTTTTTTACTCCTCTCAACAGCCCAAACAAGTTTCTAAAAGGATGAGTTTGCAACTACTTTACTTTTGGAGAAAATTCAAAACATTCATTATTCAATAGGGCCCAAACTATCAAAAACCAGCGGTTTCAATGAACACACATTTCTTGGTAGAATCATGCAGGACTGAAATTTTTGATGTTTTTCTACTCCTCTCATGAGCCCAAACAAGTCTCTAAAAGCATGAGTTTGCAACTACTTTACTTTTGGAGAAAATTCAAAACATTCACTATTCAATAGAGCCCAATAGCAAAAATCAGGTTTTGAATGAAGAATCACATTTCTTGGTAAAATCATGCAGGATTGAAATTTTTGATGGTTTTTACTCCTCTCAACAGCCCAAACAAGTTTCTAAAAGGATGAGTTTGCAACTACTTTACTTTTGGAGAAAATTCAAAACATTCATTATTCAATAGGGCCCAAACTATCAAAAACCAGCGGTTTCAATGAACACACATTTCTTGGTAGAATCATGCAGGACTGAAATTTTTGATGTTTTTCTACTCTCATGAGCCCAAACAAGTCTCTAAAAGCATGAGTTTGCAACTACTTTACTTTTGGAGAAAATTCAAAACATTCACTATTCAATAGAGCCCAATAGCAAAAATCAGGTTTTGAATGAAGAATCACATTTCTTGGTAAAATCATGCAGGATTGAAATTTTTGATGGTTTTTTACTCCTCTCAACAGCCCAAACAAGTTTCTAAAAGGATGAGTTTGCAACTACTTTACTTTTGGAGAAAATTCAAAACATTCATTATTCAATAGGGCCCAAACTATCAAAAACCAGCGGTTTCAATGAACACACATTTCTTGGTAGAATCATGCAGGACTGAAATTTTTGAAGTTTTTCTACTCCTCTCATGAGCCCAAACAAGTCTCTAAAAGCATGAGTTTGCAACTACTTTACTTTTGGAGAAAATTCAAAGCATTCATTATTCAATAGGGCCCAAACTATCAAAAACCAGCGGTTTCAATGAACACACATTTCTTGGTAGAATCATGCAGGAATGAAATTTTTGATGGTTTTCTACTCCTCTCATGAGCCCAAACAAGTCTCTAAAAGGATGAGTTTGCAACTACTTTACTTTTGGAGAAAATTCAAAACATTCATTATTCAATAGGGCCCAAACTATCAAAAACCAGCGGTTTCAATGAACACACATTTCTTGGTAGAATCATGCAGGACTGAAATTTTTGATGTTTTTCTACTCCTCTCATGAGCCCAAACAAGTCTCTAAAAGCATGAGTTTGCAACTACTTTACTTTTGGAGAAAATTCAAAACATTCATTATTCAATAGAGCCCAATAGCAAAAACCAGCGTTTTGAATGAAGAATCACATTTCTTGGTAGAATCATGCAGGATTGAAATTTTTGATGGTTTTTTACTCCTCTCAACAGCCCAAACAAGTTTCTAAAAGGATGAGTTTGCAACTACTTTACTTTTGGAGAAAATTCAAAACATTCATTATTCAATAGGGCCCAAACTATCAAAAACCAGCGGTTTCAATGAACACACATTTCTTGGTAGAATCATGCAGGACTGAAATTTTTGATGTTTTTCTACTCCTCTCATGAGCCCAAACAAGTCTCTAAAAGCATGAGTTTGCAACTACTTTACTTTTGGAGAAAATTCAAAACATTCACTATTCAATAGAGCCCAATAGCAAAAATCAGGTTTTGAATGAAGAATCACATTTCTTGGTAAAATCATGCAGGATTGAAATTTTTGATGTTTTTTTACTCCTCTCAACAGCCCAAACAAGTTTCTAAAAGGATGAGTTTGCAACTACTTTAATTTTGGAGAAAATTCAAAACATTCATTATTCAATAGGGCCCAAACTATCAAAAACCAGCGCTTTGAATGAACACATTTCTTGGTAGAATCATGCAGGACTGAAATTTTTGATGTTTTTCTACTCTCATGAGCCCAAACAAGTCTCTAAAAGCATGAGTTTGCAACTACTTTACTTTTGGAGAAAATTCAAAACATTCACTATTCAATAGAGCCCAATAGCAAAAATCAGGTTTTGAATGAAGAATCACATTTCTTGGTAAAATCATGCAGGATTGAAATTTTTGATGGTTTTTTACTCCTCTCAACAGCCCAAACAAGTTTCTAAAAGGATGAGTTTGCAACTACTTTACTTTTGGAGAAAATTCAAAACATTCATTATTCAATAGGGCCCAAACTATCAAAAACCAGCGGTTTCAATGAACACACATTTCTTGGTAGAATCATGCAGGACTGAAATTTTTGATGTTTTTCTACTCCTCTCATGAGCCCAAACAAGTCTCTAAAAGCATGAGTTTGCAACTACTTTACTTTTGGAGAAAATTCAAAACATTCATTATTCAATAGAGCCCAATAGCAAAAACCAGCGTTTTGAATGAAGAATCACATTTCTTGGTAGAATCATGCAGGATTGAAATTTTTGATGGTTTTTTACTCCTCTCAACAGCCCAAACAAGTTTCTAAAAGGATGAGTTTGCAACTACTTTACTTTTGGAGAAAATTCAAAACATTCATTATTCAATAGAGCCCAAACTATCAAAAACCAGCGGTTTCAATGAACACACATTTCTTGGTAGAATCATGCAGGACTGAAATTTTTGATGTTTTTCTACTCCTCTCATGAGCCCAAACAAGTCTCTAAAAGCATGAGTTTGCAACTACTTTACTTTTGGAGAAAATTCAAAACATTCATTATTCAATAGAGCCCAATAGCAAAAACCAGCGTTTTGAATGAAGAATCACATTTCTTGGTAGAATCATGCAGGATTGAAATTTTTGATGGTTTTTTACTCCTCTCAACAGCCCAAACAAGTTTCTAAAAGGATGAGTTTGCAACTACTTTACTTTTGGAGAAAATTCAAAACATTCATTATTCAATAGGGCCCAAACTATCAAAAACCAGCGGTTTCAATGAACACACATTTCTTGGTAGAATCATGCAGGACTGAAATTTTTGATGTTTTTCTACTCCTCTCATGAGCCCAAACAAGTCTCTAAAAGCATGAGTTTGCAACTACTTTACTTTTGGAGAAAATTCAAAACATTCATTATTCAATAGAGCCCAATAGCAAAAACCAGCGTTTTGAATGAAGAATCACATTTCTTGGTAGAATCATGCAGGATTGAAATTTTTGATGGTTTTTTACTCCTCTCAACAGCCCAAACAAGTTTCTAAAAGGATGAGTTTGCAACTACTTTACTTTTGGAGAAAATTCAAAACATTCATTATTCAATAGGGCCCAAACTATCAAAAACCAGCGGTTTCAATGAACACACATTTCTTGGTAGAATCATGCAGGACTGAAATTTTTGATGCTTTTCTACTCCTCTCATGAGCCCAAACAAGTCTCTAAAAGCATGAGTTTGCAACTACTTTACTTTTGGAGAAAATTCAAAACATTCATTATTCAATAGGGCCCAAACTATCAAAAACCAGCGGTTTGAATGAAGAATCACATTTCTTGGTAGAATCATGCAGGATTGAAATTTTTGATGGTTTTTTACTCCTCTCAACAGCCCAAACAAGTTTCTAAAAGGATGAGTTTGCAACTACTTTACTTTTGGAGAAAATTCAAAACATTCATTATTCAATAGGGCCCAAACTATCAAAAACCAGCCGTTTCAATGAACACACATGTCTTGGTAGAATCATGCAGGACTGAAATTTTTGATGTTTTTCTACTCATCTCATGAGCCCAAACAAGTCTCTAAAAGCATGAGTTTGCAACTACTTTACTTTTGGAGAAAATTCAAAACATTCATTATTCAATAGAGCCCAATAGCAAAAACCAGCGTTTTGAATGAAGAATCACATTTCTTGGTAGAATCATGCAGGATTGAAATTTTTGATGGTTTTTTACTCCTCTCAACAGCCCAAACAAGTTTCTAAAAGGATGAGTTTGCAACTACTTTACTTTTGGAGAAAATTCAAAACATTCATTATTCAATAGGGCCCAAACTATCAAAAACCAGCGGTTTCAATGAACACACATTTCTTGGTAGAATCATGCAGGACTGAAATTTTTGATGTTTTTCTACTCCTCTCATGAGCCCAAACAAGTCTCTAAAAGCATGAGTTTGCAACTACTTTACTTTTGGAGAAAATTCAAAACATTCATTATTCAATAGAGCCCAATAGCAAAAACCAGCGTTTTGAATGAAGAATCACATTTCTTGGTAGAATCATGCAGGATTGAAATTTTTGATGGTTTTTTACTCCTCTCAACAGCCCAAACAAGTTTCTAAAAGGATGAGTTTGCAACTACTTTACTTTTGGAGAAAATTCAAAACATTCATTATTCAATAGGGCCCAAACTATCAAAAACCAGCGGTTTGAATGAACACATTTCTTGGTAGAATCATGCAGGACTGAAATTTTTGATGTTTTTCTACTCCTCTCATGAGCCCAAACAAGTCTCTAAAAGCATGAGTTTGCAACTACTTTACTTTTGGAGAAAATTCAAAACATTCACTATTCAATAGAGTCCAATAGCAAAAATCAGGTTTTGAATGAAGAATCACATTTCTTGGTAAAATCATGCAGGATTGAAATTTTTGATGGTTTTTTACTCCTCTCAACAGCCCAAACAAGTTTCTAAAAGGATGAGTTTGCAACTACTTTACTTTTGGAGAAAATTCAAAACATTCATTATTCAATAGGGCCCAAACTATCAAAAACCAGCGGTTTCAATGAACACACATTTCTTGGTAGAATCATGCAGGACTGAAATTTTTGATGTTTTTCTACTCCTCTCATGAGCCCAAACAAGTCTCTAAAAGGATGAGTTTGCAACTACTTTACTTTTGGAGAAAATTCAAAACATTCATTATTCAATAGAGCCCAATAGCAAAAACCAGCGTTTTGAATGAAGAATCACATTTCTTGGTAGAATCATGCAGGATTGAAATTTTTGATGGTTTTTTACTCCTCTCAACAGCCCAAACAAGTTTCTAAAAGGATGAGTTTGCAACTACTTTACTTTTGGAGAAAATTCAAAACATTCATTATTCAATAGGGCCCAAACTATCAAAAACCAGCGGTTTCAATGAACACACATTTCTTGGTAGAATCATGCAGGACTGAAATTTTTGATGTTTTTCTACTCCTCTCATGAGCCCAAACAAGTCTCTAAAAGCATGAGTTTGCAACTACTTTACTTTTGGAGAAAATTCAAAACATTCATTATTCAATAGAGCCCAATAGCAAAAACCAGCGTTTTGAATGAAGAAACACATTTCTTGGTAGAATCATGCAGGATTGAAATTTTTGATGGTTTTTTACTCCTCTCAACAGCCCAAACAAGTTTCTAAAAGGATGAGTTTGCAACTACTTTACTTTTGGAGAAAATTCAAAACATTCATTATTCAATAGGGCCCAAACTATCAAAAACCAGCGGTTTCAATGAACACACATTTCTTGGTAGAATCATGCAGGACTGAAATTTTTGATGTTTTTCTACTCCTCTCATGAGCCCAAACAAGTCTCTAAAAGCATGAGTTTGCAACTACTTTACTTTTGGAGAAAATTCAAAACATTCATTATTCAATAGGGCCCAAACTATCAAAAACCAGCGGTTTGAATGAACACACATTTCTTGGTAGAATCATGCAGGACTGAAATTTTTGATGTTTTTCTACTCCTCTCATGAGCCCAAACAAGTCTCTAAAAGGATGAGTTTGCAACAACTTTACTTTTGGAGAAAATTCAAAACATTCACTATTCAATAGAGCCCAATAGCAAAAATCAGGTTTTGAATGAAGAATCACATTTCTTGGTAAAATCATGCAGGATTGAAATTTTTGATGGTTTTTTACTCCTCTCAACAGCCCAAACAAGTTCCTAAAAGGTTGAGTTTGCAACTACTTTTCTTTTGGAGAAAATTCAAAACATTCATTATTCAATAGGGCCCAAACTATCAAAAACCAGCGGTTTCAATGAACACACATTTCTTGGTAGAATCATGCAGGACTGAAATTTTTGATGTTTTTCTACTCCTCTCATGAGCCCAAACAAGTCTCTAAAAGCATGAGTTTGCAACTACTTTACTTTTGGAGAAAATTCAAAACATTCATTATTCAATAGAGCCCAATAGCAAAAACCAGCGTTTTGAATGAAGAATCACATTTCTTGGTAGAATCATGCAGGATTGAAATTTTTGATGGTTTTTTACTCCTCTCAACAGCCCAAACAAGTTTCTAAAAGGATGAGTTTGCAACTACTTTACTTTTGGAGAAAATTCAAAACATTCATTATTCAATAGGGCCCAAACTATCAAAAACCAGCGGTTTCAATGAACACACATTTCTTGGTAGAATCATGCAGGACTGAAATTTTTGATGTTTTTCTACTCCTTTCATGAGCCCAAACAAGTCTCTAAAAGAATGAGTTTGCAACTACTTTACTTTTGGAGAAAATTCAAAACATTCATTATTCAATAGAGCCCAATAGCAAAAACCAGCGTTTTGAATGAAGAATCACATTTCTTGGTAGAATCATGCAGGATTGAAATTTTTGATGGTTTTTTACTCCTCTCAACAGCCCAAACAAGTTTCTAAAAGGATGAGTTTGCAACTACTTTACTTTTGGAGAAAATTCAAAACATTCATTATTCAATAGGGCCCAAACTATCAAAAACCAGCGGTTTCAATGAACACACATTTCTTGGTAGAATCATGCAGGACTGAAATTTTTGATGCTTTTCTACTCCTCTCATGAGCCCAAACAAGTCTCTAAAAGCATGAGTTTGCAACTACTTTACTTTTGGAGAAAATTCAAAACATTCATTATTCAATAGGGCCCAAACTATCAAAAACCAGCGGTTTGAATGAAGAATCACATTTCTTGGTAGAATCATGCAGGATTGAAATTTTTGATGGTTTTTTACTCCTCTCAACAGCCCAAACAAGTTTCTAAAAGGATGAGTTTGCAACTACTTTACTTTTGGAGAAAATTCAAAACATTCATTATTCAATAGGGCCCAAACTATCAAAAACCAGCCGTTTCAATGAACACACATGTCTTGGTAGAATCATGCAGGACTGAAATTTTTGATGTTTTTCTACTCATCTCATGAGCCCAAACAAGTCTCTAAAAGCATGAGTTTGCAACTACTTTACTTTTGGAGAAAATTCAAAACATTCATTATTCAATAGAGCCCAATAGCAAAAACCAGCGTTTTGAATGAAGAATCACATTTCTTGGTAGAATCATGCAGGATTGAAATTTTTGATGGTTTTTTACTCCTCTCAACAGCCCAAACAAGTTTCTAAAAGGATGAGTTTGCAACTACTTTACTTTTGGAGAAAATTCAAAACATTCATTATTCAATAGGGCCCAAACTATCAAAAACCAGCGGTTTCAATGAACACACATTTCTTGGTAGAATCATGCAGGACTGAAATTTTTGATGTTTTTCTACTCCTCTCATGAGCCCAAACAAGTCTCTAAAAGCATGAGTTTGCAACTACTTTACTTTTGGAGAAAATTCAAAACATTCATTATTCAATAGAGCCCAATAGCAAAAACCAGCGTTTTGAATGAAGAATCACATTTCTTGGTAGAATCATGCAGGATTGAAATTTTTGATGGTTTTTTACTCCTCTCAACAGCCCAAACAAGTTTCTAAAAGGATGAGTTTGCAACTACTTTACTTTTGGAGAAAATTCAAAACATTCATTATTCAATAGGGCCCAAACTATCAAAAACCAGCGGTTTGAATGAACACATTTCTTGGTAGAATCATGCAGGACTGAAATTTTTGATGTTTTTCTACTCCTCTCATGAGCCCAAACAAGTCTCTAAAAGCATGAGTTTGCAACTACTTTACTTTTGGAGAAAATTCAAAACATTCACTATTCAATAGAGCCCAATAGCAAAAATCAGGTTTTGAATGAAGAATCACATTTCTTGGTAAAATCATGCAGGATTGAAATTTTTGATGGTTTTTTACTCCTCTCAACAGCCCAAACAAGTTTCTAAAAGGATGAGTTTGCAACTACTTTACTTTTGGAGAAAATTCAAAACATTCATTATTCAATAGGGCCCAAACTATCAAAAACCAGCGGTTTCAATGAACACACATTTCTTGGTAGAATCATGCAGGACTGAAATTTTTGATGTTTTTCTACTCCTCTCATGAGCCCAAACAAGTCTCCAAAAGCATGAGTTTGCAACTACTTTACTTTTGGAGAAAATTCAAAACATTCATTATTCAATAGAGCCCAATAGCAAAAACCAGCGTTTTGAATGAAGAATCACATTTCTTGGTAGAATCATGCAGGATTGAAATTTTTGATGGTTTTTTACTCCTCTCAACAGCCCAAACAAGTTTCTAAAAGGATGAGTTTGCAACTACTTTACTTTTGGAGAAAATTCAAAACATTCATTATTCAATAGGGCCCAAACTATCAAAAACCAGCGGTTTCAATGAACACACATTTCTTGGTAGAATCATGCAGGACTGAAATTTTTGATGTTTTTCTACTCCTCTCATGAGCCCAAACAAGTCTCTAAAAGCATGAGTTTGCAACTACTTTACTTTTGGAGAAAATTCAAAACATTCATTATTCAATAGAGCCCAATTGCAAAAACCAGCGTTTTGAATGAAGAATCACATTTCTTGGTAAAATCATGCAGGATTGAAATTTTTGATGGTTTTTTACTCCTCTCAACAGCCCAAACAAGTTTCTAAAAGGATGAGTTTGCAACTACTTTACTTTTGGAGAAAATTCAAAACATTCATTATTCAATAGGGCCCAAACTATCAAAAACCAGCGGTTTCAATGAACACACATTTCTTGGTAGAATCATGCAGGACTGAAATTTTTGATGTTTTTCTACTCCTCTCATGAGCCCAAACAAGTCTCTAAAAGCATGAGTTTGCAACTACTTTACTTTTGGAGAAAATTCAAAACATTCATTATTCAATAGAGCCCAATAGCAAAAACCAGCGTTTTGAATGAAGAATCACATTTCTTGGTAGAATCATGCAGGATTGAAATTTTTGATGGTTTTTTACTCCTCTCAACAGCCCAAACAAGTTTCTAAAAGGATGAGTTTGCAACTACTTTACTTTTGGAGAAAATTCAAAACATTCATTATTCAATAGGGCCCAAACTATCAAAAACCAGCGGTTTCAATGAACACACATTTCTTGGTAGAATCATGCAGGACTGAAATTTTTGATGTTTTTCTACTCCTCTCATGAGCCCAAACAAGTCTCTAAAAGCATGAGTTTGCAACTACTTTACTTTTGGAGAAAATTCAAAACATTCATTATTCAATAGAGCCCAATAGCAAAAACCAGCGTTTTGAATGAAGAAACACATTTCTTGGTAGAATCATGCAGGATTGAAATTTTTGATGGTTTTTTACTCCTCTCAACAGCCCAAACAAGTTTCTAAAAGGATGAGTTTGCAACTACTTTACTTTTGGAGAAAATTCAAAACATTCATTATTCAATAGGGCCCAAACTATCAAAAACCAGCGGTTTGAATGAACACATTTCTTGGTAGAATCATGCAGGACTGAAATTTTTGATGTTTTTCTACTCCTCTCATGAGCCCAAACAAGTCTCTAAAAGCATGAGTTTGCAACTACTTTACTTTTGGAGAAAATTCAAAACATTCATTATTCAATAGAGCCCAATAGCAAAAACCAGCGTTTTGAATGAAGAATCACATTTCTTGGTAGAATCATGCAGGATTGAAATTTTTGATGGTTTTTTACTCCTCTCAACAGCCCAAACAAGTTTCTAAAAGGATGAGTTTGCAACTACTTTACTTTTGGAGAAAATTCAAAACATTCATTATTCAATAGGGCCCAAACTATCAAAAACCAGCGGTTTCAATGAACACACATTTCTTGGTAGAATCATGCAGGACTGAAATTTTTGATGTTTTTCTACTCCTCTCATGAGCCCAAACAAGTCTCTAAAAGAATGAGTTTGCAACTACTTTACTTTTGGAGAAAATTCAAAACATTCATTATTCAATAGAGCCCAATAGCAAAAACCAGCGTTTTGAATGAAGAATCACATTTCTTGGTAGAATCATGCAGGATTGAAATTTTTGATGGTTTTTTACTCCTCTCAACAGCCCAAACAAGTTTCTAAAAGGATGAGTTTGCAACTACTTTACTTTTGGAGAAAATTCAAAACATTCATTATTCAATAGGGCCCAAACTATCAAAAACCAGCGGTTTCAATGAACACACATTTCTTGGTAGAATCATGCAGGACTGAAATTTTTGATGTTTTTCTACTCCTCTCATGAGCCCAAACAAGTCTCTAAAAGCATGAGTTTGCAACTACTTTACTTTTGGAGAAAATTCAAAACATTCATTATTCAATAGGGCCCAAACTATCAAAAACCAGCGGTTTGAATGAAGAATCACATTTCTTGGTAGAATCATGCAGGATTGAAATTTTTGATGTTTTTTTACTCCTCTCAACAGCCCAAACAAGTTTCTAAAAGGATGAGTTTGCAACTACTTTACTTTTGGAGAAAATTCAAAACATTCATTATTCAATAGGGCCCAAACTATCAAAAACCAGCCGTTTCAATGAACACACATGTCTTGGTAGAATCATGCAGGACTGAAATTTTTGATGTTTTTCTACTCATCTCATGAGCCCAAACAAGTCTCTAAAAGCATGAGTTTGCAACTACTTTACTTTTGGAGAAAATTCAAAACATTCATTATTCAATAGAGCCCAATAGCAAAAACCAGCGTTTTGAATGAAGAATCACATTTCTTGGTAGAATCATGCAGGATTGAAATTTTTGATGGTTTTTTACTCCTCTCAACAGCCCAAACAAGTTTCTAAAAGGATGAGTTTGCAACTACTTTACTTTTGGAGAAAATTCAAAACATTCATTATTCAATAGGGCCCAAACTATCAAAAACCAGCGGTTTGAATGAACACATTTCTTGGTAGAATCATGCAGGACTGAAATTTTTGATGTTTTTCTACTCCTCTCATGAGCCCAAACAAGTCTCTAAAAGCATGAGTTTGCAACTACTTTACTTTTGGAGAAAATTCAAAACATTCATTATTCAATAGAGCCCAATAGCAAAAACCAGCGTTTTGAATGAAGAATCACATTTCTTGGTAGAATCATGCAGGATTGAAATTTTTGATGGTTTTTTACTCCTCTCAACAGCCCAAACAAGTTTCTAAAAGGATGAGTTTGCAACTACTTTACTTTTGGAGAAAATTCAAAACATTCATTATTCAATAGGGCCCAAACTATCAAAAACCAGCGGTTTCAATGAACACACATTTCTTGGTAGAATCATGCAGGACTGAAATTTTTGATGTTTTTCTACTCCTCTCATGAGCCCAAACAAGTCTCTAAAAGCATGAGTTTGCAACTACTTTACTTTTGGAGAAAATTCAAAACATTCATTATTCAATAGGGCCCAAACTATCAAAAACCAGCGGTTTGAATGAAGAATCACATTTCTTGGTAGAATCATGCAGGATTGAAATTTTTGATGTTTTTTTACTCCTCTCAACAGCCCAAACAAGTTTCTAAAAGGATGAGTTTGCAACTACTTTACTTTTGGAGAAAATTCAAAACATTCATTATTCAATAGGGCCCAAACTATCAAAAACCAGCCGTTTCAATGAACACACATGTCTTGGTAGAATCATGCAGGACTGAAATTTTTGATGTTTTTCTACTCATCTCATGAGCCCAAACAAGTCTCTAAAAGCATGAGTTTGCAACTACTTTACTTTTGGAGAAAATTCAAAACATTCATTATTCAATAGAGCCCAATAGCAAAAACCAGCGTTTTGAATGAAGAATCACATTTCTTGGTAGAATCATGCAGGATTGAAATTTTTGATGGTTTTTTACTCCTCTCAACAGCCCAAACAAGTTTCTAAAAGGATGAGTTTGCAACTACTTTACTTTTGGAGAAAATTCAAAACATTCATTATTCAATAGGGCCCAAACTATCAAAAACCAGCGGTTTCAATGAACACACATTTCTTGGTAGAATCATGCAGGACTGAAATTTTTGATGTTTTTCTACTCCTCTCATGAGCCCAAACAAGTCTCTAAAAGCATGAGTTTGCAACTACTTTACTTTTGGAGAAAATTCAAAACATTCATTATTCAATAGAGCCCAATAGCAAAAACCAGGTTTTGAATGAAGAATCACATTTCTTGGTAGAATCATGCAGGATTGAAATTTTTGATGGTTTTTTACTCCTCTCAACAGCCCAAACAAGTTTCTAAAAGGATGAGTTTGCAACTACTTTACTTTTGGAGAAAATTCAAAACATTCATTATTCAATAGGGCCCAAACTATCAAAAACCAGCGGTTTGAATGAACACATTTCTTGGTAGAATCATGCAGGACTGAAATTTTTGATGTTTTTCTACTCCTCTCATGAGCCCAAACAAGTCTCTAAAAGCATGAGTTTGCAACTACTTTACTTTTGGAGAAAATTCAAAACATTCACTATTCAATAGAGCCCAATAGCAAAAATCAGGTTTTGAATGAAGAATCACATTTCTTGGTAAAATCATGCAGGATTGAAATTTTTGATGGTTTTTTACTCCTCTCAACAGCCCAAACAAGTTTCTAAAAGGATGAGTTTGCAACTACTTTACTTTTGGAGAAAATTCAAAACATTCATTATTCAATAGGGCCCAAACTATCAAAAACCAGCGGTTTCAATGAACACACATTTCTTGGTAGAATCATGCAGGACTGAAATTTTTGATGTTTTTCTACTCCTCTCATGAGCCCAAACAAGTCTCCAAAAGCATGAGTTTGCAACTACTTTACTTTTGGAGAAAATTCAAAACATTCATTATTCAATAGAGCCCAATAGCAAAAACCAGCGTTTTGAATGAAGAATCACATTTCTTGGTAGAATCATGCAGGATTGAAATTTTTGATGGTTTTTTACTCCTCTCAACAGCCCAAACAAGTTTCTAAAAGGATGAGTTTGCAACTACTTTACTTTTGGAGAAAATTCAAAACATTCATTATTCAATAGGGCCCAAACTATCAAAAACCAGCGGTTTCAATGAACACACATTTCTTGGTAGAATCATGCAGGACTGAAATTTTTGATGTTTTTCTACTCCTCTCATGAGCCCAAACAAGTCTCTAAAAGCATGAGTTTGCAACTACTTTACTTTTGGAGAAAATTCAAAACATTCATTATTCAATAGAGCCCAATTGCAAAAACCAGCGTTTTGAATGAAGAATCACATTTCTTGGTAAAATCATGCAGGATTGAAATTTTTGATGGTTTTTTACTCCTCTCAACAGCCCAAACAAGTTTCTAAAAGGATGAGTTTGCAACTACTTTACTTTTGGAGAAAATTCAAAACATTCATTATTCAATAGGGCCCAAACTATCAAAAACCAGCGGTTTCAATGAACACACATTTCTTGGTAGAATCATGCAGGACTGAAATTTTAGATGTTTTTCTACTCCTCTCATGAGCCCAAACAAGTCTCTAAAAGCATGAGTTTGCAACTACTTTACTTTTGGAGAAAATTCAAAACATTCATTATTCAATAGGGCCCAAACTATCAAAAACCAGCGGTTTGAATGAAGAATCACATTTCTTGGTAGAATCATGCAGGATTGAAATTTTTGATGTTTTTTTACTCCTCTCAACAGCCCAAACAAGTTTCTAAAAGGATGAGTTTGCAACTACTTTACTTTTGGAGAAAATTCAAAACATTCATTATTCAATAGGGCCCAAACTATCAAAAACCAGCCGTTTCAATGAACACACATGTCTTGGTAGAATCATGCAGGACTGAAATTTTTGATGTTTTTCTACTCATCTCATGAGCCCAAACAAGTCTCTAAAAGCATGAGTTTGCAACTACTTTACTTTTGGAGAAAATTCAAAACATTCATTATTCAATAGAGCCCAATAGCAAAAACCAGCGTTTTGAATGAAGAATCACATTTCTTGGTAGAATCATGCAGGATTGAAATTTTTGATGGTTTTTTACTCCTCTCAACAGCCCAAACAAGTTTCTAAAAGGATGAGTTTGCAACTACTTTACTTTTGGAGAAAATTCAAAACATTCATTATTCAATAGGGCCCAAACTATCAAAAACCAGCGGTTTCAATGAACACACATTTCTTGGTAGAATCATGCAGGACTGAAATTTTTGATGTTTTTCTACTCCTCTCATGAGCCCAAACAAGTCTCTAAAAGCATGAGTTTGCAACTACTTTACTTTTGGAGAAAATTCAAAACATTCACTATTCAATAGAGCCCAATAGCAAAAATCAGGTTTTGAATGAAGAATCACATTTCTTGGTAAAATCATGCAGGATTGAAATTTTTGATGGTTTTTTACTCCTCTCAACAGCCCAAACAAGTTTCTAAAAGGATGAGTTTGCAACTACTTTACTTTTGGAGAAAATTCAAAACATTCATTATTCAATAGGGCCCAAACTATCAAAAACCAGCGGTTTCAATGAACACACATTTCTTGGTAGAATCATGCAGGACTGAAATTTTTGATGTTTTTCTACTCCTCTCATGAGCCCAAACAAGTCTCCAAAAGCATGAGTTTGCAACTACTTTACTTTTGGAGAAAATTCAAAACATTCATTATTCAATAGAGCCCAATAGCAAAAACCAGCGTTTTGAATGAAGAATCACATTTCTTGGTAGAATCATGCAGGATTGAAATTTTTGATGGTTTTTTACTCCTCTCAACAGCCCAAACAAGTTTCTAAAAGGATGAGTTTGCAACTACTTTACTTTTGGAGAAAATTCAAAACATTCATTATTCAATAGGGCCCAAACTATCAAAAACCAGCGGTTTCAATGAACACACATTTCTTGGTAGAATCATGCAGGACTGAAATTTTTGATGTTTTTCTACTCCTCTCATGAGCCCAAACAAGTCTCTAAAAGCATGAGTTTGCAACTACTTTACTTTTGGAGAAAATTCAAAACATTCATTATTCAATAGAGCCCAATTGCAAAAACCAGCGTTTTGAATGAAGAATCACATTTCTTGGTAAAATCATGCAGGATTGAAATTTTTGATGGTTTTTTACTCCTCTCAACAGCCCAAACAAGTTTCTAAAAGGATGAGTTTGCAACTACTTTACTTTTGGAGAAAATTCAAAACATTCATTATTCAATAGGGCCCAAACTATCAAAAACCAGCGGTTTCAATGAACACACATTTCTTGGTAGAATCATGCAGGACTGAAATTTTTGATGTTTTTCTACTCCTCTCATGAGCCCAAACAAGTCTCTAAAAGCATGAGTTTGCAACTACTTTACTTTTGGAGAAAATTCAAAACATTCATTATTCAATAGAGCCCAATAGCAAAAACCAGCGTTTTGAATGAAGAATCACATTTCTTGGTAGAATCATGCAGGATTGAAATTTTTGATGGTTTTTTACTCCTCTCAACAGCCCAAACAAGTTTCTAAAAGGATGAGTTTGCAACTACTTTACTTTTGGAGAAAATTCAAAACATTCATTATTCAATAGGGCCCAAACTATCAAAAACCAGCGGTTTCAATGAACACACATTTCTTGGTAGAATCATGCAGGACTGAAATTTTTGATGTTTTTCTACTCCTCTCATGAGCCCAAACAAGTCTCTAAAAGCATGAGTTTGCAACTACTTTACTTTTGGAGAAAATTCAAAACATTCATTATTCAATAGAGCCCAATAGCAAAAACCAGCGTTTTGAATGAAGAAACACATTTCTTGGTAGAATCATGCAGGATTGAAATTTTTGATGGTTTTTTACTCCTCTCAACAGCCCAAACAAGTTTCTAAAAGGATGAGTTTGCAACTACTTTACTTTTGGAGAAAATTCAAAACATTCATTATTCAATAGGGCCCAAACTATCAAAAACCAGCGGTTTGAATGAACACATTTCTTGGTAGAATCATGCAGGACTGAAATTTTTGATGTTTTTCTACTCCTCTCATGAGCCCAAACAAGTCTCTAAAAGCATGAGTTTGCAACTACTTTACTTTTGGAGAAAATTCAAAACATTCATTATTCAATAGAGCCCAATAGCAAAAACCAGCGTTTTGAATGAAGAATCACATTTCTTGGTAGAATCATGCAGGATTGAAATTTTTGATGGTTTTTTACTCCTCTCAACAGCCCAAACAAGTTTCTAAAAGGATGAGTTTGCAACTACTTTACTTTTGGAGAAAATTCAAAACATTCATTATTCAATAGGGCCCAAACTATCAAAAACCAGCGGTTTCAATGAACACACATTTCTTGGTAGAATCATGCAGGACTGAAATTTTTGATGTTTTTCTACTCCTCTCATGAGCCCAAACGAGTCTCTAAAAGAATGAGTTTGCAACTACTTTACTTTTGGAGAAAATTCAAAACATTCATTATTCAATAGGGCCCAAACTATCAAAAACCAGCGGTTTCAATGAACACACATTTCTTGGTAGAATCATGCAGGACTGAAATTTTTGATGTTTTTCTACTCCTCTCATGAGCCCAAACAAGTCTCTAAAAGCATGAGTTTGCAACTACTTTACTTTTGGAGAAAATTCAAAACATTCATTATTCAATAGGGCCCAAACTATCAAAAACCAGCGGTTTGAATGAAGAATCACATTTCTTGGTAGAATCATGCAGGATTGAAATTTTTGATGTTTTTTTACTCCTCTCAACAGCCCAAACAAGTTTCTAAAAGGATGAGTTTGCAACTACTTTACTTTTGGAGAAAATTCAAAACATTCATTATTCAATAGGGCCCAAACTATCAAAAACCAGCCGTTTCAATGAACACACATGTCTTGGTAGAATCATGCAGGACTGAAATTTTTGATGTTTTTCTACTCATCTCATGAGCCCAAACAAGTCTCTAAAAGCATGAGTTTGCAACTACTTTACTTTTGGAGAAAATTCAAAACATTCATTATTCAATAGAGCCCAATAGCAAAAACCAGCGTTTTGAATGAAGAATCACATTTCTTGGTAGAATCATGCAGGATTGAAATTTTTGATGGTTTTTTACTCCTCTCAACAGCCCAAACAAGTTTCTAAAAGGATGAGTTTGCAACTACTTTACTTTTGGAGAAAATTCAAAACATTCATTATTCAATAGGGCCCAAACTATCAAAAACCAGCGGTTTCAATGAACACACATTTCTTGGTAGAATCATGCAGGACTGAAATTTTTGATGTTTTTCTACTCCTCTCATGAGCCCAAACAAGTCTCTAAAAGCATGAGTTTGCAACTACTTTACTTTTGGAGAAAATTCAAAACATTCATTATTCAATAGAGCCCAATAGCAAAAACCAGCGTTTTGAATGAAGAATCACATTTCTTGGTAGAATCATGCAGGATTGAAATTTTTGATGGTTTTTTACTCCTCTCAACAGCCCAAACAAGTTTCTAAAAGGATGAGTTTGCAACTACTTTACTTTTGGAGAAAATTCAAAATATTCATTATTCAATAGGGCCCAAACTATCAAAAACCAGCGGTTTGAATGAACACATTTCTTGGTAGAATCATGCAGGACTGAAATTTTTGATGTTTTTCTACTCCTCTCATGAGCCCAAACAAGTCTCTAAAAGCATGAGTTTGCAACTACTTTACTTTTGGAGAAAATTCAAAACATTCACTATTCAATAGAGCCCAATAGCAAAAATCAGGTTTTGAATGAAGAATCACATTTCTTGGTAAAATCATGCAGGATTGAAATTTTTGATGGTTTTTTACTCCTCTCAACAGCCCAAACAAGTTTCTAAAAGGATGAGTTTGCAACTACTTTACTTTTGGAGAAAATTCAAAACATTTATTATTCAATAGGGCCCAAACTATCAAAAACCAGCGGTTTCAATGAACACACATTTCTTGGTAGAATCATGCAGGACTGAAATTTTTGATGTTTTTCTACTCCTCTCATGAGCCCAAACAAGTCTCCAAAAGCATGAGTTTGCAACTACTTTACTTTTGGAGAAAATTCAAAACATTCATTATTCAATAGAGCCCAATAGCAAAAACCAGCGTTTTGAATGAAGAATCACATTTCTTGGTAGAATCATGCAGGATTGAAATTTTTGATGGTTTTTTACTCCTCTCAACAGCCCAAACAAGTTTCTAAAAGGATGAGTTTGCAACTACTTTACTTTTGGAGAAAATTCAAAACATTCATTATTCAATAGGGCCCAAACTATCAAAAACCAGCGGTTTCAATGAACACACATTTCTTGGTAGAATCATGCAGGACTGAAATTTTTGATGTTTTTCTACTCCTCTCATGAGCCCAAACAAGTCTCTAAAAGCATGAGTTTGCAACTACTTTACTTTTGGAGAAAATTCAAAACATTCATTATTCAATAGAGCCCAATTGCAAAAACCAGCGTTTTGAATGAAGAATCACATTTCTTGGTAAAATCATGCAGGATTGAAATTTTTGATGGTTTTTTACTCCTCTCAACAGCCCAAACAAGTTTCTAAAAGGATGAGTTTGCAACTACTTTACTTTTGGAGAAAATTCAAAACATTCATTATTCAATAGGGCCCAAACTATCAAAAACCAGCGGTTTCAATGAACACACATTTCTTGGTAGAATCATGCAGGACTGAAATTTTTGATGTTTTTCTACTCCTCTCATGAGCCCAAACAAGTCTCTAAAAGCATGAGTTTGCAACTACTTTACTTTTGGAGAAAATTCAAAACATTCATTATTCAATAGAGCCCAATAGCAAAAACCAGCGTTTTGAATGAAGAATCACATTTCTTGGTAGAATCATGCAGGATTGAAATTTTTGATGGTTTTTTACTCCTCTCAACAGCCCAAACAAGTTTCTAAAAGGATGAGTTTGCAACTACTTTACTTTTGGAGAAAATTCAAAACATTCATTATTCAATAGGGCCCAAACTATCAAAAACCAGCGGTTTCAATGAACACACATTTCTTGGTAGAATCATGCAGGACTGAAATTTTTGATGTTTTTCTACTCCTCTCATGAGCCCAAACAAGTCTCTAAAAGCATGAGTTTGCAACTACTTTACTTTTGGAGAAAATTCAAAACATTCATTATTCAATAGAGCCCAATAGCAAAAACCAGCGTTTTGAATGAAGAAACACATTTCTTGGTAGAATCATGCAGGATTGAAATTTTTGATGGTTTTTTACTCCTCTCAACAGCCCAAACAAGTTTCTAAAAGGATGAGTTTGCAACTACTTTACTTTTGGAGAAAATTCAAAACATTCATTATTCAATAGGGCCCAAACTATCAAAAACCAGCGGTTTCAATGAACACACATTTCTTGGTAGAATCATGCAGGACTGAAATTTTTGATGTTTTTCTACTCCTCTCATGAGCCCAAACAAGTCTCTAAAAGCATGAGTTTGCAACTACTTTACTTTTGGAGAAAATTCAAAACATTCATTATTCAATAGGGCCCAAACTATCAAAAACCAGCGGTTTGAATGAACACACATTTCTTGGTAGAATCATGCAGGACTGAAATTTTTGATGTTTTTCTACTCCTCTCATGAGCCCAAACAAGTCTCTAAAAGCATGAGTTTGCAACAACTTTATTTTTGGAGAAAATTCAAAACATTCACTATTCAATAGAGCCCAATAGCAAAAATCAGGTTTTGAATGAAGAATCACATTTCTTGGTAAAATCATGCAGGATTGAAATTTTTGATGGTTTTTTACTCCTCTCAACAGCCCAAACAAGTTCCTAAAAGGATGAGTTTGCAACTACTTTTCTTTTGGAGAAAATTCAAAACATTCATTATTCAATAGGGCCCAAACTATCAAAAACCAGCGGTTTCAATGAACACACATTTCTTGGTAGAATCATGCAGGACTGAAATTTTTGATGTTTTTCTACTCCTCTCATGAGCCCAAACAAGTCTCTAAAAGCATGAGTTTGCAACTACTTTACTTTTGGAGAAAATTCAAAACATTCATTATTCAATAGAGCCCAATAGCAAAAACCAGCGTTTTGAATGAAGAATCACATTTCTTGGTAGAATCATGCAGGATTGAAATTTTTGATGGTTTTTTACTCCTCTCAACAGCCCAAACAAGTTTCTAAAAGGATGAGTTTGCAACTACTTTACTTTTGGAGAAAATTCAAAACATTCATTATTCAATAGGGCCCAAACTATCAAAAACCAGCGGTTTCAATGAACACACATTTCTTGGTAGAATCATGCAGGACTGAAATTTTTGATGTTTTTCTACTCCTCTCATGAGCCCAAACAAGTCTCTAAAAGCATGAGTGTGCAACTACTTTACTTTTGGAGAAAATTCAAAACATTCATTATTCAATAGGGCCCAAACTATCAAAAACCAGCGGTTTGAATGAACACACATTTCTTGGTAGAATCATGCAGGACTGAAATTTTTGATGTTTTTCTACTCCTCTCATGAGCCCAAACAAGTCTCTAAAAGCATGAGTTTGCAACTACTTTACTTTTGGAGAAAATTCAAAACATTCATTATTCAATAGAGCCCAATAGCAAAAACCAGCGTTTTGAATGAAGAATCACATTTCTTGGTAGAATCATGCAGGATTGAAATTTTTGATGGTTTTTTACTCCTCTCAACAGCCCAAACAAGTTTCTAAAAGGATGAGTTTGCAACTACTTTACTTTTGGAGAAAATTCAAAACATTCATTATTCAATAGGGCCCAAACTATCAAAAACCAGCGGTTTCAATGAACACACATTTCTTGGTAGAATCATGCAGGACTGAAATTTTTGATGTTTTTCTACTCCTCTCATGAGCCCAAACAAGTCTCTAAAAGCATGAGTTTGCAACTACTTTACTTTTGGAGAAAATTCAAAACATTCATTATTCAATAGAGCCCAATAGCAAAAACCAGCGTTTTGAATGAAGAAACACATTTCTTGGTAGAATCATGCAGGATTGAAATTTTTGATGGTTTTTTACTCCTCTCAACAGCCCAAACAAGTTTCTAAAAGGATGAGTTTGCAACTACTTTACTTTTGGAGAAAATTCAAAACATTCATTATTCAATAGGGCCCAAACTATCAAAAACCAGCGGTTTCAATGAACACACATTTCTTGGTAGAATCATGCAGGACTGAAATTTTTGATGTTTTTCTACTCCTCTCATGAGCCCAAACAAGTCTCTAAAAGCATGAGTTTGCAACTACTTTACTTTTGGAGAAAATTCAAAACATTCATTATTCAATAGAGCCCAATAGCAAAAACCAGCGTTTTGAATGAAGAATCACATTTCTTGGTAGAATCATGCAGGATTGAAATTTTTGAAGGTTTTTTACTCCTCTCAACAGCCCAAACAAGTTTCTAAAAGGATGAGTTTGCAACTACTTTACTTTTGGAGAAAATTCAAAACATTCATTATTCAATAGGGCCCAAACTATCAAAAACCAGCGGTTTCAATGAACACACATTTCTTGGTAGAATCATGCAGGACTGAAATTTTTGATGTTTTTCTACTCCTCTCATGAGCCCAAACAAGTCTCTAAAAGAATGAGTTTGCAACTACTTTACTTTTGGAGAAAATTCAAAACATTCATTATTCGATAGAGCCCAATAGCAAAAACCAGCGTTTTGAATGAAGAATCACATTTCTTGGTAGAATCATGCAGGATTGAAATTTTTGATGGTTTTTTACTCCTCTCAACAGCCCAAACAAGTTTCTAAAAGGATGAGTTTGCAACTACTTTACTTTTGGAGAAAATTCAAAACATTCATTATTCAATAGGGCCCAAACTATCAAAAACCAGCCGTTTCAATGAACACACATGTCTTGGTAGAATCATGCAGGACTGAAATTTTTGATGTTTTTCTACTCATCTCATGAGCCCAAACAAGTCTCTAAAAGCATGAGTTTGCAACTACTTTACTTTTGGAGAAAATTCAAAACATTCATTATTCAATAGAGCCCAATAGCAAAAACCAGCGTTTTGAATGAAGAATCACATTTCTTGGTAGAATCATGCAGGATTGAAATTTTTGATGGTTTTTTACTCCTCTCAACAGCCCAAACAAGTTTCTAAAAGGATGAGTTTGCAACTACTTTACTTTTGGAGAAAATTCAAAACATTCATTATTCAATAGGGCCCAAACTATCAAAAACCAGCGGTTTCAATGAACACACATTTCTTGGTAGAATCATGCAGGACTGAAATTTTTGATGTTTTTCTACTCCTCTCATGAGCCCAAACAAGTCTCTAAAAGCATGAGTTTGCAACTACTTTACTTTTGGAGAAAATTCAAAACATTCATTATTCAATAGAGCCCAATAGCAAAAACCAGCGTTTTGAATGAAGAATCACATTTCTTGGTAGAATCATGCAGGATTGAAATTTTTGATGGTTTTTTACTCCTCTCAACAGCCCAAACAAGTTTCTAAAAGGATGAGTTTGCAACTACTTTACTTTTGGAGAAAATTCAAAACATTCATTATTCAATAGGGCCCAAACTATCAAAAACCAGCGGTTTGAATGAACACATTTCTTCGTAGAATCATGCAGGACTGAAATTTTTGATGTTTTTCTACTCCTCTCATGAGCCCAAACAAGTCTCTAAAAGCATGAGTTTGCAACTACTTTACTTTTGGAGAAAATTCAAAACATTCACTATTCAATAGAGCCCAATAGCAAAAATCAGGTTTTGAATGAAGAATCACATTTCTTGGTAAAATCATGCAGGATTGAAATTTTTGATGGTTTTTTACTCCTCTCAACAGCCCAAACAAGTTTCTAAAAGGATGAGTTTGCAACTACTTTACTTTTGGAGAAAATTCAAAACATTCATTATTCAATAGGGCCCAAACTATCAAAAACCAGCGGTTTCAATGAACACACATTTCTTGGTAGAATCATGCAGGACTGAAATTTTTTATGTTTTTCTACTCCTCTCATGAGCCCAAACAAGTCTCCAAAAGCATGAGTTTGCAACTACTTTACTTTTGGAGAAAATTCAAAACATTCATTATTCAATAGAGCCCAATAGCAAAAACCAGCGTTTTGAATGAAGAATCACATTTCTTGGTAGAATCATGCAGGATTGAAATTTTTGATGGTTTTTTACTCCTCTCAACAGCCCAAACAAGTTTCTAAAAGGATGAGTTTGCAACTACTTTACTTTTGGAGAAAATTCAAAACATTCATTATTCAATAGGGCCCAAACTATCAAAAACCAGCGGTTTCAATGAACACACATTTCTTGGTAGAATCATGCAGGACTGAAATTTTTGATGTTTTTCTACTCCTCTCATGAGCCCAAACAAGTCTCTAAAAGCATGAGTTTGCAACTACTTTACTTTTGGAGAAAATTCAAAACATTCATTATTCAATAGAGCCCAATTGCAAAAACCAGCGTTTTGAATGAAGAATCACATTTCTTGGTAAAATCATGCAGGATTGAAATTTTTGATGGTTTTTTACTCCTCTCAACAGCCCAAACAAGTTTCTAAAAGGATGAGTTTGCAACTACTTTACTTTTGGAGAAAATTCAAAACATTCATTATTCAATAGGGCCCAAACTATCAAAAACCAGCGGTTTCAATGAACACACATTTCTTGGTAGAATCATGCAGGACTGAAATTTTTGATGTTTTTCTACTCCTCTCATGAGCCCAAACAAGTCTCTAAAAGCATGAGTTTGCAACTACTTTACTTTTGGAGAAAATTCAAAACATTCATTATTCAATAGAGCCCAATAGCAAAAACCAGCGTTTTGAATGAAGAATCACATTTCTTGGTAGAATCATGCAGGATTGAAATTTTTGATGGTTTTTTACTCCTCTCAACAGCCCAAACAAGTTTCTAAAAGGATGAGTTTGCAACTACTTTACTTTTGGAGAAAATTCAAAACATTCATTATTCAATAGGGCCCAAACTATCAAAAACCAGCGGTTTCAATGAACACACATTTCTTGGTAGAATCATGCAGGACTGAAATTTTTGATGTTTTTCTACTCCTCTCATGAGCCCAAACAAGTCTCTAAAAGCATGAGTTTGCAACTACTTTACTTTTGGAGAAAATTCAAAACATTCATTATTCAATAGAGCCCAATAGCAAAAACCAGCGTTTTGAATGAAGAATCACATTTCTTGGTAGAATCATGCAGGATTGAAATTTTTGATGGTTTTTTACTCCTCTCAACAGCCCAAACAAGTTTCTAAAAGGATGAGTTTGCAACTACTTTACTTTTGGAGAAAATTCAAAACATTCATTATTCAATAGGGCCCAAACTATCAAAAACCAGCGGTTTGAATGAACACATTTCTTGGTAGAATCATGCAGGACTGAAATTTTTGATGTTTTTCTACTCCTCTCATGAGCCCAAACAAGTCTCTAAAAGCATGAGTTTGCAACTACTTTACTTTTGGAGAAAATTCAAAACATTCACTATTCAATAGAGCCCAATAGCAAAAATCAGGTTTTGAATGAAGAATCACATTTCTTGGTAAAATCATGCAGGATTGAAATTTTTGATGGTTTTTTACTCCTCTCAACAGCCCAAACAAGTTTCTAAAAGGATGAGTTTGCAACTACTTTACTTTTGGAGAAAATTCAAAACATTCATTATTCAATAGGGCCCAAACTATCAAAAACCAGCGGTTTCAATGAACACACATTTCTTGGTAGAATCATGCAGGACTGAAATTTTTGATGTTTTTCTACTCCTCTCATGAGCCCAAACAAGTCTCCAAAAGCATGAGTTTGCAACTACTTTACTTTTGGAGAAAATTCAAAACATTCATTATTCAATAGAGCCCAATAGCAAAAACCAGCGTTTTGAATGAAGAATCACATTTCTTGGTAGAATCATGCAGGATTGAAATTTTTGATGGTTTTTTACTCCTCTCAACAGCCCAAACAAGTTTCTAAAAGGATGAGTTTGCAACTACTTTACTTTTGGAGAAAATTCAAAACATTCATTATTCAATAGGGCCCAAACTATCAAAAACCAGCGGTTTCAATGAACACACATTTCTTGGTAGAATCATGCAGGACTGAAATTTTTGATGTTTTTCTACTCCTCTCATGAGCCCAAACAAGTCTCTAAAAGCATGAGTTTGCAACTACTTTACTTTTGGAGAAAATTCAAAACATTCATTATTCAATAGAGCCCAATAGCAAAAACCAGCGTTTTGAATGAAGAAACACATTTCTTGGTAGAATCATGCAGGATTGAAATTTTTGATGGTTTTTTACTCCTCTCAACAGCCCAAACAAGTTTCTAAAAGGATGAGTTTGCAACTACTTTACTTTTGGAGAAAATTCAAAACATTCATTATTCAATAGGGCCCAAACTATCAAAAACCAGCGGTTTCAATGAACACACATTTCTTGGTAGAATCATGCAGGACTGAAATTTTTGATGTTTTTCTACTCCTCTCATGAGCCCAAACAAGTCTCTAAAAGCATGAGTTTGCAACTACTTTACTTTTGGAGAAAATTCAAAACATTCATTATTCAATAGAGCTCAATAGCAAAAACCAGCGTTTTGAATGAAGAATCACATTTCTTGGTAGAATCATGCAGGATTGAAATTTTTGATGGTTTTTTACTCCTCTCAACAGCCCAAACAAGTTTCTAAAAGGATGAGTTTGCAACTACTTTACTTTTGGAGAAAATTCAAAACATTCATTATTCAATAGGGCCCAAACTATCAAAAACCAGCGGTTTGAATGAACACATTTCTTGGTAGAATCATGCAGGACTGAAATTTTTGATGTTTTTCTACTCCTCTCATGAGCCCAAACAAGTCTCTAAAAGCATGAGTTTGCAACTACTTTACTTTTGGAGAAAATTCAAAACATTCTTTATTCAATAGAGCCCAATAGCAAAAACCAGCGTTTTGAATGAAGAATCACATTTCTTGGTAGAATCATGCAGGATTGAAATTTTTGATGGTTTTTTACTCCTCTCAACAGCCCAAACAAGTTTCTAAAAGGATGAGTTTGCAACTACTTTACTTTTGGAGAAAATTCAAAACATTCATTATTCAATAGGGCCCAAACTATCAAAAACCAGCGGTTTCAATGAACACACATTTCTTGGTAGAATCATGCAGGACTGAAATTTTTGATGTTTTTCTACTCCTCTCATGAGCCCAAACAAGTCTCTAAAAGAATGAGTTTGCAACTACTTTACTTTTGGAGAAAATTCAAAACATTCATTATTCAATAGAGCCCAATAGCAAAAACCAGCGTTTTGAATGAAGAATCACATTTCTTGGTAGAATCATGCAGGATTGAAATTTTTGATGGTTTTTTACTCCTCTCAACAGCCCAAACAAGTTTCTAAAAGGATGAGTTTGCAACTACTTTACTTTTGGAGAAAATTCAAAACATTCATTATTCAATAGGGCCCAAACTATCAAAAACCAGCGGTTTCAATGAACACACATTTCTTGGTAGAATCATGCAGGACTGAAATTTTTGATGTTTTTCTACTCCTCTCATGAGCCCAAACAAGTCTCTAAAAGCATGAGTTTGCAACTACTTTACTTTTGGAGAAAATTCAAAACATTCATTATTCAATAGGGCCCAAACTATCAAAAACCAGCGGTTTGAATGAAGAATCACATTTCTTGGTAGAATCATGCAGGATTGAAATTTTTGATGGTTTTTTACTCCTCTCAACAGCCCAAACAAGTTTCTAAAAGGATGAGTTTGCAACTACTTTACTTTTGGAGAAAATTCAAAACATTCATTATTCAATAGGGCCCAAACTATCAAAAACCAGCCGTTTCAATGCACACACATGTCTTGGTAGAATCATGCAGGACTGAAATTTTTGATGTTTTTCTACTCATCTCATGAGCCCAAACAAGTCTCTAAAAGCATGAGTTTGCAACTACTTTACTTTTGGAGAAAATTCAAAACATTCATTATTCAATAGAGCCCAATAGCAAAAACCAGCGTTTTGAATGAAGAATCACATTTCTTGGTAGAATCATGCAGGATTGAAATTTTTGATGGTTTTTTACTCCTCTCAACAGCCCAAACAAGTTTCTAAAAGGATGAGTTTGCAACTACTTTACTTTTGGAGAAAATTCAAAACATTCATTATTCAATAGGGCCCAAACTATCAAAAACCAGCGGTTTCAATGAACACACATTTCTTGGTAGAATCATGCAGGACTGAAATTTTTGATGTTTTTCTACTCCTCTCATGAGCCCAAACAAGTCTCTAAAAGCATGAGTTTGCAACTACTTTACTTTTGGAGAAAATTCAAAACATTCATTATTCAATAGAGCTCAATAGCAAAAACCAGCGTTTTGAATGAAGAATCACATTTCTTGGTAGAATCATGCAGGATTGAAATTTTTGATGGTTTTTTACTCCTCTCAACAGCCCAAACAAGTTTCTAAAAGGATGAGTTTGCAACTACTTTACTTTTGGAGAAAATTCAAAACATTCATTATTCAATAGGGCCCAAACTATCAAAAACCAGCGGTTTGAATGAACACATTTCTTGGTAGAATCATGCAGGACTGAAATTTTTGATGTTTTTCTACTCCTCTCATGAGCCCAAACAAGTCTCTAAAAGCATGAGTTTGCAACTACTTTACTTTTGGAGAAAATTCAAAACATTCTTTATTCAATAGAGCCCAATAGCAAAAACCAGCGTTTTGAATGAAGAATCACATTTCTTGGTAGAATCATGCAGGATTGAAATTTTTGATGGTTTTTTACTCCTCTCAACAGCCCAAACAAGTTTCTAAAAGGATGAGTTTGCAACTACTTTACTTTTGGAGAAAATTCAAAACATTCATTATTCAATAGGGCCCAAACTATCAAAAACCAGCGGTTTCAATGAACACACATTTCTTGGTAGAATCATGCAGGACTGAAATTTTTGATGTTTTTCTACTCCTCTCATGAGCCCAAACAAGTCTCTAAAAGAATGAGTTTGCAACTACTTTACTTTTGGAGAAAATTCAAAACATTCATTATTCAATAGAGCCCAATAGCAAAAACCAGCGTTTTGAATGAAGAATCACATTTCTTGGTAGAATCATGCAGGATTGAAATTTTTGATGGTTTTTTACTCCTCTCAACAGCCCAAACAAGTTTCTAAAAGGATGAGTTTGCAACTACTTTACTTTTGGAGAAAATTCAAAACATTCATTATTCAATAGGGCCCAAACTATCAAAAACCAGCGGTTTCAATGAACACACATTTCTTGGTAGAATCATGCAGGACTGAAATTTTTGATGTTTTTCTACTCCTCTCATGAGCCCAAACAAGTCTCTAAAAGCATGAGTTTGCAACTACTTTACTTTTGGAGAAAATTCAAAACATTCATTATTCAATAGGGCCCAAACTATCAAAAACCAGCGGTTTGAATGAAGAATCACATTTCTTGGTAGAATCATGCAGGATTGAAATTTTTGATGGTTTTTTACTCCTCTCAACAGCCCAAACAAGTTTCTAAAAGGATGAGTTTGCAACTACTTTACTTTTGGAGAAAATTCAAAACATTCATTATTCAATAGGGCCCAAACTATCAAAAACCAGCCGTTTCAATGAACACACATGTCTTGGTAGAATCATGCAGGACTGAAATTTTTGATGTTTTTCTACTCATCTCATGAGCCCAAACAAGTCTCTAAAAGCATGAGTTTGCAACTACTTTACTTTTGGAGAAAATTCAAAACATTCATTATTCAATAGAGCCCAATAGCAAAAACCAGCGTTTTGAATGAAGAATCACATTTCTTGGTAGAATCATGCAGGATTGAAATTTTTGATGGTTTTTTACTCCTCTCAACAGCCCAAACAAGTTTCTAAAAGGATGAGTTTGCAACTACTTTACTTTTGGAGAAAATTCAAAACATTCATTATTCAATAGGGCCCAAACTATCAAAAACCAGCGGTTTCAATGAACACACATTTCTTGGTAGAATCATGCAGGACTGAAATTTTTGATGTTTTTCTACTCCTCTCATGAGCCCAAACAAGTCTCTAAAAGCATGAGTTTGCAACTACTTTACTTTTGGAGAAAATTCAAAACATTCATTATTCAATAGAGCCCAATAGCAAAAACCAGCGTTTTGAATGAAGAATCACATTTCTTGGTAGAATCATGCAGGATTGAAATTTTTGATGGTTTTTTACTCCTCTCAACAGCCCAAACAAGTTTCTAAAAGGATGAGTTTGCAACTACTTTACTTTTGGAGAAAATTCAAAACATTCATTATTCAATAGGGCCCAAACTATCAAAAACCAGCGGTTTGAATGAACACATTTCTTGGTAGAATCATGCAGGACTGAAATTTTTGATGTTTTTCTACTCCTCTCATGAGCCCAAACAAGTCTCTAAAAGCATGAGTTTGCAACTACTTTACTTTTGGAGAAAATTCAAAACATTCACTATTCAATAGAGCCCAATAGCAAAAATCAGGTTTTGAATGAAGAATCACATTTCTTGGTAAAATCATGCAGGATTGAAATTTTTGATGGTTTTTTACTCCTCTCAACAGCCCAAACAAGTTTCTAAAAGGATGAGTTTGCAACTACTTTACTTTTGGAGAAAATTCAAAACATTCATTATTCAATAGGGCCCAAACTATCAAAAACCAGCGGTTTCAATGAACACACATTTCTTGGTAGAATCATGCAGGACTGAAATTTTTGATGTTTTTCTACTCCTCTCATGAGCCCAAACAAGTCTCTAAAAGCATGAGTTTGCAACTACTTTACTTTTGGAGAAAATTCAAAACATTCATTATTCAATAGAGCCCAATTGCAAAAACCAGCGTTTTGAATGAAGAATCACATTTCTTGGTAAAATCATGCAGGATTGAAATTTTTGATGGTTTTTTACTCCTCTCAACAGCCCAAACAAGTTTCTAAAAGGATGAGTTTGCAACTACTTTACTTTTGGAGAAAATTCAAAACATTCATTATTCAATAGGGCCCAAACTATCAAAAACCAGCGGTTTCAATGAACACACATTTCTTGGTAGAATCATGCAGGACTGAAATTTTTGATGTTTTTCTACTCCTCTCATGAGCCCAAACAAGTCTCTAAAAGCATGAGTTTGCAACTACTTTACTTTTGGAGAAAATTCAAAACATTCATTATTCAATAGAGCCCAATAGCAAAAACCAGCGTTTTGAATGAAGAATCACATTTCTTGGTAGAATCATGCAGGATTGAAATTTTTGATGGTTTTTTACTCCTCTCAACAGCCCAAACAAGTTTCTAAAAGGATGAGTTTGCAACTACTTTACTTTTGGAGAAAATTCAAAACATTCATTATTCAATAGGGCCCAAACTATCAAAAACCAGCGGTTTCAATGAACACACATTTCTTGGTAGAATCATGCAGGACTGAAATTTTTGATGTTTTTCTACTCCTCTCATGAGCCCAAACAAGTCTCTAAAAGCATGAGTTTGCAACTACTTTACTTTTGGAGAAAATTCAAAACATTCATTATTCAATAGAGCCCAATAGCAAAAACCAGCGTTTTGAATGAAGAAACACATTTCTTGGTAGAATCATGCAGGATTGAAATTTTTGATGGTTTTTTACTCCTCTCAACAGCCCAAACAAGTTTCTAAAAGGATGAGTTTGCAACTACTTTACTTTTGGAGAAAATTCAAAACATTCATTATTCAATAGGGCCCAAACTATCAAAAACCAGCGGTTTCAATGAACACACATTTCTTGGTAGAATCATGCAGGACTGAAATTTTTGATGTTTTTCTACTCCTCTCATGAGCCCAAACAAGTCTCTAAAAGCATGAGTTTGCAACTACTTTACTTTTGGAGAAAATTCAAAACATTCATTATTCAATAGGGCCCAAACTATCAAAAACCAGCGGTTTGAATGAACACACATTTCTTGGTAGAATCATGCAGGACTGAAATTTTTGATGTTTTTCTACTCCTCTCATGAGCCCAAACAAGTCTCTAAAAGCATGAGTTTGCAACAACTTTACTTTTGGAGAAAATTCAAAACATTCACTATTCAATAGAGCCCAATAGCAAAAATCAGGTTTTGAATGAAGAATCACATTTCTTGGTAAAATCATGCAGGATTGAAATTTTTGATGGTTTTTTACTCCTCTCAACAGCCCAAACAAGTTCCTAAAAGGATGAGTTTGCAACTACTTTTCTTTTGGAGAAAATTCAAAACATTCATTATTCAATAGGGCCCAAACTATCAAAAACCAGCGGTTTCAATGAACACACATTTCTTGGTAGAATCATGCAGGACTGAAATTTTTGATGTTTTTCTACTCCTCTCATGAGCCCAAACAAGTCTCTAAAAGCATGAGTGTGCAACTACTTTACTTTTGGAGAAAATTCAAAACATTCATTATTCAATAGGGCCCAAACTATCAAAAACCAGCGGTTTGAATGAACACACATTTCTTGGTAGAATCATGCAGGACTGAAATTTTTGATGTTTTTCTACTCCTCTCATGAGCCCAAACAAGTCTCTAAAAGCATGAGTTTGCAACTACTTTACTTTTGGAGAAAATTCAAAACATTCATTATTCAATAGAGCCCAATAGCAAAAACCAGCGTTTTGAATGAAGAATCACATTTCTTGGTAGAATCATGCAGGATTGAAATTTTTGATGGTTTTTTACTCCTCTCAACAGCCCAAACAAGTTTCTAAAAGGATGAGTTTGCAACTACTTTACTTTTGGAGAAAATTCAAAACATTCATTATTCAATAGGGCCCAAACTATCAAAAACCAGCCGTTTCAATGAACACACTTGTCTTGGTAGAATCATGCAGGACTGAAATTTTTGATGTTTTTCTACTCATCTCATGAGCCCAAACAAGTCTCTAAAAGCATGAGTTTGCAACTACTTTACTTTTGGAGAAAATTCAAAACATTCACTATTCAATAGAGCCCAATAGCAAAAATCAGGTTTTGAATGAAGAATCACATTTCTTGGTAAAATCATGCAGGAATGAAATTTTTGATGGTTTTTTACTCCTCTCAACAGCCCAAACAAGTTTCTAAAAGGATGAGTTTGCAACTACTTTACTTTTGGAGAAAATTCAAAACATTCATTATTCAATAGGGCCCAAACTATCAAAAACCAGCGGTTTCAATGAACACACATTTCTTGGTAGAATCATGCAGGACTGAAATTTTTGATGTTTTTCTACTCCTCTCATGAGCCCAAACAAGTCTCTAAAAGCATGAGTTTGCAACTACTTTACTTTTGGAGAAAATTCAAAACATTCACTATTCAATAGAGCCCAATAGCAAAAATCAGGTTTTGAATGAAGAATCACATTTCTTGGTAAAATCATGCAGGATTGAAATTTTTGTTGGTTTTTTACTCCTCTCAACAGCCCAAACAAGTTTCTAAAAGGATGAGTTTGCAACTACTTTACTTTTGGAGAAAATTCAAAACATTCATTATTCAATAGGGCCCAAACTATCAAAAACCAGCGGTTTCAATGAACACACATTTCTTGGTAGAATCATGCAGGACTGAAATTTTTGATGTTTTTCTACTCCTCTCATGAGCCCAAACAAGTCTCTAAAAGCATGAGTTTGCAACTACTTTACTTTTGGAGAAAATTCAAAACATTCATTATTCAATAGAGCCCAATAGCAAAAACCAGCGTTTTGAATGAAGAAACACATTTCTTGGTAGAATCATGCAGGATTGAAATTTTTGATGGTTTTTTACTCCTCTCCACAGCCCAAACAAGTTTCTAAAAGGATGAGTTTGCAACTACTTTACTTTTGGAGAAAATTCAAAACATTCATTATTCAATAGGGCCCAAACTATCAAAAACCAGCGGTTTCAATGAACACACATTTCTTGGTAGAATCATGCAGGACTGAAATTTTTGATGTTTTTCTACTCCTCTCATGAGCCCAAACAAGTCTCTAAAAGCATGAGTTTGCAACTACTTTACTTTTGGAGAAAATTCAAAACATTCATTATTCAATAGGGCCCAAACTATCAAAAACCAGCGGTTTGAATGAACACACATTTCTTGGTAGAATCATGCAGGACTGAAATTTTTGATGTTTTTCTACTCCTCTCATGAGCCCAAACAAGTCTCTAAAAGCATGAGTTTGCAACAACTTTACTTTTGGAGAAAATTCAAAACATTCACTATTCAATAGAGCCCAATAGCAAAAATCAGGTTTTGAATGAAGAATCACATTTCTTGGTAAAATCATGCAGGATTGAAATTTTTGATGGTTTTTTACTCCTCTCAACAGCCCAAACAAGTTCCTAAAAGGATGAGTTTGCAAGTACTTTTCTTTTGGAGAAAATTCAAAACATTCATTATTCAATAGGGCCCAAACTATCAAAAACCAGCGGTTTCAATGAACACACATTTCTTGGTAGAATCATGCAGGACTGAAATTTTTGATGTTTTTCTACTCCTCTCATGAGCCCAAACAAGTCTCTAAAAGCATGAGTTTGCAACTACTTTACTTTTGGAGAAAATTCAAAACATTCATTATTCAATAGAGCCCAATAGCAAAAACCAGCGTTTTGAATGAAGAATCACATTTCTTGGTAGAATCATGCAGGATTGAAATTTTTGATGGTTTTTTACTCCTCTCAACAGCCCAAACAAGTTTCTAAAAGGATGAGTTTGCAACTACTTTACTTTTGGAGAAAATTCAAAACATTCATTATTCAATAGGGCCCAAACTATCAAAAACCAGCGGTTTCAATGAACACACATTTCTTGGTAGAATCATGCAGGACTGAAATTTTTGATGTTTTTCTACTCCTCTCATGAGCCCAAACAAGTCTCTAAAAGCATGAGTTTGCAACTACTTTACTTTTGGAGAAAATTCAAAACATTCATTATTCAATAGGGCCCAAACTATCAAAAACCAGCGGTTTGAATGAACACACATTTCTTGGTAGAATCATGCAGGACTGAAATTTTTGATGTTTTTCTACTCCTCTCATGAGCCCAAACAAGTCTCTAAAAGCATGAGTTTGCAACTACTTTAGTTTTGGAGAAAATTCAAAACATTTGGCTCACAAGCGACCTCACACACACGAGTGAGGTAAACATGGATTGCCTTTTGAAATCTCTTGACACTAAGTTGGGAGAATTGTCAAAAACCCCAGCCACTTGGTTGGGAAGAATAGTACTATATAAAATTTTCTGCCTCCCAAATGTGTTGTTTTTGTATAGGAATGTTCCTCTGCCTTTATCAATGCAACACATACAAAAATTAACTCATCAAATGAACAGATTTATTTGGAATAATAAAAAGCCTAGAGTAAAGAAACACACACTACTCAAATCTAGAGAAAATGGGGGGATAGCCCTTCCAGACTTAGAGGCATATTACTTTGCCACCACAACTGAATTGACAAAAATGTGGCTCACAGAACAGACAGAATTGGGATGGCCAAAAATTGAAAGAGATTTAATGCCTAATAAAGAACCGACACTTTATGTTTCCTATTTTCTTCTGCACAGAGGAGAGATTGGAGACATAGAAAACCCAATACTCAGAGCCTCTGTGCAGAGTTGGTCACATATGTGCAGGAGAAGGTTTAATGTCTCCCCTGTTTCAACCAAAAGACTGAGACTTCACTTTTTGGCACCTGTCAAGGTTTCTCTGAGACCCATGTTTGATAATTGGAAAACATTCCCCATTGCTTATGTGGATGATTTACTGGACAATAATAAAGTCATGCCTTTTGAGTTGGTCAAGGCTAAATTTAAAATCCCTAATACGGAATATATGAAATACCTCATACTCAAAGAGGAATATAATAAATTTAAGAGATACTTCTGCAAGATAGTTTTGGTCAACCATACCATTTATAATTTCCTAACCAGCACAACCCCCAGGCACAAGAGCTCTCTTAAACCCCTGTATAACTTCCTGACCGGCAAACACACCTTCTCTAAGGGTGGATGCTTTGAAAAATGGGAGACTACTCTGCAGAAGCAGATTTATGCCCCACAGTGGACATTATCTTTTAAAACTGCAGTGAGGTCTACAAATTGCATGAACATTCTGGAAACACATTACAAACTAGTCCACAGATATTACTTGACTCCAAACAGGATCAAACATTTTGGGGAAGGGGGATCTGATCTGTGTTGGCGGGAATGCGGATCTCAGGCTGACTTACTCCATATTTTCTGGGGATGCCCGGTACTGAAACCATACTGGCTTAAGGTCTCCAATTTGATTTCGATCATATGCAACTGGCGTGTTCAGTTGCACCCTGCCTTGGCCTTACTACTTATAGATATTTGCAGATTCAAAACAACAAAGTATTTGGTTGCCCACATTCTCATGTCTGCAATATACCTTATAGCGAAAGGTTGGAACAATAAGCAACCTCCGAACATTGCCACATTGATCATGTTGGTGGACAAACATTGTGTTTATGAAAAAATTCATTACATCAACAATATGTCAATAAAGTTATTTGACGACAGATGGCATAGATGGTTGAAACTCAAATCTAAGATAGAAGAAGAATTTATATCTTGATATCTTGATTTTTGCTCTTTTTGTATGCCAAAATTTCACATATATTTGGTGTTTGCCTGTGCTGTTGCAACTGTTTTTCAAATCTATTTCAATTAATGTTAATTGTACATACTTTAAATGATGATATGATGTTCAGATACCATATGATGATGTCCTGATGTACATTATCTTGACTCTATTCGAACATGATATATATGAGGTATGTTTATACATTTCTATTATTTTGAAAACTCAATAAAAATATTGTTTAAGAAAATTCAAAACATTCATGAAATGATGCGTGGAGTGAAGTGAGCAAGCTATTTTTCCATCTCCCTGGCGAGCATCGCCCACCTGTCTGCTGAGGCTCCCTCAGCAGACTGAAGCTGACTACTACTGCGCAGCTGCTACAGACTGTGGGCTGCCCATTGTGACACGTGGTCCCATTGTGACACGTGGTCCCATTGTTCCAGGAATAGAACACATCCAAGCATTGTGTTCTATGAATAGCATGATTCCTATCACAGTGTTCCATGGATGGAACACATCCTATTTACTGCAGGCAAGCAGCGCATCTAGCTGCTGCTGCTGCTGCTGCTGCTACAAGCCACTAGAATACCGTCTGTCAGACAGGTGGACGTAGGCCGAACATTCAAATAACTCGCCAGATAAATCGTTGCTTTTCCATTTAATTCATATATGAATTAATTCAAAATTGAACAGTAAATTTCAAAGTTGGAAGGCCACAAGAGGGGGACAATGTTTCAAAAATGAAACGACATATCATTGCATGAGGGATGTGGTAGGAATTGAATGCTTGAATTAAGACTGGGGAAGTACTGAGGGGAAGGGGCTGCAGGCCTTGTAGCAGGTGGGTGTGCAGAAATGTAGCTATCCAAAGCCAAACACATTACTGAAGCTTGTCACACCTGTACCTACCAAGCAGCAAAGGCCAAGATAGATCGTTATTTTACTGACAGATTGAATACAGTGCAATGCCTCCCATATAGAGGTGAATAAGAGTAGTAGAAGTAGTAGTAGAAGAGTTGGTCAAGTTAAATCAAGGCTAAGGAATTGGAAATGTGCAACTTGGACCAAGAAAAACTAATTACAGAGCAACGACATTTGAAAAAAGCATTCAAATCATGCTTTGAAAACACTACTTGTGTATCCCGATTTGAATTCAATCTGTCTTTGGAAACCGCTTAAGAGAGTGAGTGCACCATTCTCAGAGGAACTGCAGATACTGAAATGATGCGTGGAGTGAAGTGAGCAAGCTCTTTTTCCATCTCCCTGGCGAGCATCGCCCACCTGTCTGCTGAGGCTCCCTCAGCAGACTGAAGCTGACTACTACTGCGCAGCTGCTACAGACTGTGGGCTGCCCATTGTGACACGTGGTCCCATTGTGACACGTGGTCCCATTGTTCCAGGAATAGAACACATCCAAGCATTGTGTTCTATGAATGGCATGATTCCTATCACAGTGTTCCATGGATGGAACACATCCTATTTACTGCAGGCAAGCAGCGCACCTAGCTGCTGCTGCTTCAAGCCACTAGAATACCGTCTGTCAGACAGGTGGACGTAGGCCGAACATTCAAATAACTCGCCAGATAAATCGTTGCTTTTCCATTTAATTCATATATGAATTAATTCAAAATTGAACAGTAAATTTCAAAGTTGGAAGGCCACAAGAGGGGGACAATGTTTCAAAAATGAAACGACATATCATTGCATGAGGGATGTGGTAGGAATTGAATGCTTGAATTAAGACTGGGGAAGTACTGAGGGGAAGGGGCGGAGGCCTTGTAGCAGGTGGGTGTGCAGAAATGTAGCTATCCAAAGCCAAACACATTACTGCAGCTTGTCACACCTGTACCTACCAAGCAGCAAAGGCCAAGATAGATCGTTATTTTACTGACAGATTGAATACAGTGCAATGCCTCCCATATAGAGGTGAATAAGAGTAGTAGTAGTAGTAGTAGTAGTAGAAGAGTTGGTCACGTTAAATCAAGGCTAAGGAATTGGAAATGTGCAACTAGGACCAAGAAAAACTAATTACAGAGCAACGACATTTGAAAAAAGCATTCAAATCATGCTTTGAAAACACTACTTGTCTATCCCGATTTCAATTCAATCTGTCTTTGGAAACCGCTTAAGAGAGTGAGTGCACCATTCTCAGAGGAACTGCAGATACTGAAATGATGCGTGGAGTGAAGTGAGCAAGCTATTTTTCCATCTCCCTGGCGAGCATCGCCCACCTGTCTGCTGAGGCTCCCTCAGCAGACTGAAGCTGACTACTACTGCGCAGCTGCTACAGAATGTGGGCTGCCCATTGTGACACGTGGTCCCATTGTGACACGTGGTCCCATTGTTCCAGGAATAGAACACATCCAAGCATTGTGTTCTATGAATGGCATGATTCCTATCACAGTGTTCCATTGATGGAACACATCCTATTTACTACAGGCAAGCAGCGCACCTGGCTGCTGCTGCTGCTACAAGCCACTAGAATACCGTCTGTCAGACAGGTGGACGTAGGCCGAACATTCAAATAACTCGCCAGATAAATCGTTGCTTTTCCATTTAATTCATATATGAATTAATTCAAAATTGAACAGTAAATTTCAAAGTTGGAAGGCCACAAGAGGGGGACAATGTTTCAAAAATGAAACGACATATCATTGCATGAGGGATGTGGTAGGAATTGAATGCTTGAATTAAGACTGGGGAAGTACTGAGGGGAAGGGGCTGCAGGCCTTGTAGCAGGTGGGTGTGCAGAAATGTAGCTATCCAAAGCCAAACACATTACTGCAGCTTGTCACACCTGTACCTACCAAGCAGCAAAGGCCAAGATAGATCGTTATTTTACTGACAGATTGAATACAGTGCAATGCCTTCCATATAGAGGTGAATAAGAGTAGTAGTAGTAGTAGTAGTAGAAGAGTTGGTCAAGTTAAATCAAGGCTAAGGAATTGGAAATGTGCAACTTGGACCAAGAAAAACTAATTACAGAGCAACGACATTTGAAAAAAGCATTCAAATCATGCTTTGAAAACACTACTTGTCTATCCCAATTTCAATTCAATCTGTCTTTGGAAACCGCTTAAGAGATTGAGTGCACCATTCTCAGAGGAACTGCAGATACTGAAATGATGCATGGAGTGAAGTGAGCAAGCTATTTTTCCATCTCCCTGGCGAGCATCGCCCACCTGTCTGCTGAGGCTCCCTCAGCAGACTGAAGCTGACTACTATTGCGCAGCTGCTACAGACTGTGGGCTGCCCATTGTGACACGTGGTCACATTGTGACACGTGGTCCCATTGTTCCAGGAATAGAACACATCCAAGCATTGTGTTCTATGAATGGCATGATTCCTATCACAGTGTTCCATGGATGGAACACATCCTATTTACTGCAGGCAAGCAGCGCACCTAGCTGCTGCTGCTGCTGCTGCTACAAGCCACTAGAATACCGTCTGTCAGACAGGTGGACGTAGGCCGAACATTCAAATAACTAGCCAGATAAATCGTTGCTTTTCCATTTAATTCATATATGAATTAATTCAAAATTGAACAGTAAATTTCAAAGTTGGAAGGCCACAAGAGGGGTACAATGTTTCAAAAACGAAACGACATATCATTGCAAGAGGGATGTGGTAGGAATTGAATGCTTGGATTAAGACTGGGAAAGTACTGAGGGGAAGGGGCTGCAGGCCTTGTAGCAGGTGGGTGTGCAGAAATGTAGCTATCCAAAGCCAAACACATTACTGCAGCTTGTCACACCTGTACCTACCAAGCAAGTTCAGAAAAGAGCGACCAGAATGGTGACCGGTCTGCAAACCCTGTCTTATGAGGAAAGGTTGCAGGATTTGGGAATGTTTAGTTTGCAAAAGAGAAGACTGAGAGGAGACTTAATAGCTGTCTACAAATATCTAAAGGGCTGTCACATTGTAGAAGGATCAACTTTATTCTCATTTGCACAAGGAAAGACTAGAAGCAATGGGATGAAACTGAATGGGAGGAGACACAGATTAGATATTAGAAAAAACTTTTTGACAGTTAGAGTGATCAATGAGTGGAACAGGCTGCCACGAGAAGTGGTGAGTTCTCCTTCAATGGAAGTCTTCAAACAGAGGCTGGACAGACATCTGACTGGGATGATTTAGCGAATCCTGCTTTGAGCAGGGGGTTGGACCAGATGGCCCAGGAGGTCCCTTCCAACTCTACGATTCTTTGATTCTATGATTCTAAGCAGCAAAGGCCAAGATAGATCATTATTTTACTGACAGATTGAATACAGTGCAATGCCTCCCATATAGAGGTGAATAAGAGTAGTAGTAGTAGTAGTAGTAGTAGTAGTAGAAGAGTTGGTCAAGTTAAATCAAGGCTAAGGAATTGGAAATGTGCAACTTGGACCAAGAAAAACTAATTACAGAGCAACGACATTTGAAAAAAGCATTCAAATCATGCTTTGAAAACTCTACTTGTGTATCCCGATTTCAATTCAATCTGTCTTTGGAAACCGCTTAAGAGAGTGAGTGCACCATTCTCAGAGGAACTGCAGATACTGAAATGATGTGTGGAGTGAAGTGAGCAAGCTATTTTTCCATCTCCCTGGCGAGCATCGCCCACCTGTCTGCTGAGGCTCCCTCAGCAGACTGAAGCTGCTACAGACTGTGGGCGACCCATTGTGACACGTGGTCCCATTGTGACACGTGGTCCCATTGTTCCAGGAATAGAACACATCCAAGCATTGTGTTCTATGAATGGCATGATTCCTATCACAGTGTTCCATGGATGGAACACATCCTATTTACTGCAGGCAAGCAGCGCACCTAGCTGCTGCTGCTGCTGCTGCTGCTGCTACTGCTGCTACAAGCCACTAGTATACCGTCTGTCAGACAGGTGGACGTAGGCCGAACATTCAAATAACTCGCCAGATAAATCGTTGCTTTTCCATTTAATTCATATATAAATTAATTCAAAATTGAACAGTAAATTTCAAAGTTGGAAGGCCACAAGAGGGGGACAATGTTTCAAAAATGAAACGACATATCATTGCATGAGGGATGTGGTGGGAATTGAATGCTTGAATTAAGACTGGGGAAGTACTGAGGGGAAGGGGCTGCAGGCCTTGTAGCAGGTGGGTGTGCAGAAATGTAGCTATCCAAAGCCAAACACATTACTGCAGCTTGTCACAACTGTACCTACCAAGCAGCAAAGGCCAAGATAGATCGTTATTTTACTGACAGATTGAATACAGTGCAATGCCTCCCATATAGAGGTGAATAAGAGTAGTAGTAGTAGTAGTAGTAGTAGTAGTAGAAGAGTTGGTCAAGTTAAATCAAGGCTAAGGAATTGGAAATGTGCAACTTGGACCAAGAAAAACTAATTAGAGAGCAACGACATTTGAAAAAAGCATTCAAATCATGCTTTGAAAACACTACTTGTGTATCCCGATTTCAATTCAATCTGTCTTTGGAAACTGCTTAAGAGAGTGAGTGCACCATTCTCAGAGGAACTGCAGATACAGAAATGATGCGTGGAGTGAAGTGAGCAAGCTATTTTTCCATCTCCCTGGCGAGCATCGCCCACCTGTCTGCTGAGGCTCCCTCAGCAGACTGAAGCTGACTACTACTGCGCAGCTGCTACAGACTGTGGGCTGCCCATTGTGACACGTGGTCCCATTGTGACACGTGGTCCCATTGTTCCAGGAATAGAACACATCCAAGCATTGTGTTCTATGAATGGCATGATTCCTATCACAGTGTTCCATGGATGGAACACATCCTATTTACTGCAGGCAAGCAGCGCACCTAGCTGCTGCTGCTGCTGCTGCTACAAGCCACTAGAATACCGTCTGTCAGACAGGTGGACGTTGGCCGAACATTCAAATAACTAGCCAGATAAATCGTTGCTTTTCCATTTAATTCATATATGAATTAATTCAAAATTGAACAGTAAATTTCAAAGTTGGAAGGCCACAAGAGGGGGACAATGTTTCAAAAATGAAACGACATATCATTGCATGAGGGATGTGGTAGGAATTGAATGCTTGAATTAAGACTGGGGAAGCACTGAGGGGAAGGGGCTGCAGGCCTTGTAGCAGGTGGGTGTGCAGAAATGTAGCTATCCAAAGCCAAACACATTACTGCAGCTTGTCACACCTGTACCTACCAAGCAGCAAAGGCCAAGATAGATCGTTATTTTACTGACAGATTGAATACAGTGCAATGCCTCCCATATAGAGGTGAATAAGAGTAGTAGTAGTAGTAGTAGTAGTAGAAGAGTTGGTCAAGTTAAATCAAGGCTAAGGAATTGGAAATGTGCAACTTGGACCAAGAAAAACTAATTACAGAGCAACGACATTTGAAAAAAGCATTCAAATCATGCTTTGAAAACACTACTTGTGTATCCCGATTTATATTCAATCTGTCTTTGGAAACCACTTAAGAGAGTGAGTGCACCATTCTCAGAGGAACTGCAGATACTGAAATGATGTGTGGAGTGAAGTGAGCAAGCTATTTTTCCATCTCCCTGGCGAGCATCGCCCACCTGTCTGCTGAGGCTCCCTCAGCAGACTGAAGCTGACTACTACTGCGCAGCTGCTACAGACTGTGGGCGGCCCATTGTGACACGTGGTCCCATTGTGACACGTGGTCCCATTGTTCCAGGAATAGAACACATCCAAGCATTGTGTTCTATGAATGGCATGATTCCTATCACAGTGTTCCATGGATGGAACACATCCTATTTACTGCAGGCAAGCAGCGCACCTAGCTGCTGCTGCTGCTACAAGCCACTAGAATACCGTCTGTCAGACAGGTGGACGTAGGCCGAACATTCAAATAACTCGCCAGATAAATCGTTGCTTTTCCATTTAATTCATATATGAATTAATTCAAAATTGAACAGTAAATTTCAAAGTTGGAAGGCCACAAGAGGGGGACAATGTTTCAAAAATGAAACGACATATCATTGCATGAGGGATGTGGTAGGAATTGAATGCTTGAATTAAGACTGGGTAAGTACTGAGGGGAAGGGGCTGCAGGCCTTGTAGCAGGTGGGTGTGCAGAAATGTAGCTATCCAAAGCCAAACACATTACTGCAGCTTGTCACAACTGTACCTACCACGCAGCAAAGGCCAAGATAGATCGTTATTTTACTGACAGATTGAATACAGTGCAATGCCTCCCATATAGAGGTGAATAAGAGTAGTAGTAGTAGTAGTAGTAGTAGTATTAGAAGAGTTGGTCAAGTTAAATCAAGGCTAAGGAATTGGAAATGTGCAACTTGGACCAAGAAAAACTAATTACAGAGCAACGACATTTGAAAAAAGCATTCAAATCATGCTTTGAAAACACTACTTGTGTATCTCGATTTCAATTCAATCTGTCTTTGGAAACTGCTTAAGAGAGTGAGTGCACCATTCTCAGAGGAACTGCAGATACTGAAATTATGCGTGGAGTGAAGTGAGCAAGCTATTTTTCCATCTCCCGGGCGAGCATCGCCCACCTGTCTGCTGAGGCTCCCTCAGCAGACTGAAGCTGACTACTACTGCGCAGCTGCTACAGACTGTGGGCTGCCCATTGTGACACGTGGTCCCATTGTGACACGTGGTCCCATTGTTCCAGGAATAGAACACATCCAAGCATTGTGTTCTATGAATGGCATGATTCCTATCACAGTGTTCCATGGATGGAACACATCCTATTTACTGCAGGCAAGCAGCGCACCTAGCTGCTGCTGCTGCTGCTACAATCCACTAGAATACCGTCTGTCAGACAGGTGGATGTAGGCCGAACATTCAAATAACTCACCAGATAAATCGTTGCTTTTCAATTTAATTCATATATGAATTAATTCAAAATTGAACAGTAAATTTCAAAGTTGGAAGGCCACAAGAGGGGGGCAATGTTTCAAAAATGAAACGACATATCATTGCATGAGGGATGTGGTAGGAATTGAATGCTTGAATTAAGACTGGGGAAGTACTGAGGGGAAGGGGCTGCAGGCCTTGTAGCAGGTGGGTGTGCAGAAATGTAGCTATCCAAAGCCAAACACATTACTGCAGCTTGTCACACCTGTACCTACCAAGCAGCAAAGGCCAAGATAGATCGTTATTTTACTGACAGATTGAATACAGTGCAATGCCTCCCATATAGAGGTGAATAAGAGTAGTAGTAGTAGTAGTAGTAGTAGTAGTAGTAGTAGTAGAAGAGTTGGTCAAGTTAAATCAAGGCTAAGGAATTGGAAATGTGCAACTTGGACCAAGAAAAACTAATTACAGAGCAACGACATTTGAAAAAAGCATTCAAATCATGCTTTGAAAACACTACTTGTATATCCCGATTTCAATTCAATCTGTCTTTGGAAACCGCTTAAGAGAGTGAGTGCACCATTCTCAGAGGAACTGCAGATACTGAAATGATGTGTGTAGTGAAGTGAGCAAGCTATTTTTCCATCTCCCTGGCGAGCATCGCCCACCTGTCTGCTGAGGCTCCCTCAGCAGACTGAAGCTGACTACTACTGCGCAGCTGCTACAGACTGTGGGCTGCCCATTGTGACACGTGGTCCCATTGTGACACGTGGTCCCATTGTTCCAGGAATAGAACACATCCAAGCATTGTGTTCTATGAATGGCATGATTCCTATCACAGTGTTCCATGGATGGAACACATCCTATTTACTGCAGGCAAGCAGCGCACCTAGCTGCTGCTGCTGCTGCTGCTGCTACAAGCCAATAGAATACCGTCTGTCAGACAGGTGGACGTAGGCCGAACATTCAAATAACTCGCCAGATAAATCGTTGCTTTTCCATTTAATTCATTTATAAATTAATTCAAAATTGAACAGTAAATTTCAAAGTTGGAAGGCCACAAGAGGGGGACAATGTTTCAAAAATGAAACGACATATCATTGCATGAGGGATGTGGTAGGAATTGAATGCTTGAATTAAGACTGGGGAAGTACTGAGGGGAAGGGGCTGCAGGCCTTGTAGCAGGTGGGTGTGCAGAAATGTAGCTATCCAAAGCCAAACACATTACTGCAGCTTGTCACAACTGTACCTACCACGCAGCAAAGGCCAAGATAGATCGTTATTTTACTGACAGATTGAATACAGTGCAATGCCTCCCATATAGAGGTGAATAAGTGTAGTAGTAGTAGTAGTAGTAGTAGTAGTAGAAGAGTTGGTCAAGTTAAATCAAGGCTAAGGAATTGGAAATGTGCAACTTGGACCAAGAAAAACTAATTACAGAGCAACGACATTTGAAAAAAGCATTCAAATCATGCTTTGAAAACACTACTTGTGTATCCCGATTTCAATTCAATCTGTCTTTGGAAACTGCTTAAGAGAGTGAGTGCACCATTCTCAGAGGAACTGCAGATACTGAAATGATGCGTGGAGTGAAGAGAGCAAGCTATTTTTCCATCTCCCTGGCGAGCATCGCCCACCTGTCTGCTGAGGCTCCCTCAGCAGAATTAAGCTGACTACTACTGCGCAGCTGCTACAGACTGTGGGCTGCCCATTGTGACACGTGGTCCCATTGTGACACGTGGCCCCATTGTTCCAGGAATAGAACACATCCAAGCATTGTGTTCTATGAATGGCATGATTCCTATCACAGTGTTCCATGGATGGAACACATCCCATTTACTGCAGGCAAGCAGCGCACCTAGCTGCTGCTGCTGCTACAAGCCACTAGAATACCGTCTGTCAGACAGGTGGACGTAGGCCGAACATTCAAATAACTCGCCAGATAAATCGTTGCTTTTCCATTTAATTCATATATGAATTAATTCAAAATTGAACAGTAAATTTCAAAGTTGGAAGGCCACAAGAGGGGGACAATGTTTCAAAAATGAAACGACATATCATTGCATGAGGGATGTGGTAGGAATTGAATGCTTGAATTAAGACTGGGTAAGTACTGAGGGGAAGGGGCTGCAGGCCTTGTAGCAGGTGGGTGTGCAGAAATGTAGCTTTCCAAAGCCAAACACATTACTGCAGCTTGTCACACCTGTACCTACCAAGCAGCAAAGGCCAAGATAGATCGTTATTTTACTGACAGATTGAATACAGTGCAATGCCTCCCATATAGAGGTGAATAAGAGTAGTAGTAGTAGTAGTAGAAGAGTTGGTCAAGTTAAATCAAGGCTAAGGAATTGGAAATGTGCAACTTGGACCAAGAAAAACTAATTACAGAGCAACGACATTTGAAAAAAGCATTCAAATCATGCTTTGAAAACACTACTTGTGTATCCCGATTTCAATTCAATCTGTCTTTGGAAACCGCTTAAGAGAGTGAGTGCACCATTCTCAGAGGAACTGCAGATACTGAAATGATGCGTGGAGTGAAGTGAGCAAGCTATTTTTCCATCTCCCTGGCGAGCATCGCCCACCTGTCTGCTGAGGCTCCCTCAGCAGACTGAAGCTGACTACTACTGCGCAGCTGCTACACACTGTGGGCTGCCCATTGTGACACGTGGTCCCATTGTGACACGTGGTCCCATTGTTCCAGGAATAGAACACATCCAAGCATTGTGTTCTATGAATGGCATGATTCCTATCACAGTGTTCCATGGATGGAACACATCCTATTTACTGCAGGCATGCAGCGCACCTAGCTGCTGCTGCTGCTGATGCTACAAGCCACTAGAATACCGTCTGTCAGACAGGTGGACGTAGGCCGAACATTCAACTAACTCGCCAGATAAATCGTTGCTTTTCCATTTAATTCATATATGAATTAATTCAAAATTGAACTGTAAATTTCAAAGTTGGAAGGCCACAAGAGGGGGACAATGTTTCAAAAATGAAACGACATATCATTGCATGAGGGATGTGGTAGGAATTGAATGCTTGAATTAAGACTGGGGAAGTACTGAGGGGAAGGGGCTGCAGGCCTTGTAGCAGGTGGGTGTGCAGAAATGTAGCTATCCAAAGCCAAACACATTACTGCAGCTTGTCACACCTGTACCTACCAAGCAGCAAAGGCCAAGATAGATCGTTATTTTACTGACAGATTGAATACAGTGCAATGCCTCCCATATAGAGGTGAATAAGAGTAGTAGTAGTAGTAGTAGTAGTAGTAGAAGAGTTGGTCAAGTTAAATCAAGGCTAAGGAATTGGAAATGTGCAACTTGGACCAAGAAAAACTAATTACAGAGCAACGACATTTGAAAAAAGCATTCAAATCATGCTTTGAAAACACTACTTGTGTATCCCGATTTCAATTCAATCTGTCTTTGGAAAACGCTTAAGAGAGTGAGTGCACCATTCTCAGAAGAACTGCAGATACTGAAATGATGCGTGGAGTGAAGTGAGCAAGCTATTTTTCCATCTCCCTGGCGAGCATCGCCCACCTGTCTGCTGAGGCTCCCTCAGCAGACTGAAGCTGACTACTACTGCGCAGCTGCTACAGACTGTGGGCTGCCCATTGTGACACGTGGTCCCATTGTGACACGTGGTCCCATTGTTCCAGGAATAGAACACATCCAAGCATTGTGTTCTATGAATGGCATGATTCCTATCACAATGTTCCATGGATGGAACACATCCTATTTACTGCAGGCAAGCAGCGCACCTAGCTGCTGCTGCTGCTACAAGCCACTAGAATACCGTCTGTCAGACAGGTGGACGTAGGCCGAACATTCAAATAACTCGCCAGATAAATCGTTGCTTTTCCATTTAATTCATATATGAATTAATTCAAAATTGAACAGTAAATTTCAAAGTTGGAAGGCCACAAGAGGGGGACAATGTTTCAAAAATGAAACGACATATCATTGCATGAGGGATGTGGTAGGAATTGAATGCTTGAATTAAGACTGGGGAAGTACTGAGGGGAAGGGGCTGCAGGCCTTGTAGCAGGTGGGTGTGCAGAAATGTAGCTATCCAAAGCCAAACACATTACTGCAGCTTGTCACACCTGTACCTACCAAGCAGCAAAGGCCAAGATAGATCGTTATTTTACTGACAGATTGAATACAGTGCAATGCCTAGCATATAGAGGTGAATAAGAGTAGTAGTAGTAGTAGAAGAGTTGGTCAAGTTAAATCAAGGCTAAGGAATTGGAAATGTGCAACTTGGACCAAGAAAAACTAATTACAGAGCAACGACATTTGAAAAAAGCATTCAAATCATGCTTTGAAAACACTACTTGTGTATCCCGATTTCAATTCAATCTGTCTTTGGAAACTGCTTAAGAGAGTGAGTGCACCATTCTCAGAGGAACTGCAGATACTGAAATGATGCGTGGAGTGAAGTGAGCAAGCTATTTTTCCATCTCCATGGCGAGCATCGCCCACCTGTCTGCTGAGGCTCCCTCAGCAGACTGAAGCTGACTACTACTGCGCAGCTGCTACAGACTGTGGGCTGCCCATTGTGACACGTGGTCCCATTGTGACACGTGGTCCCATTGTTCCAGGAATAGAACACATCCAAGCATTGTGTTCTATGAATGGCATGATTCCTATCACAGTGTTCCATGGATGGAACACATCCTATTTACTGCAGGCAAGCAGCGCACCTAGCTGCTGCTGCTGCTGCTACAATCCACTAGAATACCGTCTGTCAGACAGGTGGACGTAGGCCGAACATTCAAATAACTCACCAGATAAATCGTTGCTTTTCAATTTAATTCATATATGAATTAATTCAAAATTGAACAGTAAATTTCAAAGTTGGAAGGCCACAAGAGGGGGGCAATGTTTCAAAAATGAAACGACATATCATTGCATGAGGGATGTGGTAGGAATTGAATGCTTGAATTAAGACTGGGGAAGTACTGAGGGGAAGGGGCTGCAGGCCTTGTAGCAGGTGGGTGTGCAGAAATGTAGCTATCCAAAGCCAAACACATTACTGCAGCTTGTCACACCTGTACCTACCAAGCAGCAAAGGCCAAGATAGATCGTTATTTTACTGACAGATTGAATACAGTGCAATGCCTCCCATACAGAGGTGAATAAGAGTAGTAGTAGTAGTAGTAGTAGTAGTAGTAGTAGTAGAAGAGTTGGTCAAGTTAAATCAAGGCTAAGAAATTGGAAATGTGCAACTTGGACCAAGAAAAACTAATTACAGAGCAACGACATTTGAAAAAAGCATTCAAATCATGCTTTGAAAACACTACTTGTGTATCCCAATTTCAATTCAATCTGTCTTTGGAAACCGCTTAAGAGAGTGAGTGCACCATTCTCAGAGGAACTGCAGATACTGAAATGATGCGTGGAGTGAAGTGAGCAAGCTATTTTTCCATCTCCCGGGCGAGCATCGCCCACCTGTCTGCTGAGGCTCCCTCAGCAGACTTAAGCTGACTACTACTGCGCAGCTGCTACAGACTGTGGGCTGCCCATTGTGACACGTGGTCCCATTGTGACACGTGGCCCCATTGTTCCAGGAATAGAACACATCCAAGCATTGTGTTCTGTGAATGGCATGATTCCTATCACAGTGTTCCATGGATGGAACACATCCTATTTACTGCAGGCAAGCAGCGCACCTAGCTGCTGCTGCTGCTGCTACAAGCCACTAGAATACCGTCTGTCAGACAGGTGGACGTAGGCCGAACATTCAAATAACTCGCCAGATAAATCGTTGCTTTTCCATTTAATTCATATATGAATTAATTCAAAATTGAACAGTAAATTTCAAAGTTGGAAGGCCACAAGAGGGGGACAATGTTTCAAAAATGAAACGACATATCATTGCATGAGGGATGTGGTAGGAATTGAATGCTTGAATTAAGACTGGGGAAGTACTGAGGGGAAGGGGCTGCAGGCCTTGTAGCAGGTGGGTGTGCAGAAATGTAGCTTTCCAAAGCCAAACACATTACTGCAGCTTGTCACACCTGTACCTACCAAGCAGCAAAGGCCAAGATAGATCGTTATTTTACTGACAGATTGAATACAGTGCAATGCCTCCCATATAGAGGTGAATAAGAGTAGTAGTAGTAGTAGTAGTAGTAGTAGAAGAGTTGTTCAAGTTAAATCAAGGCTAAGAAATTGGAAATGTGCAACTTGGACCAAGAAAAACTAATTACAGAGCAACGACATTTGAAAAAAGCATTCAAATCATGCTTTGAAAACACTACTTGTGTATCCCAATTTCAATTCAATCTGTCTTTGGAAACCGCTTAAGAGTGAGTGCACCATTCTCAGAGGAACTGCAGATACTGAAATGATGCGTGTAGTGAAGTGAGCAAGCTATTTTTCCATCTCCCTGGCGAGCATCGCCCACCTCTCTGCTGAGGCTCCCTCAGCAGACTGAAGCTGACTACTACTGCGCAGCTGCTACAGACTGTGGGCGGCCCATTGTGACACGTGGTCCCATTGTGACACGTGGTCCCATTGTTCCAGGAATAGAACACATCCAAGCATTGTGTTCTATGAATGGCATGATTCCTATCACAGTGTTCCATGGATGGAACACATCCTATTTACTGCAGGCAAGCAGCGCACCTAGCTGCTGCTGCTGCTGCTGCTACAAGCCACTAGAATACCGTCTGTCAGACAGGTGGACGTAGGCCGAACATTCAAATAACTAGCCAGATAAATCGTTGCTTTTCCATTTAATTCATATATGAATTAATTCAAAATTGAACAGTAAATTTCAAAGTTGGAAGGCCACAAGAGGGGGACAATGTTTCAAAAATGAAACGACATATCATTGCATGAGGGATGTGGTAGGAATTGAATGCTTGAATTAAGACTGGGGAAGTACTGAGGGGAAGGGGCTGCAGGCCTTGTAGCAGGTGGGTGTGCAGAAATGTAGCTATCCAAAGCCAAACACATTACTGCAGCTTGTCACACCTGTACCTACCAAGCAGCAAAGGCCAAGATAGATCGTTATTTTACTGACAGATTGAATACAGTGCAATGCCTCCCATATAGAGGTGAATAAGAGTAGTAGTAGTAGTAGTAGTAGTAGAAGAGTTGGTCAAGTTAAATCAAGGCTAAGGAATTGGAAATGTGCAACTTGGACCAAGAAAAACTAATTACAGAGCAACGACATTTGAAAAAAGCATTCAAATCATGCTTTGAAAACACTACTTGTGTATCCCGATTTCAATTCAATCTGTCTTTGGAAACTGCTTAAGAGAGTGAGTGCACCATTCTCAGAGGAACTGCAGATACTGAAATGATGCGTGGAGTGAAGAGAGCAAGCTATTTTTCCATCTCCCTGGCGAGCATCGCCCACCTGTCTGCTGAGGCTCCCTCAGCAGACTGAAGCTGACTACTACTGCGAAGCTGCTACAGACTGTGGGCTGCCCATTGTGACACGTGGTCCCATTGTGACACGTGGCCCCATTGTTCCAGGAATAGAACACATCCAAGCATTGTGTTCTATGAATGGCATGATTCCTATCACAGTGTTCCATGGATGGAACACATCCTATTTACTGCAGGCAAGCAGCGCACCTAGCTGCTGCTGCTGCTGCTGCTTTTTTTCTACTCCTCTCATGAGCCCAAACAAGACTCTAAAAGGATGAGTTTGCAACTACTTTACTTTTGGAGAAAATTCAAAACATTCATTATTCAATAGAGCCCAATAGCAAAAACCAGCGTTTTGAATGAAGAATCACATTTCTTGGTAGAATCATGCAGGATTGAAATTTATGATGGTTTTTTACTCCTCTCAACAGCCAAAACAAGTTTCTAAAAGGATGAGTTTGCAACTACTTTACTTTTGGAGAAAATTCAAAACATTCAATATTCAATAGGGCCCAAACTATCAAAAACCAGCGGTTTGAATGAACACTCATATTTCTTGGTAGAATCGTGCAGGACTGAAATTTTTGATGTTTTTCTACTCCTCTCATGAGCCCAAACAAGACTCTAAAAGGATGAGTTTGCAACTACTTTACTTTTGGAGAAAATTCAAAACATTCATTATTCAATAGAGCCCAATAGCAAAAACCAGCGTTTTGAATGAAGAATCACATTTCTTGGTAGAATCATGCAGGATTGAAATTTTTGATGGTTTTTTACTCCTCTCAAAAGCCCAAACACGTTTCTAAAAGGATGAGTTTGCAACTACTTTACTTTTGGAAATAAATTCAAAACATTCATTATTCAATAGGGCCCAAAATATCAAAAACCAGCGGTTTGAATGAACACACATTTCTTGGTAGAATCGTGCAGGACTGAAATTTTTGATGTTTTTCTACTCCTCTCATGAGCCCAAACAAGTCTCTAAAAGGATGAGTTTGCAACTACTTTACTTTTGGAGAGAATTCAATGAATGTCAATTGAATGTTTTGAATTTTCTCCAAAAGTAAAGTAGTTGCAAACTCATCCTTTTAGAAACTTGTTTGGGCTGTTGAGAGGAGTAAAAAACCATCAAAAATTTCAATCCTGCATGATTCTACCAAGAAATGTGATTCTTCATTCAAAACCTGATTTTTGCTATTGGGCTCTATTGAATAATGAATGTTTTGAATTTTCTACAAAAGTAAAGTAGTTGCAAACTCATGCTTTTAGAGACTTGTTTGGGCTCATGAGAGGAGTAGAAAAACATCAAAAATTTCAGTCCTGCACAATTCTACCAAGAAATGTGAGTGTTCATTGAAACCGCTGGTTTTTGATAGTTTGGGCCCTATTGAATAATGAATGTTTTGAATTTTCTCCAAAAGTAAAGTAGTTGCAAGCTCATGCATTTAGAGACTTGTTTGGGCTCATGAGAGGAGTAGAAAAACATCAAAAATTTCAGTCCTGCATGATTCTACCAAGAAATGTGTGTTCATTCAAACCGCTGGTTTTTGATATTTTGGGCCCTATTGAATATTGAATGTTTTGAATTTTCTCCAAAAGTAAAGTAGTTGCAAACTCATCCTTTTAGAAACTTGTTTGGGCTGTTGAGAGGAGTAAAAAACCATCAAAAATTTCAGTCCTGCATGATTCTACCAAGAAATGTGTGTTCATTCAAACCGCTGGTTTTTGATATTTTGGGCCCTATTGAATAATGAATGTTTTGAATTTTCTCCAAAAGTAAAGTAGTTGCTAACTCATCCTTTTAGAAACTTGTTTGGGCTGTTGAGAGGAGTAAAAAACCATCAAAAATTTCAATCCTGCATGATTCTACCAAGAAATGTGATTCTTCATTCAAAACGCTGATTTTTGCTATTGGGTTCTATTGAATAATGAATGTTTTGAATTTTCTTCAAAAGTAAAGTAGTTGCAAACTCATCCTTTTAGAGACTTGTTTGGGCTCATGAGAGGAGTAGAAAAACATCAAAAATTTCAGTCCTGCACAATTCTACCAAGAAATGTGAGTGTTCATTCAAACCGCTGGTTTTTGATAGTTTGGGCCCTATTGTATAATGAATGTTTTGAATTTTCTCCAAAAGTAAAGTAGTTGCAAACTCATCCTTTTAGAAACTTGTTTGGGCTGTTGAGAGGAGTAAAAAACCATCAAAAATTTCAATCCTGCATGATTCTACCAAGAAATGTGATTCTTCATTCAAAACGCTGGTTTTTGCTATTGGGCTCTATTGAATAATGAATGTTTTGAATTTTCTCCAAAAGTAAAGTAGATGCAAACTCATCCTTTTAGAGTCTTGGTTTGGGCTCATGAGAGGAGTAGAAAAACATCAAAAATTTCAGTCCTGCACGATTCTACCAAGAAATGTGAGTGTTCATTCAAACCGCTGGTTTTTGATAGTTTGGGCCCTATTGAATAATGAATGTTTTGAATTTTCTCCAAAAGTAAAGTAGTTGCAAACTCATCCTTTTAGAAACTTGTTTGGGCTGTTGAGAGGAGTAAAAAACCATCAAAAATTTCAATCCTGCATGATTCTACCAAGAAATGTGATTCAAAACGCTGATTTTTGCTATAGGGTTCTATTGAATAATGAATGTTTTGAATTTTCTCCAAAAGTAAAGTAGTTGCAAACTCATCCTTTTATAGACTTGTTTGGGCTCATGAGAGGAGTAGAAAAACATCAAAAATTTCAGTCCTGCACGATTCTATCAAGAAATGTGTGTTCATTCAAACCGCTGGTTTTTGATATTTTGGGCCCTATTGAATAATGAATGTTTTGAATTTTCTCCAAAAGTAAAGTAGTTGCAAACTCATCCTTTGAGAAACTTGTTTGGGCTGTTGAGAGGAGTAAAAAACCATCAAAAATTTCAATCCTGCATTTTCTACCAAGAAATGTGATTCTTCATTCAAAACGCTGGTTTTTGCTATTGGGCTCTATTGAATAATGAATGTTTTGAATTTTCTCCAAAAGTAAAGTAGTTGCAAACTCATCCTTTTAGAGACTTGTTTGGGCTCATGAGAGGAGTAGAAAAACATCAAAAATTTCTTTCCTGCACGATTCTACCAAGAAATGTGAGTGTTCATTCAAACCGCTGGTTTTTGATAGTTTGGGCCACATTGAATAATGAATGTTTTGAATTTTCTCCAAAAGTAAAGTAGTTGCAAACTCATCCTTTTAGAAACTTGTTTGGGCTGTTGAGAGGAGTAAAAAACCATCAAAAATTTCAATCCTGCATGATTCTACCAAGAAATGTGATTCTTCATTCAAAACGCTGATTTTTGCTATTGGGTTCTATTGAATAATGAATGTTTTGAATTTTCTCCAAAAGTAAAGTAGTTGCAAACTCATGCTTTTAGAGACTTGTTTAGGCTCATGAGAGGAGTAGAAAAACATCAAAAATTTCAGTCCTGCATGATTCTACCAAGAAATGTGTGTTCATTCAAACCGCTGGTTTTTGATATTTTGGGCCCTATTGAATAATGAATGTTTTGAATTTTCTCCAAAAGTAAAGTAGTTGCAAACTCATCCTTTTAGAAACTTATTTGGGCTGTTGAGAGGAGTAAAAAACCATCAAAAATTTCAATCCTGCATGATTCTACCAAGAAATGTGATTCTTCATTCAAAACGCTGGTTTTTGCTATTGGGCCCTATTGAATAATGAATGTTTTGAATTTTCTCCAAAAGTAAAGTAGTTGCAAACTCATCCTTTTAGAGACTTGTTTGTGCTCATGAGAGGAGTAGAAAAACATCAAAAATTTCAGTCCTGCATGATTCTACCAAGAAATGTGTGTTCATTCAAACTGCTGGTTTTTGATATTTTGGGCCCTATTGAATAATGAATGTTTTGAATTTTCTCCAAAAGTAAAGTAGTTGCAAGCTATTGCTTTTAGAGACTTGTTTGGGCTCATGAGAGGAGTAGAAAAACATCAAAAATTTCAGTCCTGCATGATTCTACCAAGAAATGTGTGTTCATTCAAACTGCTGGTTTTTGATATTTTGGGCCCTATTGTATAATGAATGTTTTGAATTTTCTCCAAAAGTAAAGTAGTTGCAAACTCATCCTTTTAGAAACTTGTTTGGGCTGTTGAGAGGAGTAAAAAACCATCAAAAATTTCAATCCTGCATGATTCTACCAAGAAATGTGATTCTTCATTCAAAACGCTGGTTTTTGCTATTGGGCTCTATTGAATAATGAATGTTTTGAATTTTCTCCAAAAGTAAAGTAGATGCAAACTCATCCTTTTAGAGTCTTGGTTTGGGCTCATGAGAGGAGTAGAAAAACATCAAAAATTTCAGTCCTGCACGATTCTACCAAGAAATGTGAGTGTTCATTCAAACCGCTGGTTTTTGATTTTTTTTTACCCTATTGAATAATGAATGTTTTGAATTTTCTCCAAAAGTAAAGTAGTTGCAAACTCATCCTTTTAGAGACTTGTTTGTGCTCATGAGAGGAGTAGAAAAACATCAAAAATTTCAGTCCTGCACGATTCTACCAAGAAATGTGTGTTCATTCAAACTGCTGGTTTTTGATATTTTGGGCCCTATTGAATAATGAATGTTTTGAATTTTCTCCAAAAGTAAAGTAGTTGCAAGCTATTGCTTTTAGAGACTTGTTTGGGCTCATGAGAGGAGTAGAAAAACATCAAAAATTTCAGTCCTGCATGATTCTACCAAGAAATGTGTGTTCTTTCAAACTGCTGGTTTTTGATATTTTGGGCCCTATTGAATAATGAATGTTTTGAATTTTCTCCAAAAGTAAAGTAGTTGCAAACTCATGCTTTTTTGTTTAAATATTTTTATTAAAGTTTCAAGTATAGAGGGAAAGGGTAAATGGACAAAGTAAAAAGTAGAGAACTTTACTCTACGTGTTACATCACACATTAAATAAAATTGTTTAATACAAGTAGTGTACATAAGAAACAAATATAATACATCGCTTGAATGCAATCCTCTCAAAAAAGGAACCAACATTGTCATATTGAGTTTACAGTAGTGTTAGATAACATAAATTAAGAAAATTTCAAATTCCAAACATCCCATTTAGTGTGATATTTATGGAGAGTACCATTAATAAAGGCAAATCTTTTCTCCATAGAATTATGAGTCCGTAATTTACCTAAAATATCAGCAAAAAAAGGTAAATCAGTTTTAAGCCACCAGAAAGCTATAGCGTTTTTGGTCACCAAAAAAGTATGTATCATTACAAATCGAATAACAGGATTTATTTCTTCAGTGCCCAAAGAAAGTAATGCCATTTGTGGGGTGACCTTCACTGCGTTGTCAGAGAGAGTATTTATATGATTCGTAACTTCTTTCCACAATCTCTTCAATTTAGGACAGCTCCAGAAAATGTGGTACAGGTTACCTGGTAAACCACAATTCCTCCAGCATAGAGGGGAGTATTTATTATCTATATGAGCTAACCTAATCGGAGTGTAATGCCATCTAATTAAAGTTTTAAAGAAAGACTCCTGTAAAGTCGCCGAAATAGTAGATGCATTTGAAAACTTTATGGCCTTCCCCCATTGGTCTTCATCAAATTTTATGTTAAAATCCCTTTCCCATCTTTGAATGTATACATTTTTAAAGAGTTCGGTGTCGTCATTAAGGTGGGAATATATGTTTTTAAGACTCCAAGTCGACTTAAGAGCAACATTTGCAAACATGGAGGCCACAATATCCGAATTCAAAGCTCTACTAGTCAAAAATTTCCGCAGAAGATCTTTCAGAAGTAGATAAGAGGTGAAATGTGTAGACGGGACATGAAATTTATTTTTAATTTCATTAAAGGGTAAAAAATTTTGTCCGTCCCATAAATCCCCTACCGTATTAATTTTAAAGCTGCACCACTCCTCTGGAACTGGACATTTATATATTTTTGATAATAATTTTAATGGGAATTTTTTCAAAATGCTTTTCCTGTCGTCGCCTTTCTTTAATTTTGTGAAACTCCTCCACATAGTCAGTATAGAATTTACAACAGGATGTTGATAAGTAATGATCGAAGGAGATAGCAGATCTTTAAAGAAAAAATCTGATATTGAACTAGTCCCATAATGTTCTAGCTCAAGGTCCAACCAAGCGGGAAGTGTTTTCGTAGAAAACCACTGTTGACTCTGAAGAATAAGAGAAGCTTGAAAATAGATTTGAATATTGGGGAGTGCAAGGCCTCCATTACTCTTTTTCTTATATAAAATTTCAGTAGCAACTCTAGGTTTCTTCCCTTTCCAGATAAAAAGGTTAATTGCTTTTTGGATTTTAAATAAAAGGGAAGTGGGAATCATAAGAGGTAAATTCCTAAGTACAAAAAGAATTTTAGGTAAAATATATGTTTTTATTACCAAGGTTCTTCCCATCAGGGATAGATCGCAATTATTATAACCAGAAAGGTCTTTTAAGATTTTCTTACTGAGATGTTCCATATTCTTAGAAACAATGAGTTTCAAATCTTTAGGGAAAATTATCCCCAAGTATTCTAGTTCAAAATCTTCCCAGTAAAATTCAGATAATTCTTTAAAGGCTTCAATTTCAGAGGGACGTAAATTAAAATGTATTATTTTAGATTTTTGGGGATTTATTTTAAAATATGAGACCTTAGAGAACTCATCTAAAATGGTGATTAAAGCGTTAAGTGAATTAGCCGGATCAGTGACTGATAACATAAGGTCGTCAGCAAATAAGGTTAACTTGTGATGATAATTTTTTGTTTCAAAACCCGAAATATCAGTACATTGTCTGATCATTTCCGCCAAGGGCTCGACTGCCAAGGCAAATAAAAGGGGCGAAAGGGGGCAGCCCTGTCTTGTTCCATTAGTGATGTTGAAATTCCTAGAAAGGTGATTATTAGTATAGGTTTTAGCATTAGTATTAGAGTACAATGCAAATATAGATGTTATAAAGCGATTGTCAAAACCAAACTTTAGTAAAGTAGCTTTAAGATAATCCCAATTCACCCTATCAAAAGCTTTTTGGGCATCCAACGAGATAAATAGTGAAGGGAGATTATTAGAGCTAGCTATGTTAAACAAGTTCAAGATTCTTCTGGTACCGTCTGTTACTTGTCTTCCGGAGACAAACCCTACTTGATCATTTTTAACAAGATCAGGTAAAAGATTCTTTAATCGATCCGCTAAAATTTTTGAATATACTTTAATATCAGTGTTAATTAAAGAGATCGGACGATAATTTTTAACTTCTTCTGGGTTTCTAATGTCTTTGGGGATCAAAATGATAGTTGCCTCCGTCATTTCTTTGGGGAACGATCCAATACTAGAAGCGTGGTCAAAAAGAGATTTTAGGTGCGGGGATAACATGTTGGAGAAAAACTTGAGATATTCGTTTGTGAACCCATCTGGGCCAGGGGATTTGTTAAGTTTAAGTTTGTCAATCGTTTTGGCAATTTCTTCTACAGTAAACGGTTGATTTAAAAGAGTTAGGTCCAAATTATCTAGTTGGGGAAGGGTCAATTTAGAAAGAAAAAGGTCAATCTCTTTTTGATTAGGAGTATGAACTAAGGGATCTTTTTTAAGATTATAGAGGGTTTCGAAATAATCCGCAAATATTTCGGTAATATCAGAGGGGTGTTGTTTCATTTCTCCTGAAGGGGATTTGATTTTAACAATCCTTCTACTTACGCGAGCTTGTTTAAGTTTACTTGTCATATATTTGGTGGGTTTGTTAATTGAAGCATACAGATTATATTTTGATGCTCTAACAATGGAATCGTACTCGGAAATAATTTCGGATCTTAACGCCTATCTCAATTTCAGGATATCAAGATGGATAATATGGGATGGAGCAGACAGGGAATTTTGTTGTTTTTCTTTTGAAGCAATTTGGTTCTGGAGGTCAGCAATTTTTTGTCTTTTTTCTTTTTTGTATCTCGTGGAGAGTTGGATGAGACATCCTCTCAAGACCGCCTTGTGGGCGTTCCATAATGTAAAGGGATCAATACTATCTGAAGAGTTTTCTTTAAAATAATTATCAATAGTTTCGGTAATTATATTTCTATACTTTGGGGTACGTAGTAGGGTAGGATTAACCTTCCAAAGAAAAGTGTTTGCTACTGGAGGGCCTGATTCAAATACTGCCAGCACAGGGGCGTGGTCGGAAAAAGACTTCTCAAGAATTTCAATTTTCTTAAATTTTGTGATAGAAAAGACATTGGTTAGAAATAAGTCTATTCTGGAAGATGTCTTATATATATCTGAGTAATATGTAAATTCTCTAGAGGTGGTATTTAGACATCTGAAAATGTCATACATCTCATTTTGTTTTATCCAATTTTTCAGAGATCGGCCTGATTTAGAAGTAGCAGAAGATGATGAGTCAATTTCTCTATCGGGAACTAGATTGAAGTCCCCTATTAGCATGAGGTCACCTTTTTTAACTTTGTCAATCTTCTGCATTAATTTATTAAAAAAAGAGATCTGACCATTATTTGGGGCATATATATTCACGATTGTACAAAGGTTAAAATTTAACTTACATATGAGGATGTGAAATCTTCCCTGGGTGTCGGGATGTTCTTCAATTAATTGGAAGGGAATATTCGTATTTATAATGGTTATAACTCCCGCACTTTTTTTATTATTAGTGAGGGATTTAAAAATATATGGAAAATCTTTATGCTGAAAGGTTGGATGTATATCTTTTATTAATTTGACCTCTTGTAAACAAGAGACATCCGCTTGAAGCCGTCTTATTTCTCTCCAAGTTATATAGCGCTTATGGGGACTGTTCAGTCCTTTAACATTGTGTGAAAGGATTTTAATTCTCATGATAATCTCTTTCCTTTTTTATTAGAGTAAATTATCTTATATATATTTAGGATTGCTTACTCTTATTAGCTGAATTCAATAAAATGTATATGTCTAGAAAAGGCGAATGAAACAACAAAAAGAAAAAAAAAAAAAAAACTATAACAAACAAATAAACAAACTTAAAGAGTCCTCCTGGAGTTAATCACGGAACGTGATAATCTCCTTTTTTTGGGTACTTTAAAAAAAAAAAAAGCCAAAGTGGCGAGAACCCATGAAGCCATTGATATTTTGTCAAATGTCAAATGTAAATAATACAAAGACCAATGAGAGATATATCCCTATTCAACCAGTATCTTTGTTAGAAGGATCCTCATCTAGAAAGCGTATAAAGTCTAAAGCTTCCTTTGGAGTAAAGAAGGGGACAATTTTACCCCTATGTGACACAAGTAACTTTGTTGGAAAGCCCCATTTATATGGAATCCCCATTTCCCTGAGAGCATTAGTAGCTTGATTAAACAATTTTCTAGCTTCCATAGTTGACTTTGAGAAATCAGAGAAGAATTTTAAATGATTATTAGGGGGAGGTAGAGAGCCCTTCTCTCTAATATATCTTAGTATCATTTCTTTAGTTTCAAAAAAGTGAAAGTGAAGTATCGTACCCCTCGGCTTATCCATTGGTACATTCTTTGGGCGGGGCAGGCGGTGAATCCTATCAATTATCAATTGTAAATCAGTTAAGGACGGCAAAGCCTTTTTAAGCGTAGCTTTAGTGTAATCTGAAAGGTCTTTCTGTATCACGCTTTCAGGTATCCCCCTAATCTTGACGTTGTTCCGTCTACTCCGGTCCTCTAAGTCCGTTAACTTGGACCTCACGGATAAAAGTTCGGCTTTTAAATCTGAGTTTTGCTTTACTAACTCATCTGTTCTATTTTCAACCTTTGACAATCTTTTCTCATTCAGTTCAAATCTTTGAGAGAATTTTTCACTAATCTCCTGCATATCCTTCCTGTGAGAATCAAATCCCGTTTTAATCGACGCATTGATTGCATTGATAGATTTATGCATGAATTGATTAGCTTGATTGGTGGATTCCTGGAAGGATATGAGGAAGCCAGCAAGCAAACCCTCAGTGACTCGCCTATCAGAGTTCAACAGTGTTTTAAAGTCAAAGTCATGGGGAGTCAGAAAATCAGTAGAAGACGACTCCGGACAGCCTTTTTTAGAGAGTTGTTTAACTGGGGTACTATTTGGAGAATAGTCATCAGATGAAGTATTAGAATCTAAATCTGCTGCCTCTGTTCTCACAGTTTCACCTTCTGGAATTCTTCTCTTATGAGATTTGGATAAATCCATTTTACTTTCCTCATCCTGAAAAGAAAGTTTTGAGGCACCTTTATTATCAAAAACTTGAGAAGATGTGAAAGATAGAGTACGGGGGTCAGAAGATATAATTTTTTGATCTGAGTCCTGCTGAGTAGCCTTATTAGATAAACCGTGAGGCATGTGTCTAGATGAGATAGCTTCCTCCCTTTTTAGAGGGGATCTAGATTTAATTGGACTTAATAGATTAACAGATTCAGTGTAAATTTTCTGATTTGAAGCGCTCGTAGATTTCTGGTTTTTACTAGTAGGCAATTTAGATTTCAAATTAGATGCCATAATTAGAGTATACCGAAACAAGAGTAAAGGAAATGCGCTATACCCTTAAATGTTCCTGTATATGCCACCCCTGTTTTATTATTATTGTAATTAAGTTGAACTTTATTACAGTTTCAGCAGGGTTTGTAAATCGCAAACTAAGATAAGAATAAAGACTTAAATAGAGTAGTAATGTAACCCCTTCAATTTTGATAATTCAACAAAGCAATAGAGACGTCTTGTCCTCCGTAACGTAGGCTTATATAAAACAACAGCACCTCATACACTCCTGTCCAAACACTACCTATATAACCTCAGGTGCCTTAAATGTTATAGACAGAGAAGAGAAGAGCATACAATCAGTAGGATTCAGAATAAGACAGTATAAGCTCTATATCTTCCCGTCTAGGAATGTATAGATTAGTTATTCCCTTAAATATCTTCTTCTAATGCTTTAATATGTCATCAAAACAAGGCACAAGAGACAATCTCCATGTAAGTCTCATCTAACTCAAGGATGCACTTCAGCAATACACAAACAGTCTTATTGATATAACAATATTCAGATACTCTCCCCTATATTACTATCCCTATTCCAATTTACAAATAATTAAGATTTCACCATCCCCAAGAGACTAACAATAAGTTCAGAGAGCAACAGATTCCATCTCACCCAACGAGTGTAATATTCTCCAAGTAGTAGGGGTCAACGATGCTCCTTCCTTCAGGTCACCGTTGGATAGTAATCAAGTGACCGCCAAAACCATAGTCAAATTTCACTAAATCTCCTCTGCTTCTTCTTGTATAAATGTAGCCGTCTCTAAGCCCCTTAGCGTGTTAAAGGGTCGAACTCGATGTGACAATCAGTCAATGACAGCCTCAGCCGAGGCACCCAATAAGGACCAGATCCACCTCCACCCTCTTTGATGACAGCTTCTTCCTTGCAGCTTCGTGCCCGCCAGCTCCCGCCGCGACACTCTCCAGCACCGCCAGCTCCTTTACTCCTCTGCAGCTGAGCGGCGGCAAGCTGCGCAGAGCTCGGTCTCCAGGCAATGACCTCCGATCAGCACAGAAAAAGCGTGGGCAATTCCAAATTCTTTCTGTTAAAGATATCCCCAGCAGTGGGCTTCTCCTCCTAGACCGCCGCTAAGCTCCAGCAGCTCTCCCGCCAAACAGTTTTAAAATCAGACGCGGCGCTCCCCTTCTTCTCCGCACTCACCAATGCAACACTCAGTCAGTGACAGCTTCAGCCGAGGCACCCAAGAAGGACCAGAGCCACCTCTACTTTCTTTGATGACAGCCTCTTCCTTGCGGCTTCGTGCCTGCCAACTCCCGCCGCGTCGCTCTCCAGCACCGCCAGCTCCTTTACTCCTCTGCAGCTGAGCGGCGGCAAGCTGCGCAGAGCCCAGTATCCAACAGCGTCGACAGCGGACCTCTATCGACTCAGGAACACCGAGGCTCCTTCAGCGTCAGATCAGGGGCTCAGCAGCCGTCACACAGGATCTCCTCCAGTTCATACCTCTGATGTAAACAATGGCGGTACCCGCGGCTAAGTACAGGGGAAACCTGTTGAGTCAACAGCGGCTCTCTCCTCACCACTCACTTCTAAAGGCTGTAATTCCTTAAGTAAACAGCGGATTTCTTCCAGGGAGGTGTCAAAATGTTCACAATAAAGATAAGAATCCAATTCCAAAGGTCTTCTGATGAATAAGAGTCTTCTTAAGCAATTATGTCGCTTTGTAGATAGGCTTCATGGGAGCTCTGAGCTCAAGTGTCCTCCTACATCGAGCTCCAGGCCACACCCCTTCCGCAAACTCATGCTTTTAGAGACTTGTTTGGGCTCATGAGAGGAGTAGAAAAACATCAAAAATTTCAGTCCTGCATGATTCTACCAAGAAATGTGTGTTCATTCAAACCGCTGGTTTTTGATATTTTGGGCCCTATTGAATAATGAATGTTTTGAATTTTCTCCAAAAGTAAAGTCGTTGCAAACTCATCCTTTTAGAAACTTGTTTGGGCTGTTGAGAGGAGTAAAAAACCATCAAAAATTTCAATCCTGCATGATTCTACCAAGAAATGTGATTCTTCATTCAAAACGCTGGTTTTTGCTATTGGGCTCTATTGAATAATGAATGTTTTGAATTTTCTCCAAAAGTAAAGTAGTTGCAAACTCATCCTTTTAGAGTCTTGGTTTGGGCTCATGAGAGTAGAAAAACATCAAAAATTTCAGTCCTGCACGATTCTACCAAGAAATGTGAGTGTTCATTCAAACCGCTGGTTTTTGATATTTTGGGCCCTATTGAATAATGAATGTTTTGAATTTTCTCCAAACGTAAAGTAGTTGCAAACTCATCCTTTTAGAAACTTGTTTGGGCTGTTGAGAGGATTAAAAAAGAATCAAAAATTTCAATCCTGCATGATTCTACCAAGAAATGTGATTATTCATTCAAAACGCTGATTTTTGCTATTGGGTTATATTGAATAATGAATGTTTTGAATTTTCTCCAAAAGTAAAGTAGTTGCAAGCTCATGCTTTTAGAGACTTGTTTGGGCTCATGAGAGGAGTAAAAAACCATCAAAAATTTCAATCCTGCATGATTCTACCAAGAAATGTGATTCTTCATTCAAAACCTGATTTTTGCTATTGGGCTCTATTGAATAATGAATGTTTTGAATTTTCTCCAAAAGTAAAGTAGTTGCAAACTCATGCTTTTAGAGACTTGTTTGGGCTCATGAGAGGAGTAGAAAAACATCAAAAATTTCAGTCCTGCATGATTCTACCAAGAAATATGTGTTCATTCAAACCGCTGGTTTTTGATATTTTGGGCCCTATTGAATAATGAATGTTTTGAATTTTCTGCAAAAGTAAAGTAGTTGCAAACTCATCCTTTTAGAAACTTGTTTGGGCTGTTGAGAGGAGTAAAAAACCATCAAAAATTTCAATCCTGCATGATTCTACCAAGAAATGTGATTCTTCATTCAAAACGCTGATTTTTGCTATTGGGTTCTATTGAATAATGAATGTTTTGAATTTTCTCCAAAAGTAAAGTAGTTGCAAGCTCATGCTTTTAGAGACTTGTTTGGGCTCATGAGAGGAGTAGAAAAACATCAAAAATGTCAGTCCTGCATGATTCTACCAAGAAATGTGTGTTCATTCAAACCGCTAGTTTGTGATATTTTGGGCCCTATTGAATAATGAATGTTTTGAATTTTCTCCAAAAGTAAAGTAGTTGCAAACTCATCCTTTTAGAAACTTGTTTGGGCTGGAATTTTTGATGGTTTTTTACTCCTCTCAACAGCCCAAACAAGTTTCTAAAAGGATGAGTTTGCAACTACTTTACTTTTGGAGAAAATTCAAAACATTCATTATTCAATAGGGCCCAAAATATCAAAAAACAGTGGTTTGAATGAACACACATTTCATGGTAGAATCATGCAGGACTGAAATTTTTGATGTTTTTCTACTCTCATGAGCCCAAACAAGTCTCTAAAAGCATGAGTTTGCAACTACATTACTTTTGGAGAAAATTCAAAACATTCATTATTCAATAGGGCCCAAATTCAATCTGTGTTTGGAAACCGCTTAAGAGAGTGAGTGCACCATTCTCATAGGAACTGCAGATACTGAAATGATGCGTGTAGTGAAGTGAGCAAGCTCTTTTTCCATCTCCCTGGCGAGCATCGCCCACCTGTCTGCTGAGGCTCCCTCAGCAGACTGAAGCTGACTACTACTGCGCAGCTGCTACAGACTGTGGGCTGCCCATTGTGACACGTTGTCCCATTGTGACACGTGGTCCCATTGTTCCAGGAATAGAACACATCCAAGCATTGTGTTCTATGAATGGCATGATTCCTATCACAGTGTTCCATGGATGGAACACATCCTATTTACTGCAGGCAAGCAGCGCACCTAGCTGCTGCTGCTGCTACAAGCCACTAGAATACCGTCTGTCAGACAGGTGAACGTAGGCCGAACATTCAAATAACTCGCCAGATAAATCGTTGCTTTTCCATTTTAATTCATATATGAATTAATTCAAAATTGAACAGTAAATTTCAAAGTTGGAAGGCCACAAGAGGGGGACAATGTTTCAAAAATGAAACGACATATCATTGCATGAGGGATGTGGTAGGAATTGAATGCTTGAATTAAGACTGGGGAAGTACTGAGGGGAAGGGGCTGCAGGCCTTGTAGAAGGTGGGTGTGCAGAAATGTAGCTATCCAAAGGCAAAGACATTACTGCAGCTTGTCACACCTGTACCTACCAAGCAGCAAAGGCCAAGATAGATCGTTATTTTACTGACAGATTGAATACAGTGCAATACCTCCCATATAGAGGTGAATAAGAGTAGTAGTAGTAGTAGTAGTAGTAGAAGAGTTGGTCAAGTTAAATCAAGGCTAAGGAATTGGAAATGTGCAACTTGGACCAAGAAAAACTTATTACAGAGCAACGACATTTGAAAAATGCATTCAAATCATGCTTTGAAAACACTCCTTGTGTATCCCGACTTCAATTCAATCTGTCTTTGGAAACCGCTTAAAGGGAAGGTGCCATCCAAAAAATTTTTTTTCAGCAATTGAAAAAATGTAAAGAATTAATGTTTACATTTTCTTAAAAAATATTATCGTTTGTTTTTAATTTTGCAAAATATGAAAAATAATTTTAAAAAGTTTGGCATTTCCACTTGTTAACACTAGGGGGAGCAGCTACTGAAATCTGGCACAAAAACCTATGACATCTATAGACACAGTGAGCAGCCATTTTGATGGGGCTTGCAAAGTTACTGACTGTCTTTGCATGTAAAGTCTGGATCACAACAGGCCATCAATCAGCAGACATGTTTCCTGGATTTCTGTGGAGCAGACAAGCAGACGGTTCATCCATGTGAATAAAACACAGCGCTCTTTGTACAATCCCTGGCACCGAACAGGGCGCCCCCCACAGACCAGCACACACTGCTCTCCTGAAATACTCTGTGCTGCTGTCGCCCTGCTCCTTCCACCATACATCAGGCCCCTGTCCCCTCGGTTTCACACATCGCCAGGACGGGATCTGAGGAGAGGAATGGGGTCTTCGGTCACCGAGGATGGCAGGCAGCAAGGATTCTGGGAGCAGAGTGACAGCAGCACAGAGTATTTCAGGAGAGCAGTATCACACGGGATAGGATTAGATACACGGCTCAGCAGGCAGCATCACACAGGAGAGGATTAGATACACGGCTCAGCAGGCAGTATCACATGGGATAGGATTAGATACACGGCTCAGCAGGCAGCATCACACAGGAGAGGATTAGATACACGGCTCAGAATACAGTATCACACAGGATAGGATTAGATACACGGCTCAGCAGTCAGTATCACACAGGATAGGATTACATACACGGCTCAGCAGTCAGTATCACACAGGAGAGGATTAGATACACGGCTCAGCAGGCAGTATCACACAGGAGAGGATTAGATACACCGCTCAGCAGGCAGTATCACACAGAAGAGGATTAGATGCACGGCTCAGCAGGCAGTATCACACAGAAGAGGATTAGATGCACGGCTCAGCAGTCAGTATCACACAGGAGAGGATTAGATACACGGCTCAGCAGTCAGTATCACACAGGAGAGGATTAGATACACGGCTCAGCAGAAAGTATCACACAGGAGAGGATTAGATACCCGGCTCAGAATACAGTATCACACAGGATAGGATTAGATACACAGCTCAGCAGACAGTATCACACAGGAGAGGATTAGATACATGGCTCAGCAGACAGTATCACACAGGAGAGGATTAGATACACGGCTCAGCAGAAAGTATCACACAGGAGAGGATTAGATACCCGGCTCAGAATACAGTATCACACAGGATAGGATTAGATACACAGCTCAGCAGACAGTATCACACAGGAGAGGATTAGATACACGGCTCAGCAGACAGTATCACACAGGAGAGGATTAGATACACGGCTCAGCAGAAAGTATCACACAGGAGAGGATTAGATACCCGGCTCAGAATACAGTATCACACAGGATAGGATTACATACACGGCTCAGCAGTCAGTATCACACAGGAGAGGATTAGATACACGGCTCAGCAGTCAGTATCACACAGGAGAGGATTAGATACACGGCTCAGCAGGCAGTATCACACAGGATAGGGTTAGATACACGGCTCAGCAGGCAGTATCACACAGGAGAGGATTAGATACACGGCTCAGCAGGCAGTATCACACAGAAGAGGATTAGATGCACGACTCAGCAGGCAGTATCACACAGAAGAGGATTAGATGCACGGCTCAGCAGGCAGTATCACACAGGAGAGGATTAGATACACGGCTCAGCAGACAGTATTACAGATATGCCCACACTGGTGAAACTTCCAGCCCCCCCCAATTATACACAAGACTATGGGCTGTATAAGTCACTGTCCTCCTCAGACAGCCATAAAAGCAAAGGTGTCAGATTACCGGAGATCACTGGGGCTGTGAGTGAGGAGGCGGAGACAGAGCAGGAGGACGCTGGAGCAGGAAGCACAGGGCTGAGCCTGGAGTAAGCAGTACAGAGGAGCATAGATGAAAGTCACCCGCACTCACCACTCTCCATCCTCCGGCTCCAGTGAGCGCTTCTCTCCTCTGCTGACCACCTTCTGCTTTTCTTCAGCCTCTCCTCACAACACAGGACCCGTTATGCCACAAGTGGTCCTGTGATAGAGGGTAAGTGGAGCTCAGCAGATAGCACTGGGCTACAGTAAAATGGCGCCCAGCCACACCTACAGCAGTGAATGGTGCAGCCCACAGGGGCGTGCCCAGTTCTCTGCTACTGAGGCTGCAATGTGCGGTCGGAAGCCGACCGCAGTTTCCTATGTGCAGGGACGGCCATATTTGCAGACTGTATGAGTCCTCCACAGATCTGCAAATCAAGATGTCAGCGCCCAGTGGCTACATGAAAACATTATTACAAACAAACCATAAATCCTGGTTAGTACATTTGCTGAAACAACATGTTTTGTAACTTACTATTTTTTTGCAAATTATATAAAATTGCGGCACCTTCCCTTTAAGAGATTGAGTGCACCATTCTCAGAGGAACTGCAGATACTGAAATGATGCGTGGAGTGAAGTGAGCAAGCTCTTTTTCCATCTCCCTGGCGAGAATCGCCCACCTGTCTGCTGAGGCTCCCTCAGCAGACTGAAGCTGACTACTACTGCGCAGCTGCTACAGACTGTGGGCTGCCCATTGTGACACGTGGTCCCATTGTGACACGTGGTCCCATTGTTCCAGGAATAGAACACATCCAAGCATTGTGTTCTATGAATGGCATGATTCCTATCACAGTGTTCCATGGATGTAACACATCCTATTTACTGCAGGCAAGCAGCGCACCTAGCTGCTACTGCTGCTGCTGCTGCTGCTACAAGCCACTAGAATACCGTCTGTCAGACAGGTGGACGTAGGCCGAACATTCAAATAACTCGCCAGATAAATCGTTGCTTTTCCATTTAATTCATATATGAATTAATTCAAAATTGAACAGTAAATTTCAAAGTTGGAAGGCCACAAGAGGGGGACAATGTTTCAAAAATGAAACGACATATCATTGCATGAAGGATGTGGTAGGAATTAAATGCTTGAATTAAGACTGGGGAAGTACTGAGGGGAAGGGGCTGCAGGCCTTGTAGCAGGTGGGTGTGCAGAAATGTAGCTATCCAAAGCCAAACACATTACTGCAGCTTGTCACACCTATACCTACCAAGCAGCAAAGGCCAAGATAGATCGTTATTTTACTGACAGATTGAATACAGTGCAATGCCTCCCATATAGAGGTGAATAAGAGTAGTAGTAGTAGTAGTAGTAATAGTAGTAGAAGAGTTGGTCAAGTTAAATCAAGGCTAAGGAATTGGAAATGTGCAACTTGGACCAAGAAAAACTTATTACAGAGCAACGACATTTGAAAAAAGCATTCAAATCATGCTTTGAAAACACTACTTGTGTATCCCGACTTCAATTCAATCTGTCTTTGGAAACCGCTTAAGAGATTGAGTGCACCATTCTCAGAGGAACTGCAGATACTGAAATGATGCGTGGAGTGAAGAGAGCAAGCTCTTTTTCCATCTCCCTGGCGAGAATCGCCCACCTGTCTGCTGAGGCTCCCTCAGCAGACTGAAGCTGACTACTACTGCGCAGCTGCTACAGACTGTGGGCTGCCCATTGTGACACGTGGTCCCATTGTGACACGTGGTCCCATTGTTCCAGGAATAGAACACCTCCAAGCATTGTGTTCTATGAATGGCATGATTCCTATCACAGTGTTCCATGGATGGAACACATCCTATTTACTGCAGGCAAGCAGCGCACCTAGCTGCTGCTGCTGCTGCTACTGCTACAAGCCACTAGAATACCGTCTGTCAGACAGGTGGAAGTAGGCCAAACATTCAAATAACTCGCCAGATAAATCTTTGCTTTTCCATTTAATTCATATATGAATTAATTGAAAATTGAACAGTAAATTTCAAAGTTGGAAGGCCACAAGAGGGGGACAATGTTTCAAAAATGAAACGACATATCATTGCATGAGGGATGTGGTAGGAATTGAATGCTTGAATTAAGACTGGGGAAGTACTGAGGGGAAGGGGCTGCAGGCCTTGTAGCAGGTGGGTGTGCAGAAATGTAGCTATCCAAAGGCAAACACATTACTGCAGCTTGTCACACCTGTACCTACCAAGCAGCAAAGGCCAAGATAGATCGTTATTTTACTGACAGATTGAATACAGTGCAATGCCTCCCATATAGAGGTGAATAAGAGTAGTAGTAGTAGTAGTAGAAGAGTTGGTCAATTTAAATCAAGGCTAAGGAATTGGAAATGTGCAACTTGGACCAAGAAAAACTAATTACAGAGCAACGACATTTGAAAAAAGCATTCAAATCATGCTTTGAAAACACTACTTGTGTATCCCGATTTCAATTCAATCTGTCTTTGAAAACCGCTTAAAAGAGTGAGTGCACCATTCTCAGAGGAACTGCAGATACTGAAATGATGCGTGGAGTGAAGTGAGCAAGCTCTTTTTCCATCTCCCTGGCGAGAATCGCCCACCTGTCTGCTGAGGCTCCCTCAGCAGACTGAAGCTGACTACTACTGCGCAGCTGCTACAGAATGTGGGCTGCCCATTGTGACACGTGGTCCCATTGTGACACGTGGTCCCATTGTTCCAGGAATAGAACACATCCAAGCATTGTGTTCTATGAATGGCATGATTCCTATCACAGTGTTCCATAGATGGAACACATCCTATTTACTGCAGGCAAGCAGCGCACCTAGCTGCTGCTGCTGCTGCAACTACAAGCCACTAGAATACTGTCTGTCAGACAGGTGGACGTAGGCCGAACATTCAAATAACTCGCCAGATAAATCGTTGCTTTTCCATTTAATTCATATATGAATTAATTCAAAATTGAACAGTAAATTTCAAAGTTGGAATGCCACAAGAGGGGGACAATGTTTCAAAAATGAAACGACATATCATTGCATGAGGGATGTGGTAGGAATTGAATGCTTGAATTAAGACTGGGGAAGTACTGAGGGGAAGGGGCTGCAGGCCTTGTAGCAGGTGGGTGTGCAGAAATGTAGCTATCCAAAGCCAAACACATTACTGCAGCTTGTCACACCTGAACCTACCAAGCAGCAAAGGCCAAGATAGATCGTTATTTTACTGACAGATTGAATACAGTGCAATGCCTCCCATATAGAGGTGAATAAGAGTAGTAGTAGTAGTAGTAGTAGTAGTAGTAGTAGTAGTAGTAGTAGTAGAAGTAGAAGAGTTGGTCAAGCTAAATCAAGGCCAAGGAATTGGAAATGTGCAACTTGGACCAAGAAAAACTAATTACAGAGCAACGACATTTGAAAAAAGCATTCAAATCATGCTTTGAAAACACTACTTGTGTATCCCGATTTCAATTCAATCTGTCTTTGGAAACCGCTTAAGAGAGTGAGTGCACCATTCTCAGAGGTACTGCAGATACTGAAATGATGCGTGGAGTGAAGTGAGCAAGCTCTTTTTCCATCTCCCTTGCGAGCATCGCCCACCTGTCTGCTGAGGCTCCCTCAGCAGACTGAAGCTGACTACTACTGCGCAGCTGCTACAGACTGTGGGCTGCCCATTGTGACACGTGGTCCCATTGTGACACGTGGTCCCATTGTTCCAGGAATAGAACACATGCAAGCATTGTGTTCTATGAATGCTGCTGCTGCTGCTGCTACAAGCCACTAGAATACCGTCTGTCAGACAGGTGGACGTAGGCCGAACATTCAAATAACTCGCCAGAGAAATCGTTGCTTTTCCATTTAATTCATCTCTGTGTCTCTCCCTCTTTCTTGCACAGGATGAACAGGATGAAGCATTTCCCGCCCACCTGCCCTGTTTATAATCATTGTCCTAAAATGTTTTAATTATTGCTTGTATGATAAATGCTTTATTGTATTTTTGAACTTACCATTGTATATTTTGTTCCAGGTTCAATTTTATCATGGCTATAAAGTGTTAACAGCATTAACCTTCTAAGCCCAATTTAGTGCCGTCTACCAAATTGACAGACACCCATCTATGGGTCTCTCATCCCTCCAGTGTGGCAAAGGATGGGCCATGTATATATGGAGGATACTGGGTCGATACTCTGAAGCTTGCTCTCGTTTGCAATGTCAGTTTTGTATAGTGCTGCTTTCTTTAGAGGATACTTTTATTGATAGATCTATATTTCTATGAGTGCATAAATACTATTATATAAACCCACACAATGAAGGATTTCTTACTATCAGACATTAGGTAGCATTCACACAGGCAGGGCTGTCACCAGGAATTTTGAAGCCCCATATTGGCAAAGTTTTTTGGCCCCCTTGAGATTCTGCCCAGGCTCCACCTCAGGCCCTCCTCCACCCCTTGAACCTTCCACAGTCCTCTGCCCAGTCTTGGAAAAACTCCACTTCTGCATCACGTCCTCACCAATCACACATTAGTAGTTCCCATCGAACACCAGATCACATACAGCCATCAGCTTTTGTTTTTGCCAAAAGATTTTTTAAGCCCCCACCACAAGGAAGACTCTTTTGATCGGGCCCTACTCTATTAAACAGCAAATAGATGAAGCTGCGACTCAAGGAGAAGTCATTATTATGGGGGACTTCAACTACCCTGAAATACATTGGGGAACAGAAACCTGCAGCTCCAGCAAAGGTAATAGGTTTTTGACTACTATGAGAGACAATTACCTTTCACAACTGGTTCAGGACCCAACAAGAGGGGGGGGCACTGCTAGACCTAATATTAACCAACAGGCCAGACCGCATATCAAATGTAAGGGTTGGGGGTCACTTGGGTAACAGTGATCACAAATTAATAAGTTTTCATGTATCCTTTAATAAGAAGTGTAGTAGAGGGGTTACAAGTAGAGTTGAGCGACTTTTGGTTTTTTAGGGTCGCGTTTCGTTTCGTGAAACCCGACTTTTCCAAAAGTCGGGTCGAGCAAGATCGTCCGATTATAGGGAAAAGTCGGGGTCGTCCCGAAACACGAAACCCAATGTAAGTCAATGGGGAATAAAAGTCGGCAGTGAGAGGAGGACAGGAAACACACCAACAGTGCCCATTTGAATGCCAAAAGCATCAATTCTTCTTACTTAAGCTTGTCAACCTTAATTAACTTCATAATATAAGTTACGCACTGAAAAATGGGTGTTATTTGGCTAAAGTTGTGGGGGGGGGAGGGCTGGCTGCAGGTTTTCATGTGCCCTGGGCGAAAGAGCGCCCCTTTAACACATACCACAACTCATCATGCTCCGATACGTCAAAGATAACTCAAAATAACCTGATTTAAAGGCAATACCACAAAAAACACGTGAAAAAAAAAAAAAATATATATTTTTTATATAACAATAATAATGAAATGGTTATAATTCTATTAGTATACCTTTTTCAACGTGTATAAGTGTGTGCCACTGGAAGAATGGTAGACCATTCGAGAAAAGATTTGTAAACCGAATCAAAGAAAAACCCAAATTTTGGTCAAAAAATGTATATAAAAATTAAATAAGATATATGAATAATAAAAAAGTCATAAAACAGATATACGATTAAAATACCTTTATTAAGTAATAGTAATACGAATACATATAAAAAAGATGTGTGCTCAAAAGAATTTTATATATACACCTATATAGGTTAATAAAGCACGGCGTTCCCCATTAATAAATAACTATATTTTATCCCTCTATACATTGGCTCCTTAAAAAAGTGACATAAAATATATGGAGACCATATAGGCTCAAACAAGTGTCTGTGCATAGAACCATGTGGTGATGCAAAACAATCAGCAAGGAGAGAAACCAATGTGATGGTATAAAGTGCAAAAAATGCAAATTCCAAAAATAAATAAATAAAAAAAAAAAAGAGTGAGTGTAGGGGAAAGGAGGGAAGAATAGAGGGTATATACCTTGGAGGAACGCTGCTGGATGAGCTACACACGCCCGACGTACGTTTCGGAATGAATCCTTCGTCAGGGGGTCGGAGAGGTCCCTGAGCAGACAATGGCTGAATGTCATCAAGGATTCCCTCCTCCTCTTCCTCCTCATCAACATTGGCTGCAGACGCCTGCTCCTTAAGGTGCGTCAAAGTTTGCATGAGCAGACGCATAAGTGGGATGCTCATGCTTAGGATGGCGTCGTCTGCGCTTACCAGCCGTGTGCATTCCTCAAAACACTGAAGGACTTTACAAAGGTCTTTCAGTTTCGACCACTGCACGCCTGTCAACTCCATGTCTGCTCTCAAAGTGCCTGGCCGTGTATCCTCCCACAAATGCATTATGGCCTGCCTCTGCTCGCACAGCCGCTCCACCATGTGCAGGGTGGAGTTCCACCTTGTTGCAATGTCGATAATGAGGCGGTGGTTGGGAAGGTGGAGCAATCGTTGCAGCTTCTGCATACGAACGGAGTGTACAGGCGACCGGCGGATGTGCGCGCACAGTCTTCGCACCTTCTGGAGCAGGGCTGTTAACTCCGGATAATTTTTGAGGAAGCACTGCACCACCAGGTTCAAGGTGTGAGCCAAGCAAGGTATGTGGCTGAGTTTTGAAAGGGCTATGGCTGCCACAAAATTACAGCCGTTATCACTAACTACCTTGCCTGCCTCAAGATGTACACTGCCCAGCCATGACTCAGTTTGTCGCTTCAAGTACTCGGCCAGCACCTCGGCGGTGTGTCTGTCGCCCAAACACATCATCTGCAACACAGCCTGCTGACGCTTTCCACTAGCTGCTCGATAGGGGGACACATCGTTTGCAACAGTGGCAGCTGCAGATGGAGTGCTCGTACAACTGCGCTCTGTGGACGAGCTTTCGCTTCTGGAGGAGGAGGAGGAGGAGGAGGAGGGTCGAACGCCTACAGCCAACTGTTTCCTATACCGTGGGCTAGGCAGCACTGTCCCACCACCGCTGTCCCCTGTGGACCCTGCATCCACCACATTAACCCAGTGCGCAGTGATGGACACGTAACGGCTCTGGCCATGCCGACTGGACCATGCATCAGTTGTGAGGTGCACCTTTCCGCTCACTGACTGCTTGAGTGCATGGACAATGCGGTCTTTCACATGATGGTGGAGGGCTGGGATGGCTTTGCGAGAGAAGAAGTGGCGACTGGGTAGGTCATAGCGTGGTACTGCATAGGCCATGAGTTCGCGGAAAGCTGTGCTTTCCACCAACCGAAAGGGCATCATCTCAAACGAGATTAGTTTGGCAATGTGGGCGTTCAAACCCAGTGTACGTGGATGAGAGACTGAGTACTTTCTTGACCTACTCATAGTGTCTGGGAGGGTGAGCTGGACTTGAGAGCTGCATATGGTGGAAGTAGCGGTGGACAGGGCGGACTGAGAGAGGGTTGATGATGGTGATGGAGTTGGTGTTCTTTCTGATGGCCTAGAATCAGTCTTTCGTTGATATAACTGTTACGGTTCTAAGTAGGAACCAGAGAGTGGACCCTCTGGGTCGTGGCTCCAGAGCCCCCGAGGGCGAGCGGCCCAGGTGATGACCACCCCCTATACAGGGAGTGTTAGGGGCAGGCCCAAGGGGGGTGAGACCACGACAGCCGGAACCAAAGGGACGACCCAGGGAGTGTACAGAGGGAAAGGCCAAAGGATACTGACTAGAGTAGACCCGGAGCAGGAGGAAACAGAACGTAGGGAACCAGGACCGATCAGGATGGAGCCAGGGCAGGAACGCTGGAAGAAAGAAGGAAGGAAGGTTAGGGGCAACTGACCTAGGGGTACAGACGGAACCCTAGCTAAGGGGCTACCGATGACAGCAGCAGGGAAGGACCCGGCGAGGGTCAGGCACAGAGGCAGCAGAGGGAGCTGAGCAGGGGTCCAGATGGGGCTATGGAGCGGAGAGCAGAGCGCAGACTAGGAGAGAGGGGGGACCTGAGAGTCGGGGCGACGCTGCGCAGGAACGCCAAGCGCCACAGAGAAAGACAAACAGGCGTCTTAATATTCAAGACGCGAGACAGAAATACCCGGTGGGCGCCGCCATGTTGGGGAGGAGCCACCGGGTCACGTGCTCCCAGGATGCCCCGCGGTCAGAAACGAGCGAGTGCGCATGTGCGTGCCTCTGACGCGCCGTGACCCTGCAAAGCCAGACAGGGCACGGCGCGAGGATGAAGGAGGGATGCACCGGGAGGAGGGGGACCCCAGGTGAGCATCGGGGCACGTAATAGTACCCCCTCTCTTACTCCCCTCCTTCTTCAGGCGGGATAGAAACCTTCTCATGATATGAGGAGCATTGATGTTCTCCCGGGGCTCCCATGACCTTTCCTCAGGACCGAATCCTTCCCAATCTACCAGAAAGAAGGTTCTACCTCGGACGGTCCTCTTTGCCAGGATGTCCCTGACATCAAAGACGTCCCCAGCGGAGCTAGGTTGCGGAGCGTGGGACGAGGCTGGCTGAAAGCGATTAAAACACTGAGGGTTTGAGAAGCGAGACATGGAAAGTGTTGGGGATCCGCAGAGAGGCAGGCAATTTTAGTTTATAGGTTACATCATTGATGCGAGCCAAAACCTCAAAGGGGCCAACGTAACGTGGACCTAACTTATAAGAGGGGATTTTAAGTCAGAGGAAGCGCGAGGACAGCCAGACCTTATCGCCTGGATGATAAGGAGGGGTGTCCAGGCGCCTCTTGTCGGCGTATCTTTTCATCCGATCGCTAGCTCTCTCAAGGGACCTTTTAGTCTCCTCCCAAATTTTAGAGAATTCTGAGGACAAGGAGTCCGCCGCCGGCACGCCCGAGGTGGGGGACACGGGAAGGGGAATGCCCGGATGCTGCCCAAAAACTATGAAAAAGGGAGATTTGGAAGAGGACTCGTTGGGGTGATTGTTGTGAGCAAATTCCGCCCAGGGAAGCAGTGAGACCCAGTTACTTTGGTGTGCATTAGAAAAATGTCGAAGATAAGTGGTTAACACCTGATTGATCCGCTCCACTTGGCCGTTGAATTGTGGATGATAGGCGGAGGAGAAATCCAGGACTACCCCCATTGAGCTAGAGAGAGCTCTCCAGAAACGAGAGGTGAATTGAACACCACGGTCAGACACGATGTGCTGGGGAAAACCATGAAGTCGGAAAACATGATGCACGAAGATCTTCGCCAACTCGGGCGCAGAAGGCAGACCAGGTAGCGGGATGAAATGAGCCATTTTGGAAAAACGGTCTACCACCACCAAAATGACAGAGCAGCCGGAAGATGGAGGTAGATCCATGACGAAATCCATGGCGATGTGGCTCCAGGGAACTGATGGAACCGGCAAAGGATGTAAGAGACCAGAGGGTAGCTGTCGTGGAATCTTATTCCGGGCGCAGGATGAGCAAGAAGCGGTAAATTCCAGGACGTCCTGGCGGAGTGAAGGCCACCAATAATGGCGGGAGATGAGGGATAGAGTCCTCTTGGCTCCGACATGCCCAGCGAACTTAGAAGAGTGTCCCCAGTGCAGAACCCTTACTCTGTCATGGTCCAATACCAAGGTCTTGCCTGGTGGTGGGTTGACCAAACTTAGAGGGGCTAGGGTGACGATTTTTGCTGGATCGATGATGTGAGCGGGGCTCTCCTCTTTATCGGTCGGGAGAAATGATCTTGATAGGGCATCAGCTATGATGTTCTTATTACCTGGACGAAAGCGGAGCTCGAAATCAAAGCGTCCAAAAAATAGGGACCATCGGGCTTGCCGGGGATTGAGCCTTTGGGCAGACTGAACATAGGCCAAATTCTTGTGGTCGGTAAATATCGTAAAGGGATGGACAGCTCCTTCGAGAAGGTAACGCCATTCCTCTAAAGCCAGTTTGATTGCCAGTAGTTCCTTGTCCCCAATGGAGTAATTGCGTTCGGGGGGAGAAAAGGCTTTAGAAAAGAACCCACAGGTGACAGTCCGGCCAGAGGAGGTTCTTTGCAGGAGAACCGCCCCCGCTCCCACGGAGGATGCGTCGACCTCGAGAATGAAGGGTCTCTCGGCATCAGGACGGTGGAGAACGGGCGCTGTAGCGAATTCTCTCTTCAGAGTTTGAAAGGCGTCTTCTGCCTCGGGAGGCCAGAGGCGGGGATTGGCTCCTTTGCGCACGAGAGCAGAGCTGGGCTTGGTTATGGTGGAAAAATGAGGAACGAATTGCCTATAATAGTTAGCAAAGCCGAGAAAGCGTTGAATGGCTTTGAGACCAAGGGGACGGGGCCAGGCCAGGATCGTGGACACTTTCTCGGGATCCATCCTCAACCCAGACTTCGAAACGATATACCCAAGGAACGGCAGAGACGGTTGTTCGAAGGCGCATTTCTCCAACTTGGCAAATAGGTGGTTCTCTCTTAGACGCTGCAACACTTGCCGTACATCTCGTCGATGGGTGGAGAGATCTGGAGAGAAGACAAGAATGTCGTCAAGATAAACCACGACACAGGAGTAAAGGAGATCCCGAAAAATATCGTTAACGAGCTCCTGGAATACCGCTGGTGCGTTACAGAGGCCAAACGGCATCACCAGGTATTCATAGTGACCGTCACGGGTGTTGAATGCGGTCTTCCACTCATCCCCAGCGCGAATTCGGACCAAGTTATAGGCTCCTCGAAGATCAAGTTTGGTAAATATGTGCGCCCCTCTCAGGCGATCAAAGAGTTCGGGGATGAGGGGTAACGGGTACTTGTTCTTAATCGTGATGCTGTTCAGACCTCTGTAATCAATGCACGGGCGGAGCGACCCGTCCTTCTTCTTGACAAAAAAGAAGCCTGCGCCCGCAGGGGAGGAAGACTTCCGTATGAAACCCTTGGCTAAGTTCTCTTGAACGTATTCCGACATGGCTTGCGTCTCTGCCAGCGAGAGCGGATAAATCCTACCCCGCGGAGGAGTGGCTCCAGGGACGAGCTCGATGGGGCAATCATAGGGTCGGTGAGGCGGAAGGTTCTCGGACTCCCTCTTGTCAAAAACATCCGAAAAAGAGCTGTAAGCAACGGGCAACCCGGAGGTTAAGGAGGGGGAAGGAGAACCACCCACGGGACGCAGCGGCAGCAGACACCCAGACCTACAGGACTCCCCTAGCGCAGGATATTACCCTTATGCCAGTCTAAGGTAGGGCCGTGGGCTCGTAGCCAGGGAAGGCCTAAAAGGATAGGGTGAGAGATGCTCGCTAGGACATAAAAAGCAATCCTCTCCTTGTGTAGGGCCCCTACCTGGAGTTCTACCTCATGGGTGACCAAGGTAATGGTCTCTTGGAGAGGTTTACCGTCCACGGAAGCAAGGATCCGTGGAGTTTCTAAGGTCTTGACCGGGACCGAAAATTTAAGAACCTCTTTGAGCCTAATAAAATTTCCCGCTGCGCCGGAATCCACATAGGCTGCCAGAGAAAAACGTTTTCCACCAACGTGCAACAAGACAGACAGAGTGAGGGGTAGAGAGGTATCATACACACCTAGGGAGGCCTCTCTTACCTGACCTAGGCGGAGGAGTTTTCCGGACGTTCCGGGCAGGTACGGACCAGATGGGAGTCACTACCACAGTAGAAGCAGAGACCATGAGTGCGTCTTTCCTCCCGGCGTTGTCCAGATACCTTAAGCCGGTCTACTTGCATGGGTTCAGGCATGGAAGCAGAAGCGGATATTCCGGGCCGGAGACAGGGTAGACCGCGAATGGTTGGGGAAGCACGGGGAAGTCTCCTCTCGCGAGCACGTTCCTGGAACCTAAGGTCGATACGTGTGGCTAGCGAAATGAGATCTTCTAAAGCAGTGGGAGTATCCCGCCCAGCTAACTCATCCTTAATTCGACCCGCGAGGCCTCGCCAAAAGGCCCCTACCAAGGCCTCGTTATTCCATCCCAAATCAGAAGACAAGGTTCGGAATCGGATGGCATACTGACCCACGGTTTGGGACCCTTGGTGGAGGTTAAATAAAGATTCCGTAGTAGAGGCCAGGCGACCCGGCTCGTCGAACACTCGACGAAACGTCTCGAAGAAAGTACTTAGCTGGGAGACTACCGGATCATCACGTTCCCAGAGGGGGTTAACCCACGCTAAAGCGTCTCCCTCAAGATGGGAGACAACAAAAGCCACCTTAGCCCGCTCAGTGGGATATTGCAGGGGCAGGAGCTCGAAATGGAGGCGGCATTGATTCAGGAAACCTCGGCACAGCTTGGGATCCCCGTTATAGCGGGGCGGCTTAGCTAAACGGGGTGGCGGGTGAGGCGCCTGGGCTGGAACGGGGGCTGCAGCAGCCGACTGTAAGGAGAGTAGGCGGTCATCTATGGAGGCCATATAACTGAGTATATGGGTCTGGGTATCTCTTTGCTGGGCCAGTTCCTGCTGCAGTCCAGCCAGTTGGGAGGCATTCCCAGGGTCAGAGGACTGGAGCCCGGAAAGACGAGAATCCATGGATTTCATGAAAGCCATGATACGAGTTTGATTCTCCCGCAAAAACAGCAACTCCTTTTGAGCCGCAGCGGCTCCAGCGGGGTCCATGGCCTGTTTGTTCTGTTACGGTTCTAAGTAGGAACCAGAGAGTGGACCCTCTGGGTCGTGGCTCCAGAGCCCCCGAGGGCGAGCAGCCCAGGTGATGACCACCCCCTATACAGGGAGTGTTAGGGGCAGGCCCAAGGGGGGTGAGACCACGACAGCCGGAACCAAAGGGACGACCCAGGGAGTGTACAGAGGGAAAGGCCAAAGGATACTGACTAGAGTAGACCCGGAGCAGGAGGAAACAGAACGTAGGGAACCAGGACCGATCAGGATGGAGCCAGGGCAGGAACGCTGGAAGAAAGAAGGAAGGAAGGTTAGGGGGAACTGACCTAGGGGTACAGACGGAACCCTAGCTAAGGGGCTACCGATGACAGCAGCAGGGAAGGACCCGGCGAGGGTCAGGCACAGAGACAGCAGAGGGAGCTGAGAGGGGGTCCAGATGGGGCTATGGAGCGGAGAGCAGAGCGCAGACTAGGAGAGAGGGGGGACCTGAGAGTCGGGGCGACGCTGCGCAGGAACGCTAAGTGCCACAGAGAAAGACAAACAGGCGTCTTACCATTCAAGACGCCAGACAGAAATACCCGGTGGGCGCCGCCATGTTGGGGAGGAGCCACCGGGTCACGTGCTCCCAGGATGCCCCGCGGTCAGAAACGAGCGAGTGCGCATGTGCGTGCCTCTGACGCGCCGTGACCCTGCAAAGCCAGACAGGGCATGGCGCGAGGATGAAGGAGGGATGCACCGGGAGGAGGGGGACCCCAGGTAAGCATCGGGGCACGTAATAATAACAGTGGGATTCCCTGACTGCTGTGGCCTTGCAACGACACCTCAACATTTGCTGCTGTGCTAACCGGTGGGCTTACAGTGGGGGAAACAATGTAGCGTTGCTGACTACCTTCGTTGTGATCAGTTGCACATGTGGCAATTGAGGTTTGGTGTTGTGTCCACGCTTGCAAGTGCATGCTGGTTAAATGTCTAAGCATGCAACTGGTATTCAAATTTTTCAGATTTTTCCCTCGGCTAAAGGTCTTTGCGCACTTCTTACAGATAACCTTGGCCTGATCATGAGGATTTTGTTCAAAAAAGTGCCACACTGCACTCTTCCTACTTTGGCAGACATTTTGCGGCCTAGCACGCTGTGATCTTTTGACCCTCTGGACAAGCTGTCCAGCAACTCTTTTGATGTTTGGAACCTGTCTTTGGAGTGCTCCGGGCCTGCCAGATAACAGCTGTTGCGATGTCGATGTCTGCTGTGGATGGTCCTCATCTGAGCTATTGGAAGCAGAACCCTCTTCCCCCAATGGATGCCAATCTGGGTCAACAACTGGGTCATCCATCACCTCCTCTTCTATGTCATGTGCACCTTTCTCTGTCACCATGTATGGTGGTATAGTGTGCGGGAAGGGGCACCTGAGTCTCATCAGGGTCAAAATCTGGCTCTGTACACTGCGAGGACAATGTAGTGCTCTGAGTGAATGTACCAGCAGAATCATCCATCAGCGGCTGTGCATCAGTGCACTCCATGTCACATTCATCTTGGCCTGGGTAATTCACCATTTGACTTGATAATCCAGGCATGGTATGTGAAAACAGCTCCATGGAGTAATCAGTAGTATGGCCTGCGTCATCCTTCAATCTTGGTTGGGGTGAAGGACACAAGGAAAGGTGTGGTTCATGAACATGAGCCTCCAATGACGACTCAGTGCTTTTACTTTTTACAACTGAAGAAGAGGAGGCGATAGAGCTGGAGGCTGAGTCAGCAATGTAAGACAAAACTTTTTCCTGATGCTCTGCCTTTAAAAGCGGTTTGCCAACTCCTAGAAAACTAAGCGTTCGAGGCCTTATGTAGCCAGACGATGACGCAGGGTCAGCACCTCCTGCATTCGGTCCTATTTTGCTCTTGCCACTACCATCAGATCCACCACCAACACCATCATTACCAGCTGCCAACCCCCGCCCAATTCCACGGCCTCTTCCACCAGCCTTCCTCATTTTTGGTAGAAATGTAGACAAAATCCAACAAACTATATAGTAATGTAAAACAAGGTACAAGGTGTCTATAGGACAGGGGAGATTTAGAATTTCTGCACACACTTGTGGACAGTGGACACTTTTGGATTGTGTGAGGCCCACTGATATCTGAGCGCTATGTGACACGCTCGATGGCACAGCTGCCTGTGACCAAAGTGACGAGAGGATAATGGAGATTTTGAATCTCTGCGTACACTTTTGGACACTGGACACTTGTGGATTGTGTGAGGCCCACTGATATCTGAGCGCTATGTGACACGCTCGATGGCACAGCTGCCTGTGACCAAAGTGACGAGAGGATAATGGAGATTTTGAATCTCTGCGTACACTTTTGGACACTGGACACTTGTGGATTGTGTGAGGCCCACTGATATCTGAGCGCTATGTGACACGCTCGATGGCACAGCTGCCTGTGACCAAAGTGACGAGAGGATAATGGAGATTTTGAATCTCTGCGTACACTTTTGGACACTGGACACTTGTAGATTGTGTGAGGCCCACTGATATCTGAGCGCTATGTGACACGCTCGATGGCACAGCTGCCTGTGACCAAAGTGATGAGAGGATAATGGAGATTTTGAATCTCTGCGTACACTTTTGGACACTGGACACTTGTAGATTGTGTGAGGCCCACTGATATCTGAGCGCTATGTGACACGCTCGATGGCACAGCTGCCTGTGACCAAAGTGATGAGAGGATAATGGAGATTTTGAATCTCTGCGTACACTTTTGGACACTGGACACTTTTGGATTGTGTGAGGCCCACTGATATCTGAGCGCTATGTGACCAAAGTGACGAGAGGATAATGGAGATTTTGAATCTCTGCGTACACTTTTGGACACTGGACACTTGTGGATTGTGTGAGGCCCACTGATATCTGAGCGCTATGTGACACGCTCGATGGCACAGCTGCCTGTGACCAAAGTGACGAGAGGATAATGGAGATTTTGAATCTCTGCGTACACTTTTGGACACTGGACACTTGTGGATTGTGTGAGGCCCACTGATATCTGAGCGCTATGTGACACGCTCGATGGCACAGCTGCCTGTGACCAAAGTGACGAGAGGATAATGGAGATTTTGAATCTCTGCGTACACTTTTGGACACTGGACACTTGTGGATTGTGTGAGGCCCACTGATATCTGAGCGCTATGTGACACGCTCGATGGCACAGCTGCCTGTGACCAAAGTGACGAGAGGATAATGGAGATTTTGAATCTCTGCGTACACTTTTGGACACTGGACACTTGTGGATTGTGTGAGGCCCACTGATATCTGAGCGCTATGTGACACGCTCGATGGCACAGCTGCCTGTGACCAAAGTGACGAGAGGATAATGGAGATTTTGAATCTCTGCGTACACTTTTGGACACTGGACACTTGTAGATTGTGTGAGGCCCACTGATATCTGAGCGCTATGTGACACGCTCGATGGCACAGCTGCCTGTGACCAAAGTGACGAGAGGATAATGGAGATTTTGAATCTCTGCGTACACTTTTGGACACTGGACACTTGTAGATTGTGTGAGGCCCACTGATATCTGAGCGCTATGTGACACGCTCGATGGCACAGCTGCCTGTGACCAAAGTGACGAGAGGATAATGGAGATTTTGAATCTCTGCGTACACTTTTGGACACTGGACACTTGTGGATTGTGTGAGGCCCACTGATATCTGAGCGCTATGTGACACGCTCGATGGCACAGCTGCCTGTGACCAAAGTGACGAGAGGATAATGGAGATTTTGAATCTCTGCGTACACTTTTGGACACTGGACACTTGTGGATTGTGTGAGGCCCACTGATATCTGAGCGCTATGTGACACGCTCGATGGCACAGCTGCCTGTGACCAAAGTGACGAGAGGATAATGGAGATTTTGAATATCTGCGTACACTTTTGGACACTGGACACTTGTGGATTGTGTGAGGCCCACTGATATCTGAGCGCTATGTGACACGCTCGATGGCACAGCTGCCTGTGACCAAAGTGACGAGAGGATAATGGAGATTTTGAATCTCTGCGTACACTTTTGGACACTGGACACTTGTGGATTGTGTGAGGCCCACTGATATCTGAGCGCTATGTGACACGCTCGATGGCACAGCTGCCTGTGACCAAAGTGACGAGAGGATAATGGAGATTTTGAATCTCTGCGTACACTTTTGGACACTGGACACTTGCAGATTGTGTGAGGCCCACTGATATCTGAGCGCTATGTGACACGCTCGATGGCACAGCTGCCTGTGACCAAAGTGACGAGAGGATAATGGAGATTTTGAATCTCTGCGTACACTTTTGGACACTGGACACTTGTGGATTGTGTGAGGCCCACTGATATCTGAGCGCTATGTGACACGCTCGATGGCACAGCTGCCTGTGACCAAAGTGACGAGAGGATAATGGAGATTTTGAATCTCTGCGTACACTTTTGGACACTGGACACTTGTGGATTGTGTGAGGCCCACTGATATCTGAGCGCTATGTGACACGCTCGATGGCACAGCTGTGACAAAAGTGACTAGAGGATAAGGGAGATTGGATTGCTTTTAAAAAAGCAGTTTGCAGAGCAGTGGGTAAACAGCAATGCCAGCGTGTCAGGAAGCCTTAAAAGGCAGCCCAACAACCAATACCACTGATACACCACAATATAGCCTCCCCTTGCACTGCACACACAGTGACTTGTGTGTTGTGCAGGCCAAATCGCTAGCAGCAGAAGCAGTTTTTTTGTCTTCTTCCCTGCCTAACGCTCTCCCTACAGAATCAGCAGCAACCTCTCCCTATACTAAGATCGGCAGAAGTAAGATGGCGGTCGGCGTGCACGCCCTGTTATACCCCCTGTGACGCCCACCAAAGCAAGCCAATCACTTGCATGCCCTTCTGAAAGATGGTGGTGACCCGTGCCTAGGTCATCACGTTGCCCACAGTGTCCGTGGATCCTGATTGGCTGAAAAAGAGCGCAAAACAAACTTTTGAAACGCGACTTTGGCGCGTAAGTCGCCGACCTCGTGGCCGACCTCATTCTAGGGTCGGGTTTCGTTTCATGAAACCCGACTTTGCCAAAAGTCGGCGACTTTTGAATTTTTTCGACCCGTTTCGCTCAACTCTAGTTACAAGGTCACTAAACTTCAGGATAGCAAATTTCCAACGGATGAGAGATGATCTTGGTGGAATTAACTGGGACGATATCCTGAGACATAAAAATACACAAAGAAAATGGGAGACGTTTATTAGCATCCTGAATAGGACCTGTGCACAATATATACCGTATGGGAATAAACATGCGAGAAATAGGAAGAATCCACTATGGCTAAATAGAGCTGTAAGGGGCGCAATAAGGGACAAAAATAAAGCATTTAGCGAATTAAAGCAAATAGGTAGTGATGAAGTATTAACTAAATACAGAAGATTAAATAAATTCTGTAAAAAGCAAATCAAGACAGCAAAGATTGAGACAGAGAGACTCATTGCCAGAGAAAGTAAAAATAATCCCAAAATATTCTTTAACTACATAAATAGTAAGAAACTTAAAAATGATAGTGTTGGCCCCCTTAAAAATAGTCTGGGTGAAATGGTGGATGAGGATGAGGAAAAAGCCAATATGCTAAATGACTTTTTTTCAACAGTGGTTACACAAGAAAATCCCATGACGGATAACATGATCAGGGATAAAAATTCTCTGTTAAATGTCACCTGCTTAACCCAGCAGGAAGTACGGCGGCGTCTAAAAATCACTAAAATTGACAAATCCCCGGGCCCGGATGGGATACACCTCCGAGTACTGCAGGAATTAAGCACAGTCATAGATAGACCATTATTTTTAATCTTTAAAGATTCCATAATAACAGGGTCTGTACCACAGGACTGGCGTATAGCAAATGTGGTGCCAATATTCAAAAAGGGGACAAAAACTGAACTTGGAAATTATAGGCCAGTAAGTTTAACCTCAACTGTGGGTAAAATCCTGGAGGGTTTTCTAAAAGATACTATACTGGAGTATCTGGAGAAGAATAACCTCATGACCCAATATCAACATGGGTTTACAAGGGACAGTTCCTGTCAGACTAATCTGATAAGCTTTTATGAAGAGGTAAGTTCCGGACTGGACCAAGGGAATGCAGTGGATGTGGTGTACATGGACTTTTCAAAAGCTTTTGATACGGTGCCACACAAAAGGTTGATACATAAAATGAGAACAATGGGGATAGGGGAAAATATGTGTAGGTGGTTTAAGAGCTGGCTCAGGGATAGGAAACAAAGGGTGGTTATTAATGGAGCACACTCAGACTGGGTCACAGTTAGCAGTGGGGTACCACAGGGGTCAGTTTTGGGCCCGCTTCTTTTTAACATATTTATTAATGACCTTGTAGGGGGCATAGAGAGTAGAATTTCAATATTTGCAGATGACACTAAACTCTGCAGGGTAATCAATACAGAGGAGGACAATTTTATATTACAGGAGGATTTATGTAAACTAGAAGCTTGGGCTGATAAATGGCAAATGAGCTTTAATGGGGATAAATGTAAGGTCATGCACTTGGGTAGAACGAGCAAGATGTATAATTATGTGCTTAATTGTAAAACTCTGGGCAAAACAATCACTGAAAAAGACCTGGGTGTATGGGTGGACGACAAACTCACATTTAGCGGCCAGTGTCAGGCAGCTGCTGCAAAGGCAAATAAAATAATGGGATGCATTAAAAGAGGCATAGATGCTCATGAGGAGAACATAATTTTACCTCTATATAAGTCACTAGTGCGACCACACTTAGAATACTGTGTACAGTTCTGGTCTCCGGTATATAAGAAAGACATAGCTGAACTGGAGCGGGTGCAGAGAAGAGCGACCAAGGTTATTAGGGAACTAGGGGGTCTGCAATACCAAGACAGGTTATTACATTTGGGGTTATTTAGTTTGGAGAATCGAAGGCTTAGGGGTGATCTTATTACAATGTATAAATATATGCGGGGACAAACCAAGAGCTTCCTAATGATATTTTTACTCTTAGACCTGTGACGGGGACAAGGGGGTATCCTCTACGTCTGGAGGAAAGAAGGTTTAAGCATACTCACAGACGCGGATTCTTTACTGTAAGAGCAGTGAGACTATGGAACTCTCTGCCATATGATGTTGTAATGAGTGATTCCCTACTAAAATTTAAGAATGGACTGGATGCCTTTCTTGAAAAGTATAATATTACAGGGTATATACACTAGTTTCCTTAATATTGCGTTGATCCAGGGAGCAAGTCCGATTGCCGTATGTGGAGTCAGGAAGGAATTTTTTTCCCCAATGTGAAGCTTACTTGTTGCCACATGGGTTTTTTTTGCCTTCCTCTGGATCAACATGTTAGGGCAAGTTAGGATAGGATATGGGTTGAACTAGATGGACTTAAAGTCTCCCTTCAACCTTAATAACTATGTTACTATGTTACTATGTTACATGCATGCAACATGCATACTACATATATACTATATATACTACATGTAACATACATACTACATACATGCTACATTCATGCTACATACATACAACATATATACTACATGCATGCAACATGCATACTACATATATACTATATATACTACATGTAACATACATACTACATACATGCACTACATGCATGCAACATACATACTACATACCACATGCATGCAACATGCATACTACATATATACTGCATATATACTACATGCATGCAACATACATACAGTGGGGAAAAAAAGTATTTAGTCAGTCAGCAATAGTGCAAGTTCCACCACTTAAAAAGATGAGAGGCGTCTGTAATTTACATCATAGGTAGACCTCAACTATGGGAGACAAACTGAGAAAAAAAAATCCAGAAAATCACATTGTCTGTTTTTTTTTCATTTTATTTGCATATTATGGTGGAAAATAAGCATTTGGTCAGAAACAAAATTTCATCTCAATACTTTGTGATATATCCTTTGTTGGCAATGACAGAGGTCAAACGTTTTCTGTAAGTCTTCACAAGGTTGCCACACACTGTTGTTGGTATGTTGGCTCATTCCTCCATGCAGATCTCCTCTAGAGCAGTGATGTTTTTGGCTTTTCGCTTGGCAACACGGACTTTCAACTCCCTCCAAAGGTTTTCTATAGGGTTGAGATCTGGAGACTGGCTAGGCCACTCCAGGACCTTGAAATGCTTCTTACGAAGCCACTCCTTCGTTGCCCTGGCAGTGTGCTTTGGATCATTGTCATGTTGAAAGACCCAGCCACGTTTCATCTTCAATGCCCTTGCTGATGGAAGGAGGTTTGCATGCAAAATCTCACGATACATGGCCCCATTCATTCTTTCATGTACCCGGATCAGTCGTCCTGGCCCCTTTGCAGAGAAACAGCCCCAAAGCATGATGTTTCCACCACCATGCTTTACAGTAGGTATGGTGTTTGATGGATGCAACTCAGTATTCTTTTTCCTCCAAACACGACAAGTTGTGTTTCTACCAAACAGTTCCAGTTTGGTTTCATCAGACCATAGGACATTCTCCCAAAACTCCTCTCGATCATCCAAATGCTCTCTAGCAAACTTCAGACGGGCCCGGACATGTACAGGCTTAAGCAGTGGGACACGTCTGGCACTGCAGGATCTGAGTCCATGGTGGCGTAGTGTGTTACTTATGGTAGGCCTTGTTACATTGGTCCCAGCTCTCTGCAGTTCATTCACTAGGTCCCCCCGCGTGGTTCTGGGATTTTTGCTCACCGTTCTTGTGATCATTCTGACCCCACGGGGTGGGATTTTGCGTGGAGCACCAGATCGAGGGAGATTATCAGTGGTCTTGTATGTCTTCCATTTTCTAATTATTGCTCCCACAGTTGATTTCTTCACTCCAAGCTGGTTGTCTATTGCAGATTCAGTCTTCCCAGCCTGGTGCAGGGCTACAATTTTGTTTCTGGTGTCCTTTGACAGCTCTTTGGTCTTCACCATAGTGGAGTTTGGAGTCAGACTGTTTGAGGGTGTGCACAGGTGTCTTTTTATACTGATAACAAGTTTAAACAGGTGCCATTACTACAGGTAATGAGTGGAGGAAAGAGGAGACTCTTAAAGAAGAAGTTACAGGTCTGTGAGAGCCAGAAATCTTGATTGCTTGTTTCTGACCAAATACTTATTTTCCACCATAATATGCAAATAAAATGAAAAAAAAACAGAAAATGTGATTTTCTGGATTTTTTTTTTCTCAGTTTGTCTCCCATAGTTGAGGTCTACCTATGATGTAAATTACAGACGCCTCTCATCTTTTTAAGTGGTGGAACTTGCACTATTGCTGACTGACTAAATACTTTTTTTCCCCACTGTATATACTACATACAATACATACATATAGACATACAGTACATATAACATAGAGTACATACTTACCGTCACTTGTCACTTTGATCCCCGAAGCCATTGTCGTCTAAGGAATAAATATCAAAATAAAAATACACCAATATACTTACCCCGATCCGCAGAAGTCCACGAGGGTCCCACGTCCATCTTGCGTGGAGAACAGCAGCATCAGCTGATGCTACCGTTCTCTACCAGCTCCAGGAATACAATGACGGAAGGTAGGTATCCTTCCGCACTGTATTCCTCCACCACTGTAAAAAAAAAGTCCCTAGTCTCACTTTATGCCATTGCTGCGTGGGAATTTCCCACGCAGCAATGGCATAAAGTGAGACTAGGAGACTAGGGACTTTTTGTTTTTAAAGTGGTGGAGGAATACAGTGCAGAAGGATACCTACCTTCCGTCATTGTATTCCTGGAGCTGGTAGAGAACGGTAGCATCAGCTGATGCTGCTGTTCTCCACGCAAGATGGACGTGGGACCCTCGTGGACTTCTGCGGATCGGGGTAAGTATATTGGTTTTTTTTATTTTGATATTTATCCCTCAGGTGACAATGGCTTCAGGGATCAAAGTGACAAGTGACGGTGAGTATGTACTCTATGTTATATGTACTGTATGTCTATATGTATGTATTGTATGTAGTATATATGTATGTTGCATGCATGTAGTATATATGTAGTATGTATGTTACATGTAGTATATATAGTATATATGTAGTATGCATGTTGCATGCATGTAGTATATATGTTGTATGTATGTTGCATGCATGTAGTATATATGTATTATGTATGTAGTATGTATGTAGCATGTATGTAGTATGCATGTTGCATGTAGTATATATGTAGTATGTATGTTACATGTAGTATATATAGTATATATGTAGTATGCATGTTGCATGTATGTAGTATATATGTTGTATGTATGTTGCATGCATGTAGTATATATGTATTATATATGTAGTATGTATGTAGCATGTATGTAGTATGTAGCATGCATGTAGTATGTAGCATGTATGTAGTATGTATGTTACATGCAGTATATATGTAGTATGTATGTTACATGTAGTATATATGTAGTATGTATGTTGCATGCATGTAGTATATATGTAATATGTATGTAGCATGTATGTAGTATGTAGCATGTATGTAGCAGGCATGTAGTATGTAGCATGTATGTAGTATGTATGTTACATGTAGTATATATGTAGTATGCATGTTGTATGTATGTAGCATGTATGTAGCATGTAAATTTTTTTTTTAAATACACCAATATACTTACCCCGATCCGCAGAAGTCCACGAGGGTCCCACGCAGCAATGGCATAAAGTGAGACTAGGGACTTTTTTTTACAGTGGTGGAGGAATACAGTGCGGAAGGATACCTACCTTCCGTCATTGTATTCCTGGAGCTGGTAGAGAACGGTAGCATCAGCTGATGCTGCTGTTCTCCACGCAAGATGGACGTGGGACCCTCGTGGACTTCTGCGGATCGGGGTAAGTATATTGGTGTATTTTTATTTTGATATTTATTCCTTAGACGACAATGGCTTCGGGGATCAAAGTGACAAGTGACGGTAAGTATGTACTCTATGTTATATGTACTGTATGTCTATATGTATGTATTGTATGTAGTATATACAGTGGGGAAAAAAAGTATTTAGTCAGTCAGCAATAGTGCATCATAGGTAGACCTCAACATCATAGGTAGACCTCAACTATGGGAGACAAACTGAGAAAAAAAAAATCCAGAAAATCACATTTTCTGTTTTTTTTTTCATTTTATTTGCATATTATGGTGGAAAATAAGTATTTGGTCAGAAACAAGCAATCAAGATTTCTGGCTCTCACAGACCTGTAACTTCTTCTTTAAGAGTCTCCTCTTTCCTCCACTCATTACCTGTAGTAATGGCACCTGTTTAAACTTGTTATCAGTATAAAAAGACACCTGTGCACACCCTCAAACAGTCTGACTCCAAACTCCACTATGGTGAAGACCAAAGAGCTGTCAAAGGACACCAGAAACAAAATTGTAGCCCTGCACCAGGCTGGGAAGACTGAATCTGCAATAGACAACCAGCTTGGAGTGAAGAAATCAACTGTGGGAGCAATAATTAGAAAATGGAAGACATACAAGACCACTGATAATCTCCCTCGATCTGGTGCTCCACGCAAAATCCCACCCCGTGGGGTCAGAATGATCACAAGAACGGTGAGCAAAAATCCCAGAACCACGCGGGGGGACCTAGTGAATGAACTGCAGAGAGCTGGGACCAATGTAACAAGGCCTACCATAAGTAACACACTACGCCACCATGGACTCAGATCCTGCAGTGCCAGACGTGTCCCACTGCTTAAGCCTGTACATGTCCGGGCCCGTCTGAAGTTTGCTAGAGAGCATTTGGATGATCCAGAGGAGTTTTGGGAGAATGTCCTATGGTCTGATGAAACCAAACTGGAACTGTTTGGTAGAAACACAACTTGTCGTGTTTGGAGGAAAAAGAATACTGAGTTGCATCCATCAAACACCATACCTACTGTAAAGCATGGTGGTGGAAACATCATGCTTTGGGGCTGTTTCTCTACAAAGGGGCCAGGACGACTGATCCGGGTACATGAAAGAATGAATGGGGCCATGTATCGTGAGATTTTGCGTGCAAACCTCCTTCCATCAGCAAGGGCATTGAAGATGAAACGTGGCTGGGTCTTTCAACATGACAATGATCCAAAGCACACCACCAGGGCAACGAAGGAGTGGCTTCGTAAGAAGCATTTCAAGGTCCTGGAGTGGCCTAGCCAGTCTCCAGATCTCAACCCTATAGAAAACCTTTGGAGGGAGTTGAAAGTCCGTGTTGCCAAGCGAAAAGCCAAAAACATCACTGCTCTAGAGGAGATCTGCATGGAGGAATGAGCCAACATACCAACAACAGTGTGTGGCAACCTTGTGAAGACTTACAGAAAACGTTTGACCTCTGTCATTGCCAACAAAGGATATATCACAAAGTATTGAGATGAAATTTTGTTTCTGACCAAATACTTATTTTCCACCATAATATGCAAATAAAATGAAAAAAAAACAGACAATGTGATTTTCTGGATTTTTTTTTCTCAGTTTGTCTCCCATAGTTGAGGTCTACCTATGATGTAAATTACAGACGCCTCTCATCTTTTTAAGTGGTGGAACTTGCACTATTGCTGACTGACTAAATACTTTTTTTCCCCACTGTATGTATGTTGCATGCATGTAGTATATATGCAGTATATATGTAGTATGCATGTTGCATGCATGTGGTATGTAGTATGTATGTTGCATGCATGTAGTGCATGTATGTAGTATGTATGTTACATGTAGTATATATAGTATATACCGTATATACTCGAGTATAAGCCGACCCGAGTATAAGCCGACCCCCCTAATTTTGCCACAAAAAACTGGGAAAACTTATTGACTCGAGTATAAGCCTAGGGTGGGAAATGCTCCATAGATTATTCCCCCATAAGAAGCTCCATAGATTATTCCCCCATATACTGCCCCCATAAGAAGCTCCATAGATTGTTCCCCCATATGCTGCCCCCATTAGAAGCTCCATATTGTTCCCCTATATACTGCCCCCATTAGAAGCTCCATATTGTTCCCCCATATACTGCCCCCATTAGAAGCTACATATTGTTCCCCCATATACTGCCCCCATTAGAAGCTCCATATTGTTCCCCCATATGCTGCCCCCATTAGAAGCTCCATATTGTTCCCCCATATACTGCCCCCATTAGAAGCTCCATATTGTTCCCCCATATGCTGCCCCCATTAGAAGCTCCATATTGTACCCCCATATACTGCCCCCATTAGAAGCTCCATACTGTTCCCCCATATACTGCCCCCATTAGAAGCTCCTTAAGATTATTCCCCCATATGCTGCCACTGCTGCAGCATGTAAAAATAAAAAAAATGACATACTCACCTCTCCGTCGCTGGGTGTCAGATTCTCACCTGTCCTGCGTCCATGGCTGCTCACCGCTATCTGCCACGTCATCAGTCAGTGACGTCCAGACTGCAGGGGGCGCGGTGCGCACTAATCACGTCACCGCGCCCTCTGCTGTCTCAAGTCACTGACCGATGACAGACAGCAGCAAGCAGCGATGGACACAGGACAGGTGAGTATCGCTATACTTACCCGTCTGTGTCTTGAGCCCCCAGCTTCTCCGCGCTCTCTCTTCCTGCCTTCAGCGGTCAAGTGGTGCCGCTCATTAATATGCGCATATTCATGAGTTTTAATGAGCGGCACCACGTGACCGCTGAAGGCAGGAAGAGAGAGCACGGGGAGAAGCTGGGGGCTCAAGACACAGCGTCAGGACGGGTAAGTATGACCTGACACCCCCGCCCCCCTCCCCCTCTGACCCCCCGGTGTATATGACTCGAATATAAGCCGAGAGGGGGACTTTGAGCCCAAAAAAACGGGCTGAAAATCTCGGTTTATATTCGAGTATATACGGTATGTAGTATGCATGTTGCATGCATGTAGTATATATGTTGTATGTATGTAGCATGAATGTAGCATGTATGTAGTATGTATGTTACATGTAGTGTATATAGTATATATGTAGTATGCATGTTGCATGCATGTAACATAGTAACATAGTAACATAGTTATTAAGGTTGAAGGGAGACTTTAAGTCCATCTAGTTCAACCCATATCCTATCCTAACTTGCCCTAACATGTTGATCCAGAGGAAGGCAAAAAAAAACCCATGTGGCAACAAGTAAGCTTCACATTGGGGAAAAAAAATTCCTTCCTGACTCCACATATGGCAATCAGACTTGCTCCCTGGATCAACGCAATATTAAGGAAACTAGTGTATATACCCTGTAATATTATACTTTTCAAGAAAGGCATCCAGTCCATTCTTAAATTTTAGTAGGGAATCACTCATTACATCATATGGCAGAGAGTTCCATAGTCTCACTGCTCTTACAGTAAAGAATCCGTGTCTGTGAGTATGCTTAAACCTTCTTTCCTCCAGACGTAGAGGATAGCCCCTTGTCCCCGTCACAGGTCTAAGAGTAAAAATATCATTAGAAAGCTCTTGGTTTGTCCCCGCATATATTTATACATTGTAATAAGATCACCCCTAAGCCTTCGATTCTCCAAACTAAATAACCCCAAATGTAATAACCTGTCTTGGTATTGCAGACCCCCTAGTTCCCTAATAACCTTGGTCGCTCTTCTCTGCACCCGCTCCAGTTCAGCTATGTCTTTCTTATATACCGGAGACCAGAACTGTACACAGTATTCTAAGTGTGGTCGCACTAGTGACTTATATAGAGGTAAAATTATGTTCTCCTCATGAGCATCTATGCCTCTTTTAATGCATCCCATTATTTTATTTGCCTTTGCAGCAGCTGCCTGACACTGGCCGCTAAATGTGAGTTTGTCGTCCACCCATACACCCAGGTCTTTTTCAGTGATTGTTTTGCCCAGAGTTTTACAATTAAGCACATAATTATACATCTTGCTTGTTCTACCCAAGTGCATGACCTTACATTTATCCCCATTAAAGCTCATTTGCCATTTATCAGCCCAAGCTTCTAGTTTACATAAATCCTCCTGTAATATAAAATTGTCCTCCTCTGTATTGATTACCCTGCAGAGTTTAGTGTCATCTGCAAATATTGAAATTCTACTCTCTATGCCCCCTACAAGGTCATTAATAAATATGTTAAAAAGAAGCGGGCCCAAAACTGACCCCTGTGGTACCCCACTGCTAACCCAGTCTGAGTGTGCTCCATTAATAACCACCCTTTGTTTCCTATCCCTGAGCCAGCTCTTAAACCACCTACACATATTTTCCCCTATCCCCATTGTTCTCATTTTATGTATCAACCTTTTGTGTGGCACCGTATCAAAAGCTTTTGAAAAGTCCATGTACACCACATCCACTGCATTCCCTTGGTCCAGTCCGGAACTTACCTCTTCATAAAAGCTTATCAGATTAGTCTGACAGGAACTGTCCCTTGTAAACCCATGTTGATATTGGGTCATGAGGTTATTCTTCTCCAGATACTCCAGTATAGTATCTTTTAGAAAACCCTCCATGATTTTACCCACAGTTGAGGTTAAACTTACTGGCCTATAATTTCCAAGTTCAGTTTTTGTCCCCTTTTTGAATATTGGCACCACATTTGCTATACGCCAGTCCTGTGGTACAGACCCTGTTATTATGGAATCTTTAAAGATTAAAAATAATGGTCTATGACTGTGCTTAATTCCTGCAGTACTCGGAGGTGTATCCCATCCGGGCCCGGGGATTTGTCAATTTTAGTGATTTTTAGACGCCGCCGTACTTCCTGCTGGGTTAAGCAGGTGACATTTAACAGAGAATTTTTATCCCTGATCATGTTATCCGTCATGGGATTTTCTTGTGTAAACACTGTTGAAAAAAAGTCATTTAGCATATTGGCTTTTTCCTCATCCTCATCCACCATTTCACCCAGACTATTTTTAAGGGGGCCAACACTATCATTTTTAAGTTTCTTACTATTTATGTAGTTAAAGAATATTTTGGGATTATTTTTACTTTCTCTGGCAATGAGTCTCTCTGTCTCAATCTTTGCTGTCTTGATTTGCTTTTTACAGAATTTATTTAATCTTCTGTATTTAGTTAATACTTCATCACTACCTATTTGCTTTAATTCGCTAAATGCTTTATTTTTGTCCCTTATTGCGCCCCTTACAGCTCTATTTAGCCATAGTGGTTTCTTCCTATTTCTCGTATGTTTATTCCCATACGGTATATATTGTGCACAGGTCCTATTCAGGATGCTAATAAACGTCTCCCATTTTCTTTGTGTATTTTTATGTCTCAGGATATCGTCCCAGTTAATTCCACCAAGATCATCTCTCATCCGTTGGAAATTTGCTATCCTGAAGTTTAGTGACCTTGTAACTAGAGTTGAGCGAAACGGGTCGAAAAAATTCAAAAGTCGCCGACTTTTGGCAAAGTCGGGTTTCATGAAACGAAACCCGACCCTAGGATGAGGTCGGCCACGAGGTCGGCGACTTACACGCCAAAGTCGCGTTTCAAAAGTTTGTTTTGCGCTCTTTTTCAGCCAATCAGGATCCACGGACACTGTGGGCAACGTGATGACCTAGGCACGGGTCACCACCATCTTTCAGAAGGGCATGCAAGTGATTGGCTTGCTTTGGTGGGCGTCACAGGGGGTATAAAAGGGCGTGCACGCCGACCGCCATCTTACTTCTGCCGATCTTAGTATAGGGAGAGGTTGCTGCTGATTCTGTAGGGAGAGCGTTAGGCAGGGAAGAAGACAAAAAAACTGCTTCTGCTGCTAGCGATTTGGCCTGCACAACACACAAGTCACTGTGTGTGCAGTGCAAGGGGAGGCTATATTGTGGTGTATCAGTGGTATTGGTTGTTGGGCTGCCTTTTAAGGCTTCCTGACACGCTGGCATTGCTGTTTACCCACTGCTCTGCAAACTGCTTTTTTAAAAGCAATCCAATCTCCCTTATCCTCTAGTCACTTTTGTCACAGCTGTGCCATCGAGCGTGTCACATAGCGCTCAGATATCAGTGGGCCTCACACAATCCACAAGTGTCCAGTGTCCAAAAGTGTACGCAGAGATTCAAAATCTCCATTATCCTCTCGTCACTTTGGTCACAGGCAGCTGTGCCATCGAGCGTGTCACATAGCGCTCAGATATCAGTGGGCCTCACACAATCCACAAGTGTCCAGTGTCCAAAAGTGTACGCAGAGATTCAAAATCTCCATTATCCTCTCGTCACTTTGGTCACAGGCAGCTGTGCCATCGAGCGTGTCACATAGCGCTCAGATATCAGTGGGCCTCACACAATCTACAAGTGTCCAGTGTCCAAAAGTGTACGCAGAGATTCAAAATCTCCATTATCCTCTCGTCACTTTGGTCACAGGCAGCTGTGCCATCGAGCGTGTCACATAGCGCTCAGATATCAGTGGGCCTCACACAATCCACAAGTGTCCAGTGTCCAAAAGTGTACGCAGAGATTCAAAATCTCCATTATCCTCTCGTCACTTTGGTCACAGGCAGCTGTGCCATCGAGCGTGTCACATAGCGCTCAGATATCAGTGGGCCTCACACAATCTACAAGTGTCCAGTGTCCAAAAGTGTACGCAGAGATTCAAAATCTCCATTATCCTCTCGTCACTTTGGTCACAGGCAGCTGTGCCATCGAGCGTGTCACATAGCGCTCAGATATCAGTGGGCCTCACACAATCCAAAAGTGTCCACTGTCCACAAGTGTGTGCAGAAATTCTAAATCTCCCCTGTCCTAGAGACACCTTGTACCTTGTTTTACATTACTATATAGTTTGTTGGATTTTGTCTACATTTCTACCAAAAATGAGGAAGGCTGGTGGAAGAGGCCGTGGAATTGGGTGGGGGTTGGCAGCTGGTAATGATGGTGTTGGTGGTGGATCTGATGGTAGTGGCAAGAGCAAAATAGGACCGAATGCAGGAGGTGCTGACCCTGCGTCATCGTCTGGCTACATAAGGCCTCGAACGCTTAGTTTTCTAGGAGTTGGCAAACCGCTTTTAAAGGCAGAGCATCAGGAAAAAGTTTTGTCTTACATTGCTGACTCAGCCTCCAGCTCTATCGCCTCCTCTTCTTCAGTTGTAAAAAGTAAAAGCACTGAGTCGTCATTGGAGGCTCATGTTCATGAACCACACCTTTCCTTGTGTCCTTCACCCCAACCAAGATTGAAGGATGACGCAGGCCATACTACTGATTACTCCATGGAGCTGTTTTCACATACCATGCCTGGATTATCAGGTCAAATGGTGAATTACCCAGGCCAAGATGAATCTGACATGGAGTGCACTGATGCACAGCCGCTGATGGATGATTCTGCTGGTACATTCACTCAGAGCACTACATTGTCCTCGCAGTGTACAGAGCCAGATTTTGACCCTGATGAGACTCAGGTGCCCCTTCCCGCACACTATACCACCATACACGGTGACACAGAGAAAGGTGCACATGACATAGAAGAGGAGGTGATGGATGACCCAGTTGTTGACCCAGATTGGCATCCATTGGGGGAAGAGCGTGCTGCTTCCAATAGCTCAGATGAGGACCATCCACAGCAGACATCGACATCGCAACAGCTGTTATCTGGCAGGCCCGGAGCACTCCAAAGACAGGTTCCAAACATCAAAAGAGTTGCTGGACAGCTTGTCCAGAGGGTCAAAAGATCACAGCGTGCTAGGCCGCAAAATGTCTGCCAAAGTAGGAAGAGTGCAGTGTGGCACTTTTTTGAACAAAATCCTCATGATCAGGCCAAGGTTATCTGTAAGAAGTGCGCAAAGACCTTTAGCCGAGGGAAAAATCTGAAAAATTTGAATACCAGTTGCATGCTTAGACATTTAACCAGCATGCACTTGCAAGCGTGGACACAACACCAAACCTCAAGTGCCACATGTGCAACTGATCACAACGAAGGTAGTCAGCAACGCTACATTGTTTCCCCCACTGTAAGCCCACCGGTTAGCACAGCAGCAAATGTTGAGGTGTCGTTGCAAGGCCACAGCAGTCAGGGAATCCCACTGTTATTATTACGTGCCCCGATGCTCACCTGGGGTCCCCCTCCTCCCGGTGCATCCCTCCTTCATCCTCGCGCCGTGCCCTGTCTGGCTTTTCAGGGTCACGGCGCGTCAGAGGCACGCACATGCGCACTCGCTCGTTTCTGACCGCGGGGCATCCTGGGAGCACGTGACCCGGTGGCTCCTCCCCAACATGGCGGCGCCCACCGGGTATTTCTGTCTGGCGTCTTGAATGGTAAGACGCCTGTTTGTCTTTCTCTGTGGCGCTTAGCGTTCCTGCGCAGCGTCGCCCCGACTCTCAGGTCCCCCCTCTCTCCTAGTCTGCGCTCTGCTCTCCGCTCCATAGCCCCATCTGGACCCCCGCTCAGCTCCCTCTGCTGCCTCTGTGCCTGACCCTCGCCAGGTCCTTCCCTGCTGCTGTCATCGGTAGCCCCTTAGCTAGGGTTCCGTCTGTACCCCTAGGTCAGTTCCCCCTAACCTTCCTTCCTTCTTTCTTCCAGCGTTCCTGCCCTGGCTCCATCCTGATCGGTCCTGGTTCCCTACGTTCTGTTTCCTCCTGCTCCGGGTCTACTCTAGTCAGTATCCTTTGGCCTTTCCCTCTGTACACTCCCTGGGTCGTCCCTTTGGTTCCGGATTTCGTGGTCTCACCCCCCTTGGGCCTGCCCCTAACACTCCCTGTATAGGGGGTGGTCATCACCTGGGCCGCTCGCCCTCGGCGGCTCTGGAGCCACGACCCAGAGGGTCCACTCTCTGGTTCCTACTTAGAACCGTAACAGAACAAACAGGCCATGGACCCCGCTGGAGCCGCTGCGGCTCAAAAGGAGTTGCTGTTTTTGCGGGAGAATCAAACTCGTATCATGGCTTTCATGAAATCCATGGATTCTCGTCTTTCCGGGCTCCAGTCCTCTGACCCTGGGAATGCCTCCCAACTGGCTGGACTGCAGCAGGAACTGGCCCAGCAAAGAGATACCCAGACCCATATACTCAGTTATATGGCCTCCATAGATGACCGCCTACTCTCCTTACAGTCGGCTGCTGCAGCCCCGTTCCAGCCCAGGCGCCTCACCCGCCACCCCGTTTAGCTAAGCCGCCCCGCTATAACGGGGATCCCAAGCTGTGCCGAGGTTTCCTGAATCAATGCCGCCTCCATTTCGAGCTCCTGCCCCTGCAATATCCCACTGAGCGGGCTAAGGTGGCTTTTGTTGTCTCCCATCTTGAGGGAGACGCTTTAGCGTGGGTTAACCCCCTCTGGGAACGTGATGATCCGGTAGTCTCCCAGCTAAGTACTTTCTTCGAGACGTTTCGTCGAGTGTTCGACGAGCCGGGTCGCCTGGCCTCTACTACGGAATCTTTATTTAACCTCCACCAAGGGTCCCAAACCGTGGGTCAGTATGCCATCCGATTCCGAACCTTGTCTTCTGATTTGGGATGGAATAACGAGGCCTTGGTAGGGGCCTTTTGGCGAGGCCTCGCGGGTCGAATTAAGGATGAGTTAGCTGGGCGGGATACTCCCACTGCTTTAGAAGATCTCATTTCGCTAGCCACACGTATCGACCTTAGGTTCCAGGAACGTGCTCGCGAGAGGAGACTTCCCCGTGCTTCCCCAACCATCCGCGGTCTACCCTGTCTCTGGCCCGGAATATCCGCTTCTGCTTCCATGCCTGAACCCATGCAAGTAGACCGGCTTAAGGTATCTGGACAACGCCGGGAGGAAAGACGCACTCACGGTCTCTGCTTCTACTGTGGTAGTGACTCCCATCTGGTCCGTACCTGCCCGGAACGTCCGGAAAACTCCTCCGCCTAGGTCAGGTAAGAGAGGCCTCCCTAGGTGTGTATGATACCTCTCTACCCCTCACTCTGTCTGTCTTGTTGCACGTTGGTGGAAAACATTTTTCTCTGGCAGCCTATGTGGATTCCGGCGCAGCGGGAAATTTTATTAGGCTCAAAGAGGTTCTTAAATTTTCGGTCCCGGTCAAGACCTTAGAAACTCCACGGATCCTTGCTTCCGTGGACGGTAAACCTCTCCAAGAGACCATTACCTTGGTCACCCATGAGGTAGAACTCCAGGTAGGGGCCCTACACAAGGAGAGGATTGCTTTTTATGTCCTAGCGAGCATCTCTCACCCTATCCTTTTAGGCCTTCCCTGGCTACGAGCCCACGGCCCTACCTTAGACTGGCATAAGGGTAATATCCTGCGCTGGGGGGAGTCCTGTAGGTCTGGGTGTCTGCTGCCGGTGCGTCCCGTGGGTGGTTCTCCTTCCCCCTCCTTAACCTCCGGGTTGCCCGTTGCTTACAGCTCTTTTTCGGATGTTTTTGACAAGAGGGAGTCCGAGAACCTTCCGCCTCACCGACCCTATGATTGCCCCATCGAGCTCGTCCCTGGAGCCACCCCTCCGCGGGGTAGGATTTATCCGCTCTCGCCGGCAGAGACGCAAGCCATGTCGGAATACGTTCAAGAGAACTTAGCCAAGGGTTTCATACGGAAGTCTTCCTCCCCTGCGGGCGCAGGCTTCTTTTTTGTCGAGAAGAAGGACGGGTCGCTCCGCCCGTGCATTGATTACAGAGGTCTGAACAGCATCACGATTAAGAACAAGTACCCGTTACCCCTCATCCCCGAACTCTTTGATCGCCTGAGAGGGGCGCACATATTTACCAAACTTGATCTTCGAGGAGCCTATAACTTGGTCCGAATTTGCGCTGGGGATGAGTGGAAGACCGCATTCAACACCCGTGACGGTCACTATGAATACCTGGTGATGCCGTTTGGCCTCTGTAACGCACCAGCGGTATTCCAGGAGCTCGTTAACGATATTTTTCGGGATCTCCTTTACTCCTGTGTCGTGGTTTATCTTGACGACATTCTTGTCTTCTCTCCAGATCTCTCCACCCATCGACGAGATGTACGGCAAGTGTTGCAGCGTCTAAGAGAGAACCACCTATTTGCCAAGTTGGAGAAATGCGCCTTCGAACAACCGTCTCTGCCGTTCCTTGGGTATATCGTTTCGAAGTCTGGGTTGAGGATGGATCCCGAGAAAGTGTCCACGATCCTGGCCTGGCCCCAGTCCCCTTGGTCTCAAAGCCATTCAACGCTTTCTCGGCTTTGCTAACTATTATAGGCAATTCGTTCCTCATTTTTCCACCATAACCAAGCCCATCTCTGCTCTCGTGCGCAAAGGAGCCAATCCCCGCCTCTGGCCTCCCGAGGCAGAAGACGCCTTTCAAACTCTGAAGAGAGAATTCGCTACAGCGCCCGTTCTCCACCGTCCTGATGCCGAGAGACCCTTCATTCTCGAGGTCGACGCATCCTCCGTGGGAGCGGGGGCGGTTCTCCTGCAAAGAACCTCCTCTGGCCGGACTGTCACCTGTGGGTTCTTTTCTAAAGCCTTTTCTCCCCCCGAACGCAATTACTCCATTGGGGACAAGGAACTACTGGCAATCAAACTGGCTTTAGAGGAATGGCGTTACCTTCTCGAAGGAGCTGTCCATCCCTTTACGATATTTACCGACCACAAGAATTTGGCCTATGTTCAGTCTGCCCAAAGGCTCAATCCCCGGCAAGCCCGATGGTCCCTATTTTTTGGACGCTTTGATTTCGAGCTCCGCTTTCGTCCGGGTAATAAGAACATCATAGCTGATGCCCTATCAAGATCATTTCTCCCGACCGATAAAGAGGAGAGCCCCGCTCACATCATCGATCCAGCAAAAATCGTCACCCTAGCCCCTCTAAGTTTGGTCAACCCACCACCAGGCAAGACCTTGGTATTGGACCATGACAGAGTAAGGGTTCTGCACTGGGGACACTCTTCTAAGTTCGCCGGGCATGTCGGAGCCAAGAGGACTCTATCCCTCATCTCCCGCCATTATTGGTGGCCTTCACTCCGCCAGGACGTCCTGGAATTTACCGCTTCTTGCTCATCCTGCGCCTGGAATAAGATTCCACGACAGCTACCCTCTGGTCTCTTACATCCTTTGCCGGTTCCATCAGTTCCCTGGAGCCACATCGCCATGGATTTCGTCACGGATCTACCTCCATCTTCCGGCTGCTCTGTCATTTTGGTGGTGGTAGACCGTTTTTCCAAAATGGCTCATTTCATCCCGCTACCTGGTCTGCCTTCTGCGCCCGAGTTGGCGAAGATCTTCGTGCATCATGATTTCCGACTTCATGGTTTTCCCCAGCACATCGTGTCTGACCGTGGTGTTCAATTCACCTCTCGTTTCTGGAGAGCTCTCTCTAGCTCAATGGGGGTAGTCCTGGATTTCTCCTCCGCCTATCATCCACAATCCAATGGCCAAGTGGAGCGGATCAATCAGGTGTTAACCACTTATCTTCGACATTTTTCTAATGCACACCAAAGTAACTGGGTCTCACTGCTTCCCTGGGCGGAATTTGCTCACAACAATCACCCCAACGAGTCCTCTTCCAAATCTCCCTTTTTCGTAGGTTTTGGGCAGCATCCGGGCATTCCCCTTCCCGTGTCCCCCACCTCGGGCGTGCCGGCGGCGGACTCCTTGTCCTCAGAATTCTCTAAAATTTGGGAGGAAACTAAAAGGTCCCTTGAGAGAGCTAGCGATCGGATGAAAAGATACGCCGACAAGAGGCGCCTGGACACCCCTCCTTATCATCCAGGCGATAAGGTCTGGCTGTCCTCGCGCTTCCTCCGACTTAAAATCCCCTCTTATAAGTTAGGTCCACGTTACGTTGGCCCCTTTGAGGTTTTGGCTTGCATCAATGATGTAACCTATAAACTAAAATTGCCTGCCTCTCTGCGGATCCCCAACACTTTCCATGTCTCGCTTCTCAAACCCACAGTGTTTAATCGCTTTCAGCCAGCCTCGTCCCACGCTCCGCAACCTAGCTCCGCTGGGGACGTCTTTGATGTCAGGGACATCCTGGCAAAGAGGACCGTCCGAGGTAGAACCTTCTTTCTGGTAGATTGGGAAGGATTCGGTCCTGAGGAAAGGTCATGGGAGCCCCGGGAGAACATCAATGCTCCTCATATCATGAGAAGGTTTCTATCCCGCCTGAAGAAGGAGGGGAGTAAGAGAGGGGGTACTATTACGTGCCCCGATGCTCACCTGGGGTCCCCCTCCTCCCGGTGCATCCCTCCTTCATCCTCGCGCCGTGCCCTGTCTGGCTTTGCAGGGTCACGGCGCGTCAGAGGCACGCACATGCGCACTCGCTCGTTTCTGACCGCGGGGCATCCTGGGAGCACGTGACCCGGTGGCTCCTCCCCAACATGGCGGCGCCCACCGGGTATTTCTGTCTCGCGTCTTGAATGGTAAGACGCCTGTTTGTCTTTCTCTGTGGCGCTTAGCGTTCCTGCGCAGCGTCGCCCCGACTCTCAGGTCCCCCCTCTCTCCTAGTCTGCGCTCTGCTCTCCGCTCCATAGCCCCATCTGGACCCCCTCTCAGCTCCCTCTGCTGTCTCTGTGCCTGACCCTCGCCGGGTCCTTCCCTGCTGCTGTCATCGGTAGCCCCTTAGCTAGGGTTCCGTCTGTACCCCTAGGTCAGTTGCCCCTAACCTTCCTTCCTTCTTTCTTCCAGCGTTCCTGCCCTGGCTCCATCCTGATCGGTCCTGGTTCCCTACGTTCTGTTTCCTCCTGCTCCGGGTCTACTCTAGTCAGTATCCTTTGGCCTTTCCCTCTGTACACTCCCTGGGTCGTCCCTTTGGTTCCGGCTGTCGTGGTCTCACCCCCCTTGGGCCTGCCCCTAACACTCCCTGTATAGGGGGTGGTCATCACCTGGGCCGCTCGCCCTCGGGGGCTCTGGAGCCACGACCCAAAGGGTCCACTCTCTGGTTCCTACTTAGAACCGTAACAGTTATATCAACGAAAGACTGATTCTAGGGCATCAGAAAGAACACCAACTCCATCACCATCATCAACCCTCCCTCAGTCCGCCCTGTCCACCGCTACTTCCACCATATGCAGCTCTCAAGTCCAGCTCACCCTCCCAGACACTATGAGTAGGTCAAGAAAGTACTCAGTCTCTCATCCGCGTACACTGGGTTTGAACGCCCACATTGCCAAACTAATCTCGTTTGAGATGATGCCCTTTCGGTTGGTGGAAAGCACAGCTTTCCGCGAACTCATGGCCTATGCAGTACCACGCTATGACCTACCCAGTCGCCACTTCTTCTCTCGCAAAGCCATCCCAGCCCTCCACCATCATGTGAAAGACCGCATTGTCCATGCACTCAAGCAGTCAGTGAGCGGAAAGGTGCACCTCACAACTGATGCATGGTCCAGTCGGCATGGCCAGGGCCGTTACGTGTCCATCACTGCGCACTGGGTTAATGTGGTGGATGCAGGGTCCACAGGGGACAGCGGTGGTGGGACAGTGCTGCCTAGCCCACGGTATAGGAAACAGTTGGCTGCAGGCGTTCGACCCTCCTCCTCCTCCTCCTCCTCCAGAAGCGAAAGCTCGTCCACAGAGCGCAGTTGTACGAGCACTCCATCTGCAGCTGCCACTGTTGCAAACGATGTGTCCCCCTATCGAGCAGCTAGTGGAAAGCGTCAGCAGGCTGTGTTGCAGATGATGTGTTTGGGCGACAGACACACCGCCGAGGTGCTGGCCGAGTACTTGAAGCGACAAACTGAGTCATGGCTGGGCAGTGTACATCTTGAGGCAGGCAAGGTAGTTAGTGATAACGGCCGTAATTTTGTGGCAGCCATAGCCCTTTCAAAACTCAGCCACATACCTTGCTTGGCTCACACCTTGAACCTGGTGGTGCAGTGCTTCCTCAAAAATTATCCGGAGTTAACAGCCCTGCTCCAGAAGGTGCGAAGACTGTGCGCGCACATCCGCCGGTCGCCTGTACACGGTTCGTATGCAGAAGCTGCAGCGATTGCTCCACCTTCCCAACCACCACCTCATTATCGACATTGCAACAAGGTGGAACTCCACCCTGCACATGGTGGAGCGGCTGTGCGAGCAGAGGCAGGCCATAATGCATTTGTGGGAGGATACACGGCCAGGCACTTTGAGAGCAGACATGGAGTTGACAGGCGTGCAGTGGTTGAAACTGAAAGACCTTTGTAAAGTCCTTCAGTGTTTTGAGGAATGCACACGGCTGGTAAGCGCAGACGACGCCATCCTAAGCATGAGCATCCCACTTATGCGTCTGCTCATGCAAACTTTGACGCACCTTAAGGAGCAGGCGTCTGCAGCCAATGTTGATGAGGAGGAAGAGGAGGAGGGAATCCTTGATGACATTCAGCCATTGTCTGCTCAGGGACCTCTCCTGGACGAGGTGGAGGAAGAAGAGGAGGAGGAGGAGGAGGATGATGGGGATGATTACTTAGGGGAGGAGGATGCATCTCGTGGGGCAAGTGAAAATGTTGGCGTGGCAAGGTCTGGTACAGGGTTTGTGCGTGACTGGAGGGATGTGGATTTGCCAGAAAGTGCTCCTCCACCCAGCATTCGCAGTGCATCATTGACACCGGGAACATTGGCCCACATGTCAGATTATGCCTTGCGGATCCTAAAAAGGGACCCCTGCATTGCCAAAATGATGAACGATGACGACTACTGGTTGGCCAGCATCCTGGATCCACGCTATAAAGGCAAATTACAAAACATCATGCCACAGGAGAACCTTGACCTAATATTGGCTAATAAACAAGCAACTCTGGTAAATCGGTTGCTTGAGGCATTCCCAGCACACAGCAGCGGTGATGGTTCTCACACGAGCCGTACGGGCCGGGGGCAGCTTGGCAGAGGTGTTCGTGGTGTCCCCCTCTTGTGGCCTTCCAACTTTGAAATTTACTGTTCAATTTTGAATTAATTCATATATGAATTAAATGGAAAAGCAACGATTTATCTGGCGAGTTATTTGAATGTTCGGCCTACATCCACCTGTCTGACAGACGGTATTCTAGTGGCTTGTAGCAGCAGCAGCAGCAGCAGCAGCTAGGTGCGATGCTTGCCTGCAGTAAATAGGATGTGTTCCATCCATGGAACACTGTGATAGGAATCATGCCATTCATAGAACACAATGCTTGGATGTGTTCTATTCCTGGAACAATGGGACCACGTGTCACAATGGGACCACGTGTCACAATGGGCAGCCCACAGTCTGTAGCAGCTGCGCAGTAGTAGTCAGCTTCAGTCTGCTGAGGGAGCCTCAGCAGACAGGTGGGCGATGCTCGCCAGGGAGATGGAAAAAGAGCTTGCTCACTTCACTCCACGCATCATTTCAGTATCTGCAGTACCTCTGAGAATGGTGCATACTCTCTTAAGCGGTTTCCAAAGACAGATTGAATTGAAATCGGGATACACAAGTAGTGTTTTCAAAGCATGATTTGAATGCTTTTTTCAAATGTCGTTGCTCTGTAATTAGTTTTTCTTGGTCCAAGTTGCACATTTCCAATTCCTTAGCCTTGATTTAACTTGACCAACTCTTCTACTACTACTACTACTACTACTACTACTACTACTACTACTCTTATTCACCTCTATATGGGAGGCATTGCACTGTATTCAATCTGTCAGTAAAATAATGATCTATCTTGGCCTTTGCTGCTTGGTAGGTACAGGTGTGACAAGCTGCAGTAATGTGTTTGGCTTTGGATAGCTACATTTCTGCACACCCACCTGCTACAAGGCCTGCAGCCCCTTCCCCTCAGTACTTCCCCAGTCTTAATTCAAGCATTCAATTCCTACCACATCCATCATGCAATGATATGTCGTTTCATTTTTGAAACATTGTCCCCCTCTTATGGCCTTCCAACTTTGAAATTTACTGTTCAATTTTGAATTAATTCATATATGAATTAAATGGAAAAGCAACGATTTATCTGGCGAGTTATTTGAATGTTCGGCCTACGTCCACCTGTCTGACAGACGGTATTCTAGTGGCTTGTAGCAGCAGCAGCAGCTAGGTGCGCTGCTTGCCTGCAGTAAATAAGATGTGTTCCATCCATGGAACACTGTGATAGGAATCATGCCATTCATAGAACACAATGCTTGGATGTGTTCTATTCCTGTAACAATGGGACCACGTGCACAATGGGCAGCCCACAGTCTGTAGCAGCTGCGCAGTACTAGTCAGCTTCAGTCTGCTGAGGGAGCCTCAGCAGACAGGTGGGCGATGCTCGCCAGGGAGATGGAAAAAGAGCTTGCTCAATTCACACCACGCATCATTTCAGTATCTGCAGTTCCTCTGAGAATGGTGCACTCACTCTCTTATGCGGTTTCCAAAAACAGATTGAATTGAAATCGGGATACACAAGTAGTGTTTTCAAAGCATGATTTGAATGCTTTTTTCAAATGTCGTTGCTCTGTAATTAGTTTTTCTTGGTCCAAGTTGCACATTTCCAATTCCTTTGCCTTGATTTAACTTGACCAACCCTTCTACTACTACTACTACTACTACTAATCTTATTCACCTCTATATGGGAGGCGTTGCACTGTATTCAATCTGTCAGTAAAATAACGATCTATCTTGGCCTTTGCTGCTTGGTAGGTATAGGTGTGACAAGCTGCAGTAATGTGTTTGGCTTTGGATAGCTACATTTCTGCACACCCACCTGCTACAAGGCCTGCAGCCCCTTCCCCTCAGTACTTCCCCAGTCTTAATTCAAGCATTCAATTCCTACCACATCCCTCATGCAATGATATGTCGTTTCATTTTTGAAACATTGTCCCCCTCTTGTGGCATTCCAACTTTGAAATTTACTGTTCAATTTTGAATTAATTCATATATGAATTAAATGGAAAAGCAACGATTTATCTGGCGAGTTATTTGAATGTTCGGCCTACGTCCACCTGTCTGACAGACAGTATTCTAGTGGCTTGTAGTTGCAGCAGCAGCAGCAGCTAGGTGCGCTGCTTGCCTGCAGTAAATAGGATGTGTTCCATCTATGGAACACTGTGATAGGAATCATGCCATTCATAGAACACAATGCTTGGAAGTGTTCTATTCCTGGAACAATGGGACCACGTGTCACAATGGGACCACGTGTCACAATGGGCAGCCCACATTCTGTAGCAGCTGCGCAGTAGTAGTCAGCTTCAGTCTGCTGAGGGAGCCTCAGCAGACAGGTGGGCGATGCTCGCCAGGGAGATGGAAAAAGAGCTTGCTCACTTCACTCCACGCATCATTTCAGTATCTGCAGTTCCTCTGAGAATGGTGCACTCACTCTTTTAAGCGGTTTTCAAAGACAGATTGAATTGAAATCGGGATACACAAGTAGTGTTTTCAAAGCATGATTTGAATGCTTTTTTCAAATGTCGTTGCTCTGTAATTAGTTTTTCTTGGTCCAAGTTGCACATTTCCAATTCCTTAGCCTTGATTTAACTTGACCAACTCTTCCACTACTACTACTACTACTACTCTTATTCACCTCTATATGGGAGGCATTGCACTGTATTCAATCTGTCAGTAAAATAACAATCTATCTTGGCCTTTGCTGCTTGGTAGGTACAGGTGTGACAAGCTGCAGTAATGTGTTTGCCTTTGAATAGCTACATTTCTGCACACCCACCTGCTACAAGGCCTGCAGCCCCTTCCCCTCAGTACTTCCCCAGTCTTAATTCAAGCATTCAATTCCTACCACATCCCTCATGCAATGATATGTCTTTTCATTTTTGAAACATTGTCCCCCTCTTGTGGTCTTCCAACTTTGAAATTTACTGTTCAATTTTGAATTAATTCATATATGAATTAAATGGAAAAGCAACGATTTATCTGGCGAGTTATTTGAATGTTCGGCCTACGTCCACCTGTCTGACAGACGGTATTCTAGTGGCTTGTAGCAGTAGCAGCAGCAGCAGCAGCTAGGTGCGCTGCTTGCCTGCAGTAAATAGGATGTGTTCCATCCATGGAACACTGTGATAGGAATCATGCCATTCAAAGAACACAATGCTTGGATGTGTTCTATTCCTGGAAGACTGGGACCACGTGTCACAATGGGACCACGTGTCACAATGGGCAGCCCACAGTATGTAGCAGCTGCGCAGTAGTAGTCAGCTTCAGTCTGCTGAGGGAGCCTCAGCAGACAGGTGGGCGATTCTCGCCAGGGAGATGGAAAAAGAGCTTTCTCACTTCACTCCACGCATCATTTCAGTATCTGCAGTTCCTCTGAGAATGGTGCACTCAATCTCTTAAAGGGAAGGTGCCGCAATTTTATATAATTTGCAAAAAAATAGTAAGTTACTAAACATGTTGTTTCAGCAAATGTTGTACTAACCAGGATTTATGGTTTGTTTGTAATAATGTTTTCATGTAGCCACTGGGCGCTGACATCTTGATTTGCAGATCTGTGGAGGACTCATACAGTCTGCAAATATGGCCGTCCCTGCACATAGGAAACTGCGGTCGGCTTCCGACCGCACATTGCAGCCTCAGTAGCAGAGAACTGGGCACGCCCCTGTGGGCTGCACCATTCACTGCTGTAGGTGTGGCTGGGCGCCATTTTACTGTAGCCCAGTGCTATCTGCTGAGCTCCACTTACCCTCTATCACAGGACCACTTGTGGCATAACGGGTCCTGTGTTGTGAGGAGAGGCTGAAGAAAAGGAGAAGGTGGTCAGCAGAGGAGAGAAGCGCTCACTGGAGCCGGAGGATGGAGAGTGGTGAGTGCGGGTGACTTTCATCTATGCTCCTCTGTACTGCTTACTCCAGGCTCAGCCCTGTGCTTCCTGCTCCAGCGTCCTCCTGCTCTGTCTCCGCCTCCTCACTCACAGCCCCAGTGATCTCCGGTAATCTGACACCTTTGCTTTTATGGCTGTCTGAGGAGGACAGTGACTTATACAGCCCATAGTCTTGTGTATAATTGGGGGGGCTGGAAGTTTCACCAGTGTGGGCATATCTGTAATACTGTCTGCTGAGCCGTGTATCTAATCCTCTCCTGTGTGATACTGCCTGCTGAGCCGTGCAGAAAATTTAAAACATTCATTATTCAATAGGGCCCAAAATATCAAAAACCAGCGGTTTGAATGAACACACATTTCTTGGTAGAATCATGCAGTACTGAAATTTTTGATGTTTTTCTACTCCTCTCATGAGCCCAAACAAGTCTATAAAGCATGAGCTTGCAACTACTTTACTTTTGGAGAAAATTCAAAACATTCATTATTCAATAGAACCCAATAGCAAAAATCAGCGTTTTGAATGAAGAATCACATTTCTTGGTAGAATCATGCAGGATTGAAATTTTTGATGGTTTTTTACTCCTGTCAACAGCCCAAACAAGTTTCTAAAAGGATGAGTTTGCAACTACTTTACTTTTGGAGAAAATTCAAAACATTCATTATTCAATAGGGCCCAAAATATCAAAAACCAGCGGTTTGAATGAACGCACATTTCTTGGTAGAATCATGCAGGACTGAAATTTTTGATGTTTTTCTACTCCTCTCATGAGCCCAAACAAGTCTCTAAAAGCATGAGCTTGCAACTACTTTACTTTTGGAGAAAATTCAAAACATTCATTATTCAATAGGGCCCAAACTATCAAAAACCAGCGGTTTGAATGAACACTCACATTTCTTGGTAGAATCGTGCAGGACTGAAATTTTTGATGTTTTTCTACTCCTCTCATGAGCCCAAACAAGTCTCTAAAAGGATGAGTTTGCAACTACTTTACTTTTGGAGAAAATTCAAAACATTCATTATTCAATAGAGCCCAATAGCAAAAACCAGCGTTTTGAATGAAGAATCACATTTCTTGGTAGAATCATGCAGGATTTAAATTTTTGATGGTTTTTTACTCCTCTCAACAGCCCAAACAAGTTTCAAAAAGGATGAGTTTGCAACTACTTTACTTTTGGAGAAAATTCAAAACATTCATTATTCAATAGGGCCCAAAATATCAAAAACCAGCGGTTTGAATGAACACACATTTCTTGGTAGAATCATGCAGGACTGAAATTTTTGATGTTTTTCTACTCCTCTCATGAGCCCAAACAAGTCTCTAAAAGCATGAGTTTGCAACTACTTTACTTTTGGAGAAAATTCAAAACATTCATTATTCAATAGAACCCAATATCAAAAATCAGCATTTTGAATGAAGAATCACATTTCTTGGTAGAATCATGCAGGATTGAAATTTTTGATGGTTTTTTACTCCTCTCAACAGCCCAAACAAGTTTCTTAAAGGATGAGTTTGCAACTACTTTACTTTTGGAGAAAATTCAAAACATTCATTATTCAATAGGGCCCAAACTATCAAAAACCAGCGGTTTCAATGAACACACATTTCTTGGTAGAATCATGCAGGACTGAAATTTTTGATGTTTTTCTACTCCTCTCATGAGCCCAAACAAGTCTCTAAAAGCATGAGTTTGCAACTACTTTACTTTTGGAGAAAATTCAAAACATTGGCGTGGCCAGCGTCTGAGCTGAATGGAAGCCTGAGCTCTGAGCTCCTCCACAGGGCAGCCTACCAAGCGCTATTAACAAGCGATTTACAAGCCAGGACTGGCTGAAAACTTGTGGGAACCTCCATAGACACCAGCGGTGCCCCCACACTATGGATCTGCTCAGTAAAAAAGCAGAAAAAGGAAAGAAAACAGAGCGCTCTCCCCTCATGCTGAGGAGCCAAGATGGCGCCCGCCTCACAGCAGCAGCCACAGCCTGCAGCCCCAGCCTGAGCGGTACACAGCGGCAAAGGACGCCACAGCGGCTGAAGCATGCAGCATTCAAGTCAGGGGGTAAGTCTACCCCTGCCCCAGCTAAAACCGCCACTCTGCAGGCTAATAGAAGCGCTAATTTACACATTAAAAGTAGCGCTGAGGTGAAAGGAGCGAGATCATCCAGTTGGAAGAATGTCTCAAGTGGGGTACCACAGGGCTCTGTCCTGGGCCCTGTATTGTTCAACATCTTTATCAACGATTTAGATGAAGGAATTGAGGGTAAACTGATTAAATTTGCTGATGACACAAAGCTAGGAGGGATAGCTAATACTAGAGAAGAGAGAGAGAGGATTCAAAAAGATTTAAATAAACTGGAGTAGTGGGCAGCAACTAACAGAATGGTTTTTAACAGGGAGAAATGCAAAGTACTACATCTGGGCAATAAAAATGGAAAAAGCATATATAGAATGGGAGGAATAGGGCTAAGTGACAGCACATGTGAAAAAGACTTGGGTATACTAATAGATCACAGACTGAATATGAGTCAACAGTGTGATGCAGCAGCAAAAAAGGCAAATGCAATTCTAGGATGTATTAACAGAAGCATACAGTCTAGATCACGTGAAGTCATTATTTCCCTCTACTCCTCTTTGGTCAGACCTCATCTGGAATATTGTGTCCAGTTTTGGGCACCACATTTTAAAAAAGACATCAACAAACTGGAGCAAGTTCAGAAAAGAGCGACCAGAATGGTGACCGGTCTGCAAACCCTGTCTTATGAGGAAAGGTTGCAGGATTTGGGAATGTTTAGTTTGCAAAAGAGAAGACTGAGAGGAGACTTAATAGCTGTCTACAAATATCTAAAGGGCTGTCACATTGTAGAAGGATCAACTTTATTCTCATTTGCACAAGGAAAGACTAGAAGCAATGGGATGAAACTGAATGGGAGGAGACACAGATTAGATATTAGAAAAAACTTTTTGACAGTTAGAGTGATCAATGAGTGGAACAGGCTGCCACGAGAAGTGGGGAGTTCTCCTTCAATGGAAGTCTTCAAACAGAGGCTGGACAGACATCTGACTGGGATGATTTAGCGAATCCTGCTTTGAGCAGGGGGTTGGACCAGATGGCCCAGGAGGTCCCTTCCAACTCTACGATTCTATGATTCTATGATGCCTATCTCGCGAGAGTGACCGGGGGACAAGCGAGACTACGCAACAGATATGCAATTTGCGTAACTTAAGCAAAAATACAGCGCAGCTTGTGAATTATGGTGCAGCAGCACCGCTGACCGCTGATATGGAGGAGACAAATGTATTAAGGGGTTCCTCATCCTGTCCTGACATCTCCAATGTGTCAGATACTCCTCTAACGCCATTACAGAGGGAAATGTCTCCTTTCTCAGTGACTAGCCGCAGATTTAGCAGCAGCTCAGCTGAGATGCAACAGGAATTACAAATTGAGGACTCCTGTCCTTCTGATAATCCCATACCGGAGAACATTTTACACGTTTTAACAGAGGTGGAGGCTACCAGCAATACAGCCTCAGAAATATTTATTAAAAACATGCTATGCCTTCTAGCAAAGACATTTCAGAAACAACTGGAGGGCTATAATACAAATCTCCAAAATAACATAGACGGTCTGGGCCAGAGAGTGGACCATCTTGAATCCAAAATGGAAGAATTGGTTAAATCCCATAATAATTTGATAGATGAACACTATGCCCTAGAAAAAGAGGTTGTCTTCTTAAAATCAAGGTTGATAGAGCAAGAAGACAGAAGTAGAAGGAACAACCTTAAATTCAGGGGAATACCTGAAAATGTCAAAGACAGAGACCTTAATGCATATGTGCAAAAGATGCTCCATACAATACTTCCAGGGGCCTCTAAAGGGGACCTATTGATGGAACGTATACACAGACTCCCCAAGTCCAAATATGCCCCAGACAGAGCCCCAAGAGATGTCATTGCATATTTTCATTATTTCCTGACAAAGGAGGACATTCTGAGGAGAAGTAAGCAATCACCTATATTACCAAGGCCATATGAGGATATCAAGATTTTTGCAGACTTCTCAAAAGCTACCCTGCAGAAAAGGAGAGACTTCTTTCCAATCACTGCACATCTGAGGAAACACAAGATTTTATACAGATGGGGTTTCCCTACAAAAATTCTAGTCATGAAAGAGAATACCACTTTTGCCTTGTCTAATATTGATAACTGTAATAGTTTTTTCCAAGATTTAGGTATCCCTCCACTGGAGACTCCACCATCATCATCATTCTACAATCAAGAAAGGAATATCCCCTTGCAGCAGCAAAGACGCCTTTCCCAGTCCTGGAATACGCAAAAGAAAAGAAAATAGACTTGGTGGGTACTGACCCTGGCTTTAGGCCTGAACTTTCTCTTTTTCACTCCCCACGTGATAACTGAGAGACATTCTCTCGGTACCATTTCTTTTGAGAAATCTAAATTTGTCTAGTTTATAAGTTTTGTTCTGTTCTAGGTTGTAACATGTTTTTGTTTACAGGCACACCAGGCACTAACAAAAAATCACTAAGGAAACCCACTGTCTTTTGGATGTATTTTCGGGTGAAATGTTCTGTTTCAGTGAATCATCTAATGCTTTTTTTCCTTCCTGACACATTATGGAATTGAGGGTACTGTCATTTAATGTAAATGGGCTCAATAGCCCATTCAAGAGATTTGCTTTGTGGAAGGAGATTAAAAAATTGAAGGCCAACATAGCAATGATACAAGAAACACACCTTCTAGAAATTGATAACACAAGACTCAAAAATAAAGACTTCCCTCAGATTTTCTTTTCTAACACTGAGGGAAAGAAAAAAGCTGGGGTGGCCATCGCCTTCCACAAAGATTTGCCAATAGTGGTCTCAGACATATATGGGGACAGCAATGGTAGACAACTTGCTATTAATTTTACTTTGGAGGGTGTGGAATATACAGTGGTAAACGTATACACCCCTAATGTCCGACAAATTAGTTTTCTAAATAAGGTCAAGAAGAAATTGTCCAATTTTAGTAGAGGTCACATAATCTGGGGAGGAGATTTTAATTGTATAGTTGACCCAAATACTGATTGCTCATCTGATGCCCCATATTATAGAAGCGTGAATCTGGGAAGGTGGTTGGGAGATTCCAATTTGCATGACAGCTGTAAGATATTGAACTCTACCTCAAGAGAATACACAAGATTTTGTCCACACAACAAGTCTTACACTAGGATTGATCATGTGTTCACTAGCTTCTCGCTACTAGACTCATACATAGATTTCCAGACTGGTCCTATTACATGGTCAGACCATGCCCCAATCCTACTGACCTTACATACTTCCTCCATGATCCCAAAACAATACAATTGGAGATATAGTAAATTCACTGTTGACTCCCCAGAAAACATATCATTAGCAAAGAATGTCTTAATGAACTACTTCAAAGAGAACTGTTCCCAAGAAATTACACCTGAAACATTGTGGCTAGCACACAAATGTGTCATTAGGGGTCATCTGATCCAAGTTGCTTCGAGACAAAAAAGGGCAAGAGAGAGCCAATAGAGGATGTTGTTAGAACAGATCCAAAAATTAGAATCCCAAGCTAAAGCAGACAAAAATTTTGCTAAATATAATGAATTGTACTCCCTTAGACTGGAACATAGGAATCTCCTCATCAACTTATATGAGAAAAAGACTTTATTTAATAGGGCAGGGTTTTATGTTAATAATAATAAGTTCTCCAAAAATATGGCAAATAGGTTTAAACCCATAAATAAAAAACATCCAATCAAAAAAATAACCCAAAGCTCAAAGACTATAGAAAAACCCAAAGAGATAGCCCTAGCCTTTGAGAGCTACTATTCTAAATTATACAACATAGGAAACAATGGAGCTCATCCCTCTCCTTCACCAGAGATGATAAATAATTTTTTGGAAAAAGTAAAGCTGGGATCTTTGTCTCTAAAGCAGAAGGAGTCACTTGACGCACCCTTTACTGAGGGTGAGGTCTCTTTTGCGATGAATAATCTTAAAAATGACAAGGCTCCAGGTCCAGATGGCTTTCCTATAGAGTATTATAAAGAATTTAAAAAGGAACTCATCCCACACTTAACTAATGCCCTGAATTTTATTAAATCAGAAGGAAAGTGCAGCACAGATATGCTGAGAGCCACAATAGTGGTGATTCCCAAACCAGATAAAGATTCGACCAAAATCGAAAACTATAGGCCTATTTCTCTCCTAAATGTGGATATCAAGATCTACGCAAAAATATTAGCAGAAAGATTACAGGACGTTGTTCCATTCCTTATACATCCCGATCAAGTCGGTTTTGTAAAATCTAGGCAAACTTCAGACAGTTCTAGAAGTGTCCTGCATCACTTATATTCATGCTACAAAAATAGGATTTCCAGTTTGTTTGTGGCTCTTGACGCTGAAAAGGCCTTTGACCGGATCAATTGGGCCTATGCCTTTACAGTATTGGAGAAAATGGGTTTTGGTGGGGAGATGATGAGAAGTATTCGAGCTTTATACTCTCGGCCATCTGCCTCTGTGCTGGTCAACAACACAATGTCAGATACATTTTTTATAACTAATGGGACAAGACAGGGATGTCCTCTATCCCCAATAATTTTTATCCTGAGCCTGGAACCTTTGGCTCAAATGATAAGGGATTCTGGTGAAGTACACGGTGTACAATTGAAAGATTCAGAGCATAAGATTAACCTCTATGCAGATGACATTATACTCACACTCACAAATCCAACTGATTCCCTGGAAAAGATATGGGATATCATAAATTTATTTGGCTCAGTTTCATACTATAAATTAAATGTAAAAAAGACTAATGTTCTATCACTTTTCCTTTCAGCCTCTACGAAACAGCAACTAAGAGACAAGTATCCCTTTAATTGGGACTGTACCAGGATACCGTACTTAGGAATTTGGCTCACAGGTAACCCCATGCATATGAGTGAGGTAAACATGGATCACCTTCTACAGTCTCTCGACCTTAAGTTGAAGGAACTGTCGAAGACCCCAGCCACATGGATGGGCAGAATAGTGCTATATAAGATGTTCTGCCTACCCAAAGTCCTGTTTTTATACAGGAACGTCCCTCTGCCTATATCTATACAGTATATACAAAAACTAACACACCAGATGAACAAATTTATTTGGAACAATGGGAAACCTAGAGTGAAAAAGCGCACTCTACTTAAATCCAAGGAGAAAGGGGGGGTGGCCATACCAGATCTTGAGGCATATTATTATGCCACTATGACTGAACTGACAAAAGGCTGGTTTGTGGAACAGACAGACCTGGGGTGGCCAAATATTGAAAGGGATATGATGCCCAAAAGGGAACCAGTTTTATTCATAACCTACTTCCTTCTACATAGAAGGGAAATTAGGAAAATAGATAATCCCATACTTAAGGCCTCTATGTTGTGCTGGTCGTGTGTATGCAAAAGAAAGACTAGCTCTTCCTCTTTTTCACTCGAGAGGTTGAGACTCCCTTATCTGTCTCCTGTCAGGACTTCTCTAAGACCTATATTTGACAGCTGGACCAAATTTCCGATCACCTTTGTAGATGACTTGATAGACAATAACAGAGTCATACCCTTTGAGTTATTAAAGAACAGATTTGGGGTTCCCAATTCGGAGTATATGACATATCTCCTACTCAAGGAAGAATACAACAAATATAAGAAATACCTTTTTAGAGTGGTTCCAATTGACCTTACTATTAACAATTTTCTATTTAATATGTCATCTAGACATAAGAGTTATCTTAGACCCTTATATAATAGCCTGACCAACAAAGACACCTTCACCAATGAAGGATGCTTTGAAAAATGGGAAACCACATTACAGAGACAGATATATGGTCCTCAGTGGATCTCCTCTCTTAAAATTGCAATCAAATCCACAAGATGTATGAATATACTAGAAACGCATTACAAATTAATTCATAGATATTACCTTACCCCAAATAGATTGAAACATTTTGGAGGGGGGGGATCTGGAATGTGTTGGCGTAACTGTGGATCTCAGGCAGATTTATTACATGTTTTTTGGGGATGCCCTATGCTGAAGTTGTACTGGTCCAGGGTGTTCGATTTGCTTTCACTCATATGCAATTGGTGTATTCAACCACAACCTGCTCTAGCCTTGTTACTAATAGACATACATAGATTTAAAAGAAATAAATTTCTGGCGGCTCATATCCTTATGTCTGCAGCCTTCCTTGTAGCGAAGGGTTGGAACAGGAAGCAACCTCCAGACATTGTCACCCTTATTTTACTGGTGGACAAACATTGTGTCTACGAGAAAATTCACTATATTAATAAAAGCTTAATTAAAATATTTGATGACAGATGGTATAAATGGATGGAACTAAAGTCTAAAATAGAAAAAGATTTCATATCCTGAACTCATATTTTACTTCTTATGGTTTATGATGTGCCAATATTTCACATATTCAAGTGCCTAAATTTACCTTTCTTTTTATTGTTTCTTTCTGGTACTATTTGTTTAGTGTTTACTACATTTACTCTCAATGTTGATATACTATTGAAATGTCATCATATTGTGATGTATTCATATTTTTTTTTACATCAGTACAATAACTTACTTAGATGAGTCTGTACAAATGTAAATTTTACATTCTGCCTACTATTCTGAAAATTCTAATAAAAATTATTGTTAAAGAAAATTCAAAACATTCATTATTCAATAGAGCCCAATAGCAAAAACCAGCGTTTTGAATGAAGAATCACATTTCTTGGTAGAATCATGCAGGATTGAAATTTTTGATGGTTTTTTACTCCTCTCAACAGCCCAAACAAGTTTCTAAAAGGATGAGTTTGCAACTACTTTACTTTTGGAGAAAATTCAAAACATTCATTATTCAATAGGGCCCAAACTATCAAAAACCAGCGGTTTCAATGAACACACATTTCTTGGTAGAATCATGCAGGACTGAAATTTTTGATGTTTTTCTACTCCTCTCATGAGCCCAAACAAGTCTCTAAAAGCATGAGTTTGCAACTACTTTACTTTTGGAGAAAATTCAAAACATTCATTATTCAATAGGGCCCAAACTATCAAAAACCAGCGGTTTGAATGAACACACATTTCTTGGTAGAATCATGCAGGACTGAAATTTTTGATGTTTTTCTACTCCTCTCATGAGCCCAAACAAGTCTCTAAAAGCATGAGTTTGCAACTACTTTACTTTTGGAGAAAATTCAAAACATTCATTATTCAATAGAGCCCAATAGCAAAAACCAGCGTTTTGAATGAAGAATCACATTTCTTGGTAGAATCATGCAGGATTGAAATTTTTGATGGTTTTTTACTCCTCTCAACAGCCCAAACAAGTTTCTAAAAGGATGAGTTTGCAACTACTTTACTTTTGGAGAAAATTCAAAACATTCATTATTCAATAGGGCCCAAACTATCAAAAACCAGCGGTTTCAATGAACACACATGTCTTGGTAGAATCATGCAGGACTGAAATTTTTGATGTTTTTCTACTCATCTCATGAGCCCAAACAAGTCTCTAAAAGCATGAGTTTGCAACTACTTTACTTTTGGAGAAAATTCAAAACATTCAATATTCAATAGGGCCCAAACTATCAAAAACCAGCGGTTTCAATGAACACACATTTCTTGGTAGAATCATGCAGGACTGAAATTTTTGATGTTTTTCTACTCCTCTCATGAGCCCAAACAAGTCTCTAAAAGCATGCGTTTGCAACTACTTTACTTTTGGAGAAAATTCAAAACATTCATTATTCAATAGAGCCCAATAGCAAAAATCAGGTTTTGAATGAAGAATCACATTTCTTGGTAGAATCATGCAGGATTGAAATTTTTGATGGTTTTTTACTCCTCTCAACAGCCCAAACAAGTTTCTAAAAGGATGAGTTTGCAACTACTTTACTTTTGGAGAAAATTCAAAACATTCATTATTCAATAGGGCCCAAAATATCAAAAACCAGCGGTTTGAATGAACACACATTTCTTGGTAGAATCGTGCAGGACTGAAATTTTTGATGTTTTTCTACTCCTCTCATGAGCGCAAACAAGTCTCTAAAAGGATGAGTTTGCAACTACTTTACTTTTGGAGAAAATTCAAAACATTCATTATTCAATAGAGCCCAATAGCAAAAAACAGCGTTTTGAATGAAGAATCACATTTCTTGGTAGAATCATGCAGGATTGAAATTTTTGATGGTTTTTTACTCCTCTCAACAGCCCAAACAAGTTTCTAAAAGGATGAGTTTGCAACTACTTTACTTTTGGAGAAAATTCAAAACATTCATTATTCAATAGGGCCCAAAATATCAAAAACCAGCGGTTTGAATGAACACACATTTCTTGGTAGAATCGTGCAGGACTGAAATTTTTGATGTTTTTCTACTCCTCTCATGAGCCCAAACAAGTCTCTAAAAGCATGAGTTTGCAACTACTTTACTTTTGGAGAAAATTCAAAACATTCATTATTCAATAGAGCCCAATAGCAAAAATTAGGTTTTGAACGAAGAATCACATTTCTTGGTAGAATCATGCAGGATTGAAATTTTTGATGGTTTTTTACTCCTCTCAACAGCCCAAACAAGTTTCTAAAAGGATGAGTTTGCAACTACTTTACTTTTGGAGAAAATTAAAAACATTCATTATTCAATAGGGCCCAAACTATCAAAAACCAGCGGTTTCAATGAACACACATTTCTTGGTAGAATCATGCAGGACTGAAATTTTTGATGTTTTTCTACTCCTCTCATGAGCCCAAACAAGTCTCTAAAAGCATGAGTTTGCAACTACTTTACTTTTGGAGAAAATTCAAAACATTCATTATTCAATAGAGCCCAATAGCAAAAACCAGCGTTTTGAATGAAGAATTACATTTCTTAGTAGAATCATGCAGGATTGAAATTTTTGATGGATTTTTACTCCTCTCAACAGCCCAAACAAGTTTCTAAAAGGATGAGTTTGCAACTACTTTACTTTTGGAGAAAATTCAAAACATTCATTATTCAATAGGGCCCAAACTATCAAAAACCAGCGGTTTCAATGAACACACATTTCTTGGTAGAATCATGCAGGACTGAAATTTTTGATGTTTTTCTACTCCTCTCATGAGCCCAAACAAGTCTCTAAAAGCATGAGTTTGCAACTACTTTACTTTTGGAGAAAATTCAAAACATTCATTATTCAATAGAGCCCAATAGCAAAAACCAGCGGTTTGAATGAAGAATCACATTTCTTGGTAGAATCATGCAGGATTGAAATTTTTGATGGTTTTTTACTCCTCTCAACAGCCCAAACAAGTTTCTAAAAGGATGAGTTTGCAACTACTTTACTTTTGGAGAAAATTCAAAACATTCATTATTCAATCGGGCCCAAACTATCAAAAACCAGCGGTTTCAATGAACACACATGTCTTGGTAGAATCATGCAGGACTGAAATTTTTGATGTTTTTCTACTCATCTCATGAGCCCAAACAAGTCTCTAAAAGCATGAGTTTGCAACTACTTTACTTTTGGAGAAAATTCAAAACATTCATTATTCAATAGGGCCCAAACTATCAAAAACCAGCGGTTTCAATGAACACACATTTCTTGGTAGAATCATGCAGGACTGAAATTTTTGATGTTTTTCTACTCCTCTCATGAGCCCAAACAAGTCTCTAAAAGCATGAGTTTGCAACTACTTTACTTTTGGAGAAAATTCAAAACATTCATTATTCAATAGAGCCCAATAGCAAAAACCAGCGTTTTGAATGAAGAATCACATTTCTTGGTAGAATCATGCAGGATTGAAATTTTTGATGGTTTTTTACTCCTCTCAACAGCCCAAACAAGTTTCTAAAAGGATGAGTTTGCAACTACTTTACTTTTGGAGAAAATTCAAAACATTCATTATTCAATAGGGCCCAAACTATCAAAAACCAGCGGTTTCAATGAACACACATTTCTTGGTAGAATCATGCAGGACTGAAATTTTTGATGTTTTTCTACTCCTTTCATGAGCCCAAACAAGTCTCTAAAAGCATGAGTTTGCAACTACTTTACTTTTGGAGAAAATTCAAAACATTCACTATTCAATAGAGCCCAATAGCAAAAATCAGGTTTTGAATGAAGAATCACATTTCTTGGTAAAATCATGCAGGATTGAAATTTTTGATGGTTTTTTACTCCTCTCAACAGCCCAAACAAGTTTCTAAAAGGATGAGTTTGCAACTACTTTACTTTTGGAGAAAATTCAAAACATTCATTATTCAATAGAGCCCAATAGCAAAAACCAGCGTTTTGAATGAAGAATCACATTTCTTGGTAGAATCATGCAGGATTGAAATTTTTGATGGGTTTTTACTCCTCTCAACAGCCCAAACAAGTTTCTAAAAGGATGAGTTTGCAACTACTTTACTTTTGGAGAAAATTCAAAACATTCATTATTCAATAGGGCCCAAAATATCAAAAACCAGCGGTTTGAATGAACACACATTTCTTGGTAGAATCGTGCAGGACTGAAATTTTTGATGTTTTTCTACTCCTCTCATGAGCCCAAACAAGTCTCTAAAAGCATGAGTTTGCAACTACTTTACTTTTGGAGAAAATTCAAAACATTCATTATTCAATAGAGCCCAATAGCAAAAATTAGGTTTTGAATGAAGAATCACATTTCTTGGTAGAATCATGCAGGATTGAAATTTTTGATGGTTTTTTACTCCTCTCAACAGCCCAAACAAGTTTCTAAAAGGATGAGTTTGCAACTACTTTACTTTTGGAGAAAATTCAAAACATTCATTATTCAATAGGGCCCAAAATATCAAAAACCAGCGGTTTGAATGAACACACATTTCTTGGTAGAATCGAGCAGGACTGAAATTTTTGATGTTTTTCTACTCCTCTCATGAGCCCAAACAAGTCTCTTAAAGCATGAGTTTGCAACTACTTTACTTTTGGAGAAAATTCAAAACATTCATTATTCAATAGAGCCCAATAGCAAAAACCAGCGTTTTGAATGAAGAATCACATTTCTTGGTAGAATCATGCAGGATTGAAATTTTTGATGGGTTTTTACTCCTCTCAACAGCCCAAACAAGTTTCTAAAAGGATGAGTTTGCAACTACTTTACTTTTGGAGAAAATTCAAAACATTCATTATTCAATAGGGCCCAAAATATCAAAAACCAGCGGTTTGAATGAACACACATTTCTTGGTAGAATCGTGCAGGACTGAAATTTTTGATGTTTTTCTACTCCTCTCATGAGCCCAAACAAGTCTCTAAAAGCATGAGTTTGCAACTACTTTACTTTTGGAGAAAATTCAAAACATTCATTATTCAATAGAGCCCAATAGCAAAAATTAGGTTTTGAATGAAGAATCACATTTCTTGGTAGAATCATGCAGGATTGAAATTTTTGATGGTTTTTTACTCCTCTCAACAGCCCAAACAAGTTTCTAAAAGGATGAGTTTGCAACTACTTTACTTTTGGAGAAAATTCAAAACATTCATTATTCAATAGGGCCCAAAATATCAAAAACCAGCGGTTTGAATGAACACACATTTCTTGGTAGAATCGAGCAGGACTGAAATTTTTGATGTTTTTCTACTCCTCTCATGAGCCCAAACAAGTCTCTTAAAGCATGAGTTTGCAACTACTTTACTTTTGGAGAAAATTCAAAACATTCATTATTCAATAGAGCCCAATAGCAAAAATCAGGTTTTGAATGAAGAATCACATTTCTTGGTAGAATCATGCAGGATTGAAATTTTTGATGGTTTTTTACCCCTCTCAACAGCCCAAACAAGTTTCTAAAAGGATGAGTTTGCAACTACTTTACTTTTGGAGAAAATTCAAAACATTCATTATTCAATAGGGCCCAAACTATCAAAAACCAGCGGTTTCAATGAACACACATTTCTTGGTAGAATCATGCAGGACTGAAATTTTTGATGTTTTTCTACTCCTCTCATGAGCCCAAACAAGTCTCTAAAAGCATGAGTTTGCAACTACTTTACTTTTGGAGAAAATTCAAAACATTCATTATTCAATAGAGCCCAAAAGCAAAAACCAGCGTTTTGAATGAAGAATCACATTTCTTGGTAGAATCATGCAGGATTGAAATTTTTGATGGTTTTTTACTCCTCTCAACAGCCCAAACAAGTTTCTAAAAGGATGAGTTTGCAACTACTTTACTTTTGGAGAAAATTCAAAACATTCATTATTCAATCGGGCCCAAACTATCAAAAACCAGCGGTTTCAATGAACACACATGTCTTGGTAGAATCATGCAGGACTGAAATTTTTGATGTTTTTCTACTCATCTCATGAGCCCAAACAAGTCTCTAAAAGCATGAGTTTGCAACTACTTTACTTTTGGAGAAAATTCAAAACATTCATTATTCAATAGGGCCCAAACTATCAAAAACCAGCGGTTTCAATGAACACACATTTCTTGGTAGAATCATGCAGGACTGAAATTTTTGATGTTTTTCTACTCCTCTCATGAGCCCAAACAAGTCTCTAAAAGCATGAGTTTGCAACTACTTTACTTTTGGAGAAAATTCAAAACATTCACTATTCAATAGAGCCCAATAGCAAAAATCAGGTTTTGAATGAAGAATCACATTTCTTGGTAAAATCATGCAGGATTGAAATTTTTGATGGTTTTTTACTCCTCTCAACAGCCCAAACAAGTTTCTAAAAGGATGAGTTTGCAACTACTTTACTTTTGGAGAAAATTCAAAACATTCATTATTCAATAGAGCCCAATAGCAAAAACCAGCGTTTTGAATGAAGAATCACATTTCTTGGTAGAATCATGCAGGATTGAAATTTTTGATGGGTTTTTACTCCTCTCAACAGCCCAAACAAGTTTCTAAAAGGATGAGTTTGCAACTACTTTACTTTTGGAGAAAATTCAAAACATTCATTATTCAATAGGGCCCAAAATATCAAAAACCAGCGGTTTGAATGAACACACATTTCTTGGTAGAATCGTGCAGGACTGAAATTTTTGATGTTTTTCTACTCCTCTCATGAGCCCAAACAAGTCTCTAAAAGCATGAGTTTGCAACTACTTTACTTTTGGAGAAAATTCAAAACATTCATTATTCAATAGAGCCCAATAGCAAAAATTAGGTTTTGAATGAAGAATCACATTTCTTGGTAGAATCATGCAGGATTGAAATTTTTGATGGTTTTTTACTCCTCTCAACAGCCCAAACAAGTTTCTAAAAGGATGAGTTTGCAACTACTTTACTTTTGGAGAAAATTCAAAACATTCATTATTCAATAGGGCCCAAAATATCAAAAACCAGCGGTTTGAATGAACACACATTTCTTGGTAGAATCGAGCAGGACTGAAATTTTTGATGTTTTTCTACTCCTCTCATGAGCCCAAACAAGTCTCTTAAAGCATGAGTTTGCAACTACTTTACTTTTGGAGAAAATTCAAAACATTCATTATTCAATAGAGCCCAATAGCAAAAACCAGCGTTTTGAATGAAGAATCACATTTCTTGGTAGAATCATGCAGGATTGAAATTTTTGATGGGTTTTTACTCCTCTCAACAGCCCAAACAAGTTTCTAAAAGGATGAGTTTGCAACTACTTTACTTTTGGAGAAAATTCAAAACATTCATTATTCAATAGGGCCCAAAATATCAAAAACCAGCGGTTTGAATGAACACACATTTCTTGGTAGAATCGTGCAGGACTGAAATTTTTGATGTTTTTCTACTCCTCTCATGAGCCCAAACAAGTCTCTAAAAGCATGAGTTTGCAACTACTTTACTTTTGGAGAAAATTCAAAACATTCATTATTCAATAGAGCCCAATAGCAAAAATTAGGTTTTGAATGAAGAATCACATTTCTTGGTAGAATCATGCAGGATTGAAATTTTTGATGGTTTTTTACTCCTCTCAACAGCCCAAACAAGTTTCTAAAAGGATGAGTTTGCAACTACTTTACTTTTGGAGAAAATTCAAAACATTCATTATTCAATAGGGCCCAAAATATCAAAAACCAGCGGTTTGAATGAACACACATTTCTTGGTAGAATCGAGCAGGACTGAAATTTTTGATGTTTTTCTACTCCTCTCATGAGCCCAAACAAGTCTCTTAAAGCATGAGTTTGCAACTACTTTACTTTTGGAGAAAATTCAAAACATTCATTATTCAATAGAGCCCAATAGCAAAAATCAGGTTTTGAATGAAGAATCACATTTCTTGGTAGAATCATGCAGGATTGAAATTTTTGATGGTTTTTTACCCCTCTCAACAGCCCAAACAAGTTTCTAAAAGGATGAGTTTGCAACTACTTTACTTTTGGAGAAAATTCAAAACATTCATTATTCAATAGGGCCCAAACTATCAAAAACCAGCGGTTTCAATGAACACACATTTCTTGGTAGAATCATGCAGGACTGAAATTTTTGATGTTTTTCTACTCCTCTCATGAGCCCAAACAAGTCTCTAAAAGCATGAGTTTGCAACTACTTTACTTTTGGAGAAAATTCAAAACATTCATTATTCAATAGAGCCCAAAAGCAAAAACCAGCGTTTTGAATGAAGAATCACATTTCTTGGTAGAATCATGCAGGATTGAAATTTTTGATGGTTTTTTACTCCTCTCAACAGCCCAAACAAGTTTCTAAAAGGATGAGTTTGCAACTACTTTACTTTTGGAGAAAATTCAAAACATTCATTATTCAATCGGGCCCAAACTATCAAAAACCAGCGGTTTCAATGAACACACATGTCTTGGTAGAATCATGCAGGACTGAAATTTTTGATGTTTTTCTACTCATCTCATGAGCCCAAACAAGTCTCTAAAAGCATGAGTTTGCAACTACTTTACTTTTGGAGAAAATTCAAAACATTCATTATTCAATAGGGCCCAAACTATCAAAAACCAGCGGTTTCAATGAACACACATTTCTTGGTAGAATCATGCAGGACTGAAATTTTTGATGTTTTTCTACTCCTCTCATGAGCCCAAACAAGTCTCTAAAAGCATGAGTTTGCAACTACTTTACTTTTGGAGAAAATTCAAAACATTCACTATTCAATAGAGCCCAATAGCAAAAATCAGGTTTTGAATGAAGAATCACATTTCTTGGTAAAATCATGCAGGATTGAAATTTTTGATGGTTTTTTACTCCTCTCAACAGCCCAAACAAGTTTCTAAAAGGATGAGTTTGCAACTACTTTACTTTTGGAGAAAATTCAAAACATTCATTATTCAATAGAGCCCAATAGCAAAAACCAGCGTTTTGAATGAAGAATCACATTTCTTGGTAGAATCATGCAGGATTGAAATTTTTGATGGTTTTTTACTCCTCTCAACAGCCCAAACAAGTTTCTAAAAGGATGAGTTTGCATCTACTTTACTTTTGGAGAAAATTCAAAACATTCATTATTCAATAGGGCCCAAAATATCAAAAACCAGCGGTTTGAATGAACACACATTTCTTGGTAGAATCGTGCAGGACTGAAATTTTTGATGTTTTTCTACTCCTCTCATGAGCCCAAACAAGTCTCTAAAAGCATGAGTTTGCAACTACTTTACTTTTGGAGAAAATTCAAAACATTCATTATTCAATAGAGCCCAATAGCAAAAATTAGGTTTTGAATGAAGAATCACATTTCTTGGTAGAATCATGCAGGATTGAAATTTTTGATGGTTTTTTACTCCTCTCAACAGCCCAAACAAGTTTCTAAAAGGATGAGTTTGCAACTACTTTACTTTTGGAGAAAATTCAAAACATTCATTATTCAATAGGGCCCAAACTAACAAAAACCAGCGGTTTCAATGAACACACATTTCTTGGTAGAATCATGCAGGACTGAAATTTTTGATGTTTTTCTACTCCTCTCATGAGCCCAAACAAGTCTCTAAAAGCATGAGTTTGCAACTACTTTACTTTTGGAGAAAATTCAAAACATTCATTATTCAATAGAGCCCAATAGCAAAAACCAGCGTTTTGAATGAAGAATCACATTTCTTGGTAGAATCATGCAGGATTGAAATTTTTGATGGTTTTTTACTCCTCTCAACAGCCCAAACAAGTTTCTAAAAGGATGAGTTTGCAACTACTTTACTTTTGGAGAAAATTAAAAACATTCATTATACAATAGGGCCCAAACTATCAAAAACCAGCGGTTTGAATGAACACACATTTCTTGGTAGAATCATGCAGGACTGAAATTTTTGATGTTTTTCTACTCCTCTCATGAGCCCAAACAAGTCTCTAAAAGCATGAGTTTGCAACTACTTTACTTTTGGAGAAAATTCAAAACATTCACTATTCAATAGAGCCCAATAGCAAAAATCAGGTTTTGAATGAAGAATCACATTTCTTGGTAAAATCATGCATGATTGAAATTTTTGATGGTTTTTACTCCTCTCAACAGCCCAAACAAGTTTCTAAAAGGATGAGTTTGCAACTACTTTACTTTTGGAGAAAATTCAAAACATTCATTATTCAATAGGGCCCAAACTATCAAAAACCAGCGGTTTCAATGAACACACATTTCTTGGTAGAATCATGCAGGACTGAAATTTTTGATGTTTTTTTTCTCCTCTCATGAGCCCAAACAAGTCTCTAAAAGCATGAGTTTGCAACTACTTTACTTTTGGAGAAAATTCAAAACATTCATTATTCAATAGAGCCCAATAGCAAAAACCAGCGTTTTGAATGAAGAATCACATTTCTTGGTAGAATCATGCAGGATTGAAATTTTTGATGGTTTTTTACTCCTCTCATGAGCCCAAACAAGTCTCTAAAAGCATGAGTTTGCAACTACTTTACTTTTGGAGAAAATTCAAAACATTCATTATTCAATAGGGCCCAAACTATCACAAACCAGTGGATTCAATGAACACACATTTCTTGGTAGAATCATGCAGGACTGAAATTTTTGATGTTTTTCTACTCCTCTCATGAGCCCAAACATGTCTCTAAAGCATGAGTTTGCAACTACTTTACTTTTGGAGAAAATTCAAAACATTCATTATTCAATAGAGCCCAATAGCAAAAACCAGCGTTTTGAATGAAGAATTACATTTCTTGGTAGAATCATGCAGGATTGAAATTTTTGATGGATTTTTACTCCTCTCAACAGCCCAAACAAGTTTCTAAAAGGATGAGTTTGCAACTACTTTACTTTTGGAGAAAATTCAAAACATTCATTATTCAATAGGGCCCAAACTATCAAAAACCAGCGGTTTCAATGAACACACATTTCTTGGTAGAATCATGCAGGACTGAAATTTTTGATGTTTTTCTACTCCTCTCATGAGCCCAAACAAGTCTCTAAAAGCATGAGTTTGCAACTACTTTACTTTTGGAGAAAATTCAAAACATTGGCGTGGCCAGCGTCTGAGCTGAATGGAAGCCTGAGCTCTGAGCTCCTCCACAGGGCAGCCTACCAAGCGCTATTAACAAGCGATTTACAAGCCAGGACTGGCTGAAAACTTGTGGGAACCTCCATAGACACCAGCGGTGCCCCCACACTATGGATCTGCTCAGTAAAAAAGCAGAAAAAGGAAAGAAAACAGAGCGCTCTCCCCTCATGCTGAGGAGCCAAGATGGCGCCCGCCTCACAGCAGCAGCCACAGCCTGCAGCCCCAGCCTGAGCGGTACACAGCGGCAAAGGACGCCACAGCGGCTGAAGCATGCAGCATTCAAGTCAGGGGGTAAGTCTACCCCTGCCCCAGCTAAAACCGCCACTCTGCAGGCTAATAGAAGCGCTAATTTACACATTAAAAGTAGCGCTGAGGTGAAAGGAGCGTGATCATCCAGTTGGTAGAATGTCTCAAGTGGGGTACCACAGGGCTCTGTCCTGGGCCCTGTATTGTTCAACATCTTTATCAACGATTTAGATGAAGGAATTGAGGGTAAACTGATTAAATTTGCTGATGACACAAAGCTAGGAGGGATAGCTAATACTAGAGAAGAGAGAGAGAGGATTCAAAAAGATTTAAATAAACTGGAGAAGTGGGCAGCAACTAACAGAATGGTTTTTAACAGGGAGAAATGCAAAGTACTACATCTGGGCAATAAAAATGGAAAAAGCATATATAGAATGGGAGGAATAGGGCTAAGTGACAGCACATGTGAAAAAGACTTGGGTATACTAATAGATCACAGACTGAATATGAGTCAACAGTGTGATGCAGCAGCAAAAAAGGCAAATGCAATTCTAGGATGTATTAACAGAAGCATACAGTCTAGATCACGTGAAGTCATTATTTCCCTCTACTCCTCTTTGGTCAGACCTCATCTGGAATATTGTGTCCAGTTTTGGGCACCACATTTTAAAAAAGACATCAACAAACTGGAGCAAGTTCAGAAAAGAGCGACCAGAATGGTGACCGGTCTGCAAACCCTGTCTTATGAGGAAAGGTTGCAGGATTTGGGAATGTTTAGTTTGCAAAAGAGAAGACTGAGAGGAGACTTAATAGCTGTCTACAAATATCTAAAGGGCTGTCACATTGTAGAAGGATCAACTTTATTCTCATTTGCACAAGGAAAGACTAGAAGCAATGGGATGAAACTGAATGGGAGGAGACACAGATTAGATATTAGAAAAAACTTTTTGACAGTTAGAGTGATCAATGAGTGGAACAGGCTGCCACGAGAAGTGGGGAGTTCTCCTTCAATGGAAGTCTTCAAACAGAGGCTGGACAGACATCTGACTGGGATGATTTAGCGAATCCTGCTTTGAGCAGGGGGTTGGACCAGATGGCCCAGGAGGTCCCTTCCAACTCTACGATTCTATGATTCTATGATTCTATGATGCCTATCTCGCGAGAGTGACCGGGGGACAAGCGAGACTACGCAACAGATACGCAATTTGCGTAACTTAAGCAAAAATACAGCACAGCTTGTGAATTATGGTGCAGCAGCACCGCTGACCGCTGATATGGAGGAGACAAATGTATTAAGGGGTTCCTCATCCTGTCCTGACATCTCCAATGTGTCAGATACTCCTCTAACGCCATTACAGAGGGAAATGTCTCCTTTCTCAGTGACTAGCCGCAGATTTAGCAGCAGCTCAGCTGAGATGCAACAGGAATTACAAATTGAGGACTCCTGTCCTTCTGATAATCCCATACCGGAGAACATTTTACACGTTTTAACAGAGGTGGAGGCTACCAGCAATACAGCCTCAGAAATATTTATTAAAAACATGCTATGCCTTCTAGCAAAGACATTTCAGAAACAACTGGAGGGCTATAATACAAATCTCCAAAATAACATAGACGGTCTGGGCCAGAGAGTGGACCATCTTGAATCCAAAATGGAAGAATTGGTTAAATCCCATAATAATTTGATAGATGAACACTATGCCCTAGAAAAAGAGGTTGTCTTCTTAAAATCAAGGTTGATAGAGCAAGAAGACAGAAGTAGAAGGAACAACCTTAAATTCAGGGGAATACCTGAAAATGTCAAAGACAGAGACCTTAATGCATATGTGCAAAAGATGCTCCATACAATACTTCCAGGGGCCTCTAAAGGGGACCTATTGATGGAACGTATACACAGACTCCCCAAGTCCAAATATGCCCCAGACAGAGCCCCAAGAGATGTCATTGCATATTTTCATTATTTCCTGACAAAGGAGGACATTCTGAGGAGAAGTAAGCAATCACCTATATTACCAAGGCCATATGAGGATATCAAGATTTTTGCAGACTTCTCAAAAGCTACCCTGCAGAAAAGGAGAGACTTCTTTCCAATCACTGCACATCTGAGGAAACACAAGATTTTATACAGATGGGGTTTCCCTACAAAAATTCTAGTCATGAAAGAGAATACCACTTTTGCCTTGTCTAATATTGATAACTGTAATAGTTTTTTCCAAGATTTAGGTATCCCTCCACTGGAGACTCCACCATCATCATCATTCTACAATCAAGAAAGGAATATCCCCTTGCAGCAGCAAAGACGCCTTTCCCAGTCCTGGAATACGCAAAAGAAAAGAAAATAGACTTGGTGGGTACTGACCCTGGCTTTAGGCCTGAACTTTCTCTTTTTCACTCCCCACGTGATAACAGAGACATTCTCTCGGTACCATTTCTTTTGAGAAATCTAAATTTGTCTAGTTTATAAGTTTTGTTCTGTTCTAGGTTGTAACATGTTTTTGTTTACAGGCACACCAGGCACTAACAAAAAATCACTAAGGAAACCCACTGTCTTTTGGATGTATTTTCGGGTGAAATGTTCTGTTTCAGTGAATCATCTAATGCTTTTTTTCCTTCCTGACACATTATGGAATTGAGGGTACTGTCATTTAATGTAAATGGGCTCAATAGCCCATTCAAGAGATTTGCTTTGTGGAAGGAGATTAAAAAATTGAAGGCCAACATAGCAATGATACAAGAAACACACCTTCTAGAAATTGATAACACAAGACTCAAAAATAAAGACTTCCCTCAGATTTTCTTTTCTAACACTGAGGGAAAGAAAAAAGCTGGGGTGGCCATCGCCTTCCACAAAGATTTGCCAATAGTGGTCTCAGACATATATGGGGACAGCAATGGTAGACAACTTGCTATTAATTTTACTTTGGAGGGTGTGGAATATACAGTGGTAAACGTATACACCCCTAATGTCCGACAAATTAGTTTTCTAAATAAGGTCAAGAAGAAATTGTCCAATTTTAGTAGAGGTCACATAATCTGGGGAGGAGATTTTAATTGTATAGTTGACCCAAATACTGATTGCTCATCTGATGCCCCATATTATAGAAGCGTGAATCTGGGAAGGTGGTTGGGAGATTCCAATTTGCATGACAGCTGTAAGATATTGAACTCTACCTCAAGAGAATACACAAGATTTTGTCCACACAACAAGTCTTACACTAGGATTGATCATGTGTTCACTAGCTTCTCGCTACTAGACTCATACATAGATTTCCAGACTGGTCCTATTACATGGTCAGACCATGCCCCAATCCTACTGACCTTACATACTTCCTCCATGATCCCAAAACAATACAATTGGAGATATAGTAAATTCACTGTTGACTCCCCAGAAAACATATCATTAGCAAAGAATGTCTTAATGAACTACTTCAAAGAGAACTGTTCCCAAGAAATTACACCTGAAACATTGTGGCTAGCACACAAATGTGTCATTAGGGGTCATCTGATCCAAGTTGCTTCGAGACAAAAAAGGGCAAGAGAGAGCCAACAGAGGATGTTGTTAGAACAGATCCAAAAATTAGAATCCCAAGCTAAAGCAGACAAAAATTTTGCTAAATATAATGAATTGTACTCCCTTAGACTGGAACTTAGGAATCTCCTCATCAACTTATATGAGAAAAAGACTTTATTTAATAGGGCAGGGTTTTATGTTAATAATAATAAGTTCTCCAAAAATATGGCAAATAGGTTTAAACCCATAAATAAAAAACATCCAATCAAAAAAATAACCCAAAGCTCAAAGACTATAGAAAAACCCAAAGAGATAGCCCTAGCCTTTGAGAGCTACTATTCTAAATTATACAACATAGGAAACAATGGAGCTCATCCCTCTCCTTCACCAGAGATGATAAATAATTTTTTGGAAAAAGTAAAGCTGGGATCTTTGTCTCTAAAGCAGAAGGAGTCACTTGACGCACCCTTTACTGAGGGTGAGGTCTCTTTTGCGATGAATAATCTTAAAAATGACAAGGCTCCAGGTCCAGATGGCTTTCCTATAGAGTATTATAAAGAATTTAAAAAGGAACTCATCCCACACTTAACTAATGCCCTGAATTTTATTAAATCAGAAGGAAAGTGCAGCACAGATATGCTGAGAGCCACAATAGTGGTGATTCCCAAACCAGATAAAGATTCGACCAAAATCGAAAACTATAGGCCTATTTCTCTCCTAAATGTGGATATCAAGATCTACGCAAAAATATTAGCAGAAAGATTACAGGACGTTGTTCCATTCCTTATACATCCCGATCAAGTCGGTTTTGTAAAATCTAGGCAAACTTCAGACAGTTCTAGAAGTGTCCTGCATCACTTATATTCATGCTACAAAAATAGGATTTCCAGTTTGTTTGTGGCTCTTGACGCTGAAAAGGCCTTTGACCGGATCAATTGGGCCTATGCCTTTACAGTATTGGAGAAAATGGGTTTTGGTGGGGAGATGATGAGAAGTATTCGAGCTTTATACTCTCGGCCATCTGCCTCTGTGCTGGTCAACAACACAATGTCAGATACATTTTTTATAACTAATGGGACAAGACAGGGATGTCCTCTATCCCCAATAATTTTTATCCTGAGCCTGGAACCTTTGGCTCAAATGATAAGGGATTCTGGTGAAGTACACGGTGTACAATTGAAAGATTCAGAGCATAAGATTAACCTCTATGCAGATGACATTATGCTCACACTCACAAATCCAACTGATTCCCTGGAAAAGATATGGGATATCATAAATTTATTTGGCTCAGTTTCATACTATAAATTAAATGTAAAAAAGACTAATGTTCTATCACTTTTCCTTTCAGCCTCTACGAAACAGCAACTAAGAGACAAGTATCCCTTTAATTGGGACTGTACCAGGATACCGTACTTAGGAATTTGGCTCACAGGTAACCCCATGCATATGAGTGAGGTAAACATGGATCACCTTCTACAGTCTCTCGACCTTAAGTTGAAGGAACTGTCGAAGACCCCAGCCACATGGATGGGCAGAATAGTGCTATATAAGATGTTCTGCCTACCCAAAGTCCTGTTTTTATACAGGAACGTCCCTCTGCCTATATCTGTACAGTATATACAAAAACTAACACACCAGATGAACAAATTTATTTGGAACAATGGGAAACCTAGAGTGAAAAAGCGCACTCTACTTAAATCCAAGGAGAAAGGGGGGGTGGCCATACCAGATCTTGAGGCATATTATTATGCCACTATGACTGAACTGACAAAAGGCTGGTTTGTGGAACAGACAGACCTGGGGTGGCCAAATATTGAAAGGGATATGATGCCCAATAGGGAACCAGTTTTATTCATAACCTACTTCCTTCTACATAGAAGGGAAATTAGGAAAATAGATAATCCCATACTTAAGGCCTCTATGTTGTGCTGGTCGTGTGTATGCAAAAGAAAGACTAGCTCTTCCTCTTTTTCACTCGAGAGGTTGAGACTCCCTTATCTGTCTCCTGTCAGGACTTCTCTAAGACCTATATTTGACAGCTGGACCAAATTTCCGATCACCTTTGTAGATGACTTGATAGACAATAACAGAGTCATACCCTTTGAGTTATTAAAGAACAGATTTGGGGTTCCCAATTCGGAGTATATGACATATCTCCTACTCAAGGAAGAATACAACAAATATAAGAAATACCTTTTTAGAGTGGTTCCAATTGACCTTACTATTAACAATTTTCTATTTAATATGTCATCTAGACATAAGAGTTATCTTAGACCCTTATATAATAGCCTGACCAACAAAGACACCTTCACCAATGAAGGATGCTTTGAAAAATGGGAAACCACATTACAGAGACAGATATATGGTCCTCAGTGGATCTCCTCTCTTAAAATTGCAATCAAATCCACAAGATGTATGAATATACTAGAAACGCATTACAAATTAATTCATAGATATTACCTTACCCCAAATAGATTGAAACATTTTGGAGGGGGGGGATCTGGAATGTGTTGGCGTAACTGTGGATCTCAGGCAGATTTATTACATGTTTTTTGGGGATGCCCTATGCTGAAGTTGTACTGGTCCAGGGTGTTCGATTTGCTTTCACTCATATGCAATTGGTGTATTCAACCACAACCTGCTCTAGCCTTGTTACTAATAGACATACATAGATTTAAAAGAAATAAATTTCTGGCGGCTCATATCCTTATGTCTGCAGCCTTCCTTGTAGCGAAGGGTTGGAACAGGAAGCAACCTCCAGACATTGTCACCCTTATTTTACTGGTGGACAAACATTGTGTCTACAAGAAAATTCACTATATTAATAAAAGCTTAATTAAAATATTTGATGACAGATGGTATAAATGGATGGAACTAAAGTCTAAAATAGAAAAAGATTTCATATCCTGAACTCATATTTTACTTCTTATGGTTTATGATGTGCCAATATTTCACATATTCAAGTGCCTAAATTTACCTTTCTTTTTATTGTTTCTTTCTGGTACTATTTGTTTAGTGTTTACTACATTTACTCTCAATGTTGATATACTATTGAAATGTCATCATATTGTGATGTATTCATATTTTTTTTTACATCAGTACAATAACTTACTTAGATGAGTCTGTACAAATGTAAATTTTACATTCTGCCTACTATTCTGAAAATTCTAATAAAAATTATTGTTAAAGAAAATTCAAAACATTCATTATTCAATAGAGCCCAATAGCAAAAACCAGCGTTTTGAATGAAGAATCACATTTCTTGGTAGAATCATGCAGGATTGAAATTTTTGATGGTTTTTTACTCCTCTCAACAGCCCAAACAAGTTTCTAAAAGGATGAGTTTGCAACTACTTTACTTTTGGAGAAAATTCAAAACATTCATTATTCAATAGGGCCCAAACTATCAAAAACCAGCGGTTTCAATGAACACACATTTCTTGGTAGAATCATGCAGGACTGAAATTTTTGATGTTTTTCTACTCCTCTCATGAGCCCAAACAAGTCTCTAAAAGCATGAGTTTGCAACTACTTTACTTTTGGAGAAAATTCAAAACATTCATTATTCAATAGAGCCCAATAGCAAAAACCAGCGTTTTGAATGAAGAATCACATTTCTTGGTAGAATCATGCAGGATTGAAATTTTTGATGGTTTTTTACTCCTCTCAACAGCCCAAACAAGTTTCTAAAAGGATGAGTTTGCAACTACTTTACTTTTGGAGAAAATTCAAAACATTCATTATTCAATAGGGCCCAAACTATCAAAAACCAGCGGTTTCAATGAACACACATGTCTTGGTAGAATCATGCAGGACTGAAATTTTTGATGTTTTTCTACTCATCTCATGAGCCCAAACAAGTCTCTAAAAGCATGAGTTTGCAACTACTTTACTTTTGGAGAAAATTCAAAACATTCAATATTCAATAGGGCCCAAACTATCAAAAACCAGTGGTTTCAATGAACACACATTTCTTGGTAGAATCATGCAGGACTGAAATTTTTGATGTTTTTCTACTCCTCTCATGAGCCCAAACAAGTCTCTAAAAGCATGAATTTGCAACTACTTTACTTTTGGAGAAAATTCAAAACATTCATTATTCAATAGAGCCCAATAGCAAAAACGAGCGTTTTGAATGAAGAATCACATTTCTTGGTAGAATCATGCAGGATTGAAATTTTTGATGGTTTTTTACTCCTCTCAACAGCCCAAACAAGTTTCTAAAAGGATGAGTTTGCAACTACTTTACTTTTGGAGAAAATTCAAAACATTCATTATTCAATAGGGCCCAAACTATCAAAAACCAGCGGTTTCAATGAACACACATTTCTTGGTAGAATCATGCAGGACTGAAATTTTTGATGTTTTTCTACTCCTCTCATGAGCCCAAACAAGTCTCTAAAAGCATGAGTTTGCAACTACTTTACTTTTGGAGAAAATTCAAAACATTCACTATTCAATAGAGCCCAATAGCAAAAATCAGGTTTTGAATGAAGAATCACATTTCTTGGTAAAATCATGCAGGATTGAAATTTTTGATGGTTTTTTACTCCTCTCAACAGCCCAAACAAGTCTCTAAAAGCATGAGTTTGCAACTACTTTACTTTTGGAGAAAATTCAAAACATTCATTATTCAATAGGGCCCAAACTATCAAAAACCAGCGGTTTCAATGAACACACATTTCTTGGTAGAATCATGCAGGACTGAAATTTTTGATGTTTTTCTACTCCTCTCATGAGCCCAAACAAGTCTCTAAAAGCATGCGTTTGCAACTACTTTACTTTTGGAGAAAATTCAAAACATTCATTATTCAATAGAGCCCAATAGCAAAAACCAGCGTTTTGAATGAAGAATCACATTTCTTGGTAGAATCATGCAGGATTGAAATTTTTGATGATTTTTTACTCCTCTCAACAGCCCAAACAAGTTTCTAAAAGGATGAGCTTGCAACTACTTTACTTTTGGAGAAAATTCAAAACATTCATTATTCAATAGGGCCCAAACTATCAAAAACCAGCGGTTTCAATGAACACACATTTCTTGGTAGAATCATGCAGGACTGAAATTTTTGATGTTTTTCTACTCCTCTCATGAGCCCAAACAAGTCTCTAAAAGCATGAGTTTGCAACTACTTTACTTTTGGAGAAAATTCAAAACATTCATTATTCAATAGAGCCCAATAGCAAAAATCAGGTTTTGAATGAAGAATCACATTTCTTGGTAGAATCATGCAGGATTGAAATTTTTGATGGTTTTTTACTCCTCTCAACAGCCCAAACAAGTTTCTAAAAGGATGAGTTTGCAACTACTTTACTTTTGGAGAAAATTCAAAACATTCATTATTCAATAGGGCCCAAAATATCAAAAACCAGCGGTTTGAATGAACACACATTTCTTGGTAGAATCGTGCAGGACTGAAATTTTTGATGTTTTTCTACTCCTCTCATGAGCCCAAACAAGTCTCTAAAAGGATGAGTTTGCAACTACTTTACTTTTGGAGAAAATTCAAAACATTCATTATTCAATAGAGCCCAATAGCAAAAAACAGCGTTTTGAATGAAGAATCACATTTCTTGGTAGAATCATGCAGGATTGAAATTTTTGATGGTTTTTTACTCCTCTCAACAGCCCAAACAAGTTTCTAAAAGGATGAGTTTGCAACTACTTTACTTTTGGAGAAAATTCAAAACATTCATTATTCAATAGAGCCCAATAGCAAAAACCAGCGTTTTGAATGAAGAATCACATTTCTTGGTAGAATCATGCAGGATTGAAATTTTTGATGGTTTTTTACTCCTCTCAACAGCCCAAACAAGTTTCTAAAAGGATGAGTTTGCAACTACTTTACTTTTGGAGAAAATTCAAAACATTCATTATTCAATAGGGCCCAAACTATCAAAAACCAGCGGTTTCAATGAACACACATTTCTTGGTAGAATCATGCAGGACTGAAATTTTTGATGTTTTTCTACTCCTCTCATGAGCCCAAACAAGTCTCTAAAAGCATGAGTTTGCAACTACTTTACTTTTGGAGAAAATTCAAAACATTCATTATTCAATAGAGCCCAATAGCAAAAATCAGGTTTTGAATGAAGAATCACATTTCTTGGTAGAATCATGCAGGATTGAAATTTTTGATGGGTTTTTACTCCTCTCAACAGCCCAAACAAGTTTCTAAAAGGATGAGTTTGCAACTACTTTACTTTTGGAGAAAATTCAAAACATTCATTATTCAATAGGGCCCAAAATATCAAAAACCAGCGGTTTGAATGAACACACATTTCTTGGTAGAATCGTGCAGGACTGAAATTTTTGATGTTTTTCTACTCCTCTCATGAGCCCAAACAAGTCTCTAAAAGCATGAGTTTGCAACTACTTTACTTTTGGAGAAAATTCAAAACATTCATTATTCAATAGAGCCCAATAGCAAAAATTAGGTTTTGAATGAAGAATCACATTTCTTGGTAGAATCATGCAGGATTGAAATTTTTGATGGTTTTTTACTCCTCTCAACAGCCCAAACAAGTTTCTAAAAGGATGAGTTTGCAACTACTTTACTTTTGGAGAAAATTCAAAACATTCATTATTCAATAGGGCCCAAACTATCAAAAACCAGCGGTTTCAATGAACACACATTTCTTGGTACAATCATGCAGGACTGAAATTTTTGATGTTTTTCTACTCCTCTCATGAGCCCAAACAAGTCTCTAAAAGCATGAGTTTGCAACTACTTTACTTTTGGAGAAAATTCAAAACATTCATTATTCAATAGAGCCCAATAGCAAAAACCAGCGTTTTGAATGAAGAATCACATTTCTTGGTAGAATCATGCAGGATTGAAATTTTTGATGGTTTTTTACTCCTCTCAACAGCCCAAACAAGTTTCTAAAAGGATGAGTTTGCAACTACTTTACTTTTGGAGAAAATTAAAAACATTCATTATTCAATAGGGCCCAAACTATCAAAAACCAGCGGTTTGAATGAACACACATTTCTTGGTAGAATCATGCAGGACTGAAATTTTTGATGTTTTTCTACTCCTCTCATGAGCCCAAACAAGTCTCTAAAAGCATGAGTTTGCAACTACTTTACTTTTGGAGAAAATTCAAAACATTCACTATTCAATTGAGCCCAATAGCAAAAATCAGGTTTTGAATGAAGAATCACATTTCTTGGTAAAATCATGCAGGATTGAAATTTTTGATGGTTTTTACTCCTCTCAACAGCCCAAACAAGTTTCTAAAAGGATGAGTTTGCAACTACTTTACTTTTGGAGAAAATTCAAAACATTCATTATTCAATAGGGCCCAAACTATCAAAAACCAGCGTTTTCAATGAACACACATTTCTTGGTAGAATCATGCAGGACTTAAATTTTTGATGTTTTTCTTCTCCTCTCATGAGCCCAAACAAGTCTCTAAAAGCATGAGTTTGCAACTACTTTACTTTTGGAGAAAATTCAAAACATTCATTATTCAATAGAGCCCAATAGCAAAAACCAGCGTTTTGAATGAAGAATCACATTTCTTGGTAGAATCATGCAGGATTGAAATTTTTGATGGTTTTTTACTCCTCTCAACAGCCCAAACAAGTTTCTAAAAGGATGAGTTTGCAACTACTTTACTTTTGGAGAAAATTCAAAACATTCATTATTCAATAGGGCCCAAACTATCAAAAACCAGCGGTTTCAATGAACACACATTTCTTGGTAGAATCATGCAGGACTGAAATTTTTGATGTTTTTCTACTCCTCTCATGAGCCCAAACAAGTCTCTAAAAGCATGAGTTTGCAACTACTTTACTTTTGGAGAAAATTCAAAACATTCATTATTCAATAGGGCCCAAACTATCAAAAACCAGCGGTTTGAATGAACACACATTTCTTGGTAGAATCATGCAGGACTGAAATTTTTGATGTTTTTCTACTCCTCTCATGAGCCCAAACAAGTCTCTAAAAGCATGAGTTTGCAACTACTTTACTTTTGGAGAAAATTCAAAACATTCATTATTCAATAGAGCCCAATAGCAAAAACCAGCGTTTTGAATGAAGAATTACATTTCTTGGTAGAATCATGCAGGATTGAAATTTTTGATGGTTTTTTACTCCTCTCAACAGCCCAAACAAGTTTCTAAAAGGATGAGTTTGCAACTACTTTACTTTTGGAGAAAATTCAAAACATTCATTATTCAATAGGGCCCAAACTATCAAAAACCAGCCGTTTCAATGAACACACATGTCTTGGTAGAATCATGCAGGACTGAAATTTTTGATGTTTTTCTACTCATCTCATGAGCCCAAACAAGTCTCTAAAAGCATGAGTTTGCAACTACTTTACTTTTGGAGAAAAATCAAAACATTCATTATTCAATAGAGCCCAATAGCAAAAAGCAGCGTTTTGAATGAAGAATCACATTTCTTGGTAGAATCATGCAGGATTGAAATTTTTGATGGTTTTTTACTCCTCTCAACAGCCCAAACAAGTTTCTAAAAGGATGAGTTTGCAACTACTTTACTTTTGGAGAAAATTCAAAACATTCATTATTCAATAGGGCCCAAACTATCAAAAACCAGCGGTTTCAATGAACACACATTTCTTGGTAGAATCATGCAGGACTGAAATTTTTGATGTTTTTCTACTCCTCTCATGAGCCCAATCAAGTCTCTAAAAGCATGAGTTTGCAACTACTTTACTTTTGGAGAAAATTCAAAACATTCATTATTCAATAGAGCCCAATAGCAAAAACCAGTGTTTTGAATGAAGAATCACATTTCTTGGTAGAATCATGCAGGATTGAAATTTTTGATGGTTTTTTACTCCTCTCAACAGCCCAAACAAGTTTCTAATAGGATGAGTTTGCAACTACTTTACTTTTGGAGAAAATTCAAAACATTCATAATTCAATAGGGCCCAAACTATCAAAAACCAGCGGTTTGAATGAACACATTTCTTGGTAGAATCATGCAGGACTGAAATTTTTGATGTTTTTCTACTCCTCTCATGAGCCCAAACAAGTCTCTAAAAGCATGAGTTTGCAACTACTTTACTTTTGGAGAAAATTCAAAACATTCATTATTCAATAGAGCCCAATAGCAAAAACCAGCGTTTTGAATGAAGAATCACATTTCTTGGTAGAATCATGCAGGATTGAAATTTTTGATGGTTTTTTACTCCTCTCAACAGCCCAAACAAGTTTCTAAAAGGATGAGTTTGCAACTACTTTACTTTTGGAGAAAATTCAAAACATTCATTATTCAATAGGGCCCAAACAATCAAAAACCAGCGGTTTCAATGAACACACATTTCTTGGTAGAATCATGCAGGACTGAAATTTTTGATGTTTTTCTACTCCTCTCATGAGCCCAAACAAGTCTCTAAAAGCATGAGTTTGCAACTACTTTACTTTTGGAGAAAATTCAAAACATTCATTATTCAATAGGGCCCAAACTATCAAAAACCAGCGGTTTCAATGAACACACATTTCTTGGTAGAATCATGCAGGACTGAAATTTTTGATGTTTTTCTACTCCTCTCATGAGCCCAAACAAGTCTCTAAAAGCATGAGTTTGCAACTACTTTACTTTTGGAGAAAATTCAAAACATTCATTATTCAATAGAGCCCAATAGCAAAAACCAGCGTTTTGAATGAAGAATTACATTTCTTGGTAGAATCATGCAGGATTGAAATTTTTGATGGTTTTTACTCCTCTCAACAGCCCAAACAAGTTTCTAAAAGGATGAGTTTGCAACTACTTTACTTTTGGAGAAAATTCAAAACATTCATTATTCAATAGGGCCCAAACTATCAAAAAACAGCCGTTTCAATGAACACACATGTCTTGGTAGAATCATGCAGGACTGAAATTTTTGATGTTTTTCTACTCATCTCATGAGCCCAAACAAGTCTCTAAAAGCATGAGTTTGCAACTACTTTACTTTTGGAGAAAAATCAAAACATTGGGGGGGCGTGGCCAGCGTCTGAGCTGAATGGAAGCCTGAGCTCTGAGCTCCTCCACAGGGCAGCCTACCAAGCGCTATTAACAAGCGATTTACAAGCCAGGACTGGCTGAAAACTTGTGGGAACCTCCATAGACACCAGCGGTGCCCCCACACTATGGATCTGCTCAGTAAAAAAGCAGAAAAAGGAAAGAAAACAGAGCGCTCTCCCCTCATGCTGAGGAGCCAAGATGGCGCCCGCCTCACAGCAGCAGCCACAGCCTGCAGCCCCAGCCTGAGCGGTACACAGCGGCAAAGGACGCCACAGCGGCTGAAGCATGCAGCATTCAAGTCAGGGGGTAAGTCTACCCCTGCCCCAGCTAAAACCGCCGCTCTGCAGGCTAATAGAAGCGCTAATTTACACATTAAAAGTAGCGCTGAGGTGAAAGGAGCGAGATCTCGCGAGAGTGACCGGGGGACAAGCGAGACTACGCAACAGATACGCAATTTGCGTAACTTAAGCAAAAATACAGCGCAGCTTGTGAATTATGGTGCAGCAGCACCGCTGACCGCTGATATGGAGGAGACAAATGTATTAAGGGGTTCCTCATCCTGTCCTGACATCTCCAATGTGTCAGATACTCCTCTAACGCCATTACAGAGGGAAATGTCTCCTTTCTCAGTGACTAGCCGCAGATTTAGCAGCAGCTCAGCTGAGATGCAACAGGAATTACAAATTGAGGACTCCTGTCCTTCTGATAATCCCATACCGGAGAACATTTTACACGTTTTAACAGAGGTGGAGGCTACCAGTAATACAGCCTCAGAAATATTTATTAAAAACATGCTATGCCTTCTAGCAAAGACATTTCAGAAACAACTGGAGGGCTATAATACAAATCTCCAAAATAACATAGACGGTCTGGGCCAGAGAGTGGACCATCTTGAATCTAAAATGGAAGAATTGGTTAAATCCCATAATAATTTGATAGATGAACACTATGCCCTAGAAAAAGAGGTTGTCTTCTTAAAATCAAGGTTGATAGAGCAAGAAGACAGAAGTAGAAGGAACAACCTTAAATTCAGGGGAATACCTGAAAATGTCAAAGACAGAGACCTTAATGCATATGTGTAAAAGATGCTCCATACAATACTTCCAGGGGCCTCTAAAGGGGACCTATTGATGGAACGTATACACAGACTCCCCAAGTCCAAATATGCCCCAGATAGAGCCCCAAGAGATGTCATTGCATATTTTCATTATTTCCTGACAAAGGAGGACATTCTGAGGAGAAGTAAGCAATCACCTATATTACCAAGGCCATACGAGGATATCAAGATTTTTGCAGACTTCTCAAAAGCTACCCTACAGAAAAGGAGAGACTTCTTTCCAATCACTGCACATCTGAGGAAACACAAGATTTTATACAGATGGGGTTTCCCTACAAAAATTCTAGTCATGAAAGAGAATACCACTTTTGCCTTGTCTAATATTGATAACTGTAATAGTTTTTTCCAAGATTTAGGTATCCCTCCACTGGAGACTCCACCATCATCATCATTCTACAATCAAGAAAGGAATATCCCCTTGCAGCAGCAAAGATGCCTTTCCCAGTCCTGGAATACGCAAAAGAAAAGAAAATAGACTTGGTGGGTACTGACCCTGGCTTTAGGCCTGAACTTTCTCTTTTTCACTCCCCACGTGATAACTGAGAGACATTCTCTCGGTACCATTTCTTTTGAGAAATCTAAATTTGTCTAGTTTATAAGTTTTGTTCTGTTCTAGGTTGTAACATGTTTTTGTTTACAGGCACACCAGGCACTAACAAAAAATCATTAAGGAAACCCACTGTCTTTTGGATGTATTTTCGGGTGAAATGTTCTGTTTCAGTGAATCATCTAATGCTTTTTTTCCTTCCTGACACATTATGGAATTGAGGGTACTGTCATTTAATGTAAATGGGCTCAATAGCCCATTCAAGAGATTTGCTTTGTGGAAGGAGATTAAAAAATTGAAGGCCAACATAGCAATGATACAAGAAACACACCTTCTAGAAATTGATAACACAAGACTCAAAAATAAAGACTTCCCTCAGATTTTCTTTTCTAACACTGAGGGAAAGAAAAAAGCTGGGGTGGCCATCGCCTTCCACAAAGATTTGCCAATAGTGGTCTCAGACATATATAGGGACAGCAATGGTAGACAACTTGCTATTAATTTTACTTTGGAGGGTGTGGAATATACAGTGGAAAACGTATACACCCCTAATGTCCTGCAAATTAGTTTTCTAAATAAGGTCAAGAAGAAATTGTCCAATTTTAGTAGAGGTCACATAATCTGGGGAGGAGATGTTAATTGTATAGTTGACCCAAATACTGATTGTTCATCTGATGCCCCATATTATAGAAGCGTGAATCTGGGAAGATGGTTGGGAGATTCCAATTTGCATGACAGCTGTAAGATATTGAACTCTACCTCAAAAGAATACACAAGATTTTGTCCACATAACAAGTCTTACACTAGGATTGATCATGTGTTCACTAGCTTCTCGCTACTAGACTCATACATAGATTTCCAGACTGGTCCTATTACATGGTCAGATCATGCCCCAATCCTACTGACCTTACATACTTCCTCCATGATCCCAAAACAATACAATTGGAGATATAGTAAATTCACTGTTGACTCCCCAGAAAACATATCATTAGCAAAGAATGTCTTAATGAACTACTTCAAAGAGAACTGTTCCCAAGAAATTACACCTGAAACATTGTGGCTAGCACACAAATGTGTCATTAGGGGTCATCTGATCCAAGTTGCTTCGAGACAAAAAAGGGCAAGAGAGAGCCAACAGAGGATGTTGTTAGAACAGATCCAAAAATTAGAATCCCAAGCTAAAGCAGACAAAAATTTTGCTAAATATAATGAATTGTACTCCCTCAGACTGGAACTTAGGAATCTCCTCATCAACTTATATGAGAAAAAGACTTTATTTAATAGGGCAGGGTTTTATGTTAATAATAATAAGTTCTCCAAAAATATGGCAAATAGGTTTAAACCCATAAATAAAAAACATCCAATCAAAAAAATAACCCAAAGCTCAAAGACTATAGAAAAACCCAAAGAGATAGCCCTAGCCTTTGAGAGCTACTATTCTAAATTATATAACATAGGAAACAATGGAGCTCATCCCTCTCCTTCACCAGAGATGATAAATAATTTTTTGGAAAAAGTAAAGCTGGGATCTTTGTCTCTAAAGCAGAAGGAGTCACTTGACGCACCCTTTACTGAGGGTGAGGTCTCTTTTGCGATGAATAATCTTAAAAATGACAAGGCTCCAGGTCCAGATGGCTTTCCTATAGAGTATTATAAAGAATTTAAAAAGGAACTCATCCCACACTTAACTAATGCCCTGAATTTTATTAAATCAGAAGGAAAGTGCAGCACAGATATGCTGAGAGCCACAATAGTGGTGATTCCCAAACCAGATAAAGATTCGACCAAAATCGAAAACTATAGGCCTATTTCTCTCCTAAATGTGGATATCAAGATCTACGCAAAAATATTAGCAGAAAGATTACAGGACGTTGTTCCATTCCTTATACATCCCGATCAAGTCGGTTTTGTAAAATCTAGGCAAACTTCAGACAGTTCTAGAAGTGTCCTGCATCACTTATATTCATGCTACAAAAATAGGATTTCCAGTTTGTTTGTGGCTCTTGACGCTGAAAAGGCCTTTGACCGGATCAATTGGGCCTATGCCTTTACAGTATTGGAGAAAATGGGTTTTGGTGGGGAGATGATGAGAAGTATTCGAGCTTTATACTCTCGGCCATCTGCCTCTGTGCTGGTCAACAACACGATGTCAGATACATTTTTTATAACTAATGGGACAAGACAGGGATGTCCTCTATCCCCAATAATTTTTATCCTGAGCCTGGAACCTTTGGCTCAAATGATAAGGGATTCTGGTGAAGTACACGGTGTACAATTGAAAGATTCAGAGCATAAGATTAACCTCTATGCAGATGACATTATACTCACACTCACAAATCCAATTGATTCCCTGGAAAAGATATGGGATATCATAAATTTATTTGGCTCAGTTTCATACTATAAATTAAATGTAAAAAAGACTAATGTTCTATCACTTTTCCTTTCAGCCTCTACGAAACAGCAACTAAGAGACAAGTATCCCTTTAATTGGGACTGTACCAGGATACCGTACTTAGGAATTTGGCTCACAGGTAACCCCATGCATATGAGTGAGGTAAACATGGATCACCTTCTACAGTCTCTCGACCTTAAGTTGAAGGAACTGTCGAAGACCCCAGCCACATGGATGGGCAGAATAGTGCTATATAAGATGTTCTGCCTACCCAAAGTCCTATTTTTATACAGGAACGTCCCTCTGCCTATATCTGTACAGTATATACAAAAACTAACACACCAGATGAATAAATTTATTTGGAACAATGGGAAACCTAGAGTGAAAAAGCGCACTCTACTTAAATCCAAGGAGAAAGGGGGGGTGGCCATACCAGATCTTGAGGCATATTATTATGCCACTATGACTGAACTGACAAAAGGCTGGTTTGTGGAACAGACAGACCTGGGGTGGCCAAATATTGAAAGGGATATGATGCCCAAAAGGGAACCAGTTTTATTCATAACCTACTTCCTTCTACATAGAAGGGAAATTATGAAAATAGATAATCCCATACTTAAGGCCTCTATGTTGTGCTGGTCGTATGTATGCAAAAGAAAGACTAGCTCTTCCTCTTTTTTACTCGAGAGGTTGAGACTCCCTTATCTGTCTCCTGTCAGGACTTCTCTAAGACCTATATTTGACAGCTGGACCAAATTTCCGATCACCTTTGTAGATGACTTGATAGACAATAACAGAGTCATACCCTTTGAGTTATTAAAGAACAGATTTGGGGTTCCCAATTCGGAGTATATGACATATCTCCTACTCAAGGAAGAATACAACAAATATAAGAAATACCTTTTTAGAGTGGTTCCAATTGACCTTACTATTAACAATTTTCTATTTAATATGTCATCTAGACATAAGAGTTATCTTAGACCCTTATATAATAGCCTGACCAACAAAGACACCTTCACCAATGAAGGATGCTTTGAAAAATGGGAAACCACATTACAGAGACAGATATATGGTCCCCAGTGGATCTCCTCTCTTAAAATTGCAATCAAATCCACAAGATGTATGAATATACTAGAAACGCATTACAAATTAATTCATAGATATTACCTTACCCCAAATAGATTGAAACATTTTGGAGGGGGGGGATCTGGAATGTGTTGGCGTAACTGTGGATCTCAGGCAGATTTATTACATGTTTTTTGGGGATGCCCTGTGCTGAAGTTGTACTGGTCCAGGGTGTTCGATTTGCTTTCACTCATATGCAATTGGTGTATTCAACCACAACCTGCTCTAGCCTTGTTACTAATAGACATACAGTGCCTACAAGTAGTATTCAACCCCCTGCAGATTTAGCAGGTTTGATAAGATGCAAATAAGTTAGAGCCTTCAAACTTCACACAAGAGCAGGATTTATTAACAGATGCATAAATCTTACAAACCAAAAAGTTATGTTGCTCAGTTAAATTTTAATAAATTTTAAACATAAAAGTGTGGGTCAATTATTATTCAACCCCTAGGTTTAATTTTTTGTGGAATAACCCTTGTTTGCAATTACAGCTAATAATCGTCTTTTATAAGACCTGATCAGGCCGGCACAGGTCTCTGGAGTTATCTTGGCCCACTCCTCCATGCAGATCTTCTCCAAGTTATCTAGGTTCTTTGGGTGTCTCATGTGGACTTTAATCTTGAGCTCCTTCCACAAGTTTTCAATTGGGTTAAGGTCAGGAGACTGACTAGGCCACTCCAACACCTTGATTTTTTGCCTCTTGAACCAGGCCTTGGTTTTCTTGTCTGTGTGCTTTGGGTCGTTGTCTTGTTGGAAGATGAAATGACGACCCATCTTAAGATCCTTGATGGAGGAGCGGAGGTTCTTGGCCAAAATCTCCAGGTAGGCCGTGCTATCCATCTTCCCATGGATGCGGACCAGATGGCCAGGCCCCTTGGCTGAGAAACAGCCCCACAGCATGATGCTGCCACCACCATGCTTGACTGTAGGGATGGTATTCTTGGGGTCGTATGCAGTGCCATCCAGTCTCAAAACGTCACGTGTGTGGTTGGCACCAAAGATCTCGATCTTGGTCTCATCAGACCAGAGAACCTTGAACCAGTCTGTCTCAGAGTCCTCCAAGTGATCATGAGCAAACTGTAGACGAGCCTTGACATGACGCTTTGAAAGTAAAGGTACCTTACGGGCTCGTCTGGAATGGAGACCATTGCGGTGGAGTACGTTACTTATGGTATTGACTGAAACCAATGTCCCCACTGCCATGAGATCTTCCCGGAGCTCCTTCCTTGTTGTCCTTGGGTTAGCCTTGACTCTTCGGACAAGCCTGGCCTCGGCACGGGAGGAAACTTTCAAAGGCTGTCCAGGCTGTGGAAGGCTAACAGTAGTTCCATAAGCCTTCCACTTCCGGATGATGCTCCCAACAGTGGAGACAGGTAGGCCCAACTCCTTGGAAAGGGTTTTGTACCCCTTGCCAGCCTTGTGACCCTCCACGATCTTGTCTCTGATGGCCTTGGAATGCTCCTTTGTCTTTCCCATGTTGACCATGTATGAGTGCTGTTCACAAGTTTGGGGAGGGTCTTAAATAGTCAGAAAAGGCTGGAAAAAGAGATAATTAATCCAAACATGTGAAGCTCATTGTTCTTTGTGCCTGAAATACTTCTTAACACTTTAGGGGAACCAAACAGAAATCTGGTGGTTTGAGGGGTTGAATAATAAATGACCCTCTGAATAAACTTTTCACAATTTAAAAAAAAATTAAACAAAGAAATAACATTCTTTTTTGCTGCAGTGCATTTCACACTTCCAGGCTGATCTACAGTCCAAATGTCACAATGCCAAGTTAATTCCCAATGTGTAAACCTGCTAAATCTGCAGGGGGTTGAATACTACTTGTAGGCACTGTACATAGATTTAAAAGAAATAAATTTCTGGCGGCTCATATCCTTATGTCTGCAGCCTTCCTTGTAGCGAAGGGTTGGAACAGGAAGCAACCTCCAGACATTGTCACCCTTATTTTACTGGTGGACAAACATTGTGTCTACGAGAAGATTCACTATATTAATAAAGGCTTAATTAAAATATTTGATGACAGATGGTATAAATGGATGGAACTAAAGTCTAAAATAGAAAAGGATTTCATATCCTGAACTCATATTTTATTTCTTATGGTTTATGATGTGCCAATATTTCACATATTCAAGTGCCTAAATTTACCTTTCTTTTTATTGTTTCTTTCTGGTACTATTTGTTTAATGTTTATTACATTTACTCTCAATGTTGATATACTATTGAAATGTCATCATATTGTGATGTATTCATATTTTTTTTTTTTTTTTTACATCAGTACAATAACTTACTTAGATGAGTCTGTACAAGTGTAAATTTTATATTCTGCCTACTATTCTGAAAATTCTAATAAAAATTATTGTTAAAGAAAAATCAAAACATTCATTATTCAATAGAGCCCAATAGCAAAAAGCAGCGTTTTGAATGAAGAATCACATTTCTTGGTAGAATCATGCAGGACTGAAATTTTTGATGTTTTTCTACTCCTCTCATGAGCCCAAACAAGTCTCTAAAAGCATGAGTTTGCAACTACTTTACTTTTGGAGAAAATTCAAAACATTCACTATTCAATAGAGCCCAATAGCAAAAATCAGGTTTTGAATGAAGAATCACATTTCTTGGTAAAATCATGCAGGATTGAAATTTTTGATGGTTTTTTACTCCTCTCAACAGCCCAAACAAGTTTCTAAAAGGATGAGTTTGCAACTACTTTACTTTTGGAGAAAATTCAAAACATTCATTATTCAATAGGGCCCAAACTATCAAAAACCAGCGGTTTCAATGAACACACATTTCTTGGTAGAATCATGCAGGACTGAAATTTTTGATGTTTTTCTACTCCTCTCATGAGCCCAAACAAGTCTCTAAAAGCATGAGTTTGCAACTACTTTACTTTTGGAGAAAATTCAAAACATTCATTATTCAATAGAGCCCAATAGCAAAAACCAGCGTTTTGAATGAAGAATCACATTTCTTGGTAGAATCATGCAGGATTGAAATTTTTGATGGTTTTTTACTCCTCTCAACAGCCCAAACAAGTTTCTAAAAGGATGAGTTTGCAACTACTTTACTTTTGGAGAAAATTCAAAACATTCATTATTCAATAGGGCCCAAACTATCAAAAACCAGCGGTTTCAATGAACACACATTTCTTGGTAGAATCATGCAGGACTGAAATTTTTGATGTTTTTTTTCTCCTCTCATGAGCCCAAACAAGTCTCTAAAAGCATGAGTTTGCAACTACTTTACTTTTGGAGAAAATTCAAAACATTCATTATTCAATAGAGCCCAATAGCAAAAACCAGCGTTTTGAATGAAGAATCACATTTCTTGGTAGAATCATGCAGGATTGAAATTTTTGATGGTTTTTTACTCCTCTCAACAGCCCAAACAAGTTTCTAAAAGGATGAGTTTGCAACTACTTTACTTTTGGAGAAAATTCAAAACATTCATTATTCAATAGAGCCCAATAGCAAAAACCAGCGTTTTGAATGAAGAATCACATTTCTTGGTAGAATCATGCAGGATTGAAATGTTTGATGGTTTTTTACTCCTCTCAACAGCCCAAACAAGTTTCTAAAAGGATGAGTTTGCAACTACTTTACTTTTGGAGAAAATTCAAAACATTCATTATTCAATAGGGCCCAAACTATCAAAAATCAGCGGTTTCAATGAACACACATTTCTTGGTAGAATCATGCAGGGCTGAAATTTTTGATGTTTTTCTACTCCTCTCATGAGCCCAAACAAGTCTCTAAAAGCATGAGTTTGCAACTACTTTACTTTTGGAGAAAATTCAAAACATTCACTATTCAATAGAGCCCAATAGCAAAAATCAGGTTTTGAATGAAGAATCACATTTCTTGGTAAAATCATGCAGGATTGAAATTTTTGATGGTTTTTTACTCCTCTCAACAGTCCAAACAAGTCTCTAAAAGCATGAGTTTGCAACTACTTTACTTTTGGAGAAAATTCAAAACATTCATTATTCAATAGGGCCCAAACTATCAAAAACCAGCGGTTTCAATGAACACACATTACTTGGTAGAATCATGCAGGACTGAAATTTTTGATGTTTTTCTACTCCTCTCATGAGCCCAAACAAGTCTCTAAAAGCATGAGTTTGCAACTACTTTACTTTTGGAGAAAATTCAAAACATTCATTATTCAATAGAGCCCAATAGCAAAAACCAGCGTTTTGAATGAAGAATCACATTTCTTGGTAGAATCATGCAGGATTGAAATTTTTGATGGTTTTTTACTCCTCTCAACAGCCCAAACAAGTTTCTAAAAGGATGAGTTTGCAACTACTTTACTTTTCGAGAAAATTCAAAACATTCATTATTCAATAGGGCCCAAACTATCAAAAACCAGCCGTTTCAATGAACACACATGTCTTGGTAGAATCATGCAGGACTGAAATTTTTGATGTTTTTCTACTCATCTCATGAGCCCAAACAAGTCTCTAAAAGCATGAGTTTGCAACTACTTTACTTTTGGAGAAAATTCAAAACATTCATTATTCAATAGAGCCCAATAGCAAAAACCAGCGTTTTGAATGAAGAATCACATTTCTTGGTAGAATCATGCAGGATTGAAATTTTTGATGGTTTTTTACTCCTCTCAACAGCCCAAACAAGTTTCTAAAAGGATGAGTTTGCAACTACTTTACTTTTGGAGAAAATTCAAAACATTCATTATTCAATAGGGCCCAAACTATCAAAAACCAGCGGTTTCAATGAACACACATGTCTTGGTAGAATCATGCAGGACTGAAATTTTTGATGTTTTTCTACTCATCTCATGAGCCCAAACAAGTCTCTAAAAGCATGAGTTTGCAACTACTTTACTTTTGGAGAAAATTCAAAACATTCAATATTCAATAGGGCCCAAACTATCAAAAACCAGCGGTTTCAATGAACACACATTTCCTGGTAGAATCATGCAGGACTGAAATTTTTGATGTTTTTCTACTCCTCTCATGAGCCCAAAAAAAGTCTCTAAAAGCATGAGTTTGCAACTACTTTACTTTTGGAGAAAATTCAAAACATTCATTATTCAATAGAGCCCAATAGCAAAAACGAGCGTTTTGAATGAAGAATCACATTTCTTGGTAGAATCATGCAGGATTGAAATGTTTGATGGTTTTTTACTCCTCTCAACAGCCCAAACAAGTTTCTAAAAGGATGAGTTTGCAACTACTTTACTTTTGGAGAAAATTCAAAACATTCATTATTCAATAAGGCCCAAAATATCAAAAACCAGCGGTTTGAATGAACACACATTTCTTGGTAGAATCGTGCAGGACTGAAATTTTTGATGTTTTTCTACTCCTCTCATGAGCCCAAACAAGTCTCTAAAAGCATGAGTTTGCAACTACTTTACTTTTGGAGAAAATTCAAAACATTCATTATTCAATAGAGCCCAATAGCAAAAATTAGGTTTTGAATGAAGAATCACATTTCTTGGTAGAATCATGCAGGATTGAAATTTTTGATGGTTTTTTACTCCTCTCAACAGCCCAAACAAGTTTCTAAAAGGATGAGTTTGCAACTACTTTACTTTTGGAGAAAATTCAAAACATTCATTATTCAATAGGGCCCAAACTATCAAAAACCAGCGGTTTCAATGAACACACATTTCTTGGTAGAATCATGCAGGACTGAAATTTTTGATGTTTTTCTACTCCTCTCATGAGCCCAAACAAGTCTCTAAAAGCATGAGTTTGCAACTACTTTACTTTTGGAGAAAATTCAAAACATTCATTATTCAATAGAGCCCAATAGCATAAACCAGCGTTTTGAATGAAGAATCACATTTCTTGGTAGAATCATGCAGGATTGAAATTTTTGATGGTTTTTTACTCCTCTCAACAGCCCAAACAAGTTTCTAAAAGGATGAGTTTGCAACTACTTTACTTTTGGAGAAAATTCAAAACATTCATTATTCAATAGGGCCCAAACTATCAAAAACCAGCGGATTCAATGAACACACATTTCTTGGTAGAATCATGCAGGACTGAAATTTTTGATGTTTTTCTACTCCTCTCATGAGCCCAAACAAGTCTCTAAAAGCATGAGTTTGCAACTACTTTACTTTTGGAGAAAATTCAAAACATTCATTATTCAATAGAGCCCAATAGCAAAAACCAGCGTTTTGAATGAAGAATTACATTTCTTGGTAGAATCATGCAGGATTGAAATTTTTGATGGATTTTTACTCCTCTCAACAGCCCAGACAAGTTTCTAAAAGGATGAGTTTGCAACTACTTTACTTTTGGAGAAAATTCAAAACATTCATTATTCAATAGGGCCCAAACTATCAAAAACCAGCGGTTTCAATGAACACACATTTCTTGGTAGAATCATGCAGGACTGAAATTTTTGATGTTTTTCTACTCCTCTCATGAGCCCAAACAAGTCTCTAAAAGCATGAGTTTGCAACTACTTTACTTTTGGAGAAAATTCAAAACATTCATTATTCAATAGAGCCCAATAGCAAAAACCAGCGTTTTGAATGAAGAATCACATTTCTTGGTAGAATCATGCAGGATTGAAATTTTTGATGGTTTTTTACTCCTCTCAACAGCCCAAACAAGTTTCTAAAAGGATGAGTTTGCAACTACTTTACTTTTGGAGAAAATTCAAAACATTCATTATTCAATAGGGCCCAAACTATCAAAAACCAGCGGTTTCAATGAACACACATTTCTTGGTAGAATCATGCAGGACTGAAATTTTTGATGTTTTTCTACTCCTCTCATGAGCCCAAACAAGTCTCTAAAAGCATGAGTTTGCAACTACTTTACTTTTGGAGAAAATTCAAAACATTCATTATTCAATAGAGCCCAATAGCATAAACCAGCGTTTTGAATGAAGAATCACATTTCTTGGTAGAATCATGCAGGATTGAAATTTTTGATGGTTTTTTACTCCTCTCAACAGCCCAAACAAGTTTCTAAAAGGATGAGTTTGCAACTACTTTACTTTTGGAGAAAATTCAAAACATTCATTATTCAATAGGGCCCAAACTATCAAAAACCAGCGGATTCAATGAACACATATTTCTTGGTAGAATCATGCAGGACTGAAATTTTTGATGTTTTTCTACTCCTCTCATGAGCCCAAACAAGTCTCTAAAAGCATGAGTTTGCAACTACTTTACTTTTGGAGAAAATTCAAAACATTCATTATTCAATAGAGCCCAATAGCAAAAACCAGCGTTTTGAATGAAGAATCACATTTCTTGGTAGAATCATGCAGGATTGAAATTTTTGATGGATTTTTACTCCTCTCAACAGCCCAAACAAGTTTCTAAAAGGATGAGTTTGCAACTACTTTACTTTTGGAGAAAATTCAAAACATTCATTATTCAATAGGGCCCAAACTATCAAAGACCAGCGGTTTCAATGAACACACATTTCTTGGTAGAATCATGCAGGACTGAAATTTTTGATGTTTTTCTACTCCTCTCATGAGCCCAAACAAGTCTCTAAAAGCATGAGTTTGCAACTACTTTACTTTTGGAGAAAATTCAAAACATTCATTATTCAATAGAGCCCAATAGCAAAAACCAGCGTTTTGAATGAAGAATCACATTTCTTGGTAGAATCATGCAGGATTGAAATTTTTGATGGTTTTTTACTCCTCTCAACAGCCCAAACAAGTTTCTAAAAGGATGAGTTTGCAACTACTTTACTTTTGGAGAAAATTCAAAACATTCATTATTCAATAGGGCCCAAACTATCAAAAAACAGCGGTTTCAATGAACGCACATTTCTTGGTAGAATCATGCAGGACTGAAATTTTTGATGTTTTTCTACTCCTCTCATGAGCCCAAACAAGTCTCTAAAAGCATGAGTTTGCAACTACTTTACTTTTGGAGAAAATTCAAAACATTCGTTATTCAATAGGGCCCAAACTATCAAAAACCAGCGGTTTGAATGAACACACATTTCTTGGTAGAATCATATAGGACTGAAATTTTTGATGTTTTTCTACTCCTCTCATGAGCCCAAACAAGTCTCTAAAAGCATGAGTTTGCAACTACTTTACTTTTGGAGAAAATTCAAAACATTCATTATTCAATAGAGGCCAATAGCAAAAACCAGCGTTTTGAATGAAGAATCACATTTCTTGGTAGAATCATGCAGGATTGAAATTTTTGATGGTTTTTTACTCCTCTCAACAGCCCAAACAAGTTTCTAAAAGGATGAGTTTGCAACTACTTTACTTTTGGAGAAAATTCAAAACATTCATTATTCAATAGGGCCCAAACTATCAAAAACCAGCGGTTTCAATGAACGCACATTTCTTGGTAGAATCATGCAGGACTGAAATTTTTGATGTTTTTCTACTCCTCTCATGAGCCCAAACAAGTCTCTAAAAGCATGAGTTTGCAACTACTTTACTTTTGGAGAAAATTCAAAACATTCGTTATTCAATAGGGCCCAAACTATCAAAAACCAGCGGTTTCAATGAACACACATTTCTTGGTAGAATCATGCAGGACTGAAATTTTTGATGTTTTTCTACTCCTCTCATGAGCCCAAACAAGTCTCTAAAAGCATGAGTTTGCAACTACTTTACTTTTGGAGAAAATTCAAAACATTCACTATTCAATAGAGCCCAATAGCAAAAATCAGGTTTTGAATGAAGAATCACATTTCTTGGTAAAATCATGCAGGATTGAAATTTTTGATGGTTTTTTACTCCTCTCAACAGCCCAAACACGTTTCTAAAAGGATGAGTTTGCAACTACTTTACTTTTGGAGAAAATTCAAAACATTCATTATTCAATAGGGCCCAAACTATCAAAAACCAGCGGTTTCAATGAACACACATTTCTTGGTAGAATCATGCAGGACTGAAATTTTTGATGTTTTTCTACTCCTCTCATGAGCCCAAACAAGTCTCTAAAAGCATGAGTTTGCAACTACTTTACTTTTGGAGAAAATTCAAAACATTCATTATTCAATAGAGCCCAATAGCAAAAACCAGCGTTTTGAATGAAGAATCACATTTCTTGGTAGAATCATGCAGGATTGAAATTTTTGATGGTTTTTTACTCCTCTCAACAGCCCAAACAAGTTTCTAAAAGGATGAGTTTGCAACTACTTTACTTTTGGAGAAAATTCAAAACATTCATTATTCAATAGGGCCCAAACTATCAAAAACCAGCGGTTTCAATGAACACACATTTCTTGGTAGAATCATGCAGGACTGAAATTTTTGATGTTTTTCTTCTCCTCTCATGAGCCCAAACAAGTCTCTAAAAGCATGAGTTTGCAACTACTTTACTTTTGGAGAAAATTCAAAACATTCATTATTCAATAGAGCCCAATAGCAAAAACCAGCGTTTTGAATGAAGAATCACATTTCTTGGTAGAATCATGCAGGATTGAAATTTTTGATGGTTTTTTACTCCTCTCAACAGCCCAAACAAGTTTCTAAAAGGATGAGTTTGCAACTACTTTACTTTTGGAGAAAATTCAAAACATTCATTATTCAATAGGGCCCAAACTATCAAAAACCAGCGGTTTCAATGAACACACATTTCTTGGTAGAATCATGCAGGACTGAAATTTTTGATGTTTTTCTACTCCTCTCATGAGCCCAAACAAGTCTCTAAAAGCATGAGTTTGCAACTACTTTACTTTTGGAGAAAATTCAAAACATTCATTATTCAATAGAGCCCAATAGCAAAAACCAGCGTTTTGAATGAAGAATCACATTTCTTGGTAGAATCATGCAGGATTGAAATTTTTGATGGTTTTTTACTCCTCTCAACAGCCCAAACAAGTTTCTAAAAGGATGAGTTTGCAACTACTTTACTTTTGGAGAAAATTCAAAACATTCATTATTCAATAGGGCCCAAACTATCAAAAACCAGCGGTTTGAATGAACACACATTTCTTGGTAGAATCATGCAGGACTGAAATTTTTGATGTTTTTCTACTCCTCTCATGAGCCCAAACAAGTCTCTAAAAGCATGAGTTTGCAACTACTTTACTTTTCGAGAAAATTCAAAACATTCACTATTCAATAGAGCCCAATAGCAAAAATCAGGTTTTGAATGAAGAATCACATTTCTTGGTAAAATCATGCAGGATTGAAATTTTTGATGGTTTTTTACTCCTCTCAACAGCCCAAACAAGTTTCTAAAAGGATGAGTTTGCAACTACTTTACTTTTGGAGAAAATTCAAAACATTCATTATTCAATAGGGCCCAAACTATCAAAAACCAGCGGTTTCAATGAACACACATTTCTTGGTAGAATCATGCAGGACTGAAATTTTTGATGTTTTTCTACTCCTCTCATGAGCCCAAACAAGTCTCTAAAAGCATGAGTTTGCAACTACTTTACTTTTGGAGAAAATTCAAAACATTCATTATTCAATAGAGCCCAATAGCAAAAACCAGCGTTTTGAATGAAGAATCACATTTCTTGGTAGAATCATGCAGGATTGAAATTTTTGATGGTTTTTTACTCCTCTCAACAGCCCAAACAAGTTTCTAAAAGGATGAGTTTGCAACTACTTTACTTTTGGAGAAAATTCAAAACATTCATTATTCAATAGGGCCCAAACTATCAAAAACCAGCGGTTTCAATGAACACATTTCTTGGTAGAATCATGCAGGACTGAAATTTTTGATGTTTTTCTACTCCTCTCATGAGCCCAAACAAGTCTCTAAAAGCATGAGTTTGCAACTACTTTACTTTTGGAGAAAATTCAAAACATTCACTATTCAATAGAGCCCAATAGCAAAAATCAGGTTTTGAATGAAGAATCACATTTCTTGGTAAAATCATGCAGGATTGAAATTTTTGATGGTTTTTTACTCCTCTCAACAGCCCAAACAAGTTTCTAAAAGGATGAGTTTGCAACTACTTTACTTTTGGAGAAAATTCAAAACATTCATTATTCAATAGGGCCCAAACTATCAAAAACCAGCGGTTTCAATGAACACACATTTCTTGGTAGAATCATGCAGGACTGAAATTTTTGATGTTTTTCTACTCCTCTCATGAGCCCAAACAAGTCTCTAAAAGCATGAGTTTGCAACTACTTTACTTTTGGAGAAAATTCAAAACATTCATTATTCAATAGAGCCCAATAGCAAAAACCAGCGTTTTGAATGAAGAATCACATTTCTTGGTAGAATCATGCAGGATTGAAATTTTTGATGGTTTTTTACTCCTCTCAACAGCCCAAACAAGTTTCTAAAAGGATGAGTTTGCAACTACTTTACTTTTGGAGAAAATTCAAAACATTCATTATCCAATAGGGCCCAAACTATCAAAAACCAGCGGTTTCAATGAACACACATTTCTTGGTAGAATCATGCAGGACTGAAATTTTTGATGTTTTTCTACTCCTCTCATGAGCCCAAACAAGTCTCTAAAAGCATGAGTTTGCAACTACTTTACTTTTGGAGAAAATTCAAAACATTCATTATTCAATAGGGCCCAAACTATCAAAAACCAGCGGTTTGAATGAACACACATTTCTTGGTAGAATCATGCAGGACTGAAATTTTTGATGTTTTTCTACTCCTCTCATGAGCCCAAACAAGTCTCTAAAAGCATGAGTTTGCAACTACTTTACTTTTGGAGAAAATTCAAAACATTCACTATTCAATAGAGCCCAATAGCAAAAATCAGGTTTTGAATGAAGAATCACATTTCTTGGTAAAATCATGCAGGATTGAAATTTTTGATGGTTTTTTACTCCTCTCAACAGCCCAAACAAGTTTCTAAAAGGATGAGTTTGCAACTACTTTACTTTTGGAGAAAATTCAAAACATTCATTATTCAATAGGGCCCAAACTATCAAAAACCAGCGGTTTCAATGAACACACATTTCTTGGTAGAATCATGCAGGACTGAAATTTTTGATGTTTTTCTACTCCTCTCATGAGCCCAAACAAGTTTCTAAAAGCATGAGTTTGCAACTACTTTACTTTTGGAGAAAATTCAAAACATTCACTATTCAATAGAGCCCAATAGCAAAAATCAGGTTTTGAATGAAGAATCACATTTCTTGGTAAAATCATGCAGGATTGAAATTTTTGATGGTTTTTTACTCCTCTCAACAGCCCAAACAAGTTTCTAAAAGGATGAGTTTGCAACTACTTTACTTTTGGAGAAAATTCAAAACATTCATTATTCAATAGAGCCCAATAGCAAAAATCAGGTTTTGAATGAAGAATCACATTTCTTGGTAAAATCATGCAGGATTGAAATTTTTGATGGTTTTTTACTCCTCTCAACAGCCCAAACAAGTTTCTAAAAGGATGAGTTTGCAACTACTTTACTTTTGGAGAAAATTCAAAACATTCATTATTCAATAGGGCCCAAACTATCAAAAACCAGCGGTTTCAATGAACACACATTTCTTGGTAGAATCATGCAGGACTGAAATTTTTGATGTTTTTCTACTCCTCTCATGAGCCCAAACAAGTCTCTAAAAGCATGAGTTTGCAACTACTTTACTTTTGGAGAAAATTCAAAACATTCATTATTCAATAGAGCCCAATAGCAAAAACCAGCGTTTTGAATGAAGAATCACATTTCTTGGTAGAATCATGCAGGATTGAAATTTTTGATGGTTTTTTACTCCTCTCAACAGCCCAAACAAGTTTCTAAAAGGATGAGTTTGCAACTACTTTACTTTTGGAGAAAATTCAAAACATTCATTATCCAATAGGGCCCAAACTATCAAAAACCAGCGGTTTCAATGAACACACATTTCTTGGTAGAATCATGCAGGACTGAAATTTTTGATGTTTTTCTACTCCTCTCATGAGCCCAAACAAGTCTCTAAAAGCATGAGTTTGCAACTACTTTACTTTTGGAGAAAATTCAAAACATTCATTATTCAATAGGGCCCAAACTATCAAAAACCAGCGGTTTGAATGAACACACATTTCTTGGTAGAATCATGCAGGACTGAAATTTTTGATGTTTTTCTACTCCTCTCATGAGCCCAAACAAGTCTCTAAAAGCATGAGTTTGCAACTACTTTACTTTTGGAGAAAATTCAAAACATTCACTATTCAATAGAGCCCAATAGCAAAAATCAGGTTTTGAATGAAGAATCACATTTCTTGGTAAAATCATGCAGGATTGAAATTTTTGATGGTTTTTTACTCCTCTCAACAGCCCAAACAAGTTTCTAAAAGGATGAGTTTGCAACTACTTTACTTTTGGAGAAAATTCAAAACATTCATTATTCAATAGGGCCCAAACTATCAAAAACCAGCGGTTTCAATGAACACACATTTCTTGGTAGAATCATGCAGGACTGAAATTTTTGATGTTTTTCTACTCCTCTCATGAGCCCAAACAAGTTTCTAAAAGCATGAGTTTGCAACTACTTTACTTTTGGAGAAAATTCAAAACATTCACTATTCAATAGAGCCCAATAGCAAAAATCAGGTTTTGAATGAAGAATCACATTTCTTGGTAAAATCATGCAGGATTGAAATTTTTGATGGTTTTTTTACTCCTCTCAACAGCCCAAACAAGTTTCTAAAAGGATGAGTTTGCAACTACTTTACTTTTGGAGAAAATTCAAAACATTCATTATTCAATAGGGCCCAAACTATCAAAAACCAGCGGTTTCAATGAACACACATTTCTTGGTAGAATCATGCAGGACTGAAATTTTTGATGTTTTTCTACTCCTCTCATGAGCCCAAACAAGTCTCTAAAAGCATGAGTTTGCAACTACTTTACTTTTGGAGAAAATTCAAAACATTCATTATTCAATAGAGCCCAATAGCAAAAACCAGCGTTTTGAATGAAGAATCACATTTCTTGGTAGAATCATGCAGGATTGAAATTTTTGATGGTTTTTTACTCCTCTCAACAGCCCAAACAAGTTTCTAAAAGGATGAGTTTGCAACTACTTTACTTTTGGAGAAAATTCAAAACATTCATTATTCAATAGAGCCCAAACTATCAAAAACCAGCGGTTTCAATGAACACACATTTCTTGGTAGAATCATGCAGGACTGAAATTTTTGATGTTTTTCTACTCCTCTCATGAGCCCAAACAAGTCTCTAAAAGCATGAGTTTGCAACTACTTTACTTTTGGAGAAAATTCAAAACATTCATTATTCAATAGGGCCCAAACTATCCAAAACCAGCGGTTTGAATGAACACACATTTCTTGGTAGAATCATGCAGGACTGAAATTTTTGATGTTTTTCTACTCCTCTCATGAGCACAAACAAGTCTCTAAAAGCATGAGTTTGCAACAACTTTACTTTTGGAGAAAATTCAAAACATTCACTATTCAATAGAGCCCAATAGCAAAAATCAGGTTTTGAATGAAGAATCACATTTCTTGGTAAAATCATGAAGGATTGAAATTTTTGATGGTTTTTTACTCCTCTCAACAGCCCAAACAAGTTTCTAAAAGGATGAGTTTGCAACTACTTTACTTTTGGAGAAAATTCAAAACATTCATTATTCAATAGGGCCCAAACTATCAAAAACCAGCGGTTTCAATGAACACACATTTCTTGGTAGAATCATGCAGGACTGAAATTTTTGATGTTTTTCTACTCCTCTCATGAGCCCAAACAAGTCTCTAAAAGCATGAGTTTGCAACTACTTTACTTTTGGAGAAAATTCAAAACATTCATTATTCAATAGAGCCCAATAGCAAAAACCAGCGTTTTGAATGAAGAATCACATTTCTTGGTAGAATCATGCAGGATTGAAATTTTTGATGGTTTTTTACTCCTCTCAACAGCCCAAACAAGTTTCTAAAAGGATGAGTTTGCAACTACTTTACTTTTGGAGAAAATTCAAAACATTCATTATTCAATAGGGCCCAAACTATCAAAAACCAGCGGTTTCAATGAACACACATTTCTTGGTAGAATCATGCAGGACTGAAATTTTTGATGTTTTTCTACTCCTCTCATGAGCCCAAACAAGTCTCTAAAAGCAAGAGTTTGCAACTACTTTACTTTTGGAGAAAATTCAAAACATTCATTATTCAATAGAGCCCAATAGCAAAAACCAGCGTTTTGAATGAAGAATCACATTTCTTGGTAGAATCATGCAGGATTGAAATTTTTGATGGTTTTTTACTCCTCTCAACAGCCCAAACAAGTTTCTAAAAGGATGAGTTTGCAACTACTTTACTTTTGGAGAAAATTCAAAACATTCATTATTCAATAGGGCCCAAACTATCAAAAACCAGCGGTTTCAATGAACACACATTTCTTGGTAGAATCATGCAGGACTGAAATTTTTGATGTTTTTCTACTCCTCTCATGAGCCCAAACAAGTCTCTAAAAGCATGAGTTTGCAACTACTTTACTTTTGGAGAAAATTCAAAACATTCATTATTCAATAGGGCCCAAACTATCAAAAAACAGCGGTTTGAATGAACACACATTTCTTGGTAGAATCATGCAGGACTGAAATTTTTGATGTTTTTCTACTCCTCTCATGAGCCCAAACAAGTCTCTAAAAGCATGAGTTTGCAACTACTTTACTTTTGGAGAAAATTCAAAACATTCATTATTCTGTAGAGCCCAATAGCAAAAACCAGCGTTTTGAATGAAGAATCACATTTCTTGGTAGAATCATGCAGGATTGAAATTTTTGATGGTTTTTTACTCCTCTCAACAGCCCAAACTAGTTTCTAAAAGGATGAGTTTGCAACTACTTTACTTTTGGAGAAAATTCAAAACATTCATTATTCAATAGGGCCCAAACTATCAAAAACCAGCCGTTTCAATGAACACACATGTCTTGGTAGAATCATGCAGGACTGAAATTTTGAATGTTTTTCTACTCATCTCATGAGCCCAAACAAGTCTCTAAAAGCATGAGTTTGCAACTACTTTACTTTTGGAGAAAATTCAAAACATTCACTATTCAATAGAGCCCAATAGCAAAAATCAGGTTTTGAATGAAGAATCACATTTCTTGGTAAAATCATGCAGGATTGAAATTTTTGATGGTTTTTTACTCCTCTCAACAGCCCAAACAAGTTTCTAAAAGGATGAGTTTGCAACTACTTTACTTTTGGAGAAAATTCAAAACATTCATTATTCAATAGGGCCCAAACTATCAAAAACCAGCGGTTTCAATGAACACACATTTCTTGGTAGAATCATGCAGGACTGAAATTTTTGATGTTTTTCTACTCCTCTCATGAGCCCAAACAAGTCTCTAAAAGCATGAGTTTGCAACTACTTTACTTTTGGAGAAAATTCAAAACATTCACTATTCAATAGAGCCCAATAGCAAAAATCAGGTTTTGAATGAAGAATCACATTTCTTGGTAAAATCATGCAGGATTGAAATTTTTGATGGTTTTTTACTCCTCTCAACAGCCCAAACAAGTTTCTAAAAGGATGAGTTTGCAACTACTTTACTTTTGGAGAAAATTCAAAACATTCATTATTCAATAGGGCCCAAACTATCAAAAACCAGCGGTTTCAATGAACACACATTTCTTGGTAGAATCATGCAGGACTGAAATTTTTGATGTTTTTCTACTCCTCTCATGAGCCCAAACAAGTCTCTAAAAGCATGAGTTTGCAACTACTTTACTTTTGGAGAAAATTCAAAACATTCACTATTCAATAGAGCCCAATAGCAAAAATCAGGTTTTGAATGAAGAATCACATTTCTTGGTAAAATCATGCAGGATTGAAATTTTTGATGGTTTTTTACTCCTCTCAACAGCCCAAACAAGTTTCTAAAAGGATGAGTTTGCAACTACTTTACTTTTGGAGAAAATTCAAAACATTCATTATTCAATAGGGCCAAACTATCAAAAACAAGCGGTTTCAATGAACACACATTTCTTGGTAGAATCATGCAGGACTGAAATTTTTGATGTTTTTCTACTCCACTCATGAGCCCAAACAAGTCTCTAAAAGCATGAGTTTGCAACTACTTTACTTTTGGAGAAAATTCAAAACATTCATTATTCAATAGGGCCCAAACTATCAAAAACCAGCGGTTTGAATGAACACACATTTCTTGGTAGAATCATGCAGGACTGAAATTTTTGATGTTTTTCTACTCCTCTCATGAGCCCAAACAAGTCTCTAAAAGCATGAGTTTGCAACTACTTTACTTTTGGAGAAAATTCAAAACATTCATTATTCAGTAGAGCCCAATAGCAAAAACCAGCGTTTTGAATGAAGAATCACATTTCTTGGTAGAATCATGCAGGATTGAAATTTTTGATGGTTTTTTACTCCTCTCAACAGCCCAAACAAGTTTCTAAAAGGATGAGTTTGCAACTACTTTACTTTTGGAGAAAATTCAAAACATTCATTATTCAATAGGGCCCAAACTATCAAAAACCAGCCGTTTCAATGAACACACATGTCTTGGTAGAATCATGCAGGACTGAAATTTTTAATGTTTTTCTACTCATCTCATGAGCCCAAACAAGTCTCTAAAAGCATGAGTTTGCAACTACTTTACTTTTGGAGAAAATTCAAAACATTCACTATTCAATAGAGCCCAATAGCAAAAATCAGGTTTTGAATGAAGAATCACATTTCTTGGTAAAATCATGCAGGATTGAAATTTTTGATGGTTTTTTACTCCTCTCAACAGCCCAAACAAGTTTCTAAAAGGATGAGTTTGCAACTACTTTACTTTTGGAGAAAATTCAAAACATTCATTATTCAATAGGGCCAAACTATCAAAAACCAGCGGTTTCAATGAACACACATTTCTTGGTAGAATCATGCAGGACTGAAATTTTTGATGTTTTTCTACTCCTCTCATGAGCCCAAACAAGTCTCTAAAAGCATGAGTTTGCAACTACTTTACTTTTGGAGAAAATTCAAAACATTCATTATTCAATAGAGCCCAATAGCAAAAACCAGCGTTTTGAATGAAGAATCACATTTCTTGGTAGAATCATGCAGGATTGAAATTTTTGATGTTTTTTTACTCCTCTCAACAGCCCAAACAAGTTTCTAAAAGGATGAGTTTGCAACTACTTTACTTTTGGAGAAAATTCAAAACATTCATTATTCAATAGGGCCCAAACTATCAAAAACCAGCGGTTTCAATGAACACACATTTCTTGGTAGAATCATGCAGGACTGAAATTTATGATGTTTTTCTTCTCCTCTCATGAGCCCAAACAAGTCTCTAAAAGCATGAGTTTGCAACTACTTTACTTTTGGAGAAAATTCAAAACATTCATTATTCAATAGAGCCCATTAGCAAAAACCAGCGTTTTGAATGAAGAATCACATTTCTTGGTAGAATCATGCAGGATTGAAATTTTTGATGGTTTTTTACTCCTCTCAACAGCCCAAACAAGTTTCTAAAAGGATGAGTTTGCAACTACTTTACTTTTGGAGAAAATTCAAAACATTCATTATTCAATAGGGCCCAAACTATCAAAAACCAGCGGTTTGAATGAACACACATTTCTTGGTAGAATCATGCAGGACTGACATTTTTGATGTTTTTCTACTCCTCTCATGAGCCCAAACAAGTCTCTAAAAGCATGAGTTTGCAACTACTTTACTTTTGGAGAAAATTCAAAACATTCACTATTCAATATAGCCCAATAGCAAAAATCAGGTTTTGAATGAAGAATCACATTTCTTGGTAAAATCATGCAGGATTGAAATTTTTGATGGTTTTTTACTCCTCTCAACAGCCCAAACAAGTTTCTAAAAGGATGAGTTTGCAACTACTTTACTTTTGGAGAAAATTCAAAACATTCATTATTCAATAGGGCCCAAACTATCAAAAACCAGCGGTTTCAATGAACACACATTTCTTGGTAGAATCATGCAGGACTGAAATTTTTGATGTTTTTCTACTCCTCTCATGAGCCCAAACAAGTCTCTAAAAGCATGAGTTTGCAACTACTTTACTTTTGGAGAAAATTCAAAACATTCATTATTCAATAGAGCCCAATAGCAAAAACCAGCGTTTTGAATGAAGAATCACATTTCTTGGTAGAATCATGCAGGATTGAAATTTTTGATGGTTTTTTACTCCTCTCAACAGCCCAAACAAGTTTCTAAAAGGATGAGTTTGCAACTACTTTACTTTTGGAGAAAATTCAAAACATTCATTATTCAATAGGGCCCAAACTATCAAAAACCAGCGGTTTCAATGAACACACATTTCTTGGTAGAATCATGCAGGACTGAAATTTTTGATGTTTTTCTACTCCTCTCATGAGCCCAAACAAGTCTCTAAAAGCATGAGTTTGCAACTACTTTACTTTTGGAGAAAATTCAAAACATTCATTATTCAATAGGGCCCAAACTATCAAAAACCAGCGGTTTGAATGAACACACATTTCTTGGTAGAATCATGCAGGACTGAAATTTTTGATGTTTTTCTACTCCTCTCATGAGCCCAAACAAGTCTCTAAAAGCATGAGTTTGCAACTACTTTACTTTTGGAGAAAATTCAAAACATTCATTATTCTGTAGAGCCCAATAGCAAAAACCAGCGTTTTGAATGAAGAATCACATTTCTTGGTAGAATCATGCAGGATTGAAATTTTTGATGGTTTTTTACTCCTCTCAACAGCCCAAACAAGTTTCTAAAAGGATGAGTTTGCAACTACTTTACTTTTGGAGAAAATTCAAAACATTCATTATTCAATAGGGCCCAAACTATCAAAAACCAGCCGTTTCAATGAACACACATGTCTTGGTAGAATCATGCAGGACTGAAATTTTTAATGTTTTTCTACTCATCTCATGAGCCCAAACAAGTCTCTAAAAGCATGAGTTTGCAACTACTTTACTTTTGGAGAAAATTCAAAACATTCACTATTCAATAGAGCCCAATAGCAAAAATCAGGTTTTGAATGAAGAATCACATTTCTTGGTAAAATCATGCAGGATTGAAATTTTTGATGGTTTTTTACTCCTCTCAACAGCCCAAACAAGTTTCTAAAAGGATGAGTTTGCAACTACTTTACTTTTGGAGAAAATTCAAAACATTCATTATTCAATAGGGCCCAAACTATCAAAAACCAGCGGTTTCAATGAACACACATTTCTTGGTAGAATCATGCAGGACTGAAATTTTTGATGTTTTTCTACTCCTCTCATGAGCCCAAACAAGTCTCTAAAAGCATGAGTTTGCAACTACTTTACTTTTGGAGAAAATTCAAAACATTCATTATTCAATAGAGCCCATTAGCAAAAACCAGCGTTTTGAATGAAGAATCACATTTCTTGGTAGAATCATGCAGGATTGAAATTTTTGATGGTTTTTTACTCCTCTCAACAGCCCAAACAAGTTTCTAAAAGGATGAGTTTGCAACTACTTTACTTTTGGAGAAAATTCAAAACATTCATTATTCAATAGGGCCCAAACTATCAAAAACCAGCGGTTTGAATGAACACACATTTCTTGGTAGAATCATGCAGGACTGACATTTTTGATGTTTTTCCACTCCTCTCATGAGCCCAAACAAGTCTCTAAAAGCATGAGTTTGCAACTACTTTACTTTTGGAGAAAATTCAAAACATTCACTATTCAATATAGCCCAATAGCAAAAATCAGGTTTTGAATGAAGAATCACATTTCTTGGTAAAATCATGCAGGATTGAAATTTTTGATGGTTTTTTACTCCTCTCAACAGCCCAAACAAGTTTCTAAAAGGATGAGTTTGCAACTACTTTACTTTTGGAGAAAATTCAAAACATTCATTATTCAATAGGGCCCAAACTATCAAAAACCAGCGGTTTCAATGAACACACATTTCTTGGTAGAATCATGCAGGACTGAAATTTTTGATGTTTTTCTACTCCTCTCATGAGCCCAAACAAGTCTCTAAAAGCATGAGTTTGCAACTACTTTACTTTTGGAGAAAATTCAAAACATTCATTATTCAATAGAGCCCAATAGCAAAAACCAGCGTTTTGAATGAAGAATCACATTTCTTGGTAGAATCATGCAGGATTGAAATTTTTGATGGTTTTTTACTCCTCTCAACAGCCCAAACAAGTTTCTAAAAGGATGAGTTTGCAACTACTTTACTTTTGGAGAAAATTCAAAACATTCATTATTCAATAGGGCCCAAACTATCAAAAACCAGCGGTTTCAATGAACACACATTTCTTGGTAGAATCATGCAGGACTGAAATTTTTGATGTTTTTCTACTCCTCTCATGAGCCCAAACAAGTCTCTAAAAGCATGAGTTTGCAACTACTTTACTTTTGGAGAAAATTCAAAACATTCATTATTCAATAGGGCCCAAACTATCAAAAACCAGCGGTTTGAATGAACACACATTTCTTGGTAGAATCATGCAGGACTGAAATTTTTGATGTTTTTCTACTCCTCTCATGAGCCCAAACAAGTCTCTAAAAGCATGAGTTTGCAACTACTTTACTTTTGGAGAAAATTCAAAACATTCATTATTCTGTAGAGCCCAATAGCAAAAACCAGTGTTTTGAATGAAGAATCACATTTCTTGGTAGAATCATGCAGGATTGAAATTTTTGATGGTTTTTTACTCCTCTCAACAGCCCAAACAAGTTTCTAAAAGGATGAGTTTGCAACTACTTTACTTTTGGAGAAAATTCAAAACATTCATTATTCAATAGGGCCCAAACTATCAAAAACCAGCCGTTTCAATGAACACACATGTCTTGGTAGAATCATGCAGGACTGAAATTTTTAATGTTTTTCTACTCATCTCATGAGCCCAAACAAGTCTCTAAAAGCATGAGTTTGCAACTACTTTACTTTTGGAGAAAATTCAAAACATTCACTATTCAATAGAGCCCAATAGCAAAAATCAGGTTTTGAATGAAGAATCACATTTCTTGGTAAAATCATGCAGGATTGAAATTTTTGATGGTTTTTTACTCCTCTCAACAGCCCAAACAAGTTTCTAAAAGGATGAGTTTGCAACTACTTTACTTTTGGAGAAAATTCAAAACATTCATTATTCAATAGGGCCCAAACTATCAAAAACCAGCGGTTTCAATGAACACACATTTCTTGGTAGAATCATGCAGGACTGAAATTTTTGATGTTTTTCTACTCCTCTCATGAGCCCAAACAAGTCTCTAAAAGCATGAGTTTGCAACTACTTTACTTTTGGAGAAAATTCAAAACATTCACTATTCAATAGAGCCCAATAGCAAAAATCAGGTTTTGAATGAAGAATCACATTTCTTGGTAAAATCATGCAGGATTGAAATTTTTGATGGTTTTTTACTCCTCTCAACAGCCCAAACAAGTTTCTAAAAGGATGAGTTTGCAACTACTTTACTTTTGGAGAAAATTCAAAACATTCATTATTCAATAGGGCCCAAACTATCAAAAACCAGCGGTTTCAATGAACACACATTTCTTGGTAGAATCATGCAGGACTGAAATTTTTGATGTTTTTCTACTCCTCTCATGAGCCCAAACAAGTCTCTAAAAGCAAGAGTTTGCAACTACTTTACTTTTGGAGAAAATTCAAAACATTCATTATTCAATAGAGCCCAATAGCAAAAACCAGCGTTTTGAATGAAGAATCACATTTCTTGGTAGAATCATGCAGGATTGAAATTTTTGATGGTTTTTTACTCCTCTCAACAGCCCAAACAAGTTTCTAAAAGGATGAGTTTGCAACTACTTTACTTTTGGAGAAAATTCAAAACATTCATTATTCAATAGGGCCCAAACTATCAAAAACCAGCGGTTTCAATGAACACACATTTCTTGGTAGAATCATGCAGGACTGAAATTTTTGATGTTTTTCTACTCCTCTCATGAGCCCAAACAAGTCTCTAAAAGCATGAGTTTGCAACTACTTTACTTTTGGAGAAAATTCAAAACATTCATTATTCAATAGGGCCCAAACTATCAAAAACCAGCGGTTTGAATGAACACACATTTCTTGGTAGAATCATGCAGGACTGAAATTTTTGATGTTTTTCTACTCCTCTCATGAGCCCAAACAAGTCTCTAAAAGCATGAGTTTGCAACTACTTTACTTTTGGAGAAAATTCAAAACATTCATTATTCTGTAGAGCCCAATAGCAAAAACCAGCGTTTTGAATGAAGAATCACATTTCTTGGTAGAATCATGCAGGACTGAAATTTTTGATGGTTTTTTACTCCTCTCAACAGCCCAAACAAGTTTCTAAAAGGATGAGTTTGCAACTACTTTACTTTTGGAGAAAATTCAAAACATTCATTATTCAATAGGGCCCAAACTATCAAAAACCAGCCGTTTCAATGAACACACATGTCTTGGTAGAATCATGCAGGACTGAAATTTTTAATGTTTTTCTACTCATCTCATGAGCCCAAACAAGTCTCTAAAAGCATGAGTTTGCAACTACTTTACTTTTGGAGAAAATTCAAAACATTCACTATTCAATAGAGCCCAATAGCAAAAATCAGGTTTTGAATGAAGAATCACATTTCTTGGTAAAATCATGCAGGATTGAAATTTTTGATGGTTTTTTACTCCTCTCAACAGCCCAAACAAGTTTCTAAAAGGATGAGTTTGCAACTACTTTACTTTTGGAGAAAATTCAAAACATTCATTATTCAATAGGGCCAAACTATCAAAAACAAGCGGTTTCAATGAACACACATTTCTTGGTAGAATCATGCAGGACTGAAATTTTTGATGTTTTTCTACTCCACTCATGAGCCCAAACAAGTCTCTAAAAGCATGAGTTTGCAACTACTTTACTTTTGGAGAAAATTCAAAACATTCATTATTCAGTAGAGCCCAATAGCAAAAACCAGCGTTTTGAATGAAGAATCACATTTCTTGGTAGAATCATGCAGGATTGAAATTTTTGATGGTTTTTTACTCCTCTCAACAGCCCAAACAAGTTTCTAAAAGGATGAGTTTGCAACTACTTTACTTTTGGAGAAAATTCAAAACATTCATTATTCAATAGGGCCCAAACTATCAAAAACCAGCGGTTTCAATGAACACACATTTCTTGGTAGAATCATGCAGGACTGAAATTTTTGATGTTTTTCTACTCCTCTCATGAGCCCAAACAAGTCTCTAAAAGCATGAGTTTGCAACTACTTTACTTTTGGAGAAAATTCAAAACATTCATTATTCAATAGAGCCCAATAGCAAAAACCAGCGTTTTGAATGAAGAATCACATTTCTTGGTAGAATCATGCAGGATTGAAATTTTTGATGGTTTTTTACTCCTCTCAATAGCCCAAACAAGTTTCTAAAAGGATGAGTTTGCAACTACTTTACTTTTGGAGAAAATTCAAAACATTCATTATTCAATAGGGCCCAAACTATCAAAAACCAGCGGTTTCAATGAACACACATTTCTTGGTAGAATCATGCAGGACTGAAATTTATGATGTTTTTCTTCTCCTCTCATGAGCCCAAACAAGTCTCTAAAAGCATGAGTTTGCAACTACTTTACTTTTGGAGAAAATTCAAAACATTCATTATTCAATAGAGCCCATTAGCAAAAACCAGCGTTTTGAATGAAGAATCACATTTCTTGGTAGAATCATGCAGGATTGAAATTTTTGATGGTTTTTTACTCCTCTCAACAGCCCAAACAAGTTTCTAAAAGGATGAGTTTGCAACTACTTTACTTTTGGAGAAAATTCAAAACATTCATTATTCAATAGGGCCCAAACTATCAAAAACCAGCGGTTTGAATGAACACACATTTCTTGGTAGAATCATGCAGGACTGACATTTTTGATGTTTTTCTACTCCTCTCATGAGCCCAAACAAGTCTCTAAAAGCATGAGTTTGCAACTACTTTACTTTTGGAGAAAATTCAAAACATTCACTATTCAATATAGCCCAATAGCAAAAATCAGGTTTTGAATGAAGAATCACATTTCTTGGTAAAATCATGCAGGATTGAAATTTTTGATGGTTTTTTACTCCTCTCAACAGCCCAAACAAGTTTCTAAAAGGATGAGTTTGCAACTACTTTACTTTTGGAGAAAATTCAAAACATTCATTATTCAATAGGGCCCAAACTATCAAAAACCAGCGGTTTCAATGAACACACATTTCTTGGTAGAATCATGCAGGACTGAAATTTTTGATGTTTTTCTACTCCTCTCATGAGCCCAAACAAGTCTCTAAAAGCATGAGTTTGCAACTACTTTACTTTTGGAGAAAATTCAAAACATTCATTATTCAATAGAGCCCAATAGCAAAAACCAGCGTTTTGAATGAAGAATCACATTTCTTGGTAGAATCATGCAGGATTGAAATTTTTGATGGTTTTTTACTCCTCTCAACAGCCCAAACAAGTTTCTAAAAGGATGAGTTTGCAACTACTTTACTTTTGGAGAAAATTCAAAACATTCATTATTCAATAGGGCCCAAACTATCAAAAACCAGCGGTTTCAATGAACACACATTTCTTGGTAGAATCATGCAGGACTGAAATTTTTGATGTTTTTCTACTCCTCTCATGAGCCCAAACAAGTCTCTAAAAGCATGAGTTTGCAACTACTTTACTTTTGGAGAAAATTCAAAACATTCATTATTCAATAGGGCCCAAACTATCAAAAACCAGCGGTTTGAATGAACACACATTTCTTGGTAGAATCATGCAGGACTGAAATTTTTGATGTTTTTCTACTCCTCTCATGAGCCCAAACAAGTCTCTAAAAGCATGAGTTTGCAACTACTTTACTTTTGGAGAAAATTCAAAACATTCATTATTCTGTAGAGCCCAATAGCAAAAACCAGCGTTTTGAATGAAGAATCACATTTCTTGGTAGAATCATGCAGGATTGAAATTTTTGATGGTTTTTTACTCCTCTCAACAGCCCAAACAAGTTTCTAAAAGGATGAGTTTGCAACTACTTTACTTTTGGAGAAAATTCAAAACATTCATTATTCAATAGGGCCCAAACTATCAAAAACCAGCGGTTTCAATGAACACACATTTCTTGGTAGAATCATGCAGGACTGAAATTTTTGATGTTTTTCTACTCCTCTCATGAGCCCAAACAAGTCTCTAAAAGCATGAGTTTGCAACTACTTTACTTTTGGAGAAAATTCAAAACATTCATTATTCAATAGGGCCCAAACTATCAAAAACCAGCGGTTTGAATGAACACACATTTCTTGGTAGAATCATGCAGGACTGAAATTTTTGATGTTTTTCTACTCCTCTCATGAGCCCAAACAAGTCTCTAAAAGCATGAGTTTGCAACTACTTTACTTTTGGAGAAAATTCAAAACATTCATTATTCTGTAGAGCCCAATAGCAAAAACCAGCGTTTTGAATGAAGAATCACATTTCTTGGTAGAATCATGCAGGATTGAAATTTTTGATGGTTTTTTACTCCTCTCAACAGCCCAAACAAGTTTCTAAAAGGATGAGTTTGCAACTACTTTACTTTTGGAGAAAATTCAAAACATTCATTATTCAATAGGGCCCAAACTATCAAAAACCAGCGGTTTCAATGAACACACATTTCTTGGTAGAATCATGCAGGACTGAAATTTTTGATGTTTTTCTACTCCTCTCATGAGCCCAAACAAGTCTCTAAAAGCATGAGTTTGCAACTACTTTACTTTTGGAGAAAATTCAAAACATTCACTATTCAATAGAGCCCAATAGCAAAAATCAGGTTTTGAATGAAGAATCACATTTCTTGGTAAAATCATGCAGGATTGAAATTTTTGATGGTTTTTTACTCCTCTCAACAGCCCAAACAAGTTTCTAAAAGGATGAGTTTGCAACTACTTTACTTTTGGAGAAAATTCAAAACATTCATTATTCAATAGGGCCCAAACTATCAAAAACCAGCGGTTTCAATGAACACACATTTCTTGGTAGAATCATGCAGGACTGAAATTTTTGATGTTTTTCTACTCCTCTCATGAGCCCAAACAAGTCTCTAAAAGCAAGAGTTTGCAACTACTTTACTTTTGGAGAAAATTCAAAACATTCATTATTCAATAGAGCCCAATAGCAAAAACCAGCGTTTTGAATGAAGAATCACATTTCTTGGTAGAATCATGCAGGATTGAAATTTTTGATGGTTTTTTACTCCTCTCAACAGCCCAAACAAGTTTCTAAAAGGATGAGTTTGCAACTACTTTACTTTTGGAGAAAATTCAAAACATTCATTATTCAATAGGGCCCAAACTATCAAAAACCAGCGGTTTCAATGAACACACATTTCTTGGTAGAATCATGCAGGACTGAAATTTTTGATGTTTTTCTACTCCTCTCATGAGCCCAAACAAGTCTCTAAAAGCATGAGTTTGCAACTACTTTACTTTTGGAGAAAATTCAAAACATTCATTATTCTGTAGAGCCCAATAGCAAAAACCAGCGTTTTGAATGAAGAATCACATTTCTTGGTAGAATCATGCAGGACTGAAATTTTTGATGGTTTTTTACTCCTCTCAACAGCCCAAACAAGTTTCTAAAAGGATGAGTTTGCAACTACTTTACTTTTGGAGAAAATTCAAAACATTCATTATTCAATAGGGCCCAAACTATCAAAAACCAGCCGTTTCAATGAACACACATGTCTTGGTAGAATCATGCAGGACTGAAATTTTTAATGTTTTTCTACTCATCTCATGAGCCCAAACAAGTCTCTAAAAGCATGAGTTTGCAACTACTTTACTTTTGGAGAAAATTCAAAACATTCACTATTCAATAGAGCCCAATAGCAAAAATCAGGTTTTGAATGAAGAATCACATTTCTTGGTAAAATCATGCAGGATTGAAATTTTTGATGGTTTTTTACTCCTCTCAACAGCCCAAACAAGTTTCTAAAAGGATGAGTTTGCAACTACTTTACTTTTGGAGAAAATTCAAAACATTCATTATTCAATAGGGCCCAAACTATCAAAAACCAGCGGTTTCAATGAACACATTTCTTGGTAGAATCATGCAGGACTGAAATTTTTGATGTTTTTCTACTCCTCTCATGAGCCCAAACAAGTCTCTAAAAGCATGAGTTTGCAACTACTTTACTTTTGGAGAAAATTCAAAACATTCACTATTCAATAGAGCCCAATAGCAAAAATCAGGTTTTGAATGAAGAATCACATTTCTTGGTAAAATCATGCAGGATTGAAATTTTTGATGGTTTTTTACTCCTCTCAACAGCCCAAACAAGTTTCTAAAAGGATGAGTTTGCAACTACTTTACTTTTGGAGAAAATTCAAAACATTCATTATTCAATAGGGCCAAACTATCAAAAACAAGCGGTTTCAATGAACACACATTTCTTGGTAGAATCATGCAGGACTGAAATTTTTGATGTTTTTCTACTCCACTCATGAGCCCAAACAAGTCTCTAAAAGCATGAGTTTGCAACTACTTTACTTTTGGAGAAAATTCAAAACATTCATTATTCAATAGGGCCCAAACTATCAAAAACCAGCGGTTTGAATGAACACACATTTCTTGGTAGAATCATGCAGGACTGAAATTTTTGATGTTTTTCTACTCCTCTCATGAGCCCAAACAAGTCTCTAAAAGCATGAGTTTGCAACTACTTTACTTTTGGAGAAAATTCAAAACATTCATTATTCAGTAGAGCCCAATAGCAAAAACCAGCGTTTTGAATGAAGAATCACATTTCTTGGTAGAATCATGCAGGATTGAAATTTTTGATGGTTTTTTACTCCTCTCAACAGCCCAAACAAGTTTCTAAAAGGATGAGTTTGCAACTACTTTACTTTTGGAGAAAATTCAAAACATTCATTATTCAATAGGGCCCAAACTATCAAAAACCAGCCGTTTCAATGAACACACATGTCTTGGTAGAATCATGCAGGACTGAAATTTTTAATGTTTTTCTACTCATCTCATGAGCCCAAACAAGTCTCTAAAAGCATGAGTTTGCAACTACTTTACTTTTGGAGAAAATTCAAAACATTCACTATTCAATAGAGCCCAATAGCAAAAATCAGGTTTTGAATGAAGAATCACATTTCTTGGTAAAATCATGCAGGATTGAAATTTTTGATGGTTTTTTACTCCTCTCAACAGCCCAAACAAGTTTCTAAAAGGATGAGTTTGCAACTACTTTACTTTTGGAGAAAATTCAAAACATTCATTATTCAATAGGGCCAAACTATCAAAAACCAGCGGTTTCAATGAACACACATTTCTTGGTAGAATCATGCAGGACTGAAATTTTTGATGTTTTTCTACTCCTCTCATGAGCCCAAACAAGTCTCTAAAAGCATGAGTTTGCAACTACTTTACTTTTGGAGAAAATTCAAAACATTCATTATTCAATAGAGCCCAATAGCAAAAACCAGCGTTTTGAATGAAGAATCACATTTCTTGGTAGAATCATGCAGGATTGAAATTTTTGATGGTTTTTTACTCCTCTCAACAGCCCAAACAAGTTTCTAAAAGGATGAGTTTGCAACTACTTTACTTTTGGAGAAAATTCAAAACATTCATTATTCAATAGGGCCCAAACTATCAAAAACCAGCGGTTTCAATGAACACACATTTCTTGGTAGAATCATGCAGGACTGAAATTTTTGATGTTTTTCTACTCCTCTCATGAGCCCAAACAAGTCTCTAAATGCATGAGTTTGCAACTACTTTACTTTTGGAGAAAATTCAAAACATTCATTATTCAATAGAGCCCAATAGCAAAAACCAGCGTTTTGAATGAAGAATCACATTTCTTGGTAGAATCATGCAGGATTGAAATTTTTGATGGTTTTTTACTCCTCTCAACAGCCCAAACAAGTTTCTAAAAGGATGAGTTTGCAACTACTTTACTTTTGGAGAAAATTCAAAACATTCATTATTCAATAGGGCCCAAACTATCAAAAACCAGCGGTTTCAATGAACACACATTTCTTGGTAGAATCATGCAGGACTGAAATTTTTGATGTTTTTCTACTCCTCTCATGAGCCCAAACAAGTCTCTAAAAGCATGAGTTTGCAACTACTTTACTTTTGGAGAAAATTCAAAACATTCATTATTCAATAGAGCCCAATAGCAAAAACCAGCGTTTTGAATGAAGAATCACATTTCTTGGTAGAATCATGCAGGATTGAAATTTTTGATGGTTTTTTACTCCTCTCAATAGCCCAAACAAGTTTCTAAAAGGATGAGTTTGCAACTACTTTACTTTTGGAGAAAATTCAAAACATTCATTATTCAATAGGGCCCAAACTATCAAAAACCAGCGGTTTCAATGAACACACATTTCTTGGTAGAATCATGCAGGACTGAAATTTATGATGTTTTTCTTCTCCTCTCATGAGCCCAAACAAGTCTCTAAAAGCATGAGTTTGCAACTACTTTACTTTTGGAGAAAATTCAAAACATTCATTATTCAATAGAGCCCATTAGCAAAAACCAGCGTTTTGAATGAAGAATCACATTTCTTGGTAGAATCATGCAGGATTGAAATTTTTGATGGTTTTTTACTCCTATCAACAGCCCAAACAAGTTTCTAAAAGGATGAGTTTGCAACTACTTTACTTTTGGAGAAAATTCAAAACATTCATTATTCAATAGGGCCCAAACTATCAAAAACCAGCGGTTTCAATGAACACACATTTCTTGGTAGAATCATGCAGGACTGAAATTTTTGATGTTTTTCTACTCCTCTCATGAGCCCAAACAAGTCTCTAAAAGCATGAGTTTGCAACTACTTTACTTTTGTTGAAAATTCAAAACATTCATTATTCAATAGAGCTCAATAGCAAAAACCAGCGTTTTGAATGAAGAATCACATTTCTTGGTAGAATCATGCAGGATTGAAATTTTTGATGGTTTTTTACTCCTCTCAACAGCCCAAACAAGTTTCTAAAAGGATGAGTTTGCAACTACTTTACTTTTGGAGAAAATTCAAAACATTCATTATTCAATAGGGCCCAAACTATCAAAAACCAGCGGTTTGAATGAACACACATTTCTTGGTAGAATCATGCAGGACTGACATTTTTGATGTTTTTCTACTCCTCTCATGAGCCCAAACAAGTCTCTAAAAGCATGAGTTTGCAACTACTTTACTTTTGGAGAAAATTCAAAACATTCACTATTCTATATAGCCCAATAGCAAAAATCAGGTTTTGAATGAAGAATCACATTTCTTGGTAAAATCATGCAGGATTGAAATTTTTGATGGTTTTTTACTCCTCTCAACAGCCCAAACAAGTTTCTAAAAGGATGAGTTTGCAACTACTTTACTTTTGGAGAAAATTCAAAACATTCATTATTCAATAGGGCCCAAACTATCAAAAACCAGCGGTTTCAATGAACACACATTTCTTGGTAGAATCATGCAGGACTGAAATTTTTGATGTTTTTCTACTCCTCTCATGAGCCCAAACAAGTCTCTAAAAGCATGAGTTTGCAACTACTTTACTTTTGGAGAAAATTCAAAACATTCATTATTCAATAGAGCCCAATAGCAAAAACCAGCATTTTGAATGAAGAATCACATTTCTTGGTAGAATCATGCAGGATTGAAATTTTTGATGGTTTTTTACTCCTCTCAACAGCCCAAACAAGTTTCTAAAAGGATGAGTTTGCAACTACTTTACTTTTGGAGAAAATTCAAAACATTCATTATTCAATAGGGCCCAAACTATCAAAAACCAGCGGTTTCAATGAACACACATTTCTTGGTAGAATCATGCAGGACTGAAATTTTTGATGTTTTTCTACTCCTCTCATGAGCCCAAACAAGTCTCTAAATGCATGAGTTTGCAACTACTTTACTTTTGGAGAAAATTCAAAACATTCATTATTCAATAGAGCCCAATAGCAAAAACCAGCGTTTTGAATGAAGAATCACATTTCTTGGTAGAATCATGCAGGATTGAAATTTTTGATGGTTTTTTACTCCTCTCAACAGCCCAAACAAGTTTCTAAAAGGATGAGTTTGCAACTACTTTACTTTTGGAGAAAATTCAAAACATTCATTATTCAATAGGGCCCAAACTATCAAAAACCAGCGGTTTCAATGAACACACATTTCTTGGTAGAATCATGCAGGACTGAAATTTTTGATGTTTTTCTACTCCTCTCATGAGCCCAAACAAGTCTCTAAAAGCATGAGTTTGCAACTACTTTACTTTTGGAGAAAATTCAAAACATTCATTATTCAATAGAGCCCAATAGCAAAAACCAGCGTTTTGAATGAAGAATCACATTTCTTGGTAGAATCATGCAGGATTTAAATTTTTGATGGTTTTTTACTCCTCTCAATAGCCCAAACAAGTTTCTAAAAGGATGAGTTTGCAACTACTTTACTTTTGGAGAAAATTCAAAACATTCATTATTCAATAGGGCCCAAACTATCAAAAACCAGCGGTTTCAATGAACACACATTTCTTGGTAGAATCATGCAGGACTGAAATTTATGATGTTTTTCTTCTCCTCTCATGAGCCCAAACAAGTCTCTAAAAGCATGAGTTTGCAACTACTTTACTTTTGGAGAAAATTCAAAACATTCATTATTCAATAGAGCCCATTAGCAAAAACCAGCGTTTTGAATGAAGAATCACATTTCTTGGTAGAATCATGCAGGATTGAAATTTTTGATGGTTTTTTACTCCTATCAACAGCCCAAACAAGTTTCTAAAAGGATGAGTTTGCAACTACTTTACTTTTGGAGAAAATTCAAAACATTCATTATTCAATAGGGCCCAAACTATCAAAAACCAGCGGTTTCAATGAACACACATTTCTTGGTAGAATCATGCAGGACTGAAATTTTTGATGTTTTTCTACTCCTCTCATGAGCCCAAACAAGTCTCTAAAAGCATGAGTTTGCAACTACTTTACTTTTGGAGAAAATTCAAAACATTCATTATTCAATAGGGCCCAAACTATCAAAAACCAGCGGTTTGAATGAACACACATTTCTTGGTAGAATCATGCAGGACTGAAATTTTTGATGTTTTTCTACTCCTCTCATGAGCCCAAACAAGTCTCTAAAAGCATGAGTTTGCAACTACTTTACTTTTGGAGAAAATTCAAAACATTCATTATTCAATAGGGCCCAAACTATCAAAAACCAGCGGTTTGAATGAACACACATTTCTTGGTAGAATCATGCAGGACTGAAATTTTTGATGTTTTTCTACTCCTCTCATGAGCCCAAACAAGTCTCTAAAAGCATGAGTTTGCAACTACTTTACTTTTGGAGAAAATTCAAAACATTCATTATTCAGTAGAGCCCAATAGCAAAAACCAGCGTTTTGAATGAAGAATCACATTTCTTGGTAGAATCATGCAGGATTGAAATTTTTGATGGTTTTTTACTCCTCTCAACAGCCCAAACAAGTTTCTAAAAGGATGAGTTTGCAACTACTTTACTTTTGGAGAAAATTCAAAACATTCATTATTCAATAGGGCCCAAACTATCAAAAACCAGCGGTTTGAATGAACACACATTTCTTGGTAGAATCATGCAGGACTGACATTTTTGATGTTTTTCTACTCCTCTCATGAGCCCAAACAAGTCTCTAAAAGCATGAGTTTGCAACTACTTTACTTTTGGAGAAAATTCAAAACATTCACTATTCTATATAGCCCAATAGCAAAAATCAGGTTTTGAATGAAGAATCACATTTCTTGGTAAAATCATGCAGGATTGAAATTTTTGATGGTTTTTTACTCCTCTCAACAGCCCAAACAAGTTTCTAAAAGGATGAGTTTGCAACTACTTTACTTTTGGAGAAAATTCAAAACATTCATTATTCAATAGGGCCCAAACTATCAAAAACCAGCGGTTTCAATGAACACACATTTCTTGGTAGAATCATGCAGGACTGAAATTTATGATGTTTTTCTTCTCCTCTCATGAGCCCAAACAAGTCTCTAAAAGCATGAGTTTGCAACTACTTTACTTTTGGAGAAAATTCAAAACATTCATTATTCAATAGAGCCCATTAGCAAAAACCAGCGTTTTGAATGAAGAATCACATTTCTTGGTAGAATCATGCAGGATTGAAATTTTTGATGGTTTTTTACTCCTATCAACAGCCCAAACAAGTTTCTAAAAGGATGAGTTTGCAACTACTTTACTTTTGGAGAAAATTCAAAACATTCATTATTCAATAGGGCCCAAACTATCAAAAACCAGCGGTTTCAATGAACACACATTTCTTGGTAGAATCATGCAGGACTGAAATTTTTGATGTTTTTCTACTCCTCTCATGAGCCCAAACAAGTCTCTAAAAGCATGAGTTTGCAACTACTTTACTTTTGGAGAAAATTCAAAACATTCATTATTCAATAGGGCCCAAACTATCAAAAACCAGCGGTTTGAATGAACACACATTTCTTGGTAGAATCATGCAGGACTGAAATTTTTGATGTTTTTCTACTCCTCTCATGAGCCCAAACAAGTCTCTAAAAGCATGAGTTTGCAACTACTTTACTTTTGGAGAAAATTCAAAACATTCATTATTCAATAGGGCCCAAACTATCAAAAACCAGCGGTTTGAATGAACACACATTTCTTGGTAGAATCATGCAGGACTGAAATTTTTGATGTTTTTCTACTCCTCTCATGAGCCCAAACAAGTCTCTAAAAGCATGAGTTTGCAACTACTTTACTTTTGGAGAAAATTCAAAACATTCATTATTCAATAGAGCCCAATAGCAAAAACCAGCGTTTTGAATGAAGAATCACATTTCTTGGTAGAATCATGCAGGATTGAAATTTTTGATGGTTTTTTACTCCTCTCAACAGCCCAAACAAGTTTCTAAAAGGATGAGTTTGCAACTACTTTACTTTTGGAGAAAATTCAAAACATTCATTATTCAATAGGGCCCAAACTATCAAAAACCAGCGGTTTCAATGAACACACATTTCTTGGTAGAATCATGCAGGACTGAAATTTTTGATGTTTTTCTACTCCTCTCATGAGCCCAAACAAGTCTCTAAAAGCATGAGTTTGCAACTACTTTACTTTTGGAGAAAATTCAAAACATTCACTATTCAATAGAGCCCAATAGCAAAAATCAGGTTTTGAATGAAGAATCACATTTCTTGGTAAAATCATGCAGGATTGAAATTTTTGATGGTTTTTTACTCCTCTCAACAGCCCAAACAAGTTTCTAAAAGGATGAGTTTGCAACTACTTTACTTTTGGAGAAAATTCAAAACATTCATTATTCAATAGGGCCCAAACTATCAAAAACCAGCGCTTTGAATGAACACATTTCTTGGTAGAATCATGCAGGACTGAAATTTTTGATGTTTTTCTACTCTCATGAGCCCAAACAAGTCTCTAAAAGCATGAGTTTGCAACTACTTTACTTTTGGAGAAAATTCAAAACATTCACTATTCAATAGAGCCCAATAGCAAAAATCAGGTTTTGAATGAAGAATCACATTTCTTGGTAAAATCATGCAGGATTTAAATTTTTGATGGTTTTTTACTCCTCTCAACAGCCCAAACAAGTTTCTAAAAGGATGAGTTTGCAACTACTTTACTTTTGGAGAAAATTCAAAACATTCATTATTCAATAGGGCCCAAACTATCAAAAACCAGCGGTTTCAATGAACACACATTTCTTGGTAGAATCATGCAGGACTGAAATTTTTGATGTTTTTCTACTCCTCTCATGAGCCCAAACAAGTCTCTAAAAGCATGAGTTTGCAACTACTTTACTTTTGGAGAAAATTCAAAACATTCATTATTCAATAGAGCCCAATAGCAAAAACCAGCGTTTTGAATGAAGAATCACATTTCTTGGTAGAATCATGCAGGATTGAAATTTTTGATGGTTTTTTACTCCTCTCAACAGCCCAAACAAGTTTCTAAAAGGATGAGTTTGCAACTACTTTACTTTTGGAGAAAATTCAAAACATTCATTATTCAATAGAGCCCAAACTATCAAAAACCAGCGGTTTCAATGAACACACATTTCTTGGTAGAATCATGCAGGACTGAAATTTTTGATGTTTTTCTACTCCTCTCATGAGCCCAAACAAGTCTCTAAAAGCATGAGTTTGCAACTACTTTACTTTTGGAGAAAATTCAAAACATTCATTATTCAATAGAGCCCAATAGCAAAAACCAGCGTTTTGAATGAAGAATCACATTTCTTGGTAGAATCATGCAGGATTGAAATTTTTGATGGTTTTTTACTCCTCTCAACAGCCCAAACAAGTTTCTAAAAGGATGAGTTTGCAACTACTTTACTTTTGGAGAAAATTCAAAACATTCATTATTCAATAGGGCCCAAACTATCAAAAACCATCGGTTTCAATGAACACACATTTCTGGGTAGAATCATGCAGGATTGAAATTTTTGATGGTTTTTTACTCCTCTCAACAGCCCAAACAAGTTTCTAAAAGCATGAGTTTGCAACTACTTTACTTTTGGAGAAAATTCAAAACATTGGGGGGCGTGTCCAGCGTCTGAGCTGAATGGAAGCCTGAGCTCTGAGCTCCTCCACAGGGCAGCCTACCAAGCGCTGTTAACAAGCGAAATATAAGCCAGGACTGGCTGAAAAGTTGTGGGAACCTCCATAGATACTAGCGGTGCCCCCACACTATGGATCTGCTCAATAAAAAAGCAGAAAAAGGAAAGAAACCAGAGCGCTCTCCCCTCATGCTGAGGAGCCAAGATGGCGCCCGCCTCACAGCAGCAGCCACAGCCTGCAGCCCCAGCCTGAGCGGTACACAGCGGCAAAGGACGCCACAGCGGCTGAAGCATGCAGCATTCAAGTCAGGGGGTAAGTCTACCCCTGCCCCAGCTAAAACCGCCGCTCTGCAGGCTAATAGAAGCGCTAATTTACACATTAAAAGTAGCGCTGAGGTGAAAGGAGCGAGATCTCGCGAGAGTGACCGGGGGACAAGCGAGACTACGCAACAGATACGCAATTTGCGTAACTTAAGCAAAAATACAGCGCAGCTTGTGAATTATGGTGCAGCAGCACCGCTGACCGCTGATATGGAGGAGACAAATGTATTAAGGGGTTCCTCATCCTGTCCTGACATCTCCATTGTGTCAGATACTCCTCTAACGCCATTACAGAGGGAAATGTCTCCTTTCTCAGTGACTAGCCGCAGATTTAGCAGCAGCTCAGCTGAGCTGCAACAGGAATTACAAATTGAGGACTCCTGTCCTTCTGATAATCCCATACCGGAGAACATTTTACATGTTTTAACAGAGGTGGAGGCTACCAGTAATACAGCCTCAGAAATATTTATTAAGAACATGCTATGCCTTCTAGCAAAGACATTTCAGAAACAACTGGAGGGCTATAATACAAATCTCCAAAATAACATAGACGGTCTGGGCCAGAGAGTGGACCATCTTGAATCCAAAATGGAAGAATTGGTTAAATCCCATAATAATTTGATAGATGAACACTATGCCCTAGAAAAAGAGGTTGTCTTCTTAAAATCAAGGTTGATAGAGCAAGAAGACAGAAGTAGAAGGAACAACCTTAAATTCAGGGGAATACCTGAAAATGTCAAAGACAGAGACCTTAATGCATATGTGCAAAAGATGCTTCATACAATACTTCCAGGGGCTTCTAAAGGGGACCTATTGATGGAACGTATACACAGACTCCCCAAGTCCAAATATGCCCCAGACAGAGCCCCAAGAGATGTCATTGCATATTTTCATTACTTCCTGACAAAGGAGGACATTCTGAGGAGAAGTAAGCAATCACCTATATTACCAAGGCCATACGAGGATATCAAGATTTTTGCAGACTTCTCAAAAGCTACCCTGCAGAAAAGGAGAGATTTCTTTCCAATCACTGCACATCTGAGGAAACACAAGATTTTATACAGATGGGGTTTCCCTACAAAAATTCTAGTCATGAAAGAGAATACCACTTTTGCCTTGTCTAATATTGATAACTGTAATAGTTTTTTCCAAGATTTAGGTATCCCTCCACTGGAGACTCCATCATCATCATCATTCTACAATCAAGAAAGGAATATCCCCTTGCAGCAGCAAAGACGCCTTTCCCAGTCCTGGAATACGCAAAAGAAAAGAAAATAGACTTGGTGGGTACTGACCCTGGCTTTAGGCCTGAACTTTCTCTTTTTCACTCCCCACGTGATAACTGAGAGACATTCTCTCGGTACCATTTCTTTTGAGAAATCTAAATTTATCTAGTTCATAAGTTTTGTTCTGTTCTAGGTTGTAACATGTTTTTGTTTACAGGCACACCAGGCACTAACAAAAAATCACTAAGGAAACCCACTGTCTTTTGGATGTATTTTCGGGTGAAATGTTCTGTTTCAGTGAATCATCTAATGCTTTTTTTCCTTCCTGACACATTATGGAATTGAGGGTACTGTCATTTAATGTAAATGGGCTCAATAGCCCGTTCAAGAGATTTGCTTTGTGGAAGGAGATTAAAAAATTGAAGGCCAACATAGCAATGATACAAGAAACACACCTTCTAGAAATTGATAACACAAGACTCAAAAATAAAGACTTCCCTCAGATTTTCTTTTCTAACACTGAGGGAAGGAAAAAAGCTGGGGTGGCCATCGCCTTCCACAAAGATTTGCCAATAGTGGTCTTAGACATATATAGGGACAGCAATGGAAGACAACTTGCTATTAATTTTACTTTGGAGGGTGTGGAATATACAGTGGTAAACGTATACACCCCTAATATCCGACAAATTAGTTTTCTAAATAAGGTCAAGAAGAAATTGTCCAATTTTAGTAGAGGTCACATAATCTGGGGAGGAGATTTTAATTGCATAGTTGACCCAAGTACTGATTGCTCATCTGATGCCCCATATTATAGAAGCGTGAATCTGGGAAAGTGGTTGGGAGATTCCAATTTGCATGACAGCTGTAAGATATTGAACTCTACCTCAAGAGAGTACACAAGATTTTGTCCACATAACAAGTCTTACACTAGGATTGATCATGTGTTCACTAGCTTCTCGCTACTAGACTCATACATAGATTTCCAGACTGGTCCTATTACATGGTCAGACCATGCCCCAATCCTTCTGACCTTACATACTTCCTCCATGATCCCAAAACAATACAATTGGAGATATAGTAAATTCACTGTTGACTCCCCAGAAAACATATCATTAGCAAAGAATGTCTTAATGAACTACTTCAAAGAGAACTGTTCCCAAGAAATTACACCTGAAACATTGTGGCTAGCACACAAATGTGTCATTAGGGGTCATTTGATCCAAGTTGCCTCGAGACAAAAAAGGGCAAGAGAGAGCCAACAGAGGATGTTGTTAGAACAGATCCAAAAATTAGAATCCCAAGCTAAAGCAGACAAAAATTTTGCTAAATATAATGAATTGTACTCCCTCAGACTGGAACTTAGGAATCTCCTCATCAACTTATATGAGAAAAAGACTTTATTTAATAGGGCAGGGTTTTATGTTAATAATAATAAGTTCTCCAAAAATATGGCAAACAGGTTTAAACCCATAAATAAAAAACATCCAATCAAAAAAATAACCCAAAGCTCAAAGACTATAGAAAAACCCAAAGAGATAGCCCTGGCCTTTGAGAGCTACTATTCTAAATTATACAACATAGGAAACAATGGAGCTCATCCCTCTCCTTCACCAGAGATGATAAATAATTTTTTGGAAAAAGTAAAGCTGGGATCTTTGTCTCTAGAGCAGAAGGAGTCACTTGACGCACCCTTTACTGAGGGTGAGGTCTCTCTTGCGATGAATAATCTTAAAAATGACAAGGCTCCAGGTCCAGATGGCTTTCCTATAGAGTATTATAAAGAATTTCAAAAGGAACTCATCCCACATTTAACTAATGCCCTGAATTTTATTAAATCAGAAGGAAAGTGCAACACAGATATGCTGAGAGCCACAATAGTGGTGATTCCCAAACCAGATAAAGATCTGACCAAAATCGAAAATTATAGGCCTATTTCTCTCCTAAATGTGGATATCAAGATCTACGCAAAAATATTAGCAGAAAGATTACAGGACGTTGTTCCATTCCTTATACATCCCGATCAAGTCGGTTTTGTAAAATCTAGGCAAACTTCAGACAGTTCTAGAAGTGTCCTGCATCACTTATATTCATGCTACAAAAATAGGATTTCCAGTTTGTTTGTAGCTCTTGACGCTGAAAAGGCCTTTGACCGGATCAATTGGGCCTATGCCTTTACAGTATTGGAGAAAATGGGTTTTGGTGGGGAGATGATGAGAAGTATTCGAGCTTTATACTCTCGGCCATCTGCCTCTGTGCTGGTCAACAACACGATGTCAGATACATTTTTTATAACTAATGGGACAAGACAGGGATGTCCTCTATCCCCAATAATTTTTATCCTGAGCCTGGAACCTTTGGCTCAAATGATAAGGGATTCTGGTGAAGTACACGGTGTACAATTGAAAGATTCAGAGCATAAGATTAACCTCTATGCAGATGACATTATACTCACACTGACAAATCCAACTGATTCCCTGGAAAAGATATGGGATATCATAAATTTATTTGGCTCAGTTTCATACTATAAATTAAATGTAAAAAAGACTAATGTTCTATCACTTTTCCTTTCAGCCTCTACGAAACAGCAACTAAGAGACAAGTATCCCTTTAATTGGGACTGTACCAGGATACCGTACTTAGGAATTTGGCTCACAGGTAATCCCATGCATATGAGTGAGGTAAACATGGACCATCTTCTACAGTCTCTCGACCTTAAGTTGAAGGAACTGTCGAAGACCCCAGCCACATGGATGGGCAGAATAGTGCTATATAAGATGTTCTGCCTACCCAAAGTCCTGTTTTTATACAGGAACGTCCCTCTGCCTATATCTGTACAGTATATACAAAAACTAACACACCAGATGAACAAATTTATTTGGAACAATGGGAAACCTAGAGTGAAAAAACGCACTCTACTTAAATCCAAGGAGAAAGGGGGGGTGGCCATACCAGATCTTGAGGCATATTATTACGCCACTATGATTGAACTGACAAAAGGCTGGTTTGTGGAACAGACAGACCTGGGGTGGCCAAATATTGAAAGAGATATGATGCCCAACAGGGAACCAGTTTTATTCATAGCCTATTTCCTTCTACATAGAAGGGAAATTATGAAAATAGATAATCCCATACTTAAGGCCTCTATGTTGTGCTGGTCATGTGTATGCAAAAGAAAGACTAGCTCTGCCTCTTTTTCACTCGAGAGGTTGAGACTCCCTTATCTGTCTCCTGTCAGGACTTCTCTAAGACCTATATTCGATAGCTGGACCAAATTTCCAATCACTTTTGTAGATGACTTGATGGACAATAACAGAGTCATACCCTTTGAGTTATTAAAGAACAGATTTGGGGTTCCCAATTCGGAGTATATGACATATCTCCTACTCAAGGAAGAATACAACAAATACAAGAAATACCTTTTTAGAGTGGTTCCAATTGACCATACTATTAACAATTTTCTATTTAATATGTCATCTAGACATAAGAGTTATCTTAGACCCTTATACAATAGCCTGACCAACAAAGACACCTTCACCAATGAAGGATGCTTTGAAAAATGGGAAACCACATTACAGAGACAGATATATGGTCCTCAGTGGATCTCCTCTCTTAAAATTGCAATCAAATCCACAAGATGTATGAATATACTAGAAACGCATTATAAATTAATTCATAGATATTACCTTACCCCAAATAGATTGAAACATTTTGGAGGGGGGGGATCTGGAATGTGTTGGCGTAACTGTGGATCTCAGGCAGATTTACTACATGTTTTTTGGGGATGCTCTATGCTGAAGTTGTACTGGTCCAGGGTGTTCGATTTGCTTTCACTCATATGCAATTGGTGTATTCAACCACAACCTGCTCTAGCCTTGTTACTAATAGATATACATAGACTTAAAAGAAATAAATTCCTGGCGGCTCATATCGTTATGTCTGCAGCCTTCCTTATAGCGAAGGGTTGGAACAGGAAGCAACCTCCAGACATTGTCACCCTTATCTTACTGGTGGACAAACACTGTGTCTACGAGAAAATTCATTATATTAATAAAGGCTTAATTAAAATATTTGATGACACATGGTATAAATGGATGGAACTAAAGTCTAAAATAGAAAAAGATTTCATATCCTGAACTCATATTTTACTTCTTATGGTTTATGATGTGCCAATATTTCACATACTCAAGTGCCTAAATTTACCTTTCTTTTTATTGTTTCTTTCTGGTACTATTTGTTGTAGGGTTTACTACATTTACTCTCAATGTTGATATAATATTGAAATGTCATCATATTGTGATGTATTCATATTTTTTTACATCAGTACAATAATTTACTTAGATGGGTCTGTACAAGTGTAAATTTTACATTTTGCCTACTATTCTGAAAACTCTAATAAAAATTATTGTTAAAGAAAATTCAAAACATTCATTATTCAATAGGGCCCAAACTATCAAAAACCAGCGGTTTCAATGAACACACATTTCTTGGTAGAATCATGCAGGACTGAAATTTTTGATGTTTTTCTACTCCTCTCATGAGCCCAAACAAGTCTCTAAAAGCATGAGTTTGCAACTACTTTACTTTTGGAGAAAATTCAAAACATTCATTATTCAATAGGGCCCAAACTATCAAAAACCAGCGGTTTGCATGAACACACATTTCTTGGTAGAATCATGCAGGACTGAAATTTTTGATGTTTTTCTACTCCTCTCATGAGCCCAAACAAGTCTCTAAAAGCATGAGTTTGCAACTACTTTACTTTTGGAGAAAATTCAAAACATTCATTATTCAATAGTGCCCAATAGCAAAAACCAGCGTTTTGAATGAAGAATCACATTTCTTGGTAGAATCATGCAGGATTGAAATTTTTGATGGTTTTTTACTCCTCTCAACAGCCCAAACAAGTTTCTAAAAGGATGAGTTTGCAACTACTTTACTTTTGGAGAAAATTCAAAACATTCATTATTCAATAGGGCCCAAACTATCAAAAACCAGCGGTTTGAATGAACACATTTCTTGGTAGAATCATGCAGGACTGAAATTTTTGATGTTTTTCTACTCCTCTCATGAGCCCAAACAAGTCTCTAAAAGCATGAGTTTGCAACTACTTTACTTTTGGAGAAAATTCAAAACATTCACTATTCAATAGAGCCCAATAGCAAAAATCAGGTTTTGAATGAAGAATCACATTTCTTGGTAAAATCATGCAGGATTGAAATTTTTGATGGTTTTTTACTCCTCTCAACAGCCCAAACAAGTTTCTAAAAGGATGAGTTTGCAACTACTTTACTTTTGGAGAAAATTCAAAACATTCATTATTCAATAGGGCCCAAACTATCAAAAACCAGCGGTTTCAATGAACACACATTTCTTGGTAGAATCATGCAGGACTGAAATTTTTGATGTTTTTCTACTCCTCTCATGAGCCCAAACAAGTCTCTAAAAGCATGAGTTTGCAACTACTTTACTTTTGGAGAAAATTCAAAACATTCATTATTCAATAGAGCCCAATAGCAAAAACCAGCGTTTTGAATGAAGAATCACATTTCTTGGTAGAATCATGCAGGATTGAAATTTTTGATGGTTTTTTACTCCTCTCAACAGCCCAAACAAGTTTCTAAAAGGATGAGTTTGCAACTACTTTACTTTTGGAGAAAATTCAAAACATTCATTATTCAATAGGGCCCAAACTATCAAAAACCAGCGGTTTCAATGAACACACATTTCTTGGTAGAATCATGCAGGACTGAAATTTTTGATGTTTTTCTACTCCTCTCATGAGCCCAAACAAGTCTCTAAAAGCATGAGTTTGCAACTACTTTACTTTTGGAGAAAATTCAAAACATTCATTATTCAATAGAGCCCAATTGCAAAAACCAGCGTTTTGAATGAAGAATCACATTTCTTGGTAAAATCATGCAGGATTGAAATTTTTGATGGTTTTTTACTCCTCTCAACAGCCCAAACAAGTTTCTAAAAGGATGAGTTTGCAACTACTTTACTTTTGGAGAAAATTCAAAACATTCATTATTCAATAGGGCCCAAACTATCAAAAACCAGCGGTTTCAATGAACACACATTTCTTGGTAGAATCATGCAGGACTGAAATTTTTGATGTTTTTCTACTCCTCTCATGAGCCCAAACAAGTCTCTAAAAGCATGAGTTTGCAACTACTTTACTTTTGGAGAAAATTCAAAACATTCATTATTCAATAGAGCCCAATAGCAAAAACCAGCGTTTTGAATGAAGAATCACATTTCTTGGTAGAATCATGCAGGATTGAAATTTTTGATGGTTTTTTACTCCTCTCAACAGCCCAAACAAGTTTCTAAAAGGATGAGTTTGCAACTACTTTACTTTTGGAGAAAATTCAAAACATTCATTATTCAATAGGGCCCAAACTATCAAAAACCAGCGGTTTCAATGAACACACATTTCTTGGTAGAATCATGCAGGACTGAAATTTTTGATGTTTTTCTACTCCTCTCATGAGCCCAAACAAGTCTCTAAAAGCATGAGTTTGCAACTACTTTACTTTTGGAGAAAATTCAAAACATTCATTATTCAATAGAGCCCAATAGCAAAAACCAGCGTTTTGAATGAAGAAACACATTTCTTGGTAGAATCATGCAGGATTGAAATTTTTGATGGTTTTTTACTCCTCTCAACAGCCCAAACAAGTTTCTAAAAGGATGAGTTTGCAACTACTTTACTTTTGGAGAAAATTCAAAACATTCATTATTCAATAGGGCCCAAACTATCAAAAACCAGCGGTTTGAATGAACACACATTTCTTGGTAGAATCATGCAGGACTGAAATTTTTGATGTTTTTCTACTCCTCTCATGAGCCCAAACAAGTCTCTAAAAGCATGAGTTTGCAACAACTTTACTTTTGGAGAAAATTCAAAACATTCACTATTCAATAGAGCCCAATAGCAAAAATCAGGTTTTGAATGAAGAATCACATTTCTTGGTAAAATCATGCAGGATTGAAATTTTTGATGGTTTTTTACTCCTCTCAACAGCCCAAACAAGTTCCTAAAAGGATGAGTTTGCAACTACTTTTCTTTTGGAGAAAATTCAAAACATTCATTATTCAATAGGGCCCAAACTATCAAAAACCAGCGGTTTGAATGAACACACATTTCTTGGTAGAATCATGCAGGACTGAAATTTTTGATGTTTTTCTACTCCTCTCATGAGCCCAAACAAGTCTCTAAAAGCATGAGTTTGCAACTACTTTACTTTTGGAGAAAATTCAAAACATTCATTATTCAATAGAGCCCAATAGCAAAAACCAGCGTTTTGAATGAAGAATCACATTTCTTGGTAGAATCATGCAGGATTGAAATTTTTGATGGTTTTTTACTCCTCTCAACAGCCCAAACAAGTTTCTAAAAGGATGAGTTTGCAACTACTTTACTTTTGGAGAAAATTCAAAACATTCATTATTCAATAGGGCCCAAACTATCAAAAACCAGCGGTTTCAATGAACACACATTTCTTGGTAGAATCATGCAGGACTGAAATTTTTGATGTTTTTCTACTCCTCTCATGAGCCCAAACAAGTCTCTAAAAGCATGAGTTTGCAACTACTTTACTTTTGGAGAAAATTCAAAACATTCATTATTCAATAGGGCCCAAACTATCAAAAACCAGCGGTTTGAATGAACACACATTTCTTGGTAGAATCATGCAGGACTGAAATTTTTGATATTTTTCTACTCCTCTCATGAGCCCAAACAAGTCTCTAAAAGCATGAGTTTGCAACTACTTTACTTTTGGAGAAAATTCAAAACATTCATTATTCAATAGAGCCCAATAGCAAAAACCAGCGTTTTGAATGAAGAATCACATTTCTTGGTAGAATCATGCAGGATTGAAATTTTTGATGGTTTTTTACTCCTCTCAACAGCCCAAACAAGTTTCTAAAAGGATGAGTTTGCAACTACTTTACTTTTGGAGAAAATTCAAAACATTCATTATTCAATAGAGCCCAAACTATCAAAAACCAGCGGTTTGAATGAACACATTTCTTGGTAGAATCATGCAGGACTGAAATTTTTGATGTTTTTCTACTCCTCTCATGAGCCCAAACAAGTCTCTAAAAGCATGAGTTTGCAACTACTTTACTTTTGGAGAAAATTCAAAACATTCATTATTCTGTAGAGCCCAATAGCAAAAACCAGCGTTTTGAATGAAGAATCACATTTCTTGGTAGAATCATGCAGGATTGAAATTTTTGATGGTTTTTTACTCCTCTCAACAGCCCAAACAAGTTTCTAAAAGGATGAGTTTGCAACTACTTTACTTTTGGAGAAAATTCAAAACATTCATTATTCAATAGGGCCCAAACTATCAAAAACCAGCCGTTTCAATGAACACACATTTCTTGGTAGAATCATGCAGGACTGAAATTTTTAATGTTTTTCTACTCATCTCATGAGCCCAAACAAGTCTCTAAAAGCATGAGTTTGCAACTACTTTACTTTTGGAGAAAATTCAAAACATTCACTATTCAATAGAGCCCAATAGCAAAAATCAGGTTTTGAATGAAGAATCACATTTCTTGGTAAAATCATGCAGGATTGAAATTTTTGATGGTTTTTTACTCCTCTCAACAGCCCAAACAAGTTTCTAAAAGGATGAGTTTGCAACTACTTTACTTTTGGAGAAAATTCAAAACATTCATTATTCAATAGGGCCCAAACTATCAAAAACCAGCGGTTTCAATGAACACACATTTCTTGGTAGAATCATGCAGGACTGAAATTTTTGATGTTTTTCTACTCCACTCATGAGCCCAAACAAGTCTCTAAAAGCATGAGTTTGCAACTACTTTACTTTTGGAGAAAATTCAAAACATTCATTATTCAATAGGGCCCAAACTATCAAAAACCAGCGGTTTGAATGAACACACATTTCTTGGTAGAATCATGCAGGACTGAAATTTTTGATGTTTTTCTACTCCTCTCATGAGCCCAAACAAGTCTCTAAAAGCATGAGTTTGCAACTACTTTACTTTTGGAGAAAATTCAAAACATTCATTATTCAGTAGAGCCCAATAGCAAAAACCAGCGTTTTGAATGAAGAATCACATTTCTTGGTAGAATCATGCAGGATTGAAATTTTTGATGGTTTTTTACTCCTCTCAACAGCCCAAACAAGTTTCTAAAAGGATGAGTTTGCAACTACTTTACTTTTGGAGAAAATTCAAAACATTCATTATTCAATAGGGCCCAAACTATCAAAAACCAGCGGTTTCAATGAACACACATTTCTTGGTAGAATCATGCAGGACTGAAATTTTTGATGTTTTTCTACTCCTCTCATGAGCCCAAACAAGTCTCTAAATGCATGAGTTTGCAACTACTTTACTTTTGGAGAAAATTCAAAACATTCATTATTCAATAGAGCCCAATAGCAAAAACCAGCGTTTTGAATGAAGAATCACATTTCTTGGTAGAATCATGCAGGATTGAAATTTTTGATGGTTTTTTACTCCTCTCAACAGCCCAAACAAGTTTCTAAAAGGATGAGTTTGCAACTACTTTACTTTTGGAGAAAATTCAAAACATTCATTATTCAATAGGGCCCAAACTATCAAAAACCAGCGGTTTCAATGAACACACATTTCTTGGTAGAATCATGCAGGACTGAAATTTTTGATGTTTTTCTACTCCTCTCATGAGCCCAAACAAGTCTCTAAAAGCATGAGTTTGCAACTACTTTACTTTTGGAGAAAATTCAAAACATTCATTATTCAATAGGGCCCAAACTATCAAAAACCAGCGGTTTGAATGAACACACATTTCTTGGTAGAATCATGCAGGACTGAAATTTTTGATGTTTTTCTACTCCTCTCATGAGCCCAAACAAGTCTCTAAAAGCATGAGTTTGCAACTACTTTACTTTTGGAGAAAATTCAAAACATTCATTATTCAATAGAGCCCAATAGCAAAAACCAGCGTTTTGAATGAAGAATCACATTTCTTGGTAGAATCATGCAGGATTGAAATTTTTGATGGTTTTTTACTCCTCTCAACAGCCCAAACAAGTTTCTAAAAGGATGAGTTTGCAACTACTTTACTTTTGGAGAAAATTCAAAACATTCATTATTCAATAGGGCCCAAACTATCTAAAACCAGCGGTTTCAATGAACACACATTTCTTGGTAGAATCATGCAGGACTGAAATTTTTGATGTTTTTCTACTCCTCTCATGAGCCCAAACAAGTCTCTAAATGCATGAGTTTGCAACTACTTTACTTTTGGAGAAAATTCAAAACATTCATTATTCAATAGAGCCCAATAGCAAAAACCAGCGTTTTGAATGAAGAATCACATTTCTTGGTAGAATCATGCAGGATTGAAATTTTTGATGGTTTTTTACTCCTCTCAACAGCCCAAACAAGTTTCTAAAAGGATGAGTTTGCAACTACTTTACTTTTCGAGAAAATTCAAAACATTCATTATTCAATAGGGCCCAAACTATCAAAAACCAGCGGTTTCAATGAACACACATTTCTTGGTAGAATCATGCAGGACTGAAATTTTTGATGTTTTTCTACTCCTCTCATGAGCCCAAACAAGTCTCTAAAAGCATGAGTTTGCAACTACTTTACTTTTGGAGAAAATTCAAAACATTCATTATTCAATAGGGCCCAAACTATCAAAAACCAGCGGTTTGAATGAACACACATTTCTTGGTAGAATCATGCAGGACTGAAATTTTTGATGTTTTTCTACTCCTCTCATGAGCCCAAACAAGTCTCTAAAAGCATGAGTTTGCAACTACTTTACTTTTGGAGAAAATTCAAAACATTCACTATTCAATAGAGCCCAATAGCAAAAATCAGGTTTTGAATGAAGAATCACATTTCTTGGTAAAATCATGCAGGATTGAAATTTTTGATGGTTTTTTACTCCTCTCAACAGCCCAAACAAGTTTCTAAAAGGATGAGTTTGCAACTACTTTACTTTTGGAGAAAATTCAAAACATTCATTATTCAATAGGGCCAAACTATCAAAAACAAGCGGTTTCAATGAACACACATTTCTTGGTAGAATCATGCAGGACTGAAATTTTTGATGTTTTTCTACTCCACTCATGAGCCCAAACAAGTCTCTAAAAGCATGAGTTTGCAACTACTTTACTTTTGGAGAAAATTCAAAACATTCATTATTCAATAGGGCCCAAACTATCAAAAACCAGCGGTTTGAATGAACACACATTTCTTGGTAGAATCATGCAGGACTGAAATTTTTGATGTTTTTCTACTCCTCTCATGAGCCCAAACAAGTCTCTAAAAGCATGAGTTTGCAACTACTTTACTTTTGGAGAAAATTCAAAACATTCATTATTCAATAGAGCCCAATAGCAAAAACCAGCGTTTTGAATGAAGAATCACATTTCTTGGTAGAATCATGCAGGATTGAAATTTTTGATGGTTTTTTACTCCTCTCAACAGCCCAAACAAGTTTCTAAAAGGATGAGTTTGCAACTACTTTACTTTTGGAGAAAATTCAAAACATTCATTATTCAATAGGGCCCAAACTATCAAAAACCAGCGGTTTGAATGAACACACATTTCTTGGTAGAATCATGCAGGACTGAAATTTTTGATGTTTTTCTACTCCTCTCATGAGCCCAAACAAGTCTCTAAATGCATGAGTTTGCAACTACTTTACTTTTGGAGAAAATTCAAAACATTCATTATTCAATAGAGCCCAATAGCAAAAACCAGCGTTTTGAATGAAGAATCACATTTCTTGGTAGAATCATGCAGGATTGAAATTTTTGATGGTTTTTTACTCCTCTCAACAGCCCAAACAAGTTTCTAAAAGGATGAGTTTGCAACTACTTTACTTTTGGAGAAAATTCAAAACATTCATTATTCAATAGGGCCCAAACTATCAAAAACCAGCGGTTTCAATGAACACACATTTCTTGGTAGAATCATGCAGGACTGAAATTTTTGATGTTTTTCTACTCCTCTCATGAGCCCAAACAAGTCTCTAAAAGCATGAGTTTGCAACTACTTTACTTTTGGAGAAAATTCAAAACATTCATTATTCAATAGAGCCCAATAGCAAAAACCAGTGTTTTGAATGAAGAATCACATTTCTTGGTAGAATCATGCAGGATTTAAATTTTTGATGGTTTTTTACTCCTCTCAATAGCCCAAACAAGTTTCTAAAAGGATGAGTTTGCAACTACTTTACTTTTGGAGAAAATTCAAAACATTCATTATTCAATAGGGCCCAAACTATCAAAAACCAGCGGTTTCAATGAACACACATTTCTTGGTAGAATCATGCAGGACTGAAATTTATGATGTTTTTCTTCTCCTCTCATGAGCCCAAACAAGTCTCTAAAAGCATGAGTTTGCAACTACTTTACTTTTGGAGAAAATTCAAAACATTCATTATTCAATAGAGCCCATTAGCAAAAACCAGCGTTTTGAATGAAGAATCACATTTCTTGGTAGAATCATGCAGGATTGAAATTTTTGATGGTTTTTTACTCCTCTCAACAGCCCAAACAAGTTTCTAAAAGGATGAGTTTGCAACTACTTTACTTTTGGAGAAAATTCAAAACATTCATTATTCAATAGGGCCCAAACTATCAAAAACCAGCGGTTTCAATGAACACACATTTCTTGGTAGAATCATGCAGGACTGACATTTTTGATGTTTTTCTACTCCTCTCATGAGCCCAAACAAGTCTCTAAAAGCATGAGTTTGCAACTACTTTACTTTTGGAGAAAATTCAAAACATTCACTATTCAATAGAGCCCAATAGCAAAAATCAGGTTTTGAATGAAGAATCACATTTCTTGGTAAAATCATGCAGGATTGAAATTTTTGATGGTTTTTTACTCCTCTCAACAGCCCAAACAAGTTTCTAAAAGGATGAGTTTGCAACTACTTTACTTTTGGAGAAAATTCAAAACATTCATTATTCAATAGGGCCCAAACTATCAAAAACCAGCGCTTTGAATGAACACATTTCTTGGTAGAATCATGCAGGACTGAAATTTTTGATGTTTTTCTACTCTCATGAGCCCAAACAAGTCTCTAAAAGCATGAGTTTGCAACTACTTTACTTTTGGAGAAAATTCAAAACATTCACTATTCAATAGAGCCCAATAGCAAAAATCAGGTTTTGAATGAAGAATCACATTTCTTGGTAAAATCATGCAGGATTGAAATTTTTGATGGTTTTTTACTCCTCTCAACAGCCCAAACAAGTTTCTAAAAGGATGAGTTTGCAACTACTTTACTTTTGGAGAAAATTCAAAACATTCATTATTCAATAGGGCCCAAACTATCAAAAACCAGCGGTTTCAATGAACACACATTTCTTGGTAGAATCATGCAGGACTGAAATTTTTGATGTTTTTCTACTCCTCTCATGAGCCCAAACAAGTCTCTAAAAGCATGAGTTTGCAACTACTTTACTTTTGGAGAAAATTCAAAGCATTCATTATTCAATAGGGCCCAAACTATCAAAAACCAGCGGTTTCAATGAACACACATTTCTTGGTAGAATTATGCAGGACTGAAATTTTTGATGTTTTTCTACTCCTCTCATGAGCCCAAACAAGTCTCTAAAAGCATGAGTTTGCAACTACTTTACTTTTGGAGAAAATTCAAAACATTCATTATTCAATAGAGCCCAATAGCAAAAACCAGCGTTTTGAATGAAGAATCACATTTCTTGGTAGAATCATGCAGGATTGAAATTTTTGATGGTTTTTTACTCCTCTCAACAGCCCAAACAAGTTTCTAAAAGGATGAGTTTGCAACTACTTTACTTTTGGAGAAAATTCAAAACATTCATTATTCAATAGGGCCCAAACTATCAAAAACCAGCGGTTTCAATGAACACACATTTCTTGGTAGAATCATGCAGGACTGAAATTTTTGATGTTTTTCTACTCCTCTCATGAGCCCAAACAAGTCTCTAAAAGCATGAGTTTGCAACTACTTTACTTTTGGAGAAAATTCAAAACATTCACTATTCAATAGAGCCCAATAGCAAAAATCAGGTTTTGAATGAAGAATCACATTTCTTGGTAAAATCATGCAGGATTGAAATTTTTGATGATTTTTTACTCCTCTCAACAGCCCAAACAAGTTTCTAAAAGGATGAGTTTGCAACTACTTTACTTTTGGAGAAAATTCAAAACATTCATTATTCAATAGGGCCCAAACTATCAAAAACCAGCGCTTTGAATGAACACATTTCTTGGTAGAATCATGCAGGACTGAAATTTTTGATGTTTTTCTACTCTCATGAGCCCAAACAAGTCTCTAAAAGCATGAGTTTGCAACTACTTTACTTTTGGAGAAAATTCAAAACATTCACTATTCAATAGAGCCCAATAGCAAAAATCAGGTTTTGAATGAAGAATCACATTTCTTGGTAAAATCATGCAGGATTGAAATTTTTGATGGTTTTTTACTCCTCTCAACAGCCCAAACAAGTTTCTAAAAGGATGAGTTTGCAACTACTTTACTTTTGGAGAAAATTCAAAACATTCATTATTCAATAGGGCCCAAACTATCAAAAACCAGCGGTTTCAATGAACACACATTTCTTGGTAGAATCATGCAGGACTGAAATTTTTGATGTTTTTCTACTCCTCTCATGAGTCCAAACAAGTCTCTAAAAGCATGAGTTTGCAACTACTTTACTTTTGGAGAAAATTCAAAGCATTCATTATTCAATAGGGCCCAAACTATCAAAAACCAGCGGTTTCAATGAACACACATTTCTTGGTAGAATCATGCAGGACTGAAATTTTTGATGTTTTTCTACTCCTCTCATGAGCCCAAACAAGTCTCTAAAAGGATGAGTTCGCAACTACTTTACTTTTGGAGAAAATTCAAAACATTCATTATTCAATAGTGCCCAAACTATCAAAAACCAGCGGTTTCAATGAACACACATTTCTTGGTAGAATTATGCAGGACTGAAATTTTTGATGTTTTTCTACTCCTCTCATGAGCCCAAACAAGTCTCTAAAAGCATGAGTTTGCAACTACTTTACTTTTGGAGAAAATTCAAAACATTCATTATTCAATAGAGCCCAATAGCAAAAACCAGCGTTTTGAATGAAGAATCACATTTCTTGGTAGAATCATGCAGGATTGAAATTTTTGATGGTTTTTTACTCCTCTCAACAGCCCAAACAAGTTTCTAAAAGGATGAGTTTGCAACTACTTTACTTTTGGAGAAAATTCAAAACATTCATTATTCAATAGGGCCCAAACTATCAAAAACCAGCGGTTTCAATGAACACACATTTCTTGGTAGAATCATGCAGGACTGAAATTTTTGATGTTTTTCTACTCCTCTCATGAGCCCAAACAAGTCTCTAAAAGCATGAGTTTGCAACTACTTTACTTTTGGAGAAAATTCAAAACATTCACTATTCAATAGAGCCCAATAGCAAAAATCAGGTTTTGAATGAAGAATCACATTTCTTGGTAAAATCATGCAGGATTGAAATTTTTGATGATTTTTTACTCCTCTCAACAGCCCAAACAAGTTTCTAAAAGGATGAGTTTGCAACTACTTTACTTTTGGAGAAAATTCAAAACATTCATTATTCAATAGGGCCCAAACTATCAAAAACCAGCGCTTTGAATGAACACATTTCTTGGTAGAATCATGCAGGACTGAAATTTTTGATGTTTTTCTACTCTCATGAGCCCAAACAAGTCTCTAAAAGCATGAGTTTGCAACTACTTTACTTTTGGAGAAAATTCAAAACATTCACTATTCAATAGAGCCCAATAGCAAAAATCAGGTTTTGAATGAAGAATCACATTTCTTGGTAAAATCATGCAGGATTGATATTTTTGATGGTTTTTTACTCCTCTCAACAGCCCAAACAAGTTTCTAAAAGGATGAGTTTGCAACTACTTTACTTTTGGAGAAAATTCAAAACATTCATTATTCAATAGGGCCCAAACTATCAAAAACCAGCGGTTTCAATGAACACACATTTCTTGGTAGAATCATGCAGGACTGAAATTTTTGATGTTTTTCTACTCCTCTCATGAGCCCAAACAAGTCTCTAAAAGCATGAGTTTGCAACTACTTTACTTTTGGAGAAAATTCAAAGCATTCATTATTCAATAGGGCCCAAACTATCAAAAACCAGCGGTTTCAATGAACACACATTTCTTGGTAGAATCATGCAGGACTGAAATTTTTGATGTTTTTCTACTCCTCTCATGAGCCCAAACAAGTCTCTAAAAGGATGAGTTCGCAACTACTTTACTTTTGGAGAAAATTCAAAACATTCATTATTCAATAGTGCCCAAACTATCAAAAACCAGCGGTTTCAATGAACACACATTTCTTGGTAGAATTATGCAGGACTGAAATTTTTGATGTTTTTCTACTCCTCTCATGAGCCCAAACAAGTCTCTAAAAGCATGAGTTTGCAACTACTTTACTTTTGGAGAAAATTCAAAACATTCATTATTCAATAGAGCCCAATAGCAAAAACCAGCGTTTTGAATGAAGAATCACATTTCTTGGTAGAATCATGCAGGATTGAAATTTTTGATGGTTTTTTACTCCTCTCAACAGCCCAAACAAGTTTCTAAAAGGATGAGTTTGCAACTACTTTACTTTTGGAGAAAATTCAAAACATTCATTATTCAATAGGGCCCAAACTATCAAAAACCAGCGGTTTCAATGAACACACATTTCTTGGTAGAATCATGCAGGACTGAAATTTTTGATGTTTTTCTACTCCTCTCATGAGCCCAAACAAGTCTCTAAAAGCATGAGTTTGCAACTACTTTACTTTTGGAGAAAATTCAAAACATTCACTATTCAATAGAGCCCAATAGCAAAAATCAGGTTTTGAATGAAGAATCACATTTCTTGGTAAAATCATGCAGGATTGAAATTTTTGATGATTTTTTACTCCTCTCAACAGCCCAAACAAGTTTCTAAAAGGATGAGTTTGCAACTACTTTACTTTTGGAGAAAATTCAAAACATTCATTATTCAATAGGGCCCAAACTATCAAAAACCAGCGCTTTGAATGAACACATTTCTTGGTAGAATCATGCAGGACTGAAATTTTTGATGTTTTTCTACTCTCATGAGCCCAAACAAGTCTCTAAAAGCATGAGTTTGCAACTACTTTACTTTTGGAGAAAATTCAAAACATTCACTATTCAATAGAGCCCAATAGCAAAAATCAGGTTTTGAATGAAGAATCACATTTTTTGGTAAAATCATGCAGGATTGAAATTTTTGATGGTTTTTTACTCCTCTCAACAGCCCAAACAAGTTTCTAAAAGGATGAGTTTGCAACTACTTTACTTTTGGAGAAAATTCAAAACATTCATTATTCAATAGGGCCCAAACTATCAAAAACCAGCCGTTTCAATGAACACACATGTCTTGGTAGAATCATGCAGGACTGAAATTTTTGATGTTTTTCTACTCATCTCATGAGCCCAAACAAGTCTCTAAAAGCATGAGTTTGCAACTACTTTACTTTTGGAGAAAATTCAAAACATTGGGGGGCGTGGCCAGCGTCTGAGCTGAATGGAAGCCTGAGCTCTGAGCTCCTCCACAGGGCAGCCTACCAAGCGCTGTTAACAAGCGAAATATAAGCCAGGACTGGCTGAAAAGTTGTGGGAACCTCCATAGATACTAGCGGTGCCCCCACACTATGGATCTGCTCAATAAAAAAGCATAAAAAGGAAAGAAACCAGAGCGCTCTCCCCTCATGCTGAGGAGCCAAGATGGCGCCCGCCTCACAGCAGCAGCCACAGCCTGCAGCCCCAGCCTGAGCGGTACACAGCGGCAAAGGACGCCACAGCGGCTGAAGCATGCAGCATTCAAGTCAGGGGGTAAGTCTACCCCTGCCCCAGCTAAAACCGCCGCTCTGCAGGCTAATAGAAGCGCTAATTTACACATTAAAAGTAGCGCTGAGGTGAAAGGAGCGAGATCTCGCGAGAGTGACCGGGGGACAAGCGAGACTACGCAACAGATACGCAATTTGCGTAACTTAAGCAAAAATACAGCGCAGCTTGTGAATTATGGTGCAGCAGCACCGCTGACCGCTGATATGGAGGAGACAAATGTATTAAGGGGTTCCTCATCCTGTCCTGACATCTCCAATGTGTCAGATACTCCTCTAACGCCATTACAGAGGGAAATGTCTCCTTTCTCAGTGACTAGCCGCAGATTTAGCAGCAGCTCAGCTGAGCTGCAACAGGAATTACAAATTGAGGACTCCTGTCCTTCTGATAATCCCATACCGGAGAACATTTTACATGTTTTAACAGAGGTGGAGGCTACCAGTAATACAGCCTCAGAAATATTTATTAAGAACATGCTATGCCTTCTAGCAAAGACATTTCAGAAACAACTGGAGGGCTATAATACAAATCTCCAAAATAACATAGACGGTCTGGGCCAGAGAGTGGACCATCTTGAATCCAAAATGGAAGAATTGGTTAAATCCCATAATAATTTGATAGATGAACACTATGCCCTAGAAAAAGAGGTTGTCTTCTTAAAATCAAGGTTGATAGAGCAAGAAGACAGAAGTAGAAGGAACAACCTTAAATTCAGGGGAATACCTGAAAATGTCAAAGACAGAGACCTTAATGCATATGTGCAAAAGATGCTTCATACAATACTTCCAGGGGCTTCTAAAGGGGACCTATTGATGGAACGTATACACAGACTCCCCAAGTCCAAATATGCCCCAGACAGAGCCCCAAGAGATGTCATTGCATATTTTCATTACTTCCTGACAAAGGAGGACATTCTGAGGAGAAGTAAGCAATCACCTATATTACCAAGGCCATACGAGGATATCAAGATTTTTGCAGACTTCTCAAAAGCTACCCTGCAGAAAAGGAGAGATTTCTTTCCAATCACTGCACATCTGAGGAAACACAAGATTTTATACAGATGGGGTTTCCCTACAAAAATTCTAGTCATGAAAGAGAATACCACTTTTGCCTTGTCTAATATTGATAACTGTAATAGTTTTTTCCAAGATTTAGGTATCCCTCCACTGGAGACTCCATCATCATCATCATTCTACAATCAAGAAAGGAATATCCCCTTGCAGCAGCAAAGACGCCTTTCCCAGTCCTGGAATACGCAAAAGAAAAGAAAATAGACTTGGTGGGTACTGACCCTGGCTTTAGGCCTGAACTTTCTCTTTTTCACTCCCCACGTGATAACTGAGAGACATTCTCTCGGTACCATTTCTTTTGAGAAATCTAAATTTGTCTAGTTTATAAGTTTTGTTCTGTTCTAGGTTGTAACATGTTTTTGTTTACAGGCACACCAGGCACTAACAAAAAATCACTAAGGAAACCCACTGTCTTTTGGATGTATTTTCGGGTGAAATGTTCTGTTTCAGTGAATCATCTAATGCTTTTTTTCCTTCCTGACACATTATGGAATTGAGGGTACTGTCATTTAATGTAAATGGGCTCAATAGCCCGTTCAAGAGATTTGCTTTGTGGAAGGAGATTAAAAAATTGAAGGCCAACATAGCAATGATACAAGAAACACACCTTCTAGAAATTGATAACACAAGACTCAAAAATAAAGACTTCCCTCAGATTTTCTTTTCTAACACTGAGGGAAGGAAAAAAGCTGGGGTGGCCATCGCCTTCCACAAAGATTTGCCAATAGTGGTCTTAGACATATATAGGGACAGCAATGGAAGACAACTTGCTATTAATTTTACTTTGGAGGGTGTGGAATATACAGTGGTAAACGTATACACCCCTAATATCCGACAAATTAGTTTTCTAAATAAGGTCAAGAAGAAATTGTCCAATTTTAGTAGAGGTCACATAATCTGGGGAGGAGATTTTAATTGCATAGTTGACCCAAGTACTGATTGCTCATCTGATGCCCCATATTATAGAAGCGTGAATCTGGGAAAGTGGTTGGGAGATTCCAATTTGCATGACAGCTGTAAGATATTGAACTCTACCTCAAGAGAGTACACAAGATTTTGTCCACATAACAAGTCTTACACTAGGATTGATCATGTGTTCACTAGCTTCTCGCTACTAGACTCATACATAGATTTCCAGACTGGTCCTATTACATGGTCAGACCATGCCCCAATCCTTCTGACCTTACATACTTCCTCCATGATCCCAAAACAATACAATTGGAGATATAGTAAATTCACTGTTGACTCCCCAGAAAACATATCATTAGCAAAGAATGTCTTAATGAACTACTTCAAAGAGAACTGTTCCCAAGAAATTACACCTGAAACATTGTGGCTAGCACACAAATGTGTCATTAGGGGTCATTTGATCCAAGTTGCCTCGAGACAAAAAAGGGCAAGAGAGAGCCAACAGAGGATGTTGTTAGAACAGATCCAAAAATTAGAATCCCAAGCTAAAGCAGACAACAATTTTGCTAAATATAATGAATTGTACTCCCTCAGACTGGAACTTAGGAATCTCCTCATCAACTTATATGAGAAAAAGACTTTATTTAATAGGGCAGGGTTTTATGTTAATAATAATAAGTTCTCCAAAAATATGGCAAACAGGTTTAAACCCATAAATAAAAAACATCCAATCAAAAAAATAACCCAAAGCTCAAAGACTATAGAAAAACCCAAAGAGATAGCCCTGGCCTTTGAGAGCTACTATTCTAAATTATACAACATAGGAAACAATGGAGCTCATCCCTCTCCTTCACCAGAGATGATAAATAATTTTTTGGAAAAAGTAAAGCTGGGATCTTTGTCTCTAGAGCAGAAGGAGTCACTTGACGCACCCTTTACTGAGGGTGAGGTCTCTCTTGCGATGAATAATCTTAAAAATGACAAGGCTCCAGGTCCAGATGGCTTTCCTATAGAGTATTATAAAGAATTTCAAAAGGAACTCATCCCACATTTAACTAATGCCCTGAATTTTATTAAATCAGAAGGAAAGTGCAACACAGATATGCTGAGAGCCACAATAGTGGTGATTCCCAAACCAGATAAAGATCTGACCAAAATCGAAAATTATAGGCCTATTTCTCTCCTAAATGTGGATATCAAGATCTACGCAAAAATATTAGCAGAAAGATTACAGGACGTTGTTCCATTCCTTATACATCCCGATCAAGTCGGTTTTGTAAAATCTAGGCAAACTTCAGACAGTTCTAGAAGTGTCCTGCATCACTTATATTCATGCTACAAAAATAGGATTTCCAGTTTGTTTGTAGCTCTTGACGCTGAAAAGGCCTTTGACCGGATCAATTGGGCCTATGCCTTTACAGTATTGGAGAAAATGGGTTTTGGTGGGGAGATGATGAGAAGTATTCGAGCTTTATACTCTCGGCCATCTGCCTCTGTGCTGGTCAACAACACGATGTCAGATACATTTTTTATAACTAATGGGACAAGACAGGGATGTCCTCTATCCCCAATAATTTTTATCCTGAGCCTGGAACCTTTGGCTCAAATGATAAGGGATTCTGGTGAAGTACACGGTGTACAATTGAAAGATTCAGAGCATAAGATTAACCTCTATGCAGATGACATTATACTCACACTGACAAATCCAACTGATTCCCTGGAAAAGATATGGGATATCATAAATTTATTTGGCTCAGTTTCATACTATAAATTAAATGTAAAAAAGACTAATGTTCTATCACTTTTCCTTTCAGCCTCTACGAAACAGCAACTAAGAGACAAGTATCCCTTTAATTGGGACTGTACCAGGATACCGTACTTAGGAATTTGGCTCACAGGTAATCCCATGCATATGAGTGAGGTAAACATGGACCATCTTCTACAGTCTCTCGACCTTAAGTTGAAGGAACTGTCGAAGACCCCAGCCACATGGATGGGCAGAATAGTGCTATATAAGATGTTCTGCCTACCCAAAGTCCTGTTTTTATACAGGAACGTCCCTCTGCCTATATCTGTACAGTATATAAAAAAACTAACACACCAGATGAACAAATTTATTTGGAACAATGGGAAACCTAGAGTGAAAAAACGCACTCTACTTAAATCCAAGGAGAAAGGGGGGGTGGCCATACCAGATCTTGAGGCATATTATTACGCCACTATGATTGAACTGACAAAAGGCTGGTTTGTGGAACAGACAGACCTGGGGTGGCCAAATATTGAAAGAGATATGATGCCCAACAGGGAACCAGTTTTATTCATAGCCTATTTCCTTCTACATAGAAGGGAAATTGTGAAAATAGATAATCCCATACTTAAGGCCTCTATGTTGTGCTGGTCATGTGTATGCAAAAGAAAGACTAGCTCTGCCTCTTTTTCACTCGAGAGGTTGAGACTCCCTTATCTGTCTCCTGTCAGGACTTCTCTAAGACCTATATTCGATAGCTGGACCAAATTTCCAATCACTTTTGTAGATGACTTGATGGACAATAACAGAGTCATACCCTTTGAGTTATTAAAGAACAGATTTGGGGTTCCCAATTCGGAGTATATGACATATCTCCTACTCAAGGAAGAATACAACAAATACAAGAAATACCTTTTTAGAGTGGTTCCAATTGACCATACTATTAACAATTTTCTATTTAATATGTCATCTAGACATAAGAGTTATCTTAGACCCTTATACAATAGCCTGACCAACAAAGACACCTTCACCAATGAAGGATGCTTTGAAAAATGGGAAACCACATTACAGAGACAGATATATGGTCCTCAGTGGATCTCCTCTCTTAAAATTGCAATCAAATCCACAAGATGTATGAATATACTAGAAACGCATTATAAATTAATTCATAGATATTACCTTACCCCAAATAGATTGAAACATTTTGGAGGGGGGGGATCTGGAATGTGTTGGCGTAACTGTGGATCTCAGGCAGATTTACTACATGTTTTTTGGGGATGCTCTATGCTGAAGTTGTACTGGTCCAGGGTGTTCGATTTGCTTTCACTCATATGCAATTGGTGTATTCAACCACAACCTGCTCTAGCCTTGTTACTAATAGATATACATAGACTTAAAAGAAATAAATTCCTGGCGGCTCATATCCTTATGTCTGCAGCCTTCCTTATAGCGAAGGGTTGGAACAGGAAGCAACCTCCAGACATTGTCACCCTTATCTTACTGGTGGACAAACACTGTGTCTACGAGAAAATTCATTATATTAATAAAGGCTTAATTAAAATATTTGATGACAGATGGTATAAATGGATGGAACTAAAGTCTAAAATAGAAAAAGATTTCATATCCTGAACTCATATTTTACTTCTTATGGTTTATGATGTGCCAATATTTCACATACTCAAGTGCCTAAATTTACCTTTCTTTTTATTGTTTCTTTCTGGTACTATTTGTTGTAGGGTTTACTACATTTACTCTCAATGTTGATATAATATTGAAATGTCATCATATTGTGATGTATTCATATTTTTTTACATCAGTACAATAATTTACTTAGATGGGTCTGTACAAGTGTAAATTTTACATTTTGCCTACTATTCTGAAAACTCTAATAAAAATTATTGTTAAAGAAAATTCAAAACATTCATTATTCAATAGGGCCCAAACTATCAAAAACCAGCGGTTTCAATGAACACACATTTCTTGGTAGAATCATGCAGGACTGAAATTTTTGATGTTTTTCTACTCCTCTCATGAGCCCAAACAAGTCTCTAAAAGCATGAGTTTGCAACTACTTTACTTTTGGAGAAAATTCAAAACATTCATTATTCAATAGGGCCCAAACTATCAAAAACCAGCGGTTTGAATGAACACACATTTCTTGGTAGAATCATGCAGGACTGAAATTTTTGATGTTTTTCTACTCCTCTCATGAGCCCAAACAAGTCTCTAAAAGCATGAGTTTGCAACTACTTTACTTTTGGAGAAAATTCAAAACATTCATTATTCAATAGTGCCCAATAGCAAAAACCAGCGTTTTGAATGAAGAATCACATTTCTTGGTAGAATCATGCAGGATTGAAATTTTTGATGGTTTTTTACTCCTCTCAACAGCCCAAACAAGTTTCTAAAAGGATGAGTTTGCAACTACTTTACTTTTGGAGAAAATTCAAAACATTCATTATTCAATAGGGCCCAAACTATCAAAAACCAGCGGTTTCAATGAACACACATTTCTTGGTAGAATCATGCAGGACTGAAATTTTTGATGTTTTTCTACTCCTCTCATGAGCCCAAACAAGTCTCTAAAAGCATGAGTTTGCAACTACTTTACTTTTGGAGAAAATTCAAAACATTCATTATTCAATAGAGCCCAATAGCAAAAACCAGCGTTTTGAATGAAGAATCACATTTCTTGGTAGAATCATGCAGGATTGAAATTTTTGATGGTTTTTTACTCCTCTCAACAGCCCAAACAAGTTTCTAAAAGGATGAGTTTGCAACTACTTTACTTTTGGAGAAAATTCAAAACATTCATTATTCAATAGGGCCCAAACTATCAAAAACCAGCGGTTTGAATGAACACATTTCTTGGTAGAATCATTCAGGACTGAAATTTTTGATGTTTTTCTACTCCTCTCATGAGCCCAAACAAGTCTCTAAAAGCAGGAGTTTGCAACTACTTTACTTTTGGAGAAAATTCAAAACATTCACTATTCAATAGAGCCCAATAGCAAAAATCAGGTTTTGAATGAAGAATCACATTTCTTGGTAAAATCATGCAGGATTGAAATTTTTGATGGTTTTTTACTCCTCTCAACAGCCCAAACAAGTTTCTAAAAGGATGAGTTTGCAACTACTTTACTTTTGGAGAAAATTCAAAACATTCATTATTCAATAGGGCCCAAACTATCAAAAACCAGCGGTTTCAATGAACACACATTTCTTGGTAGAATCATGCAGGACTGAAATTTTTGATGTTTTTCTACTCCTCTCATGAGCCCAAACAAGTCTCTAAAAGCATGAGTTTGCAACTACTTTACTTTTGGAGAAAATTCAAAACATTCATTATTCAATAGAGCCCAATAGCAAAAACCAGCGTTTTGAATGAAGAAACACCTTTCTTGGTAGAATCATGCAGGATTGAAATTTTTGATGGTTTTTTACTCCTCTCAACAGCCCAAACAAGTTTCTAAAAGGATGAGTTTGCAACTACTTTACTTTTGGAGAAAATTCAAAACATTCATTATTCAATAGGGCCCAAACTATCAAAAACCAGCGGTTTCAATGAACACACATTTCTTGGTAGAATCATGCAGGACTGAAATTTTTGATGTTTTTCTACTCCTCTCATGAGCCCAAACAAGTCTCTAAAAGCATGAGTTTGCAACTACTTTACTTTTGGAGAAAATTCAAAACATTCATTATTCAATAGGGCCCAAACTATCAAAAACCAGCGGTTTGAATGAACACACATTTCTTGGTAGAATCATGCAGGACTGAAATTTTTGATGTTTTTCTACTCCTCTCATGAGCCCAAACAAGTCTCTAAAAGCATGAGTTTGCAACAACTTTACTTTTGGAGAAAATTCAAAACATTCACTATTCAATAGAGCCCAATAGCAAAAATCAGGTTTTGAATGAAGAATCACATTTCTTGGTAAAATCATGCAGGATTGAAATTTTTGATGGTTTTTTACTCCTCTCAACAGCCCAAACAAGTTCCTAAAAGGATGAGTTTGCAACTACTTTTCTTTTGGAGAAAATTCAAAACATTCATTATTCAATAGGGCCCAAACTATCAAAAACCAGCGGTTTCAATGAACACACATTTCTTGGTAGAATCATGCAGGACTGAAATTTTTGATGTTTTTCTACTCCTCTCATGAGCCCAAACAAGTCTCTAAAAGCATGAGTTTGCAACTACTTTACTTTTGGAGAAAATTCAAAACATTCATTATTCAATAGAGCCCAATAGCAAAAACCAGCGTTTTGAATGAAGAATCACATTTCTTGGTAGAATCATGCAGGATTGAAATTTTTGATGGTTTTTTACTCCTCTCAACAGCCCAAACAAGTTTCTAAAAGGATGAGTTTGCAACTACTTTACTTTTGGAGAAAATTCAAAACATTCATTATTCAATAGGGCCCAAACTATCAAAAACCAGCGGTTTCAATGAACACACATTTCTTGGCAGAATCATGCAGGACTGAAATTTTTGATGTTTTTCTACTCCTCTCATGAGCCCAAACAAGTAGCTAATAGCATGAGTTTGCAACTACTTTACTTTTGGAGAAAATTCAAAACATTCATTATTCAATAGAGCCCAAACTATCAAAAACCAGCGGTTTGAATGAACACACATTTCTTGGTAGAATCATGCAGGACTGAAATTTTTGATGTTTTTCTACTCCTCTCATGAGCCCAAACAAGTCTCTAAAAGCATGAGTTTGCAACTACTTTACTTTTGGAGAAAATTCAAAACATTCATTATTCAATAGAGCCCAATAGCAAAAACCAGCGTTTTGAATGAAGAATCACATTTCTTGGTAGAATTATGCAGGATTGAAATTTTTGATGGTTTTTTACTCCTCTCAACAGCCCAAACAAGTTTCTAAAAGGATGAGTTTGCAACTACTTTACTTTTGGAGAAAATTCAAAACATTCATTATTCAATAGGGCCCAAACTATCAAAAACCAGCCGTTTCAATGAACACACATTTCTTGGTAGAATCATGCAGGACTGAAATTTTTGATGTTTTTCTACTCATCTCATGAGCCCAAACAAGTCTCTAAAAGCATGAGTTTGCAACTACTTTACTTTTGGAGAAAATTCAAAACATTCATTATTCAATAGAGCCCAATAGCAAAAACCAGCGTTTTGAATGAAGAATCACATTTCTTGGTAGAATCATGCAGGATTGAAATTTTTGATGGTTTTTTACTCCTCTCAACAGCCCAAACAAGTTTCTAAAAGGATGAGTTTGCAACTACTTTACTTTTGGAGAAAATTCAAAACATTCATTATTCAATAGGGCCCAAACTATCAAAAACCAGCGGTTTCAATGAACACACATTTCTTGGTAGAATCATGCAGGACTGAAATTTTTGATGTTTTTCTACTCCTCTCATGAGCCCAAACAAGTCTCTAAAAGCATGAGTTTGCAACTACTTTACTTTTGGAGAAAATTCAAAACATTCATTATTCAATAGAGCCCAATAGCAAAAACCAGCGTTTTGAATGAAGAATCACATTTCTTGGTAGAATCATGCAGGATTGAAATTTTTGATGGTTTTTTACTCCTCTCAACAGCCCAAACAAGTTTCTAAAAGGATGAGTTTGCAACTACTTTACTTTTGGAGAAAATTCAAAACATTCATTATTCAATAGGGCCCAAACTATCAAAAACCAGCGGTTTCAATGAACACACATTTCTTGGTAGAATCATGCAGGACTGAAATTTTTGATGTTTTTCTACTCCTCTCATGAGCCCAAACAAGTCTCTAAAAGCATGAGTTTGCAACTACTTTACTTTTGGAGAAAATTCAAAACATTCATTATTCAATAGGGCCCAAACTATCAAAAACCAGCGGTTTGAATGAACACACATTTCTTGGTAGAATCATGCAGGACTGAAATTTTTGATGTTTTTCTACTCCTCTCATGAGCCCAAACAAGTCTCTAAAAGCATGAGTTTGCAACTACTTTACTTTTGGAGAAAATTCAAAACATTCATTATTCAATAGAGCCCAATAGCAAAAACCAGCGTTTTGAATGAAGAATCACATTTCTTGGTAGAATCATGCAGGATTGAAATTTTTGATGGTTTTTTACTCCTCTCAACAGCCCAAACAAGTTTCTAAAAGGATGAGTTTGCAACTACTTTACTTTTGGAGAAAATTCAAAACATTCATTATTCAATAGGGCCCAAACTATCAAAAACCAGCGGTTTCAATGAACACACATTTCTTGGTAGAATCATGCAGGACTGAAATTTTTGATGTTTTTCTACTCCTCTCATGAGCCCAAACAAGTCTCTAAAAGCATGAGTTTGCAACTACTTTACTTTTGGAGAAAATTCAAAACATTCATTATTCAATAGAGCCCAATAGCAAAAACCAGCGTTTTGAATGAAGAATCACATTTCTTGGTAGAATCATGCAGGATTGAAATTTTTGATGGTTTTTTACTCCTCTCAACAGCCCAAACAAGTTTCTAAAAGGATGAGTTTGCAACTACTTTACTTTTGGAGAAAATTCAAAACATTCATTATTCAATAGGGCCCAAACTATCAAAAACCAGCGGTTTCAATGAACACACATTTCTTGGTAGAATCATGCAGGACTGAAATTTTTGATGTTTTTCTACTCCTCTCATGAGCCCAAACAAGTCTCTAAAAGCATGAGTTTGCAACTACTTTACTTTTGGAGAAAATTCAAAACATTCATTATTCAATAGAGCCCAATAGCAAAAACCAGCGTTTTGAATGAAGAATCACATTTCTTGGTAGAATCATGCAGGATTGAAATTTTTGATGGTTTTTTACTCCTCTCAACAGCCCAAACAAGTTTCTAAAAGGATGAGTTTGCAACTACTTTACTTTTGGAGAAAATTCAAAACATTCATTATTCAATAGGGCCCAAACTATCAAAAACCAGCGGTTTCAATGAACACACATTTCTTGGTAGAATCATGCAGGACTGAAATTGTTGATGTTTTTCTACTCCTCTCATGAGCCCAAACAAGTCTCTAAAAGCATGAGTTTGCAACTACTTTACTTTTGGAGAAAATTCAAAACATTCATTATTTAATAGAGCCCAATAGCAAAAACCAGCGTTTTGAATGAAGAATCACATTTCTTGGTAGAATCATGCAGGATTGAAATTTTTGATGGTTTTTTACTCCTCTCAACAGCCCAAACAAGTTTCTAAAAGGATGAGTTTGCAACTACTTTACTTTTGGAGAAAATTCAAAACATTCATTATTCAATAGGGCCCAAACTATCAAAAACCAGCGGTTTCAATGAACACACATTTCTTGGTAGAATCATGCAGGACTGAAATTTTTGATGTTTTTCTACTCCTCTCATGAGCCCAAACAAGTCTCTAAAAGCATGAGTTTGCAACTACTTTACTTTTGGAGAAAATTCAAAACATTCATTATTCAATAGAGTACAATAGCAAAAACCAGCGTTTTGAATGAAGAATCACATTTCTTGGTAGAATCATGCAGGATTGAAATTTTTGATGGTTTTTTACTCCTCTCAACAGCCCAAACAAGTTTCTAAAAGGATGAGTTTGCAACTACTTTACTTTTGGAGAAAATTCAAAACATTCAATATTCAATAGGGCCCAAACTATCAAAAACCAGCGGTTTCAATGAACACACATTTCTTGGTAGAATCATGCAGGACTGAAATTTTTGATGTTTTTCTACTCCTCTCATGAGCCCAAACAAGTCTCTAAAAGCATGAGTTTGCAACTACTTTACTTTTGGAGAAAATTCAAAACATTCATTATTCAATAGAGCCCAATAGCAAAAACCAGCGTTTTGAATGAAGAAACACATTTCTTGGTAGAATCATGCAGGATTGAAATTTTTGATGGTTTTTTACTCCTCTCAACAGCCCAAACAAGTTTCTAAAAGGATGAGTTTGCAACTACTTTACTTTTGGAGAAAATTCAAAACATTCATTATTCAATAGGGCCCAAACTATCAAAAACCAGCGGTTTCAATGAACACACATTTCTTGGTAGAATCATGCAGGACTGAAATTTTTGATGTTTTTCTACTCCTCTCATGAGCCCAAACAAGTCTCTAAAAGCATGAGTTTGCAACTACTTTACTTTTGGAGAAAATTCAAAACATTCATTATTCAATAGAGCCCAATAGCAAAAACCAGCGTTTTGAATGAAGAATCACATTTCTTGGTAGAATCATGCAGGATTGAAATTTTTGATGGTTTTTTACTCCTCTCAACAGCCCAAACAAGTTTCTAAAAGGATGAGTTTGCAACTACTTTACTTTTGGAGAAAATTCAAAACATTCAATATTCAATAGGGCCCAAACTATCAAAAACCAGCGGTTTCAATGAACACACATTTCTTGGTAGAATCATGCAGGACTGAAATTTTTGATGTTTTTCTACTCCTCTCATGAGCCCAAACAAGTCTCTAAAAGCATGAGTTTGCAACTACTTTACTTTTGGAGAAAATTCAAAACATTCATTATTCAATAGAGCCCAATAGCAAAAACCAGCGTTTTGAATGAAGAATCACATTTCTTGGTAGAATCATGCAGGATTGAAATTTTTGATGGTTTTTTACTCCTCTCAACAGCCCAAACAAGTTTCTAAAAGGATGAGTTTGCAACTACTTTACTTTTGGAGAAAATTCAAAACATTCATTATTCAATAGGGCCCAAACTATCAAAAACCAGCGGTTTGAATGAACACATTTCTTGGTAGAATCATGCAGGACTGAAATTTTTGATGTTTTTCTACTCCTCTCATGAGCCCAAACAAGTCTCTAAAAGCATGAGTTTGCAATTACTTTACTTTTGGAGAAAATTCAAAACATTCACTATTCAATAGAGCCCAATAGCAAAAATCAGGTTTTGAATGAAGAATCACATTTCTTGGTAAAATCATGCAGGATTGAAATTTTTGATGGTTTTTTACTCCTCTCAACAGCCCAAACAAGTTTCTAAAAGGATGAGTTTGCAACTACTTTACTTTTGGAGAAAATTCAAAACATTCATTATTCAATAGGGCCCAAACTATCAAAAACCAGCGGTTTCAATGAACACACATTTCTTGGTAGAATCATGCAGGACTGAAATTTTTGATGTTTTTCTACTCCTCTCATGAGCCCAAACAAGTCTCTAAAAGCATGAGTTTGCAACTACTTTACTTTTGGAGAAAATTCAAAACATTCATTATTCAATAGAGCCCAATAGCAAAAACCAGCGTTTTGAATGAAGAATCACATTTCTTGGTAGAATCATGCAGGATTGAAATTTTTGATGGTTTTTTACTCCTCTCAACAGCCCAAACAAGTTTCTAAAAGGATGAGTTTGCAACTACTTTACTTTTGGAGAAAATTCAAAACATTCATTATTCAATAGGGCCCAAACTATCAAAAACCAGCGGTTTCAATGAACACACATTTCTTGGTAGAATCATGCAGGACTGAAATTTTTGATGTTTTTCTACTCCTCTCATGAGCCCAAACAAGTCTCTAAAAGCATGAGTTTGCAACTACTTTACTTTTGGAGAAAATTCAAAACATTCATTATTCAATAGAGCCCAATAGCAAAAACCAGCGTTTTGAATGAAGAATCACATTTCTTGGTAGAATCATGCAGGATTGAAATTTTTGATGGTTTTTTACTCCTCTCAACAGCCCAAACAAGTTTCTAAAAGGATGAGTTTGCAACTACTTTACTTTTGGAGAAAATTCAAAACATTCAATATTCAATAGGGCCCAAACTATCAAAAACCAGCGGTTTCAATGAACACACATTTCTTGGTAGAATCATGCAGGACTGAAATTTTTGATGTTTTTCTACTCCTCTCATGAGCCCAAACAAGTCTCTAAAAGCATGAGTTTGCAACTACTTTACTTTTGGAGAAAATTCAAAACATTCATTATTCAATAGAGCCCAATAGCAAAAACCAGCGTTTTGAATGAAGAATCACATTTCTTGGTAGAATCATGCAGGATTGAAATTTTTGATGGTTTTTTACTCCTCTCAACAGCCCAAACAAGTTTCTAAAAGGATGAGTTTGCAACTACTTTACTTTTGGAGAAAATTCAAAACATTCATTATTCAATAGGGCCCAAACTATCAAAAACCAGCGGTTTGAATGAACACATTTCTTGGTAGAATCATGCAGGACTGAAATTTTTGATGTTTTTCTACTCCTCTCATGAGCCCAAACAAGTCTCTAAAAGCATGAGTTTGCAATTACTTTACTTTTGGAGAAAATTCAAAACATTCACTATTCAATAGAGCCCAATAGCAAAAATCAGGTTTTGAATGAAGAATCACATTTCTTGGTAAAATCATGCAGGATTGAAATTTTTGATGGTTTTTTACTCCTCTCAACAGCCCAAACAAGTTTCTAAAAGGATGAGTTTGCAACTACTTTACTTTTGGAGAAAATTCAAAACATTCATTATTCAATAGGGCCCAAACTATCAAAAACCAGCGGTTTCAATGAACACACATTTCTTGGTAGAATCATGCAGGACTGAAATTTTTGATGTTTTTCTACTCCTCTCATGAGCCCAAACAAGTCTCTAAAAGCATGAGTTTGCAACTACTTTACTTTTGGAGAAAATTCAAAACATTCATTATTCAATAGAGCCCAATAGCAAAAACCAGCGTTTTGAATGAAGAATCACATTTCTTGGTAGAATCATGCAGGATTGAAATTTTTGATGGTTTTTTACTCCTCTCAACAGCCCAAACAAGTTTCTAAAAGGATGAGTTTGCAACTACTTTACTTTTGGAGAAAATTCAAAACATTCATTATTCAATAGGGCCCAAACTATCAAAAACCAGCGGTTTCAATGAACACACATTTCTTGGTAGAATCATGCAGGACTGAAATTTTTGATGTTTTTCTACTCCTCTCATGAGCCCAAACAAGTCTCTAAAAGCATGAGTTTGCAACTACTTTACTTTTGGAGAAAATTCAAAACATTCATTATTCAATAGAGCCCAATAGCAAAAACCAGCGTTTTGAATGAAGAATCACATTTCTTGGTAGAATCATGCAGGATTGAAATTTTTGATGGTTTTTTACTCCTCTCAACAGCCCAAACAAGTTTCTAAAAGGATGAGTTTGCAACTACTTTACTTTTGGAGAAAATTCAAAACATTCAATATTCAATAGGGCCCAAACTATCAAAAACCAGCGGTTTCAATGAACACACATTTCTTGGTAGAATCATGCAGGACTGAAATGTTTGATGTTTTTCTACTCCTCTCATGAGCCCAAACAAGTCTCTAAAAGGATGAGTTTGCAACTACTTTACTTTTGGAGAAAATTCAAAACATTCATTATTCAATAGGGCCCAAACTATCAAAAACCAGCGGTTTCAATGAACACACATTTCTTGGTAGAATCATGCAGGACTGAAATTTTTGATGTTTTTCTACTCCTCTCATGAGCCCAAACAAGTCTCTAAAAGCATGAGTTTGCAACTACTTTACTTTTGGAGAAAATTCAAAACATTCATTATTCAATAGAGCCCAATAGCAAAAACCAGCGTTTTGAATGAAGAATCACATTTCTTGGTAGAATCATGCAGGATTGAAATTTTTGATGGTTTTTTACTCCTCTCAACAGCCCAAACAAGTTTCTAAAAGGATGAGTTTGCAACTACTTTACTTTTGGAGAAAATTCAAAACATTCATTATTCAATAGGGCCCAAACTATCAAAAACCAGCGGTTTCAATGAACACACATTTCTTGGTAGAATCATGCAGGACTGAAATTTTTGATGTTTTTCTACTCCTCTCATGAGCCCAAACAAGTCTCTAAAAGCATGAGTTTGCAACTACTTTACTTTTGGAGAAAATTCAAAACATTCATTATTCAATAGAGCCCAATAGCAAAAACCAGCGTTTTGAATGAAGAATCACATTTCTTGGTAGAATCATGCAGGATTGAAATTTTTGATGGTTTTTTACTCCTCTCAACAGCCCAAACAAGTTTCTAAAAGGATGAGTTTGCAACTACTTTACTTTTGGAGAAAATTCAAAACATTCATTATTCAATAGGGCCCAAACTATCAAAAACCAGCGGTTTCAATGAACACACATTTCTTGGTAGAATCATGCAGGACTGAAATTTTTGATGTTTTTCTACTCCTCTCATGAGCCCAAACAAGTCTCTAAAAGCATGAGTTTGCAACTACTTTACTTTTGGAGAAAATTCAAAACATTCATTATTCAATAGAGCCCAATAGCAAAAACCAGCGTTTTGAATGAAGAATCACATTTCTTGGTAGAATCATGCAGGATTGAAATTTTTGATGGTTTTTTACTCCTCTCAACAGCCCAAACAAGTTTCTAAAAGGATGAGTTTGCAACTACTTTACTTTTGGAGAAAATTCAAAACATTCATTATTCAATAGGGCCCAAACTATCAAAAACCAGCGGTTTGAATGAACACACATTTCTTGGTAGAATCATGCAGGACTGAAATTTTTGATGTTTTTCTACTCCTCTCATGAGCCCAAACAAGTCTCTAAAAGCATGAGTTTGCAACAACTTTACTTTTGGAGAAAATTCAAAACATTCACTATTCAATAGAGCCCAATAGCAAAAATCAGGTTTTGAATGAAGAATCACATTTCTTGGTAAAATCATGCAGGATTGAAATTTTTGATGGTTTTTTACTCCTCTCAACAGCCCAAACAAGTTCCTAAAAGGATGAGTTTGCAACTACTTTTCTTTTGGAGAAAATTCAAAACATTCATTATTCAATAGGGCCCAAACTATCAAAAACCAGCGGTTTCAATGAACACACATTTCTTGGTAGAATCATGCAGGACTGAAATTTTTGATGTTTTTCTACTCCTCTCATGAGCCCAAACAAGTCTCTAAAAGCATGAGTTTGCAACTACTTTACTTTTGGAGAAAATTCAAAACATTCATTATTCAATAGAGCCCAATAGCAAAAACCAGCGTTTTGAATGAAGAATCACATTTCTTGGTAGAATCATGCAGGATTGAAATTTTTGATGGTTTTTTACTCCTCTCAACAGCCCAAACAAGTTTCTAAAAGGATGAGTTTGCAACTACTTTACTTTTGGAGAAAATTCAAAACATTCATTATTCAATAGGGCCCAAACTATCAAAAACCAGCGGTTTCAATGAACACACATTTCTTGGTAGAATCATGCAGGACTGAAATTTTTGATGTTTTTCTACTCCTCTCATGAGCCCAAACAAGTCTCTAAAAGCATGAGTTTGCAACTACTTTACTTTTGGAGAAAATTCAAAACATTCATTATTCAATAGAGCCCAATAGCAAAAACCAGCGTTTTGAATGAAGAATCACATTTCTTGGTAGAATCATGCAGGATTGAAATTTTTGATGTTTTTTTACGCCTCTCAACAGCCCAAACAAGTTTCTAAAAGGATGAGTTTGCAACTACTTTACTTTTGGAGAAAATTCAAAACATTCATTATTCAATAGGGACCAAACTATCAAAAACCAGCGGTTTCAATGAACACACATTTCTTGGTAGAATCATGCAGGACTGAAATTTTTGATGTTTTTCTACTCCTCTCATGAGCCCAAACAAGTCTCTAAAAGCATGAGTTTGCAACTACTTTACTTTTGGAGAAAATTCAAAACATTCATTATTCAATAGGGCCCAAACTATCAAAAACCAGCGGTTTGAATGAACACACATTTCTTGGTAGAATCATGCAGGACTGAAATTTTTGATGTTTTTCTACTCCTCTCATGAGCCCAAACAAGTCTCTAAAAGCATGAGTTTGCAACTACTTTACTTTTGGAGAAAATTCAAAACATTTGGCTCACAAGCGACCTCACACACACGAGTGAGGTAAACATGGATTGCCTTTTGAAATCTCTTGACACTAAGTTGGGAGAATTGTCAAAAACCCCAGCCACTTGGTTGGGAAGAATAGTACTATATAAAATGTTCTGCCTCCCAAAGGTGTTGTTTTTGTATAGGAATGTTCCTCTGCCTTTATCAATGCAACACATACAAAAATTAACTCATCAAATGAACAGATTTATTTGGAATAATAAAAAGCCTAGAGTAAAGAAACACACACTACTCAAATCTAGAGAAAATGGGGGGATAGCCCTTCCAGACTTAGAGGCATATAACTTTGCCACCACAACTGAATTGACAAAAATGTGGCTCACAGAACAGACAGAATTGGGATGGCCAAAAATTGAAAGAGATTTAATGCCTAATAAAGAACCGACACTTTATGTTTCCTATTTTCTTCTGCACAGAGGAGAGATTGGAGACATAGAAAACCCAATACTCAGAGCCTCTGTGCAGAGTTGGTCACATATGTGCAGGAGAAGGTTTAATGTCTCCCCTGTTTCAACCAAAAGACTGAGACTTCACTTTTTGGCACCTGTCAAGGTTTCTCTGAGACCCATGTTTGATAATTGGAAAACATTCCCCATTGCTTATGTGGATGATTTACTGGACAATAATAAAGTCATGCCTTTTGAGTTGGTCAAGGCTAAATTTAAAATCCCTAATACGGAATATATGAAATACCTCATACTCAAAGAGGAATATAATAAATTTAAGAGATACTTCTGCAAGATAGTTTTGGTCAACCATACCATTTATAATTTCCTAACCAGCACAACCCCCAGGCACAAGAGCTCTCTTAAACCCCTGTATAACTTCCTGACTGGCAAACACACCTTCTCTAAGGGTGGATGCTTTGAAAAATGGGAGACTACTCTGCAGAAGCAGATTTATGCCCCACAGTGGACATTATCTTTTAAAACTGCAGTGAGGTCTACAAATTGCATGAACATTCTGGAAACACATTACAAACTAGTCCACAGATATTACTTGACTCCAAACAGGATCAAACATTTTGGGGAAGGGGGATCTGATCTGTGTTGGCGGGAATGCGGATCTCAGGCTGACTTACTCCATATTTTCTGGGGATGCCCGGTACTGAAACCATACTGGCTTAAGGTCTCCAATTTGATTTCGATCATATGCAACTGGCGTGTTCAGTTGCACCCTGCCTTGGCCTTACTACTTATAGATATTTGCAGATTCAAAACAACAAAGTATTTGGTTGCCCACATTCTCATGTCTGCAATATACCTTATAGCGAAAGGTTGGAACAATAAGCAACCTCCGAACATTGCCACATTGATCATGTTGGTGGACAAACATTGTGTTTATGAAAAAATTCATTACATCAACAATATGTCAATAAAGTTATTTGACGACAGATGGCATAGATGGTTGAAACTCAAATCTAAGATAGAAGAAGAATTTATATCTTGATATCTTGATTTTTGCTCTTTTTGTGTGCCAAAATTTCACATATATTTGGTGTTTGCCTGTGCTGTTGCAACTGTTTTTCAAATCTATTTCAATTAATGTTAATTGTACATACTTTAAATGATGATATGATGTTCAGATACCATATGATGATGTCCTGATGTACATTATCTTGACTCTATTCGAACATGATATATATGAGGTATGTTTATACATTTCTATTATTTTGAAAACTCAATAAAAATATTGTTTAAGAAAATTCAAAACATTCATGAAATGATGCGTGGAGTGAAGTGAGCAAGCTATTTTTCCATCTCCCTGGCGAGCATCGCCCACCTGTCTGCTGAGGCTCCCTCAGCAGACTGAAGCTGACTACTACTGCGCAGCTGCTACAGACTGTGGGCTGCCCATTGTGACACGTGGTCCCATTGTGACACGTGGTCCCATTGTTCCAGGAATAGAACACATCCAAGCATTGTGTTCTATGAATAGCATGATTCCTATCACAGTGTTCCATGGATGGAACACATCCTATTTACTGCAGGCAAGCAGCGCATCTAGCTGCTGCTGCTGCTGCTACAAGCCACTAGAATACCGTCTGTCAGACAGGTGGACGTAGGCCGAACATTCAAATAACTCGCCAGATAAATCGTTGCTTTTCCATTTAATTCATATATGAATTAATTCAAAATTGAACAGTAAATTTCAAAGTTGGAAGGCCACAAGAGGGGGACAATGTTTCAAAAATGAAACAACATATCATTGCATGAGGGATGTGGTAGGAATTGAATGCTTGAATTAAGACTGGGGAAGTACTGAGGGGAAGGGGCTGCAGGCCTTGTAGCAGGTGGGTGTGCAGAAATGTAGCTATCCAAAGCCAAACACATTACTGAAGCTTGTCACACCTGTACCTACCAAGCAGCAAAGGCCAAGATAGATCGTTATTTTACTGACAGATTGAATACAGTGCAATGCCTCCCATATAGAGGTGAATAAGAGTAGTAGAAGTAGTAGTAGAAGAGTTGGTCAAGTTAAATCAAGGCTAAGGAATTGGAAATGTGCAACTTGGACCAAGAAAAACTAATTACAGAGCAACGACATTTGAAAAAAGCATTCAAATCATGCTTTGAAAAACACTACTTGTGTATCCCGATTTGAATTCAATCTGTCTTTGGAAACCGCTTAAGAGAGTGAGTGCACCATTCTCAGAGGAACTGCAGATACTGAAATGATGCGTGGAGTGAAGTGAGCAAGCTCTTTTTCCATCTCCCTGGCGAGCATCGCCCACCTGTCTGCTGAGGCTCCCTCAGCAGACTGAAGCTGACTACTACTGCGCAGCTGCTACAGACTGTGGGCTGCCCATTGTGACACGTGGTCCCATTGTGACACGTGGTCCCATTGTTCCAGGAATAGAACACATCCAAGCATTGTGTTCTATGAATGGCATGATTCCTATCACAGTGTTCCATGGATGGAACACATCCTATTTACTGCAGGCAAGCAGCGCACCTAGCTGCTGCTGCTTCAAGCCACTAGAATACCGTCTGTCAGACAGGTGGACGTAGGCCGAACATTCAAATAACTCGCCAGATAAATCGTTGCTTTTCCATTTAATTCATATATGAATTAATTCAAAATTGAACAGTAAATTTCAAAGTTGGAAGGCCACAAGAGGGGGACAATGTTTCAAAAATGAAACGACATATCATTGCATGAGGGATGTGGTAGGAATTGAATGCTTGAATTAAGACTGGGGAAGTACTGAGGGGAAGGGGCGGAGGCCTTGTAGCAGGTGGGTGTGCAGAAATGTAGCTATCCAAAGCCAAACACATTACTGCAGCTTGTCACACCTGTACCTACCAAGCAGCAAAGGCCAAGATAGATCGTTATTTTACTGACAGATTGAATACAGTGCAATGCCTCCCATATAGAGGTGAATAAGAGTAGTAGTAGTAGTAGTAGTAGAAGAGTTGGTCACGTTAAATCAAGGCTAAGGAATTGGAAATGTGCAACTTGGACCAAGAAAAACTAATTACAGAGCAACGACATTTGAAAAAAGCATTCAAATCATGCTTTGAAAACACTACTTGTCTATCCCGATTTCAATTCAATCTGTCTTTGGAAACCGCTTAAGAGAGTGAGTGCACCATTCTCAGAGGAACTGCAGATACTGAAATGATGCGTGGAGTGAAGTGAGCAAGCTATTTTTCCATCTCCCTGGCGAGCATCGCCCACCTGTCTGCTGAGGCTCCCTCAGCAGACTGAAGCTGACTACTACTGCGCAGCTGCTACAGAATGTGGGCTGCCCATTGTGACACGTGGTCCCATTGTGACACGTGGTCCCATTGTTCCAGGAATAGAACACATCCAAGCATTGTGTTCTATGAATGGCATGATTCCTATCACAGTGTTCCATTGATGGAACACATCCTATTTACTACAGGCAAGCAGCGCACCTGGCTGCTGCTGCTGCTGCTGCTGCTACAAGTCACTAGAATACCGTCTGTAAGACAGGTGGACGTAGGCCGAACATTCAAATAACTCGCCAGATAAATCGTTGCTTTTCCATTTAATTCATATATGAATTAATTCAAAATTGAACAGTAAATTTCAAAGTTGGAAGGCCACAAGAGGGGGACAATGTTTCAAAAATGAAACGACATATCATTGCATGAGGGATGTGGTAGGAATTGAATGCTTGAATTAAGACTGGGGAAGTACTGAGGGGAAGGGGCTGCAGGCCTTGTAGCAGGTGGGTGTGCAGAAATGTAGCTATCCAAAGCCAAACACATTACTGCAGCTTGTCACACCTGTACCTACCAAGCAGCAAAGGCCAAGATAGATCGTTATTTTACTGACAGATTGAATACAGTGCAATGCCTTCCATATAGAGGTTAATAAGAGTAGTAGTAGTAGTAGTAGTAGAAGAGTTGGTCAAGTTAAATCAAGGCTAAGGAATTGGAAATGTGCAACTTGGACCAAGAAAAACTAATTACAGAGCAACGACATTTGAAAAAAGCATTCAAATCATGCTTTGAAAACACTACTTGTCTATCCCAATTTCAATTCAATCTGTCTTTGGAAACCGCTTAAGAGAGTGAGTGCACCATTCTCAGAGGAACTGCAGATACTGAAATGATGCGTGGAGTGAAGTGAGCAAGCTATTTTTCCATCTCCCTGGCGAGCATCGCCCACCTGTCTGCTGAGGCTCCCTCAGCAGACTGAAGCTGACTACTACTGGCAGCTGCTACAGACTGTGGGCTGCCCATTGTGACACGTGGTCCCATTGTGACACGTGGTCCCATTGTTCCAGGAATAGAACACATCCAAGCATTGTGTTCTATGAATGGCATGATTCCTATCACAGTGTTCCATGGATGGAACACATCCTATTTACTGCAGGCAAGCAGCGCACCTAGCTGCTGCTGCTGCTGCTACAAGCCACTAGAATACCGTCTGTCAGACAGGTGGACGTAGGCCGAACATTCAAATAACTCGCCAGATAAATCGTTGCTTTTCCATTTAATTCATATATGAATTAATTCAAAATTGAACAGTAAATTTCAAAGTTGGAAGGCCACAAGAGGGGGACAATGTTTCAAAAATGAAACGACATATCATTGCATGAAGGATGTGGTAGGAATTGAATGCTTGAATTAAGACTGGGGAAGTACTGAGGGGAAGGGGCTGCAGGCCTTGTAGCAGGTGGGTGTGCAGAAATGTAGCTATCCAAAGCCAAACACATTACCGCAGCTTGTCATACCTGTACCTACCAAGCAGCAAAGGCCAAGATAGATTGTTATTTTACTGACAGATTGAATACAGTGCAATGCCTCCCATATAGAGGTGAATAAGAGTAGTAGTAGTAGAAGAGTTGGTCAAGTTAAATCAAGGCTAAGGAATTGGAAATGTGCAACTTAGACCAAGAAAAACTAATTACAGAGCAACGACATTTGAAAAAAGCATTCAAATCATGCTTTGAAAACACTACTTGTGTATCCCGATTTCAATTCAATCTGTCTTTGGAAACCGCTTAAGAGATTGAGTGCACCATTCTCAGAGGAACTGCAGATACTGAAATGATGCATGGAGTGAAGTGAGCAAGCTATTTTTCCATCTCCCTGGCGAGCATCGCCCACCTGTCTGCTGAGGCTCCCTCAGCAGACTGAAGCTGACTACTACTGCGCAGCTGCTACAGACTGTGGGCTGCCCATTGTGACACGTGGTCCCATTGTGACACGTGGTCCCATTGTTCCAGGAATAGAACACATCAAGAATTGTGTTCTATGAATGGCATGATTCATATCACAGTGTTCCATGGATGGAACACATCCTATTTACTGCAGGCAAGCAGCGCACCTAGCTGTTGCTGCTACAAGCCACTAGAATACCGTCTGTCAGACAGGTGGACGTAGGCCGAACATTCAAATAACTAGCCAGATAAATCGTTGCTTTTCCATTTAATTCATATATGAATTAATTCAAAATTGAACAGTAAATTTCAAAGTTGGAAGGCCACAAGAGGGGTACAATGTTTCAAAAACGAAACGACATATCATTGCAAGAGGGATGTAGTAGGAATTGAATGCTTGAATTAAGACTGGGGAAGTACTGAGGGGAAGGGGCTGCAGGCCTTGTAGCAGGTGGGTGTGCAGAAATGTAGCTATCCAAAGCCAAACACATTACTGCAGCTTGTCACACCTGTACCTACCAAGCAGCAAAGGCCAAGATAGATCATTATTTAACTGACAGATTGAATACAGTGCAATGCCTCCCATATAGAGGTGAATAAGAGTAGTAGTAGTAGTAGAAGTAGTAGTAGTAGAAGAGTTGGTCAAGTTAAATCAAGGCTAAGGAATTGGAAATGTGCAACTTGGACCAAGAAAAACTAATTACAGAGCAACGACATTTGAAAAAAGCATTCAAATCATGCTTTGAAAACACTACTTGTGTATCCCGATTTCAATTCAATCTGTCTTTGGAAACTGCTTAAGAGAGTGAGTGCACCATTCTCAGAGGAACTGCAGATACTGAAATGATGCGTGGAGTGAAGTGAGCAAGCTATTTTTCCATCTCCCTGGCGAGCATCGCCCACCTGTATGCTGAGGCTCCCTCAGCAGACTGAAGCTGACTACTACTGCGCAGCTGCTACAGACTGTGGGCGACCCATTGTGACACGTGGTCCCATTGTGACACGTGGTCCCATTGTTCCAGGAATAGAACACATCCAAGCATTGTGTTCTATGAATGGCATGATTCCTATCACAGTGTTCCATGGATGGAACACATCCTATTTACTGCAGGCAAGCAGCGCACCTAGCTGCTGCTGCTGCTGCTGCTGCTGCTACAAGCCACTAGAATACCGTCTGTCAGACAGGTGGACGTAGGCCGAACATTCAAATAACTCGCCAGATAAATCGTTGCTTTTCCATTTAATTCATATATAAATTAATTCAAAATTGAACAGTAAATTTCAAAGTTGGAAGGCCACAAGAGGGGGACAATGTTTCAAAAATGAAACGACATATCATTGCATGAGGGATGTGGTAGGAATTGAATGCTTGAATTAAGACTGGGGAAGTACTGAGGGGAAGGGGATGCAGGCCTTGTAGCAGGTGGGTGTGCAGAAATGTAGCTATCCAAAGCCAAACACATTACTGCAGCTTGTCACAACTGTACCTACCAAGCAGCAAAGGCCAAGATAGATCGTTATTTTACTGACAAATTGAATACATGGCAATGCCTCCCATATAGAGGTGAATAAGAGTAGTAGTAGTAGTGGTAGTAGTAGTAGAAGAGTTGGTCAAGTTAAATCAAGGCTAAGGAATTGGAAATGTGCAACTTGGACCAAGAAAAACTAATTACAGAGCAACGACATTTGAAAAAAGCATTCAAATCATGCTTTGAAAACACTACTTGTGTATCCCGATTTCAATTCAATCTGTCTTTGGAAACTGCTTAAGAGAGTGAGTGCACCATTCTCAGAGGAACTGCAGATACTGAAATGATGCGTGGAGTGAAGTGAGCAAGCTATTTTTCCATCTCCCTGGCGAGCATCGCCCACCTGTCTGCTGAGGCTCCCTCAGCAGACTGAAGCTGACTACTACTGCGCAGCTGCTACAGACTGTGGGCTGCCCATTGTGACACGTGGTCCCATTGTGACACGTGGTCCCATTGTTCCAGGAATAGAACACATCCAAGCATTGTGTTCTATGAATGGCATGATTCCTATCACAGTGTTCCATGGATGGAACACATCCTATTTACTGCAGGCAAGCAGCGTACCTAGCTGCTGCTGCTGCTGCTGCTGCTGCTACAAGCCACTAGAATACCGTCTGTCAGACAGGTGGACGTAGGCCGAACATTCAAATAACTCGCCAGATAAATCGTTGCTTTTCCATTTAATTCATATATGAATTAATTCAAAATTGAACAGTAAATTTCAAAGTTGGAAGGCCACAAGAGGGGGACAATGTTTCAAAAATGAAACGACATATCATTGCATGAGGGATGTGGTAGGAATTGAATGCTTGAATTAAGACTGGGGAAGTACTGAGGGGAAGGGGCTGCAGGCCTTGTAGCAGGTGGGTGTGCAGAAATGTAGCTATCCAAAGCCAAACACATTACCGCAGCTTGTCACACCTGTACCTACCAAGCAGCAAAGGCCAAGATAGATCGTTATTTTACTGACAAATTGAATACAGTGCAATGCCTCCCATATATAGGTGAATAAGAATAGTAGTAGTAGTAGTAGTAGAAGAGTTGGTCAAGTTAAATCAAGGCTAAGGAATTGGAAATGTGCAACTTGGACCAAGAAAAACTAATTACAGAGCAACGACATTTGAAAAAAGCATTCAAATCATGCTTTGAAAACACTACTTGTGTATCCCAATTTCAATTCAATCTGTCTTTGGAAACCGCTTAAGAGAGTGAGTGCACCATTCTCAGAGGAACTGCAGATACTGAAATGATGCGTGGAGTGAAGTGAGCAAGCTATTTTTCCATCTCCCTGGCGAGCATCGCCCACCTGTCTGCTGAGGCTCCCTCAGCAGACTGAAGCTGACTACTACTGCGCAGCTGCTACAGACTGTGGGCTGCCCATTGTGACACGTGGTCCCATTGTGACACGTGGTCCCATTGTTCCAGGAATAGAACACATCCAAGCATTGTGTTCTATGAATGGCATGATTCCTATCACAGTGTTCCATGGATGGAACACATCCTATTTACTGCAGGCAAGCAGCGCACCTAGCTGCTGCTGCTGCTGCTGCTGCTGCTACAAGCCACTAGAATACCGTCTTGTCAGACAGGTGGACGTAGGCCGAACATTCAAATAACTCGCCAGATAAATCGTTGCTTTTCCATTTAATTCATATATGAATTAATTCAAAATTGAACAGTAAATTTCAAAGTTGGAAGGCCACAAGAGGGGGACAATGTTTCAAAAATGAAACGACATATCATTGCATGAGGGATGTGGTAGGAATTGAATGCTTGAATTAAGACTGGGGAAGTACTGAGGGGAAGGGGCTGCAGGCCTTGTAGCAGGTGGGTGTGCAGAAATGTAGCTATCCAAAGCCAAACACATTACTGCAGCTTGTCACACCTGTACCTACCAAGCAGCAAAGGCCAAGATAGATCGTTATTTTACTGACAGATTGAATACAGTGCAATGCCTCCCATATAGAGGTGAATAAGAGTAGTAGTAGTAGTAGTAGTAGTAGAAAAGTTGGTCAAGTTAAATCAAGGCTAAGGAATTGGAAATGTGCAACTTGGACCAAGAAAAACTAATTACAGAGCAACGACATTTGAAAAAAGCATTCAAATCTTGCTTTGAAAACACTACTTGTCAATCCCAATTTCAATTCAATCTGTCTTTGGAAACCGCTTAAGAGAGTGAGTGCACCATTCTCAGAGGAACTGCAGATACTGAAATGATGCGTGGAGTGAAGTGAGCAAGCTATTTTTCCATCTCCCTGGCGAGCATCGCCCACCTGTCTGCTGAGGCTCCCTCAGCAGACTGAAGCTGACTACTACTGCGCAGCTGCTACAGACTGTGGGCTGCCCATTGTGACACGTGGTCCCATTGTGACACGTGGTCCCATTGTTCCAGGAATAGAACACATCCAAGCATTGTGTTCTATGAATGGCATGATTCCTATCACAGTGTTCCATGGATGGAACACATCCTATTTACTGCAGGCAAGCAGCGCACCTAGCTGCTGCTGCTGCTGCTGCTGCTACAAGCCACTAGAATACCGTCTGTCAGACAGGTGGACGTAGGCCGAACATTCAAATAACTCGCCAGATAAATCGTTGCTTTTCCATTTAATTCATATATGAATTAATTCAAAATTGAACAGTAAATTTCAAAGTTGGAAGGCCACAAGAGGGGGACAATGTTTCAAAAATGAAACGACATATCATTGCATGAGGGATGTGGTAGGAATTGAATGCTTGAATTAAGACTGGGGAAGTACTGAGAGGAAGGGGCTGCAGGCCTTGTAGCAGGTGGGTGTGCAGAAATGTAGCTATCCAAAGCCAAACACATTACTGCAGCTTGTCACACCTGTACCTACCAAGCAGCAAAGGCCAAGATAGATCGTTATTTTACTGACAGATTGAATACAGTGCAATGCCTCCCATATAGAGGTGAATAAGAGTAGTAGTAGTAGTAGTAGTAGTAGTAGAAGAGTTGGTCAAGTTAAATCAAGGCTAAGGAATTGGAAATGTGCAACTTGGACCATGAAAAACTAATTACAGAGCAACGACATTTGAAAAAAGCATTCAAATCATGCTTTGAAAACACTAATTGTCTATCCCAATTTCAATTCAATCTGTCTTTGGAAACCGCTTAAGAGAGTGAGTGCACCATTCTCAGAGGAACTGCAGATACTGAAATGATGCGTGGAGTGAAGTGAGCAAGCTATTTTTCCATCTCCCTGGCGAGCATCGCCCACCTGTCTGCTGAGGCTCCCTCAGCAGACTGAAGCTGACTACTACTGCGCAGCTGCTACAGACTGTGGGCTGCCCATTGTGACACGTGGTCCCATTGTGACACGTGGTCCCATTGTTCCAGGAATAGAACACATCCAAGCATTGTGTTCTATGAATGGCATGATTCCTATCACAGTGTTCCATGGATGGAACACATCCTATTTACTGCAGGCAAGCAGCGCACCTAGCTGCTGCTGCTGCTGCTGCTGCTACAAGCCACTAGAATACCGTCTGTCAGACAGGTGGACGTAGGCCGAACATTCAAATAACTCGCCAGATAAATCGTTGCTTTTCCATTTAATTCATATATGAATTAATTCAATATTGAACAGTAAATTTCAAAGTTGGAAGGCCACAAGAGGGGGACAATGTTTCAAAAATGAAACGACATATCATTGCATGAGGGATGTGGTAGGAATTGAATGCTTGAATTAAGACTGGGGAAGTACTGAGGGGAAGGGGCTGCAGGCCTTGTAGCAGGTGGGTGTGCAGAAATGTAGCTATCCAAAGCCAAACACATTACCGCAGCTTGTCATACCTGTACCTACCAAGCAGCAAAGGCCAAGATAGATCGTTATTTTACTGACAGATTGAATACAGTGCAATGCCTCCCATATAGAGGTGAATAAGAGTAGTAGTAGTAGTAGTAGTAGTAGTAGTAGAAGAGTTGGTCAAGTTAAATCAAGGCTAAGGAATTGGAAATGTGCAACTTGGACCAAGAAAAACTAATTACAGAGCAACGACATTTGAAAAAAGCATTCAAATCATGCTTTGAAAACACTACTTGTGTATCCCAATTTCAATTCAATATGTCTTTGGAAACCGCTTAATAGAGTGAGTGCACCATTCTCAGAGGAACTTCAGATACTGAAATGATGCGTGGAGTGAAGTGAGCAAGCTATTTTTCCATCTCCCTGGCGATCATCGCCCACCTGTCTGCTGAGGCTCCCTCAGCAGACTGAAGCTGACTACTACTGCGCAGCTGCTACAGACTGTGGGCTGCCCATTGTGACACGTGGTCCCATTGTGACACGTGGTCCCATTGTTCCAGGAATAGAACACATCCAAGCATTGTGTTCTATGAATGGCATGATTCCTATCACAGTGTTCCATGGATGGAACACATCCTATTTACTGCAGGCAAGCAGCGCACCTAGCTGCTGCTGCTGCTGCTGCTGCTACAAGCCACTAGAATACCGTCTGTCAGACAGGTGGATGTAGGCCGAACATTCAAATAACTCGCCAGATAAATCGTTGCTTTTCCATTTAATTCATATATGAATTAATTCAAAATTGAACAGTAAATTTCAAAGTTGGAAGGCCACAAGAGGGGGACAATGTTTCAAAAATGAAACGACATATCATTGCATGAGGGATGTGGTAGGAATTGAATGCTTGAATTAAGACTGGGGAAGTACTGAGGGGAAGGGGCTGCAGGCCTTGTAGCAGGTGGGTGTGCAGAAATGTAGCTATCCAAAGCCAAACACATTACCGTATCTTGTCACACCTGTACCTACCAAGCAGCAAAGGCCAAGATAGATCGTTATTTTACTGACAAATTGAATACAGTGCAATGCCTCCCATATAGAGGTGAATAAGAGTAGTAGTAGTAGTAGTAGTAGTAGAAGAGTTGGTCAAGTTAAATCAAGGCTAAGGAATTGGAAATGTGCAACTTGGACCATGAAAAACTAATTACAGAGCAACGACATTTGAAAAAAGCATTCAAATCATGCTTTGAAAACACTACTTGTGTATCCCGATTTCAATTCAATCTGTCTTTGGAAACCGCTTAAGAGAGTGAGTGCACCATTCTCAGAGAAACTGCAGATACTGAAATGATGAGTGGAGTGAAGTGAGCAAGCTATTTTTCCATCTCCCTGGCGAGCATCGCCCACCTGTCTGCTGAGGCTCCCTCAGCAGACTGAAGCTGACTACTACTGCGCAGCTGCTACAGACTGTGGGCGGCCCATTGTGACACGTGGTCCCATTGTGACACGTGGTCCCATTGTTCCAGGAATAGAACACATCCAAGCATTGTGTTCTATGAATGGCATGATTCCTATCACAGTGTTCCATGGATGGAACACATCCTATTTACTGCAGGCAAGCAGCGCACCTAGCTGCTGCTGCTGCTGCTGCTACAAGCCACTAGAATATCGTCTGTCAGACAGGTGGACGTAGGCCGAACATTCAAATAACTCGCCAGATAAATCGTTGCTTTTCCATTTAATTCATATATGAATTAATTCAAAATTGAACAGTAAATTTCAAAGTTGGAAGGCCACAAGAGGGGGACAATGTTTCAAAAATGTAACGACATATCATTGCATGAGGGATGTGGTAGGAATTGAATGCTTGAATTAAGACTGGGGAAGTACTGAGGGGAAGGGGCTGCAGGCCTTGTAGCAGGTGGGTGTGCAGAAATGTAGCTATCCAAAGCCAAACACATTACTGCAGCTTGTCACACCTGTACCTACCAAGCAGCAAAGGCCAAGATAGATCGTTATTTTACTGACAGATTGAATACAGTGCAATGCCTCCCATATAGAGGTGAATAAGAGTAGTAGTAGTAGTAGTAGTAGTAGTAGTAGTAGTAGTAGTAGTATAAGAGTTGGTCAAGTTAAATCAAGGCTAAGGAATTGGAAATGTGCAACTTGGACCAAGAAAAACTAATTACAGAGCAACGACATTTGAAAAAAGCTTTCAAATCATGCTTTGAAAACACTACTTGTGTATCCCATTTTCAATTCAGTCTGTCTTTGGAAACCACTTAAGAGAGTGAGTGCACCATTCTCAGAGGAACTGCAGATACTGAAATGATGCGTGGAGTGAAGTGAGCAAGCTATTTTTCCATCTCCCTGGCGAGCATCGCCCACCTGTCTGCTGAGGCTCCCTCAGCAAACTGAAGCTGACTACTACTGCGCAGCTGCTACAGACTGTGGGCTGCCCATTGTGACACGTGGTCCCATTGTGACACGTGGTCCCATTGTTCCAGGAATAGAACACATCCAAGAATTGTGTTCTATGAATGGCATGATTCCTATCACAGTGTTCCATGGATGGAACACATCCTATTTACTGCAGGCAAGCAGCGCACCTAGCTGCTGCTGCTGCTGCTGCTGCTGCTGCTGCTACAAGCCACTAGAATACCGTCTGTCAGACAGGTGGACGTAGGCCGAACATTCAAATAACTCGCCAGATAAATCGTTGCTTTTCCATTTAATTCATATATGAATTAATTCAAAATTGAACAGTAAATTTCAAAGTTGGAAGGCCACAAGAGGGGGACAATGTTTCAAAAACGAAACGACATATCATTGCATGAGGGATGTGGTAGGAATTGAATGCTTGAATTAAGACTGGGGAAATACTGAAGGGAAGGGGCTGCAGGCCTTGTAGCAGGTGGGTGTGCAGAAATGTAGCTATCCAAAGCCAAACACATTATTGCAGCTTGTCACACCTGTAACTACCAAGCAGCAAAGGCCAAGATAGATCGTTATTTTACTGACAGATTGAATACAGTGCAATGCCTCCCATATAGAGGTGAATAAGAGTAGTAGTAGTAGTAGTAGTAGTAGTAGTAGAAGAGTTGGTCAAGTTAAATCAAGGCTAAGGAATTGGAAATGTGCAACTTGGACCAAGAAAAACTAATTACAGAGCAACGACATTTGAAAAAAGCATTCAAATCATCCTTTGAAAACACTACTTGTGTATCCCGATTTCAATTCAATCTGTCTTTGGAAACCGCTTAAGAGAGTGAGTGCACCATTCTCAGAGGAACTGCAGATACTGAAATGATGTGTGGAGTGAAGTGAGCAAGCTATTTTTCCATCTCCCTGGCGAGCATCGCCCACCTGTCTGCTGAGGCTCCCTCAGCAGACTGAAGCTGACTACTACTGCGCAGCTGCTACAGACTGTGGGCGGCCCATTGTGACACGTGGTCCCATTGTGACACGTGGTCCCATTGTTCCAGGAATAGAACACATCCAAGCATTGTGTTCTATGAATGGCATGATTCCTATCACAGTGTTCCATGGATGGAACACATCCTATTTACTGCAGGCAAGCAGCGCACCTAGCTGCTGCTGCTGCTGCTGCTGCTACAAGCCACTAGAATACCGTCTGTCAGACAGGTGGACGTAGGCCGAACATTCAAATAACTCGCCAGATAAATCGTTGCTTTTCCATTTAATTCACATATAAATTAATTCAAAATTGAACAGTAAATTTCAAAGTTGGAAGGCCACAAGAGGGGGACAATGTTTCAAAAATGAAACGACATATCATTGCATGAGGGATGTGGTAGGAATTGAATGCTTGAATTAAGACTGGGGAAGTACTGAGGGGAAGTGGCTGCAGGCCTTGTAGCAGGTGGGTGTGCAGAAATGTAACTATCCAAAGCCAAACACATTACTGCAGCTTGTCACAACTGTACCTACCACGTAGCAAAGGCCAAGATAGATCGTTATTTTACTGACAGATTGAATACAGTGCAATGCCTCCCATATAGAGGTGAATAAGAGTAGTAGTAGTAGTAGTAGTAGTAGAAGAGTTGGTCAAGTTAAATCAAGGCTAAGGAATTGGAAATGTGCAACTTGGACCAAGAAAAACTAATTACAGAGCAATGACATTTGAAAAAAGCATTCAAATCATGCTTTGAAAACACTACTTGTGTATCCCGATTTCAATTCAATCTGTCTTTGGAAACTGCTTATGAGAGTGAGTGCACCATTCTCAGAGGAACTGCAGATACTGAAATGATGCGTGGAGTGAAGTGAGCAAGCTCTTTTTCCATCTCCCTGGCGAGCATCGCCCACCTGTCTGCTGAGGCTCCCTCAGCAGACTGAAGCTGACTACTACTGCGCAGCTGCTACAGACTGTGGGCTGCCCATTGTGACATGTGGTCCCATTGTGACACGTGGTCCCATTGTTCCAGTAATAGAACACATACAAGTATTGTCTTCTATGAATGGCATGATTCCTATCACAGTATTCCATGGATGTAACACATCCTATTTACTGCAGGCAAGCAGCGCACCTAGCTGCTGCTGCTGCTCCTACAAGCCACTAGAATACCGTCTGTCAGACAGGTGGACGTAGGCCGAACATTCAAATAACTCGCCAGATAAATCGTTGCTTTTCCATTTAATTCATATATGAATTAATTCAAAATTGAACAGTAAATTTCAAAGTTGGAAGGCCACAAGAGGGGGACAATGTTTCAAAAATGAAACGACATATCATTGCATGAGGGATGTGGTAGGAATTGAATGCTTGAATTAAGACTGGGGAAGTACTGAGGGGAAGGGGCTGCAGGCCTTGTAGCAGGTGGGTGTGCAGAAATGTAGCTATCCAAAGCCAAACACATTACTGCAGCTTGTCACACCTGTACCGACCAAGCAGCAAAGGCCAAGATAGATCGTTATTTTACTGACAGATTGAATACAGTGCAATGCCTCCCATATAGAGGTGAATAAGAGTAGTAGTAGTAGTAGTAGTAGAAAAGTTGGTCAAGTTACATCAAGGCTAAGGAATTGGAAATGTGCAACTTGGACCAAGAAAAACTAATTACAGAGCAACGACATTTGAAAAAAGCATTCAAATCATGCTTTGAAAACACTACTTGTGTATCCCGATTTCAATTCAATCTGTCTTTGGAAACCGCTTAAGAGATTGAGTGCACCATTCTCAGAGGAACTGCAGATACTGAAATGATGCATGGAGTGAAGTGAGCAAGCTATTTTTCCATCTCCCTGGCGAGCATCGCCCACCTGTCTGCTGAGGCTCCCTCAGCAGACTGGAACTGACTACTACTGCGCAGCTGCTACAGACTGTGGGCTGCCCAATGTGACACGTGGTCCCATTGTGACACGTGGTCCCATTGTTCCAGGAATAGAACACATCCAAGCATTGTGTTCTATGAATGGCATGATTCCTATCACAGTGTTCCATGGATGGAACACATCCTATTTACTGCAGGCAAGCAGCGCACCTAGCTGCTGCTGCTGCTGCTGCTGCTACAAGCCACTAGAATACCGTCTGTCAGACAGGTGGACGTAGGCAGAACATTCAAATAACTAGCCAGATAAATCGTTGCTTTTCCATTTAATTCATATATGAATTAATTGAAAATTGAACAGTAAATTTCAAAGTTGGAAGGCCACAAGAGGGGGACAATGTTTCAAAAATGAAACGACATATCATTGCAAGAGGGATGTAGTAGGAATTGAATGCTTGAATTAAGACTGGGGAAGTACTGAGGGGAAGGGGCTGCAGGCCTTGTAGCAGGTGGGTGTGCAGAAATGTAGCTATCCAAAGCCAAACACATTACTTCAGCTTGTCACACCTGTACCTACCAAGCAGCAAAGGCCAAGATAGATCATTATTTTACTGACAGATTGAATACAGTGCAATGCCTCCCATATAGAGGTGGATAAGAGTAGTAGTAGTAGTAGTAGTAGTAGTAGAAGAGTTGGTCATGTTAAATCAAGGCTAAGGAATTGGAAATGTGCAACTTGGACCAAGAAAAACTAATTACAGAGCAACGACATTTGAAAAAAGCATTCAAATCATGCTTTGAAAACTCTACTTGTGTATCCCGATTTCAATTCAATCTGTCTTTGGAAACCGCTTAAGAGAGTGAGTGCACCATTCTCAGAGGAACTGCAGATACTGAAATGATGTGTGGAGTGAAGTGAGCAAGCTATTTTTCCATCTCCCTGGCGAGCATCGCCCACCTGTCTGCTGAGGCTCCCTCAGCAGACTGAAGCTGACTACTACTGCGCAGCTGCTACAGACTGTGGGCGACCCATTGTGACACGTGGTCCCATTGTGACACGTGGTCCCATTGTTCCAGGAATAGAACACATCCAAGCATTGTGTTCTATGAATGGCATGATTCCTATCACAGTGTTCCATGGATGGAACACATCCTATTTACTGCAGGCAAGCAGCGCCCCTACTGCTGCTGCTGCTGCTGCTTTTTTTCTACTCCTCTCATGAGCCCAAACAAGACTCTAAAAGGATGAGTTTGCAACTACTTTACTTTTGGAGAAAATTCAAAACATTCATTATTCAATAGAGCCCAATAGCAAAAACCAGCGTTTTGAATGAAGAATCACATTTCTTGGTAGAATCATGCAGGATTGAAATTTATGATGGTTTTTTACTCCTCTCAACAGCCAAAACAAGTTTCTAAAAGGATGAGTTTGCAACTACTTTACTTTTGGAGAAAATTCAAAACATTCATTATTCAATAGGGCCCAAACTATCAAAAACCAGCGGTTTGAATGAACACTCATATTTCTTGGTAGAATCGTGTAGGACTGAAATTTTTGATGTTTTTCTACTTTTCTCATGAGCCCAAACAAGTCTATAAAAGGATGAGTTTGCAACTACTTTACTTTTGGAGAAAATTCAAAACATTCATTATTCAATAGAGCCCAATAGCAAAAACCAGCGTTTTGAATGAAGAATCACATTTCTTGGTAGAATCATGCAGGATTGAAATTTTTGATGGTTTTTTACTCCTCTCAAAAGCCCAAACACGTTTCTAAAAGGATGAGTTTGCAACTACTTTACTTTTGGAAAAAATTCAAAACATTCATTATTCAATAGGGCACAAAATATCAAAAACCAGCGGTTTGAATGAACACACATTTCTTGGTAGAGTCGTGCAGGACTGAAATTTTTGATGTTTTTCTACTCCTCTCATGAGCCCAAACAAGTCTCTAAAAGGATGAGTTTGCAACTACTTTACTTTTGGAGAGAATTCAATGAATGTCAATTGAATGTTTTGAATTTTCTCCAAAAGTAAAGTAGTTGCAAACTCATCCTTTTAGAGACTTGGTTTGGGCTCATGAGAGGAGTAGGAAAACATCAAAAATTTCAGTCCTGCACGATTCTACCAAGAAATGTGAGTGTTCATTCAAACCGCTGGTTTTTGATAGTTTGGGCCCTATTGAATAATGAATGTTTTGAATTTTCTCCAAAAGTAAAGTAGTTGCAAACTCATCCTTTTAGAAACTTGTTTGGGCTGTTGAGAGGAGTAAAAAACCATCAAAAATTTCAATCCTGCATGATTCTACCAAGAAATGTGATTCTTCATTCAAAACCTGATTTTTGCTATTGGGCTCTATTGAATAATGAATGTTTTGAATTTTCTCCAAAAGTAAAGTAGTTGCAAACTCATGCATTTAGAGACTTGTTTGGGCTCATGAGAGGAGTAGAAAAACATCAAAAATTTCAGTCCTGCATGATTCTACCAAGAAATGTGTGTTCATTCAAACCGCTGGTTTTTGATATTTTGGGCCCTATTGAATATTGAATGTTTTGAATTTTCTCCAAAAGTAAAGTAGTTGCAAACTCATCCTTTTAGAAACTTGTTTGGGCTGTTGAGAGGAGTAAAAAACCATCAAAAATTTCAGTCCTGCATGATTCTACCAAGAAATGTGTGTTCATTCAAACCGCTGGTTTTTGATATTTTGGGCCCTATTGAATAATGAATGTTTTGAATTTTCTCCAAAAGTAAAGTAGTTGCAAACTCATCCTTTTAGAAACTTGTTTGGGCTGTTGAGAGGAGTAAAAAACCATCAAAAATTTCAATCCTGCATGATTCTACCAAGAAATGTGATTCTTCATTCAAAACGCTGATTTTTGCTATTGGGTTCTATTGAATAATGAATGTTTTGAATTTTCTTCAAAAGTAAAGTAGTTGCAAACTCATCCTTTTAGAGACTTGTTTGGGCTCATGAGAGGAGTAGAAAAACATCAAAAATTTCAGTCCTGCACGATTCTACCAAGAAATGTGAGTGTTCATTCAAACAGCTGGTTTTTGATAGTTTGGGCCCTATTGTATAATGAATGTTTTGAATTTTCTCCAAAAGTAAAGTAGTTGCAAACTCATCCTTTTAGAAACTTGTTTGGGCTGTTGAGAGGAGTAAAAAACCATCAAAAATTTCAATCCTGCATGATTCTACCAAGAAATGTGATTCTTCATTCAAAACGCTGGTTTTTGCTATTGGGCTCTATTGAATAATGAATGTTTTGAATTTTCTCCAAAAGTAAAGTAGATGCAAACTCATCCTTTTAGAGTCTTGGTTTGGGCTCATGAGAGGAGTAGAAAAACATCAAAAATTTCAGTCCTGCACGATTCTACCAAGAAATGTGAGTGTTCATTCAAACCGCTGGTTTTTGATAGTTTGGGCCCTATTGAATAATGAATGTTTTGAATTTTCTCCAAAAGTAAAGTAGTTGCAAACTCATCCTTTTAGAAACTTGTTTGGGCTGTTGAGAGGAGTAAAAAACCATCAAAAATTTCAATCCTGCATGATTCTACCAAGAAATGTGATTCTTCATTCAAAACGCTGATTTTTGCTATTGGGTTCTATTGAATAATGAATGTTTTGAATTTTCTCCAAAAGTAAAGTAGTTGCAAACTCATGCTTTTAGAGACTTGTTTAGGCTCATGAGAGGAGTAGAAAAACATCAAAAATTTCAGTCCTGCATGATTCTACCAAGAAATGTGTGTTCATTCAAACCGCTGGTTTTTGATATTTTGGGCCCTATTGAATAATGAATGTTTTGAATTTTCTCCAAAAGTAAAGTAGTTGCAAACTCATCCTTTTAGAAACTTATTTGGGCTGTTGAGAGGAGTAAAAAACCATCAAAAATTTCAATCCTGCATGATTCTACCAAGAAATGTGATTCTTCATTCAAAACGCTGGTTTTTGCTATTGGGCCCTATTGAATAATGAATGTTTTGAATTTTCTCCAAAAGTAAAGTAGTTGCAAACTCATCCTTTTAGAGACTTGTTTGTGCTCATGAGAGGAGTAGAAAAACATCAAAAATTTCAGTCCTGCATGATTCTACCAAGAAATGTGTGTTCATTCAAACCGCTAGTTTGTGATATTTTGGGCCCTATTGAATAATGAATGTTTTGAATTTTCTCCAAAAGTAAAGTAGTTGCAAGCTATTGCTTTTAGAGACTTGTTTGGGCTCATGAGAGGAGTAGAAAAACATCAAAAATTTCAGTCCTGCATGATTCTACCAAGAAATGTGTGTTCATTCAAACTGCTGGTTTTTGATATTTTGGGCCCTATTGAATAATGAATGTTTTGAATTTTCTCCAAAAGTAAAGTAGTTGCAAACTCATCCTTTTAGAAACTTATTTGGGCTGTTGAGAGGAGTAAAAAACCATCAAAAATTTCAATCCTGCATGATTCTACCAAGAAATGTGATTCTTCATTCAAAACGCTGGTTTTTGCTATTGGGCCCTATTGAATAATGAATGTTTTGAATTTTCTCCAAAAGTAAAGTAGTTGCAAACTCATCCTTTTAGAGACTTGTTTGTGCTCATGAGAGGAGTAGAAAAACATCAAAAATTTCAGTCCTGCATGATTCTACCAAGAAATGTGTGTTCATTCAAACCGCTAGTTTGTGATATTTTGGGCCCTATTGAATAATGAATGTTTTGAATTTTCTCCAAAAGTAAAGTAGTTGCAAGCTATTGCTTTTAGAGACTTGTTTGGGCTCATGAGAGGAGTAGAAAAACATCAAAAATTTCAGTCCTGCATGATTCTACCAAGAAATGTGTGTTCATTCAAACTGCTGGTTTTTGATATTTTGGGCCCTATTGAATAATGAATGTTTTGAATTTTCTCCAAAAGTAAAGTAGTTGCAAACTCATGCTTTTTTGTTTAAATATTTTTATTAAAGTTTCAAGTATAGAGGGAAAGGGTAAATGGACAAAGTAAAAAGTAGAGAACTTTACTCTACGTGTTACATCACACATTAAATAAAATTGTTTAATACAAGTAGTGTATATAAGAAACAAATATAATACATCGCTTGAATGCAATCCTCTCAAAAAAGGAACCAACATTGTCATATTGAGTTTACAGTAGTGTTAGATAACATAAATTAAGAAAATTTCAAATTCCAAACATCCCATTTAGTGTGATATTTATGGAGAGTACCATTAATAAAGGCAAATCTTTTCTCCATAGAATTATGAGTCCGTAATTTACCTAAAATATCAGCAAAAGAAGGTAAATCAGTTTTAAGCCACCAGAAAGCTATAGCGTTTTTGGTCACCAAAAAAGTATGTATCATTACAAATCGAATAACAGGATTTATTTCTTCAGTGCCCAAAGAAAGTAATGCCATTTGTGGGGTGACCTTCACTGCGTTGTCAGAGAGAGTATTTATATGATTCGTAACTTCTTTCCACAATCTCTTCAATTTAGGACAGCTCCAGAAAATGTGGTACAGGTTACCTGGTAAACCACAATTCCTCCAGCATAGAGGGGAGTATTTATTATCTATATGAGCTAACCTAATCGGAGTGTAATGCCATCTAATTAAAGTTTTAAAGAAAGACTCCTGTAAAGTCGCCGAAATAGTAGATGCATTTGAAAACTTTATGGCCTTCCCCCATTGGTCTTCATCAAATTTTATGTTAAAATCCCTTTCCCATCTTTGAATGTATACATTTTTAAAGAGTTCGGTGTCGTCATTAAGGTGGGAATATATGTTTTTAAGACTCCAAGTCGACTTAAGAGCAACATTTGCAAACATGGAGGCCACAATATCCGAATTCAAAGCTCTACTAGTCAAAAATTTCCGCAGAAGATCTTTCAGAAGTAGATAAGAGGTGAAATGTGTAGACGGGACATGAAATTTATTTTTAATTTCATTAAAGGGTAAAAAATTTTGTCCGTCCCATAAATCCCCTACCGTATTAATTTTAAAGCTGCACCACTCCTCTGGAACTGGACATTTATATATTTTTGATAATAATTTTAATGGGAATTTTTTCAAAATGCTTTTCCTGTCGTCGCCTTTCTTTAATTTTGTGAAACTCCTCCACATAGTCAGTATAGAATTTACAACAGGATGTTGATAAGTAATGATCGAAGGAGATAGCAGATCTTTAAAGAAAAAATCTGATATTGAACTAGTCCCATAATGTTCTAGCTCAAGGTCCAACCAAGCGGGAAGTGTTTTCGTAGAAAACCACTGTTGACTCTGAAGAATAAGAGAAGCTTGAAAATAGATTTGAATATTGGGGAGTGCAAGGCCTCCATTACTCTTTTTCTTATATAAAATTTCAGTAGCAACTCTAGGTTTCTTCCCTTTCCAGATAAAAAGGTTAATTGCTTTTTGGATTTTAAATAAAAGGGAAGTGGGAATCATAAGAGGTAAATTCCTAAGTACAAAAAGAATTTTAGGTAAAATATATGTTTTTATTACCAAGGTTCTTCCCATCAGGGATAGATCGCAATTATTATAACCAGAAAGGTCTTTTAAGATTTTCTTACTGAGATGTTCCATATTCTTAGAAACAATGAGTTTCAAATCTTTAGGGAAAATTATCCCCAAGTATTCTAGTTCAAAATCTTCCCAGTAAAATTCAGATAATTCTTTAAAGGCTTCAATTTCAGAGGGACGTAAATTAAAATGTATTATTTTAGATTTTTGGGGATTTATTTTAAAATATGAGACCTTAGAGAACTCATCTAAAATGGTGATTAAAGCGTTAAGTGAATTAGCCGGATCAGTGACTGATAACATAAGGTCGTCAGCAAATAAGGTTAACTTGTGATGATAATTTTTTGTTTCAAAACCCGAAATATCAGTACATTGTCTGATCATTTCCGCCAAGGGCTCGACTGCCAAGGCAAATAAAAGGGGCGAAAGGGGGCAGCCCTGTCTTGTTCCATTAGTGATGTTGAAATTCCTAGAAAGGTGATTATTAGTATAGGTTTTAGCATTAGTATTAGAGTACAATGCAAATATAGATGTTATAAAGCGATTGTCAAAACCAAACTTTAGTAAAGTAGCTTTAAGATAATCCCAATTCACCCTATCAAAAGCTTTTTGGGCATCCAACGAGATAAATAGTGAAGGGAGATTATTAGAGCTAGCTATGTTAAACAAGTTCAAGATTCTTCTGGTACCGTCTGTTACTTGTCTTCCGGAGACAAACCCTACTTGATCATTTTTAACAAGATCAGGTAAAAGATTCTTTAATCGATCCGCTAAAATTTTTGAATATACTTTAATATCAGTGTTAATTAAAGAGATCGGACGATAATTTTTAACTTCTTCTGGGTTTCTAATGTCTTTGGGGATCAAAATGATAGTTGCCTCCGTCATTTCTTTGGGGAACGATCCAATACTAGAAGCGTGGTCAAAAAGAGATTTTAGGTGCGGGGATAACATGTTGGAGAAAAACTTGAGATATTCGTTTGTGAACCCATCTGGGCCAGGGGATTTGTTAAGTTTAAGTTTGTCAATCGTTTTGGCAATTTCTTCTACAGTAAACGGTTGATTTAAAAGAGTTAGGTCCAAATTATCTAGTTGGGGAAGGGTCAATTTAGAAAGAAAAAGGTCAATCTCTTTTTGATTAGGAGTATGAACTAAGGGATCTTTTTTAAGATTATAGAGGGTTTCGAAATAATCCGCAAATATTTCGGTAATATCAGAGGGGTGTTGTTTCATTTCTCCTGAAGGGGATTTGATTTTAACAATCCTTCTACTTACGCGAGCTTGTTTAAGTTTACTTGTCATATATTTGGTGGGTTTGTTAATTGAAGCATACAGATTATATTTTGATGCTCTAACAATGGAATCGTACTCGGAAATAATTTCGGATCTTAACGCCTATCTCAATTTCAGGATATCAAGATGGATAATATGGGATGGAGCAGACAGGGAATTTTGTTGTTTTTCTTTTGAAGCAATTTGGTTCTGGAGGTCAGCAATTTTTTGTCTTTTTTCTTTTTTGTATCTCGTGGAGAGTTGGATGAGACATCCTCTCAAGACCGCCTTGTGGGCGTTCCATAATGTAAAGGGATCAATACTATCTGAAGAGTTTTCTTTAAAATAATTATCAATAGTTTCGGTAATTATATTTCTATACTTTGGGGTACGTAGTAGGGTAGGATTAACCTTCCAAAGAAAAGTGTTTGCTACTGGAGGGCCTGATTCAAATACTGCCAGCACAGGGGCGTGGTCGGAAAAAGACTTCTCAAGAATTTCAATTTTCTTAAATTTTGTGATAGAAAAGACATTGGTTAGAAATAAGTCTATTCTGGAAGATGTCTTATATATATCTGAGTAATATGTAAATTCTCTAGAGGTGGTATTTAGACATCTGAAAATGTCATACATCTCATTTTGTTTTATCCAATTTTTCAGAGATCGGCCTGATTTAGAAGTAGCAGAAGATGATGAGTCAATTTCTCTATCGGGAACTAGATTGAAGTCCCCTATTAGCATGAGGTCACCTTTTTTAACTTTGTCAATCTTCTGCATTAATTTATTAAAAAAAGAGATCTGACCATTATTTGGGGCATATATATTCACGATTGTACAAAGGTTAAAATTTAACTTACATATGAGGATGTGAAATCTTCCCTGGGTGTCGGGATGTTCTTCAATTAATTGGAAGGGAATATTCGTATTTATAATGGTTATAACTCCCGCACTTTTTTTATTATTAGTGAGGGATTTAAAAATATATGGAAAATCTTTATGCTGAAAGGTTGGATGTATATCTTTTATTAATTTGACCTCTTGTAAACAAGAGACATCCGCTTGAAGCCGTCTTATTTCTCTCCAAGTTATATAGCGCTTATGGGGACTGTTCAGTCCTTTAACATTGTGTGAAAGGATTTTAATTCTCATGATAATCTCTTTCCTTTTTTATTAGAGTAAATTATCTTATATATATTTAGGATTGCTTACTCTTATTAGCTGAATTCAATAAAATGTATATGTCTAGAAAAGGCGAATGAAACAACAAAAAGAAAAAAAAAAAAAAAACTATAACAAACAAATAAACAAACTTAAAGAGTCCTCCTGGAGTTAATCACGGAACGTGATAATCTCCTTTTTTTGGGTACTTTAAAAAAAAAAAAAGCCAAAGTGGCGAGAACCCATGAAGCCATTGATATTTTGTCAAATGTCAAATGTAAATAATACAAAGACCAATGAGAGATATATCCCTATTCAACCAGTATCTTTGTTAGAAGGATCCTCATCTAGAAAGCGTATAAAGTCTAAAGCTTCCTTTGGAGTAAAGAAGGGGACAATTTTACCCCTATGTGACACAAGTAACTTTGTTGGAAAGCCCCATTTATATGGAATCCCCATTTCCCTGAGAGCATTAGTAGCTTGATTAAACAATTTTCTAGCTTCCATAGTTGACTTTGAGAAATCAGAGAAGAATTTTAAATGATTATTAGGGGGAGGTAGAGAGCCCTTCTCTCTAATATATCTTAGTATCATTTCTTTAGTTTCAAAAAAGTGAAAGTGAAGTATCGTACCCCTCGGCTTATCCATTGGTACATTCTTTGGGCGGGGCAGGCGGTGAATCCTATCAATTATCAATTGTAAATCAGTTAAGGACGGCAAAGCCTTTTTAAGCGTAGCTTTAGTGTAATCTGAAAGGTCTTTCTGTATCACGCTTTCAGGTATCCCCCTAATCTTGACGTTGTTCCGTCTACTCCGGTCCTCTAAGTCCGTTAACTTGGACCTCACGGATAAAAGTTCGGCTTTTAAATCTGAGTTTTGCTTTACTAACTCATCTGTTCTATTTTCAACCTTTGACAATCTTTTCTCATTCAGTTCAAATCTTTGAGAGAATTTTTCACTAATCTCCTGCATATCCTTCCTGTGAGAATCAAATCCCGTTTTAATCGACGCATTGATTGCATTGATAGATTTATGCATGAATTGATTAGCTTGATTGGTGGATTCCTGGAAGGATATGAGGAAGCCAGCAAGCAAACCCTCAGTGACTCGCCTATCAGAGTTCAACAGTGTTTTAAAGTCAAAGTCATGGGGAGTCAGAAAATCAGTAGAAGACGACTCCGGACAGCCTTTTTTAGAGAGTTGTTTAACTGGGGTACTATTTGGAGAATAGTCATCAGATGAAGTATTAGAATCTAAATCTGCTGCCTCTGTTCTCACAGTTTCACCTTCTGGAATTCTTCTCTTATGAGATTTGGATAAATCCATTTTACTTTCCTCATCCTGAAAAGAAAGTTTTGAGGCACCTTTATTATCAAAAACTTGAGAAGATGTGAAAGATAGAGTACGGGGGTCAGAAGATATAATTTTTTGATCTGAGTCCTGCTGAGTAGCCTTATTAGATAAACCGTGAGGCATGTGTCTAGATGAGATAGCTTCCTCCCTTTTTAGAGGGGATCTAGATTTAATTGGACTTAATAGATTAACAGATTCAGTGTAAATTTTCTGATTTGAAGCGCTCGTAGATTTCTGGTTTTTACTAGTAGGCAATTTAGATTTCAAATTAGATGCCATAATTAGAGTATACCGAAACAAGAGTAAAGGAAATGCGCTATACCCTTAAATGTTCCTGTATATGCCACCCCTGTTTTATTATTATTGTAATTAAGTTGAACTTTATTACAGTTTCAGCAGGGTTTGTAAATCGCAAACTAAGATAAGAATAAAGACTTAAATAGAGTAGTAATGTAACCCATTCAATTTTGATAATTCAACAAAGCAATAGAGACGTCTTGTCCTCCGTAACGTAGGCTTATATAAAACAACAGCACCTCATACACTCCTGTCCAAACACTACCTATATAACCTCAGGTGCCTTAAATGTTATAGACAGAGAAGAGAAGAGCATACAATCAGTAGGATTCAGAATAAGACAGTATAAGCTCTATATCTTCCCGTCTAGGAATGTATAGATTAGTTATTCCCTTAAATATCTTCTTCTAATGCTTTAATATGTCATCAAAACAAGGCACAAGAGACAATCTCCATGTAAGTCTCATCTAACTCAAGGATGCACTTCAGCAATACACAAACAGTCTTATTGATATAACAATATTCAGATACTCTCCCCTATATTACTATCCCTATTCCAATTTACAAATAATTAAGATTTCACCATCCCCAAGAGACTAACAATAAGTTCAGAGAGCAACAGATTCCATCTCACCCAACGAGTGTAATATTCTCCAAGTAGTAGGGGTCAACGATGCTCCTTCCTTCAGGTCACTGTTGGATAGTAATCAAGTGACCGCCAAAACCATAGTCAAATTTCACTAAATCTCCTCTGCTTCTTCTTGTATAAATGTAGCCGTCTCTAAGCCCCTTAGCGTGTTAAAGGGTCGAACTCGATGTGACAATCAGTCAATGACAGCCTCAGCCGAGGCACCCAATAAGGACCAGATCCACCTCCACCCTCTTTGATGACAGCTTCTTCCTTGCAGCTTCGTGCCCGCCAGCTCCCGCCGCGACACTCTCCAGCACCGCCAGCTCCTTTACTCCTCTGCAGCTGAGCGGCGGCAAGCTGCGCAGAGCTCGGTCTCCAGGCAATGACCTCCGATCAGCACAGAAAAAGCGTGGGCAATTCCAAATTCTTTCTGTTAAAGATATCCCCAGCAGTGGGCTTCTCCTCCTAGACCGCCGCTAAGCTCCAGCAGCTCTCCCGCCAAACAGTTTTAAAATCAGACGCGGCGCTCCCCTTCTTCTCCGCACTCACCAATGCAACACTCAGTCAGTGACAGCTTCAGCCGAGGCACCCAAGAAGGACCAGAGCCACCTCTACTTTCTTTGATGACAGCCTCTTCCTTGCGGCTTCGTGCCTGCCAACTCCCGCCGCGTCGCTCTCCAGCACCGCCAGCTCCTTTACTCCTCTGCAGCTGAGCGGCGGCAAGCTGCGCAGAGCCCAGTATCCAACAGCGTCGACAGCGGACCTCTATCGACTCAGGAACACCGAGGCTCCTTCAGCGTCAGATCAGGGGCTCAGCAGCCGTCACACAGGATCTCCTCCAGTTCATACCTCTGATGTAAACAATGGCGGTACCCGCGGCTAAGTACAGGGGAAACCTGTTGAGTCAACAGCGGCTCTCTCCTCACCACTCACTTCTAAAGGCTGTAATTCCTTAAGTAAACAGCGGATTTCTTCCAGGGAGGTGTCAAAATGTTCACAATAAAGATAAGAATCCAATTCCAAAGGTCTTCTGATGAATAAGAGTCTTCTTAAGCAATTATGTCGCTTTGTAGATAGGCTTCATGAGAGCTCTGAGCTCAAGTGTCCTCCTACATCGAGCTCCAGGCCACACCCCTTCCGCAAACTCATGCTTTTAGAGACTTGTTTGGCCTCATGAGAGGAGTAGAAAAACATCAAAAATTTCAGTCCTGCATGATTCTACCAAGAAATGTGTGTTCATTCAAACCGCTGGTTTTTGATATTTTGGGCCCTATTGAATAATGAATGTTTTGAATTTTCTCCAAAAGTAAAGTCGTTGCAAACTCATCCTTTTAGAAACTTGTTTGGGCTGTTGAGAGGAGTAAAAAACCATCAAAAATTTCAATCCTGCATGATTCTACCAAGAAATGTGATTCTTCATTCAAAACGCTGGTTTTTGCTATTGGGCTCTATTGAATAATGAATGTTTTGAATTTTCTCCAAAAGTAAAGTAGTTGCAAACTCATCCTTTTAGAGTCTTGGTTTGGGCTCATGAGAGTAGAAAAACATCAAAAATTTCAGTCCTGCACGATTCTACCAAGAAATGTGAGTGTTCATTCAAACCGCTGGTTTTTGATATTTTGGGCCCTATTGAATAATGAATGTTTTGAATTTTCTCCAAAAGTAAAGTAGTTGCAAACTCATCCTTTTAGAAACTTGTTTGGGCTGTTGAGAGGAGTAAAAAACCATCAAAAATTTCAATCCTGCATGATTCTACCAAGAAATGTGATTCTTCAATCAAAACGTTGATTTTTGCTATTGGGTTCTATTGAATAATGAATGTTTTGAATTTTCTCCAAAAGTAAAGTAGTTGCAAACTCATCCTTTTAGAGACTTGTTTGGGCTCATGAGAGGAGTAGAAAAGCATCAAAAATTTCAGTCCTGCACGATTCTACCAAGAAATGTGAGTGTTCATTCAAACCACTGGTTTTTGATAGTTTGGGCCCTATTGAATAATGAATGTTTTGAATTTTCTCCAAAAGTAAAGTAGTTGCAAACTCATCCTTTTAGAAACTTGTTTGGGCTGTTGAGAGGAGTAAAAAACCATCAAAAAATTTCAATCCTGCATGATTCTACCAAGAAATGTGATTCTTCATTCAAAACCTGATTTTTGCTATTGGGCTCTATTGAATAATGAATGTTTTGAATTTTCTCCAAAAGTAAAGTAGTTGCAAACTCATGCTTTTAGAGACTTGTTTGGGCTCATGAGAGGAGTAGAAAAACATCAAAAATTTCAGTCCTGCATGATTCTACCAAGAAATGTGTGTTCATTCAAACCGCTGGTTTTTGATATTTTGGGCCCTATTGAATATTGAATGTTTTGAATTTTCTCCAAAAGTAAAGTAGTTGCAAACTCATCCTTTTAGAAACTTGTTTGGGCTGTTGAGAGGAGTAAAAAACCATCAAAAATTTCAATCCTGCATTTTCTACCAAGAAATGTGATTCTTCATTCAAAACGCTGGTTTTTGCTATTGGGCTCTATTGAATAATGAATGTTTTGAATTTTCTCCAAAAGTAAAGTAGTTGCAAACTCATCCTTTTAGAGACTTGTTTGTGCTCATGAGAGGAGTAGAAAAACATCAAAAATTTCAGTCCTGCACGATTCTACCAAGAAATGTGAGTGTTCATTCAAACCGCTGGTTTTTGATAGTTTGGGCCCTATTGAATAATGAATGTTTTGAATTTTCTCCAAAAGTAAAGTAGTTGCAAACTCATCCTTTTAGAAACTTGTTTGGGCTGTTGAGAGGAGTAAAAAACCATCAAAAATTTCAATCCTGCATGATTCTACCAAGAAATGTGATTCTTCATTCAAAACCTGATTTTTGCTATTGGGTTCTATTGAATAATGAATGTTTTGAATTTTCTTCAAAAGTAAAGTAGTTGCAAACTCATGCTTTTAGAGACTTGTTTGGGCTCATGAGAGGAGTAGAAAAACATCAAAAATTTCAGTCCTGCATGATTCTACCAAGAAATGTGTGTTCATTCATACCGCTGGTTTTTGATATTTTGGGCCCTATTGAATAATGAATGTTTTGAATTTTCTCCAAAAGTAAAGTAGTTGCAAACTCATTATTTTAGAAACTTGTTTGGGCTGTTGAGAGGAGTAAAAAAACCATCAAAAATTTCAATCCTGCATGATTCTACCAAGAAATGTGATTCTTCATTCAAACCTCTGGTTTTTGATATTTTGGGCCCTATTGAATAATGAATGTTTTGAATTTTCTCGAAAAGTAAAGTAGTTGCAAACTCATCCTTTTAGAATCTTGTTTGGGCTGTTGAGAGGAGTAAAAAACCATCAAAAATTTCAATCCTGCATGATTCTACCAAGAAATGTGATTCTTCATTCAAAAGCTGGTTTTTGCTATTGGGCTCTATTGAATAATGAATGTTTTGAATTTTCTCGAAAAGTAAAGTAGTTGCAAACTCATTCTTTTAGAGACTTGTTTGTGCTCATGAGAGGAGTAGAAAAACATCAAAAATTTCAGTCCTGCACGATTCTACCAAGAAATGTGAGTGTTCATTCAAACCGCTGGTTTTTGATAGTTTGGGCCCTATTGAATAATGAATGTTTTGAATTTTCTCCAAAAGTAAAGTAGTTGCAAACTTATCCTTTTAGAAACTTGTTTGGGCTGTTGAGAGGAGTAAAAAACCATCAAAAATTTCAGTCCTGCATGATTGTACCAAGAAATGTGATTCTTCATTCAAAACGCTGGTTTTTGCTTTTGGGCTCTATTGAATAATGAATGTTTTGAATTTTCTCCAAAAGTAAAGTAGTTGCAAACTCATCCTTTTAGAGACTTGTTTGTGCTCATGAGAGGAGTAGAAAAACATCAAAAATTTCAGTCCTGCACGATTCTACCAAGAAATGTGAGTGTTCATTCAAACCGCTGGTTTTTGATAGTTTGGGCCCTATTGAGTAATGAATGTTTTGAATTTTCTCCAAAAGTAAAGTAGTTGCAAACTCCTCCTTTTAGAAACTTGTTTGGGCTGTTGAGAGGAGTAAAAAAACATCAAAAATTTCAATCCTGCATGATGCTACCAAGAAATGTGATTCTTCATTCAAAATGCTGATTTTTGATATTGGGTTCTATTGAATAATGAATGTTTTGAATTTTCTCCAAAAGTAAAGTAGTTGCAAGCTCATGCATTTAGAGACATGTTTGGGCTCATGAGAGGAGTAGAAAAACATCAAAAATTTCAGTCCTGCACGATTCTACCAAGAAATGTGTGTTCATTCAAACCGCTGGTTTTTGATATTTTGGGCCCTATTGAATAATGAATGTTTTGAGTTTTCTCCAAAAGTAAAGTAGTTGCAACTCATCCTTTTAGAAACTTGTTTGGGCTGTTGAGAGGAGTAAAAAACCATCAAAAATTTCAATCCTGCATGATTCTACCAAGAAATGTGATTCTTCATTCAAAACGCTGATTTTTGCTAAAAGGATGAGTTTGCAACTACTTTACTTTTGGAGAAAATTCAAAACATTCATTATTCAATAGGGCCCAAACTATCAAAAACCAGCGGTTTGAATGAACACTCACATTTCTAGGTAGAATCGTGCAGGACTGAAATTTTTGATGTTTTTCTACTCCTCTCATGAGCCCAAACAAGTCTCTAAAAGGATGAGTTTGCAACTACTTTACTTTTGGAGAAAATTCAAAACATTCATTATTCAATAGAGCCCAATAGCAAAAATCAGGTTTTGAATGAAGAATCACATTTCTTGGTAGAATCATGCAGGATTGAAATTTTTGATGGTTTTTTACTCCTCTCAACAGCCCAAACAAGTTTCTAAAAGGATGAGTTTGCAACTACTTTACTTTTGGAGAAAATTCAAAACATTCATTATTCAATAGGACCCAAACTATCAAAAACCAGCGGTTTGAATGAACACTCACATTTCTTGGTAGAATCGTGCAGGACTGAAATTTTTGATGTTTTTCTACTCCTCTCATGAGCCCAAACAAGTCTCTAAAAGCATGAGTTTGCAACTACTTTACTTTTGGAGAAAATTCAAAACATTCATTATTCAATAGAACCCAATAGCAAAAATCAGCGTTTTGAATGAAGAATCATTTCTTGGTAGAATCATGCAGGATTGAAATTTTTGATGGTTTTTTACTCCTCTCAACAGCCCAAACAAGTTTCAAAAGGATGAGTTTTTAACTACTTTACTTTTGGAGAAAATTCAAAACATTCATTATTCAATAGGGCCCAAAATATCAAAAAACAGTGGTTTGAATGAACACACATTTCATGGTAGAATCATGCAGGACTGAAATTTTTGATGTTTTTCTACTCTCATGAGCCCAAACAAGTCTCTAAAAGCATGAGTTTGCAACTACATTACTTTTGGAGAAAATTCAAAACATTCATTATTCAATAGGGCCCAAATTCAATCTGTGTTTGGAAACCGCTTAAGAGAGTGAGTGCACCATTCTCATAGGAACTGCAGATACTGAAATGATGCGTGTAGTGAAGTGAGCAAGCTCTTTTTCCATCTCCCTGGCGAGCATCGCCCACCTGTCTGCTGAGGCTCCCTCAGCAGACTGAAGCTGACTACTACTGCGCAGCTGCTACAGACTGTGGGCTGCCCATTGTGACACGTTGTCCCATTGTGACACGTGGTCCCATTGTTCCAGGAATAGAACACATCCAAGCATTGTGTTCTATGAATGGCATGATTCCTATCACAGTGTTCCATGGATGGAACACATCCTATTTACTGCAGGCAAGCAGCGCACCTAGCTGCTGCTGCTGCTACAAGCCACTAGAATACCGTCTGTCAGACAGGTGAACGTAGGCCGAACATTCAAATAACTCGCCAGATAAATCGTTGCTTTTCCATTTTAATTCATATATGAATTAATTCAAAATTGAACAGTAAATTTCAAAGTTGGAAGGCCACAAGAGGGGGACAATGTTTCAAAAATGAAACGACATATCATTGCATGAGGGATGTGGTAGGAATTGAATGCTTGAATTAAGACTGGGGAAGTACTGAGGGGAAGGGGCTGCAGGCCTTGTAGAAGGTGGGTGTGCAGAAATGTAGCTATCCAAAGGCAAAGACATTACTGCAGCTTGTCACACCTGTACCTACCAAGCAGCAAAGGCCAAGATAGATCGTTATTTTACTGACAGATTGAATACAGTGCAATACCTCCCATATAGAGGTGAATAAGAGTAGTAGTAGTAGTAGTAGTAGTAGTAGTAGTAGAAGAGTTGGTCAAGTTAAATCAAGGCTAAGGAATTGGAAATGTGCAACTTGGACCAAGAAAAACTTATTACAGAGCAACGACATTTGAAAAAAGCATTCAAATCATGCTTTGAAAACACTACTTGTGTATCCCGACTTCAATTCAATCTGTCTTTGGAAACCGCTTAAAGGGAAGGTGCCATCCAAAAAAATTTTTTTCAGCAATTGAAAAAATGTAAAGAATTAATGTTTACATTTTCTTAAAAAATATTATCGTTTGTTTTTAATTTTGCAAAATATGAAAAATAATTTTAAAAAGTTTGGCATTTCCACTTGTTAACACTAGGGGGAGCAGCTACTGAAATCTGGCACAAAAACCTATGACATCTATAGACACAGTGAGCAGCCATTTTGATGGGGCTTGCAAAGTTACTGACTGTCTTTGCATGTAAAGTCTGGATCACAACAGGCCATCAATCAGCAGACATGTTTCCTGGATTTCTGTGGAGCAGACAAGCAGACGGTTCATCCATGTGAATAAAACACAGCGCTCTTTGTACAATCCCTGGCACAGAACAGGGCGCCCCCCACAGACCAGCACACACTGCTCTCCTGAAATACTCTGTGCTGCTGTCGCCCTGCTCCTTCCACCATACATCAGGCCCCTGTCCCCTCGGTTTCACACATCGCCAGGACGGGATCTGAGGAGAGGAATGGGGTCTTCGGTCACCGAGGATGGCAGGCAGCAAGGATTCTGGGAGCAGAGTGACAGCAGCACAGAGTATTTCAGGAGAGCAGTATCACACGGGATAGGATTAGATACACGGCTCAGCAGGCAGCATCACACAGGAGAGGATTAGATACACGGCTCAGCAGGCAGTATCACATGGGATAGGATTAGATACACGGCTCAGCAGGCAGCATCACACAGGAGAGGATTAGATACACGGCTCAGAATACAGTATCACACAGGATAGGATTAGATACACGGCTCAGCAGTCAGTATCACACAGGATAGGATTACATACACGGCTCAGCAGTCAGTATCACACAGGAGAGGATTAGATACACGGCTCAGCAGGCAGTATCACACAGGAGAGGATTAGATACACGGCTCAGCAGGCAGTATCACACAGAAGAGGATTAGATGCACGGCTCAGCAGGCAGTATCACACAGAAGAGGATTAGATGCACGGCTCAGCAGTCAGTATCACACAGGAGAGGATTAGATACACGGCTCAGCAGTCAGTATCACACAGGAGAGGATTAGATACATGGCTCAGCAGAAAGTATCACACAGGAGAGGATTAGATACCCGGCTCAGAATACAGTATCACACAGGATAGGATTAGATACACAGCTCAGCAGACAGTATCACACAGGAGAGGATTAGATACATGGCTCAGCAGACAGTATCACACAGGAGAGGATTAGATACACGGCTCAGCAGAAAGTATCACACAGGAGAGGATTAGATACCCGGCTCAGAATACAGTATCACACAGGATAGGATTAGATACACAGCTCAGCAGACAGTATCACACAGGAGAGGATTAGATACACGGCTCAGCAGACAGTATCACACAGGAGAGGATTAGATACACGGCTCAGCAGAAAGTATCACACAGGAGAGGATTAGATACCCGGCTCAGAATACAGTATCACACAGGATAGGATTACATACACGGCTCAGCAGTCAGTATCACACAGGAGAGGATTAGATACACGGCTCAGCAGTCAGTATCACACAGGAGAGGATTAGATACACGGCTCAGCAGGCAGTATCACACAGGATAGGGTTAGATACACGGCTCAGCAGGCAGTATCACACAGGAGAGGATTAGATACACGGCTCAGCAGGCAGTATCACACAGAAGAGGATTAGATGCACGACTCAGCAGGCAGTATCACACAGAAGAGGATTAGATGCACGGCTCAGCAGGCAGTATCACACAGGAGAGGATTAGATACACGGCTCAGCAGACAGTATTACAGATATGCCCACACTGGTGAAACTTCCAGCCCCCCCCAATTATACACAAGACTATGGGCTGTATAAGTCACTGTCCTCCTCAGACAGCCATAAAAGCAAAGGTGTCAGATTACCGGAGATCACTGGGGCTGTGAGTGAGGAGGCGGAGACAGAGCAGGAGGACGCTGGAGCAGGAAGCACAGGGCTGAGCCTGGAGTAAGCAGTACAGAGGAGCATAGATGAAAGTCACCCGCACTCACCACTCTCCATCCTCCCGCTCCAGTGAGCGCTTCTCTCCTCTGCTGACCACCTTCTGCTTTTCTTCAGCCTCTCCTCACAACACAGGACCCGTTATGCCACAAGTGGTCCTGTGATAGAGGGTAAGTGGAGCTCAGCAGATAGCACTGTGCTACAGTAAAATGGCGCCCAGCCACACCTACAGCAGTGAATGGTGCAGCCCACAGGGGCGTGCCCAGTTCTCTGCTACTGAGGCTGCAATGTGCGGTCGGAAGCCGACCGCAGTTTCCTATGTGCAGGGACGGCCATATTTGCAGACTGTATGAGTCCTCCACAGATCTGCAAATCAAGATGTCAGCGCCCAGTGGCTACATGAAAACATTATTACAAACAAACCATAAATCCTGGTTAGTACATTTGCTGAAACAACATGTTTTGTAACTTACTATTTTTTTGCAAATTATATAAAATTGCGGCACCTTCCCTTTAAGAGATTGAGTGCACCATTCTCAGAGGAACTGCAGATACTGAAATGATGCGTGGAGTGAAGTGAGCAAGCTCTTTTTCCATCTCCCTGGCGAGAATCGCCCACCTGTCTGCTGAGGCTCCCTCAGCAGACTGAAGCTGACTACTACTGCGCAGCTGCTACAGACTGTGGGCTGCCCATTGTGACACGTGGTCCCATTGTGACACGTGGTCCCATTGTTCCAGGAATAGAACACATCCAAGCATTGTGTTCTATGAATGGCATGATTCCTATCACAGTGTTCCATGGATGTAACACATCCTATTTACTGCAGGCAAGCAGCGCACCTAGCTGCTACTGCTGCTGCTGCTACAAGCCACTAGAATACCGTCTGTCAGACAGGTGGACGTAGGCCGAACATTCAAATAACTCGCCAGATAAATCGTTGCTTTTCCATTTAATTCATATATGAATTAATTCAAAATTGAACAGTAAATTTCAAAGTTGGAAGGCCACAAGAGGGGGACAATGTTTCAAAAATGAAACGACATATCATTGCATGAAGGATGTGGTAGGAATTAAATGCTTGAATTAAGACTGGGGAAGTACTGAGGGGAAGGGGCTGCAGGCCTTGTAGCAGGTGGGTGTGCAGAAATGTAGCTATCCAAAGCCAAACACATTACTGCAGCTTGTCACACCTATACCTACCAAGCAGCAAAGGCCAAGATAGATCGTTATTTTACTGACAGATTGAATACAGTGCAATGCCTCCCATATAGAGGTGAATAAGAGTAGTAGTAGTAGTAGTAGTAATAGTAGTAGTAGAAGAGTTGGTCAATTTAAATCAAGGCTAAGGAATTGGAAATGTGCAACTTGGACCAAGAAAAACTTATTACAGAGCAACGACATTTGAAAAAAGCATTCAAATCATGCTTTGAAAACACTACTTGTGTATCCCGACTTCAATTCAATCTGTCTTTGGAAACCGCTTAAGAGATTGAGTGCACCATTCTCAGAGGAACTGCAGATACTGAAATGATGCGTGGAGTGAAGTGAGCAAGCTCTTTTTCCATCTCCCTGGCGAGAATCGCCCACCTGTCTGCTGAGGCTCCCTCAGCAGACTGAAGCTGACTACTACTGCGCAGCTGCGACAGACTGTGGGCTGCCCATTGTGACACGTGGTCCCATTGTGACACGTGGTCCCATTGTTCCAGGAATAGAACACCTCCAAGCATTGTGTTCTATGAATGGCATGATTCCTATCACAGTGTTCCATGGATGGAACACATCCTATTTACTGCAGGCAAGCAGCGCACCTAGCAGCTGCTGCTGCTGCTACTGCTACAAGCCACTAGAATACCGTCTGTCAGACAGGTGGACGTAGGCCAAACATTCAAATAACTCGCCAGATAAATCTTTGCTTTTCCATTTAATTCATATATGAATTAATTGAAAATTGAACAGTAAATTTCAAAGTTGGAAGGCCACAAGAGGGGGACAATGTTTCAAAAATGAAACGACATATCATTGCATGAGGGATGTGGTAGGAATGGAATGCTTGAATTAAGACTGGGGAAGTACTGAGGGGAAGGGGCTGCAGGCCTTGTAGCAGGTGGGTGTGCAGAAATGTAGCTATCCAAAGGCAAACACATTACTGCAGCTTGTCACACCTGTACCTACCAAGCAGCAAAGGCCAAGATAGATCGTTATTTTACTGACAGATTGAATACAGTGCAATGCCTCCCATATAGAGGTGAATAAGAGTAGTAGTAGTAGAAGAGTTGGTCAAGTTAAATCAAGGCTAAGGAATTGGAAATGTGCAACTTGGACCAAGAAAAACTAATTACAGAGCAACGACATTTGAAAAAAGCATTCAAATCATGCTTTGAAAACACTACTTGTGTATCCCGATTTCAATTCAATCTGTCTTTGAAAACCGCTTAAAAGAGTGAGTGCACCATTCTCAGAGGAACTGCAGATACTGAAATGATGCGTGGAGTGAAGTGAGCAAGCTCTTTTTCCATCTCCCTGGCGAGAATCGCCCACCTGTCTGCTGAGGCTCCCTCAGCAGACTGAAGCTGACTACTACTGCGCAGCTGCTACAGAATGTGGGCTGCCCATTGTGACACATGGTCCCATTGTGACACGTGGTCCCATTGTTCCAGGAATAGAACACATCCAAGCATTGTGTTCTATGAATGGCATGATTCCTATCACAGTGTTCCATAGATGGAACACATCCTATTTACTGCAGGCAAGCAGCGCACCTAGCTGCTGCTGCTGCTGCAACTACAAGCCACTAGAATACTGTCTGTCAGACAGGTGGACGTAGGCCGAACATTCAAATAACTCGCCAGATAAATCGTTGCTTTTCCATTTAATTCATATATGAATTAATTCAAAATTGAACAGTAAATTTCAAAGTTGGAATGCCACAAGAGGGGGACAATGTTTCAAAAATGAAACGACATATCATTGCATGAGGGATGTGGTAGGAATTGAATGCTTGAATTAAGACTGGGGAAGTACTGAGGGGAAGGGGCTGCAGGCCTTGTAGCAGGTGGGTGTGCAGAAATGTAGCTATCCAAAGTCAAACACATTACTGCAGCTTGTCACACCTGAACCTACCAAGCAGCAAAGGCCAAGATAGATCGTTATTTTACTGACAGATTGAATACAGTGCAATGCCTCCCATATAGAGGTGAATAAGAGTAGTAGTAGTAGTAGTAGTAGTAGTAGTAGTAGTAGTAGTAGTAGTAGAGTTGGTCAAGCTAAATCAAGGCCAAGGAATTGGAAATGTGCAACTTGGACCAAGAAAAACTAATTACAGAGCAACGACATTTGAAAAAAGCATTCAAATCATGCTTTGAAAACACTACTTGTGTATCCCGATTTCAATTCAATCTGTCTTTGGAAACCGCTTAAGAGAGTGAGTGCACCATTCTCAGAGGTACTGCAGATACTGAAATGATGCGTGGAGTGAAGTGAGCAAGCTCTTTTTCCATCTCCCTTGCGAGCATCGCCCACCTGTCTGCTGAGGCTCCCTCAGCAGACTGAAGCTGACTACTACTGCGCAGCTGCTACAGACTGTGGGCTGCCCATTGTGACACGTGGTCCCATTGTGACACGTGGTCCCATTGTTCCAGGAATAGAACACATGCAAGCATTGTGTTCTATGAATGCTGCTGCTGCTGCTGCTGCTACAAGCCACTAGAATACCGTCTGTCAGACAGGTGGACGTAGGCCGAACATTCAAATAACTCGCCAGAGAAATCGTTGCTTTTCCATTTAATTCATATCTGTGTCTCTCCCTCTTTCTTGCACAGGATGAACAGGATGAAGCATTTCCCGCCCACCTGCCCTGTTTATAATCATTGTCCTAAAATGTTTTAATTATTGCTTGTATGATAAATGCTTTATTGTATTTTTGAACTTACCATTGTATATTTTGTTCCAGGTTCAATTTTATCATGGCTATAAAGTGTTAACAGCATTAACCTTCTAAGCCCAATTTAGTGCCGTCTACCAAATTGACAGACACCCATCTATGGGTCTCTCATCCCTCCAGTGTGGCAAAGGATGGGCCATGTATATATGGAGGATACTGGGTCGATACTCTGAAGCTTGCTCTCGTTTGCAATGTCAGTTTTGTATAGTGCTGCTTTCTTTAGAGGATACTTTTATTGATAGATCTATATTTCTATGAGTGCATAAATACTATTATATAAACCCACACAATGAAGGATTTCTTACTATCAGACATTAGGTAGCATTCACACAGGCAGGGCTGTCACCAGGAATTTTGAAGCCCCATATTGGCAAAGTTTTTTGGCCCCCTTGAGATTCTGCCCAGGCTCCACCTCAGGCCCTCCTCCACCCCTTGAACCTTCCACAGTCCTCTGCCCAGTCTTGGAAAAACTCCACTTCTGCATCACGTCCTCACCAATCACACATTAGTAGTTCCCATCGAACACCAGATCACATACAGCCATCAGCTTTTGTTTTTGCCAAAAGATTTTTTAAGCCCCCACCACAAGGAAGACTCTTTTGATCGGGCCCTACTCTATTAAACAGCAAATAGATGAAGCTGCGACTCAAGGAGAAGTCATTATTATGGGGGACTTCAACTACCCTGAAATACATTGGGGAACAGAAACCTGCAGCTCCAGCAAAGGTAATAGGTTTTTGACTACTATGAGAGACAATTACCTTTCACAACTGGTTCAGGACCCAACAAGAGGGGGGGGCACTGCTAGACCTAATATTAACCAACAGGCCAGACCGCATATCAAATGTAAGGGTTGGGGGTCACTTGGGTAACAGTGATCACAAATTAATAAGTTTTCATGTATCCTTTAATAAGAAGTGTAGTAGAGGGGTTACAAGTAGAGTTGAGCGACTTTTGGTTTTTTAGGGTCGCGTTTCGTTTCGTGAAACCCGACTTTTCCAAAAGTCGGGTCGAGCAAGATCGTCCGATTATAGGGAAAAGTCGGGGTCGTCCAGAAACACGAAACCCAATGTAAGTCAATGGGGAATAAAAGTCGGCAGTGAGAGGAGGACAGGAAACACACCAACAGTGCCCATTTGAATGCCAAAAGCATCAATTCTTCTTACTTAAGCTTGTCAACCTTAATTAACTTCATAATATAAGTTACGCACTGAAAAATGGGTGTTATTTGGCTAAAGTTGTGGGGGGGGGAGGGCTGGCTGCAGGTTTTCATGTGCCCTGGGCGAAAGAGCGCCCCTTTAACACATACCACAACTCATCATGCTCCGATACGTCAAAGATAACTCAAAATAACCTGATTTAAAGGCAATACCACAAAAAACACGTGAAAAAAAAAAAAAAAATATATATATTTTTTATATAACAATAATAATGAAATGGTTATAATTCTATTAGTATACCTTTTTCAACGTGTATAAGTGTGTGCCACTGGAAGAATGGTAGACCATTCGAGAAAAGATTTGTAAACCGAATCAAAGAAAAACCCAAATTTTGGTCAAAAAATGTATATAAAAATTAAATAAGATATATGAATAATAAAAAAGTCATAAAACAGATATACGATTAAAATACCTTTATTAAGTAATAGTAATACGAATACATATAAAAAAGATGTGTGCTCAAAAGAATTTTATATATACACCTATATAGGTTAATAAAGCACGGCGTTCCCCATTAATAAATAACTATATTTTATCCCTCTATACATTGGCTCCTTAAAAAAGTGACATAAAATATATGGAGACCATATAGGCTCAAACAAGTGTCTGTGCATAGAACCATGTGGTGATGCAAAACAATCAGCAAGGAGAGAAACCAATGTGATGGTATAAAGTGCAAAAAATGCAAATTCCAAAAATAAATAAATAAAAAAAAAAAAAGAGTGAGTGTAGGGGAAAGGAGGGAAGAATAGAGGGTATATACCTTGGAGGAACGCTGCTGGATGAGCTACACACGCCCGACGTACGTTTCGGAATGAATCCTTCGTCAGGGGGTCGGAGAGGTCCCTGAGCAGACAATGGCTGAATGTCATCAAGGATTCCCTCCTCCTCTTCCTCCTCATCAACATTGGCTGCAGACGCCTGCTCCTTAAGGTGCGTCAAAGTTTGCATGAGCAGACGCATAAGTGGGATGCTCATGCTTAGGATGGCGTCGTCTGCGCTTACCAGCCGTGTGCATTCCTCAAAACACTGAAGGACTTTACAAAGGTCTTTCAGTTTCGACCACTGCACGCCTGTCAACTCCATGTCTGCTCTCAAAGTGCCTGGCCGTGTATCCTCCCACAAATGCATTATGGCCTGCCTCTGCTCGCACAGCCGCTCCACCATGTGCAGGGTGGAGTTCCACCTTGTTGCAATGTCGATAATGAGGCGGTGGTTGGGAAGGTGGAGCAATCGCTGCAGCTTCTGCATACGAACGGAGTGTACAGGCGACCGGCGGATGTGCGCGCACAGTCTTCGCACCTTCTGGAGCAGGGCTGTTAACTCCGGATAATTTTTGAGGAAGCACTGCACCACCAGGTTCAAGGTGTGAGCCAAGCAAGGTATGTGGCTGAGTTTTGAAAGGGCTATGGCTGCCACAAAATTATGGCCGTTATCACTAACTACCTTGCCTGCCTCAAGATGTACACTGCCCAGCCATGACTCAGTTTGTCGCTTCAAGTACTCGGCCAGCACCTCGGCGGTGTGTCTGTCGCCCAAACACATCATCTGCAACACAGCCTGCTGACGCTTTCCACTAGCTGCTCGATAGGGGGACACATCGTTTGCAACAGTGGCAGCTGCAGATGGAGTGCTCGTACAACTGCGCTCTGTGGACGAGCTTTCGCTTCTGGAGGAGGAGGAGGAGGAGGAGGAGGGTCGAACGCCTACAGCCAACTGTTTCCTATACCGTGGGCTAGGCAGCACTGTCCCACCACCGCTGTCCCCTGTGGACCCTGCATCCACCACATTAACCCAGTGCGCAGTGATGGACACGTAACGGCCCTGGCCATGCCGACTGGACCATGCATCAGTTGTGAGGTGCACCTTTCCGCTCACTGACTGCTTGAGTGCATGGACAATGCGGTCTTTCACATGATGGTGGAGGGCTGGGATGGCTTTGCGAGAGAAGAAGTGGCGACTGGGTAGGTCATAGCGTGGTACTGCATAGGCCATGAGTTCGCGGAAAGCTGTGCTTTCCACCAACCGAAAGGGCATCATCTCAAACGAGATTAGTTTGGCAATGTGGGCGTTCAAACCCAGTGTACGTGGATGAGAGACTGAGTACTTTCTTGACCTACTCATAGTGTCTGGGAGGGTGAGCTGGACTTGAGAGCTGCATATGGTGGAAGTAGCGGTGGACAGGGCGGACTGAGAGAGGGTTGATGATGGTGATGGAGTTGGTGTTCTTTCTGATGGCCTAGAATCAGTCTTTCGTTGATATAACTGTTACGGTTCTAAGTAGGAACCAGAGAGTGGACCCTCTGGGTCGTGGCTCCAGAGCCCCCGAGGGCGAGCGGCCCAGGTGATGACCACCCCCTATACAGGGAGTGTTAGGGGCAGGCCCAAGGGGGGTGAGACCACGACAGCCGGAACCAAAGGGACGACCCAGGGAGTGTACAGAGGGAAAGGCCAAAGGATACTGACTAGAGTAGACCCGGAGCAGGAGGAAACAGAACGTAGGGAACCAGGACCGATCAGGATGGAGTCAGGGCAGGAACGCTGGAAGAAAGAAGGAAGGAAGGTTAGGGGCAACTGACCTAGGGGTACAGACGGAACCCTAGCTAAGGGGCTACCGATGACAGCAGCAGGGAAGGACCCGGCGAGGGTCAGGCACAGAGGCAGCAGAGGGAGCTGAGCAGGGGTCCAGATGGGGCTATGGAGCGGAGAGCAGTGCGCAGACTAGGAGAGAGGGGGGACCTGAGAGTCGGGGCGACGCTGCGCAGGAACGCCAAGCGCCACAGAGAAAGACAAACAGGCGTCTTACCATTCAAGACGCGAGACAGAAATACCCGGTGGGCGCCGCCATGTTGGGGAGGAGCCACCGGGTCACGTGCTCCCAGGATGCCCCGCGGTCAGAAACGAGCGAGTGCGCATGTGCGTGCCTCTGACGCGCCGTGACCCTGCAAAGCCAGACAGGGCACGGCGCGAGGATGAAGGAGGGATGCACCGGGAGGAGGGGGACCCCAGGTGAGCATCGGGGCACGTAATAGTACCCCCTCTCTTACTCCCCTCCTTCTTCAGGCGGGATAGAAACCTTCTCATGATATGAGGAGCATTGATGTTCTCCCGGGGCTCCCATGACCTTTCCTCAGGACCGAATCCTTCCCAATCTACCAGAAAGAAGGTTCTACCTCGGACGGTCCTCTTTGCCAGGATGTCCCTGACATCAAAGACGTCCCCAGCGGAGCTAGGTTGCGGAGCGTGGGACGAGGCTGGCTGAAAGCGATTAAAACACTGAGGGTTTGAGAAGCGAGACATGGAAAGTGTTGGGGATCCGCAGAGAGGCAGGCAATTTTAGTTTATAGGTTACATCATTGATGCGAGCCAAAACCTCAAAGGGGCCAACGTAACGTGGACCTAACTTATAAGAGGGGATTTTAAGTCGGAGGAAGCGCGAGGACAGCCAGACCTTATCGCCTGGATGATAAGGAGGGGTGTCCAGGCGCCTCTTGTCGGCGTATCTTTTCATCCGATCGCTAGCTCTCTCAAGGGACCTTTTAGTCTCCTCCCAAATTTTAGAGAATTCTGAGGACAAGGAGTCCGCCGCCGGCACGCCCGAGGTGGGGGACACGGGAAGGGGAATGCCCGGATGCTGCCCAAAAACTATGAAAAAGGGAGATTTGGAAGAGGACTCGTTGGGGTGATTGTTGTGAGCAAATTCCGCCCAGGGAAGCAGTGAGACCCAGTTACTTTGGTGTGCATTAGAAAAATGTCGAAGATAAGTGGTTAACACCTGATTGATCCGCTCCACTTGGCCGTTGAATTGTGGATGATAGGCGGAGGAGAAATCCAGGACTACCCCCATTGAGCTAGAGAGAGCTCTCCAGAAACGAGAGGTGAATTGAACACCACGGTCAGACACGATGTGCTGGGGAAAACCATGAAGTCGGAAAACATGATGCACGAAGATCTTCGCCAACTCGGGCGCAGAAGGCAGACCAGGTAGCGGGATGAAATGAGCCATTTTGGAAAAACGGTCTACCACCACCAAAATGACAGAGCAGCCGGAAGATGGAGGTAGATCCATGACGAAATCCATGGCGATGTGGCTCCAGGGAACTGATGGAACCGGCAAAGGATGTAAGAGACCAGAGGGTAGCTGTCGTGGAATCTTATTCCGGGCGCAGGATGAGCAAGAAGCGGTAAATTCCAGGACGTCCTGGCGGAGTGAAGGCCACCAATAATGGCGGGAGATGAGGGATAGAGTCCTCTTGGCTCCGACATGCCCGGCGAACTTAGAAGAGTGTCCCCAGTGCAGAACCCTTACTCTGTCATGGTCCAATACCAAGGTCTTGCCTGGTGGTGGGTTGACCAAACTTAGAGGGGCTAGGGTGACGATTTTTGCTGGATCGATGATGTGAGCGGGGCTCTCTTCATCGGTCGGGAGAAATGATCTTGATAGGGCATCAGCTATGATGTTCTTATTACCCGGACGAAAGCGGAGCTCGAAATCAAAGCGTCCAAAAAATAGGGACCATCGGGCTTGCCGGGGATTGAGCCTTTGGGCAGACTGAACATAGGCCAAATTCTTGTGGTCGGTAAATATCGTAAAGGGATGGACAGCTCCTTCGAGAAGGTAACGCCATTCCTCTAAAGCCAGTTTGATTGCCAGTAGTTCCTTGTCCCCAATGGAGTAATTGCGTTCGGGGGGAGAAAAGGCTTTAGAAAAGAACCCACAGGTGACAGTCCGGCCAGAGGAGGTTCTTTGCAGGAGAACCACCCCCGCTCCCACGGAGGATGCGTCGACCTCGAGAATGAAGGGTCTCTCGGCATCAGGACGGTGGAGAACGGGCGCTGTAGCGAATTCTCTCTTCAGAGTTTGAAAGGCGTCTTCTGCCTCGGGAGGCCAGAGGCGGGGATTGGCTCCTTTGCGCACGAGAGCAGAGATGGGCTTGGTTATGGTGGAAAAATGAGGAACGAATTGCCTATAATAGTTAGCAAAGCCGAGAAAGCGTTGAATGGCTTTGAGACCAAGGGGACGGGGCCAGGCCAGGATCGTGGACACTTTCTCGGGATCCATCCTCAACCCAGACTTCGAAACGATATACCCAAGGAACGGCAGAGACGGTTGTTCGAAGGCGCATTTCTCCAACTTGGCAAATAGGTGGTTCTCTCTTAGACGCTGCAACACTTGCCGTACATCTCGTCGATGGGTGGAGAGATCTGGAGAGAAGACAAGAATGTCGTCAAGATAAACCACGACACAGGAGTAAAGGAGATCCCGAAAAATATCGTTAACGAGCTCCTGGAATACCGCTGGTGCGTTACAGAGGCCAAACGGCATCACCAGGTATTCATAGTGACCGTCACGGGTGTTGAATGCGGTCTTCCACTCATCCCCAGGGCGAATTCGGACCAAGTTATAGGCTCCTCGAAGATCAAGTTTGGTAAATATGTGCGCCCCTCTCAGGCGATCAAAGAGTTCGGGGATGAGGGGTAACGGGTACTTGTTCTTAATCGTGATGCTGTTCAGACCTCTGTAATCAATGCACGGGCGGAGCGACCCGTCCTTCTTCTTGACAAAAAAGAAGCCTGCGCCCGCAGGGGAGGAAGACTTCCGTATGAAACCCTTGGCTAAGTTCTCTTGAACGTATTCCGACATGGCTTGCGTCTCTGCCGGCGAGAGCGGATAAATCCTACCCCGCGGAGGAGTGGCTCCAGGGACGAGCTCGATGGGGCAATCATAGGGTCGGTGAGGCGGAAGGTTCTCGGACTCCCTCTTGTCAAAAACATCCGAAAAAGAGCTGTAAGCAACGGGCAACCCGGAGGTTAAGGAGGGGGAAGGAGAACCACCCACGGGACGCAGCGGCAGCAGACACCCAGACCTACAGGACTCCCCTAGCGCAGGATATTACCCTTATGCCAGTCTAAGGTAGGGCCGTGGGCTCGTAGCCAGGGAAGGCCTAAAAGGATAGGGTGAGAGATGCTCGCTAGGACATAAAAAGCAATCCTCTCCTTGTGTAGGGCCCCTACCTGGAGTTCTACCTCATGGGTGACCAAGGTAATGGTCTCTTGGAGAGGTTTACCGTCCACGGAAGCAAGGATCCGTGGAGTTTCTAAGGTCTTGACCGGGACCGAAAATTTAAGAACCTCTTTGAGCCTAATAAAATTTCCCGCTGCGCCGGAATCCACATAGGCTGCCAGAGAAAAACGTTTTCCACCAACGTGCAACAAGACAGACAGAGTGAGGGGTAGAGAGGTATCATACACACCTAGGGAGGCCTCTCTTACCTGACCTAGGCGGAGGAGTTTTCCGGACGTTCCGGGCAGGTATGGACCAGATGGGAGTCACTACCACAGTAGAAGCAGAGACCGTGAGTGCGTCTTTCCTCCCGGCGTTGTCCAGATACCTTAAGCCGGTCTACTTGCATGGGTTCAGGCATGGAAGCAGAAGCGGATATTCCGGGCCGGAGACAGGGTAGACCGCGAATGGTTGGGGAAGCACGGGGAAGTCTCCTCTCGCGAGCACGTTCCTGGAACCTAAGGTCGATACGTGTGGCTAGCGAAATGAGATCTTCTAAAGCAGTGGGAGTATCCCGCCCAGCTAACTCATCCTTAATTCGACCCGCGAGGCCTCGCCAAAAGGCCCCTACCAAGGCCTCGTTATTCCATCCCAAATCAGAAGACAAGGTTCGGAATCGGATGGCATACTGACCCACGGTTTGGGACCCTTGGTGGAGGTTAAATAAAGATTCCGTAGTAGAGGCCAGGCGACCCGGCTCGTCGAACACTCGACGAAACGTCTCGAAGAAAGTACTTAGCTGGGAGACTACCGGATCATCACGTTCCCAGAGGGGGTTAACCCACGCTAAAGCGTCTCCCTCAAGATGGGAGACAACAAAAGCCACCTTAGCCCGCTCAGTGGGATATTGCAGGGGCAGGAGCTCGAAATGGAGGCGGCATTGATTCAGGAAACCTCGGCACAGCTTGGGATCCCCGTTATAGCGGGGCGGCTTAGCTAAACGGGGTGGCGGGTGAGGCGCCTGGGCTGGAACGGGGGCTGCAGCAGCCGACTGTAAGGAGAGTAGGCGGTCATCTATGGAGGCCATATAACTGAGTATATGGGTCTGGGTATCTCTTTGCTGGGCCAGTTCCTGCTGCAGTCCAGCCAGTTGGGAGGCATTCCCAGGGTCAGAGGACTGGAGCCCGGAAAGACGAGAATCCATGGATTTCATGAAAGCCATGATACGAGTTTGATTCTCCCGCAAAAACAGCAACTCCTTTTGAGCCGCAGCGGCTCCAGCGGGGTCCATGGCCTGTTTGTTCTGTTACGGTTCTAAGTAGGAACCAGAGAGTGGACCCTCTGGGTCGTGGCTCCAGAGCCCCCGAGGGCGAGCGGCCCAGGTGATGACCACCCCCTATACAGGGAGTGTTAGGGGCAGGCCCAAGGGGGGTGAGACCACGACAGCCGGAACCAAAGGGACGACCCAGGGAGTGTACAGAGGGAAAGGCCAAAGGATACTGACTAGAGTAGACCCGGAGCAGGAGGAAACAGAACGTAGGGAACCAGGACCGATCAGGATGGAGCCAGGGCAGGAACGCTGGAAGAAAGAAGGAAGGAAGGTTAGGGGGAACTGACCTAGGGGTACAGACGGAACCCTAGCTAAGGGGCTACCGATGACAGCAGCAGGGAAGGACCCGGCGAGGGTCAGGCACAGAGACAGCAGAGGGAGCTGAGAGGGGGTCCAGATGGGGCTATGGAGCGGAGAGCAGAGCGCAGACTAGGAGAGAGGGGGGACCTGAGAGTCGGGGCGACGCTGCGCAGGAACGCTAAGTGCCACAGAGAAAGACAAACAGGCGTCTTACCATTCAAGACGCCAGACAGAAATACCCGGTGGGCGCCGCCATGTTGGGGAGGAGCCACCGGGTCACGTGCTCCCAGGATGCCCCGCGGTCAGAAACGAGCGAGTGCGCATGTGCGTGCCTCTGACACGCCGTGACCCTGCAAAGCCAGACAGGGCATGGCGCGAGGATGAAGGAGGGATGCACCGGGAGGAGGGGGACCCCAGGTGAGCATCGGGGCACGTAATAATAACAGTGGGATTCCCTGACTGCTGTGGCCTTGCAACGACACCAACATTTGCTGCTGTGCTAACCGGTGGGCTTACAGTGGGGGAAACAATGTAGCGTTGCTGACTACCTTCGTTGTGATCAGTTGCACATGTGGCAATTGAGGTTTGGTGTTGTGTCCACGCTTGCAAGTGCATGCTGGTTAAATGTCTAAGCATGCAACTGGTATTCAAATTTTTCAGATTTTTCCCTCGGCTAAAGGTCTTTGCGCACTTCTTACAGATAACCTTGGCCTGATCATGAGGATTTTGTTCAAAAAAGTGCCACACTGCACTCTTCCTACTTTGGCAGACATTTTGCGGCCTAGCACGCTGTGATCTTTTGACCCTCTGGACAAGCTGTCCAGCAACTCTTTTGATGTTTGGAACCTGTCTTTGGAGTGCTCCGGGCCTGCCAGATAACAGCTGTTGCGATGTCGATGTCTGCTGTGGATGGTCCTCATCTGAGCTATTGGAAGCAGAACCCTCTTCCCCCAATGGATGCCAATCTGGGTCAACAACTGGGTCATCCATCACCTCCTCTTCTATGTCATGTGCACCTTTCTCTGTGTCACCATGTATGGTGGTATAGTGTGCGGGAAGGGGCACCTGAGTCTCATCAGGGTCAAAATCTGGCTCTGTACACTGCGAGGACAATGTAGTGCTCTGAGTGAATGTACCAGCAGAATCATCCATCAGCGGCTGTGCATCAGTGCACTCCATGTCACATTCATCTTGGCCTGGGTAATTCACCATTTGACTTGATAATCCAGGCATGGTATGTGAAAACAGCTCCATGGAGTAATCAGTAGTATGGCCTGCGTCATCCTTCAATCTTGGTTGGGGTGAAGGACACAAGGAAAGGTGTGGTTCATGAACATGAGCCTCCAATGACGACTCAGTGCTTTTACTTTTTACAACTGAAGAAGAGGAGGCGATAGAGCTGGAGGCTGAGTCAGCAATGTAAGACAAAACTTTTTCCTGATGCTCTGCCTTTAAAAGCGGTTTGCCAACTCCTAGAAAACTAAGCGTTCGAGGCCTTATGTAGCCAGACGATGACGCAGGGTCAGCACCTCCTGCATTCGGTCCTATTTTGCTCTTGCCACTACCATCAGATCCACCACCAACACCATCATTACCAGCTGCCAACCCCCGCCCAATTCCACGGCCTCTTCCACCAGCCTTCCTCATTTTTGGTAGAAATGTAGACAAAATCCAAAAAACTATATAGTAATGTAAAACAAGGTACAAGGTGTCTATAGGACAGGGGAGATTTAGAATTTCTGCACACACTTGTGGACAGTGGACACTTTTGGATTGTGTGAGGCCCACTGATATCTGAGCGCTATGTGACACGCTCGATGGCACAGCTGCCTGTGACCAAAGTGACGAGAGGATAATGGAGATTTTGAATCTCTGCGTACACTTTTGGACACTGGACACTTGTGGATTGTGTGAGGCCCACTGATATCTGAGCGCTATGTGACACGCTCGATGGCACAGCTGCCTGTGACCAAAGTGACGAGAGGATAATGGAGATTTTGAATCTCTGCGTACACTTTTGGACACTGGACACTTGTGGATTGTGTGAGGCCCACTGATATCTGAGCGCTATGTGACACGCTCGATGGCACAGCTGCCTGTGACCAAAGTGACGAGAGGATAATGGAGATTTTGAATCTCTGCGTACACTTTTGGACACTGGACACTTGTGGATTGTGTGAGGCCCACTGATATCTGAGCGCTATGTGACCAAAGTGACGAGAGGATAATGGAGATTTTGAATCTCTGCGTACACTTTTGGACACTGGACACTTGTGGATTGTGTGAGGCCCACTGATATCTGAGCGCTATGTGACACGCTCGATGGCACAGCTGCCTGTGACCAAAGTGACGAGAGGATAATGGAGATTTTGAATCTCTGCGTACACTTTTGGACACTGGACACTTGTGGATTGTGTGAGGCCCACTGATATCTGAGCGCTATGTGACACGCTCGATGGCACAGCTGCCTGTGACCAAAGTGACGAGAGGATAATGGAGATTTTGAATCTCTGCGTACACTTTTGGACACTGGACACTTGTGGATTGTGTGAGGCCCACTGATATCTGAGCGCTATGTGACACGCTCGATGGCACAGCTGCCTGTGACCAAAGTGACGAGAGGATAATGGAGATTTTGAATCTCTGCGTACACTTTTGGACACTGGACACTTGTGGATTGTGTGAGGCCCACTGATATCTGAGCGCTATGTGACACGCTCGATGGCACAGCTGCCTGTGACCAAAGTGACGAGAGGATAATGGAGATTTTGAATCTCTGCGTACACTTTTGGACACTGGACACTTGTAGATTGTGTGAGGCCCACTGATATCTGAGCGCTATGTGACACGCTCGATGGCACAGCTGCCTGTGACCAAAGTGACGAGAGGATAATGGAGATTTTGAATCTCTGCGTACACTTTTGGACACTGGACACTTGTAGATTGTGTGAGGCCCACTGATATCTGAGCGCTATGTGACACGCTCGATGGCACAGCTGCCTGTGACCAAAGTGACGAGAGGATAATGGAGATTTTGAATCTCTGCGTACACATTTGGACACTGGACACTTGTGGATTGTGTGAGGCCCACTGATATCTGAGCGCTATGTGACACGCTCGATGGCACAGCTGCCTGTGACCAAAGTGACGAGAGGATAATGGAGATTTTGAATCTCTGCGTACACTTTTGGACACTGGACACTTGTGGATTGTGTGAGGCCCACTGATATCTGAGCGCTATGTGACACGCTCGATGGCACAGCTGCCTGTGACCAAAGTGACGAGAGGATAATGGAGATTTTGAATATCTGCGTACACTTTTGGACACTGGACACTTGTGGATTGTGTGAGGCCCACTGATATCTGAGTGCTATGTGACACGCTCGATGGCACAGCTGCCTGTGACCAAAGTGATGAGAGGATAATGGAGATTTTGAATCTCTGCGTACACTTTTGGACACTGGACACTTGTGGATTGTGTGAGGCCCACTGATATCTGAGCGCTATGTGACCAAAGTGACGAGAGGATAATGGAGATTTTGAATCTCTGCGTACACTTTTGGACACTGGACACTTGTGGATTGTGTGAGGCCCACTGATATCTGAGCACTATGTGACACGCTCGATGGCACAGCTGCCTGTGACCAAAGTGACGAGAGGATAATGGAGATTTTGAATCTCTGCGTACACTTTTGGACACTGGACACTTGTGGATTGTGTGAGGCCCACTGATATCTGAGCGCTATGTGACACGCTCGATGGCACAGCTGCCTGTGACCAAAGTGACGAGAGGATAATGGAGATTTTGAATCTCTGCGTACACTTTTGGACACTGGACACTTGTGGATTGTGTGAGGCCCACTGATATCTGAGCGCTATGTGACACGCTCGATGGCACAGCTGCCTGTGACCAAAGTGACGAGAGGATAATGGAGATTTTGAATCTCTGCGTACACTTTTGGACACTGGACACTTGTGGATTGTGTGAGGCCCACTGATATCTGAGCGCTATGTGACACGCTCGATGGCACAGCTGCCTGTGACCAAAGTGACGAGAGGATAATGGAGATTTTGAATCTCTGCGTACACTTTTGGACACTGGACACTTGTAGATTGTGTGAGGCCCACTGATATCTGAGCGCTATGTGACACGCTCGATGGCACAGCTGCCTGTGACCAAAGTGACGAGAGGATAATGGAGATTTTGAATCTCTGCGTACACTTTTGGACACTGGACACTTGTAGATTGTGTGAGGCCCACTGATATCTGAGCGCTATGTGACACGCTCGATGGCACAGCTGCCTGTGACCAAAGTGACGAGAGGATAATGGAGATTTTGAATCTCTGCGTACACATTTGGACACTGGACACTTGTGGATTGTGTGAGGCCCACTGATATCTGAGCGCTATGTGACACGCTCGATGGCACAGCTGCCTGTGACCAAAGTGATGAGAGGATAATGGAGATTTTGAATCTCTGCGTACACTTTTGGACACTGGACACTTGTGGATTGTGTGAGGCCCACTGATATCTGAGCGCTATGTGACACGCTCGATGGCACAGCTGCCTGTGACCAAAGTGACGAGAGGATAATGGAGATTTTGAATATCTGCGTACACTTTTGGACACTGGACACTTGTGGATTGTGTGAGGCCCACTGATATCTGAGCGCTATGTGACACGCTCGATGGCACAGCTGTGACAAAAGTGACTAGAGGATAAGGGAGATTGGATTGCTTTTAAAAAAGCAGTTTGCAGAGCAGTGGGTAAACAGCAATGCCAGCGTGTCAGGAAGCCTTAAAAGGCAGCCCAACAACCAATACCACTGATACACCACAATATAGCCTCCCCTTGCACTGCACACACAGTGACTTGTGTGTTGTGCAGGCCAAATCGCTAGCAGCAGAAGCATTTTTTTTGTCTTCTTCCCTGCCTAACGCTCTCCCTACAGAATCAGCAGCAACCTCTCCCTATACTAAGATCGGCAGAAGTAAGATGGCGGTCGGCGTGCACGCCCTTTTATACCCCCTGTGACGCCCACCAAAGCAAGCCAATCACTTGCATGCCCTTCTGAAAGATGGTGGTGACCCGTGCCTAGGTCATCACGTTGCCCACAGTGTCCGTGGATCCTGATTGGCTGAAAAAGAGCGCAAAACAAACTTTTGAAACGCGACTTTGGCGCGTAAGTCGCCGACCTCGTGGCCGACCTCATTCTAGGGTCGGGTTTCGTTTCATGAAACCCGACTTTGCCAAAAGTCGGCGACTTTTGAATTTTTTCGACCCGTTTCGCTCAACTCTAGTTACAAGGTCACTAAACTTCAGGATAGCAAATTTCCAACGGATGAGAGATGATCTTGGTGGAATTAACTGGGACGATATCCTGAGACATAAAAATACACAAAGAAAATGGGAGACGTTTATTAGCATCCTGAATAGGACCTGTGCACAATATATACCGTATGGGAATAAACATGCGAGAAATAGGAAGAATCCACTATGGCTAAATAGAGCTGTAAGGGGCGCAATAAGGGACAAAAATAAAGCATTTAGCGAATTAAAGCAAATAGGTAGTGATGAAGTATTAACTAAATACAGAAGATTAAATAAATTCTGTAAAAAGCAAATCAAGACAGCAAAGATTGAGACAGAGAGACTCATTGCCAGAGAAAGTAAAAATAATCCCAAAATATTCTTTAACTACATAAATAGTAAGAAACTTAAAAATGATAGTGTTGGCCCCCTTAAAAATAGTCTGGGTGAAATGGTGGATGAGGATGAGGAAAAAGCCAATATGCTAAATGACTTTTTTTCAACAGTGTTTACACAAGAAAATCCCATGACGGATAACATGATCAGGGATAAAAATTCTCTGTTAAATGTCACCTGCTTAACCCAGCAGGAAGTACGGCGGCGTCTAAAAATCACTAAAATTGACAAATCCCCGGGCCCGGATGGGATACACCTCCGAGTACTGCAGGAATTAAGCACAGTCATAGATAGACCATTATTTTTAATCTTTAAAGATTCCATAATAACAGGGTCTGTACCACAGGACTGGCGTATAGCAAATGTGGTGCCAATATTCAAAAAGGGGACAAAAACTGAACTTGGAAATTATAGGCCAGTAAGTTTAACCTCAACTGTGGGTAAAATCCTGGAGGGTTTTCTAAAAGATACTATACTGGAGTATCTGGAGAAGAATAACCTCATGACCCAATATCAACATGGGTTTACAAGGGACAGTTCCTGTCAGACTAATCTGATAAGCTTTTATGAAGAGGTAAGTTCCGGACTGGACCAAGGGAATGCAGTGGATGTGGTGTACATGGACTTTTCAAAAGCTTTTGATACGGTGCCACACAAAAGGTTGATACATAAAATGAGAACAATGGGGATAGGGGAAAATATGTGTAGGTGGTTTAAGAGCTGGCTCAGGGATAGGAAACAAAGGGTGGTTATTAATGGAGCACACTCAGACTGGGTCACGGTTAGCAGTGGGGTACCACAGGGGTCAGTTTTGGGCCCGCTTCTTTTTAACATATTTATTAATGACCTTGTAGGGGGCATAGAGAGTAGAATTTCAATATTTGCAGATGACACTAAACTCTGCAGGGTAATCAATACAGAGGAGGACAATTTTATATTACAGGAGGATTTATGTAAACTAGAAGCTTGGGCTGATAAATGGCAAATGAGCTTTAATGGGGATAAATGTAAGGTCATGCACTTGGGTAGAACGAGCAAGATGTATAATTATGTGCTTAATTGTAAAACTCTGGGCAAAACAATCACTGAAAAAGACCTGGGTGTATGGGTGGACGACAAACTCACATTTAGCGGCCAGTGTCAGGCAGCTGCTGCAAAGGCAAATAAAATAATGGGATGCATTAAAAGAGGCATAGATGCTCATGAGGAGAACATAATTTTACCTCTATATAAGTCACTAGTGCGACCACACTTAGAATACTGTGTACAGTTCTGGTCTCCGGTATATAAGAAAGACATAGCTGAACTGGAGCGGGTGCAGAGAAGAGCGACCAAGGTTATTAGGGAACTAGGGGGTCTGCAATACCAAGACAGGTTATTACATTTGGGGTTATTTAGTTTGGAGAATCGAAGGCTTAGGGGTGATCTTATTACAATGTATAAATATATGCGGGGACAAACCAAGAGCTTTCTAATGATATTTTTACTCTTAGACCTGTGACGGGGACAAGGGGGTATCCTCTACGTCTGGAGGAAAGAAGGTTTAAGCATACTCACAGACGCGGATTCTTTACTGTAAGAGCAGTGAGACTATGGAACTCTCTGCCATATGATGTTGTAATGAGTGATTCCCTACTAAAATTTAAGAATGGACTGGATGCCTTTCTTGAAAAGTATAATATTACAGGGTATATACACTAGTTTCCTTAATATTGCGTTGATCCAGGGAGCAAGTCTGATTGCCGTATGTGGAGTCAGGAAGGAATTTTTTTCCCCAATGTGAAGCTTACTTGTTGCCACATGGGTTTTTTTTGCCTTCCTCTGGATCAACATGTTAGGGCAAGTTAGGATAGGATATGGGTTGAACTAGATGGACTTAAAGTCTCCCTTCAACCTTAATAACTATGTTACTATGTTACTATGTTACATGCATGCAACATGCATACTACATATATACTATATATACTACATGTAACATACATACTACATACATGCTACATACATACAACATATATACTACATGCATGCAACATGCATACTACATATATACTATATATACTACATGTAACATACATACTACATACATGCACTACATGCATGCAACATACATACTACATACCACATGCATGCAACATGCATACTACATATATACTGCATATATACTACATGCATGCAACATACATACAGTGGGGAAAAAAAGTATTTAGTCAGTCAGCAATAGTGCAAGTTCCACCACTTAAAAAGATGAGAGGCGTCTGTAATTTACATCATAGGTAGACCTCAACTATGGGAGACAAACTGAGAAAAAAAAATCCAGAAAATCACATTGTCTGTTTTTTTTTCATTTTATTTGCATATTATGGTGGAAAATAAGTATTTGGTCAGAAACAAAATTTCATCTCAATACTTTGTGATATATCCTTTGTTGGCAATGACAGAGGTCAAACGTTTTCTGTAAGTCTTCACAAGGTTGCCACACACTGTTGTTGGTATGTTGGCTCATTCCTCCATGCAGATCTCCTCTAGAGCAGTGATGTTTTTGGCTTTTCGCTTGGCAACACGGACTTTCAACTCCCTCCAAAGGTTTTCTATAGGGTTGAGATCTGGAGACTGGCTAGGCCACTCCAGGACCTTGAAATGCTTCTTACGAAGCCACTCCTTCGTTGCCCTGGCAGTGTGCTTTGGATCATTGTCATGTTGAAAGACCCAGCCACGTTTCATCTTCAATGCCCTTGCTGATGGAAGGAGGTTTGCATGCAAAATCTCACGATACATGGCCCCATTCATTCTTTCATGTACCCGGATCAGTCGTCCTGGCCCCTTTGCAGAGAAACAGCCCCAAAGCATGATGTTTCCACCACCATGCTTTACAGTAGGTATGGTGTTTGATGGATGCAACTCAGTATTCTTTTTCCTCCAAACACGACAAGTTGTGTTTCTACCAAACAGTTCCAGTTTGGTTTCATCAGACCATAGGACATTCTCCCAAAACTCCTCTGGATCATCCAAATACTCTCTAGCAAACTTCAGACGGGCCCGGACATGTACAGGCTTAAGCAGTGGGACACGTCTGGCACTGCAGGATCTGAGTCCATGGTGGCGTAGTGTGTTACTTATGGTAGGCCTTGTTACATTGGTCCCAGCTCTCTGCAGTTCATTCACTAGGTCCCCCCGCGTGGTTCTGGGATTTTTGCTCACCGTTCTTGTGATCATTCTGACCCCACGGGGTGGGATTTTGCGTGGAGCACCAGATCGAGGGAGATTATCAGTGGTCTTGTATGTCTTCCATTTTCTAATTATTGCTCCCACAGTTGATTTCTTCACTCCAAGCTGGTTGTCTATTGCAGATTCAGTCTTCCCAGCCTGGTGCAGGGCTACAATTTTGTTTCTGGTGTTCTTTGACAGCTCTTTGGTCTTCACCATAGTGGAGTTTGAAGTCAGACTGTTTGAGGGTGTGCACAGGTGTCTTTTTATACTGATAACAAGTTTAAACAGGTGCCATTACTACAGGTAATGAGTGGAGGAAAGAGGAGACTCTTAAAGAAGAAGTTACAGGTCTGTGAGAGCCAGAAATCTTGATTGCTTGTTTCTGACCAAATACTTATTTTCCACCATAATATGCAAATAAAATGAAAAAAAAACAGAAAATGTGATTTTCTGGATTTTTTTTTTCTCAGTTTGTCTCCCATAGTTGAGGTCTACCTATGATGTAAATTACAGACGCCTCTCATCTTTTTAAGTGGTGGAACTTGCACTATTGCTGACTGACTAAATACTTTTTTTCCCCACTGTATATACTACATACAATACATACATATAGACATACAGTACATATAACATAGAGTACATACTTACCGTCACTTGTCACTTTGATCCCCGAAGCCATTGTCGTCTAAGGAATAAATATCAAAATAAAAATACACCAATATACTTACCCCGATCCGCAGAAGTCCACGAGGGTCCCACGTCCATCTTGCGTGGAGAACAGCAGCATCAGCTGATGCTACCGTTCTCTACCAGCTCCAGGAATACAATGACGGAAGGTAGGTATCCTTCCGCACTGTATTCCTCCACCACTGTAAAAAAAAAGTCCCTAGTCTCACTTTATGCCATTGCTGCGTGGGAATTTCCCACGCAGCAATGGCATAAAGTGAGACTAGGAGACTAGGGACTTTTTGTTTTTAAAGTGGTGGAGGAATACAGTGCAGAAGGATACCTACCTTCCGTCATTGTATTCCTGGAGCTGGTAGAGAACGGTAGCATCAGCTGATGCTGCTGTTCTCCACGCAAGATGGACGTGGGACCCTCGTGGACTTCTGCGGATCGGGGTAAGTATATTGGTTTTTTTTATTTTGATATTTATCCCTCAGGTGACAATGGCTTCAGGGATCAAAGTGACAAGTGACGGTGAGTATGTACTCTATGTTATATGTACTGTATGTCTATATGTATGTATTGTATGTAGTATATATGTATGTTGCATGCATGTAGTATATATGTAGTATGTATGTTACATGTAGTATATATAGTATATATGTAGTATGCATGTTGCATGCATGTAGTATATATGTTGTATGTATGTTGCATGCATGTAGTATATATGTATTATGTATGTAGTATGTATGTAGCATGTATGTAGTATGCATGTTGCATGTAGTATATATGTAGTATGTATGTTACATGTAGTATATATAGTATATATGTAGTATGCATGTTGCATGTATGTAGTATATATGTTGTATGTATGTTGCATGCATGTAGTATATATGTATTATATATGTAGTATGTATGTAGCATGTATGTAGTATGTAGCATGCATGTAGTATGTAGCATGTATGTAGTATGTATGTTACATGCAGTATATATGTAGTATGTATGTTACATGTAGTATATATGTAGTATGTATGTTGCATGCATGTAGTATATATGTAATATGTATGTAGCATGTATGTAGTATGTAGCATGTATGTAGTATGTATGTTACATGTAGTATATATGTAGTATGCATGTTGTATGTATGTAGCATGTATGTAGCATGTAAATTTTTTTTTTTTTTTTACATTCAACACATTAGCCGGTTGATGGGACTACTACTGTCCCATCATTGGCTAATGTGTCAATCACTGTCATGGTAGCAGGCATCGCCCGATGGGACTTGTAGTCCCATCGGACGATGCCTGCACAGACCACCGGCAGGCCGGCACAGCCCCCCGGCAGGCCGGCACAGCCCCCCGGCAGGCCGGCACAGACCACCGGAGCCTGCACAGACCCCCCGGCAGGCCGGCACAGACCACCGGAGCCTGCACAGACCCCCCGGCAGGCCGGCACAGCCCCCCGAAAGGCCCATACAGACCCCAGAGAGGCTGTACAAGGCAAAAATAGGGTTTTTCTTATTCCGATACCGGAAGTCCCATAGACTTGAATGGGACTTACGGTATCGGAATCGGCGATACCCGATATTTTTTTTAGATCGGCCGATACCATCCGATCCGATACTTTTAAGTATCGGGCGGTATCGCTCAACACTAGTCGTCTCATTTTTGAAACATTGTCCCCCTCTTGTGGCCTTCCAACTTTGAAATTTACTGTTCAATTTTGAATTAATTCATATATGAATTAAATGGAAAAGCAACGATTTATCTGGCGAGTTATTTGAATGTTCGGCCTACGTCCACCTGTCTGACAGACGGTATTCTAGTGGCTTGTAGCAGCATCAGCAGCAGCAGCTAGGTGCGCTGCTTGCCTGCAGTAAATAGGATGTGTTCCATCCATGGAACACTGTAATAGGAATCATGCCATTCATAGAACACAATGCTTGGATGTGTTCTATTCCTGGAACAATGGGACCACGTGTCACAATGGGACCATGTGTCACAATGGGCAGCCCACAGTCTGTAGCAGCTGCACAGTAGTAGTCAGCTTCAGTCTGCTGAGGGAGCCTCAGCAGACAGGTGGGTGATGCTCGCCAGGGAGATGGTAAAAGAGCTTGCTCACTTCACTCCACGCATCATTTCAGTATCTGCAGTTCCTCTGAGAATGGTGCACTCACTCTCTTAAGCGGTTTCCAAAGACAGATTGAATTGAAATCGGGATACACAAGTAGTGTTTTCAAAGCATGAATTGAATGCTTTTTTCAAATGTCGTTGCTCTGTAATTAGTTTTTCTTGGTCCAAGTTGCACATTTCCAATTCCTTAGCCTTGATTTAACTTGACCAACTCTTCTACTACTACTACTACTACTACTACTACTACTACTACTACTACTACTACTACTACTACTCTTATTCACCTCTATATGGGAGGCATTGCACTGTATTCAATCTGTCAGTAAAATAGCGATCTATCTTGGCCTTTGCTGCTTGGTAGGTACAGGTGTGACAAGCTGCAGTAATGTGTTTGGCTTTGGATAGCTACATTTCTGCACACCCACCTGCTACAAGGCCTGCAGCCCCTTCCCCTCAGTACTTCCCCAGTCTTAATTCAAGCATTCAATTCCTACCACATCCCTCATGCAATGATATGTCGTTTCATTTTCGAAACATTGTCCCCCTCTTGTGGCCTTCCAACTTTGAAATTTACTGTTCAATTTTGAATTCATATATGAATTAAATGGAAAAGCAACGATTTATCTGGCGAGTTATTTGAATGTTCGGCCTACGTCCACCTGTCTGACAGACGGTATTCTATTGGCTTGTAGCAGCAGCAGCAGCTAGGTGCGCTGCTTGCCTGCAGTAAATAGGATGTGTTCCATCCATGGAACACTGTAATAGGAATCATGCCATTCATAGAACACAGTGCTTGGATGTGTTCTATTCCTGGAACAATGGGACCACGTGTCACAATGGGACCACATGTCACAATAGGCAGCCCACAGTCTGTAGCAGCTGCGCAGTAGTAGTCAGCTTCAGTCTGCTGAGGGAGCCTCAGCAGACAGGTGGGCGATGCTCGCCAGGGAGATGGAAAAAGAGCTTGCTCACTTCACTACACGCATCATTTCAGTATCTGCAGTTCCTCTGAGAATGGTGCACTCACTCTCTTAAGCGGTTTCCAAAGACAGATTGAATTGAAATCGGGATACACAAGTAGTGTTTTCAAAGCATGATTTGAATGCTTTTTTCAAATGTCGTTGCTCTGTAATTAGTTTTACTTGGTCCAAGTATGCACATTTCCAATTCCTTAGCCTTGATTTAACTTGACCAACTCTTCTACTACCACTACTACTACTACTACTACTACTACTCTTATTCACCTCTATATGGGAGGCATTGCACTGTATTCAATCTGTCAGTAAAAAAACGATCTATCTTGGCCTTTGCTGCTTGGTAGGTATAGGTGTGACAAGCTGCAGTAATGTGTTTGGCTTTGGATAGCTACATTTCTGCACACCCACCTGCTACAAGGCCTGCAGCCCCTTCCCCTCAGTACTTCCCCAGTCTTAATTCAAGCATTCAATTCCTACCACATCCCTCATGCAATGATGTGTCGTTTCATTTTTGAAACATTGTCCCCCTCTTGTGGCCTTCCAACTTTGAAATTTACTGTTCAATTTTGAATTAATTCATATATGAATTAAATGGAAAAGCAACGATTTATCTGGCGAGTTATTTGAATGTTTGGCCTACGTCCACCTGTCTGACAGATGGTATTCTAGTGGCTTGTAGCAGTAGCAGCAGCAGCACTGGCCAGCACTCTGTTCGTTCTCAGGCCCCTTTGCGCTGAATCTCCTAGCTCCGCTTACTTTAGGTTCCTCTGCTGCTCTCTTCCTGGGTGCGCTCCTCTGGCTGTCCTGTTTTCCCTGCCTTCTCTCCAGTCGTGCTACCTCCCTGTGTACTCCTCGTCCGTGCCTTCTCTTACCCTCTTTCTCTTTTACAGCCTCCAGCCACTACCTGCTTCGTACCCCTCCAGGTCTCTGCGTCCTTCAGGCTCCTATCACTGTACTCCCGTTCCGCTGCTCCGCTTACTCTCTCATATAGTTCCCTGGTGCTCACCCAGTCGTCCCTTTGGCTCCGGCTGTCACGGTTCCATCCCTTGTGGGCCTGCCCCTAACACTCCCTGTATAGGGGGTGGCTCCACCTGGTCCAGCTCGTCCGCAGGGGCTCTGGAGCCGCGACCCAGAGGGTCCACTCAGTGTTGCCATCTGTAACACACTCCGTAACAGATACACAGGCCATGGACCCCGCTGGAGTCACGGCTACTCAGAAGGAGTTACTTTTCTTACGCGAGAACCAAACGCGCATCATGTCCTTCATGAAATCAATGGACGCGCGTCTCTCCGCTCTCCAAACTGCCGAGCCTGGTAATGCGGCCCAGCTGGCTATCTTACAGCAAGAGTTAGCGCAGCAGCGGGACGCACAAAGTCACATCCTCAGCTACATGGCTTCAGTTGATGGCCGCTTACTTGCACTCCAGGCGGCCGCAGCCGCTCCTCCTCCCGTTGCTGGTACCCATCCCCTTCCACGGTTGGCCAAACCACCCCGCTATAACGGTGACGCAAAACTATGCCAAGGCTTCCTGAATCAGTGTCGCCTCTACTTCGAGTTGCAGCCTCAAGCCTACCCCACGGATCGCTCTAGAGTGGCCTTCATAATCTCCCACCTCGAGGGGGACGCCTTGGCGTGGGTAAATCCCCTCTGGGAGCGTGATGACCCCCTGGTTGCCCATTTGTCAAATTTTTTGGACACGTTTCGCCGCGTATTCGACGAGCCAGGTCGTCTCGCCTCCACCACCGAATCTCTGTTCAGTTTATGTCAGGGGTCCCTAACCGTGGGGCAGTATGCCATCCAATTCCGGACACTATCGTCCGATTTGGGTTGGAACAATGAGGCTTTGGTAGGAGCCTTCTGGAGGGGACTTTCGGGTCGGATAAAAGACGAGTTGGCAGGCCGTGACACTCCCACGGCTCTTGAGGATCTAATCTCGTTGGCTACCCGAATTAATCAGCGGTTCCAGGAACGAACTAGGGAGAGAAGACTCACGCGCCCGTTGCCATCTCCTCGCAGACCACACAGTCCTCAGTCTAGGGCTTTTCCCTCCGCATCTGGACCCGAGCCTATGCAAGTAGATCGCTTGAGACTCTCCGAGCAACGGCGCAAGGAGAGAAGTTCTCACGGCTTATGTTTCTACTGTGGTAGCAGGTCTCATTTGCTCCGTGCCTGCCCGGATCGTCCGGAAAACTTCTCCGCCTAGGTCAGGTAAGAGAGGCCTCCCTAGGTGTGCATGATTCCTCTCAACCCCTTTCTCTATCTGTCCTATTGCATGTGGGTGGCAAGCGGGTCTCCTTGGCGGCCTACGTGGATTCTGGCGCCGCTGGGAATTTTATTAGACTTGATGTAGTCTCCAAATTTTCGGTTCCTGTAAAGGCTCTCGAGAACCCCCAAGTCCTTGCATCCGTAGACGGTAATCCCTTGCAAGAGACCGTCAAGTTAGTTACTCACGAGGTCGAGCTTCAAATTGGCGCCTTGCACAAGGAGAGAATCTCGTTTTTTGTTTTAGCCGGTATCTCTCATCCTATTCTCCTTGGTCTTCCCTGGTTGCGACTCCATGAACCCACTTTGGATTGGCATAATGGTAATGTTTTGTGCTGGGGGACTCTTGTCAGTCTCGGTGTCTGCAGCCGGTGCATCCCGTAGGTGTTCCCCGTCTTCTCCCTGGTCCCTCTAGTTTGCTGCCCGCATATCGGGCCTATGCGGATGTCTTCGACAAGAAAGAAGCTGAAGTTCTTCCACCTCACCGACCGTATGACTGCCCTATCGAGCTCATTTCTGGTGCCACTCCTCCCCGCGGCAGAAATTTTCCTCTTTCTTTAGCCGAGACGCAGGCTATGTCGGAGTACATCCAAGAGAACTTAGCTAAAGGCTTCATTCGAAAATCGTCCTCGCCTGCTGGTGCCGGCTTCTTTTTTGTGAAGAAGAAGGATGGGACTCTTCGTCCGTGTATTGATTATCGAGGCCTTAACCGCATCACGGTAAAAAACAAGTACCCACTTCCATTGATTCCTGAGCTCTTCGATCGCTTGAGAGGAGCACGAGTCTTCACCAAGCTGGATCTGCGAGGAGCCTACAATCTGGTTCGTATACGGTCCGGGGATGAATGGAAGACCGCATTCAACACGCGGGACGGACATTACGAATACTTAGTGATGCCATTTGGACTCTGCAACGCTCCGGCAGTTTTCCAAGAACTCGTCAACGACATCTTTCGAGATCTCCTCTACGTCTGTGTAGTAGTCTATTTGGACGACATCTTGATCTTCTCTCCCGACTTGTCTACCCATCGCCGAGATGTCCGTCAGGTCCTACATCTTCTAAGGGAGAATTACTTGTTCGCTAAGTTGGAGAAGTGCCTTTTTGAGCAGTCCTCGCTACCGTTCCTTGGCTACATCGTTTCGAGCACTGGCTTGGAGATGGATCCTGAAAAGGTCTCGGCCGTTCTCAAGTGGCCACGTCCCCAAGGAGTGAAGGCAATCCAGCGTTTTTTGGGCTTCGCCAATTTTTACAGGCAATTCGTTCCACACTTTTCCTCCCTAGTCAAGCCTATCTCTGCTCTCACTCGCAAAGGGGTAAATCCCCACTCCTGGCCGCGGGAGGCTGAAGCCGCTTTTAAAGAGTTAAAGCGAGATTTCACTAAAGCCCCAGTACTCCACCGTCCAGACGCCAGTCGGCCATTTCTTCTGGAGGTTGATGCCTCGTCTGTGGGTGCAGGAGCCGTAATTCTACAAAAAACCTCCTCTGGACGGATGGTCACTTGTGGGTTCTTCTCCAAGGTTTTCTCCCCTCCAGAACGTAATTACGCTATCGGAGACAGAGAACTACTGGCCATTAAACTCGCCCTTGAGGAGTGGCGCTACCTTCTGGAAGGAGCTGTCCATCCGTTTACCATATTCATGGATCATAAGAACTTGGCTTATGTTCAGACCGCCCAAAGGCTCAACCCGCGTCAAGCTAGATGGTCCTTGTTCTTCGAGCGCTTTGATTTCCAGCTCCACTTCCAGCCAGGAAATAGGAACGTCAAGGCTGACGCCCTGTCTCGATCCTTTTCGCCTGTGGACAGTGAAGATGACCCAGCACACATCATCAATCCAGCTAAGATTATCGCTGTGGCTCCCCTAAGCGTACTTTCTCCACCACCCGGTAAGACCTTCGTTCCGGGTAGGGACAAGGCTAGGGTCTTACGCTGGGGGCACTCATCTAAATTTTCCGGACACGCTGGAATAAAGAAGACTCTCTATCTCGTCTCTCGACATTATTGGTTGCCATCGCTTCGCCAAGACGTCCTGGACTTCATCGCCTCCTGTCCTTCGTGTGCCAGAAACAAGGTTCCTCGATCCCGACCTTATGGGCTCCTACACCCATTACCCATACCCACGACTCATTGGACCCACATAGCTATGGACTTCATCACTGATCTGCCAGAGTCCTCGAGGTGTTCGGCTATCTTAGTGGTCGTGGATCGGTTTTCAAAAATGGCTCACTTTGTTCCCTTGTCTGGTCTGCCTTCTGCCCCCGAGTTGGCGAAGATTTTCTTGCTCCACGTCTTCCGTCTCCATGGCTTTCCCCAGCACATTGTCTCGGACAGAGGTGTCCAATTCACCTCTCGATTCTGGCAAGCTCTCTGCGGATTGATGGGGATTACTCTGGATTTTTCTTCGGCCTATCATCCCCAGTCCAACGGACAAGTGGAACGGGTCAATCAAGTCCTAACTTCGTACCTCCGGCATTTTTCTAACGTGCACCAAGATGACTGGGTTTCTCTTCTTCCTTGGGCCGAATTCTCGTACAATAACCACCCCAGTGAAGCCTCTACCAAGTCCCCTTTTTTTGTGGTTTTTGGTCAACATCCTGGCATTCTCCTTCCCGTTTCCCCCACCTCGGGTGTACCGGCAGCGGATGCTGTGTCGCTAGATTTCTCCCAGATTTGGAGGGACACCAGGGAGGCCCTTGAGAAGGCCGGTCGCAAAATGAAGGATTACGCCGATAAGAGACGTTTAGATGCTCCCCCGTACTCCCCTGGGGAGAGGGTCTGGCTTTCCTCACGGCATATCAGATTAAAGGTTCCTTCTTATAAGTTGGGTCCACGTTTCATCGGTCCTTTTGAGATTTTGGGGCGCGTCAATGACGTGGCCTACAAACTAAAGTTGCCTGCCTCACTAAGAATTCCCAATGTTTTTCATGTATCCCTCCTCAAGCCTGCGGTATTTAATCACTACCACTCAACCGCTCCGCAAAATTTCCAACCCAGCAGTTCTGATAATATCTTTGAGGTTAAGGATATACTCGCCACTAAGACGGTTAGAGGTCGAACTTTGTTTTTGGTCGATTGGAAGGGATTCGGTCCTGAGGAGAGATCCTGGGAACCTCTGGAAAACATTAATGCTCCTCGGATCATGAAACTATTTCTCGACAACCTTAGGAGAGGAGGGAGTAGAGGGAGGGGTACTGTCACAGCCGCCGCTGAGACTTACCCGCAGGGTCCTGTGCGCACCTCCCGGCGCGCACCCGCTCCCCTGTGCGTCCCCGCTGCTGACCTCCGGCCTCCCCGACGTCGCTCACACACTCCCCTGGCCGGAGCTCTGACGGCGTCATGTGACGCGGTGGCCCCGCCCCCAACATGGCGGCGCCCATCGCCTATTTCTGCCAGGCGTCTCTCCAGGTAAGACGCCTGTGTATCGTTCCCGGGCTGCTGTCCTTCTGGCCAGCACTCTGTTCGTTCTCAGGCCCCTCTGCGCTGCATCTCCTAGCTCCGCTTACTTTAGGTTCCTCTGCTGCTCTCTTCCTGGGTGCGCTCCTCTGGCTGTCCTGTTTTCCCTGCCTTCTCTCCAGTCGTGCTACCTCCCTGTGTACTCCTCGTCCGTGCCTTCTCTTACCCTCTTTCTCTTTTACAGCCTCCAGCCACTACCTACTTCGCACCCCTCCAGGTCCCTGCGTCCTTCAGGCTCCTATCACTGTACTCACGTTCCGCTGCTCCGCTGACTCTCTCACATAGTTCCCTGGTGCTCACCCAGTCGTCCCTTTGGCTCCGGCTGTCGCGGTTCCATCCCTTGTGGGCCTGCCCCTAACACTCCCTGTATAGGGGTGGCTCCACCTGGTCCAGCTCGTCCGCAGGGGCTCTGGAGCCGCAACCCAGAGGGTCCACTCCGTGTTGCCATCCGTAACACACTCCGTAACAACATCCTATTTACTGCAGGCAAGCAGCGCACCTAGCTGCTGCTGCTGCTGCGGCTGCTGCTACAAGCCACTAGAATACCGTCTGTCAGACAGGTGGACGTAGGCCGAACATTCAAATAACTCGCCAGATAAATCGTTGCTTTTCCATTTAATTCATATATGAATTAATTCAAAATTGAACAGTAAATTTCAAAGTTGGAAGGCCACAAGAGGGGGACAATGTTTCAAAAATGAAATGACATATCATTGCATGAGGGATGTGGTAGGAATTGAATGCTTGAATTAAGACTGGGGAAGTACTGAGGGGAAGGGGCTGCAGGCCTTGTAGCAGGTGGGTGTGCAGAAATGTAGCTATCCAAAGCCAAACACATTACTGCAGCTTGTCACACCTGTACCTACCAAGCAGCAAAGGCCAATATAGATCGTTATTTTACTGACAGATTGAATACAGTGCAATGCCTCCCATATAGAGGTGAATAAGAGTAGTAGTAGTAGTAGTAGTAGTAGAAGAGTTGGTCAAGTTAAATCAAGGCTAAGGAATTGGAAATGTGCAACTTGGACCAAGAAAAACTAATTACAGCGCAACGACATTTGAAAAAAGCATTCAAATCATGCTTTGAAAACACTACTTGTGTATCCCGATTTCAATTCAATCTGTCTTTGGAAACCGCTTAAGAGAGTGAGTGCACCATTCTCAGAGGAACTGCAGATACTGAAATGATGCGTGGAGTGAAGTGAGCAAGCTCTTTTTCCATCTCCCTGGCGAGCATCGAACACCTGTCTGCTGAGGCTCCCTCAGCAGACTGAAGCTGACTACTACTGCGCAGCTGCTACAGACTGTGGGCTGCACATTGTGACACGTGGTCCCATTGTGACACGTGGTCTCATTGTTCCAGGAATAGAACACATCCAAGCATTGTGTTCTATGAATGGCATGATTCCTATCACAGTGTTCCATGGATGGAACACATCCTATTTACTGCAGGCAAGCATCGCACCTAGCTGCTGCTGCTGCTGCTACAAGCCACTAAAATACCGTCTGTCAGACAGATGGACGTAGGCCGAACATTCAAATAACTCGCCAGATATATCGTTGCTTTTCCATTTAATTCATATATGAATTAATTCAAAATTGAACAGTAAATTTCAAAGTTGGAAGGCCACAAGAGGGGGACAATGTTTCAAAAATGAAACGACATATCATTGCATGAGGGATGTGGTAGGAATTGAATGCTTGAATTAAGACTGGGGAAGTACAGAGGGGAAGGGGCTGCAGGCCTTGTAGCAGGTGGGTGTGCAGAAATGTAGCTATCCAAAGCCAAACACATTACTGCAGCTTGTCACACCTGTACCTACCAAGCAGCAAAGGCCAAGATAGATCGTTATTTTACTGACAGATTGAATACAGTGCAATGCCTCCCATATAGAGGTGAATAAGAGTAGTAGTAGTAGTAGTAGTAGTAGTAGTAGTAGTAGAAGAGTTGGTCAAGTTAAATCAAGGCTAAGGAATTGGAAATGTGCAACTTGGACCAAGAAAAACTAATTACAGAGCAACGACATTTGAAAAAAGCATTCAATTTATGCTTTGAAAACACTACTTGTGTATCCCGATTTCAATTCAATCTGTCTTTGGAAACCGCTTAAGAGAGTGAGTGCACCATTCTCAGAGGAACTGCAGATACTGAAATGATGTGTGGAGTGAAGTGAGCAAGCTCTTTTACCATCTCCCTGGCGAGCATCGCCCACCTGTCTGCTGAGGCTCCCTCAGCAGACTGAAGCTGACTACTACTGTGCAGCTGCTACAGACTGTGGGCTGCCCATTGTGACACGTGGTCCCATTGTGACACGTGGTCCCATTGTTCCAGGAATAGAACACATCCAAGCACTGTGTTCTATGAATGACATGATTCCTATCACAGTGTTCCATGGATGGAACGCATCCTATTTACTGCAGGCAAGCAGCGCACCTAGCTGCTGCTGCTGCTACAAGCCAATAGAATACCGTCTGTCAGACAGGTGGACGTAGGCCGAACATTCAAATAACTCGCCAGATAAATCGTTGCTTTTCCATTTAATTCATATATGAATTAATTCAAAATTGAACAGTAAATTTCAAAGTTGGAAGGCCACAAGAGGGGGACAATGTTTCAAAAATGAGACGACTAGTGTTGAGCGATACCGCCCGATACTTAAAAGTATCGGATCGGATTGTATCGGCCGATCTAAAAAAAATATCGGGTATCGCCGATTCCGATACCGTAAGTCCCATTCAAGTCTATGGGACTTCCGGTATCGGAATAAGAAAAACCCTATTTTTGCCTTGTACAGCCTCTCTGGGGTCTGTATGGGCCTTTCGGGGGACTGTGCCGGCCTGCCGGGGGGTCTGTGCAGGCTCCGGTGGTCTGTGCCGGCCTGCCGGGGGGTCTGTGCAGGCTCCGGTGGTCTGTGCCGGCCTGCCGGGGGGTCTGTGCAGGCTCCGGTGGTCTGTGCAGGCATCGTCCGATGGGACTACAAGTCCCATCGGGCGATGCCTGCTACCATGACAGTGATTGACACATTAGCCAATGATGGGACAGTAGTAGTCCCATCAACCGGCTAATGTGTTGAATGTAAAAAAAAAAAAAAAAAATTACATGCTACATACATGCTACATACATACAACATGCATACTACATATATACTACATGTAACATACATACTACATACATGCTACATACTACATGCCTGCTACATACATGCTACATACTACATACATGCTACATACATACTACATATATACTACATGTAACATAATACTATATATACTGCATGTAACATACATACTACATACATGCTACATACTACATGCATGCTACATACTACATACATGCTACATACATACTACATATATAATACATATATACTACATGCATGCAACATACATACAACATATATACTACATACATGCAACATGCATACTACATATATACTATATATACTACATGTAACATACATACTACATATATACTACATGCAACATGCATACTACATACATGCTACATACATACTACATACATAATACATATATACTACATGCGTGCAACATACATACAACATATATACTACATGCATGCAACATGCATACTACATATATACTATATATACTACATGTAACATACATACTACATATATACTACATGCATGCAACATACATATATACTACATACAATACATACATATAGACATACAGTACATATAACATAGAGTACATACTCACCGTCACTTGTCACTTTGATCCCTGAAGCCATTGTCACCTGAGGGATAAATATCAAAATAAAAAAACACCAATATACTTACCCCGATCCGCAGAAGTCCACGAGGGTCCCACGTCCATCTTGCGTGGAGAACAGCAGCATCAGCTGATGCTACCGTTCTCTACCAGCTCCAGGAATACAATGACGGAAGGTAGGTATCCTTCTGCACTGTATTCCTCCACCACTTTAAAAACAAAAAGTCCCTAGTCTCCTAGTCTCACTTTATGCCATTGCTGCGTGGGAAATTCCCACGCAGCAATGGCATAAAGTGAGACTAGGGACTTTTTTTTTACAGTGGTGGAGGAATACAGTGCGGAAGGATACCTACCTTCCATCATTGTATTCCTGGAGCTGGTAGAGAACGGTAGCATCAGCTGATGCTGCTGTTCTCCACGCAAGATGGACGTGGGACCCTCGTGGACTTCTGCGGATCGGGGTAAGTATATTGGTGTATTTTTATTTTGATATTTATTCCTTAGACGACAATGGCTTCGGGGATCAAAGTGACAAGTGACGGTAAGTATGTACTCTATGTTATATGTACTGTATGTCTATATGTATGTATTGTATGTAGTATATACAGTGGGGAAAAAAAGTATTTAGTCAGTCAGCAATAGTGCATCATAGGTAGACCTCAACATCATAGGTAGACCTCAACTATGGGAGACAAACTGAGAAAAAAAAAATCCAGAAAATCACATTTTCTGTTTTTTTTTTCATTTTATTTGCATATTATGGTGGAAAATAAGTATTTGGTCAGAAACAAGCAATCAAGATTTCTGGCTCTCACAGACCTGTAACTTTTTCTTTAAGAGTCTCCTCTTTCCTCCACTCATTACCTGTAGTAATGGCACCTGTTTAAACTTGTTATCAGTATAAAAAGACACCTGTGCACACCCTCAAACAGTCTGACTCCAAACTCCACTATGGTGAAGACCAAAGAGCTGTCAAAGGACACCAGAAACAAAATTGTAGCCCTGCACCAGGCTGGGAAGACTGAATCTGCAATAGACAACCAGCTTGGAGTGAAGAAATCAACTGTGGGAGCAATAATTAGAAAATGGAAGACATACAAGACCACTGATAATCTCCCTCGATCTGGTGCTCCACGCAAAATCCCACCCCGTGGGGTCAGAATGATCACAAGAACGGTGAGCAAAAATCCCAGAACCACGCGGGGGGACCTAGTGAATGAACTGCAGAGAGCTGGGACCAATGTAACAAGGCCTACCATAAGTAACACACTACGCCACCATGGACTCAGATCCTGCAGTGCCAGACGTGTCCCACTGCTTAAGCCTGTACATGTCCGGGCCCGTCTGAAGTTTGCTAGAGAGCATTTGGATGATCCAGAGGAGTTTTGGGAGAATGTCCTATGGTCTGATGAAACCAAACTGGAACTGTTTGGTAGAAACACAACTTGTCGTGTTTGGAGGAAAAAGAATACTGAGTTGCATCCATCAAACACCATACCTACTGTAAAGCATGGTGGTGGAAACATCATGCTTTGGGGCTGTTTCTCTACAAAGGGGCCAGGACGACTGATCCGGGTACATGAAAGAATGAATGGGGCCATATATCGTGAGATTTTGCGTGCAAACCTCCTTCCATCAGCAAGGGCATTGAAGATGAAACGTGGCTGGGTCTTTCAACATGACAATGATCCAAAGCACACCACCAGGGCAACGAAGGAGTGGCTTCGTAAGAAGCATTTCAAGGTCCTGGAGTGGCCTAGCCAGTCTCCAGATCTCAACCCTATAGAAAACCTTTGGAGGGAGTTGAAAGTCCGTGTTGCCAAGCGAAAAGCCAAAAACATCACTGCTCTAGAGGAGATCTGCATGGAGGAATGAGCCAACATACCAACAACAGTGTGTGGCAACCTTGTGAAGACTTACAGAAAACGTTTGACCTCTGTCATTGCCAACAAAGGATATATCACAAAGTATTGAGATGAAATTTTGTTTCTGACCAAATACTTATTTTCCACCATAATATGCAAATAAAATGAAAAAAAAACAGACAATGTGATTTTCTGGATTTTTTTTTCTCAGTTTGTCTCCCATAGTTGAGGTCTACCTATGATGTAAATTACAGACGCCTCTCATCTTTTTAAGTGGTGGAACTTGCACTATTGCTGACTGACTAAATACTTTTTTTCCCCACTGTATGTATGTTGCATGCATGTAGTATATATGCAGTATATATGTAGTATGCATGTTGCATGCATGTGGTATGTAGTATGTATGTTGCATGCATGTAGTGCATGTATGTAGTATGTATGTTACATGTAGTATATATAGTATATACCGTATATACTCGAGTATAAGCCGACCCGAGTATAAGCCGACCCCCCTAATTTTGCCACAAAAAACTGGGAAAACTTATTGACTCGAGTATAAGCCTAGGGTGGGAAATGCTCCATAGATTATTCCCCCATAAGAAGCTCCATAGATTATTCCCCCATATACTGCCCCCATAAGAAGCTCCATAGATTGTTCCCCCATATGCTGCCCCCATTAGAAGCTCCATATTGTTCCCCTATATACTGCCCCCATTAGAAGCTCCATATTGTTCCCCCATATACTGCCCCCATTAGAAGCTACATATTGTTCCCCCATATACTGCCCCCATTAGAAGCTCCATATTGTTCCCCCATATGCTGCCCCCATTAGAAGCTCCATATTGTTCCCCCATATGCTGCCCCCATTAGAAGCTCCATATTGTTCCCCCATATACTGCCCCCATTAGAAGCTCCATATTGTTCCCCCATATGCTGCCCCCATTAGAAGCTCCATATTGTACCCCCATATACTGCCCCCATTAGAAGCTCCATACTGTTCCCCCATATACTGCCCCCATTAGAAGCTCCATATTGTTCCCCCATATGCTGCCCCCATTAGAAGCTCCATATTGTTCCCCCATATGCTGCCCCCATTAGAAGCTCCATATTGTTCCCCCATATACTGCCCCCATTAGAAGCTCCATATTGTTCCCCCATATGCTGCCCCCATTAGAAGCTCCATATTGTACCCCCATATACTGCCCCCATTAGAAGCTCCATACTGTTCCCCCATATACTGCCCCCATTAGAAGCTCCTTAAGATTATTCCCCCATATGCTGCCACTGCTGCAGCATGTAAAAATAAAAAAAATGACATACTCACCTCTCCGTCGCTGGGTGTCAGATTCTCACCTGTCCTGCGTCCATGGCTGCTCACCGCTATCTGCCACGTCATCAGTCAGTGACGTCCAGACTGCAGGGGGCGCGGTGCGCACTAATCACGTCACCGCGCCCTCTGCTGTCTCAAGTCACTGACCGATGACAGACAGCAGCAAGCAGCGATGGACACAGGACAGGTGAGTATCGCTATACTTACCCGTCCTGACGCTGTGTCTTGAGCCCCCAGCTTCTCCGCGCTCTCTCTTCCTGCCTTCAGCGGTCAAGTGGTGCCGCTCATTAATATGCGCATATTCATGAGTTTTAATGAGCGGCACCACGTGACCGCTGAAGGCAGGAAGAGAGAGCACGGGGAGAAGCTGGGGGCTCAAGACACAGCGTCAGGACGGGTAAGTATGACCTGACACCCCCGCCCCCCTCCCCCTCTGACCCCCCGGTGTATATGACTCGAATATAAGCCGAGAGGGGGACTTTGAGCCCAAAAAAACGGGCTGAAAATCTCGGTTTATATTCGATTATATACGGTATGTAGTATGCATGTTGCATGCATGTAGTATATATGTTGTATGTATGTAGCATGAATGTAGCATGTATGTAGTATGTATGTTACATGTAGTGTATATAGTATATATGTAGTATGCATGTTGCATGCATGTAACATAGTAACATAGTAACATAGTTATTAAGGTTGAAGGGAGACTTTAAGTCCATCTAGTTCAACCCATATCCTATCCTAACTTGCCCTAACATGTTGATCCAGAGGAAGGCAAAAAAAAACCCATGTGGCAACAAGTAAGCTTCACATTGGGGAAAAAAATTCCTTCCTGACTCCACATACGGCAATCAGACTTTCTCCCTGGATCAACGCAATATTAAGGAAACTAGTGTATATACCCTGTAATATTATACTTTTCAAGAAAGGCATCCAGTCCATTCTTAAATTTTAGTAGGGAATCACTCATTACATCATATGGCAGAGAGTTCCATAGTCTCACTGCTCTTACAGTAAAGAATCCGTGTCTGTGAGTATGCTTAAACCTTCTTTCCTCCAGACGTAGAGGATGCCCCCTTGTCCCCGTCACAGGTCTAAGAGTAAAAAGATCATTAGAAAGCTCTTGGTTTGTCCCCGCATATATTTATACATTGTAATAAGATCACCCCTAAGCCTTCGATTCTCCAAACTAAATAACCCCAAATGTAATAACCTGTCTTGGTATTGCAGACCCCCTAGTTCCCTAATAACCTTGGTCGCTCTTCTCTGCACCCGCTCCAGTTCAGCTATGTCTTTCTTATATACCGGAGACCAGAACTGTACACAGTATTCTAAGTGTGGTCGCACTAGTGACTTATATAGAGGTAAAATTATGTTCTCCTCATGAGCATCTATGCCTCTTTTAATGCATCCCATTATTTTATTTACCTTTGCAGCAGCTGCCTGACACTGGCCGCTAAATGTGAGTTTGTCGTCCACCCATACACCCAGGTCTTTTTCAGTGATTGTTTTGCCCAGAGTTTTACAATTAAGCACATAATTATACATCTTGCTCGTTCTACCCAAGTGCATGACCTTACATTTATCCCCATTAAAGCTCATTTGCCATTTATCAGCCCAAGCTTCTAGTTTACATAAATCCTCCTGTAATATAAAATTGTCCTCCTCTGTATTGATTACCCTGCAGAGTTTAGTGTCATCTGCAAATATTGAAATTCTACTCTCTATGCCCCCTACAAGGTCATTAATAAATATGTTAAAAAGAAGCGGGCCCAAAACTGACCCCTGTGGTACCCCACTGCTAACCCAGTCTGAGTGTGCTCCATTAATAACCACCCTTTGTTTCCTATCCCTGAGCCAGCTCTTAAACCACCTACACATATTTTCCCCTATCCCCATTGTTCTCATTTTATGTATCAACCTTTTGTGTGGCACCGTATCAAAAGCTTTTGAAAAGTCCATGTACACCACATCCACTGCATTCCCTTGGTCCAGTCAGGAACTTACCTCTTCATAAAAGCTTATCAGATTAGTCTGACAGGAACTGTCCCTTGTAAACCCATGTTGATATTGGGTCATGAGGTTATTCTTCTCCAGATACTCCAGTATAGTATCTTTTAGAAAACCCTCCATGATTTTACCCACAGTTGAGGTTAAACTTACTGGCCTATAATTTCCAAGTTCAGTTTTTGTCCCCTTTTTGAATATTGGCACCACATTTGCTATACGCCAGTCCTGTGGTACAGACCCTGTTATTATGGAATCTTTAAAGATTAAAAATAATGGTCTATGACTGTGCTTAATTCCTGCAGTACTCGGAGGTGTATCCCATCCGGGCCCGGGGATTTGTCAATTTTAGTGATTTTTAGACGCCGCCGTACTTCCTGCTGGGTTAAGCAGGTGACATTTAACAGAGAATTTTTATCCCTGATCATGTTATCCGTCATGGGATTTTCTTGTGTAAACACTGTTGAAAAAAAGTCATTTAGCATATTGGCTTTTTCCTCATCCTCATCCACCATTTCACCCAGACTATTTTTAAGGGGGCCAACACTATCATTTTTAAGTTTCTTACTATTTATGTAGTTAAAGAATATTTTGGGATTATTTTTACTTTCTCTCTGTCTCAATCTTTGCTGTCTTGATTTGCTTTTTACAGAATTTATTTAATCTTCTGTATTTAGTTAATACTTCATCACTACCTATTTGCTTTAATTCGCTAAATGCTTTATTTTTGTCCCTTATTGCGCCCCTTACAGCTCTATTTAGCCATAGTGGTTTCTTCCTATTTCTCGCATGTTTATTCCCATACGGTATATATTGTGCACAGGTCCTATTCAGGATGCTAATAAACGTCTCCCATTTTCTTTGTGTATTTTTATGTCTCAGGATATCGTCCCAGTTAATTCCACCAAGATCATCTCTCATCCGTTGGAAATTTGCTATCCTGAAGTTTAGTGACCTTGTAACTAGAGTTGAGCGAAACGGGTCGAAAAAATTCAAAAGTCGCCGACTTTTGGCAAAGTCGGGTTTCATGAAACGAAACCCGACCCTAGGATGAGGTCGGCCACGAGGTCGGCGACTTACGCGCCAAAGTCGCGTTTCAAAAGTTTGTTTTGCGCTCTTTTTCAGCCAATCAGGATCCACGGACACTGTGGGCAACGTGATGACCTAGGCACGGGTCACCACCATCTTTCAGAAGGGCATGCAAGTGATTGGCTTGCTTTGGTGGGCGTCACAGGGGGTATAAAAGGGCGTGCACGCCGACCGCCATCTTACTTCTGCCGATCTTAGTATAGGGAGAGGTTGCTGCTGATTCTGTAGGGAGAGCGTTAGGCAGGGAAGAAGACAAAAAAAATGCTTCTGCTGCTAGCGATTTGGCCTGCACAACACACAAGTCACTGTGTGTGCAGTGCAAGGGGAGGCTATATTGTGGTGTATCAGTGGTATTGGTTGTTGGGCTGCCTTTTAAGGCTTCCTGACACGCTGGCATTGCTGTTTACCCACTGCTCTGCAAACTGCTTTTTTAAAAGCAATCCAATCTCCCTTATCCTCTAGTCACTTTTGTCACAGCTGTGCCATCGAGCGTGTCACATAGCGCTCAGATATCAGTGGGCCTCACACAATCCACAAGTGTCCAGTGTCCAAAAGTGTACGCAGAGATTCAAAATCTCCATTATCCTCTCGTCACTTTGGTCACAGGCAGCTGTGCCATCGAGCGTGTCACATAGCGCTCAGATATCAGTGGGCCTCACACAATCCACAAGTGTCCAGTGTCCAAAAGTGTACGCAGAGATTCAAAATCTCCATTATCCTCTCGTCACTTTGGTCACAGGCAGCTGTGCCATCGAGCGTGTCACATAGCGCTCAGATATCAGTGGGCCTCACAATCTACAAGTGTCCAGTGTCCAAAAGTGTACGCAGAGATTCAAAATCTCCATTATCCTCTCGTCACTTTGGTCACAGGCAGCTGTGCCATCGAGCGTGTCACATAGCGCTCAGATATCAGTGGGCCTCACACAATCCACAAGTGTCCAGTGTCCAAAAGTGTACGCAGAGATTCAAAATCTCCATTATCCTCTCGTCACTTTGGTCACAGGCAGCTGTGCCATCGAGCGTGTCACATAGCGCTCAGATATCAGTGGGCCTCACACAATCTACAAGTGTCCAGTGTCCAAAAGTGTACGCAGAGATTCAAAATCTCCATTATCCTCTCGTCACTTTGGTCACAGGCAGCTGTGCCATCGAGCGTGTCACATAGCGCTCAGATATCAGTGGGCCTCACACAATCCACAAGTGTCCAGTGTCCAAAAGTGTACGCAGAGATTCAAAATCTCCATTATCCTCTCGTCACTTTGGTCACAGGCAGCTGTGCCATCGAGCGTGTCACATAGCGCTCAGATATCAGTGGGCCTCACACAATCCACAAGTGTCCAGTGTCCAAAAGTGTACGCAGAGATTCAAAATCTCCATTATCCTCTCGTCACCTTGGTCACAGGCAGCTGTGCCATCGAGCGTGTCACATAGCGCTCAGATATCAGTGGGCCTCACACAATCCACAAGTGTCCAGTGTCCAAAAGTGTACGCAGAGATTCAAAATCTCCATTATCCTCTCGTCACTTTGGTCACAGGCAGCTGTGCCATCGAGCGTGTCACATAGCGCTCAGATATCAGTGGGCCTCACACAATCCACAAGTGTCCAGTGTCCAAAAGTGTACGCAGAGATTCAAAATCTCCATTATCCTCTCGTCACCTTGGTCACAGGCAGCTGTGCCATCGAGCGTGTCACATAGCGCTCAGATATCAGTGGGCCTCACACAATCCACAAGTGTCCAGTGTCCAAAAGTGTACGCAGAGATTCAAAATCTCCATTATCCTCTCGTCACTTTGGTCACAGGCAGCTGTGCCATCGAGCGTGTCACATAGCGCTCAGATATCAGTGGGCCTCACACAATCCACAAGTGTCCAGTGTCCAAAAGTGTACGCAGAGATTCAAAATCTCCATTATCCTCTCGTCACTTTGGTCACAGGCAGCTGTGCCATCGAGCATGTCACATAGCGCTCAGATATCAGTGGGCCTCACACAATCCACAAGTGTCCAGTGTCCAAAAGTGTACGCAGAGATTCAAAATCTCCATTATCCTCTCGTCACTTTGGTCACAGGCAGCTGTGCCATCGAGCGTGTCACATAGCGCTCAGATATCAGTGGGCCTCACACAATCCAAAAGTGTCCACTGTCCACAAGTGTGTGCAGAAATTCTAAATCTCCCCTGTCCTAGAGACACCTTGTACCTTGTTTTACATTACTATATAGTTTGTTGGATTTTGTCTACATTTCTACCAAAAATGAGGAAGGCTGGTGGAAGAGGCCGTGGAATTGGGTGGGGGTTGGCAGCTGGTAATGATGGTGTTGGTGGTGGATCTGATGGTAGTGGCAAGAGCAAAATAGGACCGAATGCAGGAGGTGCTGACCCTGCGTCATCGTCTGGCTACATAAGGCCTCGAACGCTTAGTTTTCTAGGAGTTGGCAAACCGCTTTTAAAGGCAGAGCATCAGGAAAAAGTTTTGTCTTACATTGCTGACTCAGCCTCCAGCTCTATCGCCTCCTCTTCTTCAGTTGTAAAAAGTAAAAGCACTGAGTCGTCATTGGAGGCTCATGTTCATGAACCACACCTTTCCTTGTGTCCTTCACCCCAACCAAGATTGAAGGATGACGCAGGCCATACTACTGATTACTCCATGGAGCTGTTTTCACATACCATGCCTGGATTATCAGGTCAAATGGTGAATTACCCAGGCCAAGATGAATCTGACATGGAGTGCACTGATGCACAGCCGCTGATGGATGATTCTGCTGGTACATTCACTCAGAGCACTACATTGTCCTCGCAGTGTACAGAGCCAGATTTTGACCCTGATGAGACTCAGGTGCCCCTTCCCGCACACTATACCACCATACACGGTGACACAGAGAAAGGTGCACATGACATAGAAGAGGAGGTGATGGATGACCCAGTTGTTGACCCAGATTGGCATCCATTGGGGGAAGAGCGTGCTGCTTCCAATAGCTCAGATGAGGACCATCCACAGCAGACATCGACATCGCAACAGCTGTTATCTGGCAGGCCCGGAGCACTCCAAAGACAGGTTCCAAACATCAAAAGAGTTGCTGGACAGCTTGTCCAGAGGGTCAAAAGATCACAGCGTGCTAGGCCGCAAAATGTCTGCCAAAGTAGGAAGAGTGCAGTGTGGCACTTTTTTGAACAAAATCCTCATGATCAGGCCAAGGTTATCTGTAAGAAGTGCGCAAAGACCTTTAGCCGAGGGAAAAATCTGAAAAATTTGAATACCAGTTGCATGCTTAGACATTTAACCAGCATGCACTTGCAAGCGTGGACACAACACCAAACCTCAAGTGCCACATGTGCAACTGATCACAACGAAGGTAGTCAGCAACGCTACATTGTTTCCCCCACTGTAAGCCCACCGGTTAGCACAGCAGCAAATGTTGAGGTGTCGTTGCAAGGCCACAGCAGTCAGGGAATCCCACTGTTATTATTACGTGCCCCGATGCTCACCTGGGGTCCCCCTCCTCCCGGTGCATCCCTCCTTCATCCTCGCGCCGTGCCCTGTCTGGCTTTTCAGGGTCACGGCGCGTCAGAGGCACGCACATGCGCACTCGCTCGTTTCTGACCGCGGGGCATCCTGGGAGCACGTGACCCGGTGGCTCCTCCCCAACATGGCGGCGCCCACCGGGTATTTCTGTCTGGCGTCTTGAATGGTAAGACGCCTGTTTGTCTTTCTCTGTGGCGCTTAGCGTTCCTGCGCAGCGTCGCCCCGACTCTCAGGTCCCCCCTCTCTCCTAGTCTGCGCTCTGCTCTCCGCTCCATAGCCCCATCTGGACCCCCGCTCAGCTCCCTCTGCTGCCTCTGTGCCTGACCCTCGCCGGGTCCTTCCCTGCTGCTGTCATCGGTAGCCCCTTAGCTAGGGTTCCGTCTGTACCCCTAGGTCAGTTCCCCCTAACCTTCCTTCCTTCTTTCTTCCAGCGTTCCTGCCCTGGCTCAATCCTGATCGGTCCTGGTTCCCTACGTTCTGTTTCCTCCTGCTCCGGGTCTACTCTAGTCAGTATCCTTTGGCCTTTCCCTCTGTACACTCCCTGGGTCGTCCCTTTGGTTCCGGATTTCGTGGTCTCACCCCCCTTGGGCCTGCCCCTAACACTCCCTGTATAGGGGGTGGTCATCACCTGGGCCGCTCGCCCTCGGCGGCTCTGGAGCCACGACCCAGAGGGTCCACTCTCTGGTTCCTACTTAGAACCGTAACAGAACAAACAGGCCATGGACCCCGCTGGAGCCGCTGCGGCTCAAAAGGAGTTGCTGTTTTTGCGGGAGAATCAAACTCGTATCATGGCTTTCATGAAATCCATGGATTCTCGTCTTTCCGGGCTCCAGTCCTCTGACCCTGGGAATGCCTCCCAACTGGCTGGACTGCAGCAGGAACTGGCCCAGCAAAGAGATACCCAGACCCATATACTCAGTTATATGGCCTCCATAGATGACCGCCTACTCTCCTTACAGTCGGCTGCTGCAGCCCCGTTCCAGCCCAGGCGCCTCACCCGCCACCCCGTTTAGCTAAGCCGCCCCGCTATAACGGGGATCCCAAGCTGTGCCCAGGTTTCCTGAATCAATGCCGCCTCCATTTCGAGCTCCTGCCCCTGCAATATCCCACTGAGCGGGCTAAGGTGGCTTTTGTTGTCTCCCATCTTGAGGGAGACGCTTTAGCGTGGGTTAACCCCCTCTGGGAACGTGATGATCCGGTAGTCTCCCAGCTAAGTACTTTCTTCGAGACGTTTCGTCGAGTGTTCGACGAGCCGGGTCGCCTGGCCTCTACTACGGAATCTTTATTTAACCTCCACCAAGGGTCCCAAACCGTGGGTCAGTATGCCATCCGATTCCGAACCTTGTCTTCTGATTTGGGATGGAATAACGAGGCCTTGGTAGGGGCCTTTTGGTGAGGCCTCGCGGGTCGAATTAAGGATGAGTTAGCTGGGCGGGATACTCCCACTGCTTTAGAAGATCTCATTTCGCTAGCCACACGTATCGACCTTAGGTTCCAGGAACGTGCTCGCGAGAGGAGACTTCCCCGTGCTTCCCCAACCATCCGCGGTCTACCCTGTCTCCGGCCCGGAATATCCGCTTCTGCTTCCATGCCTGAACCCATGCAAGTAGACCGGCTTAAGGTATCTGGACAATGCCGGGAGGAAAGACGCACTCACGGTCTCTGCTTCTACTGTGGTAGTGACTCCCATCTGGTCCGTACCTGCCCGGAACGTCCGGAAAACTCCTCCGCCTAGGTCAGGTAAGAGAGGCCTCCCTAGGTGTGTATGATACCTCTCTACCCCTCACTCTGTCTGTCTTGTTGCACGTTGGTGGAAAACATTTTTCTCTGGCAGCCTATGTGGATTCCGGCGCAGCGGGAAATTTTATTAGGCTCAAAGAGGTTCTTAAATTTTCGGTCCCGGTCAAGACCTTAGAAACTCCACGGATCCTTGCTTCCGTGGATGGTAAACCTCTCCAAGAGACCATTACCTTGGTCACCCATGAGGTAGAACTCCAGGTAGGGGCCCTACACAAGGAGAGGATTGCTTTTTATGTCCTAGCGAGCATCTCTCACCCTATCCTTTTAGGCCTTCCCTGGCTACGAGCCCACGGCCCTACCTTAGACTGGCATAAGGGTAATATCCTGCGCTGGGGGGAGTCCTGTAGGTCTGGGTGTCTGCTGCCGGTGCGTCCCGTGGGTGGTTCTCCTTCCCCCTCCTTAACCTCCGGGTTGCCCGTTGCTTACAGCTCTTTTTCGGATGTTTTTGACAAGAGGGAGTCCGAGAACCTTCCGCCTCACCGACCCTATGATTGCCCCATCGAGCTCGTCCCTGGAGCCACCCCTCCGCGGGGTAGGATTTATCCGCTCTCGCCGGCAGAGACGCAAGCCATGTCGGAATACGTTCAAGAGAACTTAGCCAAGGGTTTCATACGGAAGTCTTCCTCCCCTGCGGGCGCAGGCTTCTTTTTTGTCGAGAAGAAGGACGGGTCGCTCCGCCCGTGCATTGATTACAGAGGTCTGAACAGCATCACGATTAAGAACAAGTACCCGTTACCCCTCATCCCCGAACTCTTTGATCGCCTGAGAGGGGCGCACATATTTACCAAACTTGATCTTCGAGGAGCCTATAACTTGGTCCGAATTTGCGCTTGGGATGAGTGGAAGACCGCATTCAACACCCGTGACGGTCACTATGAATACCTGGTGATGCCGTTTGGCCTCTGTAACGCACCAGCGGTATTCCAGGAGCTCGTTAACGATATTTTTCGGGATCTCCTTTACTCCTGTGTCGTGGTTTATCTTGACGACATTCTTGTCTTCTCTCCAGATCTCTCCACCCATCGACGAGATGTACGGCAAGTGTTGCAGCGTCTAAGAGAGAACCACCTATTTGCCAAGTTGGAGAAATGCGCCTTCGAACAACCGTCTCTGCCGTTCCTTGGGTATATCGTTTCGAAGTCTGGGTTGAGGATGGATCCCGAGAAAGTGTCCACGATCCTGGCCTGGCCCCAGTCCCCTTGGTCTCAAAGCCATTCAACGCTTTCTCGGCTTTGCTAACTATTATAGGCAATTCGTTCCTCATTTTTCCACCATAACCAAGCCCATCTCTGCTCTCGTGCGCAAAGGAGCCAATCCCCGCCTCTGGCCTCCCGAGGCAGAAGACGCCTTTCAAACTCTGAAGAGAGAATTCGCTACAGCGCCCGTTCTCCACCGTCCTGATGCCGAGAGACCCTTCATTCTCGAGGTCGACGCATCCTCCGTGGGAGCGGGGGCGGTTCTCCTGCAAAGAACCTCCTCTGGCCGGACTGTCACCTGTGGGTTCTTTTCTAAAGCCTTTTCTCCCCCCGAACGCAATTACTCCATTGGGGACAAGGAACTACTGGCAATCAAACTGGCTTTAGAGGAATGGCGTTACCTTCTCGAAGGAGCTGTCCATCCCTTTACGATATTTACCGACCACAAGAATTTGGCCTATGTTCAGTCTGCCCAAAGGCTCAATCCCCGGCAAGCCCGATGGTCCCTATTTTTTGGACGCTTTGATTTCGAGCTCCGCTTTCGTCCGGGTAATAAGAACATCATAGCTGATGCCCTATCAAGATCATTTCTCCCGACCGATAAAGAGGAGAGCCCCGCTCACATCATCGATCCAGCAAAAATCGTCACCCTAGCCCCTCTAAGTTTGGTCAACCCACCACCAGGCAAGACCTTGGTATTGGACCATGACAGAGTAAGGGTTCTGCACTGGGGACACTCTTCTAAGTTCGCCGGGCATGTCGGAGCCAAGAGGACTCTATCCCTCATCTCCCGCCATTATTGGTGGCCTTCACTCCGCCAGGACGTCCTGGAATTTACCGCTTCTTGCTCATCCTGCGCCTGGAATAAGATTCCACGACAGCTACCCTCTGGTCTCTTACATCCTTTGCCGGTTCCATCAGTTCCCTGGAGCCACATCGCCATGGATTTCGTCACGGATCTACCTCCATCTTCCGGCTGCTCTGTCATTTTGGTGGTGGTAGACCGTTTTTCCAAAATGGCTCATTTCATCCCGCTACCTGGTCTGCCTTCTGCGCCCGAGTTGGCGAAGATCTTCGTGCATCATGATTTCCGACTTCATGGTTTTCCCCAGCACATCGTGTCTGACCGTGGTGTTCAATTCACCTCTCGTTTCTGGAGAGCTCTCTCTAGCTCAATGGGGGTAGTCCTGGATTTCTCCTCCGCCTATCATCCACAATCCAATGGCCAAGTGGAGCGGATCAATCAGGTGTTAACCACTTATCTTCGACATTTTTCTAATGCACACCAAAGTAACTGGGTCTCACTGCTTCCCTGGGCGGAATTTGCTCACAACAATCACCCCAACGAGTCCTCTTCCAAATCTCCCTTTTTCGTAGGTTTTGGGCAGCATCCGGGCATTCCCCTTCCCGTGTCCCCCACCTCGGGCGTGCCGGCGGCGGACTCCTTGTCCTCAGAATTCTCTAAAATTTGGGAGGAAACTAAAAGGTCCCTTGAGAGAGCTAGCGATCGGATGAAAAGATACGCCGACAAGAGGCGCCTGGACACCCCTCCTTATCATCCAGGCGATAAGGTCTGGCTGTCCTCGCGCTTCCTCCGACTTAAAATCCCCTCTTATAAGTTAGGTCCACGTTACGTTGGCCCCTTTGAGGTTTTGGCTTGCATCAATGATGTAACCTATAAACTAAAATTGCCTGCCTCTCTGCGGATCCCCAACACTTTCCATGTCTCGCTTCTCAAACCCACAGTGTTTAATCGCTTTCAGCCAGCCTCGTCCCACGCTCCGCAACCTAGCTCCGCTGGGGACGTCTTTGATGTCAGGGACATCCTGGCAAAGAGGACCGTCCGAGGTAGAACCTTCTTTCTGGTAGATTGGGAAGGATTCGGTCCTGAGGAAAGGTCATGGGAGCCCCGGGAGAACATCAATGCTCCTCATATCATGAGAAGGTTTCTATCCCGCCTGAAGAAGGAGGGGAGTAAGAGAGGGGGTACTATTACGTGCCCCGATGCTCACCTGGGGTCCCCCTCCTCCCGGTGCATCCCTCCTTCATCCTCGCGCCGTGCCCTGTCTGGCTTTGCAGGGTCACGGCGCGTCAGAGGCACGCACATGCGCACTCGCTCGTTTCTGACCGCGGGGCATCCTGGGAGCACGTGACCCGGTGGCTCCTCCCCAACATGGCGGCGCCCACCGGGTATTTCTGTCTGGCGTCTTGAATGGTAAGACGCCTGTTTGTCTTGCTCTGTGGCGCTTAGCGTTCCTGCGCAGCGTCGCCCCGATTCTCAGGTCCCCCCTCTCTCCTAGTCTGCGCTCTGCTCTCCGCTCCATAGCCCCATCTGGACCCCCTCTCAGCTCCCTCTGCTGTCTCTGTGCCTGACCCTCGCCGGGTCCTTCCCTGCTGCTGTCATCGGTAGCCCCTTAGCTAGGGTTCCGTCTGTACCCCTAGGTCAGTTGCCCCTAACCTTCCTTCCTTCTTTCTTCCAGCGTTCCTGCCCTGGCTCCATCCTGATCGGTCCTGGTTCCCTACGTTCTGTTTCCTCCTGCTCCGGGTCTACTCTAGTCAGTATCCTTTGGCCTTTCCCTCTGTACACTCCCTGGGTCGTCCCTTTGGTTCCGGCTGTCGTGGTCTCACCCCCCTTGGGCCTGCCCCTAACACTCCCTGTATAGGGGGTGGTCATCACCTGGGCCGCTCGCCCTCGGGGGCTCTGGAGCCACGACCCAGAGGGTCCACTCTCTGGTTCCTACTTAGAACCGTAACAGTTATATCAACGAAAGACTGATTCTAGGGCATCAGAAAGAACACCAACTCCATCACCATCATCAACCCTCCCTCAGTCCGCCCTGTCCACCGCTACTTCCACCATATGCAGCTCTCAAGTCCAGCTCACCCTCCCAGACACTATGAGTAGGTCAAGAAAGTACTCAGTCTCTCATCCGCGTACACTGGGTTTGAACGCCCACATTGCCAAACTAATCTCGTTTGAGATGATGCCCTTTCGGTTGGTGGAAAGCACAGCTTTCCGCGAACTCATGGCCTATGCAGTACCACGCTATGACCTACCCAGTCGCCACTTCTCTCGCAAAGCCATCCCAGCCCTCCACCATCATGTGAAAGACCGCATTGTCCATGCACTCAAGCAGTCAGTGAGCGGAAAGGTGCACCTCACAACTGATGCATGGTCCAGTCGGCATGGCCAGGGCCGTTACGTGTCCATCACTGCGCACTGGGTTAATGTGGTGGATGCAGGGTCCACAGGGGACAGCGGTGGTGGGACAGTGCTGCCTAGCCCACGGTATAGGAAACAGTTGGCTGTAGGCGTTCGACCCTCCTCCTCCTCCTCCTCCTCCTCCAGAAGCGAAAGCTCGTCCACAGAGCGCAGTTGTACGAGCACTCCATCTGCAACTGCCACTGTTGCAAACGATGTGTCCCCCTATCGAGCAGCTAGTGGAAAGCGTCAGCAGGCTGTGTTGCAGATGATGTGTTTGGGCGACAGACACACCGCCGAGGTGCTGGCCGAGTACTTGAAGCGACAAACTGAGTCATGGCTGGGCAGTGTACATCTTGAGGCAGGCAAGGTAGTTAGTGATAACGGCCGTAATTTTGTGGCAGCCATAGCCCTTTCAAAACTCAGCCACATACCTTGCTTGGCTCACACCTTGAACCTGGTGGTGCAGTGCTTCCTCAAAAATTATCCGGAGTTAACAGCCCTGCTCCAGAAGGTGCGAAGACTGTGCGCGCACATCCGCCGGTCGCCTGTACACTCGGTTCGTATGCAGAAGCTGCAGCGATTGCTCCACCTTCCCAACCACCACCTTATTATCGACATTGCAACAAGGTGGAACTCCACCCTGCACATGGTGGAGCGGCTGTGTGAGCAGAGGCAGGCCATAATGCATTTGTGGGAGGATACACGGCCAGGCACTTTGAGAGCAGACATGGAGTTGACAGGCGTGCAGTGGTTGAAACTGAAAGACCTTTGTAAAGTCCTTCAGTGTTTTGAGGAATGCACACGGCTGGTAAGCGCAGACGACGCCATCCTAAGCATGAGCATCCCACTTATGCGTCTGCTCATGCAAACTTTGACGCACCTTAAGGAGCAGGCATCTGCAGCCAATGTTGATGAGGAGGAAGAGGAGGAGGGAATCCTTGATGACATTCAGCCATTGTCTGCTCAGGGACCTCTCCTGGACGAGGTGGAGGAAGAAGAGGAGGAGGAGGAGGAGGATGATGGGGATGATTACTTAGGGGAGGAGGATGCATCTCGTGGGGCAAGTGAAAATGTTGGCGTGGCAAGGTCTGGTACAGGGTTTGTGCGTGACTGGAGGGATGTGGATTTGCCAGAAAGTGCTCCTCCACCCAGCATTCGCAGTGCATCATTGACACCGGGAACATTGGCCCACATGTCAGATTATGCCTTGCGGATCCTAAAAAGGGACCCCTGCATTGCCAAAATGATGAACGATGACGACTACTGGTTGGCCAGCATCCTGGATCCACGCTATAAAGGCAAATTACAAAACATCATGCCACAGGAGAACCTTGACCTAATATTGGCTAATAAACAGGCAACTCTGGTAAATCGGTTGCTTGAGGCATTCCCAGCACACAGCAGCGGTGATGGTTCTCACACGAGCCGTACGGGCCGGGGGCAGCTTGGCAGAGGTGTTCGTGGTGTCCCCCTCTTGTGGCCTTCCAACTTTGAAACTTACTGTTCAATTTTGAATTAATTCATATATGAATTAAATGGAAAAGCAACGATTTATCTGGCGAGTTATTTGAATGTTCGGCCTACATCCACCTGTCTGACAGACGGTATTCTAGTGGCTTGTAGCAGCAGCAGCAGCAGCAGCAGCAGCTAGGTGCGATGCTTGCCTGCAGTAAATAGGATGTGTTCCATCCATGGAACACTGTGATAGGAATCATGCCATTCATAGAACACAATGCTTGGATGTGTTCTATTCCTGAAACAATGGGACCACGTGTCACAATGGGACCACGTGTCACAATGGGCAGCCCACAGTCTGTAGCAGCTGCGCAGTAGTAGTCAGCTTCAGTCTGCTGAGGGAGCCTCAGCAGACAGGTGGGCGATGCTCGCCAGGGAGATGGAAAAAGAGCTTGCTCACTTCACTCCACGCATCATTTCAGTATCTGCAGTACCTCTGAGAATGGTGCATACTCTCTTAAGCGGTTTCCAAAGACAGATTGAATTGAAATCGGGATACACAAGTAGTGTTTTCAAAGCATGATTTGAATGCTTTTTTCAAATGTCGTTGCTCTGTAATTAGTTTTTCTTGGTCCAAGTTGCACATTTCCAATTCCTTAGCCTTGATTTAACTTGACCAACTCTTCCACTACTACTACTACTACTACTACTCTTATTCACCTCTATATGGGAGGCATTGCACTGTATTCAATCTGTCAGTAAAATAATGATCTATCTTGGCCTTTGCTGCTTGGTAGGTACAGGTGTGACAAGCTGCAGTAATGTGTTTGGCTTTGGATAGCTACATTTCTGCACACCCACCTGCTACAAGGCCTGCAGCCCCTTCCCCTCAGTACTTCCCCAGTCTTAATTCAAGCATTCAATTCCTACCACATCCATCATGCAATGATATGTCGTTTCATTTTTGAAACATTGTCCCCCTCTTGTGGCCTTCCAACTTTGAAATTTACTGTTCAATTTTGAATTAATTCATATATGAATTAAATGGAAAAGCAACGATTTATCTGGCGAGTTATTTGAATGTTCGGCCTACGTCCACCTGTCTGACAGACGGTATTCTAGTGGCTTGTAGCAGCAGCAGCAGCAGCAGCTAGGTGCGCTGCTTGCCTGCAGTAAATAAGATGTGTTCCATCCATGGAACACTGTGATAGGAATCATGCCATTCATAGAACACAATGCTTGGATGTGTTCTATTCCTGTAACAATGGGACCACGTGTCACAATGGGCAGCCCACAGTCTGTAGCAGCTGCGCAGTACTAGTCAGCTTCAGTCTGCTGAGGGAGCCTCAGCAGACAGGTGGGCGATGCTCGCCAGGGAGATGGAAAAAGAGCTTGCTCAATTCACACCACGCATCATTTCAGTATCTGCAGTTCCTCTGAGAATGGTGCACTCACTCTCTTATGCGGTTTCCAAAAACAGATTGAATTGAAATCGGGATACACAAGTAGTGTTTTCAAAGCATGATTTGAATGCTTTTTTCAAATGTCGTTGCTCTGTAATTAGTTTTTCTTGGTCCAATTTGCACATTTCCAATTCCTTTGCCTTGATTTAACTTGACCAACCCTTCTACTACTACTACTACTACTACTAATCTTATTCACCTCTATATGGGAGGCGTTGCACTGTATTCAATGTCAGTAAAATAACGATCTATCTTGGCCTTTGCTGCTTGGTAGGTATAGGTGTGACAAGCTGCAGTAATGTGTTTGGCTTTGGATAGCTACATTTCTGCACACCCACCTGCTACAAGGCCTGCAGCCCCTTCCCCTCAGTACTTCCCCAGTCTTAATTCAAGCATTCAATTCCTACCACATCCCTCATGCAATGATATGTCGTTTCATTTTTGAAACATTGTCCCCCTCTTGTGGCATTCCAACTTTGAAATTTACTGTTCAATTTTGAATTAATTCATATATGAATTAAATGGAAAAGCAACGATTTATCTGGCGAGTTATTTGAATGTTCGGCCTACGTCCACCTGTCTGACAGACAGTATTCTAGTGGCTTGTAGTTGCAGCAGCAGCAGCAGCTAGGTGCGCTGCTTGCCTGCAGTAAATAGGATGTGTTCCATCTATGGAACACTGTGATAGGAATCATGCCATTCATAGAACACAATGCTTGGAAGTGTTCTATTCCTGGAACAATGGGACCACGTGTCACAATGGGACCACGTGTCACAATGGGCAGCTCACATTCTGTAGCAGCTGCGCAGTAGTAGTCAGCTTCAGTCTGCTGAGGGAGCCTCAGCAGACAGGTGGGCGATGCTCGCCAGGGAGATGGAAAAAGAGCTTGCTCACTTCACTCCACGCATCATTTCAGTATCTGCAGTTCCTCTGAGAATGGTGCACTCACTCTTTTAAGCGGTTTTCAAAGACAGATTGAATTGAAATCGGGATACACAAGTAGTGTTTTCAAAGCATGATTTGAATGCTTTTTTCAAATGTCGTTGCTCTGTAATTAGTTTTTCTTGGTCCAAGTTGCACATTTCCAATTCCTTAGCCTTGATTTAACTTGACCAACTCTTCTACTACTACTACTACTACTACTCTTATTCACCTCTATATGGGAGGCATTGCACTGTATTCAATCTGTCAGTAAAATAACAATCTATCTTGGCCTTTGCTGCTTGGTAGGTACAGGTGTGACAAGCTGCAGTAATGTGTTTGCCTTTGGATAGCTACATTTCTGCACACCCACCTGCTACAAGGCCTGCAGCCCCTTCCCCTCAGTACTTCCCCAGTCTTAATTCAAGCATTCAATTCCTACCACATCCCTCATGCCATGATATGTCGTTTCATTTTTGAAACATTGTCCCCCTCTTGTGGCCTTCCAACTTTGAAATTTACTGTTCAATTTTCAATTAATTCATATATGAATTAAATGGAAAAGCAACGATTTATCTGGCGAGTTATTTGAATGTTCGGCCTACGTCCACCTGTCTGACAGACGGTATTCTAGTGGCTTGTAGCAGTAGCAGCAGCAGCAGCAGCTAGGTGCGCTGCTTGCCTGCAGTAAATAGGATGTGTTCCATCCATGGAACACTGTGATAGGAATCATGCCATTCAAAGAACACAATGCTTGGATGTGTTCTATTCCTGGAAGACTGGGACCACGTGTCACAATGGGACCACGTGTCACAATGGGCAGCCCACAGTATGTAGCAGCTGCGCAGTAGTAGTCAGCTTCAGTCTGCTGAGGGAGCCTCAGCAGACAGGTGGGCGATTCTCGCCAGGGAGATGGAAAAAGAGCTTTCTCACTTCACTCCACGCATCATTTCAGTATCTGCAGTTCCTCTGAGAATGGTGCACTCAATCTCTTAAAGGGAAGGTGCCGCAATTTTATATAATTTGCAAAAAAATAGTAAGTTACTAAACATGTTGTTTCAGCAAATGTTGTACTAACCAGGATTTATGGTTTGTTTGTAATAATGTTTTCATGTAGCCACTGGGCGCTGATATCTTGATTTGCAGATCTGTGGAGGACTCATACAGTCTGCAAATATGGCCGTCCCTGCACATAGGAAACTGCGGTCGGCTTCCGACCGCACATTGCAGCCTCAGTAGCAGAGAACTGGGCACGCCCCTGTGGGCTGCACCATTCACTGCTGTAGGTGTGGCTGGGCGCCATTTTACTGTAGCCCAGTGCTATCTTCTGAGCTCCACTTACCCTCTATCACAGGACCACTTGTGGCATAACGGGTCCTGTGTTGTGAGGAGAGGCTGAAGAAAAGGAGAAGGTGGTCAGCAGAGGAGAGAAGCGCTCACTGGAGCCGGAGGATGGAGAGTGGTGAGTGCGGGTGACTTTCATCTATGCTCCTCTGTACTGCTTACTCCAGGCTCAGCCCTGTGCTTCCTGCTCCAGCGTCCTCCTGCTCTGTCTCCGCCTCCTCACTCACAGCCCCAGTGATCTCCGGTAATCTGACACCTTTGCTTTTATGGCTGTCTGAGGAGGACAGTGACTTATACAGCCCATAGTCTTGTGTATAATTGGGGGGGGGCTGGAAGTTTCACCAGTGTGGGCATATCTGTAATACTGTCTGCTGAGCCATGTATCTAATCCTCTCCTGTGTGATACTGCCTGCTGGGCCGTGCAGAAAATTCAAAACATTCATTATTCAATAGGGCCCAAACTATCAAAAACCAGTGGTTTGAATGAACACTCACATTTCTTGGTAGAATCGTGCAGGACTGAAATTTTTGATGTTTTTCTACTCCTCTCATGAGCACAAACAAGTCTCTAAAAGGATGAGTTTGCAACTACTTTACTTTTGGAGAAAATTCAAAACATTCATTATTCAATAGAGCCCAATAGCAAAAACCAGCGTTCTGAATGAAGAATCACATTTCTTGGTAGAATCATGCAGGATTGAAATTTTTGATGTTTTTTTACTCCTCTCAACAGCCCAAACAAGTTTCTAAAAGGATGAGTTTGCAACTACTTTACTTTTGGAGAAAATTCAAAACATTCATTATTCAATAGGGCCCAAACTATCAAAAACCAGCGGTTTGAATGAACACTCACATTTCTTGGTAGAATCGTGCAGGACTGAAATTTTTGATGTTTTTCTACTCCTCTCATGAGCCCAAACAAGTCTCTAAAAGGATGAGTTTGCAACTACTTTACTTTTGGAGAAAATTCAAAACATTCATTATTCAATAGAGCCCAATAGCAAAAATCAGGTTTTGAATGAAGAATCACATTTCTTGGTAGAATCATGCAGGATTTAAATTTTTGATTCTATTTTACTCCTCTCAACAGCCCAAACAAGTTTCTAAAAGGATGAGTTTGCAACTACTTTACTTTTGGAGAAAATTCAAAACATTCATTATTCAATAGGGCCCAAAATATCAAAAACCAGCGGTTTGAATGAACACTCACATTTCTTGGTAGAATCGTGCAGGACTGAAATTTTTGATGTTTTTCTACTCCTCTCATGAGCCCAAACCAAGACTCTAAAAGGATGAGTTTGCAACTACTTTACTTTTGGAGAAAATTCAAAACATTCATTATTCAATAGGGCCCAAACTATCAAAAACCAGCGGTTTGAATGAACACACATTTCTTGGTAGAATCGTGCAGGACTGAAATTTTTGATGTTTTTCTACTCCTCTCATGAGCACAAACAAGTCTCTAAAAGGATGAGTTTGCAACTACTTTACTTTTGGAGAAAATTCAAAACATTCATTATTCAATAGAGCCCAATAGCAAAAATCAGGTTTTGAATGAAGAATCACATTTCTTGGTAGAATCATGCAGGATTTAAATTTTTGATGGTTTTTTACTCCTCTCAACAGCCCAAACAAGTTTCTAAAAGGATGTGTTTGCAACTACTTTACTTTTCGAGAAAATTCAAAACATTCATTATTCAATAGAGCCCAAAATATCAAAAACCAGCGGTTTGAATGAACACTCACATTTCTTGGTAGAATCGTGCAGGACTGAAATTTTACATGTTTTTCTACTCCTCTCATGAGCCCAAACCAAGACTCTAAAAGGATGAGTTTGCAACTACTTTACTTTTGGAGAAAATTCAAAACATTCATTATTCAATAGAGCCCAATAGCAAAAACCAGCGTTTTGAATGAAGAATCACATTTCTTGGTAGAATCATGCAGGATTGAAATTTTTGATGGTTTTTTACTCCTCTCAACAGCCCAAACAAGTGTCTAAAAGGATGAGTTTGCAACTACTTTACTTTTGGAGAAAATTCAAAACATTCATTATTCAATAGAGCCCAATAGCAAAAACCAGCGTTTTGAATGAAGAATCACATTTCTTGGTAGAATCATGCAGGATTTAAATTTTTGATGGTTTTTTACTCCTCTCAACAGCCCAAACAAGTTTCAAAAAGGATGAGTTTGCAACTACTTTACTTTTGGAGAAAATTCAAAACATTCATTATTCAATAGGGCCCAAAATATCAAAAACCAGCGGTTTGAATGAACACACATTTCTTGGTAGAATCATGCAGGACTGAAATTTTTGATGTTTTTCTACTCCTCTCATGAGCCCAAACAAGTCTCTAAAAGCATGAGTTTGCAACTACTTTACTTTTGGAGAAAATTCAAAACATTCATTATTCAATAGAACCCAATATCAAAAATCAGCGTTTTGAATGAAGAATCACATTTCTTGGTAGAATCATGCAGGATGGAAATTTTTGATGGTTTTTTACTCCTCTCAACAGCCCAAACAAGTTTCTTAAAGGATGAGTTTGCAACTACTTTACTTTTGGAGAAAATTCAAAACATTCATTATTCAATAGGGCCCAAACTATCAAAAACCAGCGGTTTGAATGAACACTCACATTTCTTGGTAGAATCGTGCAGGACTGAAATTTTTGATGTTTTTCTACTCCTCTCATGAGCACAAACAAGTCTCTAAAAGGATGAGTTTGCAACTACTTTACTTTTGGAGAAAATTCAAAACATTCATTATTCAATAGAGCCCAAAAGCAAAAATCAGGTTTTGAATGAAGAATCACATTTCTTGGTAGAATCATGCAGGATTGACATTTTTGATGGTTTTTTACTCCTCTCAACAGCCCAAACAAGTTTCTAAAAGGATGAGTTTGCAACTACTTTACTTTTCGAGAAAATTCAAAACATTCATTATTCAATAGGGCCCAAATATGAATTAATTCAAAATTGAACTGTAAATTTCAAAGTTGGAAGGCCACAAGAGGGGGACAATGTTTCAAAAATGAAACGACATATCATTGCATGAGGGATGTTGTAGGAATTGAATGCTTGAATTAAGACTGGGGAAGTACTGAGGGGAAGGGGCTGCTGGCCTTGTAGCAGGTGGGTGTGCAGAAATGTAGCTATCCAAAGCCAAACACATTACTGCAGCTTGTCACACCTGTACCTACCAAGCAGCAAAGGCCAAGATAAATCGTTATTTTACTGACAGATTGAATACAGTGCAATGCCTCCCATATAGAGGTGAATAAGAGTAGTAGTAGTAGTAGTAGTAGTAGTAGAAGAGTTGGTCAAGTTAAATCAAGGCTAAGGAATTGGAAATGTGCAACTTGGGCCAAGAAAAACTAATTACAGAGCAACGACATTTGAAAAAAGCATTCAAATCATGCTTTGAAAACACTACTTGTGTATCCCAATTTCAATTCAATCTGTCTTTGGAAACCGCTTAAGAGAGTGAGTGCACCATTCTCAGAGGAACTGCAGATACTGAAATGATGCGTGGAGTGAAGTGAGCAAGCTCTTTTTCCATCTCCCTAGCGAGCATCGCCCACCTGTCTGCTGAGGCTCCCTCAGCAGACTGAAACTGACTACTACTGTGCAGATGCTACAGACTGTGGGCTGCCCATTGTGACACGTGGTCCCATTGTGACACGTGGTCCCATTGTTCCAGGAATAGAACACATCCATGCATTGTGTTCTATGAATGGCATGATTCCTATCACAGTGTTCCATGGATGGAACACATCCTATTTACTGCAGGCAAGCAGCGCACCTAGCTGCTGCTGCTGCTGCTGCTACAAGCCACTAGAATACCGTCTGTCAGACAGGTGGACGTAGGCCGAACATTCAAATAAGTCGCCAGATAAATCGTTGCTTTTCCATTTAATTCATATATGAATTAATTAAAAATTGAACAGTAAATTTCAAAGTTGGAAGGCCACAAGAGGGGGACAATGTTTCAAAAATGAAACGACAAATCATTGCATGAGGGATGTGGTAGGAATTGAATGCTTGAATTAAGACTGGGGAAGTACTGAGGGGAAGGGGCTGCAGGCCTTGTAGCAGGTGGCTGTGCAGAAATGTAGCTATCCAAAGCCAAACACATTACTGCAGCTTGTCACACCTGTACCTACCAAGCAGCAAAGGCCAAGATAGATCGTTATTTTACTGGCAGATTGAATACAGTGCAATGCCTCCCATATAGAGGTGAATAAGAGTAGTAGTAGTAGTAGTAGAAGAGTTGGTCAAGTTAAATCAAGGCTAAGGAATTGGAAATGTGCAACTTGGACCAAGAAAAACTAATTACAGAGCAACGACATTTGAAAAAAGCATTCAAATCATGCTTTGAAAACAGTACTTGTGTATCCCAATTTAAATGCAATCTGTCTTTGGAAACCGCTTAAGAGAGTGAGTGCACCATTCTCAGAGGAACTGCAGATACTGAAATGATGCGTGGAGTGAAGTGAGCAAGCTATTTTTCCATCTCCCTGGCGAGCATCGCCCACCTGTCTGCTCAGGCTCCCTCAGCAGACTGAAGCTGACTACTACTGAGCAGCTGCTACAGACTGTGGGCGGCCCATTGTGACACGTGGTCCCATTGTGACACGTGGTCAAATAGTTCCAGGAATAGAACACATCCAAGCATTGTGTTCTATGAATGGCATGATTCCTATCACAGTGTTCCATGGATGGAACACATCTTATTTACTGCAGGCAAGCAGCGCACCTAGCTGCTGCTGCTGCTGCTGCTGCTACAAGCCACTAGAATACCGTCTGTCAGACAGGTGGACGTAGGCCGAACATTCAAATAACTCGCCAGATAAATCGTTGCTTTTCCATTTAATTCATATATGAATTAATTCAAAATTGAACAGTAAATTTCAAAGTTGGAAGGCCACAAGAGGGGGACAATGTTTCAAAAATGAAACGACATATCATTGCATGAGGGATGTGGTAGAAATTGAATGCTTGAATTAAGACTGGGGAAGTACTGAGGGGAAGGGGCTGCAGGCCTTGTAGCAGGTGGGTGTGCAGAAATGTAGCTATCCAAAGCCAAACACATTACTGCAGCTTGTCATACCTGTACCTACCAAGCAGCAAAGGCCAAGATAGATCGTTATTTTACTGACAGATTGAATACAGTGCAATGCCTCCCATATAGAGGTGAATAAGAGTAGTAGTAGTAGTAGTAGAAGAGTTGGTCAAGTTAAATCAAGGCTAAGGAATTGGAAATGTGCAACTTGGACCAAGAAAAACTAATTACAGAGCAACGACATTTGAAAAAAGCATTCAAATCATGCTTTGAAAACACTACTTGTGTATCCCGATTTCAATTCAATCTGTCTTTGGAAACCGCTTAAGAGAGTGAGTGCACCATTCTCAGAGGAACTGCAGATACTGAACTGATGCGTGGAGTGAAGTGAGCAAGCTATTTTTCCATCTCCCTGGCGAGCATCGCCCACCTGTCTGCTGAGGCTCCCTCAGCAGACTGAAGCTGACTACTACTGCGCAGCTGCTACAGACTGTGGGCTGCCCATTGTGACACGTGGTCCCATTGTGACACGTGGTCCCATTGTTCCAGGAATAGAACACATCCAAGCATTGTGTTCTATGAATGGCATGATTCCTATCACAGTGTTCCATGGATGGAACACATCCTATTTACTGCAGGCAAGCAGCGCACCTAGCTGCTGCTGCTGCTGCTGCTACAAGCCACTAGAATACCGTCTGTCAGACAGGTGGACGTAGGCCGAACATTCAAATAACTCGCCAGATAAATCGTTGCTTTTCCATTTAATTCATATATGAATTAATTCAAAATTGAACAGTAAATTTCAAAGTTGGAAGGCCACAAGAGGGGGACAATGTTTCAAAAATGCAACGGCATATCATTGCATGAGGGATGTGGTAGGAATTGAATGCTTGAATTAAGACCGGGGAAGTACTGAGGGGAAGGGGCTGCAGGCCTTGTAGCAGGTGGGTGTGCAGAAATGTAGCTATCCAAAGCCAAACACATTACTGCAGCTTGTCACACCTGTACCTACCAAGCAGCAAAGGCCAAGATAGATCGTTATTTTACTGACAGATTGAATACAGTGCAATGCCTCCCATATAGAGGTGAATAAGAGTAGTAGTAGTAGTAGAAGAGTTGGTCAAGTTAAATCAAGGCTAAGGAATTGGAAATGTGCAACTTGGACCAAGAAAAACTAATTACAGAGCAACGACATTTGAAAAAAGCATTCAAATCATGCTTTGAAAACACTACTTGTGTATCCCAATTTCAATTCAATCTGTCTTTGGAAACCGCTTTAGAGAGTGAGTGCACCATTCTCAGAGGAACTGCAGATACTGAAATGATGCGTGGAGTGAAGTGAGCAAGCTAATTTTCCATCTCTCTGGCGAGCATCGCCCACCTGTCTGCTGAGGCTCCCTCAGCAGACTGAAGCTGACTACTACTGCGCAGCTGCTACAGACTGTGGGCTGCCCATTGTGACACGTGGTCCCATTGTGACACGTTGTCCCATTGTTCCAGGAATAGAACACATCCAAGAATTGTGTTCTATGAATGGCATGATTCCTATCACAGTGTTCCATGGATGGAACACATCCTATTTACTGCAGGCAAGCAGCGCACCTAGCTGCTGCTGCTGCTACAAGCCACTAGAATACCGTCTGTTAGTCAGGTGGACGTAGGCCGAACATTCAAATAACTCGCCAGATAAATCGTTGCTTTTCCATTTAATTCATATATGAATTAATTCAAAATTGAACAGTAAATTTCAAAGTTGGAAGGCCACAAGAGGGGGACAATGTTTCAAAAATGAAACGACATATCATTGCATGAGGGATGTGGTAGGAATTGAATGCTTGAATTAAGACTGGGGAAGTACTGAGGGGAAGGGGCTGCAGGCCTTGTAGCAGGTGGGTGTGCAGAAATGTAGCTATCCAAAGCCAAACACATTACTGCAGCTTGTCACACCTGTACCTACCAAGCAGCAAAGGCCAAGATAGATCGTTATTTTACTGACAGATTGAATACAGTGCAATGCCTCCCATATAGAGGTGAATAAGAGTAGTAGTAGTAGTAGTAGTAGTAGTAGTAGTAGTAGTAGAAGAGTTGGTCAAGTTAAATCAAGGCTAAGGAATTGGAAATGTGCAACTTGGACCAAGAAAAACTAATTACAGAGCAACGACATTTGAAAAAAGCATTCAAATCATGCTTTGAAAACACTACTTGTGTATCCCGATTTCAATTCAGTCTGTCTTTGGAAACCGCTTAAGAGAGTGAGTGCACCATTCTCAGAAGAACTGCAGATACTGAAATGATGCGTGGAGTGAAGTGAGCAAGCTATTTTTCCATCTCCCTGGCGAGCATCGCCCACCTGTCTGCTGAGGCTCCCTCAGCAGACTGAAGCTGACTACTACTGCGCAGCTGCTACAGACTGTGGGCTGCCCATTGTGACACGTGGTCCCATTGTGACACGTGGTCCCATTGTTCCAGGAATAGAACACATCCAAGCATTGTGTTCTATGAATGGCATGAGTCCTATCACAGTGTTCCATAGATGGAACACATCCTATTTACTGCAGGCAAGCAGCGCACCTAGCTGCTGCTGCTGCTGCTGCTGCTACAAGCCACTAGAATACCGTCTGTCAGACAGGTGGACGTAGGCCGAACATTCAAATAACTCGCCAGATAAATCGTTGCTTTTCCATTTAATTCATATATGAATTAATTCAAAATTGAACAGTAAATTTCAAAGTTGGAAGGCCACAAGAGGGGGACAATGTTTCAAAAATGAAACAACATATCATTGCATGAGGGATGTGGTAGGAATTGAATGCTTGAATTAAGACTGGGGAAGTACTGAGGGGAAGGGGCTGCAGGCCTTGTAGCAGGTGGGTGTGCAGAAATGTAGCTATCCAAAGCCAAACACATTACTGCAGCTTGTCACACCTGTACCTACCAAGCAGCAAAGGCCAAGATAGATCGTTATTTTACTGACAGATTGAATACAGTGCAATGCCTCCCATATAGAGGTGAATAAGAGTAGTAGCAGTAGTAGTAGTAGTAGTAGTAGTAGAAGAGTTGGTCAAGTTAAATCAAGGCTAAGGAATTGGAAATGTGCAACTTGGACCAAGAAAAACTAATTACAGAGCAACGACATTTGAAAAAAGCATTCAAATCATGCTTTGAAAACACTACTTGTGTATCCCAATTTCAATTCAATCTGTCTTTGGAAACCGCTTAAGAGAGTGAGTGCACCATTCTCAGAGGAACTGCAGATACTGAAATGATGCGTGGAGTGAAGTGAGCAACCTATTTTTCCATCTCCCTGGTGAGCATCGCCCACCTGTCTGCTGAGGCTCCCTCAGCAGACTGAAGCTGACTACTACTGCGCAGCTGCTACAGACTGTGGGCTGCCCATTGTGACACGTGGTCCCATTGTGACACTTGGCCCCATTGTTCCAGGAATAGAACACATCCAAGCATTGTGTTCTATGAATGGCATGATTCCTATCACAGTGTTCCATGGATGGAACACATCCTATTTACTGCAGGCAAGCAGCGCACCTAGCTGCTGCTGCTGCTGCTGCTGCTACAAGCCACTAGAATACCGTCTGTCAGACAGGTGGACGTAGGCCGAACATTCAAATAACCCGCCAGATAAATCGTTGCTTTTCCATTTAATTCATATATAAATTAATTCAAAATTGAACAGTAAATTTCAAAGTTGGAAGGCCACAAGAGGGGGACAATGTTTCAAAAATGAAACGACATATCAATGCATGAGGGATGTGGTAGGAATTGAATGCTTGAATTAAGACTGGGGAAGTACTGAGGGGAAGGGGCTGCAGGCCTTGTAGCAGGTGGGTGTGCAGAAATGTAGCTATCCAAAGCCAAACACATTACTGCAGCTTGTCACACCTGTACCTACCAAGCAGCAAAGGCCAAGATAGATCGTTATTTTACTGACAGATTGAATACAGTGCAATGCCTCCCATATAGAGGTGACTTATTCAGTAGTAGTAGTAGTAGTAGTAGAAGAGTTGGTCAAGTTAAATCAAGGCTAAGGAATTGGAAATGTGCAACTTGGACCAAGAAAAACTAATTACAGAGCAACGACATTTGAAAAAAGCATTCAAATCATGCTTTGAAAACACTACTTGTGTATCCCAATTTCAATTCAATATGTCTTTGCAAACCGCTTAATAGAGTGAGTGCACCATTCTCAGAGGAACTTCAGATACTGAAATTATGCGTGGAGTGAAGTGAGCAAGCTATTTTTCCATCTCCCTGGCGAGCATCGCCCACCTGTCTGCTGAGGCTCCCTCAGCAGACTGAAGCTGACTACTACTGCGCAGCTGCTACAGACTGTGGGCTGCCCATTGTGACACGTGGTCCCATTGTTCCAGGAATAGAACACATCCAAGCATTGTGTTCTTTGAATGGCATGATTCCTATCACAGTGTTCCATGGATGGAACACATCCTATTTACTGCAGGCAAGCAGCGCACCTAGCTGCTGCTGCTGCTGCTGCTGCTACAAGCCACTAGAATACCGTCTGTCAGACAGGTGGACGTAGGCCGAACATTCAAATAACTCGCCAGATAAATCGTTGCTTTTCCTTTTAATTCATATATAAATTAATTCAAAATTGAACAGTAAATTTCAAAGTTGGAAGGCCACAAGAGGGGGACAATGTTTCAAAAATGAAACGACATATCTTTGCATGAGGGATGTGGTAGGAATTGAATGCTTGAATTAAGACTGGGGAAGTACTGAGGGGAAGTGGCTGCAGGCCTTGTAGCAGGTGGGTGTGCAGAAATGTAGCTATCCAAAGCCAAACACATTACTGCAGCTTGTCACACCTGTACCTACCAAGCAGCAAAGGCCAAGATAGATCGTTATTTTACTGACAGATTGAATACAGTGCAATGCCTCCCATATAGAGGTGAATAAGAGTAGTAGTAGTAGTAGTAGTAGAACAGTTGATCAAGTTAAATCAAGGCTAAGTAATTGGAAATGTCCAACTTGGACCAAGAAAAACTAATTACAGAGCAACGACATTTGAAAAAAGCATTCAAATCATGCTTTGAAAACACTACTTGTGTATCCCGATTTCAATTCAATCTGTCTTTGGAAACCGCTTAAGAGAGTGAGTGCACCATTCTCAGAGGAACTGCAGATACTGAAATGATGCGTGGAGTGAAGTGAGCAAGCTATGTTTCCATCTCCCTGGCGAGCATCGCCCACCTGTCTGCTGAGGCTCCCTCAGCAGACTGAAGCTGACAACTAATGCCCAGCTGCTACAGACTGTGGGCTGCCCATTGTGACACGTGGTCCCATTGTTCCAGGAATAGAACACATCCAAGCATTGTGTTCTATGAATGGCATGATTCCTATCACAGTGTTCCATTGATGGAACACATCCTATTTACTGCAGGCAAGCAACGCACCTAGCAGCTGCTGCTGCTGCTGCTGCTACAAGCCACTAGAATACCGTCTGTCAGACAGGTGGACGTAGGCCGAACATTCAAATAACTCGCCAGATAAATCGTTGCTTTTCCATTTAATTCATATATGAATTAATTCAAAATTGAACAGTAAATTTCAAAGTTGGAAGGCCACAAGAGGGGGACAATGTTTCAAAAATGAAACGACATATCATTGCATGAGGGATATGGTAGGAATTGAATGCTTGAATTAAGACTGGGGAAGTACTGAGGGGAAGGGGCTGCAGGCCTTGTAGCAGGTGGGTGTGCAGAAGTGTAGCTATCCAAAGCCAAACACATTACTGCAGCTTGTCACACCTGTACCTACCAAGCAGCAAAGGCCAAGATAGATCGTTATTTTACTGACAGATTGAATACAGTGCAATGCCTCCCATGTAGAGGTGAATAAGAGTAGTAGTAGAAGTAGTAGAAGTAGTAGTAGTAGTAGTAGTAGAAGAGTTGGTCAAGTTAAATCAAGGCTAAGGAATTGGAAATGTGCATCTTGGACCAAGAAAAACTAATTACAGAGCAACGACATTTGAAAAAAGCATTCAAATCATGCTTTGAAAACACTACTTGTGTATCCCGACTTTAATTCAATCTGTCTTTGGAAACCGCTTAAGAGAGTGAGTGCACCATTCTCAGCGGAACTGCAGATACTGAAATGATGCGTGGAGTGAAGTGAGCAAGCTCTTTTTCCATCTCCCTGGCGAGCATCGCCCACCTGTCTGCTGAGGCTCCCTCAGCAGACTGAAGCTGACTACTACTGTGCAGCTGCTAAAGACTGTGGGCTGCCCATTGTGACACGTGGTCCCATTGTGACACGTGGTCCCATTGTTCCAGGAATAGAACACATCCAAGCATTGTGTTCTATGAATGGCATGATTCCTATCACAGTGTTCCATGGATGGAACACATCCTATTTACTGCAGGCAAGCAGCGCACCTAGCTGCTGCTGCTGCTACAAGCCACTAGAATACCGTCTGTGAGACAGGTGGACGTAGGCCGATCATTCAAATAACTCGCCAGATAAATCGTTGCTTTTCCATTTAATTCATATATGAATTAATTCAAAATTGAACAGTAAATTTCAAAGTTGGAAGGCCACAAGAGGGGGACAATGTTTCAAAAATGAAACGACATATCATTGCATGAGGGATGTGGTAGGAATTGAATGCTTGAATTAAGACTGGGGAAGTACTGAGGGGAAGGGGCTGCAGGCCTTGTAGCAGGTGGATGTGCGGAAATGTAGCTATCCAAAGCCAAACACATTACTGCAGCTTGTCACACCTGTACCTACCAAGCAGCAAAGGCCAAGATAGATCGTTATTTTACTGACAGAGTGAATACAGTGCAATGCCTCCCATATAGAGGTGAATAAGAGTAGTAGTAGTAGTAGTAGTAGTAGAAGAGTTGGTCAAGTTAAATCAAGGCTAAGGAATTGGAAATGTGCAACTTGGACCAAGAAAAACTAATTACAGAGCAACGACATTTGAAAAAAGCATTCAAACCATGCTTTGAAAACACTACTTGTGTATCCCAATTTCAATTCAATCTGTCTTTGGAAACCGCTTAAGAGACTGAGTGCACCATTCTCAGAGGAACTGCAGATACTGAAATGATGCGTGGAGTGAAGTGAGCAAGCTATTTTTCCATCTCCCTGGTGAGCATCGCCCACCTGTCTGCTGAGGCTCCCTCAGCAGACTGAAGCTGACTACTACTGCGCAGCTGCTACAGACTGTGGGCTGCCCATTGTGACATGTGGTCCCATTGTGACACGTGGCCCCATTGTGACACGTGGCCCCATTGTTCCAGGAATAGAACACATCCAAGCATTGTGTTCTATGAATGGCATGATTCCTATCACAGTGTTCCATGGATGGAACACATCCTATTTACTGCAGGCAAGCAGCGCACCTAGCTGCTGCTGCTGCTGCTACAAGCCACTAGAATACCATCTGTCAGACAGGTGGACGTAGGCCGAACATTCAAATAACTCGCCAGATAAATCGTTGCTTTTCCATTTAATTCATATATGAATTAATTCAAAATTGAACAGTAAATTTCAAAGTTGGAAGGCCACAAGAGGGGGACAATGTTTCAAAAATGAAACGACATATCATTGCATGAGGGATGTGGTAGGAATTGAATGCTTGAATTAAGACTGGGGAAGTACTGAGGGGAAGGGGCTGCAGGCCTTGTAGCAGGTGGGTGTGCAGAAATGTAGCTATCCAAAGCCAAACACATTACTGCAGCTTGTCACACCTGAACCTACCAAGCAGCAAAGGCCAAGATAGATCGTTATTTTACTGACAGATTGAATACAGTGCAATGCCTCCCATATAGAGGTGAATAAGAGTAGTAGTAGTAGTAGTAGTAGTAGTAGAAGAATTGGTCAAGTTAAATCAAGGCTAAGGAATTGGAAATGTGCAACTTGCACCAAGAAAAACTAACTACAGAGCAACGACATTTGAAAAAAGCATTCAAATCATGCTTTGAAAACACTACTTGTGTATCCCAATTTCAATTCAATCTGTCTTTGGAAACCGCTTAAGAGAGTGAGTGCACCATTCTCAGAGGAACTGCAGATACTGAAATGATGCGTGGAGTGAAGTGAGCAAGCTATTTTTCCATCTCCCTGGCGAGCATCGCCCACCTGTCTGCTGAGGCTCCCTCAGCATACTGAAGCTGACTACTACTGCGCAGCTGCTACAGACTGTGGGCTGCCCATTGTGACACGTGGTCCCATAGTGACACGTGGTCCCATTGTTCCAGGAATAGAACACATCCAAGCATTGTGTTCTATGAATGGCATGATTCCTATCACAGTGTTCCATGGATGGAACACATCCTATTTACTGCAGGCAAGCAGCGCACCTAGCTGCTGCTGCTGCTACAAGCCACTAGAATACCGTCTGTCAGACAGGTGGACGTAGGCCGAACATTCAAATAACTCGCCAGATAAATCGTTGCTTTTCCATTTAATTCATATATGAATTAATTCAAAATTGAACAGTAAATTTCAAAGTTGGAAGGCCACAAGAGGGGGACAATGTTTCAAAAATGAAACGACATATCATTGCATGAGGGATGTGGTAGGAATTGAATGCTTGAATTAAGACTGGGGAAGTACTGAGGGGAAGGGGCTGCAGGCCTTGTAGCAGGTGGGTGTGCAGAAATGTAGCTATCCAAAGCCAAACACATTACTGCAGCTTGTCACACCTGTACCTACCAAGCAGCAAAGGCCAAGATAGATCGTTATTTTACTGACAGATTGAATACAGTGCAATGCCTCCCATATAGAGGTGAATAAGAGTAGTAGTAGTAGTAGTAGTAGTAGAAGAGTTGGTCAAGTTAAATCAAGGCTAAGGAATTGGAAATGTGCAACTTGGACCAAGAAAAACTAATTACAGAGCAACGACATTTGAAAAAAGCATTCATATCATGCTTTGAAAACACTACTTGTGTATCCCAATTTCAATTCAATCTGTCTTTGGAAACCGCTTAAGAGAGTGAGTGCACCATTCTCAGAGGAACTGCAGATACTGAAATGATGCGTTGGGTGAAGTGAGCAAGCTATTTTTCCATCTCCCTGGTGAGCATCGCCCACCTGTCTGCTGAGGCTCCCTCAGCAGACTGAAGCTGACTACTACTGCGCAGCTGCTACAGACTGTGGGCTGCCCATTGTGACACGTGGTCCCATTGTGACACGTGGCCCCATTGTTCCAGGAATAGAACACATCCAAGCATTGTGTTCTATGAATGGCATGATTCCTATCACAGTGTTCCATGGATGGAACACATCCTATTTACTGCAGGCAAGCAGCGCACCTAGCTGCTGCTGCTGCTGCTACAAGCCACTAGAATACCGTCTGTCAGACAGGTGGACGTAGGCCGAACATTCAAATAACTCGCCAGATAAATCGTTGCTTTTCCATTTAATTCATATATGAATTAATTCAAAATTGAACAGTAAATTTCAAAGTTGGAAGGCCACAAGAGGGGGACAATGTTTCAAAAATGAAACGACATATAATTGCATGAGGGATGTGGTAGGAATTGAATGCTTGAATTAAGACTGGGGAAGTACTGAGGGGAAGGGGCTGCAGGCCTTGTAGCAGGTGGGTGTGCAGAAATGTAGCTATCCAAAGCCAAACACATTACTGCAGCTTGTCACACCTGTACCTACCAAGCAGCAAAGGCCAAGATAGATCGTTATTTTACTGACAGATTGAATACAGTGCAATGCCTCCCATATAGAGGTGAATAAGAGTAGTAGTAGGAGTAGTAGTAGTAGTAGTAGTAGTAGTAGTAGTAGTAGTAGAAGTAGTAGAAGAGTTGGTCAAGTTAAATCAAGGCTAAGGAATTGGAAATGTGCAACTTGGACCAAGAAAAACTAATTACAGAGCAACGACATTTGAAAAAAGCATTCAAATCATGCTTTGAAAACACTACTTGTGTATCCCGATTTCAATTCAATCTGTCTTTGGAAACCGCTTAAGAGAGTGAGTGCACCATTCTCAGAGGAACTGCAGATACTGAAATGATGCGTGGAGTGAAGTGAGCAAGCTATTTTTCCATCTCCCTGGCGAGCATCGCCCACCTGTCTGCTGAGGCTCCCTCAGCAGACTGAAGCTGACTACTACTGCGCAGCTGCTACAGACTGTGGGCTGCCCATTGTGACACGTGGTCCCATTGTTCCAGGAATAGAACACATCCAAGAATTGTGTTCTATGAATGGCATGATTCCTATCACAGTGTTCCATGGATGGAACACATCCTATTTACTGCAGTCAAGCAGCGCACCTAGCTGCTGCTGCTGCTACAAGCCACTAGAATACCGTCTGTCAGACAGGTGGACGTAGGCCGAACATTCAAATAACTCGCCAGATAAATCGTTGCTTTTCCATTTAATTCATATATGAATTAATTCAAAATTGAACAGTAAATTTCAAAGTTGGAAGGCCACAAGAGGGGGACAATGTTTCAAAAATGAAACGACATATCATTGCATGAGGGATGTGGTAGGAATTGAATGCTTGAATTAAGACTGGGGAAGTACTGAGGGGAAGGGGCTGCAGGACTTGTAGCAGGTGGGTGTGCAGAAATGTAGCTATCCAAAGCCAAACACATTACTGCAGCTTGTCACACCTGTACCTACCAAGCAGCAAAGGCCAAGATAGATCGTTATTTTACTGACAGATTGAATACAGTGCAATGCCTCCCATATAGAGGTGAATAAGAGTAGTAGTAGTAATAGTAATAGTAGTAGTAGTAGAAGAGTTGGTCAAGTTAAATCAAGGCTAAGGAATTGGAAATGTGCAACTTGGACCAAGAAAAACTAATTACAGAGCAACGACATTTGAAAAAAGCATTCAAATCATGCTTTGAAAACACTACTTGTGTATCCCGATTTCAATTCAATCTGTCTTTGGAAACCGCTTAAGAGAGTGAGTGCACCATTCTCAGAGGAACTGCAGATACTGAAATGATGCATGGAGTGAAGTGAGCAAGCTATTTTTCCATCTCCCTGGCAAGCATCGCCCACCTGTCTGCTGAGGCTCCCTCAGCAGATTGAAGCTGACTACTACTGCGCAGCTGCTACAGACTGTGGGCTGCCCATTGTGACACGTGGTCCCATTGTGACACGTGGTCCCATTGTTCCAGGAATAGAACACATCCAAGCATTGTGTTCTATGAATGGCATGATCCCTATCACAGTGTTCCATGGATGGAACACATCCTATTTACTGCAGGCAAGCAGCGCACCTAGCTACTGCTGCTGCTGCTGCTGCTACAAGCCACTAGAATACCGTCTGTCAGAAAGGTGGACCTAGGCCGAACATTCAAATAACTCGCCAGATAAATCGTTGCTTTTCCATTTAATTCATATATGAATTAATTCAAAATTGAACAGTAAATTTCAAAGTTGGAAGGCCACAAGAGGGGGACAATGTTTCAAAAATGAAACGACATATCATTGCATGAGGGATGTGGTAGGAATTGAATGCTTGAATTAAGACTGGGGAAGTACTGAGGGGAAGGGGCTGCAGGCCTTGTAGCAGGTGGGTGTGCAGAAATGTAGCTATCCAAAGCCAAACACATTACTGCAGCTTGTCACACCTGTACCTACCAAGCAGCAAAGGCCAAGATAGATCGTTATTTTACTGGCAGATTGAATACAGTGCAATGCCTCCCATATAGAGGTGAATAAGAGTAGTAGTAGTAGTAGTAGTAGTAGTAGAAGAGTTGGTCAAGTTAAATCAAGGCTAAGGAATTGGAAATGTGCAACTTGGACGAAGAAAAACTAATTACAGAGCAACGACATTTGAAAAAAGCATTCAAATCATGCTTTGAAAACAGTACATGTGTATCCCAATTTAAATTCAATCTGTCTTTGGAAACCGCTTAAGAGAGTGAGTGCACCATTCTCAGAGGAACTGCAGATACTGAAATGATGCGTGGAGTGAAGTGAGCAAGCTATTTTTCCATCTCCCTGGCGAGCATCGCCCACCTGTCTGCTGAGGCTCCCTCAGCAGACTGAAGCTGACTACTACTGAGCAGCTGCTACAGACTGTGGGCTGCCCATTGTGACAAGTGGTCCCATTGTGACACGTGGCCCCATTGTTCCAGGAATAGAACACATCCAAGCATTGTGTTCTATGAATGGCATGATTCCTATCACAGTGTTCCATGGATGGAACACATCCTATTTACTGCAGGCAAGCAGCGCACCTAGCAGCTGCTGCTGCTGCTGCTGTTTTTCTACTCCTCTCATGAGCCCAAACAAGACTCTAAAAGGATGAGTTTGCAACTACTTTACTTTTGGAGAAAATTCAAAACATTCATTATTCAATAGAGCCCAATAGCAAAAACTAGCGTTTTGAATGAAGAATCACATTTCTTGGTAGAATCATGCAGGATTGAAATTTTTGATGGTTTTTTACTCCTCTCAAAAGCCCAAACAAGTTTCTAAAAGGATGAGTTTGCAACTACTTTACTTTTGGAGAAAATTCAAAACATTCATTATTCAATAGGGCCCAAAATATCAAAAGCCAGCGGTTTAAATGAACACACATTTCTTGGTAGAATCGTGCAGGACTGAAATTTTTTTTGTTTTTCTACTCCTCTCATGAGCCCAAACAAGTCTCTAAAAGGATGAGTTTGCAACTACTTTACTTTTGGAGAAAATTCAATGAATGTCAATTGAATATTTTGAATTTTCTCCAAAAGTAAAGTAGTTGCAAACTCATCCTTTTAGAGACTTGTTTGGGCTCATGAGAGGAGTAGAAAAACATCAAAAATTTCAGTCCTGCATGATTCTACCAAGAAATGTGAGTGTTCATTCAAACCGCTGGTTTTTGATAGTTTGGGCCCTATTGAATAATGAATGTTTTGAATTTTCTCCAAAAGTAAAGTAGTTGCAAGCTCATGCTTTTAGAGACTTGTTTGGGCTCATGAGAGGAGTAGAAAAACATCAAAAATTTCAGTCCTGCACGATTCTACCAAGAAATGTGTGTTCATTCAAACCGCTGGTTTTTGATATTTTGGGCCCTATTGAATAATGAATGTTTTGAATTTTCTCCAAAAGTAAAGTAGTTGCAAACTCATCCTTTTAGAAACTTGTTTGGGCTGTTGAGAGGAGTAAAAAAACCATCAAAAATTTCAATCCTGCATGATTCTACCAAGAAATGTGATTCTTCATTCAAAACGCTGATTTTTGCTATTGGGTTCTATTGAATAATGAATGTTTTGAATTTTCTCCAAAAGTAAAGTAGTTGCAAACTCATGCTTTTAGAGACTTGTTTAGGCTCATGAGAGGAGTAGAAAAACATCAAAAATTTCAGTCCTGCATGATTCTACCAAGAAATGTGTGTTCATTCAAACCGCTGGTTTTTGATATTTTGGGCCCTATTGAATAATGAATGTTTTGAATTTTCTCCAAAAGTAAAGTAGTTGCAAACTCATCCTTTTAGAAACTTGTTTGGGCTGTTGAGAGGAGTAAAAAACCATCACAAATTTCAATCCTGCATGATTCTACCAAGAAATGTGATTCTTCATTCAAACCGCTGGTTTTTGCTATTGGGCTCTATTGAATAATGAATGTTTTGAATTTTCTCCAAAAGTAAAGTAGATGCAAACTCATCCTTTTAGAGTCTTGGTTTGGGCTCATGAGAGGAGTAGAAAAACATCAAAAATTTCAGTCCTGCACAATTCTACCAAGAAATGTGCGTGTTCATTCAAACCGCTGGTTTTTGATTTTTTTTTACCCTATTGAATAATGAATGTTTTGAATTTTCTCCAAAAGTAAAGTAGTTGCAAACTCATCCTTTTAGAGACTTGTTTGTGCTCATGAGAGGAGTTGAAAAACATCAAAAATTTCAGTCCTGCATGATTCTACCAAGAAATGTGAGTGTTCATTCAAACCGCTGGTTTTTGATAGTTTGGGCCCTATTGAATAATGAATGTTTTGAATTTTCTCCAAAAGTAAAGTAGTTGCAAACTCATCCTTTTAGAAACTTGTTTGGGCTGTTGACAGGAGTAAAAAACCATCAAAAATTTCAATCCTGCATGATTCTACCAAGAAATGTGATTCTTCATTCAAAACGCTGATTTTTGCTATTGGGTTCTATTGAATAATGAATGTTTTGAATTTTCTCCAAAAGTAAAGTAGTTGCAAACTCATGCTTTTTTGTTTAAATATTTTTATTAAAGTTTCAAGTATAGAGGGAAAGGGTAAATGGACAAAGTAAAAAGTAGAGAACTCTACTCTACGTGTTACATCACACATTAAATAAAATTGTTTAATACAAGTAGTGTACATAAGAAACAAATATAATACATCGCTTGAATGCAATCCTCTCAAAAAAGGAACCAACATTGTCATATTGAGTTTACAGTAGAGTGTTAGATAACATAAATTAAGAAAATTTCAAATTCCAAACATCCCATTTAGTGTGATATTTATGGAGAGTACCATTAATAAAGGCAAATCTTTTCTCCATAGAATTATGAGTCCGTAATTTACCTAAAATATCAGCAAAAGAAGGTAAATCAGTTTTAAGCCACCAGAAAGCTATAGCGTTTTTGGTCACCAAAAAAGTATGTATCATTACAAATCGAATAACAGGATTTATTTCTTCAGTGCCCAAAGAAAGTAATGCCATTTGTGGGGTGACCTTCACTGCGTTGTCAGAGAGAGTATTTATATGATTCGTAACTTCTTTCCACAATCTCTTCAATTTAGGACAGCTCCAGAAAATGTGGTACAGGTTACCTGGTAAACCACAATTCCTCCAGCATAGAGGGGAGTATTTATTATCTATATGAGCTAACCTAATCGGAGTGTAATGCCATCTAATTAAAGTTTTAAAGAAAGACTCCTGTAAAGTCGCAGAAATAGTAGATGCATTTGAAAACTTTATGGCCTTCCCCCATTGGTCTTCATCAAATTTTATGTTAAAATCCCTTTCCCATCTTTGAATGTATACATTTTTAAAGAGTTCGGTGTCGTCATTAGGGTGGGAATATATGTTTTTAAGACTCAAAGTCGACTTAAGAGCAACATTTGCAAACATGGAGGCCACAATATCCGAATTCAAAGCTCTACTAGTCAAAAATTTCCGCAGAAGATCTTTCAGAAGTAGATAAGAGGTGAAATGTGTAGACGGGACATGAAATTTATTTTTAATTTCATTAAAGGGTAAAAAATTTTGTCCGTCCCATAAATCCCCTACCGTATTAATTTTAAAGCTGCACCACTCCTCTGGAACTGGACATTTATATATTTTTGATAATAATTTTAATGGGAATTTTTTCAAAATGCTTTTCCTGTCGTCGCCTTTCTTTAATTTTGTGAAACTCCTCCACATAGTCAGTATAGAATTTACAACAGGATGTTGATAAGTAATGATCGAAGGAGATAGCAGATCTTTAAAGAAAAAATCTGATATTGAACTAGTCCCATAATGTTCTAGCTCAAGGTCCAACCAAGCGGGAAGTGTTTTCGTAGAAAACCACTGTTGACTCTGAAGAATAAGAGAAGCTTGAAAATAGATTTGAATATTGGGGAGTGCAAGGCCTCCATTACTCTTTTTCTTATATAAAATTTCAGTAGCAACTCTAGGTTTCTTCCCTTTCCAGATAAAAAGGTTAATTGCTTTTTGGATTTTAAATAAAAGGGAAGTGGGAATCGTAAGAGGTAAATCCTAAGTACAAAAAGAATTTTAGGTAAAATATATGTTTTTATTACCAAGGTTCTTCCCATCAGGGATAGATCGCAATTATTATAACCAGAAAGGTCTTTTAAGATTTTCTTACTGAGATGTTCCATATTCTTAGAAACAATGAGTTTCAAATCTTTAGGGAAAATTATCCCCAAGTATTCTAGTTCAAAATCTTCCCAGTAAAATTCAGATAATTCTTTAAAGGCTTCAATTTCAGAGGGACGTAAATTAAAATGTATTATTTTAGATTTTTGGGGATTTATTTTAAAATATGAGACCTTAGAGAACTCATCTAAAATGGTGATTAAAGCGTTAAGTGAATTAGCCGGATCAGTGACTGATAACATAAGGTCGTCAGCAAATAAGGTTAACTTGTGATGATAATTTTTTGTTTTAAAACCCGAAATATCAGTACATTTTCTGATCATTTCCGCCAAGGGCTCGACTGCCAAGGCAAATAAAAGGGGCGAAAGGGGGCAGCCCTGTCTTGTTCCATTAGTGATGTTGAAATTCCTAGAAAGGTGATTATTAGTATAGGTTTTAGCATTAGTATTAGAGTACAATGCAAATATAGATGTTATAAAGCGATTGTCAAAACCAAACTTTAGTAAAGTAGCTTTAAGATAATCCCAATTCACCCTATCAAAAGCTTTTTGGGCATCCAACGAGATAAATAGTGAAGGGAGATTATTAGAGCTAGCTATGTTAAACAAGTTCAAGATTCTTCTGGTACCGTCTGTTACTTGTCTTCCGGAGACAAACCCTACTTGATCATTTTTAACAAGATCAGGTAAAAGATTCTTTAATCGATCCGCTAAAATTTTTGAATATACTTTAATATCAGTGTTAATTAAAGAGATCGGACGATAATTTTTAACTTCTTCTGGGTTTCTAATGTCTTTGGGGATCAAAATGATAGTTGCCTCCGTCATTTCTTTGGGGAACGATCCAATACTAGAAGCGTGGTCAAAAAGAGATTTTAGGTGCGGGGATAAAATGTTGGAGAAAAACTTGAGATATTCGTTTGTGAACCCATCTGGGCCAGGGGATTTGTTAAGTTTAAGTTTGTCAATCGTTTTGGCAATTTCTTCTACAGTAAACGGTTGATTTAAAAGAGTTAGGTCCAAATTATCTAGTTGGGGAAGGGTCAATTTAGAAAGAAAAAGGTCAATCTCTTTTTGATTAGGAGTATGAACTAAGGGATCTTTTTTAAGATTATAGAGGGTTTCGAAATAATCCGCAAATATTTCGGCAATATCAGAGGGGTGTTGTTTCATTTCTCCTGAAGGGGATTTGATTTTAACAATCCTTCTACTTACGCGAGCTTGTTTAAGTTTACTTGTCATATATTTGGTGGGTTTGTTAATTGAAGCATACAGATTATATTTTGATGCTCTAAAAATGGACTCGTACTTGGAAATAATTTTGGATCTCAACGCCTGTCTCAATTTCAGGATATCAAGATGGATAATATGGGATGGAGCAGACAGGGAATTTTGTTGTTTTTCTTTTGAAGCAATTTGGTTCTGGAGGTCAGCAATTTTTTGTCTTTTTTCTTTTTTGTATCTCGTGGAGAGTTGGATGAGACATCCTCTCAAGACCGCCTTGTGGGCGTTCCATAATGTAAATACGAAAACACTTCCCGCTTGGTTGGACCTTGAGCTAGAACATTATGGGACTAGTTCAATATCAGATTTTTTCTTTAAAGATCTGCTATCTCCTTCGATCATTACTTATCAACATCCTGTTGTAAATTCTATACTGACTATGTGGAGGAGTTTCACAAAATTAAAGAAAGGCGACGACAGGAAAAGCATTTTGAAAAAATTCCCATTAAAATTATTATCAAAAATATATAAATGTCCAGTTCCAGAGGAGTGGTGCAGCTCTAAAATTAATACGGTAGGGGATTTATGGGACGGACAAAATTTTTTACCCTTTAATGAAATTAAAAATAAATTTCATGTCCCGTCTACACATTTCACCTCTTATCTACTTCTGAAAGATCTTCTGCGGAAATTTTTGACTAGTAGAGCTTTGAATTCGGATATTGTGGCCTCCATGTTTGCAAATGTTGCTCTTAAGTCGACTTGGAGTCTTAAAAACATATATTCCCACCCTAATGACAACACCGAACTCTTTAAAAATGTATACATTCAAAGATGGGAAAGGGATTTTAACATAAAATTTGATGAAGACCAATGGGGGAAGGCCATAAAGTTTTCAAATGCATCTACTATTTCGGCGACTTTACAGGAGTCTTTCTTTAAAACTTTAATTAGATGGCATTACACTCCGATTAGGTTAGCTCATATAGATAATAAATACTCCCCTCTATGCTGGAGGAATTGTGGTTTACCAGGTAACCTGTACCACATTTTCTGGAGCTGTCCTAAATTTTAGAGATTGTGGAAAGAAGTTACGAATCATATAAATACTCTCTCTGACAACGCAGTGAAGGTCACCCCACAAATGGCATTACTTTCTTTGGGCACTGAAGAAATAAATCCTGTTATTCGATTTGTAATGATACATACTTTTTTGGTGACCAAAAACGCTATAGCTTTCTGGTGGCTTAAAACTGATTTACCTTCTTTTGCTGATATTTTAGGTAAATTACGGACTCATAATTCTATGGAGAAAAGATTTGCCTTTATTAATGGTACTCTCCATAAATATCACACTAAATGGGATGTTTGGAATTTGAAATTTTCTTAATTTATGTTATCTAACACTCTACTGTAAACTCAATATGACAATGTTGGTTCCTTTTTTGAGAGGATTGCATTCAAGCGATGTATTATATTTGTTTCTTATGTACACTACTTGTATTAAACAATTTTATTTAATGTGTGATGTAACACGTAGAGTAGAGTTCTCTACTTTTTACTTTGTCCATTTACCCTTTCCCTCTATACTTGAAACTTTAATAAAAATATTTAAACAAAAAAGCATGAGTTTGCAACTACTTTACTTTTGGAGAAAATTCAAAACATTCATTATTCAATAGGGCCCAAAATATCAAAAACCAGCGGTTTGAATGAACACACATTTCTTGGTAGAATCATGCAGGACTGAAATTTTTGATGTTTTTCTACTCCTCTCATGAGCCCAAACAAGTCTCTAAAAGCAATAGCTTGCAACTACTTTACTTTTGGAGAAAATTCAAAACATTCATTATTCAATAGAACCCAATAGCAAAAATCAGCGTTTTGAATGAAGAATCACATTTCTTGGTAGAATCATGCAGGATTGAAATTATTGATGGTTTTTTACTCCTCTCAACAGCCCAAACAAGTTTCTAAAAGGATGAGTTTGCAACTACTTTACTTTTGGAGAAAATTCAAAACATTCATTATTCAATAGGGCCCAAAATATCAAAAACCAGCGGTTTGAATGAACACACATTTCTTGGTAGAATCGTGCAGGACTGAAATTTTTGATGTTTTTCTACTCCTCTCATGAGCCCAAACAAGTCTATAAAAGGATGAGTTTGCAACTACTTTACTTTTGGAGAAAATTCAAAACATTCATTATTCAATAGAACCCAATAGCAAAAATCAGCGTTTTGAATGAAGAATCACATTTCTTGGTAGAATCATGCAGGATTGAAATTTTTGATGGTTTTTTACTCCTCTCAACAGCCCAAACAAGTTTCCAAAAGGATGAGTTTGCAACTACTTTACTTTTGGAGAAAATTCAAAACATTCATTATACAATAGGGCCCAAACTATCAAAAACCAGCGGTTTGAATGAACACTCACATTTCTTGGTAGAATCGTGCAGGACTGAAATTGTTGATGTTTTTCTACTCCTCTCATGAGCACAAACAAGTCTCTAAAAGGATGAGTTTGCAACTACTTTATTTTTGGAGAAAATTCAAAACATTCATTATTCAATAGAGCCCAATAGCAAAAACCAGCGTTTTGAATGAAGAATCACATTTCTTGGTAGAATCATGCAGGATTGAAATTTTTGATGTTTTTTTACTCCTCTCAACAGCCCAAACAAGTTTCAAAAAGGATGAGTTTGCAACTACTTTACTTTTGGAAAATATTAAAAACATTCATTATTCAATAGGGCCCAAACTATCAAAAACCAGCGGTTTGAATGAACACTCACATTTCTTGGTAGAATCGTGCAGGACTGAAATTTTTGATGTTTTTCTACTCCTCTCATGAGCACAAACAAGTCTCTAAAAGGATGAGTTTGCAACTACTTTACTTTTGGAGAAAATTCAAAACATTCAATTGACATTCATTGAATTTTCTCCAAAAGTAAAGTTGTTGCAAACTCATCCTTTTAGAGACGTGTTTGGGCTCATGAGAGGAGTAGAAAAACATCAAAAATTTCAGTCCTGCACGATTCTACCAAGAAATGTGTGTTCATTCAAACCGCTGGTTTTTGATATTTTGGGCCCTATTGAATAATGAATGTTTTGAATTTTCTCCAAAAGTAAAGTAGTTGCAAACTCATCATTTTAGAAACTTGTTTGGGCTGTTGAGAGGAGTAAAAAACCATCAAAAATTTCAATCCTGCATGATTCTACCAAGAAATGTGATTCTTCATTCAAAACGCTGGTTTTTGCTAGTGGGCTCTATTGAATAATGAATGTTTTGAATTTTCTCCAAAAGTAAAGTAGTTGCAAACTCATCCTTTTAGAGTCTTGTTTGGGCTCATGAGAGGAGTAGAAAAACAGCAGCAGCAGCAGCAGCTAGGTGCGCTGCTTGCCTGCAGTAAATAGGATGTGTTCCATCCATGGAACACTGTGATAGGAATCATGCCATTCATAGAACACAATGCTTGGATGTGTTCTATTCCTGGAACAATGGGGCCACGTGTCACAATGGGACGACGTGTCACAATGGGCAGCCCACAGTCTGTAGCAGATGCTCAGTAGTAGTCAGCTTCAGTCTGCTGAAGGAGCCTAAGCAGACAGGTGGGCGATGCTCGCCAGGGAGATGGAAAAATAGCTTGCTCACTTCACTCCACGCATCATTTCAGTATCTGCAGTTCCTCTGAGAATGGTGCACTCACTCTCTTAAGCGGTTTCCAAAGACAGATTGAATTGAAATTGGGATAAACAAGTAGTGTTTTCAAAGCATGATTAGAATGCTTTTTTCAAATGTCGTTGCTCTGTAATTAGTTTTTCTTGGTCCAAGTTGCACATTTCCAATTCCTTAGCCTTGATTTAACTTGACCAACTCTTCGGCCGGTTTCACATTAGCGCATTTTCAGCGCGCGCACGGCCGGGGGTAGCTCCGCCCCAGAGCCGGCTCTCTGCCCGGCGTGCCCGCCCCTTCCTTGTAGCGCCGCCTCCTAGCGCACAGCGGCGCCTGCGATCGGCGCACCCTATCTTTAGCATAGGGTGCGCAGATCGTGCGCAGGCCGTGCGCTAGTTGCGCTTTGACCTGCGCTGCGCACTTTTGACGGTGCGCCGTGCGCGCCAAAATCCGAAAAGTTTGATTTTGGCACGCACGGCGCACCGTCAAAAGTGCGCAGCGCAGGTCAAAGCGCAACTAGCGCACGGCCTGCGCACGATCTTCGCACCCTATGCTAAAGATAGGGTGCGCCGATCGCAGGCGCCGCTGTCCGCTAGTAGGCGGCGCTACAAGCAAGGGGCGGGCACGCCGGGCAGAGAGCCGGCTCGGGGGCGGAGCTACCCCCGGCCGTGGACGCGCTGAAAAAGCGCTAATGTGAAACCAGCCTTCTACTATTACTACTACTACTACTACTACTACTACTACTACTACTCTTATTCACCTCTATATGGGAGGCATTGCACTGTATTCAATCTGTCAGTAAAATAACGATCTATCTTGGCCTTTGCTGCTTGGTAGGTACAGGTGTGACAAGCTGCAGTAATGTGTTTGGCTTTGGATAGCTACATTTCTGCATACCCACCTGCTACAAGGCCTGCAGCCCCTTCCCCTCAGTACTTCCCCAGTCTTAATTCAAGCATTCAATTCCTACCACATCCCTCATGCAATGATATGTCGTTTCATTTTTGAAACATTGTCCCCCTCTTGTGGCCTTCCAACTTTGAAATTTACTGTTCAATTTTGAATTAATTCATATATGAATTAAATGGAAAAGCAACGATTTATCTGGCGAGTTATTTGAATGTTCGGCCTACGTCCACCTGTCTGACAGACGGTATTCTAGTGGCTTGTAGCAGCAGCAGCAGCAGCTAGGTGCGCTGCTTGCCTGCAGTAAATAGGATGTGTTCCATCCATGGAACACTGTGATAGGAATCATGCCTTTCATAGAACACAATGCTTGGATGTGTTCTATTCCTGGAACAATGGGACCACATGTCACAATGGGACCACGTGTCACAATGGGCAGCCCACAGTCTGTAGCAGCTGCGCAGTAGTAGTCAGCTTCAGTCTGCTGAGGGAGCCTCAGCATACAGGTGGGCGATGCTCGCCAGGGAGATGGAAAAAGAGCTTGCTCACTTCACTACACGCATCATTTCAGTATCTGCAGTTCCTCTGAGAATGGTGCACTCACTCTCTTAAGCGCTTTCCAAAGACAGATTGAATTGAAATCGGGATACACAAGTAGTGTTTTCAAAGCATGATTTGAATGCTTTTTTCAAATGTCGTTGCTCTGTAATTAGTTTTCCTTGGTCCAAGTTGCACATTTCCAATTCCTTAGCCTTAATCAAAACTTCTACTACTACTACTACTACTACTACTACTACTACTACTACTCTTATTCACCTCTGTATGGGAGGCATTGCACTGTATTCAATCTGTCAGTAAAATAACGATCTATCTTGGCCTTTGCTGCTTGGTAGGTACAGGTGTGACAAGCTGCAGTAATGTGTTTGGCTTTGGATAGCTACATTTCTGCACAGCCACCTGCTACAAGGCCTGCAGCCCCTTCCCCTCAGTACTTCCCCAGTCTTAATTCAAGCATTCAATTCCTACCACATCCCTCATGCAATGATATGTCGCTTCATTTTTGAAACATTGTCCCCCTCTTGTGGCCTTCCAACTTTGAAATTTACTGTTCAATTTTGAATTAATTCATATATGAATTAAATGGAAAAGCAACGATTTATCTGGTGAGTTATTTGAATGTTCGGCCTACGTCCACCTGTCTGACAGACGGTATTCTAGTGACTTGTAGCAGCAGCAGCAGCAGCAGCAGCAGCAGCTAGGTGTGCTGCTTGCCTGCAGTAAATAGGATGTGTTCCATCCATGGAACACTGTTATAGGAATCATGCCATTCATAGAACACAATGCTTGGATGTGTTCTATTCCTGGAACAATGGGACCACGTGTCACAATGGGACCACGTGTCACAATGGGCAGCCCACAGTCTGTAGCATCTGCGCAGTAGTAGTCAGCTTCAGTCTGCTGAGGGAGCCTCAGCAGACAGGTGGGCGATGCTCGCCAGGGAGATGGAAAAAGAGCTTGCTCACTTCACTCCACGCATCATTTCAGTATCTGCAGTTCCTCTGAGAATGGTGCACTCACTCTCTTAAGCGGTTTCCAAAGACAGATTGAATTGAAATCGGGATACACAAGTAGTGTTTTCAAAGCATGATTTGAATGCTTTTTTCAAATGTCGTTGCTCTGTAATTAGTGTCATGATCCAGGACGGGATTTCGCTTTGACCCGTCCTGGTTAGACTAGGGGTTAATTGTGCTGCCTCTCTCTGGCAGCAGGAGGCTATTTAGTGCTCACTGGACCTGGGTCCGGTGTCAGTTATACTCCTGCCCTCGGCTGAGTTAAGTGACCTCTTGTATACGTGTGCCTTGTGCCTGATATCTTGCTTGTTTGTTCGGTTGTGATCTGGTTCTGTCCCTGTTACGAGTTCTGCCTGACCCTCTTGTACTGCGCTACCTCTCGTGTATGACTCTCTGCTTGTGACCCGACTCCTCTCTGCTCGTCCCCTTGGTACCACGTCGCCCTCTTGTGTATGACCTTTGGCTCTGTCTGACTACCCGTCTGTTCGTCCCTCCTGTACCTCGTTCGCCCGTACTGTGTGTGACCTCTGTTTTGCCTGACTGAGTTGTTGTATGGTGTCCTGTCCTATCTGAATACAGGACGCTAAGCCCCGCCCCCTTGCAGTCACATGACCATAGGTCCCGTGCAGACTATTCAGTTTCAGTGTCCGCAGGTCCTATGCATCTTTACTTTCCAGCACTGACTGGACCCTGACACTATTAGCCTGAAGCACGCATGGTCACCTCTGCTGCCCTGCTCCACAGGTATCTTTTAGCACTGCTTCTGTACTCAGGACACACGCACTGGCTCTATGAGCAAGTGCAGTGCGGTGTCTCTGACATTATAACTGACCCATACCATTTTTTTTTTCTCTGCTCCCATTCACCTGTGTGTGTGATGGATCCTGTGCACGCTCTTTCTGAGCAGGTTAAGCATCTGACGCAGATGTCTCAGAAACTCTTTGGAGAACAAAGAGTCCTGGCTCAGTCTCAGCAGCTGATCGCCGACACTGTGCAGGGGGTTCTTTCATGGGGGGCTCGGGATGTTACATTAATTTCCCCTGAGTCTCCAGTGAAGTTACCAGATACCTTTTCTGGAGATAAAAATGACTTCAGAGTTTTCAAGGAGGGCTGTAAGCTTTTTTTTCCTTAAGACCACACTCTTCTGGGGATGAAAGTCAGAGAGTGGGGGTCATTATGTCTCTGTTAAGGGGAGCCCCCCAAGCTTGGGCTTTCTCCCTTCCTACCACGGCCCCTGAGTGTATGACTGTGGATGCATTTTTTGAGGCCCTGGGGCATATTTATGATGAGCCTGATCGGGTGCGTATGGCTGAGGACAGGCTGATGAATGTTTGCCAGGGGAAACACTCAGCCGAGTGGTTTTGCTCAGAGTTCAGACGCTGGGCTGCTGAGGTCTGCTGGAACGACGCCGCTCTCCGGGGGTTGTTTTGCAGAGGCCTGTCTGAGCATCTGAAAGACGCCTTGGCTCTCCACCCCCCACCTGATGCCCTGGAGGAAGCTATGACACAGGCCGTCCGAATGGATAGCAGGTTACGGGCAAGGGGAGTGATACAAACCGAGACATCATTGTTCTCCCAAGGAAGGGGAGCCAGTTCTTCACTGAAAATCACGGCGATGGGAACCATCAACCGTAAGGAGGAAGAAAGGAGGCAACGGCACGTGAGAAAATGCTGTGTTCACAGTGGCGAGTCTGGACATGGGAAAAAGGATTGCCCCTCCCGGCCACTAACCAACAAACGACTGAGCCCGGGTGATTATCGTGGAGGTCGCCCAGGCTCTCAGGTACCCTTTTCTGCATTTTCTAAAATGTCATTCCAAGTGGAACTTTGTTGTGGGGGTGTCTCCACATCCACAACTGCCTTCGTGGATTGCGGTTCATCATTGAACTTTATTGACTCTGACTTGGTGGCCAGGTGTAAGTTAGGGACAGTTAGGTTGGAGACTCCGATTCACCTTGTTGCTATTGACAAAACACCACTGGGTAAGAATGACATTGTGTTTTGTAATGAAGAGTTTCTCCTTAAAGTGAGTTCCTTACATCAGGAACGTATTTCATGTTTTGTAATGAACAACCTGCCTGCGGGACTGGTGTTGGGGTTCCCCTGGTTACAGCTGCATAATCCTGTGATTAATTGGGAATCTCGGGATATTGTTAAATGGGGTCCCTATTGCTCTGAGAAATGTCTTGTTTCTGTGTCTGTGTCGTCCGTGGGTCTAGAAGGCATTCCGGAGTGCCTGATAGATTATACTGACGTTTTCTCCGAAAAAGAGGCTGAGGTTTTACCACCACACCGCCCATTTGATTGTGCCATTGACCTGGTTCCAGGTGCTAAATTGCCCAAAGCCCGCCTGTATAACCTCTCGGGTCCGGAATGGGCTGCGATGAAGGAATATATTTCTGAGCGCCTCCGTAAGGGACATATTCGTCCTTCTGTTTCTCCTGTGGCGGCAGGGTTCTTTTTTGTAAAAAAAAAAAAAAGACGGTGGTTTGCGCCCATGCCTCGATTGTCGTGAGTTAAATAAAATAACTGTGAGGAATACTTATCCCCTTCCACTTATTCCTGATTTATACAATCAGTTGTCCGGACCTAAGTGGTTTTCGAAATTAGACCTACGGGGAGCGTATAACCTTATCCGAGTCCGGGATGGAGATGAATGGAAGACCGCCTTTCTCACTACTGAAGGGTTGTTTGAAAATTTGGTCATGCCCTTCGGCCTGACCAACGCTCCAGCGGTCTTCCAAAATTTCATAAATCATGTGTTCTCCGATTTGATTGGACGTTTTATGGTGGTGTATTTGGATGACATTTTAATCTACTCGCCTGATAAACAGACTCACATTGGTCATGTTCGGGCAGTTCTCCAAAGGCTCAGGGAGAACTGTCTGTTTTCTAAACTTGAAAAATGTTTATTTTTTGTTCAGGAACTGTCCTTTCTGGGGTTCATCGTGTCTGCTGAAGGGTATCGCATGGATCCTAATAAGGTGCAGGCCATTCTCGAGTGGGTTCAACCGTGTGATTTGAAGGGTCTGCAACGTTTCCTAGGGTTCGCTAATTATTATCGGAAATTTATAAGGGGGTTCTCACAGGTGGTTAAACCCCTCACAGACATGACTCAAAAGGGGGCCGATATCAAGAATTGGTCAACCGCAGCGGTAGCGGCATTTCAGTTTTTGAAAAAATGTTTCATGTCGGCCCCGGTTCTTATCCAACCGGACCCCTCTGAACCATTTATTGTTGAGGTAGACGCCTCAGAGGTGGGGGTGGGGGCGGTATTGTCCCAGGGACCCGCCACTTTGACCAATTTAAGACCTTGCGCCTTTTTCTCAAAGAAGTTCTCTCCGGCAGAGAGAAACTATGATGTGGGGAATCGGGAACTTCTGGCCGTAAAATTGGCTTTTGCAGAATGGAGGCATTTTTTGGAGGGGGCTGTCCATCCTATAACGGTAATCACGGACCAAAAAAACCTAGCTTACATCGAGTCTGCTAAAAGGTTAACTCCCAGACAGGCTAGATGGTCACTTTTTTTTTCTCGATTCAACTTCTCGATCACTTTCCGACCAGGATCCAAGAATATCAGAGCGGATGCGTTGTCACGCAGTCTAGATCCGGTGTCCCCCCCGGAACCTCCATCCTCCATTCTTCAGCCTGGGGTGGTGGTGGCAGAGATTTCTAATGTGTTGGAACGAGAGATTCGAGAAGCCCAGGCTCTTGCACCTCCAGCTAAGCCGGTGGATAAACTTTATGTGCCAGCTCAGTTTCGTCTCAAGGTCCTCCAGGAGTTCCATGACTCAGTTCTGAGTGGACATCCAGGGATCTCAGCGACCCGGAAGGCCATTGCTAGAATGTTCTGGTGGTCTTCTTTAGCCTCTGATGTTGGGGATTATGTGTCTGCGTGTGAGGTTTGTGCCCGTGCGAAAACTCCCCATAACCAGCCGGCCGGGGAATTGGTACCACTGCCAATTCCTGAGAGACCATGGACTCATCTGTCCATGGATTTCATCACCAACCTTCCCCCTTCCAAGGGTAATACCGTGGTCTGGGTCGTAGTGGACAGGTTTAGTAAGCAGGCACATTTTGTACCTTTGGCAGCTCTACCTAATGCGGAAACATTGTCCAGATTGTTTGTGGAGCATGTGGTGTCTGATAGGGGAGTGCAATTTGTGTCCAGAATTTGGAGAGATTTTTGTAGGAGGTTGGGTATTAGTCTGTCCTTTTCATCCGCCTACCATCCAGAGACTAATGGGCAGACTGAGCGGACCAATCAGTCTCTGGAGCAAATTCTGCGTTGTTTGACCTCAGCCCGACAGGATGATTGGTGTTCTGTGTTACCATTGGCTGAGTTTGCTTTTAACAACCGCACTAACCAGTCTACGGGTACATCTCCTTTTTTTTGCAATTATGGGTTTCATCCTCATTTTGGAGAATTTTCCCGCTTGAATTCTGGGTGTCCTGGGGTGGACGAGTCGATCCAGCGGTTGGGGGAGGTATGGCGGGAGGTCCAGAATAACATTACGAAGGCCCAGGACAAATTTAAATTTTTTGCGGACAAAAAACGATCCGTGGGTCCAGTGTTTCAGGTCGGGGATAAGGTATGGTTATCCACCAAAAATATAAGGCTCAAGGTCCCCTCTGCGAAGCTTAGACCCAAGTTTATAGGTCCCTATGTAATTACCGAAGCAGTTAACCCGGTGGCTTTTTGGTTGCAGCTCCCGCCATCTCTGCGGATCCCAAATGTTTTCCATAAGGCCCTTTTGAAACCTGTGAGGTCCAGTGAGGAGGGATCATCATCTTCCCCGACACTGGTTCTGGTAGATGGGCAGGCTGAGTACGAGGTGGAACGAATTGTCGACTCCAGGTTGGTCCGTCGCGCCCTTCAGTATTTGATACATTGGAAGGGCTACGGTCCTGAGGAACGCTCGTGGGTTCCTGCTCGATCAGTTCATGCGGATCGATTGATCCGAGCCTTTCACGCCAAGTACCCTGAGAGACCTGGGGGTCCGGTGGCCCCCCATTGAGAGGAGGGTACTGTCATGATCCAGGACGGGATTTCGCTTTGACCCGTCCTGGTTAGACTAGGGGTTAATTGTGCTGCCTCTCTCTGGCAGCAGGAGGCTATTTAGTGCTCACTGGACCTGGGTCCGGTGTCAGTTATACTCCTGCCCTCGGCTGAGTTAAGTGACCTCTTGTATACGTGTGCCTTGTGCCTGATATCTTGCTTGTTTGTTCGGTTGTGATCTGGTTCTGTCCCTGTTGCGAGTTCTGCATGACCCTCTTGTAATGCGCTACCTCTCGTGTATGACTCTCTGCTTGTGACCTGACTCCTCTCTGCTCGTCCCCTTGGTACCACGTCGCCCTCTTGTGTATGACCTTTGGCTCTGTCTGACTACCCGTCTGTTCGTCCCTCCTGTACCTCGTTCGCCCGTACTGTGTGTGACCTCTGCTTTGCCTGACTGAGTTGTTGTATGGTGTCCTGTCCTATCTGAATACAGGACGCTAAGCCCCGCCCCCTTGCAGTCACATGACCATAGGTCCGATGCAGACTATTCAGTTTCAGTGTCCGCAGGTCCTATTCATCTTTACTTTCCAGCACTGACTGGACCCTGACACTATTAGCCTGAAGCATGCATGGTCACCTCTGCTGCCCTGCTCCACAGGTATCTTTTAGCACTGCTTCTGTACTCAGGACACACGCACTGGCTCTATGAGCAAGTGCAGTGCGGTGTCTCTGACATTTAGTTTTTCTTGGCCCAAGTTGCACATTTCCAATTCCTTAGCCTTGATTTAACTTGACTAACTCTTATACTACTACTACTACTACTACTACTACTACTACTACTACTACTACTACTACTACTCTTATTCACCTCTGTATGGGAGGCATTGCACTGTATTCAATCTGTCAGTAAAATAACGATCTATCTTGGCCTTTGCTGCTTGGTAGGTACAGGTGTGACAATCTGCAGTAATGTGTTTGGCTTTGGATAGATACATTTCTGCACACCCACCTGCTACAAGGCCTGCAGCCCCTTCCCCTCAGTACTTCCCCAGTCTTAATTCAAGCATTCAATTCCTACCACATCCCTCATGCAATGATATGTCGTTTCATTTTTGAAACATTGTCTCCCTCTTGTGGCCTTCCAACTTTGAAATTTACTGTTCAATTTTGAATTAATTCATATATGAATTAAATGGAAAAGCAACGATTTATCTGGCGAGTTATTTGAATGTTTGGCCTACGTCCACCTGTCTGACAGACGGTATTCTAGTGTCTTGTAGCAGCAGCAGCAGCAGCTAGGTGCCCTGCTTGCCTGCAGTAAATAGGATGTGTTCCATCCATGGAACACTGTGATAGGAATCATGCCATTCATAGAACACAATGCTTGGATGTGTTCTATTCCTGGAACAATGGGACCACGTGTCACAATGGGACCACGTGTCACAATGGGCAGCCCACAGTCTGTAGCAGCTGCGCAGTAGTAGTCAGCTTCACTCTGCTGAGGGAGCCTCAGCAGATAGGTGGGCGATGCTCGCCAGGGAGATGGAAAAAGAGCTTGCTCACTTCACTCCACGCATCATTTCAGTATCTGCAGTTCCTCTGAGAATGGTGCACTCACTCTCTTAAGCGGTTTCCAAAGACAGATTGAATTGAAATCGGGATACACAAATAGTGTTTTCAAAGCATGATTTGAATGCTTTTTTCAAATGTCGTTGCTCTGTAATTAGTTTTTCTTGGTCCAAGTTGCACATTTCCAATTCCTTAGCCTTGATTTAACTTGACCAACTCTTCTACTACTACTACTACTACTACTACTACTACTACTACTAGTACTACTACTACTCTTATTCACCTCTATATGGGAGGCATTGCACTGTATTCAATCTGTCAGTAAAATAACGATCCATCTTGGCCTTTGCTGCTTGGTAGGTACAGGTGTGACAAGCTGCATTAATGTGTTTGGCTTTGGATAGCTACATTTCTGCACACCCACCTGCTACAAGGCCTGCAGCCCCTTCCCCTCAGTACTTCCCCAGTCTTAATTCAAGCATTCAATTCCTACCACATCCCTCATGCAATGATATGTCGTTTCATTTTTGAAACATTGTCCCCCTCTTGTGGCCTTCCAACTTTGAAATTTACTGTTCAATTTTGAATTAATTCATATATGAATTAAATGGAAAAGCAACGATTTATCTGGCGAGTTATTTGAATGTTCGGCCTACGTCCACCTGTCTGACAGACGGTATTCTAGTGGCTTGTAGCAGCAGCAGCAGCAGCTAGGTGCGCTGCTTGCCTGCAGTAAATAGGATGTGTTCCATCCATGGAACACTGTGATAGGAATCATGCCTTTCATAGAACACAATGCTTGGATGTGTTCTATTCCTGGAAAAATGGGACCATGTGTCACAATGGGACCACGTGTCACAATGGGCAGCCCACAGTCTGTAGCAGCTGCGCAGTAGTAGTCAGCTTCAGTCTGCTGAGGGAGCCTCAGCATACAGGTGGGCGATGCTCGCCAGGGAGATGGAAAAAGAGCTTGCTCACTTCACTCCACGCATCATTTCAGTATCTGCAGTTCCTCTGAGAATGGTGCACTCAATCTCTTAAAGGGAAGGTGCCGCAATTTTATATAATTTGCAAAAAAATAGTAAGTTACAAAACATGTTGTTTCAGCAAATGTACTAACCAGGATTTATGGTTTGTTTGTAATAATGTTTTCATGTAGCCACTGGGCGCTGACATCTTGATTTGCAGATCTGTGGAGGACTCATACAGTCTGCAAATATGGCCGTCCCTGCACATAGGAAACTGCGATCGGCTTCCGACCGCACATTGCAGCCTCAGTAGCAGAGAACTGGGCACGCCCCTGTGGGCTGCACCATTCACTGCTGTAGGTGTGGCTGGGCGCCATTTTACTGTAGCCCAGTGCTATCTGCTGAGCTCCACTTACCCTCTATCACAGGACCACTTGTGGCATAACGGGTCCTGTGTTGTGAGGAGAGGCTGAAGAAAAGGAGAAGGTGGTCAGCAGAGAAGAGAAGCGCTCACTGGAGCCGGAGGATGGAGAGTGGTGAGTGCGGGTGACTTTCATCTATGCTCCTCTGTACTGCTTACTCCAGGCTCAGCCCTGTGCTTCCTGCTCCAGCGTCCTCCTGCTCTGTCTCCGCCTCCTCACTCACAGCCCCAGTGATCTCCGGTAATCTGACACCTTTGCTTTTATGGCTGTCTGAGGAGGACAGTGACTTATACAGCCCATAGTCTTGTGTATAATTGGGGGGGGCTGGAAGTTTCACCAGTGTGGGCATATCTGTAATACTGTCTGCTGAGCCGTGTATCTAATCCTCTCCTGTGTGATACTGCCTGCTGAGCCGTGCATCTAATCCTATTCTGTGTGATACTGCCTGCTGAGCCGTGCATCTAATCCTCTTCTGTGTGATACTGCCTGCTGAGCCGTGTATCTAACCCTATCCTGTGTGATATTGCCTGCTGAGCCGTGTATCTAATCCTCTCCTGTGTGATACTGACTGCTGAGCCGTGTATCTAATCCTCTCCTGTGTGATACTGACTGCTGAGCCGTGTATGTAATCCTATCCTGTGTGATACTGTATTCTGAGCCGGGTATCTAATCCTCTCCTGTGTGATACTGTCTGCTGAGCTGTGTATCTAATCCTATCCTGTGTGATACTGTATTCTGAGCCGGGTATCTAATCCTCTCCTGTGTGATACTTTCTGCTGAGCAGTGTATCTAATCCTCTCCTGTGTGATACTGTCTGCTGAGCCGTGTATCTAATCCTATCCTGTGTGATACTGTATTCTGAGCCGGGTATCTAATCCTCTCCTGTGTGATACTTTCTGCTGAGCCGTGTATCTAATCCTCTCCTGTGTGATACTGACTGCTGAGCCGTGTATCTAATCCTCTCCTGTGTGATACTGCCTGCTGAGCCGTGCATCTAATCCTCTTCTGTGTGATACTGCCTGCTGAGCCGTGCATATAATCCTCTTCTGTGTGATACTGTATTCTGAGCCGGGTATCTAATCCTCTTCTGTGTGATACTGCCTGCTGAGCCGTGCATCTAATCCTCTTCTGTGTGATACTGCCTGCTGAGCCGTGTATCTAATCCTCTCCTGTGTGATACTGACTGCTGAGCCATGTATGTAATCCTATCCTGTGTGATACTGACTGCTGAGCCGTGTATCTAATCCTATCCTGTGTGATACTGTATTCTGAGCCGTGTATCTAATCCTCTCCTGTGTGATGCTGCCTACTGAGCCGTGTATCTAATCCTTTCCCGTGTGATACTGCCTGCTGAGCCGTGTATCTAATCCTCTCCTTTGTGATGCTGCCTGCTGAGCCATGTATCTAATCCTATCCCGTGTGATACTGCTCTCCTGAAATACTCTGTGCTGCTGTCACTCTGCTCCCAGAATCCTTGCTGCCTGCCATCCTCGGTGACCGAAGACCCCATTCCTCTCCTCAGATCCCGTCCTGGCAATGTGTGAAACCGAGGGGACAGGGGCCTGATGTATGGTGGAAGGAGCAGGGCGACAGCAGCACAGAGTATTTCAGGAGAGCAGTGTGCTGGTCTGTGGGGGGCGCCCCGTTCGGTGCCAGGGATTGTACAAAGAGCGCTGTGTTTTATTCACATGGATGAACCGTCTGCTTGTCTGCTCCACAGAAATCCAGGAAACATGTCTGCTGATTGATGGCCTGTTGTGATCCAGACTTTACATGCAAAGACAGTCAGTAACTTTGCAAGCCCCATCAAAATGGCTGCTCACTGTGTCTATAGATGTCATAGGTTTTTGTGCCAGATTTCAGTAGCTGCTCCCCCTAGTGTTAACAAGTGGAAATGCCAAACTTTTTAAAATTATTTTTCATATTTTGCAAAATTAAAAACAAACGATAATATTTTTTAAGAAAATGTAAACATTAATTATTTACATTTTTTCAATTGCTGAAAAAAAATTTTTTGGATGGCACCTTCCCTTTAAGCGGTTTCCAAAGACAGATTGAATTGAAGTCGGGATACACAAGTAGTGTTTTCAAAGCATGATTTGAATGCTTTTTTCAAATGTCGTTGCTCTGTAATAAGTTTTTCTTGGTCCAAGTTGCACATTTCCAATTCCTTAGCCTTGATTTAGCTTGACCAACTCTTCTACTACTACTACTACTACTACTACTACTACTACTACTACTACTACTACTACTACTACTACTACTACTACTACTACTACTACTACTACTACTACTACTACTACTACTACTACTACTACTACTACTACTACTACTACTACTACTACTACTACTACTACTACTACTACTACTACTACTACAAACTACAAACTACTACTCTTATTCACCTCTATATGGGAGGTATTGCACTGTATTCAATCTGTCAGTAAAATAACGATCTATCTTGGCCTTTGCTGCTTGGTAGGTACAGGTGTGACAAGCTGCAGTAATGTCTTTGCCTTTGGATAGCTACATTTCAGCACACCCACCTTCTACAAGGCCTGCAGCCCCTTCCCCTCAGTACTTCCCCAGTCTTAATTCAAGCATTCAATTCCTACCACATCCCTCATGCAATGATATGTCGTTTCATTTTTGAAACATTGTCCCCCTCTTGTGGCCTTCCAACTTTGAAATTTACTGTTCAATTTTGAATTAATTCATATATGAATTAAATGGAAAAGCAACGATTTATCTGGCGAGTTATTTGAATGTTCGGCCTACGTCCACCTGTCTGACAGACGGTATTCTAGTGGCTTGTAGCAGTAGCAGCAGCAGCAGCAGCTAGGTGCGCTGCTTGCCTGCAGTAAATAGGATGTGTCCCATCCATGGAACACTGTGATAGGAATCATGCCATTCATAGAACACAATGCTTGGATGTGTTCTATTCCTGGAACAATGGGACCACGTGTCACAATGGGACAACGTGTCACAATGGGCAGCCCACAGTCTGTAGCAGCTGCGCAGTAGTATTCAGCTTCAGTCTGCTGAGGGAGCCTCAGCAGACAGGTGGGCGATGCTCGCCAGGGAGATGGAAAAAGAGCTTGCTCACTTCACTGCACGCATCATTTCAGTATCTGCAGTTCCTATGAGAATGGTGCACTCACTCTCTTAAGCGGTTTCCAAACACAGATTGAATTTGGGCCCTATTGAATAATGAATGTTTTGAATTTTCTCCAAAAGTAAAGTAGTTGCAAACTCATGCTTTTAGAGACTTGTTTGGGCTCATGAGAGTAGAAAAACATCAAAAATTTCAGTCCTGCATGATTCTACCAAGAAATGTGAGTGTTCATTCAAACCGCTGGTTTTTGATATTTTGGGCCCTATTGAATAATGAATGTTTTGAATTTTCTCCAAAAGTAAAGTAGTTGCAAACTCATCCTTTTAGAAACTTGTTTGGGCTGTTGAGAGGAGTAGAAAAACATCAAAAATTTCAGTCCTGCACGATTCTACCTAGAAATGTGAGTGTTCATTCAAACCGCTGGTTTTTGATAGTTTGGGCCCTATTGAATAATGAATGTTTTGAATTTTCTCCAAAAGTAAGGCCGGTTTCACATTAGCGCTTTTTCAGCGCGCGCACGGCCGGGGGTAGCTCCGCCCCCGAGCCGGCTCTCTGCCCGGCGTGCCCGCCCCTTGCTTGTAGCGCCGCCTACTAGCGGACAGCGGCGCCTGCGATCGGCGCACCCTATCTTTAGGATAGGGTGCGCAGATCGTGCGCAGGCCGTGCGCTAGTTGCGCTTTGACCTGCGCTGCGCATTTTTGACGGTGCGCCGTGCGCGCCAAAATCAAACTTTTCGGATTTTGGCGCGCACGGCGCACCGTCAAAAGTGCGCAGCACAGGTCAAAGCGCAACTAGCACACGGCCTGCGCACGATATGCGCACCCTATGCTAAAGATAGGGTGCGCCGATCGCAGGCGCCGCTGTCCGCTAGTAGGCGGCGCTACAAGCAAGGGGCGGGCACGCCGAGCAGAGAGCCGGATCGGGGGCGGAGCTACCCCCGGCCGTGCGCGCGCTGAAAAAGCGCTAATGTGAAACCGGCCTTAAGTAGTTGCAAACTCATCCTTTTAGCAAAAATCAGCGTTTTGAATGAAGAATTACATTTCTTGGTAGAATCATGCAGGATTGAAATTTTTGATGGTTTTTTACTCCTCTCAACAGCCCAAACAAGTTTCTAAAAGGATGAGTTTGCAACTACTTTACTTTTGGAGAAAACTCAAAACATTCATTATTCAATAGGGCCCAAAATATCAAAAACCAGCGGTTTGAATGAACACACATTTCTTGGTAGAATCGTGCAGGACTGAAATTTTTGATGTTTTTCTACTCCTCTCATGAGCCCAAACATGTCTCTAAAAGCATGAGCTTGCAACTACTTTACTTTTGGAGAAAATTCAAAACATTCATTATTCAATAGAACCCAATAGCAAAAATCAGCATTTTGAATGAAGAATCACATTTCTTGGTAGAATCATGCAGGATTGAAATTTTTGATGGTTTTTTACTCCTCTCAACAGCCCAAACAAGTTTCTAAAAGGATGAGTTTGCATCTTCTTTACTTTTGGAGAAAATTTAAAACATTCATTATTCAATAGGGCCCAAAATATCAAAAACCAGCGGTTTGAATGAACACACATTTCTTGGTAGAATCATGCAGTACTGAAATTTTTGATGTTTTTCTACTCCTCTCATGAGCCCAAACAAGTCTCTAAAAGGATGAGTTTGCAACTACTTTACTTTTGGAGAAAATTCAAAACATTCATTATTCAATAGAGCCCAATAGCAAAAATCAGGTTTTGAATGAAGAATCACATTTCTTGGTAGAATCATGCAGGATTGAAATTTTTGATGGTTTTTTACTCCTGTCAACAGCCCAAACAAGTTTCTAAAAGGATGAGTTTGCAACTACTTTACTTTTAGAGAAAATTCAAAACATTCATTATTCAATATGGCCCAAACTATCAAAAACCAGCGGTTTGAATGAACACTCACATTTCTTGGTAGAATCGTGCAGGACTGAAATTTTGGATGTTTTTCTACTCCTCTCATGAGCACAAACAAGTCTCTAAAAGCATGAGTTTGCAACTACTTTACTTTTGGAGAAAATTCAAAACATTCATTATTCAATAGAGCCCAATAGCAAAAATCAGGTTTTGAATGAAGAATCACATTTCTTGGTAGAATCATGCAGGATTGAAATTTTTGATGGTTTTTTACTCCTCTCAACAGCCCAAACAAGTTTCTAAAAGGATGAGTTTGCAACTACTTTACTTTTGGAGAAAATTCAAAACATTCATTATTCAATAGGGCCCAAAATATCAAAAACCAGCGGTTTGAATGAACACACATTTCTTGGTAGAATCGTGCAGGACTGAAATTTTTGATGTTTTTCTACTCCTCTCATGAGCCCAAACAAGTCTCTAAAAGGATTAGTTTACAACTACTTTACTTTTGGAGAAAATTCAAAACATTCATTATTCAATAGAGCCCAATAGCAAAAACCAGCGTTTTGAATGAAGAATCACATTTCATGGTAGAATCATGCAGGATTGAAATTTTTGATGGTTTTTTACTCCTCTCAACAGCCCAAACAAGTTTCTAAAAGGATGAGTTTGCAACTACTTTACTTTTGGAGAAAATTCAAAACATTCATTATACAATAGGGCCCAAACTATCAAAAATCAGCGGTTTCAATGAACACACATTTCTTGGTAGAATCATGCAGGACTGAAATTTTTGATGTTTTTCTACTCCTCTCATGAGCCCAAACAAGTCTCTAAAAGCATGAGTTTGCAACTACTTTACTTTTGGAGAAAATTCAAAACATTCATTATTCAATAGAGCCCAATAGCAAAAATCAGGTTTTGAATGAAGAATCACATTTCTTGGTAGAATCATGCAGGATTGAAATTTTTGATGGTTTTTTACTCCTCTCAACAGCCCAAACAAGTTTCTAAAAAGATGAGTTTGCAACTACTTTACTTTTGGAGAAAATTCAAAACATTCATTATTCAATAGGGCCCAAAATATCAAAAACCAGCGGTTTGAATGAACACACATTTCTTGGTAGAATCGTGCAGGACTGAAATTTTTGATGTTTTTCTACTCCTCTCATTAGCCCAAACAAGTCTCTAAAAGGATGAGTTTGCAACTACTTTACTTTTGGAGAAAATTCTAAACATTCATTATTCAATAGAGCACAATAGCAAAAACCAGCGTTTTGAATGAAGAATCACATTTCTTGGTAGAATCATGCAGGATTGAAATTTTTGATGGTTTTTTACTGCTCTCAACAGCCCAAACAAGTTTCTAAAAGGATGAGTTTGCAACTACTTTACTTTTGGAGAAAATTCAAAACATTCATTATTCAATAGGGCCCAAACTATCAAAAACCAGCGGTTTGAATGAACACACATTTCTTGGTAGAATCATGCAGGACTGAAATTTTTGATGTTTTTCTACTCCTCTCATGAGCCCAAACAAGTCTCTAAAAGCATGAGTTTGCAACTACTTTACTTTTGGAGAAAATTCAAAACATTCATTATTCAATAGAGCCCAATAGCATTCTCAGAGGAACTGCAGATACTGAAATGATGCATGGAGTGAAGTGAGCAAGCTATTTTTCCATCTCCCTGGCGAGCATCGCCCACCTGTCTGCTGAGGCTCCCTCTGCAGACTGAAGCTGACTACTACTGCGCAGCTGCTACAGACTGTGGGCTGCCCATTGTGACACGTGGTCCCATTGTGACACGTGGTCCCATTGTTCCAGGAATAGAACACATCCAAGCATTGTGTTCTATGAATGGCATGATTCCTATCACAGTGTTCCATTGATGGAACACATGCTATTTACTGCAGGCAAGCAGCGCACCTAGCTGCTGCTGCTGCTGCTGCTACAAGCCACTACAATACCGTCTGTCAGACAGGTGGACCTAGGCAGAACATTCAAATAACTCGCCAGATAAATCGTTGCTTTTCCATTTAATTCATATATGAATTAATTCAAAATTGAACAGTAAATTTCAAAGTTGGAAGGCCACAAGAGGGGGACAATGTTTCAAAAATGAAACGACATATCATTGCATGAGGGATGTGGTAGGAATTGAATGCTTGAATTAAGACTGGGGAAGTACTGAGGGGAAGGGGCTGCAGGCCTTGTAGCAGGTGGGTGTGCAGAAATGTAGCTATCCAAAGCCAAACACATTACTGCAGCTTGTGTACCTACCAAGCAGCAAAGGCCAAGATAGATCGTTATTTTACTGGCAGATTGAATACAGTGCAATGCCTCCCATATAGAGGTGAATAAGAGTAGTAGTAGTAGTAGTAGTAGAAGAAGAGTTGGTCAAGTTAAATCAAGGCTAAGGAATTGGAAATGTGCAACTTGGACCAAGAAAAACTAATTATAGAGCAACGACATTTGAAAAAAGCATTCAAATCATGCTTTGAAAACAGTACTTGTGTATCCCAATTTAAATTCAATCTGTCTTTGGAAACCGCTTAAGAGAGTGAGTGCACCATTCTCAGAGGAACTGCAGATACTGAAATGATGCGTGGAGTGAAGTGAGCAAGCTATTTTTCCATCTCCCTGGCGAGCATCGCCCACCTGTCTGCTGAGGCTCCCTCAGCAGACTGAAGCTGACTACTACTGAGCAGCTGCTACAGACTGTGGGCTGCCCATTGTGACACGTGGTCCCTTTGTGACACGTGGCCCCATTGTTCCAGGAATAGAACACATCCAAGCATTGTGTTCTATGAATGGCATGATTCCTATCACAGTGTTCCATGGATGGAACACATCCTATTTACTGCAGGCAAGCAGCGCACCTAGCTGCTGCTGCTGCTGCTGCTGTTTTTCTGCTCCTCTCATGAGCCCAAACAAGACTCTAAAAGGATGAGTTTGCAACTACTTTACTTTTGGAGAAAATTCAAAACATTCATTATTCAATAGAGCCCACTAGCAAAAACCAGCGTTTTGAATGAAGAATCACATTTCTTGGTAGAATCATGCAGGATTGAAATTTTTGATGGTTTTTTACTCCTCTCAACAGCCCAAACAAGTTTCTAAAAGGATGAGTTTGCAACTACTTTACTTTTGGAGAAAATTCAAAACATTCATTATTCAATAGGGCCCAAACTATCAAAAACCAGCGGTTTGAATGAACACTCACATTTCTTGGTAGAATCGTGCAGGACTGAAATTTTTGATTTTTTTCTACTCCTCTCATGAGCCCAAACAAGACTCTAAAAGGATGAGTTTGCAACTACTTTACTTTTGGAGAAAATTCAAAACATTCATTATTCATTAGAGCCCAATAGCAAAAACTAGCGTTTTGAATGAAGAATCACATTTCTTGGAAGAATCATGCAGGATTGAAATTTTTGATGGTTTTTTACTCCTCTCAAAAGCCCAAACAAGTTTCTAAAAGGATGAGTTTGCAACTACTTTACTTTTGGAGAAAATTCAAAACATTCATTATTCAATAGGGCCCAAAATATCAAAAACCAGCGGTTTAAATGAACACACATTTCTTGGTAGAATCGTGCAGGACTGAAATTTTTGATGTTTTTCTACTCCTCTCATGAGCCCAAACAAGTCTCTAAAAGGATGAGTTTGCAACTACTTTACTTTTGGAGAAAATTCAATGAATGTCAATTGAATGTTTTGAATTTTCTCCAAAAGTAAAGTAGTTGCAAACTCATGCTTTTAGAGACTTGTTTGGGCTCATGAGAGGAGTAGAAAAACATCAAAAATTTCAGTCCTGCATGATTCTACCAAGAAATGTGAGTGTTCATTCAAACCGCTGGTTTTTGATATTTTGGGCCCTATTGAATAATGAATGTTTTGAATTTTCTCCAAAAGTAAAGTAGTTGCAAACTCATCCTTTTAGAGACTTGTTTGGGCTGTTGAGAGAAGTAAAAAACCATCAAAAATTTCAATCCTGCATGATTCTACCAAGAAATGTGATTCTTCATTCAAAACGCTGGTTTTTGCTATTGGGCTCTATTGAATAATGAATGTTTTGAATTTTCTCCAAAAATAAAGTAGTTGCAAACTCATCCTTTTAGGGACTTGTTTGGGCTCATACGAGGAGTAGAAAAACATCAAAAATTTCAGTCCTGCATGATTCTACCAAGAAATGTGTGTTCATTCAAACCGCTGGTTTTTGATATTTTGGGCCCTATTGAATAATGAATGTTTTGAATTTTCTCCAAAAGTAAAGTAGTTGCAAACTCATCCTTTTTGAAACTTGTTTGGGCTGTTGACAGGAGTAAAAAACCATCAAAAATTTCAATCCTGCATGATTCTACCATGAAATGTGATTCTTCATTCAAAACGCTGGTTTTTGCTATTGGGCTCTATTGAATAATGAATGTTTTGAATTTTCTCCAAAAGTAAAGTAGTTGCAAACTCATGCTTTTAGAGACTTGTTTGGGCTCATGAGAGGAGTAGAAAAACATCAAAAATTTCAGTCCTGCATGATTCTACCAAGAAATGTGTGTTCATTCAAACCGCTGGTTTTTGATATTTTGGGCCCTATTGAATAATGAATGTTTTGAATTTTCTCCAAAAGTAAAGTAGTTGCAAACTCATCCTTTTTGAAACTTGTTTGGGCTGTTGACAGGAGTAAAAAAACATCAAAAATTTCAATCCTGCATGATTCTACCAAGAAATGTGATTCTTCATTCAAAACGCTGATTTTTGCTATTGGGTTCTATTGAATAATGAATGTTTTGAATTTTCTCCAAAAGTAAAGTAGTTGCAAACTCATGCTTTTTTGTTTAAATATTTTTATTAAAGTTTCAAGTATAGAGGGAAAGGGTAAATGGACAAAGTAAAAAGTAGAGAACTCTACTCTACGTGTTACATCACACATTAAATAAAATTGTTTAATACAAGTAGTGTACATAAGAAACAAATATAATACATCGCTTGAATGCAATCCTCTCAAAAAAGGAACCAACATTGTCATATTGAGTTTACAGTAGAGTGTTAGATAACATAAATTAAGAAAATTTCAAATTCCAAATATCCCATTTAGTGTGATATTTATGGAGAGTACCATTAATAAAGGCAAATCTTTTCTCCATAGAATTATGAGTCCGTAATTTACCTAAAATATCAGCAAAAGAAGGTAAATCAGTTTTAAGCCACCAGAAAGCTATAGCGTTTTTGGTCACCAAAATAGTATGTATCATTACAAATCGAATAACAGGATTTATTTCTTCAGTGCCCAAAGAAAGTAATGCCATTTGTGGGGTGACCTTCACTGCGTTGTCAGAGAGAGTATTTATATGATTCGTAACTTCTTTCCACAATCTCTTCAATTTAGGACAGCTCCAGAAAATGTGGTACAGGTTACCTGGTAAACCACAATTCCTCCAGCATAGAGGGGAGTATTTATTATCTATATGAGCTAACCTAATCGGAGTGTAATGCCATCTAATTTAAGTTTTAAAGAAAGACTCCTGTAAAGTCGCAGAAATAGTAGATGCATTTGAAAACTTTATGGCCTTCCCCCATTGGTCTTCATCAAATTTTATGTTAAAATCCCTTTCCCATCTTTGAATGTATACATTTTTAAAGAGTTCGGTGTCGTCATTAGGGTGGGAATATATGTTTTTAAGACTCCAAGTCGACTTAAGAGCAACATTTGCAAACATGGAGGCCACAATATCCGAATTCAAAGCTCTACTAGTCAAAAATTTCCGCAGAAGATCTTTCAGAAGTAGATAAGAGGTGAAATGTGTAGACGGGACATGAAATTTATTTTTAAATTTCATTAAAGGGTAAAAAATTTTGTCCGTCCCATAAATCCCCTACCGTATTAATTTTAAAGCTGCACCACTCCTCTGGAACTGGACATTTATATATTTTTGATAATAATTTTAATGGGAATTTTTTCAAAATGCTTTTCCTGTCGTCGCCTTTCTTTAATTTTGTGAAACTCCTCCACATAGTCAGTATAGAATTTACAACAGGATGTTGATAAGTAATGATCGAAGGAGATAGCAGATCTTTAAAGAAAAAATCTGATATTGAACTAGTCCCATAATGTTCTAGCTCAAGGTCCAACCAAGCGGGAAGTGTTTTCGTATTTACATTATGGAACGCCCACAAGGCGGTCTTGAGAGGATGTCTCATCCAACTCTCCACGAGATACAAAAAAGAAAAAAGACAAAAAATTGCTGACCTCCAGAACCAAATTGCTTCAAAAGAAAAACAACAAAATTCCCTGTCTGCTCCATCCCATATTATCCATCTTGATATCCTGAAATTGAGACAGGCGTTAAGATCCGAAATTATTTCCGACTACGAGTCCATTGTTAGAGCATCAAAATATAATCTGTATGCTTCAATTAACAAACCCACCAAATATATGACAAGTAAACTTAAACAAGCTCGCGTAAGTAGAAGGATTGTTAAAATCAAATCCCCTTCAGGAGAAATGAAACAACACCCCTCTGATATTACCGAAATATTTGCGGATTATTTCGAAACCCTCTATAATCTTAAAAAAGATCCCTTAGTTCATACTCCTAATCAAAAAGAGATTGACCTTTTTCTTTCTAAATTGACCCTTCCCCAACTAGATAATTTGGACCTAACTCTTTTAAATCAACCGTTTACTGTAGAAGAAATTGCCAAAACGATTGACAAACTTAAACTTAACAAATCCCCTGGCCCAGATGGGTTCACAAACGAATATCTCAAGTTTTTCTCCAACATTTTATCCCCGCACCTAAAATCTCTTTTTGACCACGCTTCTAGTATTGGATCGTTCCCCAAAGAAATGACGGAGGCAACTATCATTTTGATCCCCAAAGACATTAGAAACCCAGAAGAAGTTAAAAATTATCGTCCGATCTCTTTAATTAACACTGATATTAAAGTATATTCAAAAATTTTAGCGGATCGATTAAAGAATCTTTTACCTGATCTTGTTAAAAATGATCAAGTAGGGTTTGTCTCCGGAAGACAAGTAACAGACGGTACCAGAAGAATCTTGAACTTGTTTAACATAGCTAGCTCTAATAATCTCCCTTCACTATTTATCTCGTTGGATGCCCAAAAAGCTTTTGATAGGGTGAATTGGGATTATCTTAAAGCTACTTTACTAAAGTTTGGTTTTGACAATCGCTTTATAACATCTATATTTGCATTGTACTCTAATACTAATGCTAAAACCTATACTAATAATCACCTTTCTAGGAATTTCAACATCACTAATGGAACAAGACAGGGCTGCCCCCTTTCGCCCCTTTTATTTGCCTTGGCAGTCGAGCCCTTGGCGGAAATGATCAGAAAATGTACTGATATTTCGGGTTTTAAAACAAAAAATTATCATCACAAGTTAACCTTATTTGCTGACGACCTTATGTTATCAGTCACTGATCCGGCTAATTCACTTAACGCTTTAATCACCATTTTAGATGAGTTCTCTAAGGTCTCATATTTTAAAATAAATCCCCAAAAATCTAAAATAATACATTTTAATTTACGTCCCTCTGAAATTGAAGCCTTTAAAGAATTATCTGAATTTTACTGGGAAGATTTTGAACTAGAATACTTGGGGATAATTTTCCCTAAAGATTTGAAACTCATTGTTTCTAAGAATATGGAACATCTCAGTAAGAAAATCTTAAAAGACCTTTCTGGTTATAATAATTGCGATCTATCCCTGATGGGAAGAACCTTGGTAATAAAAACATATATTTTACCTAAAATTCTTTTTGTACTTAGGAATTTACCTCTTACGATTCCCACTTCCCTTTTATTTAAAATCCAAAAAGCAATTAACCTTTTTATCTGGAAAGGGAAGAAACCTAGAGTTGCTACTGAAAATTTTATATAAGAAAAAGAGTAATGGAGGCCTTGCACTCCCCAATATTCAAATCTATTTTCAAGCTTCTCTTATTCTTCAGAGTCAACAGTGGTTTTCTACGAAAACACTTCCCGCTTGGTTGGACCTTGAGCTAGAACATTATGGGACTAGTTCAATATCAGATTTTTTCTTTAAAGATCTGCTATCTCCTTCGATCATTACTTATCAACATCCTGTTGTAAATTCTATACTGACTATGTGGAGGAGTTTCACAAAATTAAAGAAAGGCGACGACAGGAAAAGCATTTTGAAAAAATTCCCATTAAAATTATTATCAAAAATATATAAATGTCCAGTTCCAGAGGAGTGGTGCAGCTTTAAAATTAATACGGTAGGGGATTTATGGGACGGACAAAATTTTTTACCCTTTAATGAAATTAAAAATAAATTTCATGTCCCGTCTACACATTTCACCTCTTATCTACTTCTGAAAGATCTTCTGCGGAAATTTTTGACTAGTAGAGCTTTGAATTCGGATATTGTGGCCTCCATGTTTGCAAATGTTGCTCTTAAGTCGACTTGGAGTCTTAAAAACATATATTCCCACCCTAATGACAACACCGAACTCTTTAAAAATGTATACATTCAAAGATGGGAAAGGGATTTTAACATAAAATTTGATGAAGACCAATGGGGGAAGGCCATAAAGTTTTCAAATGCATCTACTATTTCTGCGACTTTACAGGAGTCTTTCTTTAAAACTTTAATTAGATGGCATTACACTCCGATTAGGTTAGCTCATATAGATAATAAATACTCCCCTCTATGCTGGAGGAATTGTGGTTTACCAGGTAACCTGTACCACATTTTCTGGAGCTGTCCTAAATTGAAGAGATTGTGGAAAGAAGTTACGAATCATATAAATACTCTCTCTGACAACGCAGTGAAGGTCACCCCACAAATGGCATTACTTTCTTTGGGCACTGAAGAAATAAATCCTGTTATTCGATTTGTAATGATACATACTTTTTTGGTGACCAAAAACGCTATAGCTTTCTGGTGGCTTAAAACTGATTTACCTTCTTTTGCTGATATTTTAGGTAAATTACGGACTCATAATTCTATGGAGAAAAGATTTGCCTTTATTAATGGTACTCTCCATAAATATCACACTAAATGGGATGTTTGGAATTTGAAATTTTCTTAATTTATGTTATCTAACACTCTACTGTAAACTCAATATGACAATGTTGGTTCCTTTTTTGAGAGGATTGCATTCAAGCGATGTATTATATTTGTTTCTTATGTACACTACTTGTATTAAACAATTTTATTTAATGTGTGATGTAACACGTAGAGTAGAGTTCTCTACTTTTTACTTTGTCCATTTACCCTTTCCCTCTATACTTGAAACTTTAATAAAAATATTTAAACAAAAAAGCATGAGTTTGCAACTACTTTACTTTTGGAGAAAATTCAAAACATTCATTATTCAATAGAACCCAATAGCAAAAATCAGCGTTTTGAATGAAGAATCACATTTCTTGGTAGAATCATGCAGGATTGAAATTTTTGATGGTTTTTTACTCCTGTCAACAGCCCAAACAAGTTTCAAAAAGGATGAGTTTGCAACTACTTTACTTTTGGAGAAAATTCAAAACATTCATTATTCAATAGGGCCCAAAATATCAAAAACCAGCGGTTTGAATAAAAACACATTTCTTGGTAGAATCATGCAAGACTGAAATTTTTGATGTTTTTCTACTCCTCTCATGAGCCCAAACAAGTCTATAAAAGCAATAGCTTGCAACTACTTTACTTTTGGAGAAAATTCAAAACATTCATTATTCAATAGAACCCAATAGCAAAAATCAGCGTTTTGAATGAAGAATCACATTTCTTGGTAGAATCATGCAGGATTGAAATTTTTGATGGTTTTTTACTCCTCTCAACAGCCCAAACAAGTTTCTAAAAGGATGAGTTTGCAACTACTTTACTTTTGGAGAAAATTCAAAACATTCATTATTCAATAGGGCCCAAACTATCAAAAACCAGCGGTTTGAATGAACACTCACATTTCTTGGTAGAATCGTGCAGGACTGAAATTTTTGATGTTTTTCTACTCCTCTCATGAGCACAAACAAGTCTCTAAAAGGATGAGTTTGCAACTACTTTACTTTTGGAGAAAATTCAAAACATTCATTATTCAATAGAGCCCAATAGCAAAAACCAGCGTTTTGAATGAAGAATCACATTTCTTGGTAGAATCATGCAGGATTGAAATTTTTGATGGTTTTTTACTCCTCTCAACAGCCCAAACAAGTTTCTAAAAGGATGAGTTTGCAACTACTTTACTTTTGGAGAAAATTCAAAACATTCATTATTCAATAGGGCCCAATAGCAAAAACCAGTGTTTTGAATGAAGAATCACATTTCTTGGTAGAATCATGCAGGACTGAAATTTTTGATGTTTTTCTACTCCTCTCATGAGCCCAAACAAGTCTCTAAAAGCATGAGCTTGCAACTACTTTACTTTTGGAGAAAATTCAAAACATTCATTATTCAATAGAGTCCAATAGCAAAAACCAGCGTTTTGAATGAAGAATCACATTTCTTGGTAGAAAATGCAGGATTGAAATTTTTGATGGTTTTTTACTCCTCTCAACAGCCCAAACAAGTTTCTAAAAGGATGAGTTTGCATCTACTTTACTTTTGGAGAAAATTCAAAACATTCATTATTCAATAGGGCCCAAAATATCAAAAACCAGCGGTTTGAATGAACACACATTTCTTGGTAGAATCGTGCAGGACTGAAATTTTTGATGTTTTTCTACTTCTCTCATGAGCCCAAACAAGTCTATAAAAGGATGAGTTTGCAACTACTTTACTTTTGGAGAAAATTCAAAACATTCATTATTCAATAGAACCCAATAGCAAAAATCAGCGTTTTGAATGAAGAATCACATTTCTTGGTAGAATCATGCAGGATTTAAATTTTTGATGGTTTTTTACTCCTCTCAACAGCCCAAACAAGTTTCCAAAAGGATGAGTTTGCAACTACTTTACTTTTGGAGAAAATTCAAAACATTCATTATTCAATAGGGCCCAAACTATCAAAAACCAGCGGTTTGAATGAACACTCACATTTCTTGGTAGAATCGTGCAGGACTGAAATTTTTGATGTTTTTCTACTCCTCTCATGAGCCCAAACAAGTCTCTAAAAGGATGAGTTTGCAACTACTTTACTTTTGGAGAAAATTCAAAACATTCATTATTCAATAGAACCCAATAGCAAAAATCAGCGTTTTGAATGAAGAATCACATTTCTTGGTAGAATCATGCAGGATTGAAATTTTTGATGGTTTTTTACTCCTCTCAACAGCCCAAACAAGTTTCTAAAAGGATGAGTTTGCAACTACTTTACTTTTGGAGAAAATTCAAAACATTCTTTATTCAATAGGGCCCAAAATATCAAAAACCAGCGGTTTGAATGAACACACATTTCTTGGTAGAATCATGCAGGACTGAAATTTTTGATGTTTTTCTACTCCTCTCATGAGCCCAAACAAGTCTCTAAAAGCATGAGCTTGCAACTACTTTACTTTTGGAGAAAATTCAAAACATTCATTATTCAATAGGGCCCAAACTATCAAAAACCAGCGGTTTGAATGAACACTCACATTTCTTGGTAGAATCATGCAGGACTGAAATTTTTGATGTTTTTCTACTCCTCATGAGCCCAAACAAGTCTCTAAAAGCATGAGTTTGCAACTACTTTACTTTTGGAGAAAATTCAAAACATTCATTATTCAATAGAGCCCAATAGCAAAAATCAGGTTTTGAATGAAGAATCACATTTCTTGGTAGAATCATGCAGGATTGAAATTTTTGATGGTTTTTTACTCCTCTCAACAGCCCAAACAAGTTTCCAAAAGGATGAGTTTGCAACTACTTTACTTTTGGAGAAAATTCAAAACATTCAATTGACATTCATTGAATTTTCTCCAAAAGTAAAGTAGTTGCAAACTCATCCTTTTAGAGACTTGTTTGGGCTCATGAGAGGAGTAGAAAAACATCAAAAATTTCAGTCCTGCACGATTCTACCAAGAAATGTGTGTTCATTTAAACCGCTGGTTTTTGATATTTTGGGCCCTATTGAATAATGAATGTTTTGAATTTTCTCCAAAAGTAAAGTAGTTGCAAACTCATCCTTTTGGAAACTTGTTTGGGCTGTTGAGAGGAGTAAAAAACCATCAAAAATTTCAATCCTGCATGATTCTACCAAGAAATGTGATTCTTCATTCAAAACCTGATTTTTGCTATTGGGCTCTATTGAATAATGAATGTTTTGAATTTTCTCCAAAAGTAAAGTAGTTGCAAACTCATCCTTTTATAGACTTGTTTGGGCTCATGAGAGGAGTAGAAAAACATCAAAAATTTCAGTCCTGCACGATTCTACCAAGAAATGTGTGTTCATTCAAACCGCTGGTTTTTGATATTTTGGGCCCTATTGAATAATGAATGTTTTGAATTTTCTCCAAAAGTAAAGTAGTTGCAAACTCATGCTTTTTTGTTTAAATATTTTTATTAAAGTTTCAAGTATAGAGGGAAAGGGTAAATGGACAAAGTAAAAAGTAGAGAACTCTGCTCTACGTGTTACATCACACATTAAATAAAATTGTTTAATACAAGTAGTGTACATAAGAAACAAATATAATACATCGCTTGAATGCAATCCTCTCAAAAAAGGAACCAACATTGTCATATTGAGTTTACAGTAGAGTGTTAGATAACATAAATTAAGAAAATTTCAAATTCCAAACATCCCATTTAGTGTGATATTTATGGAGAGTACCATTAATAAAGGCAAATCTTTTCTCCATAGAATTATGAGTCCGTAATTTACCTAAAATATCAGCAAAAGAAGGTAAATCAGTTTTAAGCCACCAGAAAGCTATAGCGTTTTTGGTCACCAAAAAAGTATGTATCATTACAAATCGAATAACAGGATTTATTTCTTCAGTGCCCAAAGAAAGTAATGCCATTTGTGGGGTGACCTTCACTGCGTTGTCAGAGAGAGTATTTATATGATTCGTAACTTCTTTCCACAATCTCTTCAATTTAGGACAGCTCCAGAAAATGTGGTACAGGTTACCTGGTAAACCACAATTCCTCCAGCATAGAGGGGAGTATTTATTATCTGTATGAGCTAACCTAATCGGAGTGTAATGCCATCTAATTAAAGTTTTAAAGAAAGACTCCTGTAAAGTCGCAGAAATAGTAGATGCATTTGAAAACTTTATGGCCTTCCCCCATTGGTCTTCATCAAATTTTATGTTAAAATCCCTTTCCCATCTTTGAATGTATACATTTTTAAAGAGTTCGGTGTTGTCATTAGGGTGGGAATATATGTTTTTAAGACTCCAAGTCGACTTAAGAGCAACATTTGCAAACATGGAGGCCACAATATCCGAATTCAAAGCTCTACTAGTCAAAAATTTCCGCAGAAGATCTTTCAGAAGTAGATAAGAGGTGAAATGTGTAGACGGGACATGAAATTTATTTTTAATTTCATTAAAGGGTAAAAAATTTTGTCCGTCCCATAAATCCCCTACCGTATTAATTTTAGAGCTGCACCACTCCTCTGGAACTGGACATTTATATATTTTTGATAATAATTTTAATGGGAATTTTTTCAAAATGCTTTTCCTGTCGTCGCCTTTCTTTAATTTTGTGAAACTCCTCCACATAGTCAGTATAGAATTTACAACAGGATGTTGATAAGTAATGATCGAAGGAGATAGCAGATCTTTAAAGAAAAAATCTGATATTGAACTAGTCCCATAATGTTCTAGCTCAAGGTCCAACCAAGCGGGAAGTGTTTTCGTATTTACATTATGGAACGCCCACAAGGCGGTCTTGAGAGGATGTCTCATCCAACTCTCCACGAGATACAAAAAAGAAAAAAGACAAAAAATTGCTGACCTCCAGAACCAAATTGCTTCAAAAGAAAAACAACAAAATTCCCTGTCTGCTCCATCCCATATTATCCATCTTGATATCCTGAAATTGAGACAGGCGTTAAGATCCAAAATTATTTCCAAGTACGAGTCCATTGTTAGAGCATCAAAATATAATCTGTATGCTTCAATTAACAAACCCACCAAATATATGACAAGTAAACTTAAACAAGCTCGCGTAAGTAGAAGGATTGTTAAAATCAAATCCCCTTCAGGAGAAATGAAACAACACCCCTCTGATATTACCGAAATATTTGCGGATTATTTCGAAACCCTCTATAATCTTAAAAAAGATCCCTTAGTTCATACTCCTAATCAAAAAGAGATTGACCTTTTTCTTTCTAAATTGACCCTTCCCCAACTAGATAATTTGGACCTAACTCTTTTAAATCAACCGTTTACTGTAGAAGAAATTGCCAAAACGATTGACAAACTTAAACTTAACAAATCCCCTGGCCCAGATGGGTTCACAAACGAATATCTAAAGTTTTTCTCCAACATTTTATCCCCGCACCTAAAATCTCTTTTTGACCACGCTTCTAGTATTGGATCGTTCCCCAAAGAAATGACGGAGGCAACTATCATTTTGATCCCCAAAGACATTAGAAACCCAGAAGAAGTTAAAAATTATCGTCCGATCTCTTTAATTAACACTGATATTAAAGTATATTCAAAAATTTTAGCGGATCGATTAAAGAATCTTTTACCTGATCTTGTTAAAAATGATCAAGTAGGGTTTGTCTCCGGAAGACAAGTAACAGACGGTACCAGAAGAATCTTGAACTTGTTTAACATAGCTAGCTCTAATAATCTCCCTTCACTATTTATCTCGTTGGATGCCCAAAAAGCTTTTGATAGGGTGAATTGGGATTATCTTAAAGCTACTTTACTAAAGTTTGGTTTTGACAATCGCTTTATAACATCTATATTTGCATTGTACTCTAATACTAATGCTAAAACCTATACTAATAATCACCTTTCTAGGAATTTCAACATCACTAATGGAACAAGACAGGGCTGCCCCCTTTTGCCCCTTTTATTTGCCTTGGCAGTCGAGCCCTTGGCGGAAATGATCAGAAAATGTACTGATATTTCGGGTTTTAAAACAAAAAATTATCATCACAAGTTAACCTTATTTGCTGACGACCTTATGTTATCAGTCACTGATCCGGCTAATTCACTTAACGCTTTAATCACCATTTTAGATGAGTTCTCTAAGGTCTCATATTTTAAAATAAATCCCCAAAAATCTAAAATAATACATTTTAATTTACGTCCCTCTGAAATTGAAGCCTTTAAAGAATTATCTGAATTTTACTGGGAAGATTTTGAACTAGAATACTTGGGGATAATTTTCCCTAAAGATTTGAAACTCATTGTTTCTAAGAAATATGGAACATCTCAGTAAGAAAATCTTAAAAGACCTTTCTGGTTATAATAATTGCGATCTATCCCTGATGGGAAGAACCTTGGTAATAAAAACATATATTTTACCTAAAATTCTTTTTGTACTTAGGAATTTACCTCTTACGATTCCCACTTCCCTTTTATTTAAAATCCAAAAAGCAATTAACCTTTTTATCTGGAAAGGGAAGAAACCTAGAGTTGCTACTGAAATTTTATATAAGAAAAAGAGTAATGGAGGCCTTGCACTCCCCAATATTCAAATCTATTTTCAAGCTTCTCTTATTCTTCAGAGTCAACAGTGGTTTTCTACGAAAACACTTCCCGCTTGGTTGGACCTTGAGCTAGAACATTATGGGACTAGTTCAATATCAGATTTTTTCTTTAAAGATCTGCTATCTCCTTCGATCATTACTTATCAACATCCTGTTGTAAATTCTATACTGACTATGTGGAGGAGTTTCACAAAATTAAAGAAAGGCGACGACAGGAAAAGCATTTTGAAAAAATTCCCATTAAAATTATTATCAAAAATATATAAATGTCCAGTTCCAGAGGAGTGGTGCAGCTTTAAAATTAATACGGTAGGGGATTTATGGGACGGACAAAATTTTTTACCCTTTAATGAAATTAAAAATAAATTTCATGTCCCGTCTACACATTTCACCTCTTATCTACTTCTGAAAGATCTTCTGCGGAAATTTTTGACTAGTAGAGCTTTGAATTCGGATATTGTGGCCTCCATGTTTGCAAATGTTGCTCTTAAGTCGACTTGGAGTCTTAAAAACATATATTCCCACCCTAATGACAACACCGAACTCTTTAAAAATGTATACATTCAAAGATGGGAAAGGGATTTTAACATAATAATAATAATCTTTATTTATAATAATAATCTTTATTTATATAGCGCCAACATATTCCGCAGCGCTTTACAGTTGAACAGTTTCAAACACAACAGTCATAAGTAACAACGTTAACAATACAATAATTAAAGCGAAATAAGACGACCCTGCTCGTGGAGCTTACAATCTACAATGAGGTGGGGGGGATACAAAGCACAGGTTTGTATTTACAATGATGTATTTACAATGACGGTCCAGCCATCTTCAGGGGGTGGGGGTTAGATGGAGATAGTGAATGGGCTACACACACACAAACATGACTTTGATTACTGAATGTGATAGGCCGCTCTGAACAAATGTGTTTTGAGCGAGCGCCTAAAACTATGCAAATTGTGGATGGTCCTAATATTTTGGGGTAGAGCATTCCAGAGGATTGGCGCAGCACGGGAGAAGTCTTGGAGTCGGGAGTGGGAGGTACGGATTAGGGCAGAGATTAGTCGAAAGTCATTTGCAGAGCGCAGCGGTCGGTTAGGCCGATAGACAGAAATGAGGGAGGAGATGTAAGGGGGTGCCGCACTGTGGAGAGCTTTGTGGGTGAGAACAAGTACTTTGAATTGTACCCTGTAATGAATTGGCAGCCAGTGTAATGACTGGCGAAGAGCGGACGCGTCTGAGAAACGATTAGCCAGATGGACAACCCTGGTTGCTGCATTAAGGATAGACTGGAGAGGGGAGAGTCGAGTGAGAGGGAGGCCAATTAATAGAGCATTACAGTAGTCTAGGCGGGAGTGGATCAGGGCGACAGTGAGAGTTTTTGTTGTTTCCATGGTGAGAAAAGGGCGGATTCTAGAGATGTTCTTTAGGTGTAAGCGGCATGAGCGGGCAAGAGATTGTATATGGGAGGTGAAGGAGAGATCGGAGTCGAACATAACACCCAGACAGCGCACCTGCTGTCGGGGTGTTATTATGGTGCCACCCACAGAGAGGGAAATGTCAGATTTAGGGAGGTTAGTAGATGGTGGGAGCAGAAGAAGTTCAGTTTTGGAGAGGTTGAGTTTCAGATAGAGAGCAGACATGATGTTGGAGACTGCAGACAGACAGTCAGTGGCGTTCTGTAGTACAGCGGAGGTAAGGTCAGGGGATGATGTGTACAGTTGTGTGTCATCAGCATAAAGATGGTACTGAAAGCCAAATCTGCTGATGGTCTGTCCAATTGGGGCTGTATAGAAGCCCCAAAATTAACATAAAATTTGATGAAGACCAATGGGGGAAGGCCATAAAGTTTTCAAATGCATCTACTATTTCTGCGACTTTACAGGAGTCTTTCTTTAAAACTTTAATTAGATGGCATTACACTCCGATTAGGTTAGCTCATATAGATAATAAATACTCCCCTCTATGCTGGAGGAATTGTGGTTTACCAGGTAACCTGTACCACATTTTCTGGAGCTGTCCTAAATTGAAGAGATTGTGGAAAGAAGTTACGAATCATATAAATACTCTCTCTGACAACGCAGTGAAGGTCACCCCACAAATGGCATTACTTTCTTTGGGCACTGAAGAAATAAATCCTGTTATTCGATTTGTAATGATACATACTTTTTTGGTGACCAAAAACGCTATAGCTTTCTGGTGGCTTAAAACTGATTTACCTTCTTTTGCTGATATTTTAGGTAAATTACGGACTCATAATTCTATGGAGAAAAGATTTGCCTTTATTAATGGTACTCTCCATAAATATCACACTAAATGGGATGTTTGGAATTTGAAATTTTCTTAATTTGTTATCTAACACTCTACTGTAAACTCAATATGACAATGTTGGTTCCTTTTTTGAGAGGATTGCATTCAAGCGATGTATTATATTTGTTTCTTATGTACACTACTTGTATTAAATAATTTTATTTAATGTGTGATGTAACACGTAGAGTAGAGTTCTCTACTTTTTACTTTGTCCATTTACCCTTTCCCTCTATACTTGAAACTTTAATAAAAATATTTAAACAAAAAAGCATTAGTTTGCAACTACTTTACTTTTGGAGAAAATTCAAAACATTCATTATTCAATAGAACCCAATAGCAAAAATCAGCGTTTTGAATGAAGAATCACATTTCTTGGTAGAATCATGCAGGATTGAAATTTTTGATTGTTTTTTACTCCTGTCAACAGCCCAAACAAGTTTCAAAAAGGATGAGTTTGCAACTACTTTACTTTTGGAGAAAATTCAAAACATTCATTATTCAATAGGGCCCAAAATATCAAAAACCAGCGGTTTGAATGAACACACATTTCTTGGTAGAATCATGCAGGACTGAAATTTTTGATGTTTTTCTACTCCTCTCATGAGCCCAAACAAGTCTCTAAAAGCAATAGCTTGCAACTACTTTACTTTTGGAGAAAATTCAAAACATTCATTATTCAATAGAACCCAATAGCAAAAATCAGCGTTTTGAATGAAGAATCACATTTCTTGGTAGAATCATGCAGGATTGAAATTTTTGATGTTTTTTTACTCCTCTCAACAGCCCAAACAAGTTTCTAAAAGGATGAGTTTGCAACTACTTTACTTTTGGAGAAAATTCAAAACATTCATTATTCAATAGGGCCCAAAATATCAAAAACCAGCGGTTTGAATGAACACACATTTCTTGGTAGAATCATGCAGGACTGAAATTTTTGATGTTTTTCTACTCCTCTCATGAGCACAAACAAGTCTCTAAAAAGATGAGTTTGCAACTACTTTACTTTTGGAGAAAATTCAAAACATTCATTATTCAATAGAGCCCAATAGCAAAAACCAGCGTTTTGAATGAAGAATCACATTTCTTGGTAGAATCATGCAGGATTGAAATTTTTGATGGTTTTTTACTCCTCTCAACAGCCCAAATAAGTTTCTAAAAGGATGAGTTTGCAACTACTTTACTTTTGGAGAAAATTCAAAACATTCATTATTCAATATGGCCCAAACTATCAAAAACCAGCGGTTTGAATGAACACTCACATTTCTTGGTAGAATCATGCAGGACTGAAATTTTTGATGTTTTTCTACTCCTCTCATGAGCCCAAACAAGACTCTAAAAGGATGAGTTTGCAACTACTTTACTTTTGGAGAAAATTCAAAACATTCATTATTCAATAGAGCCCAATAGCAAAAACCAGCGTTTTGAATGAAGAATCACATTTCTTGGTAGAAAATGCAGGATTGAAATTTTTGATGGTTTTTTTACTCCTCTCAACAGCCCAAACAAGTTTCCAAAAGGATGAGTTTGCAACTACTTTACTTTTGGAGAAAATTCAAAACATTCATTATTCAATAGGGCCCAAACTATCAAAAACCAGCGGTTTGAATGAACACTCACATTTCTTGGTAGAATCGTGCAGGACTGAAATTTTTGATGTTTTTCTACTCCTCAAATGAGCACAAACAAGTCTCTAAAAGGATGAGTTTGCAACTACTTTATTTTTGGAGAAAATTCAAAACATTCATTATTCAATAGAGCCCAATAGCAAAAACCAGCGTTTTGAATGAAGAATCACATTTCTTGGTAGAATCATGCAGGATTGAAATTTTTGACGGTTTTTTACTCCTCTCAACAGCCCAAACAAGTTTCAAAAAGGATGAGTTTGCAACTACTTTACTTTTGGAGAAAATTCAAAACATTCATTATTCAATAGGGCCCAAAATATCAAAAACCAGCGGTTTGAATGAACACACATTTCTTGGTAGAATCATGCAGGACTGAAATTTTTGATGTTTTTCTACTTCTCTCATGAGCCCAAACAAGTCTCTAAAAGCATGAGCTTGCAACTACTTTACTTTTGGAGAAAATTCAAAACATTCATTATTCAATAGAACCCAATAGCAAAAATCAGCGTTTTGAATGAAGAATCACATTTCTTGGAAGAATCATGCAGGATTAAAATTTTTGATGGTTTTTTACTCCTCTCAACAGCCCAAACAAGTTTCTAAAAGGATGAGTTTGCAACTACTTTACTTTTGGAGAAAATTCAAAACATTCATTATTCAATAGGGCCCAAACTATCAAAAACCAGCGGTTTGAATGAACACTCACATTTCTTGGTAGAATCGTGCAGGACTGAAATTTTTGATGTTTTTCTACTCCTCTCATGAGCACAAACAAGTCTCTAAAAGGATGAGTTTGCAACTACTTTACTTTTGGAGAAAATTCAAAACATTCATTATTCAATAGGGTAAAAAAAAATCAAAAACCAGCGGTTTGAATGAACACTCACATTTCTTGGTAGAATCGTGCAGGACTGAAATTTTTGATGTTTTTCTACTCCTCTCATGAGCCCAAGCCAAGACTCTAAAAGGATGAGTTTGCATCTACTTTACTTTTGGAGAAAATTCAAAACATTCATTATTCAATAGAGCCCAATAGCAAAAACCAGCGTTTTGAATGAAGAATCACATTTCTTGGTAGAATCATGCAGGATTGAAATTTTTGATGGTTTTTTACTCCTCTCAACAGCACAAACAAGTTTCTAAAAGGATGAGTTTGCAACTACTTTACTTTTGGAGAAAATTCAAAACATTCATTATTCAATAGGGCCCAAAATATCAAAAACCAGCGGTTTGAATGAAGAATCACATTTCTTGGTAGAATCATGCAGGATTGAAATTTTTGATGGTTTTTTACTCCTCTCAACAGCCCTAACAAGTTTCTAAAAGGATGAGTTTGCAACTACTTTACTTTTGGAGAAAATTCAAAACATTCATTATTCAATAGGGCCCAAAATATCAAAAACCAGCGGTTTGAATGAACACACATTTCTTGGTAGAATCATGCAGGACTGAAATTTTTGATGTTTTTCTACTCCTCTCATGAGCCCAAACAAGTCTCTAAAAGCATGAGTTTGCAACTACTTTACTTTTGGAGAAAATTCAAAACATTCATTATTCAATAGAGCCTAATAGCAAAAATCAGGTTTTGAATGAAGAATCACATTTCTTGGTAGAATCATGCAGGATTGAAATTTTTGATGGTTTTTTACTCCTCTCAACAGCCCAAACAAGTTTCTAAAAGGATGAGTTTGCAACTACTTTACTTTTGGAGAAAATTCAAAACATTCATTATTCAATAGGGCCCAAACTATCAAAAACCAGCGGTTTGAATGAACACTCACATTTCTTGGTAGAATCGTGCAGGACTGAAATTTTTGATGTTTTTCTACTCCTCTCATGAGCCCAAACAAGTCTCTAAAAGGATGAGTTTGCAACTACTTTACTTTTGGAGAAAATTCAAAACATTCATTATTCAATAGAACCCAATAGCAAAAATCAGCGTTTTGAATGAAGAATCACATTTCTTGGTAGAATCATGCAGGATTGAAATTTTTGATGGTTTTTTACTCCTCTCAACAGCCCAAACAAGTTTCTAAAAGGATGAGTTTGCAACTACTTTACTTTTGGAGAAAATTCAAAACATTCATTATTCAATAGGGCCCAAACTATCAAAAACCAGCGGTTTGAATGAACACTCACATTTCTTGGTAGAATCGTGCAGGACTGAAATTTTTGATGTTTTTCTACTCCTCTCATGAGCTCAAACAAGTCTCTAAAAGGATGAGTTTGCAACTACTTTACTTTTGGAGAAAATTCAAAACATTCATTATTCAATAGAACCCAATAGCAAAAATCAGCATTTTGAATGAAGAATCACATTTCTTGGTAGAATCATGCAGGATTGAAATTTTTGATGGTTTTTTACTCCTCTCAACAGCCTAAACAAGTTTCTAAAAGGATGAGTTTGCAACTACTTTACTTTTGGAGAAAATTCAAAACATTCATTATTCAATGGGGCCCAAAATATCAAAAACCAGCGGTTTGAATGAACACACATTTCTTGGTAGAATCATGCAGGACTGAAATTTTTGATGTTTTTCTACTCCTCTCATGAGCCCAAACCAAGTCTCTAAAAGGATGAGTTTGCAACTACTTTACTTTTGGAGAAAATTCAAAACATTCAATTGACATTCATTGAATTTTCTCCAAAAGTAAAGTAGTTGCAAACTCATCCTTTTAGAGACTTGTTTGGGCTCATGAGAGGAGTAGAAAAACATCAAAAATTTCAGTCCTGCACGATTCTACCAAGAAATGTGTGTTCATTCAAACCGCTGGTTTTTGATATTTTGAGCCCTATTGAATAATGAATGTTTTGAATTTTCTCCAAAAGTAAAGTAGTTGCAAACTTATCCTTTTAGAAACTTGTTTGTGCTGTTGAGAGGAGTAAAAAACCATCAAAAATTTAAATCCTGCATGATTCTACCAAGAAATGTGATTCTTCATTCAAAACGCTGGTTTTTGCTAGTGGGCTCTATTGAATAATGAATGTTTTGAATTTTCTCCAAAAGTAAAGTAGCTGCAAACTCATCCTTTTAGAGTCTTGTTTGGGCTCATGAGAGGAGTAGAAAAACAGCAGCAGCAGCAGCAGCAGCTAGGTGCGCTGCTTGCCTGCAGTAAATAGGATGTGTTCCATCCATGGAACACTGTGATAGGAATCATGCCATTCATAGAACACAATGCTTGGATGTGTTCTATTCCTGGAACAATGGTACCACGTGTCACAATGGGACCACGTGTCACAATGGGCAGCCCACAGTCTGTATCAGCTGCTCAGTAGTAGTCAGCTTCAGTCTGTTGAGGGAGCCTGAGCAGACAGGTGGGCGATGCTCGCCAGGGAGATGGAAAAATAGCTTGCTCACTTCACTCCACGCATCATTTCAGTATCTGCAGTTCCTCTGAGAATGGTGCACTCACTCTCTTAAGCGGTTTCCAAAGACAGATTGCATTTAAATTGGGATACACAAGTACTGTTTTCAAAGCATGATTTGAATGCTTTATTCAAATGTCGTTGCTCTGTAATTAGTTTTTCTTGGCCCAAGTTGCACATTTCCAATTCCTTAGCCTTGATTTAACTTGACCAACTCTTCTACTACTACTACTACTACTACTACTCTTATTCACCTCTATATGGGAGGCATTGCACTGTATTCAATCTGTCAGTAAAATAACGATCTATCTTGGCCTTTGCTGCTTGTTAGGTACAGGTGTGACAAGCTGCAGTAATGTGTTTGGCTTTGGATAGCTACATTTCTGCACACCCACCTGCTACAAGGCCTGCAGCCCCTTCCCCTCAGTACTTCCCCAGTCTTAATTCAAGCATTCAATTCCTACCACATCCCTCATGCAATGATATGTCGTTTCATTTTTGAAACATTGTCTTCCTCTTGTGGCCTTCCAACTTTGAAATTTACTGTTCAATTTTGAATTAATTCATATATGAATTAAATGGAAAAGCAACAATTTATCTGGCGAGTTATTTGAATGTTCGGCCTACGTCCACCTGTCTGACAGACGGTATTCTAGTGTCTTGTAGCAGCAGCAGCAGCAGCTAGGTGCCCTGCTTGCCTACAGTAAATAGGATGTGTTCCATCCATGGAACACTGTGATAGTCATCATGCCATTCATAGAACACAATGCATGGATGTGTTCTATTCCTGGAACAATGGGACCACGTGTCACAATGGGACCACGTGTCACAATGGGCAGCCCACAGTCTGTAGCAGCTGCGCAGTAGTAGTCAGCTTCAGTCTGCTGAGGGAGCCTCAGCAGAAAGGTGGGCGATGCTCGCCAGGGAGATGGAAAAATAGCTTGCTCACTTCACTCCACACATCATTTCAGTATCTGCAGTTCCTCTGAGAATGGTGCACTCACTCTCTTAAGCGGTTTCCAAAGACAGATTGAATTGAAATCGGGATACACAAGTAGTGTTTTCAAAGCATGATTTGAATGCTTTTTTCAAATGTCGTTGCTCTGTAATTAGTTTTTCTTGGTCCAAGTTGCACATTTCCAATTCCTTAGCCTTGATTTAACTTGACCAACTCTTCTACTACTACTACTACTACTACTCTTATTCACCTCTATATGGGAGGCATTGCACTGTATTCAATCTGTCAGTAAAATAACGATTTATCTTGGCCTTTGCTGCTTGGTAGGTACAGGTGTGACAAGCTGCAGTAATGTGTTTGGCTTTGGATAGCTACATTTCTGCACACCCACCTGCTACAAGGCCAGCAGCCCCTTCCCCTCAGTACTTCCCCAGTCTTAATTCAAGCATTCAATTCCTACAACATCCCTCATGCAATGATATGTCGTTTCATTTTTGAAACATTGTCCCCCTCTTGTGGCCTTCCAACTTTGAAATTTACAGTTCAATTTTGAATTAATTCATATTTGGGCCCTATTGAATAATGAATGTTTTGAATTTTCTCGAAAAGTAAAGTAGTTGCAAACTCATCCTTTTAGACACTTGTTTGGGCTGTTGAGAGGAGTAAAAAACCATCAAAAATGTCAATCCTGCATGATTCTACCAAGAAATGTGATTCTTCATTCAAAACGCTGGTTTTTGCTATTGGGCTCTATTGAATAATGAATGTTTTGAATTTTCTCCAAAAGTAAAGTAGTTGCAAACTCATCCTTTTAGAGTCTTGGTTTGGGCTCATGAGAGGAGTAGAAAAACATGAAAAATTTCAGTCCTGCACGATTCTACCAAGAAATGTGAGTGTTCATTCAAACCGCTGGTTTTTGATATTTTGGGCCCTATTGAATAATGAATGTTTTGAATTTTCTCCAAAAGTAAAGTAGTTGCAAACTCATCCTTTAAGAAACTTGTTTGGGCTGTTGAGAGGAGTAAAAAACCATCAAAAATTTCAATCCTGCATGATTCTACCAAGAAATGTGATTCTTCATTCAAAACGCTGATTTTTGATATTGGGTTCTATTGAATAATGAATGTTTTGAATTTTCTCCAAAAGTAAAGTAGTTGCAAACTCATGCTTTTAGAGACTTGTTTGGGCTCATGAGAGGAGTAGAAAAACCATCAAAAATTTCAGTCCTGCATGATTCTACCAAGAAATGTGTGTTCATTCAAACCGCTGGTTTTTGATAGTTTGGGCCCTATTGAATAATGAATGTTTTGAATTTTCTCCAAAAGTAAAGTAGTTGCAAACTCATCCTTTTTGAAACTTGTTTGGGCTGTTGAGAGGAGTAAAAAACCATCAAAAATTTAAATCCTGCATGATTCTACCAAGAAATGTGATTCTTCATTCAAAACGCTGGTTTTTGCTATTGGGCTCTATTGAATAATGAATGTTTTGAATTTTCTCCAAAAGTAAAGTAGTTGCAAACTCATCCTTTTAGAGACTTGTTTGGGCTCATGAGAGGAGTAGAAAAACATCAAAAATTTCAGTCCTGCACGATTCTACCAAGAAATGTGAGTGTTCATTCAAACCGCTGGTTTTTGATAGTTTGGGCCCTATTGAATAATGAATGTTTTGAATTTTCTCCAAAAGTAAAGTAGTTGCAAGCTCATGCTTTTAGAGACTTGTTTGGGCTCATGAGAGGAGTAGAAAAACATCAAAAATTTCAGTCCTGCATGATTCTACCAAGAAATGTGATTCTTCATTCAAACCGCTGGTTTTTGATATTTTGGGCCCTATTGAATAATGAATGTTTTGAATTTTCTCCAAAAGTAAAGTAGTTGCAAACTCATCCTTTTAGAAAGTTGTTTGGGCTGTTTAGAGGAGTAAAAAACCATCAAAAATTTCAATCCTGCATGATTCTACCAAGAAATGTGATTCTTCATTCAAAACCTGATTTTTGCTATTGGGCTCTATTGAATAATGAATGTTTTGAATTTTCTCCAAAAGTAAAGTAGTTGCAAACTCATCCTTTTAGAGACTTGTTTGTGCTCATGAGAGGAGTAGAAAAACATCAAAAATTTCAGTCCTGCACGATTCTACCAAGAAATGTGAGTGTTCATTCAAACCGCTGGTTTTTGATAGTTTGGGCCCTATTGAATAATGAATGTTTTGAATTTTCTCCAAAAGTAAAGTAGTTGCAAACTCATCCTTTTAGAAACTTGTTTGGGCTGTTGAGAGGAGTAAAAAGCCATCAAAAATTTCAATCCTGCATGATTCTACCAAGAAATGTGATTCTTCATTCAAAACGCTGATTTTTGATATTGGGTTCTATTGAATAATGAATGTTTTGAATTTTCTCCAAAAGTAAAGTAGTTGCAAACTCATGCTTTTAGAGACTTGTTTGGGCTCATGAGAGGAGTAGAAAAACATCAAAAATTTCAGTCCTGCACGATTCTACCAAGAAATGTGTGTTCATTCAAACCGCTGGTTTTTGATATTTTGGGCCCTATTGAATAATGAATGTTTTGAATTTTCTCCAAAAGTAAAGTAGTTGCAAACTCATCCTTTTAGAAACTTGTTTGGGCTGTTGAGAGGAGTAAAATAGAATCAAAAATTTAAATCCTGCATGATTCTACTAAGAAATGTGATTCTTCATTCAAAACCTGATTTTTGCTATTGGGCTCTATTGAATAATGAATGTTTTGAATTTTCTCCAAAAGTAAAGTAGTTGCAAACTCATCCTTTTAGAGACTTGTTTGGGCTCATGAGAGGAGTAGAAAAACATCAAAAATTTCAGTCCTGCACGATTCTACCAAGAAATGTGAGTGTTCATTCAAACCGCTGGTTTTTGATAGTTTGGGCCCTATTGAATAATGAATGTTTTAAATTTTCTGCACGGCTCAGCAGGCAGTATCACACAGGAGAGGATTAGATACACGGCTCAGCAGACAGTATTACAGATATGCCCACACTGGTGAAACTTCCAGCCCCCCCCAATTATACTCAAGACTATGGGCTGTATAAGTCACTGTCCTCCTCAGACAGCCATAAAAGCAAAGGTGTCAGATTACCGGAGATCACTGGGGCTGTGAGTGAGGAGGCGGAGACAGAGCAGGAGGACGCTGGAGCAGGAAGCACAGGGCTGAGCCTGGAGTAAGCAGTACAGAGGAGCATAGATGAAAGTCACCCGCACTCACCACTCTCCATCCTCCGGCTCCAGTGAGCGCTTCTCTCCTCTGCTGACCACCTTCTCCTTTTCTTCAGCCTCTCCTCACAACACAGGACCCGTTATGCCACAAGTGGTCCTGTGATAGAGGGTAAGTGGAGCTCAGCAGATAGCACTGGGCTACAGTAAAATGGCGCCCAGCCACACCTACAGCAGTGAATGGTGCAGCCCACAGGGGCGTGCCCAGTTCTCTGCTACTGAGGCTGCAATGTGCGGTCGGAAGCCGACCGCAGTTTCCTATGTGCAGGGACGGCCATATTTGCAGACTGTATGAGTCCTCCACAGATCTGCAAATCAAGATGTCAGCGCCCAGTGGCTACATGAAAACATTATTACAAACAAACCATAAATCCTGGTTAGTACAACATTTGCTGAAACAACATGTTTTGTAACTTACTATTTTTTTGCAAATTATATAAAATTGCGGCACCTTCCCTTTAAGAGATTGAGTGCACCATTCTCAGAGGAACTGCAGATACTGAAATGATGCGTGGAGTGAAGTGAGAAAGCTCTTTTTCCATCTCCCTGGCGAGAATCGCCCACCTGTCTGCTGAGGCTCCCTCAGCAGACTGAAGCTGACTACTACTGCGCAGCTGCTACATACTGTGGGCTGCCCATTGTGACACGTGGTCCCATTGTGACACGTGGTCCCAGTCTTCCAGGAATAGAACACATCCAAGCATTGTGTTCTTTGAATGGCATGATTCCTATCACAGTGTTCCATGGATGGAACACATCCTATTTACTGCAGGCAAGCAGCGCACCTAGCTGCTGCTGCTGCTGCTACTGCTACAAGCCACTAGAATACCGTCTGTCAGACAGGTGGACGTAGGCCGAACATTCAAATAACTCGCCAGATAAATCGTTGCTTTTCCATTTAATTCATATATGAATTAATTCAAAATTGAACAGTAAATTTCAAAGTTGGAAGACCACAAGAGGGGGACAATGTTTCAAAAATGAAACGACATATCATTGCATGATGGATGTGGTAGGAATTGAATGCTTGAATTAAGACTGGGGAAGTACTGAGGGGAAGGGGCTGCAGGCCTTGTAGAAGGTGGGTGTGCAGAAATGTAGCTATCCAAAGACAAACACATTACTGCAGCTTGTCACACCTGTACCTACCAAGCAGCAAAGGCCAAGATAGATCGTTATTTTACTGACAGATTGAATACAGTGCAATGCCTCCCATATAGAGGTAAATAAGACTAGTAGTAGTAGTAGTAGTAGAAGAGTTGGTCAAGTTAAATCAAGGCTAAGGAATTGGAAATGTGCAACTTGGACCAAGAAAAACTTATTACAGAGCAACGACATTTGAAAAAAGCATTCAAATCATGCTTTGAAAACACTACTTGTGTATCCCGACTTCAATTCAATCTGTCTTTGGAAACCGCTTAAGAGATTGAGTGCACCATTCTCAGAGGAACTGCAGATACTGAAATGATGCGTGGAGTGAAGTGAGCAAGCTCTTTTTCCATCTCCCTGGCGAGCATCGCCCACCTGTCTGCTGAGGCTCCCTCAGCAGACTGAAGCTGACTACTACTGCGCAGCTGCTACAGACTGTGGGCTGCCCATTGTGACACGTGGTCCCATTGTGACACGTGGTCCCATTGTTCCAGGAATAGAACACCTCCAAGCATTGTGTTCTATGAATGGCATGATTCCTATCACAGTGTTCCTTGGATGGAACACATCCTATTTACTGCAGGCAAGCAGCGCACCTAGCTGCTGCTGCTGCTGCTGCTACAAGCCACTAGAATACCGTCTGTCAGACAGGTGGACGTAGGCCGAACATTCAAATAACTCGCCAGATAAATCGTTGCTTTTCCATTTAATTCATATATGAATTAATTCAAAATTGAACAGTAAATTTCAAAGTTGGAAGGCCACAAGAGGGGGACAATGTTTCAAAAATGAAACGACATATCATTGCATGATGGATGTGGTAGGAATTGAATGCTTGAATTAAGACTGGGGAAGTACTGAGGGGAAGGGGCTGCAGGCCTTGTAGCAGGTGGGTGTGCAGAAATGTAGCTATCCAAAGCCAAACACATTACTGCAGCTTGTCACACCTGTACCTACCAAGCAGCAAAGGCCAAGATAGATCATTATTTTACTGACAGATTGAATACAGTGCAATGCCTCCCATATAGAGGTGAATAAGAGTAGTAGTAGTAGTAGTAGTAGTAGTAGTAGTAGTAGTAGTAGTAGTAGTAGTAGTAGTGGTAGTAGTGGAAGAGTTGGTCAAGTTAAATCAAGGCTAAGGAATTGGAAATGTGCAACTTGGACCAAGAAAAACTAATTACAGAGCAACGACATTTGAAAAAAGCATTCAAATCATGCTTTGAAAACACTACTTGTGTATCCCGATTTCAATTCAATCTGTCTTTGGAAACCGCTTAAGAGAGTATGCACCATTCTCAGAGGTACTGCAGATACGGAAATGATGCGTGGAGTGAAGTGAGCAAGCTCTTTTTCCATCTCCCTGGCGAGCATCGCCCACCTGTCTGCTGAGGCTCCCTCAGCAGACTGAAGCTGACTACTACTGCGCAGCTGCTACAGACTGTGGGCTGCCCATTGTGACACGTGGTCCCATTGTGACACGTGGTCCCATTGTTCCAGGAATAGAACACATCCAAGCATTGTGTTCTATGAATGGCATGATTCCTATCACAGTGTTCCATGGATGGAACACATCCTATTTACTGCAGGCAAGCATCGCACCTAGCTGCTGCTGCTGCTGCTGCTGCTGCTGCTGCTGCTACAAGCCACTAGAATACCGTCTGTCAGACAGGTGGATGTAGGCCGAACATTCAAATAACTCGCCAGATAAATCGTTGCTTTTCCATTTAATTCATATATGAATTAATTCAAAATTGAACAGTAAATTTCAAAGTTGGAAGGCCACAAGAGGGGGACACCACGAACACCTCTGCCAAGCTGCCCCCGGCCCGTACGGCTCGTGTGAGAACCATCACCGCTGCTGTGTGCTGGGAATGCCTCAAGCAACCGATTTACCAGAGTTGCTTGTTTATTAGCCAATATTAGGTCAAGGTTCTCCTGTGGCATGATGTTTTGTAATTTGCCTTTATAGCGTGGATCCAGGATGCTGGCCAACCAGTAGTCGTCATCGTTCATCATTTTGGCAATGCAGGGGTCCCTTTTTAGGATCCGCAAGGCATAATCTGACATGTGGGCCAATGTTCCCGGTGTCAATGATGCACTGCGAATGCTGGGTGGAGGAGCACTTTCTGGCAAATCCACATCCCTCCAGTCACGCACAAACCCTGTACCAGACCTTGCCACGCCAACATTTTCACTTGCCCCACGAGATGCATCCTCCTCCCCTAAGTAATCATCCCCATCATCCTCCTCCTCCTCTTCTTCCTCCACCTCGTCCAGGAGAGGTCCCTGAGCAGACAATGGCTGAATGTCATCAAGGATTCCCTCCTCCTCTTCCTCCTCATCAACATTGGCTGCAGACGCCTGCTCCTTAAGGTGCATCAAAGTTTGCATGAGCAGACGCATAAGTGGGATGCTCATGCTTAGGATGGCGTCGTCTGCGCTTACCAGCCGTGTGCATTCCTCAAAACACTGAAGGACTTTACAAAGGTCTTTCAGTTTCAACCACTGCACGCCTGTCAACTCCATGTCTGCTCTCAAAGTGCCTGGCCGTGTATCCTCCCACAAATGCATTATGGCCTGCCTCTGCTCGCACAGCCGCTCCACCATGTGCAGGGTGGAGTTCCACCTTGTTGCAATGTCGATAATGAGGTGGTGGTTGGGAAGGTGGAGCAATCGCTGCAGCTTCTGCATACGAACCGAGTGTACAGGCGACCGGCGGATGTGCGCGCACAGTCTTCGCACCTTCTGGAGCAGGGCTGTTAACTCCGGATAATTTTTGAGGAAGCACTGCACCACCAGGTTCAAGGTGTGAGCCAAGCAAGGTATGTGGCTGAGTTTTGAAAGGGCTATGGCTGCCACAAAATTACGGCCGTTATCACTAACTACCTTGCCTGCCTCAAGATGTACACTGCCCAGCCATGACTCAGTTTGTCGCTTCAAGTACTCGGCCAGCACCTCGGCGGTGTGTCTGTCGCCCAAACACATCATCTGCAACACAGCCTGCTGACGCTTTCCACTAGCTGCTCGATAGGGGGACACATCGTTTGCAACAGTGGCAGCTGCAGATGGAGTGCTCGTACAACTGCGCTCTGTGGACGAGCTTTCGCTTCTGGAGGAGGAGGAGGAGGAGGAGGAGGGTCGAACGCCTACAGCCAACTGTTTCCTATACCGTGGGCTAGGCAGCACTGTCCCACCACCGCTGTCCCCTGTGGACCCTGCATCCACCACATTAACCCAGTGCGCAGTGATGGACACGTAACGGCCCTGGCCATGCCGACTGGACCATGCATCAGTTGTGAGGTGCACCTTTCCGCTCACTGACTGCTTGAGTGCATGGACAATGCGGTCTTTCACATGATGGTGGAGGGCTGGGATGGCTTTGCGAGAGAAGAAGTGGCGACTGGGTAGGTCATAGCGTGGTACTGCATAGGCCATGAGTTCGCGGAAAGCTGTGCTTTCCACCAACCGAAAGGGCATCATCTCAAACGAGATTAGTTTGGCAATGTGGGCGTTCAAACCCAGTGTACGCGGATGAGAGACTGAGTACTTTCTTGACCTACTCATAGTGTCTGGGAGGGTGAGCTGGACTTGAGAGCTGCATATGGTGGAAGTAGCGGTGGACAGGGCGGACTGAGGGAGGGTTGATGATGGTGATGGAGTTGGTGTTCTTTCTGATGGCCTAGAATCAGTCTTTCGTTGATATAACTGTTACGGTTCTAAGTAGGAACCAGAGAGTGGACCCTCTGGGTCGTGGCTCCAGAGCCCCCGAGGGCGAGCGGCCCAGGTGATGACCACCCCCTATACAGGGAGTGTTAGGGGCAGGCCCAAGGGGGGTGAGACCACGACAGCCGGAACCAAAGGGACGACCCAGGGAGTGTACAGAGGGAAAGGCCAAAGGATACTGACTAGAGTAGACCCGGAGCAGGAGGAAACAGAACGTAGGGAACCAGGACCGATCAGGATGGAGCCAGGGCAGGAACGCTGGAAGAAAGAAGGAAGGAAGGTTAGGGGCAACTGACCTAGGGGTACAGACGGAACCCTAGCTAAGGGGCTACCGATGACAGCAGCAGGGAAGGACCCGGCGAGGGTCAGGCACAGAGACAGCAGAGGGAGCTGAGAGGGGGTCCAGATGGGGCTATGGAGCGGAGAGCAGAGCGCAGACTAGGAGAGAGGGGGGACCTGAGAGTCGGGGCGACGCTGCGCAGGAACGCTAAGCGCCACAGAGAAAGACAAACAGGCGTCTTACCATTCAAGACGCGAGACAGAAATACCCGGTGGGCGCCGCCATGTTGGGGAGGAGCCACCGGGTCACGTGCTCCCAGGATGCCCCGCGGTCAGAAACGAGCAAGTGCGCATGTGCGTGCCTCTGACGCGCCGTGACCCTGCAAAGCCAGACAGGGCACGGCGCGAGGATGAAGGAGGGATGCACCGGGAGGAGGGGGACCCCAGGTGAGCATCGGGGCATGTAATAGTACCCCCTCTCTTACTCCTTCTTCAGGCGGGATAGAAACCTTCTCATGATATGAGGAGCATTGATGTTCTCCCGGGGCTCCCATGACCTTTCCTCAGGACCGAATCCTTCCCAATCTACCAGAAAGAAGGTTCTACCTTGGACGGTCCTCTTTGCCAGGATGTCCCTGACATCAAAGACGTCCCCAGCGGAGCTAGGTTGCGGAGCGTGGGACGAGGCTGGCTGAAAGCGATTAAACACTGTGGGTTTGAGAAGCGAGACATGGAAAGTGTTGGGGATCCGCAGAGAGGCAGGCAATTTTAGTTTATAGGTTACATCATTGATGCGAGCCAAAACCTCAAAGGGGCCAACGTAACGTGGACCTAACTTATAAGAGGGGATTTTAAGTCGGAGGAAGCGCGAGGACAGCCAGACCTTATCGCCTGGATGATAAGGAGGGGTGTCCAGGCGCCTCTTGTCGGCGTATCTTTTCATCCGATCGCTAGCTCTCTCAAGGGACCTTTTAGTTTCCTCCCAAATTTTAGAGAATTCTGAGGACAAGGAGTCCGCCGCCGGCACGCCCGAGGTGGGGGACACGGGAAGGGGAATGCCCGGATGCTGCCCAAAACCTACGAAAAAGGGAGATTTGGAAGAGGACTCGTTGGGGTGATTGTTGTGAGCAAATTCCGCCCAGGGAAGCAGTGAGACCCAGTTACTTTGGTGTGCATTAGAAAAATGTCGAAGATAAGTGGTTAACACCTGATTGATCCGCTCCACTTGGCCATTGGATTGTGGATGATAGGCGGAGGAGAAATCCAGGACTACCCCCATTGAGCTAGAGAGAGCTCTCCAGAAACGAGAGGTGAATTGAACACCACGGTCAGACACGATGTGCTGGGGAAAACCATGAAGTCGGAAATCATGATGCACGAAGATCTTCGCCAACTCGGGCGCAGAAGGCAGACCAGGTAGCGGGATGAAATGAGCCATTTTGGAAAAACGGTCTACCACCACCAAAATGACAGAGCAGGCGGAAGATGGAGGTAGATCCGTGACGAAATCCATGGCGATGTGACTCCAGGGAACTGATGGAACCGGCAAAGGATGTAAGAGACCAGAGGGTAGCTGTCGTGGAATCTTATTCCAGGCGCAGGATGAGCAAGAAGCGGTAAATTCCAGGACGTCCTGGCGGAGTGAAGGCCACCAATAATGGCGGGAGATGAGGGATAGAGTCCTCTTGGCTCCGACATGCCCGGCGAACTTAGAAGAGTGTCCCCAGTGCAGAACCCTTACTCTGTCATGGTCCAATACCAAGGTCTTGCCTGGTGGTGGGTTGACCAAACTTAGAGGGGCTAGGGTGACGATTTTTGCTGGATCGATGATGTGAGCGGGGCTCTCCTCTTTATCGGTCGGGAGAAATGATCTTGATAGGGCATCAGCTATGATGTTCTTATTACCCGGACGAAAGCGGAGCTCGAAATCAAAGCGTCCAAAAAATAGGGACCATCGGGCTTGCCGGGGATTGAGCCTTTGGGCAGACTGAACATAGGCCAAATTCTTGTGGTCGGTAAATATCGTAAAGGGATGGACAGCTCCTTCGAGAAGGTAACGCCATTCCTCTAAAGCCAGTTTGATTGCCAGTAGTTCCTTGTCCCCAATGGAGTAATTGCGTTCGGGGGGAGAAAAGGCTTTAGAAAAGAACCCACAGGTGACAGTCCGGCCAGAGGAGGTTCTTTGCAGGAGAACCGCCCCCGCTCCCACGGAGGATGCGTCGACCTCGAGAATGAAGGGTCTCTCGGCATCAGGACGGTGGAGAACGGGGGCTGTAGCGAATTCTCTCTTCAGAGTTTGAAAGGCGTCTTCTGCCTCGGGAGGCCAGAGGCGGGGATTGGCTCCTTTGCGCACGAGAGCAGAGATGGGCTTGGTTATGGTGGAAAAATGAGGAACGAATTGCCTATAATAGTTAGCAAAGCCGAGAAAGCGTTGAATGGCTTTGAGACCAAGGGGACTGGGGCCAGGCCAGGATCGTGGACACTTTCTCGGGATCCATCCTCAACCCAGACTTCGAAACGATATACCCAAGGAACGGCAGAGACGGTTGTTCGAAGGCGCATTTCTCCAACTTGGCAAATAGGTGGTTCTCTCTTAGACGCTGCAACACTTGCCGTACATCTCGTCGATGGGTGGAGAGATCTGGAGAGAAGACAAGAATGTCGTCAAGATAAACCACGACACAGGAGTAAAGGAGATCCCGAAAAATATCGTTAACGAGCTCCTGGAATACCGCTGGTGCGTTACAGAGGCCAAACGGCATCACCAGGTATTCATAGTGACCGTCACGGGTGTTGAATGCGGTCTTCCACTCATCCCCAGCGCAAATTCGGACCAAGTTATAGGCTCCTCAAAGATCAAGTTTGGTAAATATGTGCGCCCCTCTCAGCCGATCAAAGAGTTCGGGGATGAGGGGTAACGGGTACTTGTTCTTAATCGTGATGCTGTTCAGACCTCTGTAATCAATGCACGGGCGGAGCGACCCGTCCTTCTTCTTGACAAAAAAGAAGCCTGCGCCCGCAGGGGAGGAAGACTTCCGTATGAAACCCTTGGCTAAGTTCTCTTGAACGTATTCCGACATGGCTTGCGTCTCTGCCGGCGAGAGCGGATAAATCCTACCCCGCGGAGGGGTGGCTCCAGGGACGAGCTCGATGGGGCAATCATAGGGTCGGTGAGGCGGAAGGTTCTCGGACTCCCTCTTGTCAAAAACATCCGAAAAAGAGCTGTAAGCAACGGGCAACCCGGAGGTTAAGGAGGGGGAAGGAGAACCACCCACGGGACGCACCGGCAGCAGACACCCAGACCTACAGGACTCCCCCCAGCGCAGGATATTACCCTTATGCCAGTCTAAGGTAGGGCCGTGGGCTCGTAGCCAGGGAAGGCCTAAAAGGATAGGGTGAGAGATGCTCGCTAGGACATAAAAAGCAATCCTCTCCTTGTGTAGGGCCCCTACCTGGAGTTCTACCTCATGGGTGACCAAGGTAATGGTCTCTTGGAGAGGTTTACCGTCCACGGAAGCAAGGATCCGTGGAGTTTCTAAGGTCTTGACCGGGACCGAAAATTTAAGAACCTCTTTGAGCCTAATAAAATTTCCCGCTGCGCCGGAATCCACATAGGCTGCCAGAGAAAAATGTTTTCCACCAACGTGCAACAAGACAGACAGAGTGAGGGGTAGAGAGGTATCATACACACCTAGGGAGGCCTCTCTTACCTGACCTAGGCGGAGGAGTTTTCTGGACGTTCCGGGCAGGTACGGACCAGATGGGAGTCACTACCACAGTAGAAGCAGAGACCGTGAGTGCGTCTTTCCTCCCGGCGTTGTCCAGATACCTTAAGCCGGTCTACTTGCATGGGTTCAGGCATGGAAGCAGAAGCGGATATTCCGGGCCGGAGACAGGGTAGACCGCGGATGGTTGGGGAAGCACGGGGAAGTCTCCTCTCGCGAGCACGTTCCTGGAACCTAAGGTCGATACGTGTGGCTAGCGAAATGAGATCTTCTAAAGCAGTGGGAGTATCCCGCCCAGCTAACTCATCCTTAATTCGACCCGCGAGGCCTCGCCAAAAGGCCCCTACCAAGGCCTCGTTATTCCATCCCAAATCAGAAGACAAGGTTCGGAATCGGATGGCATACTGACCCACGGTTTGGGACCCTTGGTGGAGGTTAAATAAAGATTCCGTAGTAGAGGCCAGGCGACCCGGCTCGTCGAACACTCGACGAAACGTCTCGAAGAAAGTACTTAGCTGGGAGACTACCGGATCATCACGTTCCCAGAGGGGGTTAACCCACGCTAAAGCGTCTCCCTCAAGATGGGAGACAACAAAAGCCACCTTAGCCCGCTCAGTGGGATATTGCAGGGGCAGGAGCTCGAAATGGAGGCGGCATTGATTCAGGAAACCTCGGCACAGCTTGGGATCCCCGTTATAGCGGGGCGGCTTAGCTAAACGGGGTGGCGGGTGAGGCGCCTGGGCTGGAACGGGGCTGCAGCAGCCGACTGTAAGGAGAGTAGGCGGTCATCTATGGAGGCCATATAACTGAGTATATGGGTCTGGGTATCTCTTTGCTGGGCCAGTTCCTGCTGCAGTCCAGCCAGTTGGGAGGCATTCCCAGGGTCAGAGGACTGGAGCCCGGAAAGACGAGAATCCATGGATTTCATGAAAGCCACGATACGAGTTTGATTCTCCCGCAAAAACAGCAACTCCTTTTGAGCCGCAGCGGCTCCAGCGGGGTCCATGGCCTGTTTGTTCTGTTACGGTTCTAAGTAGGAACCAGAGAGTGGACCCTCTGGGTCGTGGCTCCAGAGCCGCCGAGGGCGAGCGGCCCAGGTGATGACCACCCCCTATACAGGGAGTGTTAGGGGCAGGCCCAAGGGGGGTGAGACCACGAAATCCGGAACCAAAGGGACGACCCAGGGAGTGTACAGAGGGAAAGGCCAAAGGATACTGACTAGAGTAGACCCGGAGCAGGAGGAAACAGAACGTAGGGAACCAGGACCGATCAGGATTGAGCCAGGGCAGGAACGCTGGAAGAAAGAAGGAAGGAAGGTTAGGGGGAACTGACCTAGGGGTACAGACGGAACCCTAGCTAAGGGGCTACCGATGACAGCAGCAGGGAAGGACCCGGCGAGGGTCAGGCACAGAGGCAGCAGAGGGAGCTGAGCGGGGGTCCAGATGGGGCTATGGAGCGGAGAGCAGAGCGCAGACTAGGAGAGAGGGGGGACCTGAGAGTCGGGGCGACGCTGCGCAGGAACGCTAAGCGCCACAGAGAAAGACAAACAGGCGTCTTACCATTCAAGACGCCAGACAGAAATACCCGGTGGGCGCCGCCATGTTGGGGAGGAGCCACCGGGTCACGTGCTCCCAGGATGCCCCGCGGTCAGAAACGAGCGAGTGCGCATGTGCGTGCCTCTGACGCGCCGTGACCCTGAAAAGCCAGACAGGGCACGGCGCGAGGATGAAGGAGGGATGCACCGGGAGGAGGGGGACCCCAGGTGAGCATCGGGGCACGTAATAATAACAGTGGGATTCCCTGACTGCTGTGGCCTTGCAACGACACCTCAACATTTGCTGCTGTGCTAACCGGTGGGCTTACAGTGGGGGAAACAATGTAGCGTTGCTGACTACCTTCGTTGTGATCAGTTGCACATGTGGCACTTGAGGTTTGGTGTTGTGTCCACGCTTGCAAGTGCATGCTGGTTAAATGTCTAAGCATGCAACTGGTATTCAAATTTTTCAGATTTTTCCCTCGGCTAAAGGTCTTTGCGCACTTCTTACAGATAACCTTGGCCTGATCATGAGGATTTTGTTCAAAAAAGTGCCACACTGCACTCTTCCTACTTTGGCAGACATTTTGCGGCCTAGCACGCTGTGATCTTTTGACCCTCTGGACAAGCTGTCCAGCAACTCTTTTGATGTTTGGAACCTGTCTTTGGAGTGCTCCGGGCCTGCCAGATAACAGCTGTTGCGATGTCGATGTCTGCTGTGGATGGTCCTCATCTGAGCTATTGGAAGCAGCACGCTCTTCCCCCAATGGATGCCAATCTGGGTCAACAACTGGGTCATCCATCACCTCCTCTTCTATGTCATGTGCACCTTTCTCTGTGTCACCGTGTATGGTGGTATAGTGTGCGGGAAGGGGCACCTGAGTCTCATCAGGGTCAAAATCTGGCTCTGTACACTGCGAGGACAATGTAGTGCTCTGAGTGAATGTACCAGCAGAATCATCCATCAGCGGCTGTGCATCAGTGCACTCCATGTCAGATTCATCTTGGCCTGGGTAATTCACCATTTGACCTGATAATCCAGGCATGGTATGTGAAAACAGCTCCATGGAGTAATCAGTAGTATGGCCTGCGTCATCCTTCAATCTTGGTTGGGGTGAAGGACACAAGGAAAGGTGTGGTTCATGAACATGAGCCTCCAATGACGACTCAGTGCTTTTACTTTTTACAACTGAAGAAGAGGAGGTGATAGAGCTGGAGGCTGAGTCAGCAATGTAAGACAAAACTTTTTCCTGATGCTCTGCCTTTAAAAGCGGTTTGCCAACTCCTAGAAAACTAAGCGTTCGAGGCCTTATGTAGCCAGACGATGACGCAGGGTCAGCACCTCCTGCATTCGGTCCTATTTTGCTCTTGCCACTACCATCAGATCCACCACCAACACCATCATTACCAGCTGCCAACCCCCACCCAATTCCACGGCCTCTTCCACCAGCCTTCCTCATTTTTGGTAGAAATGTAGACAAAATCCAACAAACTATATAGTAATGTAAAACAAGGTACAAGGTGTCTCTAGGACAGGGGAGATTTAGAATTTCTGCACACACTTGTGGACAGTGGACACTTTTGGATTGTGTGAGGCCCACTGATATCTGAGCGCTATGTGACACGCTCGATGGCACAGCTGCCTGTGACCAAAGTGACGAGAGGATAATGGAGATTTTGAATCTCTGCGTACACTTTTGGACACTGGACACTTGTGGATTGTGTGAGGCCCACTGATATCTGAGCGCTATGTGACATGCTCGATGGCACAGCTGCCTGTGACCAAAGTGACGAGAGGATAATGGAGATTTTGAATCTCTGCGTACACTTTTGGACACTGGACACTTGTGGATTGTGTGAGGCCCACTGATATCTGAGCGCTATGTGACACGCTCGATGGCACAGCTGCCTGTGACCAAAGTGACGAGAGGATAATGGAGATTTTGAATCTCTGCGTACACTTTTGGACACTGGACACTTGTAGATTGTGTGAGGCCCACTGATATCTGAGCGCTATGTGACACGCTCGATGGCACAGCTGCCTGTGACCAAGGTGACGAGAGGATAATGGAGATTTTGAATCTCTGCGTACACTTTTGGACACTGGACACTTGTGGATTGTGTGAGGCCCACTGATATCTGAGCGCTATGTGACACGCTCGATGGCACAGCTGCCTGTGACCAAAGTGACGAGAGGATAATGGAGATTTTGAATCTCTGCGTACACTTTTGGACACTGGACACTTGTGGATTGTGTGAGGCCCACTGATATCTGAGCGCTATGTGACACGCTCGATGGCACAGCTGCCTGTGACCAAAGTGACGAGAGGATAATGGAGATTTTGAATCTCTGCGTACACTTTTGGACACTGGACACTTGTAGATTGTGTGAGGCCCACTGATATCTGAGCGCTATGTGACACGCTCGATGGCACAGCTGCCTGTGACCAAAGTGACGAGAGGATAATGGAGATTTTGAATCTCTGCGTACACTTTTGGACACTGGACACTTGTGGATTGTGTGAGGCCCACTGATATCTGAGCGCTATGTGACACGCTCGATGGCACAGCTGCCTGTGACCAAAGTGACGAGAGGATAATGGAGATTTTGAATCTCTGCGTACACTTTTGGACACTGGACACTTGTAGATTGTGTGAGGCCCACTGATATCTGAGCGCTATGTGACACGCTCGATGGCACAGCTGCCTGTGACCAAAGTGACGAGAGGATAATGGAGATTTTGAATCTCTGCGTACACTTTTGGACACTGGACACTTGTGGATTGTGTGAGGCCCACTGATATCTGAGCGCTATGTGACACGCTCGATGGCACAGCTGCCTGTGACCAAAGTGACGAGAGGATAATGGAGATTTTGAATCTCTGCGTACACTTTTGGACACTGGACACTTGTGGATTGTGTGAGGCCCACTGATATCTGAGCGCTATGTGACACGCTCGATGGCACAGCTGTGACAAAAGTGACTAGAGGATAAGGGAGATTGGATTGCTTTTAAAAAAGCAGTTTGCAGAGCAGTGGGTAAACAGCAATGCCAGCGTGTCAGGAAGCCTTAAAAGGCAGCCCAACAACCAATACCACTGATACACCACAATATAGCCTCCCCTTGCACTGCACACACAGTGACTTGTGTGTTGTGCAGGCCAAATCGCTAGCAGCAGAAGCATTTTTTTGTCTTCTTCCCTGCCTAACGCTCTCCCTACAGAATCAGCAGCAACCTCTCCCTATACTAAGATCGGCAGAAGTAAGATGGCGGTCGGCGTGCACGCCCTTTTATACCCCCTGTGACGCCCACCAAAGCAAGCCAATCACTTGCATGCCCTTCTGAAAGATGGTGGTGACCCGTGCCTAGGTCATCACGTTGCCCACAGTGTCCGTGGATCCTGATTGGCTGAAAAAGAGCGCAAAACAAACTTTTGAAACGCGACTTTGGCGCGTAAGTCGCCGACCTCGTGGCCGACCTCATCCTAGGGTCGGGTTTCGTTTCATGAAACCCGACTTTGCCAAAAGTCGGCGACTTTTGAATTTTTTCGACCCGTTTCGCTCAACTCTAGTTACAAGGTCACTAAACTTCAGGATAGCAAATTTCCAATGGATGAGAGATGATCTTGGTGGAATTAACTGGGACGATATCCTGAGACATAAAAATACACAAAGAAAATGGGAGACGTTTATTAGCATCCTGAATAGGACCTGTGCACAATATATACCGTATGGGAATAAACATGCGAGAAATAGGAAGAAACCACTATGGCTAAATAGAGCTGTAAGGGGCGCAATAAGGGACAAAAATAAAGCATTTAGCGAATTAAAGCAAATAGGTAGTGATGAAGTATTAACTAAATACAGAAGATTAAATAAATTCTGTAAAAAGCAAATCAAGACAGCAAAGATTGAGACAGAGAGACTCATTGCCAGAGAAAGTAAAAATAATCCCAAAATATTCTTTAACTACATAAATAGTAAGAAACTTAAAAATGATAGTGTTGGCCCCCTTAAAAATAGTCTGGGTGAAATGGTGGATGAGGATGAGGAAAAAGCCAATATGCTAAATGACTTTTTTTCAACAGTGTTTACACAAGAAAATCCCATGACGGATAACATGATCAGGGATAAAAATTCTCTGTTAAATGTCACCTGCTTAACCCAGCAGGAAGTACGGCGGCGTCTAAAAATCACTAAAATTGACAAATCCCCGGGCCCGGATGGGATACACCTCCGAGTACTGCAGGAATTAAGCACAGTCATAGACCATTATTTTTAATCTTTAAAGATTCCATAATAACAGGGTCTGTACCACAGGACTGGCGTATAGCAAATGTGGTGCCAATATTCAAAAAGGGGACAAAAACTGAACTTGGAAATTATAGGCCAGTAAGTTTAACCTCAACTGTGGGTAAAATCATGGAGGGTTTTCTAAAAGATACTATACTGGAGTATCTGGAGAAGAATAACCTCATGACCCAATATCAACATGGGTTTACAAGGGACAGTTCCTGTCAGACTAATCTGATAAGCTTTTATGAAGAGGTAAGTTCCGGACTGGACCAAGGGAATGCAGTGGATGTGGTGTACATGGACTTTTCAAAAGCTTTTGATACGGTGCCACACAAAAGGTTGATACATAAAATGAGAACAATGGGGATAGGGGAAAATATGTGTAGGTGGTTTAAGAGCTGGCTCAGGGATAGGAAACAAAGGGTGGTTATTAATGGAGCACACTCAGACTGGGTTAGCAGTGGGGTACCACAGGGGTCAGTTTTGGGCCCGCTTCTTTTTAACATATTTATTAATGACCTTGTAGGGGGCATAGAGAGTAGAATTTCAATATTTGCAGATGACACTAAACTCTGCAGGGTAATCAATACAGAGGAGGACAATTTTATATTACAGGAGGATTTATGTAAACTAGAAGCTTGGGCTGATAAATGGCAAATGAGCTTTAATGGGGATAAATGTAAGGTCATGCACTTGGGTAGAACGAGCAAGATGTATAATTATGTGCTTAATTGTAAAACTCTGGGCAAAACAATCACTGAAAAAGACCTGGGTGTATGGGTGGACGACAAACTCACATTTAGCGGCCAGTGTCAGGCAGCTGCTGCAAAGGTAAATAAAATAATGGGATGCATTAAAAGAGGCATAGATGCTCATGAGGAGAACATAATTTTACCTCTATATAAGTCACTAGTGCGACCACACTTAGAATACTGTGTACAGTTCTGGTCTCCGGTATATAAGAAAGACATAGCTGAACTGGAGCGGGTGCAGAGAAGAGCGACCAAGGTTATTAGGGAACTAGGGGGTCTGCAATACCAAGACAGGTTATTACATTTGGGGTTATTTAGTTTGGAGAATCGAAGGCTTAGGGGTGATCTTATTACAATGTATAAATATATGCGGGGACAAACCAAGAGCTTTCTAATGATCTTTTTACTCTTAGACCTGTGACGGGGACAAGGGGGCATCCTCTACGTCTGGAGGAAAGAAGGTTTAAGCATACTCACAGACACGGATTCTTTACTGTAAGAGCAGTGAGACTATGGAACTCTCTGCCATATGATGTAATGAGTGATTCCCTACTAAAATTTAAGAATGGACTGGATGCCTTTCTTGAAAAGTATAATATTACAGGGTATATACACTAGTTTCCTTAATATTGCGTTGATCCAGGGAGCAAGTCTGATTGCCGTATGTGGAGTCAGGAAGGAATTTTTTTCCCCAATGTGAAGCTTACTTGTTGCCACATGGGTTTTTTTTTGCCTTCCTCTGGATCAACATGTTAGGGCAAGTTAGGATAGGATATGGGTTGAACTAGATGGACTTAAAGTCTCCCTTCAACCTTAATAACTATGTTACTATGTTACTATGTTACATGCATGCAACATGCATACTACATATATACTATATACACTACATGTAACATACATACTACATACATGCTACATTCATGCTACATACATACAACATATATACTACATGCATGCAACATGCATACTACATACCGTATATACTCGAATATAAACCGAGATTTTCAGCCCGTTTTTTTGGGCTCAAAGTCCCCCTCTCGGCTTATATTCGAGTCATATACACCGGGGGGTCAGAGGGGGAGGGGGGCGGGGGTGTCAGGTCATACTTACCCGTCCTGACGCTGTGTCTTGAGCCCCCAGCTTCTCCCCGTGCTCTCTCTTCCTGCCTTCAGCGGTCACGTGGTGCCGCTCATTAAAACTCATGAATATGCGCATATTAATGAGCGGCACCACTTGACCGCTGAAGGCAGGAAGAGAGAGCGCGGAGAAGCTGGGGGCTCAAGACACAGCGTCAGGACGGGTAAGTATAGCGATACTCACCTGTCCTGTGTCCATCGCTGCTTGCTGCTGTCTGTCATCGGTCAGTGACTTGAGACAGCAGAGGGCGCGGTGACGTGATTAGTGCGCACCGCGCCCCCTGCAGTCTGGACGTCACTGACTGATGACGTGGCAGATAGCGGTGAGCAGCCATGGACGCAGGACAGGTGAGAATCTGACACCCAGCGACGGAGAGGTGAGTATGTCATTTTTTTTATTTTTACATGCTGCAGCAGTGGCAGCATATGGGGGAATAATCTTAAGGAGCTTCTAATGGGGGCAGTATATGGGGGAACAGTATGGAGCTTCTAATGGGGGCAGTATATGGGGGTACAATATGGAGCTTCTAATGGGGGCAGCATATGGGGGAACAATATGGAGCTTCTAATGGGGGCAGTATATGGGGGAACAATATGGAGCTTCTAATGGGGGCAGCATATGGGGGAACAATATGGAGCTTCTAATGGGGGCAGCATATGGGGGAACAATATGGAGCTTCTAATGGGGGCAGTATATGGGGGAACAATATGTAGCTTCTAATGGGGGCAGTATATGGGGGAACAATATGGAGCTTCTAATGGGGGCAGTATATAGGGGAACAATATGGAGCTTCTAATGGGGGCAGCATATGGGGGAACAATCTATGGAGCTTCTTATGGGGGCAGTATATGGGGGAATAATCTATGGAGCTTCTTATGGGGGAATAATCTATGGAGCATTTCCCACCCTAGGCTTATACTCGAGTCAATAAGTTTTCCCAGTTTTTTGTGGCAAAATTAGGGGGGTCGGCTTATACTCGGGTCGGCTTATACTCGAGTATATACGGTATATACTATATATACTACATGTAACATACATACTACATACATGCACTACATGCATGCAACATACATACTACATACCACATGCATGCAACATGCATACTACATATATACTGCATATATACTACATGCATGCAACATACATACAGTGGGGAAAAAAAGTATTTAGTCAGTCAGCAATAGTGCAAGTTCCACCACTTAAAAAGATGAGAGGCATCTGTAATTTACATCATAGGTAGACCTCAACTATGGGAGACAAACTGAGAAAAAAAAATCCAGAAAATCACATTGTCTGTTTTTTTTTCATTTTATTTGCATATTATGGTGGAAAATAAGTATTTGGTCAGAAACAAAATTTCATCTCAATACTTTGTGATATATCCTTTGTTGGCAATGACAGAGGTCAAACGTTTTCTGTAAGTCTTCACAAGGTTGCCACACACTGTTGTTGGTATGTTGGCTCATTCCTCCATGCAGATCTCCTCTAGAGCAGTGATGTTTTTGGCTTTTCGCTTGGCAACACGGACTTTCAACTCCCTCCAAAGGTTTTCTATAGGGTTGAGATCTGGAGACTGGCTAGGCCACTCCAGGACCTTGAAATGCTTCTTACGAAGCCACTCCTTCGTTGCCCTGGTGGTGTGCTTTGGATCATTGTCATGTTGAAAGACCCAGCCACGTTTCATCTTCAATGCCCTTGCTGATGGAAGGAGGTTTGCACGCAAAATCTCACGATACATGGCCCCATTCATTCTTTCATGTACCCGGATCAGTCGTCCTGGCCCCTTTGTAGAGAAACAGCCCCAAAGCATGATGTTTCCACCACCATGCTTTACAGTAGGTATGGTGTTTGATGGATGCAACTCAGTATTCTTTTTCCTCCAAACACGACAAGTTGTGTTTCTACCAAACAGTTCCAGTTTGGTTTCATCAGACCATAGGACATTCTCCCAAAACTCCTCTGGATCATCCAAATGCTCTCTAGCAAACTTCAGACGGGCCCGGACATGTACAGGCTTAAGCAGTGGGACACGTCTGGCACTGCAGGATCTGAGTCCATGGTGGCGTAGTGTGTTACTTATGGTAGGCCTTGTTACATTGGTCCCAGCTCTCTGCAGTTCATTCACTAGGTCCCCCCGCGTGGTTCTGGGATTTTTGCTCACCGTTCTTGTGATCATTCTGACCCCACGGGGTGGGATTTTGCGTGGAGCACCAGATCGAGGGAGATTATCAGTGGTCTTGTATGTCTTCCATTTTCTAATTATTGCTCCCACAGTTGATTTCTTCACTCCAAGCTGGTTGTCTATTGCAGATTCAGTCTTCCCAGCCTGGTGCAGGGCTACAATTTTGTTTCTGGTGTCCTTTGACAGCTCTTTGGTCTTCACCATAGTGGAGTTTGGAGTCAGACTGTTTGAGGGTGTGCACAGGTGTCTTTTTATACTGATAACAAGTTTAAACAGGTGCCATTACTACAGGTAATGAGTGGAGGAAAGAGGAGACTCTTAAAGAAGAAGTTACAGGTCTGTGAGAGCCAGAAATCTTGATTGCTTGTTTCTGACCAAATACTTATTTTCCACCATAATATGCAAATAAAATGAAAAAAAAAACAGAAAATGTGATTTTCTGGATTTTTTTTTTCTCAGTTTGTCTCCCATAGTTGAGGTCTACCTATGATGTTGAGGTCTACCTATGATGCACTATTGCTGACTGACTAAATACTTTTTTTCCCCACTGTATATACTACATACAATACATACATATAGACATACAGTACATATAACATAGAGTACATACTTACCGTCACTTGTCACTTTGATCCCCGAAGCCATTGTCGTCTAAGGAATAAATATCAAAATAAAAATACACCAATATACTTACCCCGATCCGCAGAAGTCCACGAGGGTCCCACGTCCATCTTGCGTGGAGAACAGCAGCATCAGCTGATGCTACCGTTCTCTACCAGCTCCAGGAATACAATGACGGAAGGTAGGTATCCTTCCGCACTGTATTCCTCCACCACTGTAAAAAAAAAGTCCCTAGTCTCACTTTATGCCATTGCTGCGTGGGACCCTCGTGGACTTCTGCGGATCGGGGTAAGTATATTGGTGTATTTAAAAAAAAAATTTACATGCTACATACATGCTACATACATACAACATGCATACTACATATATACTACATGTAACATACATACTACATACATGCTACATACTACATGCCTGCTACATACATGCTACATACTACATACATGCTACATACATATTACATATATACTACATGCATGCAACATACATACTACATATATACTACATGTAACATACATACTACATATATACTGCATGTAACATACATACTACATACATGCTACATACTACATGCATGCTACATACTACATACATGCTACATACATACTACATATATAATACATATATACTACATGCATGCAACATACATACAACATATATACTACATACATGCAACATGCATACTACATATATACTATATATACTACATGTAACATACATACTACATATATACTACATGCATACTACATACATGCTACATACATACTACATACATAATACATATATACTACATGCATGCAACATACATACTACATACCACATGCATGCAACATGCATACTACATATATACTGCATATATACTACATGCATGCAACATACATACAGTGGGGCAAAAAAGTATTTAGTCAGTCAGCAATAGTGCAAGTTCCACCACTTAAAAAGATGAGAGGCGTCTGTAATTTACATCATAGGTAGACCTCAACTATGGGAGACAAACTGAGAAAAAAAAATCCAGAAAATCACATTGTCTGTTTTTTTTTCATTTTATTTGCATATTATGGTGGAAAATAAGTATTTGGTCAGAAACAAGCAATCAAGATTTCTGGCTCTCACAGACCTGTAACTTTTTCTTTAAGAGTCTCCTCTTTCCTCCACTCATTACCTGTAGTAATGGCACCTGTTTAAACTTGTTATCAGTATAAAAAGACACCTGTGCACACCCTCAAACAGTCTGACTCCAAACTCCACTATGGTGAAGACCAAAGAGCTGTCAAAGGACACCAGAAACAAAATTGTAGCCCTGCACCAGGCTGGGAAGACTGAATCTGCAATAGACAACCAGCTTGGTTGAATGTTTTGAATTTTCTCCAAAAGTAAAGTAGTTGCAAACTCATCCTTTTAGAAACTTGTTTGGGCTGTTGAGAGGAGTAAAAAACCATCAAAAATTTCAATCCTGCATGATTCTACCAAGAAATGTGATTCTTCATTCAAAAAGCTGGTTTTTGCTATTGAGCTCTATTGAATAAAGAATGTTTTGAATTTTCTCCAAAAGTAAAGTAGTTGCAAACTCATCCTTTTAGAGACTTGTTTGGGCTCATGAGAGGAGTAGAAAAACATCAAAAATTTCAGTCCTGCACGATTCTACCAAGAAATGTGTGTTCATTCAAACTGCTGGTTTTTGATAGTTTGGGCCCTATTGAATAATGAATGTTTTGAATTTTCTCCAAAAGTAAAGTAGTTGCAAACTCATCCTTTTAGAAACTTGTTTGGGCTGTTGAGAGGAGTAAAAAACCATCAAAAATTTCAATCCTGCATGATTCTACCAAGAAATGTGATTCTTCATTCAAAACCTGATTTTTGCTATTGGGCTCTATTGAATAATGAATGTTTTGAATTTTCTCCAAAAGTAAAGTAGTTGCAAACTCATGCTTTTAGAGACTTGTTTGGGCTCATGAGAGGAGTAGAAAAACATCAAAAATTTCAGTCCTGCACGATTCTACCAAGAAATGTGTGTTCATTCAAACCGCTGGTTTTTGATAGTTTGGGCCCTATTGAATAATGAATGTTTTGAATTTTCTCCAAAAGTAAAGTAGTTGCAAACTCATCCTTTTAGAAACTTTTTTGGGCTGTTGAGAGGAGTAAAAAACCATCAAAAATTTCAATCCTGCATGATTCTACCAAGAAATGTGATTCTTCATTCAAAACCTGATTTTTGCTATTGGGCTCTATTGAATATTGAATGTTTTGAATTTTCTCCAAAAGTAAAGTAATTGCAAACTCATGCTTTTAGAGACTTGTTTGGGCTCATGAGAGGAGTAGAAAAACATCAAAAATTTCAGTCCTGCATGATTCTACCAAGAAATGTGTGTTCATTCAAACCACTGGTTTTTGATAGTTTGGGCCCTATTGAATAATGAATGTTTTGAATTTTCTCCAAAAGTAAAGTAGTTGCAAACTCATCCTTTTAGAAACTTGTTTGGGCTGTTGAGAGGAGTAAAAAACCATCAAAAATTTCAATCCTGCATGATTCTACCAAGAAATGTGATTCTTCATCCAAAACCTGATTTTTGCTATTGGGCTCTATTGAATAATGAATGTTTTGAATTTTCTCCAAAAGTAAAGTAGTTGCAAACTCATGCTTTTAGAGACTTGTTTGGGCTCATGAGAGGAGTAGAAAAACATCAAAAATTTCAGTCCTGCATGATTCTACCAAGAAATGTGTGTTCATTGAAACCGCTGGTTTTTGATAGTTTGGGCCCTATTGAATAATGAATGTTTTGAATTTTCTCCAAAAGTAAAGTAGTTGCAAACTCATCCTTTTAGAAACTTGTTTGGGCTGTTGAGATGAGTAAAAAACCATCAAAAATTTCAATCCTGCATGATTCTACCAAGAAATGTGATTCTTCATTTAAAACGCTGGTTTTTGCTATTGGGCTCTATTGAATAATGAATGTTTTGAATTTTCTCCAAAAGTAAAGTAGTTGCAAACTCATGCTTTTAGAGACTTGTTTGGGCTCATGAGAGGAGTAGAAAAACATCAAAAATTTCAGTCCTGCATGATTCTACCAAGAAATGTGTGTTCATTCAAACCGCTGGTTTTTGATAGTTTGGGCCCTATTGAATAATGAATGTTTTGAATTTTCTCCAAAAGTAAAGTAGTTGCAAACTCATCCTTTTAGAAACTTGTTTGGGCTGTTGAGAGGAGTAAAAAACCATCAAAAATTTCAATCCTGCATGATTCTACCAAGAAATGTGATTCTTCATTCAAAACCTGATTTTTGCTTTTGGGATCTATTGAATAATGAATGTTTTGAGTTTTCTCCAAAAGTAAAGTAGTTGCAAACTCATGCTTTTAGAGACTTGTTTGGGCTCATGAGAGGAGTAGAAAAACATCAAAAATTTCAGTCCTGCATGATTCTACCAAGAAATGTGTGTTCATTGAAACCGCTAGTTTTTGATAGTTTGGGCCCTATTGAATAATGAATGTTTTGAATTTTCTCCAAAAGTAAAGTAGTTGCAAACTCATCCTTTTAGAAACTTGTTTGGGCTGTTGAGATGAGTAAAAAACCATCAAAAATTTCAATCCTGCATGATTCTACCAAGAAATGTGATTCTTCATTTAAAACGCTGGTTTTTGCTATTGGGCTCTATTGAATAATGAATGTTTTGAATTTTCTCCAAAAGTAAAGTAGTTGCAAACTCATCCTTTTAGAGACTTGTTTGGGCTCATGAGAGGAGTAGAAAAACATCAAAAATTTCAGTCCTGCACGATTCTACCAAGAAATGTGTGTTTATTCAAACCGCTGGTTTTTGATATTTTGGGCCCTATTGAATAATGAATGTTTTGAGTTTTCTCCAAAAGTAAAGTAGTTGCAAACTCATCCTTTTAGAAACTTGTTTGGGCTGTTGAGAGGAGTAAAAAACCATCAAAAATTTCAATCCTGCATGATTCTACCAAGAAATGTAATTCTTCATTCAAAACGCTGATTTTTGCTAAAAGGATGAGTTTGCAACTACTTAAGGCCGGTTTCACATTAGCGCTTTTTCAGCGCGCGCACGGCCGGGGGTAGCTCCGCCCCCGATCCGGCTCTCTGCTCGGCGTGCCCGCCCCTTGCTTGTAGCGCCGCCTACTAGCGGACAGCGGCGCCTGCGATCGGCGCACCCTATCTTTAGCATAGGGTGCGCATATCGTGCGCAGGCCGTGTGCTAGTTGCGCTTTGACCTGTGCTGCGCACTTTTGACGGTGCGCCGTGCGCGCCAAAATCCGAAAAGTTTGATTTTGGCGCGCACGGCGCACCGTCAAAAATGCACAGCGCAGGTCAAAGCGCAACTAGCGCACGGCCTGCGCACGATCTGCGCACCCTATGCTAAAGATAGGGTGCGCCGATCGCAGGCGCCGCTGTCCGCTAGTAGGCGGCGCTACAAGCAAGGGGCGGGCACGCCGGGCAGAGAGCCGGCTCGGGGGCGGAGCTACCCCCGGCCGTGCGCGCGCTGAAAAAGCGCTAATGTGAAACCGGCCTTACTTTTGGAGAAAATTCAAAACATTCATTATTCAATAGGGCCCAAACTATCAAAAACCAGCGGTTTGAATGAACACTCACATTTCTAGGTAGAATCGTGCAGGACTGAAATTTTTGATGTTTTTCTACTCCTCTCAACAGTCCAAACAAGTTTCTAAAAGGATGAGTTTGCAACTACTTTACTTTTGGAGAAAATTCAAAACATTCATTATTCAATAGGGCCCAAAATATCAAAAACCAGCGGTTTGAATGAACACTCACATTTCTTGGTAGAATCATGCAGGACTGAAATTTTTGATGTTTTTCTACTCCTCTCAACAGCCCAAACAAGTCTCTAAAAGCATGAGTTTGCAACTACTTTACTTTTGGAGAAAATTCAAAACATTCATTATTCAATAGGGCCCAAATTCAATCTGTGTTTGGAAACCGCTTAAGAGAGTGAGTGCACCATTCTCATAGGAACTGCAGATACTGAAATGATGCGTGGAGTGAAGTGAGCAAGCTCTTTTTCCATCTCCCTGGCGAGCATCGCCCACCTGTCTGCTGAGGCTCCCTCAGCAGACTGAAGCTGACTACTACTGCGCAGCTGCTACAGACTGTGGGCTGCCCATTGTGACACGTTGTCCCATTGTGACACGTGGTCCCATTGTTCCAGGAATAGAACACATCCAAGCATTGTGTTCTATGAATGGCATGATTCCTATCACAGTGTTCCATGGATGGGACACATCCTATTTACTGCAGGCAAGCAGCGCACCTAGCTGCTGCTGCTGCTGCTACTGCTACAAGCCACTAGAATACCGTCTGTCAGACAGGTGGACGTAGGCCGAACATTCAAATAACTCGCCAGATAAATCGTTGCTTTTCCATTTAATTCATATATGAATTAATTCAAAATTGAACAGTAAATTTCAAAGTTGGAAGGCCACAAGAGGGGGACAATGTTTCAAAAATGAAACGACATATCATTGCATGAGGGATGTGGTAGGAATTGAATGCTTGAATTAAGACTGGGGAAGTACTGAGGGGAAGGGGCTGCAGGCCTTGTAGCAGGTGGGTGTGCAGAAATGTAGCTATCCAAAGCCAAACACATTAATGCAGCTTGTCACACCTGTACCTACCAAGCAGCAAAGGCCAAGATGGATCGTTATTTTACTGACAGATTGAATACAGTGCAATGCCTCCCATATAGAGGTGAATAAGAGTAGTAGTAGTACTAGTAGTAGTAGTAGTAGTAGTAGAAGAAGTAGTAGAAGAGTTAGTCAAGTTAAATCAAGGCTAAGGAATTGGAAATGTGCAACTTGGGCCAAGAAAAACTAAATGTCAGAGACACCGCACTGCACTTGCTCATAGAGCCAGTGCGTGTGTCCTGAGTACAGAAGCAGTGCTAAAAGATACCTGTGGAGCAGGGCAGCAGAGGTGACCATGCGTGCTTCAGGCTAATAGTGTCAGGGTCCAGTCAGTGCTGGAAAGTAAAGATGCATAGGACCTGCGGACACTGAAACTGAATAGTCTGCATCGGACCTATGGTCATGTGACTGCAAGGGGGTGGGGCTTAGCGTCCTGTATTCAGATAGGACAGGACACCATACAACAACTCAGTCAGGCAAAGCAGAGGTCACACACAGTACGAGCGAACGAGGTACAGGAGGGACGAACAGACGGGTAGTCAGACAGAGCCAAAGGTCATACACAAGAGGGCGACGTGGTACCAAGGGGACGAGCAGAGAGGAGTCAGGTCACAAGCAGAGAGTCATACACGAGAGGTAGCGCATTACAAGAGGGTCATGCAGAACTCGCAACAGGGACAGAACCAGATCACAACCGAACAAACAAGCAAGATATCAGGCACAAGGCACACGTATACAAGAGGTCACTTAACTCAGCCGAGGGCAGGAGTATAACTGACACCAGACCCAGGTCCAGTGAGCACTAAATAGCCTCCTGCTGCCAGAGAGAGGCAGCACAATTAACCCCTAGTCTAACCAGGACGGGTCAAAGCGAAATCCCGTCCTGGATCATGACAGTACCCTCCTCTCAATGGGGGGCCACCGGACCCCCAGGTCTCTCAGGGTACTTGGCGTGAAAGGCTCGGATCAATCGATCCGCATGAACTGATCGAGCAGGAACCCACGAGCGTTCCTCAGGACCGTAGCCCTTCCAATGTATCAAATACTGAAGGGCGCGACGGACCAACCTGGAGTCGACAATTCGTTCCACCTCGTACTCAGCCTGCCCATCTACCAGAACCAGTGTCGGGGAAGATGATGATCCCTCCTCACTGGACCTCACAGGTTTCAAAAGGGCCTTATGGAAAACATTTGGGATCCGCAGAGATGGCGGGAGCTGCAACCAAAAAGCCACCGGGTTAACTGCTTCGGTAATTACATAGGGACCTATAAACTTGGGTCTAAGCTTCGCAGAGGGGACCTTGAGCCTTATATTTTTGGTGGATAACCATACCTTATCCCCGACCTGAAACACTGGACCCACGGATCGTTTTTTGTCCGCAAAAAATTTAAATTTGTCCTGGGCCTTCGTAATGTTATTCTGGACCTCCCGCCATACCTCCCCCAACCGCTGGATCGACTCGTCCACCCCAGGACACCCAGAATTCAAGCGGGAAAATTCTCCAAAATGAGGATGAAACCCATAATTGCAAAAAAAAGGAGATGTACCCGTAGACTGGTTAGTGCGGTTGTTAAAAGCAAACTCAGCCAATGGTAACACAGAACACCAATCATCTTGTCGGGCTGAGGTCAAACAACGCAGAATTTGCTCCAGAGACTGATTGGTCCGCTCAGTCTGCCCATTAGTCTCTGGATGGTAGGCGGATGAAAAGGACAGACTAATACCCAACCTCCTACAAAAATCTCTCCAAATTCTGGACACAAATTGCACTCCCCTATCAGACACCACATGCTCCACAAACAATCTGGACAATGTTTCCGCATTAGGTAGAGCTGCCAAAGGTACAAAATGTGCCTGCTTACTAAACCTGTCCACTACGACCCAGACCACGGTATTACCCTTGGAAGGGGGAAGGTTGGTGATGAAATCCATGGACAGATGAGTCCATGGTCTCTCAGGAATTGGCAGTGGTACCAATTCCCCGGCCGGCTGGTTATGGGGAGTTTTCGCACGGGCACAAACCTCACACGCAGACACATAATCCCCAACATCAGAGGCTAAAGAAGACCACCAGAACATTCTAGCAATGGCCTTCCGGGTCGCTGAGATCCCTGGATGTCCACTCAGAACTGAGTCATGGAACTCCTGGAGGACCTTGAGACGAAACTGAGCTTGCACATAAAGTTTATCCACCGGCTTAGCTGGAGGTGCAAGAGCCTGGGCTTCTCGAATCTCTCGTTCCAACACATTAGAAATCTCTGCCACCACCACCCCAGGCTGAAGAATGGAGGATGGAGGTTCCGGGGGGGACACCGGATCTAGACTGCGTGACAACGCATCCGCTCTGATATTCTTGGATCCTGGTCGGAAAGTGATCGAGAAGTTGAATCGAGAAAAAAAAAGTGACCATCTAGCCTGTCTGGGAGTTAACCTTTTAGCAGACTCGATGTAAGCTAGGTTTTTTTGGTCCGTGATTACCGTTATAGGATGGACAGCCCCCTCCAAAAAATGCCTCCATTCTGCAAAAGCCAATTTTACGGCCAGAAGTTCCCGATTCCCCACATCATAGTTTCTCTCTGCCGGAGAGAACTTCTTTGAGAAAAAGGCGCAAGGTCTTAAATTGGTCAAAGTGGCGGGTCCCTGGGACAATACCGCCCCCACCCCCACCTCTGAGGCGTCTACCTCAACAATAAATGGTTCAGAGGGGTCCGGTTGGATAAGAACCGGGGCCGACATGAAACATTTTTTCAAAAACTGAAATGCCGCTACCGCTGCGGTTGACCAATTCTTGATATCGGCCCCCTTTTGAGTCATGTCTGTGAGGGGTTTAACCACCTGTGAGAACCCCCTTATAAATTTCCGATAATAATTAGCGAACCCTAGGAAACGTTGCAGACCCTTCAAATCACACGGTTGAACCCACTCGAGAATGGCCTGCACCTTATTAGGATCCATGCGATACCCTTCAGCAGACACGATGAACCCCAGAAAGGACAGTTCCTGAACAAAAAATAAACATTTTTCAAGTTTAGCAAACAGACAGTTCTCCCTGAGCCTTTGGAGAACTGCCCGAACATGACCAATGTGAGTCTGTTTATCAGGCGAGTAGATTAAAATGTCATCCAAATACACCACCATAAAACGTCCAATCAAATCGGAGAACACATGATTTATGAAATTTTGGAAGACCGCTGGAGCGTTGGTCAGGCCGAAGGGCATGACCAAATTTTCAAACAACCCTTCAGTAGTGAGAAAGGCGGTCTTCCATTCATCTCCATCCCGGACTCGGATAAGGTTATACGCTCCCCGTAGGTCTAATTTCGAAAACCACTTAGGTCCGGACAACTGATTGTATAAATCAGGAATAAGTGGAAGGGGATAAGTATTCCTCACAGTTATTTTATTTAACTCACGACAATCGAGGCATGGGCGCAAACCACCGTCTTTTTTTTTTTTTTTACAAAAAAGAACCCTGCCGCCACAGGAGAAACAGAAGGACGAATATGTCCCTTACGGAGGCTCTCAGAAATATATTCCTTCATCGCAGCCCATTCCGGACCCGAGAGGTTATACAGGCGGGCTTTGGGCAATTTAGCACCTGGAACCAGGTCAATGGCACAATCAAATGGGCGGTGTGGTGGTAAAACCTCAGCCTCTTTTTCGGAGAAAACGTCAGTATAATCTATCAGGCACTCCGGAATGCCTTCTAGACCCACGGACGACACAGACACAGAAACAAGACATTTCTCAGAGCAATAGGGACCCCATTTAACAATATCCCGAGATTCCCAATTAATCACAGGATTATGCAGCTGTAACCAGGGGAACCCCAACACCAGTCCCGCAGGCAGGTTGTTCATTACAAAACATGAAATACGTTCCTGATGTAAGGAACTCACTTTAAGGAGAAACTCTTCAGTACAAAACACAATGTCATTCTTACCCAGTGGTGTTTTGTCAATAGCAACAAGGTGAATCGGAGTCTCCAACCTAACTGTCCCTAACTTACACCTGGCCACCAAGTCAGAGTCAATAAAGTTCAATCATGAACCGCAATCCACGAAGGCAGTTGTGGATGTGGAGACACCCCCACAACAAAGTTCCACTTGGAATGACATTTTAGAAAATGCAGAAAAGGGTACCTGAGAGCCTGGGCGACCTCCACGATAATCACCCGGGCTCAGTCGTTTGTTGGTTAGTGGCCGGGAGGGGCAATCCTTTTTCCCATGTCCAGACTCGCCACTGTGAACACAGCATTTTCTCACGTGCCGTTGCCTCCTTTCTTCCTCCTTACGGTTGATGGTTCCCATCGCCGTGATTTTCAGTGAAGAACTGGCTCCCCTTCCTTGGGAGAACAATGATGTCTCGGTTTGTATCACTCCCCTTGCCCGTAACCTGCTATCCATTCGGACGGCCTGTGTCATAGCTTCCTCCAGGGCATCAGGTGGGGGGTGGAGAGCCAAGACGTCTTTCAGATGCTCAGACAGGCCTCTGCAAAACAACCCCCGGAGAGCGGCGTCGTTCCAGCAGACCTCAGCAGCCCAGCGTCTGAACTCTGAGCAAAACCACTCGGCTGAGTGTTTCCCCTGGCAAACATTCATCAGCCTGTCCTCAGCCATACGCACCCGATCAGGCTCATCATAAATATGCCCCAGGGCCTCAAAAAATGCATCCACAGTCATACGCTCAGGGGCCGTGGTAGGAAGGGAGAAAGCCCAAGCTTGGGGGGCTCCCCTTAACAGAGACATAATGACCCCCACTCTCTGACTTTCATCCCCAGAAGAGTGTGGTCTTAAGGAAAAAAAAGCTTACAGCCCTCCTTGAAAACTCTGAAGTCATTTTTATCTCCAGAAAAGGTATCTGGTAACTTCACTGGAGACTCAGGGGAAATTAATGTAACATCCCGAGCCCCCCATGAAAGAACCCCCTGCACAGTGTCGGCGATCAGCTGCTGAGACTGAGCCAGGACTCTTTGTTCTCCAAAGAGTTTCTGAGACATCTGCGTCAGATGCTTAACCTGCTCAGAAAGAGCGTGCACAGGATCCATCACACACACAGGTGAATGGGAGCAGAGAAAAAAAAAATGGTATGGGTCAGTTATAATGTCAGAGACACCGCACTGCACTTGCTCATAGAGCCAGTGCGTGTCTCCTGAGTACAGAAGCAGTGCTAAAAGATACCTGTGGAGCAGGGCAGCAGAGGTGACCATGCGTGCTTCAGGCTAATAGTGTCAGGGTCCAGTCAGTGCTGGAAAGTAAAGATGCATAGGACCTGCGGACACTGAAACTGAATAGTCTGCACGGGACCTATGGTCATGTGACTGCAAGGGGGCGGGGCTTAGCGTCCTGTATTCAGATAGGACAGGACACCATACAACAACTCAGTCAGGCAAAACAGAGGTCACACACAGTACGGGCGAACGAGGTACAGGAGGGACGAACAGACGGGTAGTCAGACAGAGCCAAAGGTCATACACAAGAGGGCGACGTGGTACCAAGGGGACGAGCAGAGAGGAGTCGGGTCACAAGCAGAGAGTCATACACGAGAGGTAGCGCAGTACAAGAGGGTCAGGCAGAACTCGTAACAGGGACAGAACCAGATCACAACCGAACAAACAAGCAAGATATCAGGCACAAGGCACACGTATACAAGAGGTCACTTAACTCAGCCGAGGGCAGGAGTATAACTGACACCGGACCCAGGTCCAGTGAGCACTAAATAGCCTCCTGCTGCCAGAGAGAGGCAGCACAATTAACCCCTAGTCTAACCAGGACGGGTCAAAGCGAAATCCCGTCCTGGATCATGACACTAATTACAGAGCAACGACATTTGAAAAAAGCATTCAAATCATGCTTTGAAAACACTACTTGTGTATCCCGATTTCAATTCAATCTGTCTTTGGAAACCGCTTAAGAGAGTGAGTGCACCATTCTCAGAGGAACTGCATTTACTGAAATGATGCGTGGAGTGAAGTGAGCAAGCTCTTTTTCCATCTCCCTGGCGAGCATCGCCCACCTGTATGCTGAGGCTCCCTCAGCAGACTGAAGCTGACTACTACTGCGCAGCTGCTACAGACTGTGGGCTGCCCATTGTGACACGTGGTCCCATTGTGACATGTGGTCCCATTGTTCCAGGAATAGAACACATCCAAGCATTGTGTTCTATGAAAGGCATGATTCCTATCACAGTGTTCCATGGATGGAACACATCCTATTTACTGCAGGTAAGCAGCGCACCTAGCTGCTGCTGCTGCTACAAGCCACTAGAATACCATCTGTCAGACAGGTGGACGTAGGCCGAACATTCAAATAACTCGCCAGATAAATCGTTGCTTTTCCATTTAATTCATATATGAATTATTTCAAAATTGAACAGTAAATTTCAAAGTTGGAAGGCCACAAGAGGGGGACAATGTTTCAAAAATGAAACGACATATCATTGCATGAGGGATGTGGTAGGAATTGAATGCTTGAATTAACCCCTTCACCCCCAAGGGTGGTTTGCACGTTCATGACCGGGCCAATTTTTACAATTCTGACCACTGTACCTTTATAAGGTCATAACTCTGGAACGCTTCAATGGATCCCGGTGATTCTGACATTGTTTTCTCGTGACACATTGTACTTCATGTTAGTGGTAAAATTTCATTCAAATAACTTGCGTTTATTTGTGAGAAAAACGGAAATTTGGCGAAAATTTTGAAAATTTCGCAATTTTCCAACTTTGAATTTTTATGCCCTTAAATCACAGAGATACGGCACACAAAAAACTTGATAACTAACATTTCCCACATGTTTACTTTACATCAGCACAATTTTGGAACCAAAATTTTTTTTTGTTAGGAAGTTATAAGGGTTAAAAGTTGACCAGCGATTTCTCATTTTTACAACACCATTTTATTTTTACGGACCACATCACATTTGAAGCCACTTTGAGGGGTCTATATGATAGAAAATACCCAAAAGTGACACCATTCTAAAAACGGCACCCCTTAAGGTGCTCAAAACCACATTCAAGAAGTTTATTAACCCTTTAGGTGCGTCACAGGAATTTTTTTGAATATTTAAAAAAAAATGAACATCTAACTTTTTTTCATAAAAAAAATAATTCAGGTTCAATTTTTTTTATTTTACCAAGGGTAACAGGAGAAATTGAACTGCAAAAGTTATTGTGCAATTTGTCCTGAGTACGCAGATACCTGATATGTGGGGGGGGACGACTGTTTCGGCGCATGGCAGAGCTCAGAATGGAAGGAGCGCCGTTTGACTTTTTCAATGCAAAATTGGCTGGAATTCAGATTGGACGCCATGTCACGTTTGGAGAGTCCCTGATGTACCTAAACAGTGGAAACCCCCTACAAGTGACCCCATTTTGGAAACTAGACCCCCCAAGGAACTTATCTAGATATGTGGTGAGAACTTTGAACCCACAAGGGCTTTACAGAAGTTTATAACGTACAGCGGTACAATTAAAAAATCATATTTTTTCCACAAAAATGATCTTTTCACCCCAATTTTTATTTTCCCAAGGGTAACAGGACCCTAAAAGTTATTGTGCAATTTGTCCTGAGTACGCTGATACCCCACATGTGGGGGTAAACCACTATTTGGGCGCATGGCAGAGCTCGGAAGGGAAGCAGCGCCATTTGACGTTTTTGGCTGGAATTGAGATCGGACACCATGTCGCGTTTGGAAAACTCCTGATGTACCAAAACAGTGTAACCCCCCCACAAATGACACCATTTTGGAAACTAGACCCCCTAAGGAACTTATCTAGATGTGTGGTGAGAACTTTGAACCCCCATGGGCTTCACAGAAGTTTATAACATAAAGCCATACAATTAAAAAATCATATTTTTTCCACAAAAATGATCTTTTCACCCTCAATTCTTATTTTTCCAAGGGTAACAGGACCCTAAAAGTTATTGTGCAATTTGTCCTGAGTACGCTGATACCCCACATGTGGGGGTAAACCACTATTTGGGCGCATGGCAGAGCTCGGAAGGGAAGCAGCGCCATTTGACGTTTTTGGCTGGAATTGAGATCGGACACGATGTCGCGTTTGGAAAACCCCTGATGTACCAAAACAGTGGAACCCCCCCACAAGTGACACCATTTTGGAAACTAGACCCCATAAGGAACTTATCTAGATGTGTTGTGAGCACTTTGACCCCCCAGTGCTTCACAGAAGTTTATAACAACCGGGCGTGAAAATAAAAAATTCGTATTTTTTCCACAAACATGATCAATTAGTCCCCAATTTTTTTATTTTCCCAAGGGTACCAGGAGAAATTGGACCCCAAAAGTTGTTGTCCAATTTGTCCTGAGTATGCTGATACCCCATATGTGGGAGAAAACTACTGTATGGGCACACGTCGGGGCTCGGAAGGGAAGTAGTGACGTTTTGGAATGCAGACTTTGATGGAATGGTCTGCGGGTGTCATCTTGCCTTTGGAGAGCCCCTAATGTACCTAAACAGTGGAAACCCCCACAAATGACACCATTTTGTATACTAGACCCCCCAAGGAACTTATCTAGATGTGTGGTGAGCACTTTGAACCCCCAAGGGCTTCACAGAAGTTTATAATGCCAGGGCATGAAAATAAAAAAATCGTATTTTTTCCACAAACATGATCAATTAGTCCCCAATTTTTTCATTTTCCCAAGGGTAACAGGAGAAATTGAACCCCAAAAGTTGTTGTCCAATTTGTCCTGAGTATGCTGACACCCCATATGTGGGATAAAACTACTGTATGGACACATGTCAGGGCTCGGAAGGGAAGTAGTGACGTTTTGGAATGCAGACTTTGATGGAATGGTCTGCGGGTGTCATGTTGCCTTTGGAGAGCCCCTAATGTACCTAAACAGTGTAAACACCCACAAGTGACCCCATTTTGGAAACGAGACCCCCTAAGGGACTTATCTAGATGTGTGGTGAGCGCTTTGAACCCCCAAGGGCTTCACAGAAGTTTATAATGCCCGGGCATGAAAATAAAAAAATCGTATTTTTTCCAGAAACATGATCAATTAGTCCCCAATTTTTTCATTTTCCCAAGGGTAACAGGAGAAATTGGACCCCAAAAGTTGTTGTCCAATTTGTCCTGAGTACGCTGACACACCATATGTGGGAGAAAACTACTGTATGGACACACGTCGGGGCTCGGAAGGGAAGCAGTGACGTTTTGGAATGCAGACTTTGATGGAATGGTCTGCGGGTGTCATGTGCGTTTGGAGAGCCCCTGATGTACCTAAACTATTGAAACTCCCCACAAGTGACCCCATTTTGGACACTAGACCCCCCACGGGACTTATCTAGATGTGTGGTGAGCACTTTGAACCCCCAAGTGCTTCACAGAAGTTTATAACACTCGGACGTGAAAATAAAAAAATCATTTTTTTCCACAAAAATGATATTTTTGCCCCCAATTTTTTATTTTCCTAAGGGTAACAGGAGAAATTGGACCCCAAAAATTGTTTTGCAATTTGTCCTGAGTAGGCTGATACCCTACATGTGGGGGTAAAACACTGTTTGGGCGCATAGCAGAGCTTGGAAGGGAAGGAGCACCATTTGACTTTTTCAACTCAGAATTGGCTGGAATTGAGATCAGACGCCATGTTGCATTTGGAGAGCCCCTGATGTGCCCAAACAGTGGAAACCCCCAATTCTAACTCCAACCCGAACCCCAACACGCCCCTAACCCTAGCCCTAACCCTAGCCCTAACCCTAACCCTACCCTAACCCTAGCCCTAACCCTACTCCAACACACCCCTAGCCCTAACCCTACCCTAACCCTAACCCTAACCCTAGCCCTAACCCTAGCCCTAGCCCTAACCCTAATGGAAAAATGGAAATAAATACATTTTTTTTATTTTATTATTTTTCCCTAACTAAGGGGGTGAAAACGGGGGGGTTTGATTTACTATTTATGGCGGTTTTTATGTTTGGCGGCTGTCGCACGCTAAAAGACGCTTTTTATTGTAAAAATAGTTTTTGCATCACCACATATTGAGAGCTATAATTTTTCCGTATTTTGACCCACCGAGTCATGTGAGGTCTTATTTTTTGCGGGACGAGTTGACGTTTTTATTGGTACCATTTTCGGGCACGTGAAATTTTTTGATCGCTTTTTATTCCGATTTTTGGGACGCAGAATGAACAAGAACCAGCGTTTCATGAATTTCTTTTGGGGGGGTGCGTTTACACCGTTCCGCGTGCGGTAAAATTGATAAAGCGGTTTTATTCTTCGGGTCAGTACGGTTACAGCGATACCTCATTTAGGTCGTTTTTTATGTTTTTGTCGGTTTTATGCAATGAAAACTATTTTATATAAAAAATAATTATTTTTGCATTGCTTTATTCAGCGAGCTATAACTTTTTTATTTTTTTGCTGATGATGCTGTGTGGTGGCTCATTTTTTGCGGGACAAGATGACGTTTTCAGCGGTACCATGGATATTTATATGCGTCTTTTTGATCGCGCGTTATTACACTTTTTGTTTGGCAGTATGATAATAAATCTTTATTTTTTTCTTCGTTTTTTATTTTTATTTTTTAAGGGGTTCGCTAAAGGGTTTAACTAATGGGACAGTTTTATAGGGCGGGTCGTTACGGACGCGGCAATACCTAATATGTGTACTTTTATTGTTTTTTTTTTTTTTTTATTATTTCCAAAAAATGGATTTATTGGGGGAATATTTTTTTTTTTTCTAATTTATTTGGCGATTTTTTTTTTTTTTTATTATTTTTACACTTTTTTTTATTTTTTTTTTTACTTTATTAAATAGCCCCAGGTGGGACATCACTGTCCTGTGACAGATTGCTGATCTGTCACATCACAGATCACTGTGACAGATCAGCGATCTGACACAGGCACTGCAGAAGGCTTCCTCATGCCTGCGCTTTGCAGGCACTGAGGAAGCCAGCTTCCGCAGGCCCCCGAAGGCCCCCGTCGCCATCTTGGATTCGGGGGCCTGGAGGGAGGGAGTCCCCCGCAGCAGCGCTGCACATTGCGCTGCCGTGGGGGGCTCAGGGAAGCACGGAGGGAGCCCCCTCCATGTCGATGCTTCCCTTTAACCCCCGGTACACCGCGATCGTGTTTGATCGTGGTGTGCAAGGGGTTAACATGTCGGGGGCGGTCCGTGACCGCCCCTGACACATTGTGCCGGGTGTCAGCTATGATAATTAGCTGACACTCGGCCGCGATCAGCGGCGCTCACCACGTGGGCGCCGCTGATCGCGCCGACGTACTATCCCGTCCCCGGTCATACGGGCCCGGGTACCGTGGACGGGATAGTACGTCGGATGGCAGAAAGTATCAGGTGGGTGTGCAGAAATGTAGCTATCCAAAGCCAAACACATTAATGCAGCTTGTCACACCTGTACCTACCAAGCAGCAAAGGCCAAGATGGATCGTTATTTTACTGACAGATTGAATACAGTGCAATACCTCCTATATAGAGGTGAATAGTAGTAGTAGTAGTAGTAGTAGTAGAAGAGTTGGTCAAGTTAAATCAAGGCTAAGGAATTGGAAATGTGCAACTTGGACCAAGAAAAACTAATTACAGAGCAACGACATTTGAAAAAAGCATTCAAATCATGCTTTGAAAACACTACTTGTGTATCCCGATTTCAATTCAATCTGTCTTTGGAAACCGCTTAAGAGAGTGAGTGCACCATTCTCAGAGGAACTGCAGATACTGAAATGATGCGTGGAGTGAAGTGAGCAAGCTCTTTTTCCATCTCCCTGGCGAGCATCGCCCACCTGTATGCTGAGGCTCCCTCAGCAGACTGAAGCTGACTACTACTGCGCAGCTGCTACAGACTGTGGGCTGCCCATTGTGACACGTGGTCCCATTGTGACACGTGGTCCCATTGTTCCAGTAATAGAACACATCCATGCATTGTGTTCTATGAATGGCATGATTCCTATCACAGTGTTCCATGGATGGAACACATCCTATTTACTGCAGGCAAGCAGGGCACCTAGCTGCTGCTGCTGCTGCTACAAGACACTAGAATACCGTCTGTCAGACAGGTGGACGTAGGCCGAACATTCAAATAACTCGCCAGATAAATTGTTGCTTTTCCATTTAATTCATATATGAATTAATTCAAAATTGAACAGTAAATTTCAAAGTTGGAAGGCCACAAGAGGGAGACAATGTTTCAAAAATGAAACGACATATAATTGCATGAGGTATGTGGTAGGAATTGAATGCTTGAATTAAGACTGGGGAAGTACTGAGGGGAAGGGGCTGCAGGCCTTGTAGCAGGTGGGTGTGAAGAAATGTAGCTATCCAAAGCCAAACACTTTACTGCAGCTTGTCACACCTGTACCTACCAAGCAGCAAAGGCCAAGATAGATCGTTATTTTACTGACAGATTGAATACAGTGCAATGCCTCCCATATAGAGGTGAATAAGAGTAGTAGTAGTAGAAGATTTGATCAAGTGAAATCAAGGCTAAGGAATTTGAAATGTGCAACTTGGACCAAGAAAAACTAATTACAGAGCAACGACATTTGAAAAAAGCATTCAAATCATGCTTTGAAAACACTACTTGTGTATCCCGATTTCAATTCAATCTGTCTTTGGAAACCGCTTAAGAGAGTGAGTGCACCATTCTCAGAGGAACTGCAGATACTGAAATGATGCGTGGAGTGAAGTGAGCAAGCTATTTTTCCATCTCCCTGGCGAGCATCGCCCACCTGTCTGCTGAGGCTCCCTCAGCAGACTGAAGCTGACTACTACTGCGCAGCTGCTACAGACTGTGGGCTGCCCATTGTGACACGTGGTCCCATTGTTCCAGGAATAGAACACATACAAGCATTGTGTTCTATGAATGGCATGATTCCTATCACAGTGTTCCATGGATGGAACACATCCTATTTACTGCAGGCAAGCAGCGCACCTAGCTGCTGCTGCTGCTGCTGCTGCTACAAGCCACTAGAATACCGTCTGTTAGACAGGTGGACGTAGGCCAAACATTCAAATAACTCGCCAGATAAATCGTTGCTTTTCCATTTAATTCATATATGAATTAATTCAAAATTGAACAGTAAATTTCAAAGTTGGAAGGCCACAAGAGGGGGACAATGTTTCAAAAATGAAACGACATATCATTGCATGATGGATGTGGTAGGAATTGAATGCTTGAATTAAGACTGGGGAAGTACTGAGGGGAAGGGGCTGCAGGCCTTGTAGCAGGTGGGTGTGCAGAAATGTAGCTATCCAAAGCCAAACACATTACTGCAGCTTGTCACACCTGTACCTACCAAGCAGCAAAGGCCAAGATAGATCGTTATTTTACTGACAGATTGAATACAGTGCAATGCCTCCCATATAGAGGTGAATAAGAGTAGTAGTAGTAGTAGTAGTAGTAGTAGTAGTAGTAGTAGTAGTAGTAGTAGTAGAAGAGTTGGTCAAGTTAAATCAAGGCTAAGGAATTGGAAATGTGCAACTTGGACCAAGAAAAACTAATTACAGAGCAACGACATTTGAAAAAAGCATTCAAATCATGCTTTGAAAACACTACCTGTGTATCCCGATTTCAATTCAGTCTGTCTTTGGAAACCGCTTAAGAGAGTGAGTGCACCATTCTCAGAAGAACTGCAGATACTGAAATGATGCGTGGAGTGAAGTGAGCAAGCTATTTTTCCATCTCCCTGGCGAGCATCGCCCACCTGTCTGCTGAGGCTCCCTCAGCAGACTGAAGCTGACTACTACTGCGCAGCTGCTACAGACTGTGGGCTGCCCATTGTGACACGTGGTCCCATTGTGACACGTGGCCCCATTGTTCCAGGAATAGAACACATCCAAGCATTGTGTTCTATGAATGGCATGATTCCTATCACAGTGTTCCATGGATGGAACACATCCTATTTACTGCAGGCAAGCAGCGCACCTAGCTGCTGCTGCTGCTGCTGCTCCAAAGCCACTAGAATACCGTCTGTCAGACAGGTGGACGTAGGCCGAACATTCAAATAACTCGCCAGATAAATCGTTGCTTTTCCATTTAATTCATATATGAATTAATTCAAAATTGAACAGTAAATTTCAAAGTTGGAAGGCCACAAGAGGGGAACAATGTTTCAAAAATGAAACGACATATCATTGCATGAGGGATGTGGTAGGAATTGAATGCTTGAATTAAGACTGGGGAAGAACTGAGGGGAAGGGGCTGCAGGCCTTGTAGCAGGTGGGTGTGCAGAAATGTAGCTATCCAAAGCCAAACACATTACTGCAGCTTGTCATACCTGTACCTACCAAGCAGCAAAGGCCAAGATAGATCGTTATTTTACTGACAGATTGAATACAGTGCAATGCCTCCCATATAGAGGTGAATAAGAGTAGTAGTAGTAGTAGTAGTAGTAGAAGAGTTGGTCAAGTTAAATCAAGGCTAAGGAATTGGAAATGTGCAACTTGGACCAAGAAAAACTAATTACAGAGCAACGACATTTGAAAAAAGCATTCAAATCATGCTTTGAAAACACTACTTGTGTATCCCGATTTCAATTCAATCTGTCTTTGGAAACCGCTTTAGAGAGTGAGTGCACCATTCTCAGAGGAACTGCAGATACTGAAATGATGCGTGGAGTGAAGTGAGCAAGCTATTTTTCCATCTCCCTGGCGAGCATCGCCCACCTGTCTGCTGAGGCTCCCTCAGCAGACTGAAGCTGACTACTACTGCGCAGCTGCTACAGACTGTGGGCTGCCCATTGTGACACGTGGTCCCATTGTGACACGTGGTCCCATTGTTCCAGGAATAGAACACATCCAAGCATTGTGTTCTATGAATGGCATGATTCCTATCACAGTGTTCCATGGATGGAACACATCCTATTTACTGCAGGCAAGCAGCGCACCTAGCTGCTGCTGCTGCTGCTGCTGCTACAAGCCACTAGAATACCGTCTGTCAGACAGGTGGACGTAGGCCGAACATTCAAATAACTCGCCAGATAAATCGTTGCTTTTCCATTTAATTCATATATGAATTAATTCAAAATTGAACAGTAAATTTCAAAGTTGGAAGGCCACAAGAGGGGGACAATGTTTCAAAAATGAAACGACATATCATTGCATGAGGGATGTGGTAGGAATTGAATGCTTGAATTAAGACTGGGGAAGTACTGAGGGGAAGGGGCTGCAGGCCTTGTAGCAGGTGGGTGTGCAGAAATGTAGCTATCCAAAGCCAAACACATTACTGCAGCTTGTCACACCTGTACCTACCAAGCAGCAAAGGCCAAGATAGATCGTTATTTTACTGACAGATTGAATACAGTGCAATGCCTCCCATATAGAGGTGAATAAGATTAGTAGTAGTAGTAGAAGAGTTGGTCAAGTTAAATCAAGGCTAAGGAATTGGAAATGTGCAACTTGGACCAAGAAAAACTAATTACAGAGCAACGACATTTGAAAAAAGCATTCAAATCATGCTTTGAAAACACTACTTGTGTATCCCAATTTCAATTCAATCTGTCTTTGGAAACCGCTTAAGAGAGTGAGTGCACCATTCTCAAAGGAACTGCAGATACTGAAATGATGTGTGGAGTGAAGTGAGCAAGCTATTTTTCCATCTCCCTGGCGAGCATCGCCCACCTGTCTGCTGAGGCTCCCTCAGCAGACTGAAGCTGACTACTACTGAGCAGCTGCTACAGACTGTGGGCGGCCCATTGTGACACGTGGTCCCATTGTGACACGTGGTCAAATTGTTCCAGGAATAGAACACATCCAAGCATTGTGTTCTATGAATGGCATGATTCCTATCACAGTGTTCCATGGATGGAACACATCCTATTTACTGCAGGCAAGCAGCGCACCTAGCTGCTGCTGCTGCTGCTGCTCCAAAGCCACTAGAATACCGTCTGTCAGACAGGTGGACGTAGGCCGAACATTCAAATAACTCGCCAGATAAATCGTTGCTTTTCCATTTAATTCATATATGAATTAATTCAAAATTGAACAGTAAATTTCAAAGTTGGAAGGCCACAAGAGGGGGACAATGTTTCAAAAATGAAACGACATATCATTGCATGAGGGATGTGGTAGAAATTGAATGCTTGAATTAAGACTGGGGAAGTACTGAGGGGAAGGGGCTGCAGGCCTTGTAGCAGGTGGGTGTGCAGAAATGTAGCTATCCAAAGCCAAACACATTACTGCAGCTTGTCATACCTGTACCTACCAAGCAGCAAAGGCCAAGATAGATCGTTATTTTACTGACAGATTGAATACAGTGCAATGCCTCCCATATAGAGGTGAATAAGAGTAGTAGTAGTAGTAGTAGTAGAAGAGTTGGTCAAGTTAAATCAAGGCTAAGGAATTGGAAATGTGCAACTTGGACCAAGAAAAACTAATTACAGAGCAACGACATTTGAAAAAAGCATTCAAATCATGCTTTGAAAACACTACTTGTGTATCCCGATTTCAATTCAATCTGTCTTCGGAAACCGCTTTAGAGAGTGAGTGCACCATTCTCAGAGGAACTGCAGATACTGAAATGATGCGTGGAGTGAAGTGAGCAAGCTATTTTTCCATCTCCCTGGCGAGCATCGCCCACCTGTCTGCTGAGGCTCCCTCAGCAGACTGAAGTTGACTACTACTGCGCAGCTGCTACAGACTGTGGGCTGCCCATTGTGACACGTGGTCCCATTGTGACACGTGGTCCCATTGTTCCAGGAATAGAACACATCCAAGCATTGTGTTCTATGAATGGCATGATTCCTATCACAGTGTTCCATTGATGGAACACATCCTATTTACTGCAGGCAAGCAGCGCACCTAGCTGCTGCTGCTGCTGCTGCTGCTACAAGCCACTAGAATACCGTCTGTCAGACAGGTGGACGTAGGCCGAACATTCAAATAACTCGCCAGATAAATCGTTGCTTTTCCATTTAATTCATATATGAATTAATTCAAAATTGAACAGTAAATTTCAAAGTTGGAAGGCCACAAGAGGGGGACAATGTTTCAAAAATGAAACGACATATCATTGCATGAGGGATGTGGTAGGAATTGAATGCTTGAATTAAGACTGGGGAAGTACTGAGGGGAAGGGGCTGCAGGCCTTGTAGCAGGTGGGTGTGCAGAAATGTAGCTATCCAAAGCCAAACACATTACTGCAGCTTGTCACACCTGTACCTACCAAGCAGCAAAGGCCAAGATAGATCGTTATTTTACTGACAGATTGAATACAGTGCAATGCCTCCCATATAGAGGTGAATAAGAGTAGTAGTAGAAGTAGTAGAAGAGTTGGTCAAGTTAAATCAAGGCTAAGGAATTGGAAATGTGCAACTTGGACCAAGAAAAACTAATTACAGAGCAACGACATTTGAAAAAAGCATTCAAATCATGCTTTGAAAACACTACTTGTGTATCCCGATTTCAATTCAATCTGTCTTTGGAAACCGCTTAAGAGAGTGAGTGCACCATTCTCAGAGGAACTGCAGATACTGAAATGATGCGTGGAGTGAAGTGAGCAAGCTATTTTTCCATCTCCCTGGCGAGCATCGCCCACCTGTCTGCTGAGGCTCCCTCAGCAGACTGAAGCTGGCTACTACTGCGCAGCTGCTACAGACTGTGGGCTGCCCATTGTGACACGTGGTCCCATTGTTCCAGGAATAGAACACATCCAAGCATTGTGTTCTATGAATGGCATGATTCCTATCACAGTGTTCCATTGATGGAACACATCCTATTTACTGCAGGCAAGCAGCGCACCTAGCTGCTGCTGCTGCTGCTACAAGCCACTAGAATACCGTCTGTCAGACAGGTGGACGTAGGCCGAACATTTAAATAACTCGCCAGATAAATCGTTGCTTTTCCATATAATTCATATATGAATTAATTCACAATTGAACAGTAAATTTCAAAGTTGGAAGGCCACAAGAGGGGGACAATGTTTCAAAAGTGAAACGACATATTGCATGAGGGATGTGGTAGGAATTGAATGCTTGAATTAAGACTGGGGAAGTACTGAGGGGAAGGGGCTGCAGGCCTTGTAGCAGGTGGGTGTGCAGAAATGTAGCTATCCAAAGCCAAACACATTACTGCAGCTTGTCACACCTGTACCTACCAAGCAGCAAAGGCCAAGATAGATCGTTATTTTACTGGCAGATTGAATACAGTGCAATGCCTCCCATATAGAGGTGAATAAGAGTAGTAGTAGTAGTAGTAGAAGAGTTGGTCAAGTTAAATCAAGGCTAAGGAATTGGAAATGTGCAACTTGGACCAAGAAAAACTAATTACAGAGCAACGACATTTGAAAAAAGCATTCAAATCATGCTTTGAAAACAGTACTTGTGTATCCCAATTTAAATTCAATCTGTCTTTGGAAACCGCTTAAGAGAGTGAGTGCACCATTCTCAGAGGAACTGCAGATACTGAAATGATGCGTGGAGTGAAGTGAGCAAGCTATTTTTCCATCTCCCTGGCGAGCATCGCCCACCTGTCTGCTTAGGCTCCTTCAGCAGACTGAAGCTGACTACTACTGAGCATCTGCTACAGACTGTGGGCTGCCCATTGTGACACGTCGTCCCATTGTGACACGTGGCCCCATTGTTCCAGGAATAGAACACATCCAAGCATTGTGTTCTATGAATGGCATGATTCCTATCACAGTGTTCCATGGATGGAACACATCCTATTTACTGCAGGCAAGCAGCGCACCTAGCTGCTGCTGCTGCTGCTGTTTTTCTACTCCTCTCATGAGCCCAAACAAGACTCTAAAAGGATGAGTTTGCAACTACTTTACTTTTGGAGAAAATTCAAAACATTCATTATTCAATAGGGCCCAAAATATCAAAAACCAGCGGTTTGAATGAACACACATTTCTTGGTAGAATCGTGCAGGACTGAAATTTTTGATGTTTTTCTACTCCTCTCATGAGCCCAAACACGTCTCTAAAAGGATGAGTTTGCAACAACTTTACTTTTGGAGAAAATTCAATGAATGTCAATTGAATGTTTTGAATTTTCTCCAAAAGTAAAGTAGTTGCAAACTCATCCTTTTGGAAACTTGTTTGGGCTGTTGAGAGGAGTAAAAAACCATCAAAAATTTCAATCCTGCATGATTCTACCAAGAAATGTGATTCTTCATTCAAAACGCTGATTTTTGCTATTGGGTTCTATTGAATAATGAATGTTTTGAATTTTCTCCAAAAGTAAAGTAGTTGCAAACTCATCCTTTTATAGACTTGTTTGGGCTCATGAGAGGAGTAGAAAAACATCAAAAATTTCAGTCCTGCACGATTCTACCAAGAAATGTGTGTTCATTCAAACCGCTGGTTTTTGATATTTTGGGCCCTATTGAATAATGAATGTTTTGAATTTTCTCCAAAAGTAAAGTAGTTGCAAACTCATGCTTTTTTGTTTAAATATTTTTATTAAAGTTTCAAGTATAGAGGGAAAGGGTAAATGGACAAAGTAAAAAGTAGAGAACTCTGCTCTACGTGTTACATCACACATTAAATAAAATTGTTTAATACAAGTAGTGTACATAAGAAACAAATATAATACATCGCTTGAATGCAATCCTCTCAAAAAAGGAACCAACATTGTCATATTGAGTTTACATTAGAGTGTTAGATAACATAAATTAAGAAAATTTCAAATTCCAAACATCCCATTTAGTGTGATATTTATGGAGAGTACCATTAATAAAGGCAAATCTTTTCTCCATAGAATTATGAGTCCGTAATTTACCTAAAATATCAGCAAAAGAAGGTAAATCAGTTTTAAGCCACCAGAAAGCTATAGCGTTTTTGGTCACCAATAAAGTATGTATCATTACAAATCGAATAACAGGATTTATTTCTTCAGTGCCCAAAGAAAGTAATGCCATTTGTGGGGTGACCTTCACTGCGTTGTCAGAGAGAGTATTTATATGATTCGTAACTTCTTTCCACAATCTCTTCAATTTAGGACAGCTCCAGAAAATGTGGTACAGGTTACCTGGTAAACCACAATTCCTCCAGCATAGAGGGGAGTATTTATTATCTGTATGAGCTAACCTAATCGGAGTGTAATGCCATCTAATTAATGTTTTAAAGAAAGACTCCTGTAAAGTCGCAGAAATAGTAGATGCATTTGAAAACTTTATGGCCTTCCCCCATTGGTCTTCATCAAATTTTATGTTAAAATCCCTTTCCCATCTTTGAATGTATACATTTTTAAAGAGTTCGGTGTTGTCATTAGGGTGGGAATATATGTTTTTAAGACTCCAAGTCGACTTAAGAGCAACATTTGCAAACATGGAGGCCACAATATCCGAATTCAAAGCTCTACTAGTCAAAAATTTCCGCAGAAGATCTTTCAGAAGTAGATAAGAGGTGAAATGTGTAGACGGGACATGAAATTTATTTTTAATTTCATTAAAGGGTAAAAAATTTTGTCCGTCCCATAAATCCCCTACCGTATTAATTTTAGAGCTGCACCACTCCTCTGGAACTGGACATTTATATATTTTTGATAATAATTTTAATGGGAATTTTTTCAAAATGCTTTTCCTGTCGTCGCCTTTCTTTAATTTTGTGAAACTCCTCCACATAGTCAGTATAGAATTTACAACAGGATGTTGATAAGTAATGATCGAAGGAGATAGCAGATCTTTAAAGAAAAAATCTGATATTGAACTAGTCCCATAATGTTCTAGCTCAAGGTCCAACCAAGCGGGAAGTGTTTTCGTATTTACATTATGGAACGCCCACAAGGCGGTCTTGAGAGGATGTCTCATCCAACTCTCCACGAGATACAAAAAAGAAAAAAGACAAAAAATTGCTGACCTCCAGAACCAAATTGCTTCAAAAGAAAAACAACAAAATTCCCTGTCTGCTCCATCCCATATTATCCATCTTGATATCCTGAAATTGAGACAGGCGTTAAGATCCAAAATTATTTCCAAGTACGAGTCCATTGTTAGAGCATCAAAATATAATCTGTATGCTTCAATTAACAAACCCACCAAATATATGACAAGTAAACTTAAACAAGCTCGTGTAAGTAGAAGGATTGTTAAAATCAAATCCCCTTCAGGAGAAATGAAACACCCCTCTGATATTACCGAAATATTTGCGGATTATTTCGAAACCCTCTATAATCTTAAAAAAGATCCCTTAGTTCATACTCCTAATCAAAAAGAGATTGACCTTTTTCTTTCTAAATTGACCCTTCCCCAACTAGATAATTTGGACCTAACTCTTTTAAATCAACCGTTTACTGTAGAAGAAATTGCCAAAACGATTGACAAACTTAAACTTAACAAATCCCCTGGCCCAGATGGGTTCACAAACGAATATCTAAAGTTTTTCTCCAACATTTTATCCCCGCACCTAAAATCTCTTTTTGACCACGCTTCTAGTATTGGATCGTTCCCCAAAGAAATGACGGAGGCAACTATCATTTTGATCCCCAAAGACATTAGAAACCCAGAAGAAGTTAAAAATTATCGTCCGATCTCTTTAATTAACACTGATATTAAAGTATATTCAAAAATTTTAGCGGATCGATTAAAGAATCTTTTACCTGATCTTGTTAAAAATGATCAAGTAGGGTTTGTCTCCGGAAGACAAGTAACAGACGGTACCAGAAGAATCTTGAACTTGTTTAACATAGCTAGCTCTAATAATCTCCCTTCACTATTTATCTCGTTGGATGCCCAAAAAGCTTTTGATAGGGTGAATTGGGATTATCTTAAAGCTACTTTACTAAAGTTTGGTTTTGACAATCGCTTTATAACATCTATATTTGCATTGTACTCTAATACTAATGCTAAAACCTATACTAATAATCACCTTTCTAGGAATTTCAACATCACTAATGGAACAAGACAGGGCTGCCCCCTTTCGCCCCTTTTATTTGCCTTGGCAGTCGAGCCCTTGGCGGAAATGATCAGACAATGTACTGATATTTCGGGTTTTAAAACAAAAAATTATCACCACAAGTTAACCTTATTTGCTGACGACCTTATGTTATCAGTCACTGATCCGGCTAATTCACTTAACGCTTTAATCACCATTTTAGATGAGTTCTCTAAGGTCTCATATTTTAAAATAAATCCCCAAAAATCTAAAATAATACATTTTAATTTACGTCCCTCTGAAATTGAAGCCTTTAAAGAATTATCTGAATTTTACTGGGAAGATTTTGAACTAGAATACTTGGGGATAATTTTCCCTAAAGATTTGAAACTCATTGTTTCTAAGAAATATGGAACATCTCAGTAAGAAAATCTTAAAAGACCTTTCTGGTTATAATAATTGCGATCTATCCCTGATGGGAAGAACCTTGGTAATAAAAACATATATTTTACCTAAAATTCTTTTTGTACTTAGGAATTTACCTCTTACGATTCCCACTTCCCTTTTATTTAAAATCCAAAAAGCAATTAACCTTTTTATCTGGAAAGGGAAGAAACCTAGAGTTGCTACTGAAATTTTATATAAGAAAAAGAGTAATGGAGGCCTTGCACTCCCCAATATTCAAATCTATTTTCAAGCTTCTCTTATTCTTCAGAGTCAACAGTGGTTTTCTACGAAAACACTTCCCGCTTGGTTGGACCTTGAGCTAGAACATTATGGGACTAGTTCAATATCAGATTTTTTCTTTAAAGATCTGCTATCTCCTTCGATCATTACTTATCAACATCCTGTTGTAAATTCTATACTGACTATGTGGAGGAGTTTCACAAAATTAAAGAAAGGCGACGACAGGAAAAGCATTTTGAAAAAATTCCCATTAAAATTATTATCAAAAATATATAAATGTCCAGTTCCAGAGGAGTGGTGCAGCTTTAAAATTAATACGGTAGGGGATTTATGGGACGGACAAAATTTTTTACCCTTTAATGAAATTAAAAATAAATTTCATGTCCCGTCTACACATTTCACCTCTTATCTACTTCTGAAAGATCTTCTGCGGAAATTTTTGACTAGTAGAGCTTTGAATTCGGATATTGTGGCCTCCATGTTTGCAAATGTTGCTCTTAAGTCGACTTGGAGTCTTAAAAACATATATTCCCACCCTAATGACAACACCGAACTCTTTAAAAATGTATACATTCAAAGATGGGAAAGGGATTTTAACATAAAATTTGATGAAGACCAATGGGGGAAGGCCATAAAGTTTTCAAATGCATCTACTATTTCTGCGACTTTACAGGAGTCTTTCTTTAAAACTTTAATTAGATGGCATTACACTCCGATTAGGTTAGCTCATACAGATAATAAATACTCCCCTCTATGCTGGAGGAATTGTGGTTTACCAGGTAACCTGTACCACATTTTCTGGAGCTGTCCTAAATTGAAGAGATTGTGGAAAGAAGTTACGAATCATATAAATACTCTCTCTGACAACGCAGTGAAGGTCACCCCACAAATGGCATTACTTTCTTTGGGCACTGAAGAAATAAATCCTGTTATTCGATTTGTAATGATACATACTTTTTTGGTGACCAAAAACGCTATAGCTTTCTGGTGGCTTAAAACTGATTTACCTTCTTTTGCTGATATTTTAGGTAAATTACGGACTCATAATTCTATGGAGAAAAGATTTGCCTTTATTAATGGTACTCTCCATAAATATCACACTAAATGGGATGTTTGGAATTTGAAATTTTCTTAATTTATGTTATCTAACACTCTACTGTAAACTCAATATGACAATGTTGGTTCCTTTTTTGAGAGGATTGCATTCAAGCGATGTATTATATTTGTTTCTTATGTACACTACTTGTATTAAACAATTTTATTTAATGTGTGATGTAACACGTAGAGTAGAGTTCTCTACTTTTTACTTTGTCCATTTACCCTTTCCCCCTATACTTGAAACTTTAATAAAAATATTTAAACAAAAAAGCATGAGTTTGCAACTACTTTACTTTTGGAGAAAATTCAAAACATTCATTATTCAATAGAACCCAATAGCAAAAATCAGCGTTTTGAATGAAGAATCACATTTCTTGGTAGAATCATGCAGGATTGAAATTTTTGATGGTTTTTTACTCCTCTCAACAGCCCAAACAAGTTTCTAAAAGGATGAGTTTGCAACTACTTTACTTTTGGAGAAAATTCAAAACATTCATTATTCAATAGGGCCCAAACTATCAAAAACCAGCGGTTTGAATGAACACTCACATTTCTTGGTAGAATCGTGCAGGACTGAAATTTTTGATGTTTTTCTACTCCTCTCATGAGCACAAACAAGTCTCTAAAAGGATGAGTTTGCAACTACTTTACTTTTGGAGAAAATTCAAAACATTCATTATTCAATAGGGTAAAAAAAAAATCAAAAACCAGCGGTTTGAATGAACACTCACATTTCTTGGTAGAATCGTGCAGGACTGAAATTTTTGATGTTTTTCTACTCCTCTCATGAGCCCAAACCAAGACTCTAAAAGGATGAGTTTGCATCTACTTTACTTTTGGAGAAAATTCAAAACATTCATTATTCAATAGAGCCCAATAGCAAAAACCAGCGGTTTGAATGAAGAATCACATTTCTTGGTAGAATCATGCAGGATTGAAATTTTTGATGGTTTTTTACTCCTCTCAACAGCCCAAACAAGTTTCTAAAAGGATGAGTTTGCAACTACTTTACTTTTGGAGAAAATTCAAAACATTCATTATTCAATAGGGCCCAAAATATCAAAAACCAGCGGTTTGAATGAACACACATTTCTTGGTAGAATCATGCAGGACTGAAATTTTTGATGTTTTTCTACTCCTCTCATGAGCCTAAACAAGTCTCTAAAAGCATGAGTTTGCAACTACTTTACTTTTGGAGAAAATTCAAAACATTCATTATTCAATAGAACCCAATAGCAAAAATCAGCGCTTTGAATGAAGAATCACATTTCTTGGTAGAATCATGCAGGATTGAAATTTTTGATGGTTTTTTTACTCCTCTCAACAGCCCAAACAAGTTTCTAAAAGGATGAGTTTGCAACTACTTTACTTTTGGAGAAAATTCAAAACATTCATTATTCAATAGGGCCCAAAATATCAAAAACCAGCGGTTTGAATGAACACACATTTCTTGGTAGAATCATGCAGGACTGAAATTTTTGATGTTTTTCTACTCCTCTCATGAGCCCAAACAAGTCTCTAAAAGCATGAGCTTGCAACTACTTTACTTTTGGAGAAAATTCAAAACATTCATTATTCAATAGGGCCCAAACTATCAAAAACCAGCGGTTTGAATGAACACTCACATTTCTTGGTAGAATCATGCAGGACTGAAATTTTTGATGTTTTTCTACTCCTCTCATGAGCCCAAACAAGTCTCTAAAAGGATGAGTTTGCAACTACTTTACTTTTGGAGAAAATTCAAAACATTCAATTGACATTCATTGAATTTTCTCCAAAAGTAAAGTAGTTGCAAACTCATCCTTTTAGAGACTTGTTTGGGCTCATGAGAGGAGTAGAAAAACATCAAAAATTTCAGTCCTGCACGATTCTACCAAGAAATGTGTGTTCATTTAAACCGCTGGCTTTTGATATTTTGGGCCCTATTGAATAATGAATGTTTTGAATTTTCTCCAAAAGTAAAGTAGTTGCAAACTCATCCTTTTAGAGTCTTGTTTGGGCTCATGAGAGGAGTAGAAAAACAGCAGCAGCAGCAGCAGCAGCTGCTAGGTGCGCTGCTTGCCTGCAGTAAATAGGATGTGTTCCATCCATGGAACACTGTGATAGGAATCATGCCATTCATAGAACACAATGCTTGGATGTGTTCTATTCCTGGAACAATGGGGCCACGTGTCACAATGGGACCACGTGTCACAATGGGCAGCCCACAGTCTGTAGCAGCTGCGCAGTAGTAGTCAGCTTCAGTCTGCTGAGGGAGCCTCAGCAGACAGGTGGGCGATGCTCGCCAGGGAGATGGAAAAATAGCTTGCTCACTTCACTCCACGCATCATTTCAGTATCTGCAGTTCCTCTGAGAATGGTGCACTCACTCTCTTAAGCGGTTTCCAAAGACAGATTGAATTGAAATCGGGATACACAAGTAGTGTTTTCAAAGCATGATTTGAATGCTTTTTTCAAATGTCGTTGCTCTGTAATTAGTTTTTCTTGGTCCAAGTTGCACATTTCCAATTCCTTAGCCTTGATTTAACTTGACCAACTCTTCTACTACTACTACTACTACTACTACTACTACTACTACTACTACTACTCTTATTCACCTCTATATGGGAGGCATTGCACTGTATTCAATCTGTGAGTAAAATAACGATCTATCTTGGCCTTTGCTGCTTGGTAGGTACAGGTGTGACAAGCTGCAGTAATGTGTTTGGCTTTGGATAGCTACATTTCTGCACACCCACCTGCTACAAGGCCTGCAGCCCCTTCCCCTCAGTACTTCCCCAGTCTTAATTCAAGCATTCAATTCCTACCACATCCCTCATGCAATGATATGTCGTTTCATTTTTGAAACATTGTCCCCCTCTTGTGGCCTTCCAACTTTGAAATTTACTGTTCAATTTTGAATTAATTCATATATGAATTAAATGGAAAAGCAACGATTTATCTGGCGAGTTATTTGAATGTTCGGCCTACGTCCACCTGTCTGACAGACGGTATTCTAGTGGCTTGTAGCAGCAGCAGCAGCTAGGTGCGCTGCTTGCCTGCAGTAAATAGGATGTGTTCCATCCATGGAACACTGTGATAGGAATCATGCCATTCATAGAACACAATGCTTGGATGTGTTCTATTCCTGGAACAATGGGACCACGTGTCACAATGGGACCACGTGTCACAATGGGCCGCCCACAGTCTGTAGCAGCTGCTCAGTAGTAGTCAGCTTCAGTCTGCTGAGGGAGCCTCAGCAGACAGGTGGGCGATGCTCACCAGGGAGATGGAAAAATAGCTTGCTCACTTCACTCCACGCATCATTTCAGTATCTGCAGTTCCTCTGAGAATGGTGCACTCAGTCTCTTAAGCGGTTTCCAAAGACAGATTGAATTGAAATTGGGATACACAAGTAGTGTTTTCAAAGCATGATTTGAATGCTTTTTTCAAATGTCGTTGCTCTGTAATTAGTTTTTCTTGGTCCAAGTTGCACATTTCCAATTCCTTAGCCTTGATTTAACTTGACCAACTCTTCTACTACTACTACTACTACTCTTATTCACCTCTATATGGGAGGCATTGCACTGTATTCAATCTGTCAGTAAAATAACGATCTATCTTGGCCTTTGCTGCTTGGTAGGTACAGGTGTGACAAGCTGCAGTAATGTGTTTGGCTTTGGATAGCTACATTTCCGCACATCCACCTGCTACAAGGCCTGCAGCCCCTTCCCCTCAGTACTTCCCCAGTCTTAATTCAAGCATTCAATTCCTACCACATCCCTCATGCAATGATATGTCGTTTCATTTTTGAAACATTGTCCCCCTCTTGTGGCCTTCCAACTTTGAAATTTACTGTTCAATTTTGAATTAATTCATATATGAATTAAATGGAAAAGCAACGATTTATCTGGCGAGTTATTTGAATGATCGGCCTACGTCCACCTGTCTCACAGACGGTATTCTAGTGGCTTGTAGCAGCAGCAGCAGCTAGGTGCGCTGCTTGCCTGCAGTAAATAGGATGTGTTCCATCAATGGAACACTGTGATAGGAATCATGCCAGTCATAGAACACAATGCTTGGATGTGTTCTATTCCTGGAACAATGGGACCACGTGTCACAATGGGACCACATGTCACAATGGGCAGCCCACAGTCTGTAGCAGCTGCGAAGTAGTAGTCAGCTTCAGTCTGCTGAGGGAGCCTCAGCAGACAGGTGGGTGATGCTCGCCAGGGAGATGGAAAAATAGCTTGCTCACTTCACTCCACACATCATTTCAGTATCTGCAGTTCCTCTGAGAATGGTGCACTCACTCTCTTAAGCGGTTTCCAAAGACAGATTGAATTGAAATCGGGATACACAAGTAGTGTTTTCAAAGCATGATTTGAATGCTTTTTTCAAATGTCGTTGCTCTGTAATTAGTTTTTCTTGGTCCAAGTTGCACATTTCCAATTCCTTAGCCTTGATTTAACTTGACCAACTCTTCTACTACTACTACTACTACTACTACTACTACTACTACTACTACTACTACTACTACTCTTATTCACCTCTATATGGGAGGCATTGCACTGTATTCAATCTGTCAGTAAAATAACGATCTATCTTGGCCTTTGCTGCTTGGTAGGTACAGGTGTGACAAGCTGCAGTAATGTGTTTGGCTTTGGAAAGCTACATTTCTGCACACCCACCTGCTACAAGGCCTGCAGCCCCTTCCCATCAGTACTTCCCCAGTCTTAATTCAAGCATTCAATTCCTACCACATCCCTCATGCAATGATATGTCGTTTCATTTTTGAAATTTCTGGGTAGGGACAAGGCTAGGGTCTTACGCTGGGGTCACTCATCTAAATTTTCCGGACACGCTGGAATAAAGAAGACTCTCTATCTCGTCTCTCGACATTATTGGTTGCCATCGCTTCGCCAAGACGTCCTGGACTTCATCGCCTCCTGTCCTTCGTGTGCCAGAAACAAGGTTCCTCGATCCCGACCTTATGGGCTCCTACACCCATTACCCATACCCACGACTCCTTGGACCCACATAGCTATGGACTTCATCACTGATCTGCCAGAGTCCTCGAGGTGTTCGGCTATCTTAGTGGTCGTGGATCGGTTTTCAAAAATGGCTCACTTTGTTCCCTTGTCTGGTCTGCCTTCTGCCCCCGAGTTGGCGAAGATTTTCTTGCTCCACGTCTTCCGTCTCCATGGCTTTCCCCAGCACATTGTCTCGGACAGAGGTGTCCAATTCACCTCTCGATTCTGGCAAGCTCTCTGCGGATTGATGGGGATTACTCTGGATTTTTCTTCGGCCTATCATCCCCAGTCCAACGGACAAGTGGAACGGGTCAATCAAGTCCTAACTTCGTACCTCCGGCATTTTTCTAACGCGCACCAAGATGACTGGGTTTCTCTTCTTCCTTGGGCCGAATTCTCGTACAATAACCACCCCAGTGAAGCCTCTACCAAGTCCCCTTTTTTTGTGGTTTTTGGTCAACATCCTGGCATTCTCCTTCCCGTTTCCCCCACCTCGGGTGTACCGGCAGCGGATGCTGTGTCGCTAGATTTCTCCCAGTTTTGGAGGGACACCAGGGAGGCCAAAAGTGTCCAAAAGTGTACGCAGAGATTCAAAATCTCCATTATCCTCTCGTCACTTTGGTCACAGGCAGCTGTGCCATCGAGCGTGTCACATAGCGCTCAGATATCAGTGGGCCTCACACAATCCACAAGTGTCCAGTGTCCAAAAGTGTACGCAGAGATTCAAAATCTCCATTATCCTCTCGTCACTTTGGTCACAGGCAGCTGTGCCATCGAGCGTGTCACATAGCGCTCAGATATCAGTGGGCCTCACACAATCCAAAAGTGTCCACTGTCCACAAGTGTGTGCAGAAATTCTAAATCTCCCCTGTCCTATAGACACCTTGTACCTTGTTTTACATTACTATATAGTTTGTTGGATTTTGTCTACATTTCTACCAAAAATGAGGAAGGCTGGTGGAAGAGGCCGTGGAATTGGGCGGGGGTTGGCAGCTGGTAATGATGGTGTTGGTGGTGGATCTGATGGTAGTGGCAAGAGCAAAATAGGACCGAATGCAGGAGGTGCTGACCCTGCGTCATCGTCTGGCTACATAAGGCCTCGAACGCTTAGTTTTCTAGGAGTTGGCAAACCGCTTTTAAAGGCAGAGCATCAGGAAAAAGTTTTGTCTTACATTGCTGACTCAGCCTCCAGCTCTATCGCCTCCTCTTCTTCAGTTGTAAAAAGTAAAAGCACTGAGTCGTCATTGGAGGCTCATGTTCATGAACCACACCTTTCCTTGTGTCCTTCACCCCAACCAAGATTGAAGGATGACGCAGGCCATACTACTGATTACTCCATGGAGCTGTTTTCACATACCATGCCTGGATTATCAAGTCAAATGGTGAATTACCCAGGCCAAGATGAATGTGACATGGAGTGCACTGATGCACAGCCGCTGATGGATGATTCTGCTGGTACATTCACTCAGAGCACTACATTGTCCTCGCAGTGTACAGAGCCAGATTTTGACCCTGATGAGACTCAGGTGCCCCTTCCCGCACACTATACCACCATACATGGTGACACAGAGAAAGGTGCACATGACATAGAAGAGGAGGTGATGGATGACCCAGTTGTTGACCCAGATTGGCATCCATTGGGGGAAGAGGGTGCTGCTTCCAATAGCTCAGATGAGGAGCATCCACAGCAGACATCGCAACAGCTGTTATCTGGCAGGCCCGGAGCACTCCAAAGACAGGTTCCAAACATCAAAAGAGTTGCTGGACAGCTTGTCCAGAGGGTCAAAAGATCACAGCGTGCTAGGCCGTTAAATGTCTGCCAAAGTAGGAAGAGTGCAGTGTGGCACTTTTTTGAACAAAATCCTCATGATCAGGCCAAGGTTATCTGTAAGAAGTGCGCAAAGACCTTTAGCCGAGGGAAAAATCTGAAAAATTTGAATACCAGTTGCATGCTTAGACATTTAACCAGCATGCACTTGCAAGCGTGGACACAACACCAAACCTCAAGTGCCACATGTGCAACTGATCACAACGAAGGTAGTCAGCAACGCTACATTGTTTCCCCCACTGTAAGCCCACCGGTTAGCACAGCAGCAAATGTTGAGGTGTCGTTGCAAGGCCACAGCAGTCAGGGAATCCCACTGTTATTATTACGTGCCCCGATGCTCACCTGGGGTCCCCCTCCTCCCGGTGCATCCCTCCTTCATCCTCGCGCCATGCCCTGTCTGGCTTTGCAGGGTCACGGCGTGTCAGAGGCACGCACATGCGCACTCGCTCGTTTCTGACCGCGGGGCATCCTGGGAGCACGTGACCCGGTGGCTCCTCCCCAACATGGCGGCGCCCACCGGGTATTTCTGTCTGGCGTCTTGAATGGTAAGACGCGTGTTTGTCTTTCTCTGTGGCGCTTAGCCTTCCTGCGCAGCGTCGCCCCGACTCTCAGGTCCCCCCTGTCTCCTAGTCTGCGCTCTGCTCTCCGCTCCATAGCCCCATCTGGACCCCCGCTCAGCTCCCTCTGCTGTCTCTGTGCCTGACCCTCGCCGGGTCCTTCCCTGCTGCTGTCATCGGTAGCCCCTTAGCTAGGGTTCCGTCTGTACCCCTAGGTCAGTTCCCCCTAACCTTCCTTCCTTCTTTCTTCCAGCGTTCCTGCCCTGGCTCCATCCTGATCGGTCCTGGTTCCCTACGTTCTGTTTCCTCCTGCTCCGGGTCTACTCTAGTCGGTATCCTTTGGCCTTTCCCTCTGTACACTCCCTGGGTCGTCCCTTTGGTTCTGGCTGTCGTGGTCTCACCCCCCTTGGGCCTGCCCCTAACACTCCCTGTATAGGGGGTGGTCATCACCTGGGCCGCTCGCCCTCGGGGGCTCTGGAGCCACGACCCAGAGGGTCCACTCTCTGGTTCCTACTTAGAACCGTAACAGAACAAACAGGCCATGGACCCCGCTGGAGCCGCTGCGGCTCAAAAGGAGTTGCTGTTTTTGCTGGAGAATCAAACTCGTATCATGGCTTTCATGAAATCCATGGATTATCGTCTTTCCGGGCTCCAGTCCTCTGACCCTGGGAATGCCTCCCAACTGGCTGGACTGCAGCAGGAACTGGCCCAGCAAAGAGATACCCAGACCCATATACTCAGTTATATGGCCTCCATAGATGACCGCCTACTCTCCTTACAGTCGGCTGCTGCAGCCCCCGTTCCAGCCCAGGCGCCTCACCCGCCACCCCGTTTAGCTAAGCCGCCCCGCTATAACGGGGATCCCAAGCTGTGCCGAGGTTTCCTGAATCAATGCCGCCTCCATTTCGAGCTCCTGCCCCTGCAATATCCCACTGAGCGGGCTAAGGTGGCTTTTGTTGTCTCCCATCTTGAGGGAGACGCTTTAGCGTGGGTTAACCCCCTCTGGGAACGTGATGATCCGGTAGTCTCCCAGCTAAGTACTTTCTTCGAGACGTTTCGTCGAGTGTTCGACGAGCCGGGTCGCCTGGCCTCTACTACGGAATCTTTATTTAACCTCCACCAAGGGTCCCAAACCGTGGGTCAGTATGCCATCCGATTCCGAACCTTGTCTTCTGATTTGGGATGGAATAGCGAGGCCTTGGTAGGGGCCTTTTGGCGAGGCCTCGCGGGTCGAATTAAGGATGAGTTAGCTGGGCGGGATACTCCTACTGCTTTAGAAGATCTCATTTCGCTAGCCACACGTATCGACCTTAGGTTCCAGGAACGTGCTCGCGAGAGGAGACTTCCCCGTGCTTCCCCAACCATTCGCGGTCTACCCTGTCTCCGGCCCGGAATATCCGCTTCTGCTTCCATGCCTGAACCCATGCAAGTAGACCGGCTTAAGGTATCTGGACAACGCCGGGAGGAAAGACGCACTCACGGTCTCTGCTTCTACTGTGGTAGTGACTCCCATCTGGTCCGTACCTGCCCGGAACGTCCGGAAAACTCCTCCGCCTAGGTCAGGTAAGAGAGGCCTCCCTAGGTGTGTATGATACCTCTCTACCCCTCACTCTGTCTGTCTTGTTGCACGTTGGTGGAAAACGTTTTTCTCTGGCAGCCTATGTGGATTCCGGCGCAGCGGGAAATTTTATTAGGCTCAAAGAGGTTCTTAAATTTTCGGTCCCGGTCAAGACCTTAGAAACTCCACGGATCCTTGCTTCCGTGGACGGTAAACCTCTCCAAGAGACCATTACCTTGGTCACCCATGAGGTAGAACTCCAGGTAGGGGCCCTACACAAGGAGAGGATTGCTTTTTATGTCCTAGCGAGCATCTCTCACCCTATCCTTTTAGGCCTTCCCTGGCTACGAGCCCACGGCCCTACCTTAGACTGGCATAAGGGTAATATCCTGCGCTGGGGGAGTCCTGTAGGTCTGGGTGTCTGCTGCCGGTGCGTCCCGTGGGTGGTTCTCCTTCCCCCTCCTTAACCTCCGGGTTGCCCGTTGCTTACAGCTCTTTTTCGGATGTTTTTGACAAGAGGGAGTCCGAGAACCTTCCGCCTCACCGACCCTATGATTGCCCCATCGAGCTCGTCCCTGGAGCCACCCCTCCGCGGGGTAGGATTTATCCGCTCTCGCCGGCAGAGACGCAAGCCATGTCGGAATACGTTCAAGAGAACTTAGCCAAGGGTTTCATACGGAAGTCTTCCTCCCCTGCGGGCGCAGGCTTCTTTTTTGTCAAGAAGAAGGACGGGTCGCTCCGCCCGTGCATTGATTACAGAGGTCTGAACAGCATCACGATTAAGAACAAGTACCCGTTACCCCTCATCCCCGAACTCTTTGATCGCCTGAGAGGGGCGCACATATTTACCAAACTTGATCTTCGAGGAGCCTATAACTTGGTCCGAATTTGCGCTGGGGATGAGTGGAAGACCGCATTCAACACCCGTGACGGTCACTATGAATACCTGGTGATGCCGTTTGGCCTCTAACGCACCAGCGGTATTCCAGGAGCTCGTTAACAATATTTTTCGGGATCTCCTTTACTCCTGTGTCGTGGTTTATCTTGACGACATTCTTGTCTTCTCTCCAGATCTCTCCACCCATCGACGAGATGTACGGCAAGTGTTGCAGCGTCTAAGAGAGAACCACCTATTTGCCAAGTTGGAGAAATGCGCCTTCGAACAACCGTCTCTGCCGTTCCTTGGGTATATCGTTTCGAAGTCTGGGTTGAGGATGGATCCCGAGAAAGTGTCCACGATCCTGGCCTGGCCCCGTCCCCTTGGTCTCAAAGCCATTCAACGCTTTCTCGGCTTTGCTAACTATTATAGGCAATTCGTTCCTCATTTTTCCACCATAACCAAGCCCATCTCTGCTCTCGTGCGCAAAGGAGCCAATCCCCGCCTCTGGCCTCCCGAGGCAGAAGACGCCTTTCAAACTCTGAAGAGAGAATTCGCTACAGCGCCCGTTCTCCACCGTCCTGATGCCGAGAGACCCTTCATTCTCGAGGTCGACGCATCCTCCGTGGGAGCGGGGGCGGTTCTCCTGCAAAGAACCTCCTCTGGCCGGACTGTCACCTGTGGGTTCTTTTCTAAAGCCTTTTCTCCCCCCGAACGCAATTACTCCATTGGGGACAAGGAACTACTGGCAATCAAACTGGCTTTAGAGGAATGTCGTTACCTTCTCGAAGGAGCTGTCCATCCCTTTACGATATTTACCGACCACAAGAATTTGGCCTATGTTCAGTCTGCCCAAAGGCTCAATCCCCGGCAAGCCCGATGGTCCCTATTTTTTGGACGCTTTGATTTCGAGCTCCGCTTTCGTCCGGGTAATAAGAACATCATAGCTGATGCCCTATCAAGATCATTTCTCCCGACCGATGAAGAGAGCCCCGCTCACATCATCGATCCAGCAAAAATCGTCACCCTAGCCCCTCTAAGTTTGGTCAACCCACCACCAGGCAAGAATTTGGTATTGAACCATGACAGAGTAAGGGTTCTGCACTGGGGACACTCTTCTAAGTTCGCCGGGCATGTCGGAGCCAAGAGGACTCTATCCCTCATCTCCCGCCATTATTGGTGGCCTTCACTCCGCCAGGACGTCCTGGAATTTACCGCTTCTTGCTCATCCTGCGCCCGGAATAAGATTCCACGACAGCTACCCTCTGGTCTCTTACATCCTTTGCCGGTTCCATCAGTTCCCTGGAGCCACATCGCCATGGATTTCGTCACGGATCTACCTCCATCTTCCGGCTGCTCTGTCATTTTGGTGGTGGTAGACCGTTTTTCCAAAATGGCTCATTTCATCCCGCTACCTGGTCTGCCTTCTGCGCCCGAGTTGGCGAAGATCTTCGTGCATCATGTTTTCCGACTTCATGGTTTTCCCCAGCACATCGTGTCTGACCGTGGTGTTCAATTCACCTCTCGTTTCTGGAGAGCTCTCTCTAGCTCAATGGGGGTAGTCCTGGATTTCTCCTCCGCCTATCATCCACAATCCAACGGCCAAGTGGAGCGGATCAATCAGGTGTTAACCACTTATCTTCGACATTTTTCTAATGCACACCAAAGTAACTGGGTCTCACTGCTTCCCTGGGCGGAATTTGCTCACAACAATCACCCCAACGAGTCCTCTTCCAAATCTCCCTTTTTCATAGTTTTTGGGCAGCATCCGGGCATTCCCCTTCCCGTGTCCCCCACCTCGGGCGTGCCGGCGGCGGACTCCTTGTCCTCAGAATTCTCTAAAATTTGGGAGGAGACTAAAAGGTCCCTTGAGAGAGCTAGCGATCGGATGAAAAGATACGCCGACAAGAGGCGCCTGGACACCCCTCCTTATCATCCAGGCGATAAGGTCTGGCTGTCCTCGCGCTTCCTCCGACTTAAAATCCCCTCTTATAAGTTAGGTCCACGTTACGTTGGCCCCTTTAAGTTTTTGGCTCGCATCAATGATGTAACCTATAAACTAAAATTGCCTACCTCTCTGCGGATCCCCAACACTTTCCATGTCTCGCTTCTCAAACCCACAGTGTTTAATCGCTTTCAGCCAGCCTCGTCCCACGCTCCGCAACCTAGCTCCGCTGGGGACGTCTTTGATGTCAGGGACATCCTGGCAAAGAGGACCGTCCGAGGTAGAACCTTCTTTCTGGTAGATTGGGAAGGATTCGGTCCTGAGGAAAGGTCATGGGAGCCCCGGGAGAACATCAATGCTCCTCATATCATGAGAAGGTTTCTATCCCGCCTGAAGAAGGAGGGGAGTAAGAGAGGGGGTACTATTACGTGCCCCGATGCTCACCTGGGGTCCCCCTCCTCCCGGTGCATCCCTCCTTCATCCTCGCGCCGTGCCCTGTCTGGCTTTGCAGGGTCACGGCGCGTCAGAGGCACGCACATGCGCACTCGCTCGTTTCTGACCGCGGGGCATCCTGGGAGCACGTGACCCGGTGGCTCCTCCCCAACATGGCGGCGCCCACCGGGTATTTCTGTCTCGCGTCTTGAATGGTAAGACGCCTGTTTGTCTTTCTCTGTGGCGCTTAGCGTTCCTGCGCAGCGTCGCCCCGACTCTCAGGTCCCCCCTCTCTCCTAGTCTGCGCTCTGCTCTCCGCTCCATAGCCCCATCTGTACCCCCTCTCAGCTCCCTCTGCTGTCTCTGTGCCTGACCCTCGCCGGGTCCTTCCCTGCTGCTGTCATCGGTAGCCCCTTAGCTAGGGTTCCGTCTGTACCCCTAGGTCAGTTGCCCCTAACCTTCCTTCCTTCTTTCTTCCAGCGTTCCTGCCCTGGCTCCATCCTGATCGGTCCTGGTTCCCTACGTTCTGTTTCCTCCTGCTCCGGGTCTACTCTAGTCAGTATCCTTTGGCCTTTCCCTCTGTACACTCCCTGGGTCGTCCCTTTGGTTCCGGCTGTCGTGGTCTCACCCCCCTTGGGCCTGCCCCTAACACTCCCTGTATAGGGGGTGGTCATCACCTGGGCCGCTCGCCCTCGGGGGCTCTGGAGCCACGACCCAGAGGGTCCACTCTCTGGTTCCTACTTAGAACCGTAACAGTTATATCAACGAAAGACTGATTCTAGGCCATCAGAAAGAACACCAACTCCATCACCATCATCAACCCTCTCTCAGTCCGCCCTGTCCACCGCTACTTCCACCATATGCAGCTCTCAAGTCCAGCTCACCCTCCCAGACACTATGAGTAGGTCAAGAAAGTACTCAGTCTCTCATCCGCGTACACTGGGTTTGAACGCCCACATTGCCAAACTAATCTCGTTTGAGATGATGCCCTTTCGGTTGGTGGAAAGCACAGCTTTCCGCAAACTCATGGCCTATGCAGTACCACGCTATGACCTACCCAGTCGCCACTTCTTCTCTCGCAAAGCCATCCCAGCCCTCCACCATCATGTGAAAGACCGCATTGTCCATGCACTCAAGCAGTCAGTGAGCGGAAAGGTGCACCTCACAACTGATGCATGGTCCAGTCGGCATGGCCAGGGCCGTTACGTGTCCATCACTGCGCACTGGGTTAATGTGGTGGATGCAGGGTCCACAGGGGACAGCGGTGGTGGGACAGTGCTGCCTAGCCCACGGTATAGGAAACAGTTGGCTGTAGGCGTTCGACCCTCCTCCTCCTCCTCCTCCTCCTCCTCCAGAAGCGAAAGCTCGTCCACAGAGCGCAGTTGTACGAGCACTCCATCTGCAGCTGCCACTGTTGCAAACGATGTGTCCCCCTATCGAGCAGCTAGTGGAAAGCGTCAGCAGGCTGTGTTGCAGATGATGTGTTTGGGCGACAGACACACCGCCGAGGTGCTGGCCGAGTACTTGAAGCGACAAACTGAGTCACGGCTGGGCAGTGTACATCTTGAGGCAGGCAAGGTAGTTAGTGATAACGGGCGTAATTTTGTGGCAGCCATAGCCCTTTCAAAACTCAGCCACATACCTTGCTTGGCTCACACCTTGAACCTGGTGGTGCAGTGCTTCCTCAAAAATTATCCGGAGTTAACAGCCCTGCTCCAGAAGGTGCGAAGACTGTGCGCGCACATCCGCCGGTCGCCTGTACACTCCGTTCGTATGCAGAAGCTGCAGCGATTGCTCCACCTTCCCAACCACCGCCTCATTATCGACATTGCAACAAGGTGGAACTCCACCCTGCACATGGTGGAGCGGCTGTGCGAGCAGAGGCAGGCCATAATGCATTTGTGGGAGGATACACGGCCAGGCACTTTGAGAGCAGACATGGAGTTGACAGGCGTGCAGTGGTCGAAACTGAAAGAACTTTGTAAAGTCCTTCAGTGTTTTGAGGAATGCACACGGCTGGTAAGCGCAGACGACGCCATCCTAAGCATGAGCATCCCACTTATGCGTCTGCTCATGCAAACTTTGACGCACCTTAAGGAGCAGGCGTCTGCAGCCAATGTTGATGAGGAGGAAGAGGAGGAGGGAATCCTTGATGACATTCAGCCATTGTCTGCTCAGGGACCTCTCCTGGACGAGGTGGAGGAAGAAGAGGAGGAGGAGGAGGAGGAGGATGATGGGGATGATTACTTAGGGGAGGAGGATGCATCTCGTGGGTCAAGTGAAAATGTTGGCGTGGCAAGGTCTGGTACAGGGTTTGTGCGTGACTGGAGGGATGTGGATTTGCCAGAAAGTGCTCCTCCACCCAGCACTCGCAGTGCATCATTGACACCGGGAACATTGGCCCACATGTCAGATTATGCCTTGCGGATCCTAAAAAGGGACCCCCGCATTGCCAAAATGATGAACGATGACGACTACTGGTTGGCCAGCATCCTGGATCCATGCTATAAAGGCAAATTACAAAACATCATGCCACAGGAGAACCTTGACCTAATATTGGCTAATAAACAAGCAACTCTGGTAAATCGGTTGCTTGAGGCATTCCCAGCACACAGCAGCGGTGATGGTTCTCACACGAGCCGTACGGGCCGGGGCAGCTTGGCAGAGGTGTTCGTGGTGCACACAGCAGAAGTGGCGTTGGAGACAGGGGTTTCATGACAATGTTGTGGACTGATTTTTCAAATACCGCTCACACAACTGGTAATACTGCATCGATGGAAAGTGACAGGAGACAGCAGTTGTCAACTATGGTTACAAACTACTTTTCCTCCCATATCGATGTTCTCCCACACAGGTCATTCCCCTTTGACTATTGGGCCGCTAAACTGGACACCTGGCCTGAATTGGCCCAATATGCCTTACAGGAGCTTGCTTGCCCAGCTGCAAGTGTGCTATCGGAAAGAGTCTTCAGTGCAGCTGGATCAATCCTGACAGAAAAAAGGACCCGTCTGTCAACCCAAAATGTGGATGATCTAACCTTCATTAAAATGAACCACGCATGACGCTGAAGGAGCCTCGGTGTTCCTGAGTCGATAGAGGTCCGCTGTCGACGCTGTTGGATACCGGGCTCTGCGCAGCTTGCCGCCGCTCAGCTGCAGAGGAGTAAAGGAGCTGGCGGTGCTGGAGAGTGACGCGGCGGGAGTTGGCAGGCACGAAGCCGCAAGGAAGAGGCTGTCATCAAAGAAAGTAGAGGTGGCTCTGGTCCTTCTTGGGTGCCTCGGCTGAAGCTGTCACTGACTGAGTGTTGCATTGGTGAGTGCGGAGAAGAAGGGGAGCGCCGCGTCTAATTTTAAAACTGTTTGGCGGGAGAGCTGCTGGAGCTTAGCGGCGGTCTAGGAGGAGAAGCCCACTGCTGGGGATATCTTTAACAGAAAGAATTTGGAATTGCCCACGCTTTTTCTGTGCTGATCGGAGGTCATTGCCTGGAGACCGGGCACTGCGCAGCTTGCCGCCGCTCAGCTGCAGAGGAGTAGAGGAGCTGGCGGTGCTGGAGATTGTCGCTGCGGGAGCTGGCGGGCACGAAGCTACAAGTTAGAAGCTGTCATCAAAGAGGGTGGAGGTGGATCTGGTCCTTATTGGGTGCCTCGGCTGAGGCTGTCATTGACTGATTGTCACATCGAGTTCGACCCTTTAACACACTAAGGGGCTTAGAGACGGCTACATTTATACAAGAAGAAGCAGAGGAGATTTGGTGAAATTTGACTTTGGTTTTGGTGGTCACTTGATTACTATCCAACGGTGACCTGAAGGAAGGAGCATCGTTGACCCCTACTACTTGGAGAATATTACACTCGTTGGGTGAGATGGAATCTGTTGCTCTCTGAACTTATTGTTAGTCTCTTGGGGATGGCGAAATCTTAATTATTTGTAAATTGGAATAGGGATAGTAATATAGGGGAGAGTATCTGAATATTGTTATATCAATAAGACTGTTTGTGTATTGCTGAAGTGCATCCTTGAGTTTGATGAGACTTACATGGAGATTGTCTCTTGTGCCTTGTTTTGATGACATATTAAAGCATTAGAAGAAGATATTTAAGGGAATAACTAATCTATACATTCCTAGACGGGAAGATATAGAGCTTATACTGTCTTATTCTGAATCCTACTGATTGTATGCTCTTCTCTTCTCTGTCTATAACATTTAAGGCACCTGAGGTTATATAGGTAGTGTTTGGACAGGAGTGTATGAGGTGCTGTTGTTTTATATAAGCCTACGTTACGGAGGACAAGACGTCTCTATTGCTTTGTTGAATTATCAAAATTGAAGGGGTTACATTACTACTCTATTTAAGTCTTTATTCTTATCTTAGTTTGCAATTTACAAACCCTGCTGAAACTGTAATAAAGTTCAACTTAATTACAATAATAATAAAACAGGGGTGGCATATACAGGAACATTTAAGGGTATAGCGCATTTCCTTTACTCTTGTTTCGGTATACTCTAATTATGGCATCTAATTTGAAATCTAAATTGCCTACTAGTAAAAACCAGAAATCCACAGGCTCTTCCAATCAAAGAACATACACTGAATCTGTTAATCTATTAAGTCCAATTAAATCTAGATCCCCCCTAAAGAGGGAAGAAATTACCTCAACTAAGAATATGCCTAACAGTTCTTCTATTAAGGCTACTCAAAGATTCAGGTCACAAAGATACTTCTACCGATCCTTGTCCCTTATCTTTTACATCTTCCCAGGTACTTGATAATAAAGGGACTTCAAAACTCTTTTTACAGGATGAAGAAAGTAAAATGGATTTATCTAAATTCAATAAGAGAAGAGCCCCAGATAGTCAATCTGTTAGACCAGACCCAGCATATTTGGATTCTGACACTTCATTTGAGGATTACTCTCCAAATGACACCCCAGTGAAACAACCCTCTAAAAGAGGTTGTCCAGAGATTTCCTCTGTTGAATCTTCGAATCCCCATAATTTTGACTTTAAAACTTTGTTGAAATCTGATAGACAAGTTACTGAGGGTTCGCTCGCTGGTTTCCTTATATCCTTCCAGGAATCTTTCAGTGCAATTAATACGTCTATTAAAGCGGGTTTTGATTCTCATAGGAGGGATATTCAGGAGATCAGTGATAAATTCTCCCAAAGATTTGAATTGAATGAGAAAAGACTCTCAAAGGTTGAAAATAGGACAGATGATTTAGTACAGCAAAATTCAAACTTGAAAGCTGAACTCTTATCCGTTAGGTCCAAATTAACGGACTTGGAGGATCGGAGTAGACGAAATAATGTCAAGATCAGGGGGATACCTGAAAGTGTAATACAGAAAGACCTTTCAGATTATACTAAAGCTACACTTAAAAAGGCTTTGCCGTCCTTAACTGATCTACAATTGATAATTGATAGAATTCACCGCCTGCCCCGTCCAAAGAATGTATCTATGGATAAACCGAGAGACACGATACTTCACTTTCACTTTTTTGAAACTAAAGAATTGATATTAAGATATATTAGAGAGAAAGGCTCTCTCCCTCCCCCTAATGATCATTTAAAATTCTTCTCTGATTTTTCAAAGTCAACTATGGAAGCTAGGAAATCATTTAATCAAGCTACTAATGCTCTTAGGGAAATGGGGATTCCTTATAGGTGGGGCTTCCCAACAAAGTTACTTGTGTCACATAGGGGTAAAATTGTCCCTTTCTTCACTCCAAAGGAGGCTTTAGATTTTATACGCTTTCTAGATGAAGATCCTTCTAGAAAAGATACCGGTTGATTATGGATATATCTCTCATTGGTCTTTGTATTATTTACATTTGACATTTGACAAAGTACTTAATGGCTTCATGGGTTCTCGCCACTTTGGCTTTTTTTTACAAAAGTCCCCAACAAAGGAGATTATCACGTTCGGTGATTGACCTCCAGGAGGACTCTTTAAGTTTGTTTATTTGTTTGGTATAGTTTATCTATAGTTTTTTTTTTTTTTTTGTTGCTGTTTCATTTGCTTTTCTAGATATATACATTTTATTGAATTCAGTTTAAAAAGAGTAAGCAATCCTAAATAATACAAGATAATTTTCTCTAATTAATAGGAAAGAGATTATCATGAGAATTAAAATCCTTTCACACAATGTCAAAGGACTGAATAGTCCCCATAAGCGCTATATAACTTGGAAAGAAATAAAGCGGCTTCAAGCAGATGTCTCTTGTTTACAAGAGGTCAAACTAATAAAAGATATACATCCAACCTTTCAGCATAAAGATTTTCCATACATTTTCAAATCTCTCAATAATAATAAAAAAAGTGCGGGAGTTATAACTATTATAAATAAGAATATTCCCTTCCAATTAATTGAAGAACATCCCGATACCCAGGGAAGATTTCACATCCTCATATGTAAGTTAAATTTTAACCTTTGTACGATCGTGAACATATATGCCCCGAATAATGGTCAAATCACTTTTTTTAATAAACTAATGCAGAAGATTGACGAAGTTAAAAAAGGTGACCTCATGTTAATAGGGGACTTCAATCTAGTTCCTGATAGAGAAATTGACTCATCATCTTCTGCTACTTCTAAATCAGGCCGATCTCTGAAAAATTGGATACAACAAAATGATATGTATGACATTTTCAGATGTCTTAATACCACCTCTAGAGAATTCACATATTACTCAGATATATATAAAACTTCTTCCAGAATAGACTTATTTCTAACTAATGTCTTTTCTATCACAAAATTCAAGAAAATTGAAATTCTTGAGAAGTCTTTTTCCGACCATGCTCCCGTGATGGCAATATTTGAATCAGGCCCTCCAGTAGCAAACACTTTTCTTTGGAAGGTTAATCCTACTCTGTTACGCTCCCCAAAGTATAGAAATATAATTACTGAAACTATTGATAATTATTTTAAAGAAAACTCTTCAGATAATATTGATCCCTTCACATTATGGAATGCCCACAAGGCGGTCTTGAGAGGATGTCTCATCCAACTCTCCACGAGATACAAAAAAGAAAAAAGACAAAAAATTGCTGACCTCCAGAACCAAATTGCTTTAAAAGAAAAACAACAAAATTCCCTCTCTGCTCCATCTCATAATATCCATCTTGATATCCTGAAATTGAGACAGGAGTTAAGATTCAAAATTATTTCCGAGTATGATTCCATTGTTAGAGCATCAAAATATAATCTTTATGCTTCACTTAACAAACCCACCAAATATATGACAAATAAACTTAAACAAGCTCGCGTAAGTAGAAGGATTGTTAAGATCAAATCCCTCTCAGGAGAAATGAAACAACACCCCTCTGATATTACCAAAATATTTGCGGACTATTTTGAAACCCTCTATAATCTCAAAAAAGACCCCTTAGTTCATACTCCTAATCAAAAAGAGATTGACCTTTTTCTTTCTAAATTGACCCTTCCCCAACTAGATAATTTGGACCTTACTCTTTTAAATCAACCGTTTACTGTAGAAGAAATTGCCAAAACGATTGACAAACTTAAACTTAACAAATCCCCTGGCCCAGATGGGTTCACAAACGAATATTTCAAGTTTTTCTCCAACACTCTATCCCCGCACCTAAAATCTCTTTTTGATCACGCTTCCAGTATTGGATCGTTCCCCAAAGAAATGACGGAAGCAACTATCATTTTGATCCCCAAAGACACTAGAAACCCAGAAGAAGTTAAAAACTATCGTCCGATCTCTTTAATCAATACTGACATTAAAGTATATTCGAAAATTTTAGCGGATCGATTAAAGAATCTTTTACCTGGTCTTGTTAAAAATGATCAAGTAGGGTTTGTTTCTGGAAGACAAGTAACAGACGGTACCAGAAGAATTTTGAATTTGTTTAACATAGCTAGTTTTAACAATCTCCCTTCATTATTTATCTCGTTGGATGCCCAAAAAGCCTTTGATAGGGTGAATTGGGATTATCTTAAAGCTACTTTACTAAAGTTTGGTTTTGACAATCGCTTTATAACATCTATATTTGCACTATACTCTAATACTAATGCTAAAACCTATACTAATAATCACCTTTCTAGGAACTTCAACATCACTAATGGAACAAGACAGGGCTGCCCCCTTTCGCCCCTTTTATTTGCCTTGGCAGTTGAGCCCTTGGCGGAAACAATCAGACAATGTACTGCCATTTCGGGTTTTAAAACAAAAAACTATCACCACAAATTAACTTTATTTGCTGATGATCTTATGTTATCAATCACTGATCCGGCTAATTCATTTAACGCTTTAATCACCATTCTAGATGAATTCTCTAGGGTCTCATATTTTAAAATAAATCCCCAAAAATCTAAACTAATACATTTTAATTTAAGTCCCTCTGATATTGAAGCCTTTAAAAAATTATCCGAATTTTACTGGGAAGACATCGAAATAGATTACTTGGGGATAATTTTTCCCAAAGATTTGAAACTCATTGTTTCTAGGAATATGGAACATCTTAGCAAGAAAATCTTAAAAGACCTTTCTGGTTATAATAATTGTGACCTATCCCTGATGGGAAGAACCTTGGTAATAAAAACATATATTTTACCTAAAATTCTTTTCGTACTCAGGAATTTACCTCTTACGATTCCCACTTCCCTTTTATTTAAAATCCAAAAAGCAATTAACCTTTTTATCTGGAAAGGGAAGAAACCCAGAGTAGCTGCTAAAATTTTATATAAGAAAAAGAGTAACGGAGGCCTTGCACTCCCCAACATTCAAATCTATTATCAAGCTTCTCTTATTCTTCAGAGTCAACTGTGGTTTTCTACGAAAACACCTCCCGCTTGGTTGGACCTTGAGCTAGAACAATACGGGACTAGTTCAATATCAGATTTTTTCTTTAAAGATCTGCTATCTCCTTCGATCATTACTTATCAACATCCTGTTGTAAATTCTATACTGACTATGTGGAGGAGTTTCACAAAATTAAAGAAAGGTGATGACAGGAAAGGCATTTTGAAAAAATTTCCATTAATATTATTATCAAAAATATATAATTGTCCAGTTCCGGAGGAGTGGTACAGCTTTAAAATTAATACGGTAGGGGATTTATGGGACGGACAAGATTTTTTACCTTTTAATGAAATTTCAAATAAATTTCATGTCCCATTTACATACTTTACCTCTTATCTAATTTTTAAAGATCTTCTGCGGAAATTTTTGACTAGAAGAGCTTTGAATTCGAAAATTGTGGCCTCCATGTTTTCAAATGTTGCTCTTAAGTCGACTTGGAGTCTTAAAAACATTTATTCTCACCTTAATGATGACAACGAACTTATTAAAAATGTATACATTCAAAGATGGGAAAGGGACTTTAACATAAAATTTGATGAAGACCAATGGGAGAGGGCCATAAAGTTTTCAAATGCATCTACTGTTTCTGCGACCTTACAGGAGTCTTTCTTTAAAATTTTAATTAGATGGCATTACACTCCGATTAGGTTAGCTCATATAGATAATAAATATTCTCCTCTATGTTGGAGGAATTGTGGTTTACCGGGTAACCTGTATCACATTTTCTGGAGCTGCCCTAAATTGAAGAGCTTGTGGAAAGAAATTACGAATCATATAAATACTCTCTCTGACAACGCAGTGAAGGTTACCCCACAAATGGCACTACTCTCTTTGGGCACTGAAGAAATAAATCCTGTTATTCGATTTGTAATGATACACACTTTCTTAGTGACCAAAAACACTATAGCTTTCTGGTGGCTTAAAACTGATTTACCTTCTTTTGCTGAAATTTTAGCCAAACTACGGATTCATAATTCTATGGAGAGAAGATTTGCCTTTATTAATGGTACCCTCCATAAATATCACACTAAATGGGATGTTTGGAATTTGAAGTTTTCTTAATTTAATTTATGTTATCTAACACTCTACTGTAAACTCAATATGACAATGTTGGTTCCTTTTCGAGAGGATTGCATTCAAGTGATGTATTATATTTGTTTCTTATGTACATTACTTGTATTAAACAATTTTATTTAATGTGTGATGTAACATGTAGAGTAGAGTTCTCTACTTTTTACTTTGTCCATTTACCCTTTCCCTTTATACTTGAAACTTTAATAAAAATATTTAAACAAAAGGATGAGTTTGCAACTACTTTACTTTTGGAGAAAATTCAAAACATTCATTATTCAATAGAGCCCAATAGCAAAAACCAGCGTTTTGAATGAAGAATCACATTTCTTGGTAGAATCATGCAGGATTGAAATTTTTGATGGTTCTTTACTCCTCTCAACAGCCCAAACAAGTTTCTAAAAGGATGAGTTTGCAACTACTTAACTTGTATAGAAAATTCAAAACATTCATTATTCAATAGGGCCCAAACTATCAAAAACCAGCGGTTTCAATGAACACACATTTCTTGGTAGAATCATGCAGGACTGAAATTTTTGATGTTTTTCTACTCCTCTCATGAGCCCAAACAAGTCTCTAAAAGCATGAGTTTGCAACTACTTTACTTTTGGAGAAATTTCAAAACATTCATTATTCAATAGAGCCCAATAGCAAAAATCAGGTTTTGAATGAAGAATCACATTTCTTGGTAGAATCATGCAGGATTGAAATTTTTGATGGTTTTTTACTCCTCTCAACAGCCCAAACAAGTTTCTAAAAGGATGAGTTTGCAACTACTTTAATTTTGGAGAAAATTCAAAACATTCATTATTCAATAGGGCCCAAAATATCAAAAACCAGCGGTTTGAATGAACACACATTTCTTGGTAGAATCGTGCAGGACTGAAATTTTTGATGTTTTTCTACTCCTCTCATGAGCCCAAACAAGTCTCTAAAAGGATGAGTTTGCAACTACTTTACTTTTGGAGAAAATTCAAAACATTCATTATTCAATAGAGCCCAATAGCAAAAACCAGCGTTTTGAATGAAGAATCACATTTCTTGGTAGAATCATGCAGGATTGAAATTTTTGATGGTTTTTTACTCCTCTCAACAGCCCAAACAAGTTTCTAAAAGGATGAGTTTGCAACTACTTTACTTTTGGAGAAAATTCAAAACATTCATTATTCAATAGGGCCCAAACTATCAAAAACCAGCGGTTTGAATGAACACACATTTCTTGTTAGAATCATGCAGGACTGAAATTTTTGATGTTTTTCTACTCCTCTCATGAGCCAAAACAAGTCTCTAAAAGCATGAGTTTGCAACTACTTTACTTTTGGAGAAAATTCAAAACATTCATTATTCAATAGGGTCCAAACTATCAAAAACCAGCGGTTTGAATGAACACACATTTCTTGGTAGAATCGTGCAGGACTGAAATTTTTGATGTTTTTCTACTCCTCTCATGAGCCAAAACAAGTCTCTAAAAGGATGAGTTTGCAACTACTTTACTTTTGGAGAAAATTCAAAACATTCATTATTCAATAGAGCCCAATAGCAAAAACCAGCGTTTTGAATGAAGAATCACATTTCTTGGTAGAATCATGCAGGATTGAAATTTTTGATGGTTTTTTACTCCTCTCAACAGCCCAAACAAGTTTCTAAAAGGATGAGTTTGCAACTACTTTACTTTTGGAGAAAATTCAAAACATTCATTATTCAATAGAGCCCAATAGCAAAAACCAGCGTTTTGAATGAAGAATCACATTTCTTGGTAAAATCATGCAGGATTGAAATTTTTGATGGTTTTTTACTCCTCTTAACAGCCCAAACAAGTTTCTAAAAGGATGAGTTTGCAACTACTTTACTTTTGGAGAAAATTCAAAACATTCATTATTCAATAGGGCCCAAACTATCAAAAACCAGCGGTTTCAATGAACACACATTTCTTGGTAGAATCATGCAGGACTGAAATTTTTCATGTTTTTCTACTCCTCTCATGAGCCCAAACAAGTCTCTAAAAGCATGAGTTTGCAACTACTTTACTTTTGGAGAAAATTCAAAACATTCATTATTCAATAGAGCCCAATAGCAAAAATCAGGTATTGAATGAAGAATCACATTTCTTGGTAGAATCATGCAGGATTGAAATTTTTGATGGTTTTTTACTCCTCTCAACAGCCCAAACAAGTTTCTAAAAGGATGAGTTTGCAACTACTTTACTTTTGGAGAAAATTCAAAACATTCATTATTCAATAGGGCCCAAACTATCAAAAACCAGCGGTTTGAATGAACACACATTTCTTGGTAGAATCGTGCAGGACTGAAATTTTTGATGTTTTTCTACTCCTCTCATGAGCCCAAACAAGTCTCTAAAAGGATGAGTTTGACCAACTCTTCTACTACTACTACTACTACTCTTATTCACCTCTATATGGGAGGCATTGCACTGTATTCAATCTGTCAGTAAAATAACGATCTATCTTGGCCTTTGCTGCTTGGTAGGTACAGGTGTGACAAGCTGCAGTAATGTGTTTGGCTTTGGATAGCTACATTTCTGCACACCCACCTGCTACAAGGCCTGCAGCCCCTTCCCCTCAGTACTTCCCCAGTCTTAATTCAAGCATTCAATTCCTACCACATCCCTCATGCAATGATATGTCGTTTCATTTTTGAAACATTATCCCCCTCTTGTGGCCTTCCAACTTTGAAATTTACTGTTCAATTTTGAATTAATTCATATATGAATTAAATGGAAAAGCAACGATTTATCTGGCGAGTTATTTGAATGTTCGGCCTACGTACACCTCTCTGACAGACGGTATTCTAGTGGCTTGTAGCAGCAGCAGCAGCAGCAGCTAGGTGCGCTGCTTGCCTGCAGTAAATAGAATGTGTTCCATCCATGGAACACTGTGATAGGAATCATGCCATTCATAGAACACAATGCTTGGATGTGTTCTATTCCTGGAACAATGGGACCACGTGTCACAATGGGACCACGTGTCACAATGGGCAGCCCACAGTCTGTAGCAGCTGCGCAGTAGTAGTCAGCTTCAGTCTGCTGAGGGAGCCTCAGCAGACAGGTGGGCGATGCTCGCCAGGGAGATGGAAAAATAGCTTGCTCACTTCACTCCACGCATCATTTCAGTATCTGCTGTTCCTCTGAGAATGGTGCACTCACTCTCTTAAGCGGTTTCCAAAGACAGATTGAATTGAAATTGGGATACACAAGTAGTGTTTTCAAAGCATGATTTGAATGCTTTTTTCAAATGTCGTTGCTCTGTAATTAGTTTTTCTTGGTCCAAGTTGCACATTTCCAATTCCTTAGCCTTGATTTAACGTGACCAACTCTTCTACTACTACTACTCTTATTCACCTCTATATGGGAGGCATTGCACTGTATTCAATCTGTCAGTAAAATAACGATCTATCTTGGCCTTTGCTGCTTGGTAGGTACAGGTATGACAGGCTGCGGTAATGTGTTTGGCTTTGGATAGCTACATTTCTGCACACCCACCTGCTACATGGCCTGCAGCCCCTTCCCCTCAGTACTTCCCCAGTCTTAATTCAAGCATTCAATTCCTACCACATCCCTCATGCAATGATATGTCGTTTCATTTTTGAAACATTGTCCCCCTCTTGTGGCCTTCCAACTTTGAAATTTACTGTTCAATTTTGAATTAATTCATATATGAATTAAATGGAAAAGCAACGATTTATCTGGCGAGTTATTTGAATGTTCGGCCTACATCCTCCTGTCTGACAGACGGTATTCTAGTGGCTTGTAGCAGCAGCAGCAGCTAGGTGCGCTGCTTGCCTGCAGTAAATAGGATGTGTTCCATCCATGGAACACTGTGATAGGAATCATGCCATTCATAGAACACAATGCTTGGATGTGTTCTATTCCTGGAACAATGGGGCCACGTGTCACAATGGGACCACGTGTCACAATGGGCAGCCCACAGTCTGTAGCAGCTGCGCAGTAGTAGTCAGCTTCAGTCTGCTGAGGGAGCCTCAGCAGACAGGTGGGCGATGCTCGCCTGGGAGATGGAAAAATAGCTTGCTCACTTCACTCCACGCATCATTTCAGTATCTGCAGTTCCTCTGAGAATGGTGCACTCACTCTCTTAAGCGGTTTCCAAAGACAGATTGAATTGAAATCGGGATACACAAGTAGTGTTTTCAAAGCATGATTTGAATGCTTTTTTCAAATGTCGTTGCTCTGTAATTAGTTTTTCTTGGTCCAAGTTGCACATTTCCAATTCCTTAGCCTTGATTTAACTTGACCAACTCTACTACTACTACTACTACTACTACTACTACTACTACTATTCACCTCTATATGGGAGGCATTGCACTGTATTCAATCTGTCATTGAAAGAACAATCTATCTTGGCCTTTGCTGCTTGGTAGGTACAGGTGTGACAAGCTGCAGTAATGTGTTTGGCTTTGGATAGCTACATTTCTGCACACCCACCTGCTACAAGGCCTGCAGCCCCTTCCCCTCAGTACTTCCCCAGTCTTAATTCATGCATTCAATTCCTACCACATCCCTCATGCAATGACATGTCGTTTCATTTTTGAAATATTGTCCCCCTCTTGTGGCCTTCCAACTTTGAAATTTACTGTTCAATTTTGAATTAATTAATATATGAATTAAATGGAAAAGCAACGATTTATCTGGCGAGTTATTTGAAGGTTCGGCCTACGTCCACCTGTCTGACAGACGGTATTCTAGTGGCTTGAAGCAGCAGCAGCAGCAGCTAGGTGCGCTGCTTGCCTGCAGTAAATAGGATGTGTTCCATCCATGGAACACTGTGATAGGAATCATGCCTTTCATAGAACACAATGCTTGGATGTGTTCTATTCCTGGAACAATGGGACCACGTGTCACAATGGGCCGCACACAGTCTGTAGCAGCTGCACAGTAGTAGTCAGCTGCAGTCTGCTGAGGGAGCCTCAGCAGACAGGTGGGCGATGCTCGCCAGGGAGATGGAAAAAGAGCTTGCTCACTTCACTCCACGCATCATTTCAGTATCTGCAGTTCCTCTGAGAATGGTGCACTCACTCTCTTAAGCGGTTTCCAAAGACAGATTGAATTGAAATCGGGATACACAAGTAGTGTTTTCAAAGCATGATTTGAATGCTTTTTTCAAATGTCGTTGCTCTGTAATTAGTTTTTCTTGGTCCAAGTTGCACATTTCCAATTCCTTAGCCTTGATTTAACTTGATCAAATCTTCTACTACTACTAATACTACTACTCTTATTCACCTCTATATGGGAGGCATTGCACTGTATTCAATCTGTCAGTAAAATAACGATCTAGCCCGCTCATGCCGCTTACACCTAAAGAACATCTCTAGAATCCGCCCTTTTCTCACCATGGAAACAACAAAAACTCTCACTGTCGCCCTGATCCACTCCCACCTGGACTACTGTAATGCTCTATTAATTGGCCTCCCTCTCACTCGACTCTCCCCTCTCCAGTCTATCCTTAATGCAGCAGCCAGGGTTGTCCATCTGGCTAATCGTTACTCAGACCCGTCCGCTCTTCGCCAGTCGTTACACTGGCTGCCAATTCATTACAGAGTACAATTCAAAGTACTTGTTCTCACCCACAAAGCTCTCCACAGTGCGGCACCCCCTTACATCTCCTCCCTCATTTCTGTCTATCGGCCTAACCGACCGCTGCGCTCTGCAAATGACTTTCGACTAACCTCTGCCCTAATCCGTACCTCCCACTCCCGACTCCAAGACTTCTCCCGTGCTGCGCCAATCCTCTGGAATGCTCTACCCCAAGATATTAGGATCATCCACAATTTGCATAGTTTTAGGCGCTCGCTCAAAACGCATTTGTTCAGAGCGGCCTATCACATTCAGTAATCAAAGTCATGTTATGTTTGTGTGTGTGTAGCCCATTCACTATCTCCATCTAACCCCCACCCCCTGAAGATGGCTGGACCGTCATTGTAAATACATCATTGTAAATACAAACCTATGCTTTGTATCTCCCCCACCTCATTGTAGATTGTAAGCTCCACAAGCAGGGTCGTCTTATTTCGCTTTAATTATTGTATTGTTAACGTTGTTACTTATGACTGTTGTGTTTGAAACTGTTCAACTGTAAAGCGCTGCGGAATATGTTGGCGCTATATAAATAAAGATTATTATTATTATTATTATTATTATCATCTTCTCCTTTGCTGCTTGGTAGGTACAGGTGTGACAAGCTGCAGTAATATGTTTGGCTTTGGATAGCTACATTTCTGCACACCCACCTGCTAAAAGGCCTGCAGCCCCTTCCCCTCAGTACTTCCCCAGTCTTAATTCAAGAATTCAATTCCTACCACATCCCTCATGCAATGATATGTCGTTTCATTTTTGAAATATTGTCCCCCTCTTGTGGCCTTCCAACTTTGAAATTTACTGTTCAATTTTGAATTAATTAATATATGAATTAAATGGAAAAGCAACGATTTATCTGGCGAGTTATTTGAAGGTTCGGCCTACGTCTACCTGTCTGACAGACGGTATTCTAGTGGCTTGAAGCAGCAGCAGCAGCTAGGTGCGCTGCTTGCCTGCAGTAAATAGGATGTGTTCCATCCATGGAACACTGTGATAGGAATCATGCCTTTCATAGAACACAATGCTTGGATGTGTTCTATTCCTGGAACAATGGGACCACGTGTCACAATGGGACCACGTGTCACAATGGGCAGCCCACAGTCTGTAGCAGCTGCGCAGTAGTAGTCAGCTTCAGTCTGCTGAGGGAGCCTCAGCAGACAGGTGGGCGATGCTCGCCAGGGAGATGGAAAAAGAGCTTGCTCACTTCAATCCACGCATCATTTCAGTATCTGCAGTTCCTCTGAGAATGGTGCACTCACTCTCTTAAGCGGTTTCCAAAGACAGATTGAATTGAAATCGGGATACACAAGTAGTGTTTTCAAAGCATTATTTGAATGCTTTTTTCAAATGTCGTTGCTCTATAATTAGTTTTTCTTGGCCCAAGTTGCACATTTCCAATTCCTTAGCCTTGATTTAACTTGACCAACTCTTGTACTACTACTACTAATACTACTACTACTACTACTACTCTTATTCACCTCTATATGGGAGGCATTGCACTGTATTCAATCTGTCAGTAAAATAACGATCTATCTTGGCCTTTGCTGCTTGGTAGGTACAGGTGTGATAAGCTGCAGTAATGTGTTTGGCTTTGGATAGCTACATTTCTGCACACCCACCTGATACAAGGCCTGCAGCCCCTTTCCCCTCAGTACTTCCCCAGTCTTAACCCCTTTCTGCCATCCGACGTACTATCCCGTCCACGGTACCCGGGCCCGTGTGACCGGGGACGGGATAGTACGTCGGCGTGGTGAGCGCCGCTGATCGCGGCCGAGTGTCAGCTAATTATCATAGCTGACACCCGGCACAATGTGTCAGGGGCGGTCACGGACCGCCCCCGACATGTTAACCCCTTGCACACCGCGATCAAACACGATCGCGGTGTACCGGGGGTTAAAGGGAAGCATCGGCAGGGAGGGGGCTCCCTCCGTGCTTCCCTGAGCCCCCCACGGCAGCGCAATGTGCAGCGCTGCTGCGGGGGACTCCCTCCCTCCAGGCCCCCGAATCCAAGATGGCGACGGGGGCCTTCGGGGGCCTGCGGAAGCTGGCTTCCTCAGTGCCTGCAAAGCGCAGGCATGAGGAAGCCTTCTGCAGTGCCTGTGTCAGATCGCTGATCTGTCACAGTGATCTGTGATGTGACAGATCAGCAATCTGTCACAGGACAGTGATGTCCCACCTGGGGCTATTTAATAAAGTAAAAAAAAAAATAAAAAAAAAGTGTAAAAATAATTTAAAAAAAATCGCCAAATAAATTAGAAAAAAAAAAAAAATATTCCCCCAATAAATCCATTTTTTGGAAATAATAAAAAAAAAAAAAAACAATAAAAGTACACATATTAGGTATTGCCGCGTCCGTAACGACCCGCCCTATAAAACTGTCCCATTAGTTAACCCCTTTAGCGAACCCCTTAAAAAATAAAAATAAAAAACGAAGAAAATATAATGATTTATCATACCGCCAAACAAAAAGTGTAATAACGCGCGATCAAAAAGACGCATATAAATATCCATGGTACCGCTGAAAATGTCATCTTGTCCCGCAAAAAACGAGCCACCACACAGCATCATCAGCAAAAAAATAAAAAAAAGTTATAGCTCGCCGAATAAAGCAATGCAAAAATAATTATTTTTTATATAAAATAGTTTTCATTGCATAAAACCGACAAAAACATTAAAAACGACCTAAATGAGGTATCGCTGTAACCGTACTGACCCGAAGAATAAAACCGCTTTATCAATTTTACCGCACGCGGAACGGTGTAAACGCACCCCCCCAAAAGAAATTCATGAAACGCTGGTTCTTGTTCATTCTGCGTCCCAAAAATCGGAATAAAAAGCGATCAAAAAATTTCACGTGCCCGAAAATGATACCAATAAAAACGTCAACTCGTCCCGCAAAAAATAAGACCTCACATGACTCGGTGGGTCAAAATACGGAAAAATTATAGCTCTCAATATGTGGTGATGCAAAAACTATTTTTACAATAAAAAGCGTCTTTTAGCGTGCGACAGCCGCCAAACATAAAAACCGCCATAAATAGTAAATCAAACCCCCCGTTATCACCCCCTTAGTTAGGGAAAAATAATAAAATAAAAAAATGTATTTATTTCCATTTTTCCATTAGGGTTAGGGCTAGGGTTAGGGCTAGGGTTAGGGTTAGGGTAGGGTTAGGGCTAGGGGTGTGTTGGAGTAGGGTTAGGGCTAGGGTTAGGGTTAGGGCTAGGGTTAGGGGCGTGTTGGGGTTCGGGTTGGAGTTAGAATTGGGGGTTTCCACTGTTTGGGCACATCAGGGGCTCTCCAAATGCAACATGGCGTCTGATCTCAATTCCAGCCAATTCTGAGTTGAAAAAGTCAAATGGTGCTCCTTCCCTTCCAAGCTCTGCTATGCGCCCAAACAGTGTTTTACCCCCACATGTAGGGTATCAGCCTACTCAGGACAAATTGCAAAACAATTTTTGGGGTCCAATTTCTCCTGTTACCCTTAGGAAAATAAAAAATTGGGGGCAAAAATATCATTTTTGTGGAAAAAAATGATTTTTTTATTTTCACGTCCGAGTGTTATAAACTTCTGTGAAGCACTTGGGGGTTCAAAGTGCTCACCACACATCTAGATAAGTCCCGTGGGGGGTCTAGTGTCCAAAATGGGGTCACTTGTGGGGAGTTTCAATAGTTTAGGTACATCAGGGGCTCTCCAAACGCACATGACACCCGCAGACCATTCCATCAAAGTCTGCATTCCAAAACGTCACTGCTTCCCTTCCGAGCCCCGACGTGTGTCCATACAGTAGTTTTCTCCCACATATGGGGTGTCAGCGTACTCAGGACAAATTGGACAACAACTTTTGGGGTCCAATTTCTCCTGTTACCCTTGGGAAAATGAAAAAATTGGGGACTAATTGATCATGTTTCTGGAAAAAATACGATTTTTTTATTTTCATGCCCGGGCATTATAAACTTCTGTGAAGCCCTTGGGGGTTCAAAGCGCTCACCACACATCTAGATAAGTCCCTTAGGGGGGTCTCGTTTCCAAAATGGGGTCACTTGTGGGGGTTTCCACTGTTTAGGTACATTAGGGGCTCTCCAAAGGCAACATGACACCCGCAGACCATTCCATCAAAGTCTGCATTCCAAAACGTCACTACTTCCCTTCCGAGCCCCGACGTGTGCCCATACAGTAGTTTTCTCCCACATATGGGGTATCAGCATACTCAGGACAAATTGGACAACAACTTTTGGGGTCCAATTTCTCCTGGTACCCTTGGGAAAATAAAAAAAATGGTGACTAAAAGATCATGTTTGTGGAAAAAATACGATTTTTTTATTTTCACGCCCGGGTGTTATAAACTTCTGTGAAGCACTGGGGGGGTCAAAGTGCTCACCACACATCTAGATAAGTTCCTTATGGGGTCTAGTTTCCAAAATGGTGTCATTTGTGGGGGGTTCCACTGTTTTGGTACATCAGGGGTTTTCCAAACGCGACATCGTGTCCGATCTCAATTCCAGCCAAAAACGTCAAATGGCGCTGCTTCCCTTCCGAGCTCTGCCATGCGCCCAAATAGTGGTTTACCCCCACATGTGGGGTATCAGCGTACTCAGGACAAATTGCACAATAACTTTTAGGGTCCTATTACCCTTGGAAAAATAAGAATTGAGGGTGAAAAGATCATTTTTGTGGAAAAAATATGATTTTTTAATTGTATGGCTTTATGTTATAAACTTCTGTGAAGCCCATGGGGGTTCAAAGTTCTCACCACATATCTAGATAAGTTCCTTGGGGGGTCTAGTTTCCAAAATGGGGTCACTTGTAGGGGGTTTCCACTGTTTAGGTACATCAGGGACTCTCCAAAACGTGACATGGCGTCCAATCTGAATTCCAGCCAATTTTGCATTGAAAAAGTCAAACGGCGCTCCTTCCATTCTGAGCTCTGCCATGCGCCGAAACAGTCGTCCCCCCCCACATATCAGGTATCTGCGTACTCAGGACAAATTGCACAATAACTTTTGCAGTTCAATTTCTCCTGTTACCCTTGGTAAAATAAAAAAAATTGAACCTGAAGTATTTTTTTTATGAAAAAAAGTTAGATGTTCATTTTTTTTTAAATATTCAAAAAAATTCCTGTGACGCACCTAAAGGGTTAATAAACTTCTTGAATGTGGTTTTGAGCACCTTAAGGGGTGCAGTTTTTAGAATGGTGTCACTTTTGGGTATTTTCTATCATATAGACCCCTCAAAGTGGCTTCAAATGTGATGTGGTCCGTAAAAATAAAATGGTGTTGTAAAAATGAGAAATCGCTGGTCAACTTTTAACCCTTATAACTTCCTAACAAAAAAAAATTTTGGTTCCAAAATTGTGCTGATGTAAAGTAAACATGTGGGAAATGTTAGTTATCAAGTTTTTTGTGTGCCGTATCTCTGTGATTTAAGGGCATAAAAATTCAAAGTTGGAAAATTGCGAAATTTTCAAAATTTTCGCCAAATTTCCGTTTTTCTCACAAATAAACGCAAGTTATTTGAATGAAATTTTACCACTAACATGAAGTACAATGTGTCACGAGAAAACAATGTCAGAATCACCGGGATCCATGGAAGCGTTCCAGAGTTATGACCTCATAAAGGTACAGTGGTCAGAATTGTAAAAATTGGCCCGGTCATGAACGTGCAAACCACCCTTGGGGGTGAAGGGGTTAATTCAAGCATTCAATTCCTACCACATCCCTCATGCAATGATATGTCGTTTCATTTTTGAAACATTGTCCCCCTCTTGTGGCCTTCCAACTTTGAAATTTACTGTTCAATTTTGAAATAATTCATATATGAATTAAATGGAAAAGCAACGATTTATCTGGCGAGTTATTTGAATGTTCGGCCTACATCCACCTGTCTGACAGACGGTATTCTAGTGGCTTGTAGCAGCAGCAGCAGCTAGGTGCGCTGCTTGCCTGCAGTAAATAGGATGTGTTCCATCCATGGAACACTGTGATAGGAATCATGCCTTTCATAGAACACAATGCTTGGATGTGTTCTATTCCTGGAACAATGGGACCACGTGTCACAATGGGACCACGTGTCACAATGGGCAGCCCACAGTCTGTAGCAGCTGCGCAGTAGTAGTCAGCTTCAGTCTGCTGAGGGAGCCTCAGCATACAGGTGGGCGATGCTCGCCAGGGAGATGGAAAAAGAGCTTGCTCACTTCACTCCACGCATCATTTCAGTATCTGCAGTTCCTCTGAGAATGGTGCACTCACTCTGTTAAGCGGTTTCCAAAGACAGATTGAATTGAAATCGGGATACACAAGTAGTGTTTTCAAAGCATGATTTGAATGCTTTTTTCAAATGTCGTTGCTCTGTAATTAGTTTTTCTTGGTCCAAGTTGCACATTTCCAATTCCTTAGCCTTAATCAAAACTTCTACTACTACTACTACTACTCTTATTCACCTCTGTATGGGAGGCATTGCACTGTATTCAATCTGTCAGTAAAATAACGATCTATCTTGGCCTTTGCTGCTTGGTAGGTACAGGTGTGACAAGCTGCAGTAATGTGTTTGGCTTTGGATAGCTACATTTCTGCACAGCCACCTGCTACAAGGCCTGCAGCCCCTTCCCCTCAGTACTTCCCCAGTCTTAATTCAAGCATTCAATTCCTACCACATCCCTCATGCAATGATATGTCGCTTCATTTTTGAAACATTGTCCCCCTCTTGTGGCCTTCCAACTTTGAAATTTACTGTTCAATTTTGAATTAATTCATATATGAATTAAATGGAAAAGCAACGATTTATCTGGTGAGTTATTTGAATGTTCGGCCTACGTCCACCTGTCTGACAGACGGTATTCTAGTGACTTGTAGCAGCAGCAGCAGCAGCAGCTAGGTGTGCTGCTTGCCTGCAGTAAATAGGATGTGTTCCATCCATGGAACACTGTGATAGGAATCATGCCATTCATAGAACACAATGCTTGGATGTGTTCTATTCCTGGAACAATGGGACCACGTGTCACAATGGGACCACGTGTCACAATGGGCAGCCCACAGTCTGTAGCATCTGCGCAGTAGTAGTCAGCTTCAGTCTGCTGAGGGAGCCTCAGCAGACAGGTGGGCGATGCTCGCCAGGGAGATGGAAAAAGAGCTTGCTCACTTCACTCCACGCATCATTTCAGTATCTGCAGTTCCTCTGAGAATGGTGCACTCACTCTGTTAAGCGGTTTCCAAAGACAGATTGAATTGAAATCGGGATACACAAGTAGTGTTTTCAAAGCATGATTTGAATGCTTTTTTCAAATGTCGTTGCTCTGTAATTAGTGTCATGATCCAGGACGGGATTTCGCTTTGACCCGTCCTGGTTAGACTAGGGGTTAATTGTGCTGCCTCTCTCTGGCAGCAGAAGGCTATTTAGTGCTCACTGGACCTGGGTCCGGTGTCAGTTATACTCCTGCCCTCGGCTGAGTTAAGTGACCTCTTGTATACGTGTGCCTTGTGCCTGATATCTTGCTTGTTTGTTCGGTTGTGATCTGGTTCTGTCCCTGTTACGAGTTCTGCCTGACCCTCTTGTACTGCGCTACCTCTCGTGTATGACTCTCTGCTTGTGACCCGACTCCTCTCTGCTCGTCCCCTTGGTACCACGTCGCCCTCTTGTGTATGACCTTTGGCTCTGTCTGACTACCCGTCTGTTCGTCCCTCCTGTACCTCGTTCGCCCGTACTGTGTGTGACCTCTGCTTTGCCTGACTGAGTTGTTGTATGGTGTCCTGTCCTATCTGAATACAGGACGCTAAGCCCCGCCCCCTTGCAGTCACATGACCATAGGTCCCGTGCAGACTATTCAGTTTCAGTGTCCGCAGGTCCTATGCATCTTTACTTTCCAGCACTGACTGGACCCTGACACTATTAGCCTGAAGCACGCATGGTCACCTCTGCTGCCCTGCTCCACAGGTATCTTTTAGCACTGCTTCTGTACTCAGGACACACGCACTGGCTCTATGAGCAAGTGCAGTGCGGTGTCTCTGACATTATAACTGACCCATACCATTTTTTTTTTCTCTGCTCCCATTCACCTGTGTGTGTGATGGATCCTGTGCACGCTCTTTCTGAGCAGGTTAAGCATCTGACGCAGATGTCTCAGAAACTCTTTGGAGAACAAAGAGTCCTGGCTCAGTCTCAGCAGCTGATAGCAGACACTGTGCAGGGGGTTCTTTCATGGGGGGCTCGGGATGTTACATTAATTTCCCCTGAGTCTCCAGTGAAGTTACCAGATACCTTTTCTGGAGATAAAAATGACTTCAGAGTTTTCAAGGAGGGCTGTAAGCTTTTTTTTTTCCTTAAGACCACACTCTTCTGGGGATGAAAGTCAGAGAGTGGGGGTCATTATGTCTCTGTTAAGGGGAGCCCCCCAAGCTTGGGCTTTCTCCCTTCCTACCACGGCCCCTGAGCGTATGACTGTGGATGCATTTTTTGAGGCCCTGGGGCATATTTATGATGAGCCTGATCGGGTGCGTATGGCTGAGGACAGGCTGATGAATGTTTGCCAGGGGAAACACTCAGCCGAGTGGTTTTGCTCAGAGTTCAGACGCTGGGCTGCTGATGTCTGCTGGAACGACGCCGCTCTCCGGGGGTTGTTCCGCAGAGGCCTGTCTGGGCATCTGAAAGACGCCTTGGCTCTCCACCCCCCACCTGATGCCCTGGAGGAAGCTATGACACAGGCCGTCCGAATGGATCGCAGGTTACGGGCAAGGGGAGTGATACAAACCGAGACATCATTGTTCTCCCAAGGAAGGGGAGCCAGTTCTTCACTGAAAATCACGGCGATGGGAACCATCAACCGTAAGGAGGAAGAAAGGAGGCAACGGCACGTGAGAAAATGCTGTGTTCACAGTGGCGAGTCTGGACATGGGAAAAAGGATTGCCCCTCCCGGCCACTAACCAACAAACGACTGAGCCCAGGTGATTATCGTGGAGGTCGCCCAGGCTCTCAGGTACCCTTTTCTGCATTTTCTAAAATGTCATTCCAAGTGGAACTTTGTTGTGGGGGTGTCTCCACATCCACAACTGCCTTCGTGGATTGCGGTTCATCATTGAACTTTATTGACTCTGACTTGGTGGCCAGGTGTAAGTTAGGGACAGTTAGGTTGGAGACTCCGATTCACCTTGTTGCTATTGACAAAACACCACTGGGTAAGAATGACATTGTGTTTTGTACTGAAGAGTTTCTCCTTAAAAGTGAGTTCCTTACATCAGGAACGTATTTCATGTTTTGTAATGAACAACCTGCCTGCGGGACTGGTGTTGGGGTTCCCCTGGTTACAGCTGCATAATCCTGTGATTAATTGGGAATCTCGGGATATTGTTAAATGGGGTCCCTATTGCTCTGAGAAATGTCTTGTTTCTGTGTCTGTGTCGTCCGTGGGTCTAGAAGGCATTCCGGAGTGCCTGATAGATTATACTGACGTTTTCTCCGAAAAAGAGGCTGAGGTTTTACCACCACACCGCCCATTTGATTGTGCCATTGACCTGGTTCCAGGTGCTAAATTGCCCAAAGCCCGCCTGTATAACCTCTCGGGTCCGGAACGGGCTGCGATGAAGGAATATATTTCTGAGAGCCTCCGTAAGGGACATATTCGTCCTTCTGTTTCTCCTGTGGCGGCAGGGTTCTTTTTTGTAAAAAAAAAAAAAAAGACGGTGGTTTGCGCCCATGCCTCGATTGTCGTGAGTTAAATAAAATAACTGTGAGGAATACTTATCCCCTTCCACTTATTCCTGATTTATACAATCAGTTGTCCGGAGCTAAGTGGTTTTCGAAATTAGACCTACGGGGAGCGTATAACCTTATCCGAGTCCGGGATGGAGATGAATGGAAGACCGCCTTTCTCACTACTGAAGGGTTGTTTGAAAATTTGGTCATGCCCTTCGGCCTGACCAACGCTCCAGCGGTCTTCCAAAATTTCATAAATCATGTGTTCTCCGATTTGATTGGACGTTTTATGGTGGTGTATTTGGATGACATTTTAATCTACTCGCCTGATAAACAGACTCACATTGGTCATGTTCGGGCAGTTCTCCAAAGGCTCAGGGAGAACTGTCTGTTTGCTAAACTTGAAAAATGTTTATTTTTTGTTCAGGAACTGTCCTTTCTGGGGTTCATCGTGTCTGCTGAAGGGTATCGCATGGATCCTAATAAGGTGCAGGCCATTCTCGAGTGGGTTCAACAGTGTGATTTGAAGGGTCTGCAACGTTTCCTAGGGTTCGCTAATTATTATAAATTTCCGATAAGGGGGTTCTCACAGGTGGTTAAACCCCTCACAGACATGACTCAAAAGGGGGCCGATATCAAGAATTGGTCAACCGCAGCGGTAGCGGCATTTCAGTTTTTGAAAAAATGTTTCATGTCGGCCCCGATTCTTATCCAACCGGACCCCTCTGAACCATTTATTGTTGAGGTAGACGCCTCAGAGGTGGGGGTGGGGGCGGTATTGTCCCAGGGACCCGCCACTTTGACCAATTTAAGACCTTGCGCCTTTTTCTCAAAGAAGTTCTCTCCGGCAGAGAGAAACTATGATGTGGGGAATCGGGAACTTCTGGCCGTAAAATTGGCTTTTGCAGAATGGAGGCATTTTTTGGAGGGGGCTGTCCATCCTATAACGGTAATCACGGACCACAAAAACCTAGCTTACATCGAGTCTGCTAAAAGGTTGACTCCCAGACAGGCTAGATGGTCACTTTTTTTTTTCTCGATTCAACTTCTCGATCACTTTCCGACCAGGATCCAAGAATATCAGAGCAGATGCGTTGTCACGCAGTCTAGATCCGGTGTCCCCCCGGAACCTCCATCCTCCATTCTTCAGCCTGGGGTGGTGGTGGCAGAGATTTCTAATGTGTTGGAACGAGAGATTCGAGAAGCCCAGGCTCTTGCACCTCCAGCTAAGCCGGTGGATAAACTTTATGTGCCAGCTCAGTTTCGTCTCAAGGTCCTCCAGGAGTTCCATGACTCAGTTCTGGGTGGACATCCAGGGATCTCAGCGACCCGGAAGGCCATTGCTAGAATGTTCTGGTGGTCTTTTTAGCCTCTGATGTTGGGGAGTATGTGTCTGCGTGTGAGGTTTATGCCCGTGCGAAAACTCCCCATAACCAGCCGGCTGGGGAATTGGTACCACTGCCAATTCCTGAGAGACCATGGACTCATCTGTCCATGGATTTCATCACCAACCTTCCCCCTTCCAAGGGTAATACCGTGGTCTGGGTCGTAGTGGACAGGTTTAGTAAGCAGGCACATTTTGTACCTTTGGCAGCTCTACCTAATGCGGAAACATTGTCCAGATTGTTTGTGGAGCATGTGGTGTCTGATAGGGGAGTGCAATTTGTGTCCAGATTTTGGAGAGCTTTTTGTAGGAGGTTGGGTATTAGTCTGTCCTTTTCATCCGCCTACCATCCAGAGACTAATGGGCAGACTGAGCGGACCAATCAGTCTCTGGAGCAAATTCTGCGTTGTTTGACCTCAGCCCGACAGGATGATTGGTGTTCTGTGTTACCATTGGCTGAGTTTGCTTTTAACAACCGCACTAACCAGTCTACGGGTACATCTCCTTTTTTTTGCAATTATGGGTTTCATCCTCATTTTGGAGAATTTTCCCGCTTGAATTCTGGGTGTCCTGGGGTGGACGAGTCGATCCAGCGGTTGGGGGAGGTATGGCGGGAGGTCCAGAATAACATTACGAAGGCCCAGGACAAATTTAAATTTTTTGCGGACAAAAAATGATCCGTGGGTCCAGTGTTTCAGGTCGGGGATAAGGTATGGTTATCCACCAAAAATATAAGGCTCAAGGTCCCCTCTGCGAAGCTTGGACCCAAGTTTATAGGTCCCTATGTAATTACCGAAGCAGTTAACCCGGTGGCTTTTCGGTTGCAGCTCCCGCCATCTCTGCGGATCCCAAATGTTTTCCATAAGGCCCTTTTGAAACCTGTGAGGTCCAGTGGGGAGGGATCATCATCTTCCCCGACACCGGTTCTGGTAGATGGGCAGGCTGAGTACGAGGTGGAACGAATTGTCGACTCCAGGTTGGTCCGTCGCGTCCTTCAGTATTTGATACATTGGAAGGGCTACGGTCCTGAGGAACGCTCGTGGGTTCCTGCTCGATCAGTTCATGCGGATCGGTTGATCCGAGCCTTTCACGCCAAGTACCCTGAGAGACCTGGGGGTCCGGTGGCCCCCCATTGAGAGGAGGGTACTGTCATGATCCAGGACGGGATTTCGCTTTGACCCGTCCTGGTTAGACTAGGGGTTAATTGTGCTGCCTCTCTCTGGCAGCAGGAGGCTATTTAGTGGTCAATGGACCTGGGTCCGGTGTCAGTTATACTCCTGCCCTCGGCTGAGTTAAGTGACCTCTTGTATACATGTGCCTTGTGTCTGATATCTTGCTTGTTTGTTCGGTTGTGATCTGGTTCTGTCCCTGCTACGAGTTCTGCCTGACCATTTTGTACTGCGCTACCTCTCGTGTATGACTCTCTGCTTGTGACCTGACGCCTCTCTGCTCGTCCCCTTGGTACCACGTCGCCCTCTTGTGTATGACCTTTGGCTCTGTCTGACTACCCGTCTGTTCGTCCCTCCTGTACCTCGTTCGCCCGTACTGTGTGTGACCTCTGCTTTGCCTGACTCTGAGTTGTTGTATGGTGTCCTGTCCTATCTGAATACAGGACGCTAAGCCCCGCCCCCTTGCAGTCACATGACCATAGGTCCCGTGCAGACTATTCAGTTTCAGTGTCCGCAGGTCCTATGCATCTTTACTTTCCAGCACTGACTGGACCCTGACACTATTAGCCTGAAGCACGCATGGTCACCTCTGCTGCCCTGCTCCACAGGTATCTTTTAGCACTGCTTCTGTACTCAGGACACACGCACTGGCTCTATGAGCAAGTGCAGTGTCTCTGACATTTAGTTTTTCTTGGCCCAAGTTGCACATTTCCAATTCCTTAGCCTTGATTTAACTTGACTAACTCTACTACTACTACTACTACTACTACTACTACTACTACTACTACTACTACTACTACTACTACTACTACTACTACTACTACTACTACTACTACTACTACTACTATTCACCTCTATATGGGAGGCATTGCACTGTATTCAATCTGTCAGTAAAATAACGATCCATCTTAGCCTTTGCTGCTTGGTAGGTACAGGTGTGACAAGATGCATTAATGTGTTTGGCTTTGGATAGCTACATTTCTGCACACCCACCTGCTACAAGGCCTGCAGCCCCTTCCCCTCAGTACTTCCCCAGTCTTAATTTAAGCATTCAATTCCTACCGCATCCCTCATGCAATGATATGTCGTTTCATTTTTGAAACATTGTCCCCCTCTTGTGGCCTTTCAACTTTGAAATTTACTGTTCAATTTTGAATTAATTCATATATGAATTAAATGGAAAAGCAACGATTTATCTGGCGAGTTATTTGAATGTTCGGCCTACGTCCACCTGTCTGACAGACGGTATTCTAGTGGCTTGTAGCAGCAGCAGCAGCAGCTAGGTGCGCTGCTTGCCTGCAGTAAATAGGATGTGTTCCATCCATGGAACACTGTGATAGGAATCATGCCATTCATAGAACACAATGCTTGGATGTGTTCTATTCCTGGAAAAATGGGACCATGTGTCACAATGGGACCACGTGTCACAATGGGCAGCCCACAGTCTGTAGCAGCTGCGCAGTAGTAGTCAGCTTCAGTCTGCTGAGGGAGCCTCAGCATACAGGTGGGCGATGCTCGCCAGGGAGATGGAAAAAGAGCTTGCTCATTTCACTCCACGCATCATTTCAGTATCTGCAGTTCCTCTGAGAATGGTGCACTCACTCTCTTAAGCGGTTTCCAAAGACAGATTGAATTGAAATCGGGATACACAAGTAGTGTTTTCAAAGCATGATTTGAATGCTTTTTTCAAATGTCGTTGCTCTGTAATTAGTTTTTCTTGGTCCAAGTTGCACATTTCCAATTCCTTAGCCTTGATTTAACTTGATCAAAACTTCTACTACTACTACTACTCTTATTCACCTCTATATGGGAGGCATTGCACAGTATTCAATCTGTCAGTAAAATAACGATCTATCTTGGCCTTTGCTGCTTGGTAGGTACAGGTGTGACAAGCTGCAGTAATGTGTTTGGCTTTGGATAGCTATATTTCTGGACACCCACCTGCTACAAGGCCTGCAGCCCCTTCCCCTCAGTACTTCCCCAGTCTTAATTCAAGCATTCAATTCCTACCACATCCCTCATGCAATGATATGTCGTTTCATTTTTGAAACAATGTCCCCCTCTTGTGGCCTTCCAACTTTGAAATTTACTGTTCAATTTTGAATTAATTCATATATGAATTAAATGGAAAAGCAACGATTTATCTGGCGAGTTATTTGAATGTTCGGCCTACGTCCACCTGTCTGACAGACGGTATTCTAGTGGCTTGTAGCAGCAGCAGCAGCAGTAGCAGCTAGGTGCGCTGCTTGCCTGCAGTAAATAGGATGTGTTACATCCATGGAACACTGTGATAGGAATCATGCCATTCATAGAACACAATGCTTGGATGTTTTCTATTCCTGGAACAATGGGACCACGTGTCACAATGGGACCACGTGTCACAATGGGCAGCCCACAGTCTGTAGCAGCTGCGCAGTAGTAGTCAGCTTCAGTCTGCTGAGGGAGCCTCAGCAGACAGGTGGGCGATTCTCGCCAGGGAGATGGAAAAAGAGCTTGCTCACTTCACTCCAAGCATCATTTCAGTATCTGCAGTTCCTCTGAGAATGGTGCACTCAATCTCTTAAAGGGAAGGTGCCGCAATTTTATATAATTTGCAAAAAAATAGTAAGTTACAAAACATGTTTCAGCAAATGTACTAACCAGGATTTATGGTTTGTTTGTAATAATGTTTTCATGTAGCCACTGGGCGCTGACATCTTGATTTGCAGATCTGTGGAGGACTCATACAGTCTGCAAATATGGCCGTCCCTGCACATAGGAAACTGCGATCGGCTTCCGACCGCACATTGCAGCCTCAGTAGCAGAGAACTGGGCACGCCCCTGTGGGCTGCACCATTCACTGCTGTAGGTGTGGCTGGGCGCCATTTTACTGTAGCCCAGTGCTATCTGCTGAGCTCCACTTACCCTCTATCACAGGACCACTTGTGACATAACGGGTCCTGTGTTGTGAGGAGAGGCTGAAGAAAAGGAGAAGGTGGTCAGCAGATTAGAGAAGCGCTCACTGGAGCCGGAGGATGGAGAGTGGTGAGTGCGGGTGACTTTCATCTATGCTCCTCTGTACTGCTTACTCCAGGCTCAGCCCTGTGCTTCCTGCTCCAGCGTCCTCCTGCTCTGTCTCCGCCTCCTCACTCACAGCCCCAGTGATCTCCGGTAATCTGACACCTTTGCTTTTATGGCTGTCTGAGGAGGACAGTGACTTATACAGCCCATAGTCTTGTGTATAATTGGGGGGGGCTGGAAGTTTCACCAGTGTGGGCATATCTGTAATACTGTCTGCTGAGCCGTGTATCTAATCCTCTTCTATGTGATACTGCCTGCTGAGCCGTGCATCTAATCCTCTTCTATGTGATACTGCCTGCTGAGCCGTGCATCTAATCCTCTTCTGTGTGATACTGCCTGCTGAGCCGTGTATCTAATCCTCTCCTGTGTGATACTGCCTGCTGAGCCGTGTATCTAACCCTATCCTGTGTGATACTGCCTGCTGAGCCGTGTATCTAATCCTCTCCTGTGTGATACTGACTGCTGAGCCGTGTATCTAATCCTCTCCTGTGTGATACTGACTGCTGAGCCGTGTATGTAATCCTATCCTGTGTGATAGTGTCTGCTGAGCCGTGTATCTAATCCTCTCATGTGTGATACTGTCTGCTGAGCTGTGTATCTAATCCTATCCTGTGTGATACTGTATTCTGAGCCGGGTATCTAATCCTCTCCTGTGTGATACTTTCTGCTGAGCCGTGTATCTAATCCTCTCCTGTGTGATACTGACTGCTGAGCCGTGTATCTAATCCTCTCCTGTGTGATACTGCCTGCTGAGCCGTGCATCTAATCCTCTTCTGTGTGATACTGCCTGCTGAGCCGTGCATCTAATCCTCTTCTGTGTGATACTGTATTCTGAGCCGTGTATCTAATCCTCTCCTGTGTGATACTGACTGCTGAGCCGTGTATCTAATCCTCTCCTGTGTGATACTGCCTGCTGAGCCGTGCATCTAATCCTCTCCTGTGTGATACTGCCTGCTGAGCCGTGCATCTAATCCTCTTCTGTGTGATACTGCCTGCTGAGCCGTGCATCTAATCCTCTTCTGTGTGATACTGCCTGCTGAGCCGTGTATCTAATCCTCTCCTGTGTGATACTGCCTGCTGAGCCGTGTATCTAATCCTCTCCTGTGTGATACTGACTGCTGAGCCGTGTATGTAATCCTATCCTGTGTGATACTGACTGCTGAGCCGTGTATCTAATCCTATCCTGTGTGATACTGTATTCTGAGCCGTGTATCTAATCCTCTCCTGTGTGATGCTGCCTGCTGAGCCGTGTATCTAATCCTATCCCGTGTGATACTGCCTGCTGAGCCGTGTATCTAATCCTCTCCTGTGTGATGCTGCCTGCTGAGCCGTGTATCTAATCCTATCCCGTGTGATACTGCTCTCCTGAAATACTCTGTGCTGCTGTCACTCTGCTCCCAGAATCCTTGCTGCCTGCCATCCTCGGTGACCGAAGACCCCATTCCTCTCCTCAGATCCCGTCCTGGCGATGTGTGAAACCGAGGGGACAGGGGCCTGATGTATGGTGGAAGGAGCAGGGCGACAGCAGCACAGAGTATTTCAGGAGAGCAGTGTGCTGGTCTGTGGGGGGCGCCCCGTTCGGTGCCAGGGATTGTACAAAGAGCGCTGTGTTTTATTCACATGGATGAACCGTCTGCTTGTCTGCTCCACAGAAATCCAGGAAACATGTCTGCTGATTGATGGCCTGTTGTGATCCAGACTTTACATGCAAAGACAGTCAGTAACTTTGCAAGCCCCATCAAAATGGCTGCTCACTTTGTCTATAGATGTCATAGGTTTTTGTGCCAGATTTCAGTAGCTGCTCCCCCTAGTGTTAACAAGTGGAAATGCCAAACTTTTTAAAATTATTTTTCATATTTTGCAAAATTAAAAACAAACGAAAATATTTTTTAAGAAAATGTAAACATTAATTCTTTACATTTTTTCAATTGCTGAAAAAAAATTTTTTGGATGGCACCTTCCCTTTAAGCGGTTTCCAAAGACAGATTGAATTGAAGTCGGGATACACAAGTAGTGTTTTCAAAGCATGATTTGAATGCTTTTTTCAAATGTCGTTGCTCTGTAATAAGTTTTTCTTGGTCCAAGTTGCACATTTCCAATTCTTTAGCCTTGATTTAACTTGACCAACTCTTCTACTACTACTACTACTACTACTAGAAACTACTACTCTTATTCACCTCTATATGGGAGGTATTGCACTGTATTCAATCTGTCAGTAAAATAACGATCTATCTTGGCCTTTGCTGCTTGGTAGGTACAGGTGTGACAAGCTGCAGTAATGTGTTTGGCTTTGGATAGCTACATTTCTGCACACCCACCTTCTACAAGGCCTGCAGCCCCTTCCCCTCAGTACTTCCCCAGTCTTAATTCAAGCATTCAATTCCTACCACATCCCTCATGCAATGATATGTCGTTTCATTTTTGAAACATTGTCCCCCTCTTGTGGCCTTCCAACTTTGAAATTTACGGTTCAATTTTGAATTAATTCATATATGAATTAAATGGAAAAGCAACGATTTATCTGGCGAGTTATTTGAATGTTCGGCCTACGTCCACCTGTCTGACAGACGGTATTCTAGTGGCTTGTAGCAGTAGCAGCAGCAGCTAGGTGCGCTGCTTGCCTGCAGTAAATAGGATGTGTTCCATCCATGGAACACTGTGATAGGAATCATGCCATTCATAGAACACAATGCTTGGATGTGTTCTATTCCTGGAACAATGGGACCACGTGTCACAATGGGACAACGTGTCACAATGGGCAGCCCACAGTCTGTAGCAGCTGCGCAGTAGTAGTCAGCTTCAGTCTGCTGAGGGAGCCTCAGCAGACAGGTGGGCGATGCTCGCCAGGGAGATGGAAAAAGAGCTTGCTCACTTCACTACACGCATCATTTCAGTATCTGCAGTTCCTATGAGAATGGTGCACTCACTCTCTTAAGCGGTTTCCAAACACAGATTGAATTTGGGCCCTATTGAATAATGAATGTTTTGAATTTTCTCCAAAAGTAAAGTAGTTGCAAACTCATCCTTTTAAACTCTTGTTTGGGCTCATGAGAGGAGTAGAAAAACATCAAAAATTTCAGTCCTGCACGATTCTACCAAGAAATGTGAGTGTTCATTCAAACTGCTGGTTTTTGATATTTTGGGCCCTATTGAATAATGAATGTTTTGAATTTTCTCCAAAAGTAAAGTAGTTGCAAACTCATCCTTTTAAACTCTTGTTTGGGCTCATGAGAGGAGTAGAAAAACATCAAAAATTTCAGTCCTGCACGATTCTACCAAGAAATGTGAGTGTTCATTCAAACCGCTGGTTTTTGATATTTTGGGCCCTATTGAATAATGAATGTTTTGAACTTTCTCCAAAAGTAAAGTAGTTGCAAACTCATCCTTTTAAACTCTTGTTTGGGCTCATGAGAGGAGTAGAAAAACATCAAAAATTTCAGTCCTGCACGATTCTACCTAGAAATGTGAGTGTTCATTCAAACCGCTGTTTTTTGATATTTTGGGCCCTATTGAATAATGAATGTTTTGAATTTTCTCCAAAAGTAAAGTATTTGCAAACTCATCCTTTTAGAGTCTTGTTTGGGCTCATGAGAGGAGTAGAAAAACATCAAAAATTTCAGTCCTGCACGATTCTACCTAGAAATGTGAGTGTTCATTCAAACCGCTGTTTTTTGATATTTTGGGCCCTATTGAATAATGAATGTTTTGAATTTTCTCCAAAAGTAAAGTATTTGCAAACTCATCCTTTTAGAGTCTTGTTTGGGCTCATGAGAGGAGTAGAAAAACATCAAAAATTTCAGTCCTGCACGATTCTACCAAGAAATGTGAGTGTTCATTCAAACCGCTGTTTTTTGATATTTTGGGCCCTATTGAATAATGAATGTTTTGAATTTTCTCCAAAAGTAAAGTAGTTGCAAACTCATCCTTTTAGAAACTTGTTTGGGCTGTTGAGAGGAGTAGAAAAAGATCAAAAATTTCAGTCCTGCACGATTCTACCTAGAAATGTGAGTGTTCATTCAAACCGCTGTTTTTTGATATTTTGGGCCCTATTGAATAATGAATGTTTTGAATTTTCTCCAAAAGTAAAGTATTTGCAAACTCATCCTTTTAGAGTCTTGTTTGGGCTCATGAGAGGAGTAGAAAAACATCAAAAATTTCAGTCCTGCACGATTCTACCTAGAAATGTGAGTGTTCATTCAAACCGCTGGTTTTTGATAGTTTGGGCCCTATTGAATAATGAATGTTTTGAATTTTCTCCAAAAGTAAGGCCGGTTTCACATTAGCGCTTTTTCAGCGCGCGCACGGCCGGGGGTAGCTCCGCCCACGAGCCGGCTCTCTGCCCGGCGTGCCCGCCCCTTGCTTGTAGCGCCGCCTACTAGCGGACAGCGGCGCCTGCGATCGGCGCACCCTATCTTTAGCATAGGGTGCGCAGATCGTGCGCAGGCCGTGCGCTAGTTGCGCTTTGACCTGCGCTGCGCATTTTTGACGGTGCGCCGTGCGCGCCAAAATCAAACTTTTCGGATTTTGGCGCGCACGGCGCACCGTCAAAAGTGCGCAGCACAGGTCAAAGCGCAACTAGCGCACGGCCTGCGCACGATATGCGCACCCTATGCTAAAGATAGGGTGCGCCGATCGCAGGCGCCGCTGTCCGCTAGTAGGCGGCGCTACAAGCAAGGGGCGGGCACGCCGGGCAGAGAGCCGGATCGGGGGCGGAGCTACCCCCGGCCGTGCGCGCGCTGAAAAAGCGCTAATGTGAAACCGGCCTAAAGTAGTTGCAAACTCATCCTTTTAGCAAAAATCAGCGTTTTGAATGAAGAATTACATTTCTTGGTAGAATCATGCAGGATTGAAATTTTTGATGGTTTTTTACTCCTCTCAACAGCCCAAACAAGTTTCTAAAAGGATGAGTTTGCAACTACTTTACTTTTGGAGAAAACTCAAAACATTCATTATTCAATAGGGCCCAAAATATCAAAAACCAGCGGTTTGAATGAACACACATTTCTTGGTAGAATCGTGCAGGACTGAAATTTTTGATGTTTTTCTACTCCTCTCATGAGCCCAAACATGTCTCTAAAAGCATGAGCTTGCAACTACTTTACTTTTGGAGAAAATTCAAAACATTCATTATTCAATAGAACCCAATAGCAAAAATCAGCGTTTTGAATGAAGAATCACATTTCTTGGTAGAATCATGCAGGATTGAAATTTTTGATGGTTTTTTTACTCCTCTCAACAGCCCAAACAAGTTTCTAAAAGGATGAGTTTGCAACTACTTTACTTTTGGAGAAAATTCAAAACATTCATTATTCAATAGGGCCCAAAATATCAAAAACCAGCGGTTTGAATGACCACACATTTCTTGGTAGAATCATGCAGGACTGAAATTTTTGATGTTTTTCTACTCCTCTCATGAGCCCAAACAAGTCTCTAAAAGCATGAGTTTGCGGAGGGGGTGTGGCCTGGAGCTCGATGTAGGAGGACGCTTGAGCTCAGAGCTCCCATGAAGCCTATCTACAAAGCGACATAATTGCTTAAGAAGACTCTTATTCATCAGAAGACCTTTGGAATTGGATTCTTATCTTTATTGTGAACATTTTGACACCTCCCTGGAAGAAATCCGCTGTTTACTTAAGGAATTACAGCCTTTAGAAGTGAGTGGTGAGGAGAGAGCCGCTGTTGACTCAACAGGTTTCCCCTGTACTTAGCCGCGGGAACCGCCATTGTTTACATCAGAGGTGTGAACTGGAGGAGATCCTGTGTGACGGCTGCTGAGCCCCTGATCTGACACTGAAGGAGCCTCGGTGTTCCTGAGTCGATAGAGGTCCGCTGTCGACGCTGTTGGATACCGGGCTCTGCGCAGCTTGCCGCCGCTCAGCTGCAGAGGAGTAAAGGAGCTGGCGGTGCTGGAGAGCGACGCGGCGGGAGTTGGCAGGCACGAAGCCGCAAGGAAGAGGCTGTCATCAAAGAAAGTAGAGGTGGCTCTGGTCCTTCTTGGGTGCCTCGGCTGAAGCTGTCACTGACTGAGTGTTGCATTGGTGAGTGCGGAGAAGAAGGGGAGCGCCGCGTCTGATTTTAAAACTGTTTGGCGGGAGAGCTGCTGGAGCTTAGCGGCGGTCTAGGAGGAGAAGCCCACTGCTGGGAATATCTTTAACAGAAAGAATTTGGAATTGCCCACGCTTTTTCTGTGCTGATCGGAGGTCATTGCCTGGAGACCGAGCTCTGCGCAGCTTGCCGCCGCTCAGCTGCAGAGGAGTAAAGGAGCTGGCGGTGCTGGAGAGTGTCGCGGCGGGAGCTGGCGGGCACGAAGCTGCAAGGAAGAAGCTGTCATCAAAGAGGGTGGAGGTGGATCTGGTCCTTATTGGGTGCCTCGGCTGAGGCTGTCATTGACTGATTGTCACATCGAGTTCGACCCTTTAACACGCTAAGGGGCTTAGAGACGGCTACATTTATACAAGAAGAAGCAGAGGAGATTTAGTGAAATTTGACTTTGGTTTTGGCGGTCACTTGATTACTATCCAACGGTGACCTGAAGGAAGGAGCATCGTTGACCCCTACTACTTGGAGAATATTACACTCGTTGGGTGAGATGGAATCTGTTGCTCTCTGAACTTATTGTTAGTCTCTTGGGGATGGTGAAATCTTAATTATTTGTAAATTGGAATAGGGATAGTAGTATAGGGGAGAGTATCTGAATATTGTTATATCAATAAGACTGTTTGTGTATTGCTGAAGTGCATCCTTGAGTTAGATGAGACTTACATGGAGATTGTCTCTTGTGCCTTGTTTTGATGACATATTAAAGCATTAGAAGAAGATATTTAAGGGAATAACTAATCTATACATTCCTAGACGGGAAGATATAGAGCTTATACTGTCTTATTCTGAATCCTACTGATTGTATGCTCTTCTCTTCTCTGTCTATAACATTTAAGGCACCTGAGGTTATATAGGTAGTGTTTGGACAGGAGTGTATGAGGTGCTGTTGTTTTATATAAGCCTACGTTACGGAGGACAAGACGTCTCTATTGCTTTGTTGAATTATCAAAATTGAAGGGGTTACATTACTACTCTATTTAAGTCTTTATTCTTATCTTAGTTTGCGATTTACAAACCCTGCTGAAACTGTAATAAAGTTCAACTTAATTACAATAATAATAAAACAGGGGTGGCATATACAGGAACATTTAAGGGTATAGCGCATTTCCTTTACTCTTGTTTCGGTATACTCCAATTATGGCATCTAATTTGAAATCTAAATTGCCTACTAGTAAAAACCAGAAATCTACGAGCGCTTCAAATCAGAAAATTTACACTGAATCTGTTAATCTATTAAGTCCAATTAAATCTAGATCCCCTCTAAAAAGGGAGGAAGCTATCTCATCTAGACACATGCCTCACGGTTTATCTAATAAGGCTACTCAGCAGGACTCGGATCAAAAAATTATATCTTCTGACCCCCGTACACTATCTTTCACATCTTCTCAAGTTTTTGATAATAAAGGTGCCTCAAAACTTTCTTTTCAGGATGAGGAAAGTAAAATGGATTTATCCAAATCTCATAAGAGAAGAATTCCAGAAGGTGAAACTGTGAGAACAGAGGCAGCAGATTTAGATTCTAATACTTCATCTGATGACTATTCTCCAAATAGTACCCCAGTTAAACAACTCTCTAAAAAAAGGCTGTCCGGAGTCGTCTTCTACTGATTTTCTGACTCCATGACTTTGACTTTAAAACACTGTTGAACTCTGATAGGCGAGTCACTGAGGGTTTGCTTGCTGGCTTCCTCATATCCTTCCAGGAATCCACCAATCAAGCTAATCAATTCATGCATAAATCTATCAATGCAATCAATGCGTCGATTAAAACGGGATTTGATTCTCACAGGAAGGATATGCAGGAGATTAGTGAAAAATTCTCTCAAAGATTTGAACTGAATGAGAAAAGATTGTCAAAGGTTGAAAATAGAACAGATGAGTTAGTAAAGCAAAACTCAGATTTAAAAGCCGAACTTTTATCCGTGAGGTCCAAGTTAACGGACTTAGAGGACCGGAGTAGACGGAACAACGTCAAGATTAGGGGGATACCTGAAAGCGTGATACAGAAAGACCTTTCAGATTACACTAAAGCTACGCTTAAAAAGGCTTTGCCGTCCTTAACTGATTTACAATTGATAATTGATAGGATTCACCGTCTGCCCTGCCCAAAGAATGTACCAATGGATAAGCCGAGGGATACGATACTTCACTTTCACTTTTTTGAAACTAAAGAAATGATACTAAGATATATTAGAGAGAAGGGCTCTCTACCTCCCCCTAATAATCATTTAAAATTCTTCTCTGATTTCTCAAAGTCAACTATGGAAGCTAGAAAATCGTTTAATCAAGCTACTAATGCTCTCAGGGAAATGGGGATTCCATATAAATGGGGCTTTCCAACAAAGTTACTTGTGTCACATAGGGGTAAAATTGTCCCCTTCTTTACTCCAAAGGAAGCTTTAGACTTTATACGCTTTCTAGATGAGGATCCTTCTAACAAAGATACTGGTTGAATAGGGATATATCTCTCATTGGTCTTTGTATTATTTACATTTGACATTTGACAAAATATCAATGGCTTCATGGGTTCTCGCCACTTTGGCTTTTTTTTTTTTTTTAAAGTCCCCAAAAAAAGGAGATTATCACGTTCCGTGATTAACTCCAGGAGGACTCTTTAAGTTTGTTTATTTGTTTGTTATAGTTTTTTTTTTTCTTTCGCCTTTTCTAGACATATACATTTTATTGAATTCAGCTAATAAGAGTAAGCAATCCTAAATATATATAAGATAATTTACTCTAATAAAAAAGGAAAGAGATTATCATGAGAATTAAAATCCTTTCACACAATGTTAAAGGACTGAACAGTCCCCATAAGCGCTATATAACTTGGAGAGAAATAAGACGGCTTCAAGCGGATGTCTCTTGTTTACAAGAGGTCAAATTAATAAAAGATATACATCCAACCTTTCAGCATAAAGATTTTCCATATATTTTTAAATCCCTCAATAATAATAAAAAAAGTGCGGGAGTTATAACCATTATAAATACGAATATTCCCTTCCAATTAATTGAAGAACATCCCGACACCCAGGGAAGATTTCACATCCTCATATGTAAGTTAAATTTTAACCTTTGTACAATCGTGAATATACAGTGGGGCAAAAAAGTATTTAGTCAGTCAGCAATAGTGCAAGTTCCACCACTTAAAAAGATGAGAGGCGTCTGTAATTTACATCATAGGTAGACCTCAACTATGGGAGACAAACTGAGAAAAAAAAATCCAGAAAATCACATTGTCTGTTTTTTTTTCATTTTATTTGCATATTATGGTGGAAAATAAGTATTTGGTCAGAAACAAAATTTCATCTCAATACTTTGTGATATATCCTTTGTTGGCAATGACAGAGGTCAAACGTTTTCTGTAAGTCTTCACAAGGTTGCCACACACTGTTGTTGGTATGTTGGCCCATTCCTCCATGCAGATCTCCTCAGGAGCAGTGATGTTTATGGCTTTTCGCTTGGCATCACGGACTTTCAACTCCCTCCAAAGGTTTTCTATAGGGTTGAGATCTGGAGACTGGCTAGGCCACTCCAGGACCTTGAAATGCTTCTTACGAAGCCACTCCTTCGTTGCCCTGGCGGTGTGCTTTGGATCATTGTCATGTTGAAAGACCCAGCCACGTTTCATCTTCAATGCCCTTGCTGATGGAAGGAGGTTTGCACTCAAAATCTCACGATACATGGCCCCATTCATTCTTTCATGTACCCGGATCAGTCGTCCTGGCCCCTTTGCAGAGAAACAGCCCCAAAGCATGATGTTTCCACCACCATGCTTTACAGTAGGTATGGTGTTTGATGGATGCAACTCAGTATTCTTTTTCCTCCAAACACGGCAAGTTGTGTTTCTACCAAACAGTTCCAGTTTGGTTTCATCAGACCATAGGATATTCTCCCAAAAGTCCTCTGGATCATCCAAATGCTCTCTAGCAAACTTCAGACGGGCCCGGACATGTACAGGCTTAAGCAGTGGGACACGTCTGGCACTGCAGGATCTGAGTCCATGGTGGCGTAGTGTGTTACTTATGGTAGGCCTTGTTACATTGGTCCCAGCTCTCTGCAGTTCATTCACTAGGACCCCCCGCGTGGTTCTGGGATTTTTGCTCACCGTTCTTGTGATCATTCTGACCCCACGGGGTGGGATTTTGCGTGGAGCACCAGATCGAGGGAGATTATCAGTGGTCTTGTATGTCTTCCATTTTCTAATTATTGCTCCCACAGTTGATTTCTTCACTCCAAGCTGGTTGGCTATTGCAGATTCAGTCTTCCTAGCCTGGTGCAGGGCTACAATTTTGTTTCTGGTGTCCTTTGACAGCTCTTTGGTCTTCACCATAGTGGAGTTTGGAGTCAGACTGTTTGAGGGTGTGCACAGGTGTCTTTTTATACTGATAACAAGTTTAAACAGGTGCCATTACTACAGGTAATGAGTGGAGGAAAGAGGAGACTCTTAAAGAAGAAGTTACAGGTCTGTGAGAGCCAGAAATCTTGATTGCTTGTTTCTGACCAAATACTTATTTTCCACCATAATATGCAAATAAAATGAAAAAAAACCAGACAATGTGATTTTCTGGATTTTTTTTTCTCAGTTTGTCTCCCATAGTTGAGGTCTACCTATGATGCAAATTACAGACGCCTCTCATCTTTTTAAGTGGTGGAACTTGCACTATTGCTGACTGACTAAATACTTTTTTGCCCCACTGTATATGCCCCAAATAATGGTCAGATCTCTTTTTTTAATAAATTAATGCAGAAGATTGACGAAGTTAAAAAAGGTGACCTCATGCTAATAGGGGACTTCAATCTAGTTCCCAATAGAGAAATTGACTCATCATCTTCTGCTACTTCTAAATCAGGCCGATCTCTGAAAAATTGGATAAAACAAAATGAGATGTATGACATTTTCAGATGTCTAAATACCACCTCTAGAGAATTTACATATTACTCAGATATATATAAGACATCTTCCAGAATAGACTTATTTCTAACCAATGTCTTTTCTATCACAAAATTTAAGAAAATTGAAATTCTTGAGAAGTCTTTTTCCGACCACGCCCCTGTGCTGGCAGTATTTGAATCAGGCCCTCCAGTAGCAAACACTTTTTTTTGGAAGGTTAATCCTACCCTACTACGTACCCCAAAGTATAGAAATATAATTACCGAAACTATTGATAATTATTTTAAAGAAAACTCTTCAGATAGTATTGATCCCTTTACATTATGGAACGCCCACAAGGCGGTCTTGAGAGGATGTCTCATCCAACTCTCCACGAGATACAAAAAAGAAAAAAGACAAAAAATTGCTGACCTCCAGAACCAAATTGCTTCAAAAGAAAAACAACAAAATTCCCTGTCTGCTCCATCCCATATTATCCATCTTGATATCCTGAAATTGAGATAGGCGTTAAGATCCGAAATTATTTCCGAGTACGATTCCATTGTTAGAGCATCAAAATATAATCTGTATGCTTCAATTAACAAACCCACCAAATATATGACAAGTAAACTTAAACAAGCTCGCGTAAGTAGAAGGATTGTTAAAATCAAATCCCCTTCAGGAGAAATGAAACAACACCCCTCTGATATTACCGAAATATTTGCGGATTATTTCGAAACCCTCTATAATCTTAAAAAAGATCCCTTAGTTCATACTCCTAATCAAAAAGAGATTGACCTTTTTCTTTCTAAATTGACCCTTCCCCAACTAGATAATTTGGACCTAACTCTTTTAAATCAACCGTTTACTGTAGAAGAAATTGCCAAAACGATTGACAAACTTAAACTTAACAAATCCCCTGGCCCAGATGGGTTCACAAACGAATATCTAAAGTTTTTCTCCAACATTTTATCCCCGCACCTAAAATCTCTTTTTGACCACGCTTCTAGTATTGGATCGTTCCCCAAAGAAAAGACGGAGGCAACTATCATTTTGATCCCCAAAGACATTAGAAACCCAGAAGAAGTTAAAAATTATCGTCCGATCTCTTTAATTAACACTGATATTAAAGTATATTCAAAAATTTTAGCGGATCGATTAAAGAATCTTTTACCTGATCTTGTTAAAAATGATCAAGTAGGGTTTGTCTCCGGAAGACAAGTAACAGACGGTACCAGAAGAATCTTGAACTTGTTTAACATAGCTAGCTCTAATAATCTCCCTTCACTATTTATCTCGTTGGATGCCCAAAAAGCTTTTGATAGGGTGAATTGGGATTATCTTAAAGCTACTTTACTAAAGTTTGGTTTTGACAATCGCTTTATAACATCTATATTTGCATTGTACTCTAATACTAATGCTAAAACCTATACTAATAATCACCTTTCTAGGAATTTCAACATCACTAATGGAACAAGACAGGGCTGCCCCCTTTCGCCCCTTTTATTTGCCTTGGCAGTCGAGCCCTTGGCGGAAATGATCAGACAATGTACTGATATTTCGGGTTTTAAAACAAAAAATTATCACCACAAGTTAACCTTATTTGCTGACGACCTTATGTTATCAGTCACTGATCCGGCTAATTCACTTAATGCTTTAATCACCATTTTAGATGAGTTCTCTAAGGTCTCATATTTTAAAATAAATCCCCAAAAATCTAAAATAATACATTTTAATTTACGTCCCTCTGAAATTGAAGCCTTTAAAGAATTATCTGAATTTTACTGGGAAGATTTTGAACTAGAATACTTGGGGATAATTTTCCCTAAAGATTTGAAACTCATTGTTTCTAAGAATATGGAACATCTCAGTAAGAAAATCTTAAAAGACCTTTCTGGTTATAATAATTGCGATCTATCCCTGATGGGAAGAACCTTGGTAATAAAAACATATATTTTACATAAAATTCTTTTTGTACTTAGGAATTTACCTCTTATGATTCCCACTTCCCTTTTATTTAAAATCCAAAAAGCAATTAACCTTTTTATCTGGAAAGGGAAGAAACCTAGAGTTGCTACTGAAATTTTATATAAGAAAAAGAGTAATGGAGGCCTTGCACTCCCCAATATTCAAATCTATTTTCAAGCTTCTCTTATTCTTCAGAGTCAACAGTGGTTTTCTACGAAAACACTTCCCGCTTGGTTGGACCTTGAGCTAGAACATTATGGGACTAGTTCAATATCAGATTTTTTCTTTAAAGATCTGCTATCTCCTTCGATCATTACTTATCAACATCCTGTTGTAAATTCTATACTGACTATGTGGAGGAGTTTCACAAAATTAAAGAAAGGCGACGACAGGAAAAGCATTTTGAAAAAATTCCCATTAAAATTATTATCAAAAATATATAAATGTCCAGTTCCAGAGGAGTGGTGCAGCTTTAAAATTAATACGGTAGGGGATTTATGGGACGGACAAAATTTTTTACCCTTTAATGAAATTAAAAATAAATTTCATGTCCCGTCTACACATTTCACCTCTTATCTACTTCTGAAAGATCTTCTGCGGAAATTTTTGACTAGTAGAGCTTTGAATTCGGATATTGTGGCCTCCATGTTTGCAAATGTTGCTCTTAAGTCGACTTGGAGTCTTAAAAACATATATTCCCACCCTAATGACAACACCGAACTCTTTAAAAATGTATACATTCAAAGATGGGAAAGGGATTTTAACATAAAATTTGATGAAGACCAATGGGGGAAGGCCATAAAGTTTTCAAATGCATCTACTATTTCTGCGACTTTACAGGAGTCTTTCTTTAAAACTTTAATTAGATGGCATTACACTCCGATTAGGTTAGCTCATATAGATAATAAATACTCCCCTCTATGCTGGAGGAATTGTGGTTTACCAGGTAACCTGTACCACATTTTCTGGAGCTGTCCTAAATTGAAGAGATTGTGGAAAGAAGTTACGAATCATATAAATACTCTCTCTGACAACGCAGTGAAGGTCACCCCACAAATGGCATTACTTTCTTTGGGCACTGAAGAAATAAATCCTGTTATTCGATTTGTAATGATACATACTTTTTTGGTGACCAAAAACGCTATAGCTTTCTGGTGGCTTAAAACTGATTTACCTTCTTTTGCTGATATTTTAGGTAAATTACGGACTCATAATTCTATGGAGAAAAGATTTGCCTTTATTAATGGTACTCTCCATAAATATCACACTAAATGGGATGTTTGGAATTTGAAATTTTCTTAATTTATGTTATCTAACACTCTACTGTAAACTCAATATGACAATGTTGGTTCCTTTTTTGAGAGGATTGCATTCAAGCGATGTATTATATTTGTTTCTTATGTACACTACTTGTATTAAACAATTTTATTTAATGTGTGATGTAACACGTAGAGTAGAGTTCTCTACTTTTTACTTTGTCCATTTACCCTTTCCCTCTATACTTGAAACTTTAATAAAAATATTTAAACAAAAAAGCATGAGTTTGCAACTACTTTACTTTTGGAGAAAATTCAAAACATTCATTATTCAATAGGGCCCAAAATATAAAAAACCAGCAGTTTGAATGAACACACATTTCTTGGTAGAATCATGCAGGACTGAAATTTTTGATGTTTTTCTACTCCTCTCATGAGCCCAAACAAGACTCTAAAAGGATGAGTTTGCAACTACTTTACTTTTGGAGAAAATTCAAAACATTCATTATTCAATAGAACCCAATAGCAAAAATCAGCGTTTTGAATGAAGAATCACATTTCTTGGTAGAATCATGCAGGATTGAAATTTTTGATGGTTTTTTACTCCTCTCAACAGCCCAAACAAGTTTCTAAAAGGATGAGTTTGCAACTACTTTACTTTTGGAGAAAATTCAAAACATTCATTATTCAATAGGGCCCAAAATATCAAAAACCAGCGGTTTGAATGAACACTCACATTTCTTGGTAGAATCATGCAGGACTGAAATTTTTGATGTTTTTCTACTCCTCTCATGAGCCCAAACAAGACTCTAAAAGGATGAGTTTGCAACTACTTTACTTTTGGAGAAAATTCAAAACATTCATTATTCAATAGGGCCCAAAATATCAAAAAACAGCGGTTTGAATGAACACTCACATTTCTTGGTAGAATCGTGCAGGACTGAAATTTTTGATGTTTTTCTACTCCTCTCATGAGCCCAAACCAAGTCTCTAAAAGGATGAGTTTGCATCTACTTTACTTTTGGAGAAAATTCAAAACATTCATTATTCAATAGAGCCCAATAGTAAAAATCAGGTTTTGAATGAAGAATCACACTTCTTGGTAGAATCGTGCAGGACTGAAATTTTTGATGTTTTTCTACTCCTCTCATGAGCCCAAACCAAGTCTCTAAAAGGATGAGTTTGCAACTACTTTACTTTTGGAGAAAATTCAAAACATTCAATTGACATTCATTGAATTTTCTCCAAAAGTAAAGTAGTTGCAAACTCATGCTTTTAGAGACTTGTTTGGGCTCATGAGAGGAGTAGAAAAACATCAAAAATTTCAGTCCTGCACGATTCTACCAAGAAATGTGTGTTCATTCAAACCGCTGGTTTTTGATATTTTGGGCCCTATTGAATAATGAATGTTTTGAATTTTCTCCAAAAGTAAAGTAGTTGCAAACTCATCCTTTTAGAAACTTGTTTGGGCTCATGAGAGGAGTAGAAAAAAAGCAGCAGCAGCAGCTAGGTGCGCTGCTTGCCTGCAGTAAATAGGATGTGTTCCATCAATGGAACACTGTGATAGGAATCATGCCATTCATAGAACACAATGCTTGGATGTGTTCTATTCCTGGAACAATGGGACCACGTGTCACAATGGGACCACGTGTCACAATGGGCAGCCCACAGTCTGTAGCAGCTGCGCAGTAGTAGTCAGCTTCAGTCTGCTGAGGGAGCCTCAGCAGACAGGTGGGCGATGCTTGCCAGGGAGATGGAAAAATAGCTTGCTCACTTCACTCCACGCATCATTTCAGTATCTGCAGTTCCTCTGAGAATGGTGCACTCACTCTCTTAAGCGGTTTCCAAAGACAGATTGAATTGAAATTGGGATACACAAGTAGTGTTTTCAAAGCATAATTTGAATGCTTTTTTCAAATGTCGTTGCTCTGTAATTAGTTTTTCTTGGTCCAAGTTGCACATTTCCAATTCCTTAGCCTTGATTTAACTTGACCAACTCTTCTACTACTACTACTACTACTTCTACTACTACTCTTATTCACCTCTATATGGGAGGCATTGCACTGTATTCAATCTGTCAGTAAAATAACGATCTATCTTGGCCTTTGCTGCTTGGTAGGTACAGGTGTGACAAGCTGCAGTAATGTGTTTGGCTTTGGATAGCTACATTTCTGCACACCCACCTGCTACAAGGCCTGCAGCCCCTTCCCCTCAGTACTTCCCCAGTCTTAATTCAAGCATTCAATTTCTACCACATCCCTCATGCAATGATATGTCGTTTCATTTTTGAAACATTGTCCCCCTCTTGTGGCCTTCCAACTTTGAAATTTACTGTTCAATTTTGAATTAATTCATATATGAATTAAATGGAAAAGCAACGATTTATCTGGCGAGTTATTTGAATGTTCGGCCTACGTCCACCTGTCTGACAGACGGTATTCTAGTGGCTTGAAGCAGCAGCAGCTAGGTGCGCTGCTTGCCTGCAGTAAATAGGATGTGTTCCATCCATGGAACACTGATAGGAATCATGCCATTCATAGAACACAATGCTTGGATGTGTTTTATTCCTGGAACAATGGGACCACGTGTCACAATGGGACCACGTGTCACAATGGGCAGCCCACAGTCTGTAGCAGCTGCGCAGTAGTACTACGTCCACCTGTCTGACAGACGGTATTCTAGTGGCTTGTAGCAGCAGCAGCAGCTAGGTGCGCTGCTTGCCTGCAGTAAATAGGATGTGTTCCATCCATGGAACACTGTGATAGGAATCATGCCATTCATAGAACACAATGCTTGGATGTGTTCTATTCCTGGAACAATGGGGCCACGTGTCACAATGGGACCACGTGTCACAATGGGCAGCCCACAGTCTGTAGCAGCTGCTACATACTTACTACATACATAATACATATATACTACATGCATGCAACATACATACCACATATATGCTACAGGGCTATAGTCTGTTCAGAAATGACCGAACAAATAAGCGAGGGGGAGGCGTGTGTTTATATGTTAAATCATCCTTAAAACCCATCCTTCGTGATAATATATATGAATCTAATGAATGCTGTAGAGTCCCTGTGGGTAGAGATAAGGGGAGGGGTGAAAAATAATAAATTACTGATAGGGGTTTGTTATAAGTCTCCAAAAATAATGGAAGCAACAGAGAATATCCTCATAAAGCAAATAGATGAAGCTGCGACTCAAGGAGAAGTCATTATTATGGGGGACTTCAACTACCCTGAAATACATTGGGGAACAGAAACCTGCAGCTCCAGCAAAGGTAATAGGTTTTTGACTACTATGAGAGACAATTACCTTTCACAACTGGTTCAGGACCCAACAAGATGGGGGGCACTGCTAGACCTAATATTAACCAACAGGCCAGACCGCATATCAAATGTAAGGGTTGGGGGTCACTTGGGTAACAGTGATCACAAATTAATAAGTTTTCATGTATCCTTTAATAAGAAGTGTAGTAGAGGGGTTACAAGGTCACTAAACTTCAGGAAAGCAAATTTCCAACGGATGAGAGATGATCTTGGTGGAATTAACTGGGACGATATCCTGAGACATAAAAATACACAAAGAAAATGGGAGACGTTTATTAGCATCCTGAATAGGACCTGTGCACAATATATACCGTATGGGAATAAACATGCGAGAAATAGAAAGAAACCACTATGGCTAAATAGAGCTGTAAGGGGCGCAATAAGGGACAAAAATAAAGCATTTAGCGAATTAAAGCAAATAGGTAGTGATGAAGCATTAAGTAAATACAGAAGATTAAATAAATTCTGTAAAAAGCAAATCAAGACAGCAAAGATTGAGACAGAGAGACTCATTGCCAGAGAAAGTAAAAATAATCCCAAAATATTCTTTAACTACATAAATAGTAAGAAACTAAAAAAATGATAGTGTTGGCCCCCTTAAAAATAGTCTGGGTGAAATGGTGGATGAGGAAAAAGCCAATATGCTAAATGACTTTTTTTCAACAGTGTTTACACAAGAAAATCCCATGACGGATAACATGATCAGGGATAAAAATTCTCTGTTAAATGTCACCTGCTTAACCCAGCAGGAAGTACGGTGGCGTCTAAAAATCACTAAAATTGACAAATCCCCGGGCCCGGATGGGATACACCCCCGGGTACTGCAGGAATTAAGCACAGTCATAGATAGACCATTATTTTTAATCTTTAAAGATTCCATAATAACAGGGTCTGTACCACAGGACTGGCGTATAGCAAATGTTCAAAAAGGGGACAAAAACTGAACTTGGAAATTATAGGCCAGTAAGTTTAACCTCAACTGTGGGTAAAATCCTGGAGGGTTTTCTAAAACAGGGCTCCCCAACTCCAGTCCTCAAGGCCCACCAACAAATCATGTTTTCAGGATTTCCTTAGTATTGCTCAGGAGATAATTGCTTCACCTGTGCAATATAAAGGAATTCCTGAAAACATGATCTGTCGGTGGGCCTTGAGGACTAGAGTTGGGGAACCCTGTTCTAAAAGATACTATACTGGAGTATCTGGAGAAGAATAACCTCATGACCCAATATCAACATGGGTTTACAAGGGACAGTTCCTGTCAGACTAATCTGATAAGCTTTTATGAAGAGGTAAGTTCCGGACTGGACCAAGGGAATGCAGTGGATGTGGTGTACATGGACTTTTCAAAAGCTTTTGATACGGTGCCACACAAAAGGTTGATACATAAAATGAGAACAATGGGGATAGGGGAAAATATGTGTAGGTGGGTTAAGAGCTGGCTCAGGGATAGGAAACAAAGGGTGGTTATTAATGGAGCACACTCAGACTGGGTCACGGTTAGCAGTGGGGTACCACAGGGGTCAGTTTTGGGCCCGCTTCTTTTTAACATATTTATTAATGACCTTGTAGGGGGCATAGAGAGTAGAATTTCAATATTTGCAAATGACACTAAACTCTGCAGGGTAATCAATACAGAGGAGGACAATTTTATATTACAGGAGGATTTATGTAAACTAGAAGCTTGGGCTGATAAATATTTGGAAGTCGCCTTGCTACACTTGTAAGGAGAGCTTTAAACTAGAACAACATGGGAAGGGAAGCAAAAGACCAGAAAAAGCCATACACCTGACAAATGCTATTGAGAACTCTGCTATTAGAAGTGGAAAGGAAGAACAAAGACGAAAGAATCTAATTAATAAAAACATTGGAGAAAGAGAAACCAATCACAAACTAAAATGTTTCTATACTAATGCACAAAGCATGGGCAACAAACAAGGAGAATTGGAACTACTAACACAGGAAAAGAAATATGATGTCATTGGAATCACTGAAACTTGGTGGGACAATACACATGATTGGAATACAAGACTAGAAGGATACAACTTATTTGCAAGAAGCAGACTTGATAAACGAGGAGGGGGTGTCGCATTGTATGTTAGAAACGCGTATATCTGCACAGAGATTGAAGCTTCAGAGACTGGGAGTTCTGTGGAAACTGTTTGGGTAAGAATACAAGGACAGAACAATGGAAAGGACACCATTGTAGGCATTTACTACAGGCCGCCTGTGCAAGCTGAAGATATGGATGAACTCTTTATGCATCAAATGGCCAAGTTCTCCAAAAAATATGACATAGTTGTCATGGGAGATTTCAACTATCCAGACATTTGTTGGGAATCTCTCTCAGGCAAAACTAACAGGTCAAGGAAATTCTTATCCTCTCTTGCTGACAACTTTATCTTCCAAAAGGTAAGGGAGAAAACAAGAGGAACTGCTACCTTGGATCTAATCCTTATAAACAGGGAGGAAATGGTTGAGGAGGTAAAAGTGGCTGGGACCCTAGGAGGTAGCGACCATGCTATTTTAGAATTTTGGATAACTAGAGGCGGAAGACCTGTGAAGACTCAGACATCAAGGTTGGATTTCAGAAAGGCAGATTTTAAAGGATTCAGAAAGAGAATTGGAGGGATCCAATGGCTGGATATCCTTAAAGACAAAAATGTCCAGGAAGGATGGGAAATCTTGAAAAATGAAATTCTCAAAGCACAGTTGTTAACAATTCCGAAAAGAGGGAAGAATAGGAAGCATTTAAGGAAACCAGAATGGATGAACACAGAACTTAAGCACATGCTAAAAAGGAAGAAAAAAATGTTTATAAAATGGAAAGAGGGAGGCATATCTAAAGAAGAATATAATGCTGTCTGCAGAACCTGCAGGGCACAAATCAGATTATCTAAAGCTGAAAATGAATTGAGGCTTGCAAGAGATGTCAAAAGCAATAATAAAGGATTTTGGGGATATGTCAAAAGTAAAAGAAAAGTCAAAGATGCTATAGGATTTTTACAGGATGAAAATGATGAAATGGTAAGACAGGATGTTGAGAAGGCTGAACTTTTAAATTCCTATTTTGCATCTGTTTTCTCTCAGAAAGGAAATGTAACATCAACTGTTATTCACTGTCCTATTAAGGGAATAGAAGAATCCAGGATATCTATAAACAGAAAGATAGTGAGGAAACACTTAGCTAACCTAAATGAATTCAAGTCTCCAGGTCCAGATGAATTACACCCCAGAGTATTGAAGGAGATAGCAGAAGAAATTTTCGAACCCCTCTCCATAATCTTTGAAAATTCTTGGAGAACAGGAGAAGTGCCAGAAGACTGGAGAAGAGCAAATGTTGTTCCTATCTTCAAAAAGGGGAAGAAGGTGGACCCAGGCAACTATAGGCCGGTGAGTCTGACTTCTATACCAGGAAAGATCTTTGAACAAATTATTAAACAACATGTATGTCAGTACCTGGATAAGAATGAAGTGATTAAACAGAGTCAGCATGGGTTTGTAACTAATAAGTCATGTCAGACTAACTTAATTTCCTTCTATGATGGTATCACTGATTGGGTGGATCAAGGAAATGCTGTAGATATAGTATATCTTGACTTCAGCAAAGCATTTGACAAAGTCTCTCATACAATCCTTATTGAAAAAATGACTAAGTATGGAATGGACAAGGCAACTGTTAGGTGGATTCATAACTGGCTTAGTGATCGGACACAAAGAGTGGTTGTAAATGGCTGCACATCCAGTTGGAAGAATGTCTCAAGTGGGGTACCACAGGGCTCTGTCCTGGGCCCTGTATTGTTCAACATCTTTATCAACGATTTAGATGAAGGAATTGAGGGTAAACTGATTAAATTTGCTGATGACACAAAGCTAGGAGGGATAGCTAATACTAGAGAAGAGAGAGAGAGGATTCAAAAAGATTTAAATAAACTGGAGCAGTGGGCAGCAACTAACAGAATGGTTTTTAACAGGGAGAAATGCAAAGTACTACATCTGGGCAATAAAAATGAAAAAAAGCATATATAGAATGGGAGGAATAGGGCTAAGTGACAGCACATGTGAAAAAGACTTGGGTATACTAATAGATAACAGACTGAATATGAGTCAACAGTGTGATGCAGCAGCAAAAAAGGCAAATGCAATTCTAGGATGTATTAACAGAAGCATACAGTCTAGATCACGTGAAGTCATTATTTCCCTCTACTCCTCTTTGGTCAGACCTCATCTGGAATATTGTGTCCAGTTTTGGGCACCACATTTTAAAAAAGACATCAACAAACTGGAGCAAGTTCAGAAAAGAGCGACCAGAATGGTGACCGGTCTGCAAACCCTGTCTTATGAGGAAAGGTTGCAGGATTTGGGAATGTTTAGTTTGCAAAAGAGAAGACTGAGAGGAGACTTAATAGCTGTCTACAAATATCTAAAGGGCTGTCACATTGTAGAAGGATCATCTTTATTCTCATTTGCACAAGGAAAGACTAGAAGCAATGGGATGAAACTGAATGGGAGGAGACACAGATTAGATATTAGAAAAAACTTTTTGACAGTTAGCCTGTTCCACTCATTGATCACTCTGCCACGAGAAGTGGCGAGTTCTCCTTCAATGGAAGTCTTCAAACAGAGGCTGGACAGACATCTGACTGGGATGATTTAGCGAATCCTGCTTTGAGCAGGGGGTTGGACCAGATGGCCCAGGAGGTCCCTTCCAACTCTAAGATTCTATGATTAAATGGCAAATGAGCTTTAATGGGGATAAATGTAAGGTCATGCACTTGGGTAGAACGAGCAAGATGTATAATTATGTGCTTAATTGCAAAACTCTGGGCAAAACAATCACTGAAAAAGACCTGGGTGTATGGGTGGACGACAAACTCACATTTAGCGGCCAGTGTCAGGCAGCTGCTGCAAAGGCAAATAAAATAATGGGATGCATTAAAAGAGGCATAGATGCTCATGAGGAGAACATAATTTTACCTCTATATAAGTCACTAGTGCGACCACACTTAGAATACTGTGTACAGTTCTGGTCTCCGGTATATAAGAAAGACATAGCTGAACTGGAGCGGGTGCAGAGAAGAGCGACCAAGGTTATTAGGGAACTAGCGGGTCTGCAATACCAAGACAGGTTATTACATTTGGGGTTATTTAGTTTGGAGAATCGAAGGCTTAGGGGTGATCTTATTACAATGTATAAATATATGCGGGGACAATACCAAGAGATTTCTAATGATCTTTTTACTCTTAGACCTGTGACGGGGACAAGGGGGCATCCTCTACGTCTGGAGGAAAGAAGGTTTAAGCATACTCACAGACGCGGATTCTTTACTGTAAGAGCAGTGAGACTATGGAACTCTCTGCCATATGATGTTGTAATGAGTGATTCCCTACTAAAATTTAAGAATGGACTGGATGCCTTTCTTGAAAAGTATAATATTACAGGGTATATACACTAGTTTCCTTAATATTGCGTTGATCCAGGGAGCAAGTCTGATTGCCGTATGTGGAGTCAGGAAGGAATTTTTTTCCCCAATGTGAAGCTTACTTGTTGCCACATGGGTTTTTTTTTGCCTTCCTCTGGATCAACATGTTAGGGCAAGATAGGATAGGATATGGGTTGAACTAGATGGACTTAAAGTGTCCCTTCACCCTTAATAACTATGTTACTATGTTACATGCATGCAACATGCATACTACATATATACTATATATACTACATGTAACATACATACTACATACATGCTACATTCATGCTACATACATACTACATGCATGCAACATGCATACTACATATATACTATATACACTACATGTAACATACATACTACATACATGCACTACATGCATGCAACATACATATATACTACATACAATACATACATATAGACATATAGTACATATAACATAGAGTACATACTTACCGTCACTTGTCACTTTGATCCCCGAAGCCATTGTCGTCTAAGGAATAAATATCAAAATAAAAATACACCAATATACTTACCCCGATCCGCAGAAGTCCACGAGGGTCCCACGTCCATCTTGCGTGGAGAACAGCAGCATCAGCTGATGCTACCGTTCTCTACCAGCTCCAGGAATACAATGAACTTGTGTAAAAAAAAAAAAAGTCCCTAGTCTCACTTTATGCCATTGCTGCGTGGGAATTTCCCACGCAGCAATGGCATAAAGTGAGACTAGGAGACTAGGGACCTTTTTTTTTTAAAGTGGTGGAGGAATACAGTGCGGAAGGATACCTACCTTCCGTCATTGTATTCCTGGAGCTGGTAGAGAACGGTAGCATCAGCTGATGCTGCTGTTCTCCATGCAAGATGGACGTGGGACCCTCGTGGACATCTGCGGATCGGGGTAAGTATATTGGTGTTTTTTAATTTTGATATTTATCCCTCAGGTGACAATGGCTTCGGGGATCAAAGTGACAAGTGACGGTGAGTATGTACTCTGTTATATGTACTGTATGTCTATATGTATGTATTGTATGTAGTATATATGTATGTTGCATGCATGTAGTATATATGTAGTATGTATGTTACATGTAGTATATATAGTATATATGTAGCATGCATGTTGCATGCATGTTGTATATATGTTGTATGTATGTTGCATGCATGTAGTATATATGTATTATGTATGTAGTATGTATGTAGCATGTATGTAGTATGTAGCATGCATGTAGCATGCATGTAGTATGTAGAATCATAGAATCATAGAATCGTAGAGTTGGAAGGGACCTCCTGGGCCATCTGGTCCAACCCCCTGCTCAAAGCAGGATTCGCTAAATCATCCCAGTCAGATGTCTGTCCAGCCTCTGTTTGAAGACTTCCATTGAAGGAGAACTCACCACTTCTCGTGGCAGCGAGTATAGCATGTATGTAGTATGTATGTTACATGTAGTATATATGTAGTATGTATGTTACATGTAGTATATATGTAGTATGCATGTTGTATGTATGTAGCATGTATGTAGCATGTAATTTTTTTTTTTTTTTTACATTCAACACATTAGCCGGTTGATGGGACTACTACTGTCCCATCATTGGCTAATGTGTCAATCACTGTCATGGTAGCAGGCATCGCCCGATGGGACTTGTAGTCCCATCGGACGATGCCTGCACAGACCACTGGAGCCTGCACAGACCCCCCAGCAGGCCGGCACAGACCACCGGAGCCTGCACAGACCCCCCGACAGGCCGGCACAGCCCCCCCGAAAGGCCCGTACAGACCCCAGAGAGGCTGTACAAGGCAAAAATAGGGTTTTTCTTATTCCGATACCGGAAGTCCCATAGACTTGAATGGGACTTCCTGTATCGGAATCGGCAATACCCGATATTTTTTTTAGATCGGCCGATACCATCCGATCCGATATTTTTAAGTATCTGACGGTATCGCTCAACACTAGTCGTTTCATTTTTGAAACATTGTCCCCCTCTTGTGGCCTTCCAACTTTGAAATTTACTGTTCAATTTTGAATTAATTCATATATGAATTAAATGGAAAAGCAACGATTTATCTGGCGAGTTATTTGAATGTTCGCCCTACGTCCACCTGTCTGACAGACTGTATTCTAGTGGCTTGTAGCAGCAGCAGCAGCTAGGTGCGCTGCTTGCCTGCAGTAAATAGGATGTGTTCCATCCATGGAACACTGATAGGAATCATGCCATTCATACAACACAATGCTTGGATGTGTTCTATTCCTGGAACAATGGGACCACGTGTCACAATGGGACCACATGTCACAATGGGCAGCCCACAGTCTGTAGCTGCTGCGCAGTAGTAGTCAGCTTCAGTCTGCTGAGGGAACCTCAGCAGACAGGTGGGCGATGCTCGCCAAGGAGATGGAAAAAGAGCTTGCTCACTTCACTCCACGCATCATTTCAGTATCTGCAGTTCCTCTGAGAATGGTGCACTCACTCTCTTAAGCAGTTTCCAAAGACAGATTGAATTGAAATCGCGATACACAAGTAGTGTTTTCAAAGCATGATTTGAATGCTTTTTTCAAATGTCGTTGCTCTGTAATTAGTTTTTCTTGGTCCAAGTTGCACATTTCCAATTCCTTAGCCTTGGTTTAACTTGACCAACTCTTCTACTACTACTACTACTCTTATTCACCTCTATATGGGAGGCATTGCACTGTATTCAATCTGTCAGTAAAATAACAATCTATCTTGGCCTTTGCTGCTTGGTAGGCTCAGGTGTGACAAGCTGCAGTAATGTGTTTGGCTTTGGATAGCTACATTTCTGCACACCCACCTGCTACAAGGCCTGCAGCCCCTTCCCCTCAGTACTTCCCCAGTCTTAATTCAAGCATTCAATTCCTACCACATCCCTCATGCAATGATATGTCATTTCATTTTTGAAACATTGTCCCCATCTTGTGGCCTTCCAACTTTGAAATTTACTGTTCAATTTTGAATTAATTCATGTATGAATTAAATGGAAAAGCAACGATTTATCTGGCGAGTTATTTGAATGTTCGGCCTACGTCCACCTGTCTGACAGATGGTATTCTAGTGGCTTGTAGCAGCAGCAGCAGCAGCAGCTAGGTGCCCTGCTTGCCTGCAGTAAATAGGATGTGTTCCATCCATGGAACACTGTGATAGGAATCATGCCATTCATAGAACTTGTGTCATTGGATGACATGCTTGGATGTGTTCTATTCCTGGAACAATGGGACCACGTGTCACAATGTGACCACGTGTCACAATGGGCAGCCCACAGTCTGTAGCAGCTGCGCAGTAGTAGCCAGCTTCAGTATGCTGAGGGAGCCTCAGCAGACAGGTGGGCGATGCTCGCCAGGGAGATGGAAAAAGAGCTTGCTCACTTCACTCCACGCATCATTTCAGTATCTGCAGTTCCTCTGAGAATGGTGCACTCACTCTCTTAAGCGGTTTCCAAAGACAGATTGAATTGAAATCGGGATACACAAGTAGTGTTTTCAAAGCATGATTTGAATGCTTTTTTTCAAATGTCGTTGCTCTGTAATTAGTTTTTCTTTGTCCAAGTTGTGACACGTGGTCCCATTGTTCCAGGAATAGAACACATCCAAGCATTGTGTTCTATGAATGGCATGATTCCTATCACAGAGTTGCATGGATGGAACACGTCCTATTTACTGCAGGCAAGCAGCGCACCTAGCTGCTGCTGCTTCAAGCCACTAGAATACCGTCTGTCAGACAGGTGGACGTAGGCCGAACATTCAAATGACTCGCTAGATAAATCGTTGCTTTTCCATTTAATTCATATATGAATTAATTCAAAATTGAACAGTAAATTTCAAAGTTGGAAGGCCACAAGAGGGGGACAATGTTTCAAAAATGAAACGACATATCATTGCATGAGGGATGTGGTAGGAATTGAATGCTTGAATTAAGACTGGGGAAGTACTGAGGGGAAGGGGCTACAGACCTTGTAGCAGGTGGGTGTGCAGAAATGTAGCTATTCAAAGCCAAACACATTACTGCAGCTTGTCACACCTGTACCTACCAAGCAGCAAAGGCCAAGATAGATCGTTATCATAGAATCGTAGAGTTGGAAGGGACCTCCTGGGCCATCTGGTCCAACCCCCTGCTCAAAGCAGGATTCGCTAAATCATCCCAGTCAGATGTCTGTCCAGCCTCTGTTTGAAGACTTCCATTGAAGGAGAACTCACCACTTCTCGTGGCAGCTTGTTCCACTCATTGATCACACTGTCAAAAAGTTTTTTTCTAATATCTAATCTGTGTCTCCTCCCATTCAGTTTCATCCCATTGCTTCTAGTCTTTCCTTGTGCAAATGAGAATAAAGTTGATCCTTCTACAATGTGACAGCCCTTTAGATATTTGTAGACAGCTATTAAGTCTCCTCTCAGTCTTCTCTTTTGCAAACTAAACATTCCCAAATCCTGCAACCTTTCCTCAAAAGACAGGGTTTGCAGACCGGTCACCATTCTGGTCGCTCTTTTCTGAACTTGCTCCAGTTTGTTGATGTCTTTTTTAAAATGTGGTGCCCAAAACTGGACACAATATTCCAGATGAGGTCTGACCAAAGAGGAGTAGAGGGAAATAATGACTTCACGTGATCTAGACTGTATGCTTCTGTTAATACATCCTAGAATTGCATTTGCCTTTTTTGCTGCTGCATCACACTGTTGACTCATATTCAGTCTGTGATCTATTAGTATACCCAAGTCTTTTTCACATGTGCTGTCACTTAGCCCTATTCCTCCCATTCTATATATGCTTTTTTCATTTTTATTGCCCAGATGTAGTACTTTGCATTTCTCCCTGTTAAAAACCATTCTGTTAGTTGCTGCCCACTTCTCCAGTTTATTTAAATCTTTTTGAATCCTCTCTCTCTTCTCTAGTATTAGCTATCCCTCCTAGCTTTGTGTCATCCGCAAATTTAATCAGTTTACCCTCAATTCCTTCATCTAAATCGTTGATAAAGATGTTGAACAATACAGGGCCCAGGACAGAGCCCTGTGGTACCCCACTTGAGACATTCTTCCAACTGGATGTGCAGCCATTTACGACCACTCTTTGTGTCCGATCACTAAGCCAGTTATGAATCCACCTAACAGTTGCCTTGTCCATTCCATACTTAGTCATTTTTTCAATAAGGATTGTATGAGAGACTTTGTCAAATGCTTTGCTGAAGTCAAGATATACTATAGCTACAGCATTTCCTTGTTCCACCCAATCAGTGATACCGTCATAAAAGGAAATTAATTTAGTCTGACATGACTTATTAGTTACAAACCCATGCTGACTCTGTTTAATCACTTCATTCTTATCCAGGTACTGACATACATGTTGTTTAATAATTTGTTCAAAGATCTTTCCTGGTATAGAAGTCAGACTCACCGGCCTATAGTTGCCTGGGTCCACTTTCTTCCCCTTTTTGAAGATAGGAACAACATTTGCTCTTCTCCAGTCTTCTGGCACTTCTCCTGTTCTCCAAGAATTTTCAAAGATTATGGAGAGGGGCTCAAAAATTTCTTCTGCTATCTCCTTCAGTACTCTGGGGTGTAATTCATCTGGACCTGGAGACTTGAATTCATTTAGGTTAGCTAAGTGTTTCCTCACTATCTTTCTGTTTATAAATATCCTGGATTCTTCTATTCCCTTAATAGGACAGTGAATAACAGTTGAAGTTACATTTCCTTTCTGAGAGAAAACAGATGCAAAATAGGAATTTAAAAGTTCAGCCTTCTCAACATCCTGTCTTACCATTTCATCATTTTCATCCTGTAAAAATCCTATAGCATCTTTGACTTTTCTTTTACTTTTGACATATCCCCAAAATCCTTTATTATTGCTTTTGACATCTCTTGCAAGCCTCAATTCATTTTCAGCTTTAGCTAATCTGATTTTAGCTAATCTTATTTTACTGACAGATTGAATACAGTGCAATGCCTCCCATATAGAGATGAATAAGAGTAGTAGTAGTAGTAGTAGTAGTAGTAGTAGTAGTAGAGTTGGTCAAGTTAAATCAAGGCTAAGGAATTGGAAATGTGCAACTTGGACAAGAAAAACTAATTACAGAGCAACGACATTTGAAAAAAGCATTCAAATCATGCTTTGAAAACACTACTTGTGTATCCCAATTTCAATTCAATCTGTCTTTGGAAACCGCTTAAGAGAGTGAGTGCACCATTCTCAGAGGAACTGCAGATACTGAAATGATGCGTGGAGTGAAGTGAGCAAGCTCTTTTTCCATCTCCCTGGCGAGCATCGCCCACCTGTCTGCTGAGGCTCCCTCAGCAGACTGAAGCTGATTACTACTGCGCAGCTGCTACAGACTGTGGGCTGCGCATTGTGACACGTGGTCCCATTGTGACACGTGGTCTCATTGTTCCAGACAAAAAAAAGACCTAACATTTTTTGTTTTCTTCTCTAGTCTTCCCAATCTGGTGCTCGGCCAAGAGGTCCTCGCAGTGCCTCCCAGGGTCGTCGGCGACAGCAACGCGGCGGTCACCAGCGTGTAAGTATAAATATTTTTGCTTTGTTTTTTTTGCACTTTTTATTTCATTTCTTTTGTGGAGGCTAATTATGTTATTTTTGTCTTTTTCTTTAACAGCCTTCACAGCGTGCTCCCGACTCTGACGGTGAGGATGGAGGACTCTATGTGGACCACCTCATCGATCTCGTCAGAGAAAGGGAGCCGCTCTGGAATATGGCTGACCGCCGCCACGCTGACCTTATCGTTACCCGACGACTCTGGGAGGAAATCTGTTCGCTCCTTGTGGGCCGCTGGGAGGACCTCGATGTTCGGGCCCAGATTAAAGAGCGTAAGTATATACAGTACCGGTTGCTTGATGTAAACCAGTGTTTCCCGAACTCCAGTCCTCGTGGTCCCCACGGATCATGTGTTCAGGATTTCTATTTACTATGGAAATCCTGAAAACATGACCCCTGGGGACCATGAGGACTGGAGTTTGTGAAACACTGATGTTGTATACTAACCACTCCTTTCTCGTTTCAGGGAACAGAATTGTGAATCGGTGGCGGTCTGTGAGGGATCGTTTCAAGAAGGAGTTCAGTAAAGAGATGCGAGCCCCGAGTGGATCTGGAGGACGCAGGAGCAAGTACAAGTACGCACAAGCCCTGTCGTTCCTCCGGGAAACAATGGTCGCTAGAAGGTAAATATTACACACCACATGTGAAAAAAAATGTTAGATGTAACTTTTTTTTTTCAGCCAGGGCCATACCATGTCAGTATTTTAATTGTTTTTTTTTCTCTTTATTCCACAGCACGGTGAGCAGCACTAGGGAGCCTGCACGATTGGACCCTTCTGAGGCGATCCCTGAGGAGACCGGCACCGAGGGACACTTCGACCGCCCCGGTACATCTGCACCTTCCCAGCCTTCCCACACATTCGACCCATCTGTCCCATCCACCAGCACAGGAGCATCGTGGCCGCCTACATTACATGAAGCTGCTGGTGAGGAGATCGCTTTCCCTTTACCCCACCCTTCTGCCCCTGCCACCTCTAGTACACCTGCGGGTACTGGGCGACAGCGGCAGAGGGGTCAGGAAAAGAGTTATGCGCAAGAGTTCTTGCATCTGAATGCATCTTTCCAGAACTCTCTAAAAGTCTTGTCAGAGCAAATCTCCGCAGGCTTTCAGCAGATCAACTCCAGCATTCTGGAGGTGAAGACACTTCTGCAAACCATGCATTCAGAAGCAAGATCTTCGCCAAACCACACCTTTTTCAGGTCTGTTGTGGAGCGCATGGCAACACTATCTCCTACCCAGCAGATGCATGTAATGCATTCGTGCCACGGTGCTCTACAGCAGGTTACCTCCCAACCTCCACCTCCCACCACTGTAGTTCCTCCACCTGCACCCCCTCCAGCCACTTTCCATCCTCCCCCTCCTATTACATACCTGCAACCTCACCAGTACCAGCAACCTCCCCAGTACCAAACTCCTTCCCCGTACCAAACTCCTTCCCCGTACCAAACTCCTTCCCCGTACCAAACTCCTTCCCCATACAACTTTCCATCAACATCATCTGCTCCTACATTTCCTGCCCAACCCTCCACTCCACCGCCCACCACCTCTTCTGCCTCCCACATGTCCACCCATTCTGTAGCTTTTTCCACACCTTCACCTCTAACTGTTCCTTCCCCACCACGATCCCAGTCCTCTCTCCACACACCCAGTGTCGAAGTGTCCCGCAGCCCCTCCAGCAGTATTTCCACCCCACACTACACAGATTTGTAATGTGTGTTTAATAAAAATGCCCATTGGGTTTAAAACCTTTAAAGTGCAAAAAACTTTTTTAATAAAAACATTTTACAAAAAAAATAAATTTTAAATAAAAGTTAAATTATCGTTTCACAATGGTTGTCTGTCATTTCTTTCTGCGGCGAACTATGTTTAAAAAAAGGTTAAATACAGGGTATTTCAAAGGTAAAAAGGTATTCAAAACCAGGTATATAAATGTGGGTAAATTTTAGCTTTTTGCCACAGTTGTGTTCCTGGTTGTGTTTGAAGCAAAGTATTTCACCTAAAAAGTTGTGTTTATTGTTGGTGATTTCCTAACAATGTACACAACTTTTGTTAAAAGGTGAAATACTTTGCATAAAACACAACCAGGTACACACCTGTGGCCTAAAGCTAAAAATAGTAAGACCATGACAAGATAGCCAACTTTGGTTGGCAAAGGTATATACTGTTGGTCCAGAAGGTACACAAGTTTGGTTAGGGCACAAATCTTTCACACTCTGTCATCCTGCCAGTGTACTCTGCCTTGAGGTGACAAAGTATAGTGCAAAATTGTCCCTCATTACTGAAACCGTCACAGAACTTCTAGTGGTAATATTTCCAATGACAACATCCATCTTCGCCAGTAACTTGCTCTTCTCTCCAACCTGCACTTTCTTCTCTACAACCTGTCAAAGAAGGGCTGTAGGAACATGCTATATATAGTTTTCCAGTAGCCAATCCCGTTTTGTCTGTCAAGAACAAGACGGATCCGGCAGAAAACCGGATCCGGCACATCAGGTTTTACAAAACATTTGCCGGATCCGGCAAATCCGGCACAACGCCGGCACAACGCCGGATCGCGCCTGACGCCGAAAACCTGATGTGTGAAAGTAGCCTAAGCGGTTTCCAAAGACAGATTGAATTGAAATCGGGATACACAAGTAGTGTTTTCAAAGCATGATTTGAATGCTTTTTTCAAATGTCGTTGCTCTGTAATTAGTTTTTCTTGGTCCAAGTTGCACATTTCCAATTCCTTAGCCTTGATTTAACTTGACCAACTCTTCTACTACTACTACTACTACTACTACTACTACTACTACTACTCTTATTCACCTCTATATGGGAGGCATTGCACTGTATTCAATCTGTCAGTAAAATAACGATCTATCTTGACCTTTGCTGCTTGGTAGGTACAGGTGTGACAAGCTGCAGTAATGTGTTTGGCTTTGGATAGCTACATTTCTGCACACCCACCTGCTACAAGGCCTGCAGCCCCTTCCCCTCAGTACTTCCCCAGTCTTAATTCAAGCATTCAATTCCTACCACATCCCTCATGCAATGATATGTCGTTTCATTTTTGAAACCTTTTAGAAACTTGTTTGGGCTGTTGAGAGGAGTATAAAACCATCAAAAATTTCAATCCTGCATGATTCTACCAAGAAATGTGATTCTTCATTCAAAACGCTGGTTTTTGCTATTGGGATCTATTGAATAATGAATGTTTTGAATTTTCTCCAAAAGTAAAGTAGTTGCAAACTCATCCTTTTAGAAACTTGTTTGGGCTGGTGAGTGGAGTAAAAAAAGATCAAAAATTTCAATCCTGCATGATTCTACCAAGAAATGTGAGTGTTCATTCAAACCGCTGGTTTTTGATATTTTGGGCCCTATTGAATAATGAATGTTTTGAATTTTCTCCAAAAGTAAAGTAGTTGCAAACTCATGCTTTTTTGTTTAAATATTTTTATTAAAGTTTCAAGTATAGAGGGAAAGGGTAAATGGACAAAGTAAAAAGTAGAGAACTCTACTCTACGTGTTACATCACACATTAAATAAAATTGTTTAATACAAGTAGTGTACATAAGAAACAAATATAATACATCGCTTGAATGCAATCCTCTCAAAAAAGGAACCAACATTGTCATATTGAGTTTACAGTAGAGTGTTAGATAACATAAATTAAGAAAATTTCAAATTCCAAACATCCCATTTAGTGTGATATTTATGGAGAGTACCATTAATAAAGGCAAATCTTTTCTACATAGAATTATGAGTCCATAATTTACCTAAAATATCAGCAAAAGAAGGTAAATCAGTTTTAAGCCACCAGAAAGCTATAGCGTTTTTGGTCACCAAAAAAGTATGTATCATTACAAATCGAATAACAGGATTTATTTCTTCAGTGCCCAAAGAAAGTAATGCCATTTGTGGGGTGACCTTCACTGCGTTGTCAGAGAGAGTATTTATATGATTCGTAACTTCTTTCCACAATCTCTTCAATTTAGGACAGCTCCAGAAAATGTGGTACAGGTTACCTGGTAAACCACAATTCCTCCAGCATAGAGGGGAGTATTTATTATCTATATGAGCTAACCTAATCGGAGTGTAATGCCATCTAATTAAAGTTTTAAAGAAAGACTCCTGTAAAGTCGCAGAAATAGTAGATGCATTTGAAAACTTTATGGCCTTCCCCCATTGGTCTTCATCAAATTTTATGTTAAAATCCCTTTCCCATCTTTGAATGTATACATTTTTAAAGAGTTCGGTGTTGTCATTAGGGTGGGAATATATGTTTTTAAGACTCCAAGTCGACTTAAGAGCAACATTTGCAAACATGGAGGCCACAATATCCGAATTCAAAGCTCTACTAGTCAAAAATTTCCGCAGAAGATCTTTCAGAAGTAGATAAGAGGTGCAATGTGTAGACGGGACATGAAATTTATTTTTAATTTCATTAAAGGGTAAAAAATTTTGTCCGTCCCATAAATCCCCTACCGTATTAATTTTAAAGCTGCACCACTCCTCTGGAACTGGACATTTATATATTTTTGATAATAATTTTAATGGGAATTTTTTCAAAATGCTTTTCCTGTCGTCGCCTTTCTTTAATTTTGTGAAACTCCTCCACATAGTCAGTATAGAATTTACAACAGGATGTTGATAAGTAATGATCGAAGGAGATAGCAGATCTTTAAAGAAAAAATCTGATATTGAACTAGTCCCATAATGTTCTAGCTCAAGGTCCAACCAAGCGGGAAGTGTTTTCGTAGAAAACCACTGTTGACTCTGAAGAATAAGAGAAGCTTGAAAATAGATTTGAATATTGGGGAGTGCAAGGCCTCCATTACTCTTTTTCTTATATAAAATTTCAGTAGCAACTCTAGGTTTCTTCCCTTTCCAGATAAAAAGGTTAATTGCTTTTTGGATTTTAAATAAAAGGGAAGTGGGAATCGTAAGAGGTAAATTCCTAAGTACAAAAAGAATTTTAGGTAAAATATATGTTTTTATCACCAAGGTTCTTCCCATCAGGGATAGATCGCAATTATTATAACCAGAAAGGTCTTTTAAGATTTTCTTACTGAGATGTTCCATATTCTTAGAAACAATGAGTTTCAAATCTTTAGGGAAAATTATCCCCAAGTATTCTAGTTCAAAATCTTCCCAGTAAAATTCAGATAATTCTTTAAAGGTTTCAATTTCAGAGGGACGTAAATTAAAATGTATTATTTTAGATTTTTGGGGATTTATTTTAAAATATGAGACCTTAGAGAACTCATCTAAAATGGTGATTAAAGCGTTAAGTGAATTAGCCGGATCAGTGACTGATAACATAAGGTCGTCAGCAAATAAGGTTAACTTGTGATGATAATTTTTTGTTTTAAAACCCGAAATATCAGTACATTGTCTGATCATTTCCGCCAAGGGCTCGACTGCCAAGGCAAATAAAAGGGGCGAAAGGGGGCAGCCCTGTCTTGTTCCATTAGTGATGTTGAAGTTCCTAGAAAGGTGATTATTAGTATAGGTTTTAGCATTAGTATTAGAGTATAGTGCAAATATAGATGTTATAAAGCGATTGTCAAAACCAAACTTTAGTAAAGTAGCTTTAAGATAATCCCAATTCACCCTATCAAAAGCTTTTTGGGCATCCAACGAGATAAATAGTGAAGGGAGATTATTAGAGCTAGCTATGTTAAACAAGTTCAAGATTCTTCTGGTACCGTCTGTTACTTGTCTTCCGGAGACAAACCCTACTTGATCATTTTTATCAAGATCAGGTAAAAGATTCTTTAATCGATCCGCTAAAATTTTCGAATATACTTTAATATCAGTGTTAATTAAAGAGATTGGACGATAATTTTTAACTTCTTCTGGGTTTCTAATGTCTTTGGGGATCAAAATGATAGTTGCCTCCGTCATTTCTTTGGGGAACGATCCAATACTAGAAGCGTGGTCAAAAAGAGATTTTAGGTGCGGGGATAAAATGTTGGAGAAAAACTTGAGATATTCGTTTGTGAACCCATCTGGGCCAGGGGATTTGTTAAGTTTAAGTTTGTCAATCGTTTTGGCAATTTCTTCTACAGTAAACGGTTGATTTAAAAGCGTTAGGTCCAAATTATCTAGTTGGGGAAGGGTCAATTTAGAAAGAAAAAGGTCAATCTCTTTTTGATTAGGAGTATGAACTAAGGGATCTTTAAGATTATAGAGGGTTTCGAAATAATCCGCAAATATTTCGGTAATATCAGAGGGGTGTTGTTTCATTTCTCCTGAAGGGGATTTGATTTTAACAATCCTTCTACTTACGCGAGCTTGTTTAAGTTTACTTGTCATATATTTGGTGGGTTTGTTAATTGAAGCATACAGATTATATTTTGATGCTCTAACAATGGAATCGTACTCGGAAATAATTTCGGATCTTAACTCGTGTCTCAATTTCAGGATATCAAGATGGATAATATGGGATGGAGCAGACAGGGAATTTTGTTGCTTTTCTTTTGAAGCAATTTGGTTCTGGAGGTCAGCAATTTTTTGTCTTTTTTCTTTTTTGTATCTCGTGGAGAGTTGGATGAGACATCCTCTCAAGACCGCCTTGTGGGCGTTCCATAATGTAAAGGGATCAATACTATCTGAAGAGTTTTCTTTAAAATAATTATCAATAGTTTCGGTAATTATATTTCTATACTTTGGGGTACGTAGTAGGGTAGGATTAACCTTCCAAAGAAAAGTGTTTGCTACTGGAGGGCCTGATTCAAATACTGCCAGCACAGGGGCGTGGTCGGAAAAAGACTTCTCAAGAATTTCAATTTTCTTAAATGTTGTGATAGAAAAGACATTGGTTAGAAATAAGTCTATTCTGGAAGATGTCTTATATATATCTGAGTAATATGTAAATTCTCTAGAGGTGGTATTTAGACATCTGAAAATGTCATACATCTCATTTTGTTTTATCCAATTTTTCAGAGATCGGCCTGATTTAGAAGTAGCAGAAGATGATGAGTCAATTTCTCTATCGGGAACTAGATTGAAGTCCCCTATTAGCATGAGGTCACCTTTTTTAACTTCGTCAATCTTCTGCATTAATTTATTAAAAAAAGAGATCTGACCATTATTTGGGGCATATATATTCACGATTGTACAAAGGTTAAAATTTAACTTGCATATGAGGATGTGAAATCTTCCCTGGGTGTCGGGATGTTCTTCAATTAATTGGAAGGGAATATTCGTATTTATAATGGTTATAACTACCGCACTTTTTTTTATTATTATTGAGGGATTTAAAAATATATGGAAAATCTTTATGCTGAAAGGTTGGATGTATATCTTTTATTAATTTGACCTCTTGTAAACAAGAGACATCCGCTTGAAGCCGTCTTATTTCTCTCCAAGTTATATAGCGCTTATGGGGACTGTTCAGTCCTTTAACATTGTGTTATTAAAATTTTGAGGATTTTAATTCTCATGATAATCTCTTTCCTTTATTAGAGTAAATTATCTTATATATATTTAGGATTGCTTACTCTTATTAGCTGAATTCAATAAAATGTATATGTCTAGAAAAGGCGAATGAAACAACAAAAAGAAAAAAAAAGAGAAAAAAAAAAACTATGTAAACTATAACAAATAAACAAACTTAAAGAGTCCTCCTGGAGTTAATCACCGAACGTGATAATCTCCTTTTTTTGGGGACTTTAAAAAAAAAAGCCAAAGTGGCGAGAACCCATGAAGCCATTGATATTTTGTCAAATGTAAATAATACAAAGACCAATGAGAGATATATCCCTATTCAACCAGTATCTTTGTTAGAAGGATCCTCATCTAGAAAGCGTATAAAGTCTAAAGCTTCCTTTGGAGTAAAGAAAGGGACAATTTTACCCCTATGTGACACAAGTAACTTTGTTGGAAAGCCCCATTTATATGGAATCCCCATTTCCCTGAGAGCATTAGTAGCTTGATTAAACGATTTTCTAGCTTCCATAGTTGACTTTGAGAAATCAGAGAAGAATTTTAAATGATCATTAGGGGGAGGTAGAGAGCCCTTCTCTCTAATATATCTTAGTATCATTTCTTTAGTTTCAAAAAAGTGAAAGTGAAGTATCGTATCCCTCGGCTTATCCATTGGTACATTCTTTGGGCGGGGCAGGCGGTGAATCCTATCAATTATCAATTGTAAATCAGTTAAGGACGGCAAAGCCTTTTTAAGCGTAGCTTTAGTGTAATCTGAAAGGTCTTTCTGTATCACGCTTTCAGGTATCCCCCTAATCTTGACGTTGTTCCGTCTACTCCGGTCCTCTAAGTCCGTTAACTTGGACCTCACGGATAAAAGTTCGGCTTTTAAATCTGAGTTTTGCTTTACTAACTCATCTGTTCTATTTTCAACCTTTGACAATCTTTTCTCATTCAGTTCAAATCTTTGAGAGAATTTTTCACTAATCTCCTGCATATCCTTCCTGTGAGAATCAAATCCCGTTTTAATCGACGCATTGATTGCATTGATAGATTTATGCATGAATTGATTAGCTTGATTGGTGGATTCCTGGAAGGATATGAGGAAGCCAGCAAGCAAACCCTCAGTGACTCGCCTATCAGAGTTCAACAGGGTTTTAAAGTCAAAGTCATGGGGAGTCAGAAAATCAGTAGAAGACGACTCCGGACAGCCTTTTTTTAGAGAGTTGTTTAACTGGGGTACTATTTGGAGAATAGTCATCAGATGAAGTATTAGAATCTAAATCTGCTGCCTCTGTTCTCACAGTTTCACCTTCTGGAATTCTTCTCTTATGAGATTTGGATAAATCCATTTTACTTTCCTCATCCTGAAAAGAAAGTTTTGAGGCACCTTTATTATCAAAAACTTGAGAAGATGTGAAAGATAGAGTACGGGGGTCAGAAGATATAATTTTTTGATCCGAGTCCTGCTGAGTAGCCTTATTAGATAAACCGTGAGGCATGTGTCTAGATGAGATAGCTTCCTCCCTTTTTAGAGGGGATCTAGATTTAATTGGACTTAATAGATTAACAGATTCAGTGTAAATTTTCTGATTTGAAGCGCTCGTAGATTTCTGGTTTTTACTAGTAGGCAATTTAGATTTCAAATTAGATGCCATAATTAGAGTATACCGAAACAAGAGTAAAGGAAATGCGCTATACCCTTAAATGTTCCTGTATATGCCACCCCTGTTTTATTATTGTAATTAAGTTGAACTTTATTACAGTTTCAGCAGGGTTTGTAAATCGCAAACTAAGATAAGAATAAAGACTTAAATAGAGTAGTAATGTAACCCCTTCAATTTTGATAATTCAACAAAGCAATAGAGACGTCTTGTCCTCCGTAACGTAGGCTTATATAAAACAACAGCACCTCATACACTCCTGTCCAAACACTACCTATATAACCTCAGGTGCCTTAAATGTTATAGACAGAGAAGAGAAGAGCATACAATCAGTAGGATTCAGAATAAGACAGTATAAGCTCTATATCTTCCCGTCTAGGAATGTATAGATTAGTTATTCCCTTAAATATCTTCTTCTAATGCTTTAATATGTCATCAAAACAAGGCACAAGAGACAATCTCCATGTAAGTCTCATCTAACTCAAGGATGCACTTCAGCAATACACAAACAGTCTTATTGATATAACAATATTCAGATACTCTCCCCTATATTACTATCCCTATTCCAATTTACAAATAATTAAGATTTCACCATCCCCAAGAGACTAACAATAAGTTCAGAGAGCAACAGATTCCATCTCACCCAACGAGTGTAATATTCTCCAAGTAGTAGGGGTCAACGATGCTCCTTCCTTCAGGTCACCGTTGGATAGTAATCAAGTGACCACCAAAACCAAAGTCAAATTTCACTAAATCTCCTCTGCTTCTTCTTGTATAAATGTAGCCGTCTCTAAGCCCCTTAGCGTGTTAAAGGGTCGAACTCGATGTGACAGTCAATGACAGCCTCAGCCGAGGCACCCAATAAGGACCAGATCCACCTCCACCCTCTTTGATGACAGCTTCTTCCTTGCAGCTTCGTGCCCGCCAGCTCCCGCCGCGACACTCTCCAGCACCGCCAGCTCCTTTACTCCTCTGCAGCTGAGCGGCGGCAAGCTGCGCAGAGCCCGGTCTCCAGGCAATGACCTCCGATCAGCACAGAAAAAGCGTGGGCAATTCCAAATTCTTTCTGTTAAAGATATCCCCAGCAGTGGGCTTCTCCTCCTAGATCGCCGCTAAGCTCCAGCAGCTCTCCCGCCAAACAGTTTTAAAATCAGACGCGGCGCTCCCCTTCTTCTCCGCACTCACCAATGCAACACTCAGTCAGTGACAGCTTCAGCCGAGGCACCCAAGAAGGACCAGAGCCACCTCTACTTTCTTTGATGACAGCCTCTTCCTTGCGGCTTCGTGCCTGCCAACTCCCGCCGCATCGCTCTCCAGCACCGCCAGCTCCTTTACTCCTCTGCAGCTGAGCGGCGGCAAGCAAAGCAAAGCAAGGTATCCAACAGCGTCGACAGCGGACCTCTATCGACTCAGGAACACTGAGGCTCCTTCAGCATCAGATCAGGGGCTCAGCAGCTGTCACACAGGATCTCCTCCAGTTCACACCTCTGATGTAAACAATGGCGGCTCCCATGGCTAAGAACAGGGGAAACCTGATGAGTCACCAGCGGCTCTCTCCTCACCACTCACTTCTAAAGGCTGTAATTCCTTAAGTAAACAGCGGATTTCTTCCAGGGAGGTGTCAAAATGTTCACAATAAAGATAAGAATCCAATTCCAAAGGTCTTCTGATGAATAAGAGTCTTCTTAAGCAATTATGTCGCTTTGTAGATAGGCTTCATGGGAGCTCTGAGCTCAAGCGTCCTCCTCCATTGAGCTCCAGGCCACAACCCCCCGCAAACTCAACCTTTTAGAGACTTGTTTGGGCTCATGAGAGGAGTAGAAAAACATCAAAAATTTCAATCCTGCATGATTCTACCAAGAAATGTGAGTGTTCATTCAAACCGCTTGTTTTTGATATTTTGGGCCATATTGAATAATGAATGTTTTGAATTTTCTCCAAAAGTAAAGTAGTTGCAAACTCATCCTTTTAGAATCTTGCTTGGGCTGTTGAGAGGAGTAAAAAACCATCAAAAATTTCAATCCTGCATGACTCTACCAAGAAATGTGATTCTTCATTCAAAACGCTGATTTTTGTTATTTTGGGCCCTATTGAATAATGAATGTTTTGAATTTTCTCCAAAAGTAAAGTAGTTGCAAACTCATCCTTTTATAAACTTGTTTGGGCTGTTGAGAGGAGTAAAAAACCATCAAAAATTTAAATCCTGCATGATTCTACCATGAAATGTGATTCTTCATTCAAATGGCTGATTTTTGCTATTGGGCTCTATTGAATAATGAATGTTTTGAATTTTCTCCAAAAGTAAAGTGGTTGCAAACTCATCCTTTTAGAAACTTGTTTGGGCTCATGAGAGGAGTACCTGCACGATTCTACCAAAAAATGTGAGTGTTCATTCAAACCGCTGTTTTTTGATATTTTGGGCCCTATTGAATAATGAATGTTTTGAATTTTCTCCAAAAGTAAAGTAGTTGCAAACTCATCCTTTTAGAAACTTGTTTGGGCTGTTGAGAGGAGTAAAAAACCAACAAAAATTTAAATCCTGCATGTTTCTACCAAGAAATGTGATTCTTCATTCAAAACCTGATTTTTGCTATTGGGCTCTATTGAATAATGAATGTTTTGAATTTTCTTTAACATTCATTATTTAATAGGGCCCAAAATATCAAAAACCAGCGGTTTGAATGAACACATATTTCTTGGTTGAATCGTGCAGGACTGAAATTTTTGATGTTTTTCTACTCCTCTCATGAGTCCAAACAAGACTCTAAAAGGATGAGTTTGCAACTACTTTACTTTTGGAGAAAATTCAAAAGATTCATTTTTCAATAGAGCCCAATAGCAAAAATCAGGTTTTGAATGAAGAATCACATTTCTTGGTAGAATCATGCAGGATTGAAATTTTTGATGGTTTTTTACTCCGCTCAACAGCCCAAACATGTTTCTAAAAGGATGAGTTTGCAACTAGTTTACTTTTGGAGAAAATTCAAAACATTCATTATTCAATAGGGCCCAAAATATCAAAAACCAGCGGTTTGAATGAACACTCACATTTCTTGGTAGAATCATGCAGGATTGAAATTTTTGATGTTTTTTTACTCCTCTCAACAGCCCAAACATGTTTCTAAAAGGATGGGTTTGCAACTACTTTACTTTTGGATGTGTTCTATTCCTGGAACAATGGGACCACGTGTCACAATGGGACCACGTGTCACAATGGGCAGCCCACAGTCTGTAGCAGCTGCGCAGTAGTAGTCAGCTTCAGTTTGCTGAGGGAGCCTCAGCAGACAGGTGGGCGATGCTCACCAGGGAGATGGAAAAAGAGCTTGCTCACTTCACTCCACGCATCATTTCAGTATCTGCAGTTCCTCTGAGAATGGTGCACTCACTCTCTTAAGCGGTTTCCAAAGACAGATTGAATTGAAATCGGGATACACAAGCAGTGTTTTCAAAGCATGATTTCAATGCTTTTTTCAAATGTCATTGCTCTGTAATTAGTTTTTCTTGGTCCAAGTTGCACATTTCCAATTCCTTAGCCTTGATTTAACTTGACCAACTCTTCTACTACTACTACTACTACTACTACTACTACTACTACTACTACTACTCTTTTTCACCTCTATGTGGGAGGCTTTGCACTGTATTCAATCTGTCAGTAAAATAACGATCTATCTTGGCCTTTGCTGCTTGGTAGGTACAGGTGTGACAAGCTGCAGTAATATGTTTGGCTTTGGATAGCTACATTTCTGCACACCCAACTGCTACAAGGCCTGCAGCCCCTTCCCCTCAGTACTTCCCCAGTCTTAATTCAAGCATTCAATTCCTACCACATCCCTCATGTAATGATATGTCATTTCATTTTTGAAACATTGTCCCCCTCTTGTGGCCTTCCAACTTTGAAATTTACTGTTCAATTTTGAATTAATTCATATATGAATTAAATGGAAAAGCAACGATTTATCTGGCGAGTCATTTGAATGTTCGGCCTACGTCCACCTGTCTGACAGACGGTATTCTAGTGGCTTGAAGCAGCAGCAGCTAGGTGTGCTGCTTGCCTGCAGTAAATAGGACGTGTTCCATCCATGCAACTCTGTGATAGGAATCATGCCATTCATAGAACACATTGCTTGGATGTGTTCTATTCCTGGAACAATGGGACCACGTGTCACAACTTGGACAAAGAAAAACTAATTACAGAGCAACGACATTTGAAAAAAAGCATTCAAATCATGCTTTGAAAACACTACTTGTGTATCCTGATTTCAATTCAATCTGTCTTTGGAAACCGCTTAAGAGAGTGAGTGCACCATTCTCAGAGGAACTGCAGATACTGAAATGATGCGTGGAGTGAAGTGAGCAAGCTCTTTTTCCATCTCCCTGGCGAGCATCGCCCACCTGTCTGCTGAGGCTCCCTCAGCATACTGAAGCTGACTACTACTGCGCAGCTGCTACAGACTGTGGGCTGCCCATTGTGACACGTGGTCCCATTGTGACACGTGGTCCCATTGTTCCAGGAATAGAACACATCCAAGCATTGTGTTCTATGAATGGCATGATTTCTATCACAGTGTTCCATGGATGGAACACATCCTATTTACTGCAGGCAAGCAGCGCACATAGCTGCTGCTGCTACAAGCCGCTAAAATACCGTCTGTCAGACAGGTGGACGTAGGCCGAACATTCAAATAACTCGCCAGATAAATCGTTGCTTTTCCATTTAATTCATATATGAATTAATTCAAAATTGAACAGTAAATTTCAAAGTTGGAAGGCCACAAGAGGGGGACAATGTTTCAAAAATGAAACGACTAGTGTTGAGCGATACCGTCCGATACTTAAAATTATCGGATCGGATGGTATCGGCCGATCTAAAAAAAAAATATCGGGTATCGCCGATTCCGATACAGGAAGTCCCATTCAAGTCTATGGGACTTCCGGTATCGGAATAAGAAAAACCCTATTTTTGCCTTGTACAGCCTCTCTGGGGTCTGTACGGGCCTTTCGCGGGGCTGTGCCGGCCTGTCGGGGGGTCTGTGCAGGCTCCGGTGGTCTGTGCCGGCCTGCCGGGGGGTCTGTGCAGGCTCCGGTGGTCTGTGCCGGCCTGCCGGGGGGCTGTGCCGGCCTGCCAGTGGTCTGTGCAGGCTCCGGTGGTCTGTGCCGGCCTGCCGGTGGTCTGTGCAGGCATCGTCCGATGGGACTACAAGTCCCATTGGGCGATGCCTGCTACCATGACAGTGATTGACACATTAGCCAATGATGGGACAGTAGTAGTCCCATCAACCGGCTAATGTGTTGAATGTAAAAAAAAAAAAAAAATTACATGCTACATACATGCTACATACATACAACATGCATACTACATATATACTACATGTAACATACATACATGCATGCTACATACATATTACATATATACTACATGCATGCTACATATATACTACATGTAATATACATACTACATATATACTACATGTAACATACATACTACATGTAACATACATACTACATACTACATACATGCTACATACATAATACATATATACTACATGCATGCAACATACATACAACATATATACAACATGCATGCAACATGCATACTACATATATACTATATATACTACATGTAACATACATACTACATGCATGCAACATACATATATACTACATACAATACATACATATAGACATACAGTACATATAACAGAGTACATACTCACCGTCACTTGGATCCCCGAAGCCATTGTCACCTGAGGGATAAATATCAAAATAAAAAAACACCAATATACTTACCCCGATCCGCAGAAGTCCACGAGGGTCCCACGTCCATCTTGCATGGAGAACAGCAGCATCAGCTGATGCTACCGTTCTCTACCAGCTCCAGGAATACAATGACGGAAGGTAGGTATCCTTCCGCACTGTATTCCTCCACCACTTTAAAAAAAAAAGTCCCTAGTCTACTAGTCTCACTTTATGCCATTGCTGCGTGGGAAATTCCCACGCAGCAATGGCATAAAGTGAGACTAGGGACTTTTTTTTTTTACAGTGGTGGAGGAATACAGTGCGGAAGGATACCTACCTTCCGTCATTGTACTCCTGGAGCTGGTAGAGAACGGTAGCATCAGCTGATGCTGCTGTTCTCCACGCAAGATGGACGTGGGAACGTGGGACCCTCGTGGACTTCTGCGGATCGGGGTAAGTATATTGGTGTATTTTTATTTTGATATTTATTCCTTAGACGACAATGGCTTCGGGGATCAAAGTGACAAGTGACGGTAAGTATGTACTCTATGTTATATGTACTATATGTCTATATGTATGTATTGTATGTAGTATATATGTATGTTGCATGCATGTAGTATATATGCAGTATGCATGTTGCATGCATGTGGTATATATATGTAGTATGTATGTTGCATGCATGTAGTGCATGTATGTAGTATGTATGTTACATGTAGTGTATATAGTATATATGTAGTATGCATGTTGCATGAATGTAGCATGTATGTAGTATGTATGTTACATGTAGTATATATAGTATATATGTAGTATGCATGTTGCATGCATGTAACATAGTAACATAGTTATTAAGGTTGAAGAGAGACTTTAAGTCCATCTAGTTCAACCCATATCCTATCTTGCCCTAACATGTTGATCCAGAGGAAGGCAAAAAAAAACCCATGTGGCAACAAGTAAGCTTCACATTGGGGAAAAAAATTCCTTCCTGACTCCACATACGGCAATCAGACTTGCTCCCTGGATCAACGCAATATTAAGGAAACTAGTGTATATACCCTGTAATATTATACTTTTCAAGAAAGGCATCCAGTCCATTCTTAAATTTTAGTAGGGAATCACTCATTACAACATCATATGGCAGAGAGTTCCATAGTCTCACTGCTCTTACAGTAAAGAATCCGCGTCTGTGAGTATGCTTAAACCTTCTTTCCTCCAGACGTAGAGGATGCCCCCTTGTCCCCGTCACAGGTCTAAGAGTAAAAAGATCATTAGAAAGCTCTTGGTATTGTCCCCGCATATATTTATACATTGTAATAAGATCACCCCTAAGCCTTCGATTCTCCAAACTAAATAACCCCAAATGTAATAACCTGTCTTGGTATTGCAGACCCGCTAGTTTCCTAATAACCTTGGTCGCTCTTCTCTGCACCCGCTCCAGTTCAGCTATGTCTTTCTTATATACCGGAGACCAGAACTGTACACAGTATTCTAAGTGTGGTCGCACTAGTGACTTATATAGAGGTAAAATTATGTTCTCCTAATGAGCATCTATGCCTCTTTTAATGCATCCCATTATTTTATTTGCCTTTGCAGCAGCTGCCTGACACTGGCCGCTAAATGTGAGTTTGTCGTCCACCCATACACCCAGGTCTTTTTCAGTGATTGTTTTGCCCAGAGTTTTGCAATTAAGCACATAATTATACATCTTGCTCGTTCTACCCAAGTGCATGAACAGGACATTTATCCCCATTAAAGCTCATTTGCCATTTAATCATAGAATCTTAGAGTTGGAAGGGACCTCCTGGGCCATCTGGTCCAACCCCCTGCTCAAAGCAGGATTCGCTAAATCATCCCAGTCAGATGTCTGTCCAGCCTCTGTTTGAAGACTTCCATTGAAGGAGAACTCGCCACTTCTCGTGGCAGAGTGATCAATGAGTGGAACAGGCTAACTGTCAAAAAGTTTTTTCTAATATCTAATCTGTGTCTCCTCCCATTCAGTTTCATCCCATTGCTTCTAGTCTTTCCTTGTGCAAATGAGAATAAAGATGATCCTTCTACAATGTGACAGCCCTTTAGATATTTGTAGACAGCTATTAAGTCTCCTCTCAGTCTTCTCTTTTGCAAACTAAACATTCCCAAATCCTGCAACCTTTCCTCATAAGACAGGGTTTGCAGACCGGTCACCATTCTGGTCGCTCTTTTCTGAACTTGCTCCAGCTTGTTGATGTCTTTTTTAAAATGTGGTGCCCAAAACTGGACACAATATTCCAGATGAGGTCTGACCAAAGAGGAGTAGAGGGAAATAATGACTTCACGTGATCTAGACTGTATGCTTCTGTTAATACATCCTAGAATTGCATTTGCCTTTTTTGCTGCTGCATCACACTGTTGACTCATATTCAGTCTGTTATCTATTAGTATACCCAAGTCTTTTTCACATGTGCTGTCACTTAGCCCTATTCCTCCCATTCTATATATGCTTTTTTCATTTTTATTGCCCAGATGTAGTACTTTGCATTTCTCCCTGTTAAAAACCATTCTGTTAGTTGCTGCCCACTGCTCCAGTTTATTTAAATCTTTTTGAATCCTCTCTCTCTCTTCTCTAGTATTAGCTATCCCTCCTAGCTTTGTGTCATCAGCAAATTTAATCAGTTTACCCTCAATTCCTTCATCTAAATCGTTGATAAAGATGTTGAACAATACAGGGCCCAGGACAGAGCCCTGTGGTACCCCACTTGAGACATTCTTCCAACTGGATGTGCAGCCATTTACAACCACTCTTTGTGTCCGATCACTAAGCCAGTTATGAATCCACCGAACAGTTGCCTTGTCCATTCCATACTTAGTCATTTTTTCAATAAGGATTGTATGAGAGACTTTGTCAAATGCTTTGCTGAAGTCAAGATATACTATATCTACAGCATTTCCTTGATCCACCCAATCAGTGATACCATCATAGAAGGAAATTAAGTTAGTCTGACATGACTTATTAGTTACAAACCCATGCTGACTCTGTTTAATCACTTCATTCTTATCCAGGTACTGACATACATGTTGTTTAATAATTTGTTCAAAGATCTTTCCTGGTATAGAAGTCAGACTCACCGGCCTATAGTTGCCTGGGTCCACCTTCTTCCCCTTTTTGAAGATAGGAACAACATTTGCTCTTCTCCAGTCTTCTGGCACTTCTCCTGTTCTCCAAGAATTTTCAAAGATTATGGAGAGGGGTTCGAAAATTTCTTCTGCTATCTCCTTCAGTACTCTGGGGTGTAATTCATCTGGACCTGGAGACTTGAATTCATTTTGGTTAGCTAAGTGTTTCCTCACTATCTTTCTGTTTATAGATATCCTGGATTCTTCTATTCCCTTAATAGGACAGTGAATAACAGTTGATGTTACATTTCCTTTCTGAGAGAAAACAGATGCAAAATAGGAATTTAAAAGTTCAGCCTTCTCAACATCCTGTCTTACCATTTCATCATTTTCATCCTGTAAAAATCCTATAGCATTTTTGACTTTTCTTTTACTTTTGACATATCCCCAAAATCCTTTATTATTGCTTTTGACACCTCTTGCAAGCCTCAATTCATTTTCAGCTTTAGCTAATCTGATTTGTGCCCTGCAGGTTCTGCAGACAGCATTATATTCTTCTTTAGATATGCCTCCCTCTTTCCATTTTATAAACATTTTTTTCTTCCTTTTTAGCATGTGCTTAAGTTCTGTGTTCATCCATTCTGGTTTACTTAAATGCTTCCTATTCTTCCCTCTTTTCGGAATTGTTAACAACTGTGCTTTGAGAATTTCATTTTTCAAGATTTCCCATCCTTCCTGGACATTTTTGTCTTTAAGGATATCCAGCCATTGGATCCCTCCAATTCTCTTTCTGAATCCTTTAAAATCTGCCTTTCTGAAATCCAACCTTGATGTCTGAGTCTTCACAGGTCTTCCGCCTCTAGTTATCCAAAATTCTAAAATAGCATGGTCGCTACCTCCTAGGGTCCCAGCCACTTTTACCTCCTCAACCATTTCCTCCCTGTTTATAAGGATTAGATCCAAGGTAGCAGTTCCTCTTGTTTTCTCCCTTACCTTTTGGAAGATAAAGTTGTCAGCAAAAGAGGATAAGAATTTCCTTGACCTGTTAGTTTTGCCTGAGAGAGATTCCCAACAAATGTCTGGATAGTTGAAATCTCCCATGACAACTATGTCATATTTTTTGGAGAACTTGGCCATTTGATACATAAAGAGTTCATCCATATCTTCAGCTTGCACAGGCGGCCTGTAGTAAATGCCTACAATGGTGTCCTTTCCATTGTTCTGTCCTTGTATTCTTACCCAAACAGTTTCCACAGAACTCCCAGTCTCTGAAGCTTCAATCTCTGTGCAGATATACGCGTTTCTAACATACAATGCGACACCCCCTCCTCGTTTATCAAGTCTGTTTCTTGCAAATAAGTTGTATCCTTCTAGTCTTGTATTCCAATCATGTGTATTGTCCCACCAAGTTTCAGTGATTCCAATGACATCATATTTCTTTTCCTGTGTTAGTAGTTCCAATTCTCCTTGTTTGTTGCCCATGCTTTGTGCATTAGTATAGAAACATTTTAGTTTGTGATTGGTTTCTCTTTCTCCAATGTTTTTATTAATTAGATTCTTTCGTCTTTGTTCTTCCTTTCCACTTCTAATAGCAGAGTTCTCAATAGCATTTGTCAGGTGTATGGCTTTTTCTGGTCTTTTGCTTCCCTTCCCATGTTGTTCTAGTTTAAAGCTCTCCTTACAAGTGTAGCAAGGCGACTTCCAAATATTTATCAGCCCAAGCTTCTAGTTTACATAAATCCTCCTGTAATATAAAATTGTCCTCCTCTGTATTGATTACCCTGCAGAGTTTAGTGTCATCTGCAAATATTGAAATTCTACTCTCTATGCCCCCTACAAGGTCATTAATAAATATGTTAAAAAGAAGCGGGCCCAAAACTGACCCCTGTGGTACCCCACTGCTAACCGTGACCCAGTCTGAGTGTGCTCCATTAATAACCACCCTTTGTTTCCTATCCCTGAGCCAGCTCTTAACCCACCTACACATATTTTCCCCTATCCCCATTGTTCTCATTTTATGTATCAACCTTTTGTGTGGCACCGTATCAAAAGCTTTTGAAAAGTCCATGTACACCACATCCACTGCATTCCCTTGGTCCAGTCCGGAACTTACCTCTTCATAAAAGCTTATCAGATTAGTCTGACAGGAACTGTCCCTTGTAAACCCATGTTGATATTGGGTCATGAGGTTATTCTTCTCCAGATACTCCAGTATAGTATCTTTTAGAAAACCCTCCAGGATTTTACCCACAGTTGAGGTTAAACTTACTGGCCTATAATTTCCAAGTTCAGTTTTTGTCCCCTTTTTGAATATTGGCACCACATTTGCTATACGCCAGTCCTGTGGTACAGACCCTGTTATTATGGAATCTTTAAAGATTAAAAATAATGGTCTATCTATGACTGTGCTTAATTCCTGCAGTACTCGGGGGTGTATCCCATCCGGGCCCGGGGATTTGTCAATTTTAGTGATTTTTAGACGCCACCGTACTTCCTGCTGGGTTAAGCAGGTGACATTTAACAGAGAATTTTTATCCCTGATCATGTTATCCGTCATGGGATTTTCTTGTGTAAACACTGTTGAAAAAAAGTCATTTAGCATATTGGCTTTTTCCTCATCCTCATCCACCATTTCACCCAGACTATTTTTAAGGGGGCCAACACTATCATTTTTTAGTTTCTTACTATTTATGTAGTTAAAGAATATTTTGGGATTATTTTTACTTTCTCTGGCAATGAGTCTCTCTGTCTCAATCTTTGCTGTCTTGATTTGCTTTTTACAGAATTTATTTAAATCTTCTGTATTTAGTTAATGCTTCATCACTACCTATTTGCTTTAATTCGCTAAATGCTTTATTTTTGTCCCTTATTGTGCCCCTTACAGCTCTATTTAGCCATAGTGGTTTCTTTCTATTTCTCGCATGTTTATTCCCATACGGTATATATTGTGCACAGGTCCTATTCAGGATGCTAATAAACGTCTCCCATTTTCTTTGTGTATTTTTATGTCTCAGGATATCGTCCCAGTTAATTCCACCAAGATCATCTCTCATCCGTTGGAAATTTGCTTTCCTGAAGTTTAGTGACCTTGTAACCCCTCTACTACACTTCTTATTAAAGGATACATGAAAACTTATTAATTTGTGATCACTGTTACCCAAGTGACCCCCAACCCTTACATTTGATATGCAGTCTGGCCTGTTGGTTAATATTAGGTCTAGCAGTGCCCCCCCTCTTGTTGGGTCCTGAACCAGTTGTGAAAGGTAATTGTCTCTCATAGTAGTCAAAAACCTATTACCTTTGCTGGAGCTGCAGGTTTCTGTTCCCCAATGTATTTCAGGGTAGTTGAAGTCCCCCATAATAATGACTTCTCCTTGAGTCGCAGCTTCATCTATTTGCTTTATGAGGATATTCTCTGTTGCTTCCATTATTTTTGGAGACTTATAACAAACCCCTATCAGTAATTTATTATTTTTCACCCCTCCCCTTATCTCTACCCACAGGGACTCTACAGCATTCATTAGATTCATATATATTATCACGAAGGATGGGTTTTAAGGATGATTTAACATATAAACACACGCCTCCCCCTCGCTTATTTGTTCGGTCATTTCTGAACAGACTATAGCCCTGTAGCATATATGTTGTATGTATGTTGCATGCATGTAGTATATATGTATTATGTATGTAGTAAGTATGTAGCATGTATGTAGTATGCATGTTGCATGTAGTATATATGTAGTATGTATGTTACATGTAGTATATATAGTATATATGTAGTATGCGTGTTGCATGCATGTAGTATATATGTTGTATGTATGTTGCATGCATGTAGTATATATGTAGCATGTATGTAGTATGTTGCATGCATGTAGTATGTAGCATGTATGTTGTATGTATGTTACATGTAGCATATATGTAGTATGTATGTTACAAGTAGTATATATGTAGTATGTATGTTGCATGCATGTAGTATATATGTAGTATGTATGTAGCATGTATGTAGCATGCATGTAGTATGTAGCATGTATGTAGTATGTATGTTACATGTAGTATATATGTAGTATGCATGTTGTATGTATGTAGCATGTAATTTTTTTTTTTTTTACATTCAACACATTAGCCGGATGATGGGACTACTACTGTCCCATCATTGGCTAATGTGTCAATCACTGTCATGGTAGCAGGCATCGCCCGATGGGACTTGTAGACCCATCGGACGTTGCCTGCACAGACCACCGGCAGGCCGGCACAGCCCCCCGGCAGGCCGGCACAGCCCCCCGGAGCCTGCACAAGACCCCGGCAGGCCGGCACAGACCACCGGAGCCTGCACAGACCACCGGCAGGCCGGCACAGCCCCCCGGCAGGCCGGCACAGGCCACCGGAGCCTGCATAGACCACCGGCAGGCCGGCACAGCCCCCCCGGCAGGCCGGCACAGACCACCGGAGCCTGCACAGACCACCGGCAGGCCGGCACAGACCCCCGGCAGGCCGGCACAGACCCCTGGAGCCTGCACAGACCACCGGCAGGCCGGTACAGACCCCCGGACAGTCGGCACAGGCCCCCCGAAGGCCCGAACTGACGGCGCATCATGATGCGCACAGACAGCGCAACATGATGACGTCATTTCGGCAGCCAATCAGAGCCACAAAAGTGGCTCATTGCATTTTGGACTTCTGATTCCGGTATCCGATACGAAAAAAGTATCGGTACTCGGTATCGGAATTCCGATACGGCAAATATCGGCCGATACCCGATACTTGCGGTATCGGAAAGCTCAACACTAGAAACGACATATCATTGCATGAAGGATGTGGTAGGAATTGAATGCTTGAATTAAGATTGGGGAAGTACTGAGGGGAAGGGGCTGCAGGCCTTGTAGCAGGTGGGTGTGCAGAAATGTAGCTATCCAAAGCCAAGCACATTACTGCAGCTTGTCACACCTGTACCTACCAAGCAGCAAAGGCCAAGATAGATCGTTATTTTACTGACAGATTGAATACAGCGCAATGCCTCCCATATAGAGGTGAATAAGAGTAGTAGTCGTAGTAGTAGTAGTAGTAGAAGAGTTGGTCAAGTTAAATCAAGGCTAAGGAGTTGGAAATGTGCAACTTGGACCAAGAAAAACTAAATACAGAGCAACGACATTTGAAAAAAGCATTCAAATCATGCTTTGAAAACACTACTTGTGTATCCCGATTTCAATTCAATCTGTCTTTGGAAACCGCTTAAGAGAGTGAGTGCACCATTCTCAGAGGAACTGCAGATACTGAAATGATGCGTGGAGTGAAGTGAGCAAGCTATTTTTCCATCTCCCTGGCGAGCATCGCCCACCTGTCTGCTGAGGCTCCCTCAGCAGACTGAAGCTGACTACTACTGCACAGCTGCTACAGACTGTGGGCTGCCCATTGTGACACGTGGTCCCATTGTTCCAGGAATAGAACACATCCATGCATTGTGTTCTATGAATGGCATGATTCCTATCACAGTGTTCCATGGATGGAACACTTCCTATTTACTGCAGGCAAGCAGCGCACCTAGCTGCTGCTGCTACAAGCCACTAGAATACCGTCTGTCAGACAGGTGGACGTAGGCCAACCATTCAAATAACTCGCCAGATAAATCGTTGCTTTTCCATTTAATTCATATATGAATTAATTCAAAATTGAACAGTAAATTTCAAAGTTGGAAGGCCACAAGAGGGGGACAATGTTTCAAAAATGAAGCGACATATCATTGCATGAGGGATGTGGTAGGAATTGAATGCTTGAATTAAGACTGGGGAAGTACTGAGGGGAAGGGGCTGCAGGCCTTGTAGCTTGTGGGTGTGCAGAAATGTAGCTATCCAAAGCCATACACATTACTGCAGCTTGTCACACCTGTACCTACCAAGCAGCAAAGGCCAAGATAGATCGTTATTTTACTGACAGATTGAATACAGTGCAATGCCTCCCATATAGAGGTGAATAAGAGTAGTAGTAGTAGTAGAAGAGTTGGTCAAGTTAAATCAAGGCTAAGGAATTGGAAATGTGCAACTTGGACCAAGAAAAACTAATTACAGAGCAACGACATTTGAAAAAAGCATTCAAATCATGCTTTGAACACACTACTTGTGTATCCCGATTTCAATTCAATCTGTCTATGGAAAAAGAGCTTGCTCACTTCACGCATCATTTCAGTATCTGCAGTTCCTCTGAGAATGGTGCACTCACTCTCTTAAGCGGTTTCCAAAGACAGATTGAATTGAAATCGGGATACACAAGTAGTGTTTTCAAAGCATGATTTGAATGCTTTTTTCAAATGTCGTTGCTCTGTAATTAGTTTTTCTTGGTCCAAGTTGCACATTTCCAATTCCTTAGCCTTGATTTAACTTGACCAACTCTTCTACTACTACTCTTATTCACCTCTATATGGGAGGCATTGCACTGTATTCAATCTGTCAGTAAAATAACGATCTATCTTGGCCTTTGCTGCTTGGTAGGTACAGGTGTGACAAGCTGCAGCAATGTGTTTGGCTTTGGATAGCTACATTTCTGCACACCCACCTGATACAAGGCCTGGAGCCCCTTCCCCTCAGTATTTCCCCAGTCTTAATTCAAGCATTCAATTCCTACCACATCCCTCATGCAACCCTCATGCCGGGGTCCTGTGCAGGCTCCGGTGGTCTGTGCCGGCCTGCCGGGGGGCTGTGCAGGCTCCGGGGGTCTGTGCAGGCATCGTCCGATGGGTCTACAAGTCCCATCGGGCGATGCCTGCTACCATGACAGTGATTGACACATTAGCCAATGATGGGACAGTAGTAGTCCCATCATCCGGCTAATGTGTCGAATGTAAAAAAAAAAAAAAATTACATGCTACATACATACTACATGTAACATACATACTACATACATACTACATGCATGCAACATACATACTACATATATACTACTTGTAACATACATACTACATATATGCTACATGTAACATACATACAACATACATACTACATGCTACATACATAATACATATATACTACATGCATGCAACATACATAATACATATATACTACATGCATGCAACATACATACAACATATATACTACATGCAAGCAACACGCATACTACATATATACTATATATACACTACATGTAACATGCATACTACATGCTACATACATAATACATATATACTACATGCATGCAACATACATACAACATATATGCTACAGGGCTATAGTCTGTTCAGAAATGACCGAACAAATAAGCGAGGGGGAGGCGTGTGTTTATATGTTAAATCATCCTTAAAACCCATCCTTCGTGATAATATATATGAATCTAATGAAAATGTAGAGTCCCTGTGGGTAGAGATAAGGGGAGGGGTGAAAAATAATAAATTACTGATAGGGGTTTGTTATAAGTCTCCAAAAATAATGGAAGCAACAGAGAATATCCTCATAAAGCAAATAGATGAAGCTGCGACTCAAGGAGAAGTCATTATTATGGGGGACTTCAACTACCCTGAAATACATTGGGGAACAGAAACCTGCAGCTCCAGCAAAGGTAATAGGTTTTTGACTACTATGAGAGACAATTACCTTTCACAACTGGTTCAGGACCCAACAAGAGGGGGGGCACTGCTAGATCTAATATTAACCAACAGGCCAGACCGCATATCAAATGTAAGGGTTGGGGGTCACTTGGGTAACAGTGATCACAAATTAATGTTTTCATGTATCCTTTAATAAGAAGTGTAGTAGAGGGGTTACAAGGTCACTAAACTTCAGGAAAGCAAATTTCCAACGGATGAGAGATGATCTTGGTGGAATTAACTGGGACGATATCCTGAGACATAAAAATACACAAAGAAAATGGGAGACGTTTATTAGCATCCTGAATAGGACCTGTACACAATATATACCGTATGGGAATAAACATGCGAGAAATAGAAAGAAACCACTATGGCTAAATAGAGCTGTAAGGGGCGCAATAAGGGACAAAAATAAAGCATTTAGCGAATTAAAGCAAATAGGTAGTGATGAAGCATTAACTAAATACAGAAGATTAAATAAATTCTGTAAAAAGCAAATCAAGACAGCAAAGATTGAGACAGACTCATTGCCAGAGAAAGTAAAAATAATCCCAAAATATTCTTTAACTACATAAATAGTAAGAAACTAAAAAAATGATAGTGTTGGCCCCCTTAAAAATAGTCTGGGTGAAATGGTTGATGAGGAAAAAGCCAATATGCTAAATGACTTTTTTTCAACAGTGTTTACACAAGAAAATCCCATGACGGATAACATGATCAGGGATAAAAATTCTCTGTTAAATGTCACCTGCTTAACCCAGCAGGAAGTACGGTGGCGTCTAAAAATCACTAAAATTGACAAATCCCCGGGCCCGGATGGGATACACCCCCCCCGAGTACTGCAGGAATTAAGCACAGTCATAGATAGACCATTATTTTTAATCTTTAAAGATTCCATAATAACAGGGTCTGTACCACAGGACTGGCGTATAGCAAATGTGGTGCCAATATTCAAAAAGGGGACAAAAACTGAACTTGGAAATTATAGGCCAGTAAGTTTAACCTCAACTGTGGGTAAAATCCTGAAGGGTTTTCTAAAAGATACTATACTGGAGTATCTGGAGAAGAATAACCTCATGACCCAATATCAACATGGGTTTACAAGGGACAGTTCCTGTCAGACTAATCTGATAAGCTTTTATGAAGAGGTAAGTTCCGGACTGGACCAAGGGAATGCAGTGGATGTGGTGTACATGGACTTTTCAAAAGCTTTTGATACGGTGCCACACAAAAGGTTGATACATAAAATGAGAACAATGGGGATAGGGGAAAATATGTGTAGGTGGGTTAAGAGCTGGCTCAGGGATAGGAAACAAAGGGTGGTTATTAATGGAGCACACTCAGACTGGGTCACGGTTAGCAGTGGGGTACCACAGGGGTCAGTTTTGGGCCCGCTTCTTTTTAACATATTTATTAATGACCTTGTAGGGGGCATAGAGAGTAGAATTTCAATATTTGCAGATGACACTAAACTCTGCAGGGTAATCAATACAGAGGAGGACAATTTTATATTACAGGAGGATTTATGTAAACTAGAAGCTTGGGCTGATAAATGGCAAATGAGCTTTAATGGGGATAAATGTAAGGTCATGCACTTGGGTAGAACGAGCAAGATGTATAATTATGTGCTTAATTGTAAAACTCTGGGCAAAACAATCACTGAAAAAGACCTGGGTGTATGGGTGGACGACAAACTCACATTTAGCGGCCAGTGTCAGGCAGCTGCTGCAAAGGCAAATAAAATAATGGGATGCATTAAAAGAGGCATAGATGCTCATGAGGAGAACATAATTTTACCTCTATATAAGTCACTAGTGCGACCACACTTAGAATACTGTGTACAGTTCTGGTCTCCGGTATATAAGAAAGACATAGCTGAACTGGAGCGGGTGCAGAGAAGAGCGACCAAGGTTATTAGGGAACTATGGGGTCTGCAATACCAAGACAGGTTATTACATTTGGGGTTATTTAGTTTGGAGAATCGAAGGCTTAGGGGTGATCTTATTACAATGTATAAATATATGCGGGGACAATACCAAGAGCTTTCTAATGATCTTTTTACTCTTAGACCTGTGACGGGGACAAGGGGGCATCCTCTACGTCTGGAGGAAAGAAGGTTTAAGCATACTCACAGACGCGGATTCTTTACTGTAAGAGCAGTGAGACTATGGAACTCTCTGCCATATGATGTTGTAATGAGTGATTCCCTACTAAAATTTAAGAATGGACCGGATGCCTTTCTTGAAAAGTATAATATTACAGGGTATATACACTAGTTTCCTTAATATTGCGTTGATCCAGGGAGCAAGTCTGATTGCCGTATGTGGAGTCAGGAAGGAATTTTTTTCCCCAATGTGAAGCTTACTTGTTGCCACATGGGTTTTTTTTTGCCTTCCTCTGGATCAACATGTTAGGGCAAGTTAGGATAGGATATGGGTTGAACTAGATGGACTTAAAGTCTCCCTTCATCCTTAATAACTATGTTACTATGTTACATGCATACTACATATACTATATATACTACATGTAACATACATACTACATACATACATACAACATATATACTACATGTAACATACATACTACATGCATGCAACATACATACTACATATATATACCACATGCATGCAACATGCATACTACATATACTATATATACTACATGTAACATACATACATGCTACATACATACATACAACATATATACTACATGTAACATACATACTACATACATGCATGCAACATACATATACCACATGCATGCAACATGCATACCACATGCATGCAACATGCATACTACATGCATGCAACATACATATATACTACATACAATACATACACTCACTGGCCACTTTATTAGGTACACCATGCTAGTAACGGGTTGGACCCCCTTTTGCCTTCAGAACTGCCTCAATTCTTCGTGGCAGAGATTCAACAAGGTGCTGGAAGCATTCCTCAGAGATTTTGGACCATATTGACATGATGGCATCACACAGTTGGCGCAGATTTGTCGGCTGCACATCCCTGATGCGAATCTCCCGTTCCACCACATCCCAAAGATGCTCTATTGGATTGAGATCTGGTGACTGAGGAGGCCATTTGAGTACAGTGAACTCATTGTCATGTTCAAGAAACCAATCTGAGATGATTCGAGCTTTATGACATGGCGCATTATCCTGCTGAAAGTAGCCATCAGATGTTGGGTACATTGTGGTCATAAAGGGATGGACATGGTCAGCAACAATACTCAGGTAGGCTGTGGCGTTGCAACGATGCTCAATTGGTACCAAGGGGCCCAAAGAGTGCCAAGAAAAAATTCCCCACACCATGACACCACCACCACCAGCCTGAACCGTTGATACAAGGCAGGATGGATCCATGCTTTCATGTTGTTTACGCCAAATTCTGACCCTACCATCCGAATGTCGCAGCAGAAATCGAGACTCATCAGACCAGGCAACGTTTTTCCAATCTTCTACTGTCCAATTTCGATGAGCTTGTGCAAATTGTAGCCTCAGTTTCCTGTTCTTAGCTGAGAGGAGTGGTACCCGGTGTGGTCTTCTGCTGCTGTAGCCCATCTGCCTCAAAGTTCGACGCACTGTGCGTTCAGAGATGCTCTTCTGCCTACCTTGGTTGTAACGGGTGGCAATTTGAGTCACTGTTGCCTTTCTATCAGCTCGAACCAGTCTGCCCATTCTCCTCTGACATCAACAAGGCATTTCCGGCCACAGAACTGCCGCTCACTGGATTTTTTTTCTTTTTCGGACCATTCTCTGTAAACCCTAGAGATAGTTGTGCGTGAAAATCCCAGTAGATCAGCAGTTTCTGAAATACTCAGACCAGCCCTTCTGGCACCAACAATCATGCCACGTTCAAAGGCACTCAAATCACCTTTCTTCCCCATACTGATGCTCGGTTTGAACTGCAGGAGATTGTCTTGACCATGTCTACATGCCTAAATGCACTGAGTTGCCGCCATGTGATTGGCTGATTAGAAATTAAGTCTTAACACACAGTTGGACAGGTGTACCTAATAAAGTGGCCAGTGAGTGTACATATAGACATATAGTACATATAACATAGAGTACATACTTACCGTCACTTGTCACTTTGATCCCCGAAGCCATTGTCGTCTAAGGAATAAATATCAAAATAAAAATACACCAATATACTTACCCCGATCCGCAGAAGTCCACGAGGGTCCCACGTTCCCACGTCCATCTTGCGTGGAGAACAGCAGCATCAGCTGATGCTACCATTCTCTACCAGCTCCAGGAATACAATGACGGAAGGTAGGTATCCTTCCGCACTGTATTCCTCCACCACTGTAAAAAAAAAAGTCCCTAGTCTCACTTTATGCCATTGCTGCGTGGGAATTTCCCACACAGCAATGGCATAAAGTGAGACTAGGAGACTAGGGACTTTTTTTTTTAAAGTGGTGGAGGAATACAGTGCGGAAGGATACCTACCTTCCGTCATTGTATTCCTGGAGCTGGTAGAGAACGGTAGCATCAGCTGATGCTGCTGTTCTCCATGCAAGATGGACGTGGGACCCTCGTGGACTTCTGCGGATCGGGGTAAGTATATTGGTTTTTTTTATTTTGATATTTATCCCTCAGGTGACAATGGCTTCGGGGATCAAAGTGACAAGTGACGGTGAGTATGTACTCTATGTTATATGTACTGTATGTCTATATGTATGTATTGTATGTAGTATATATGTATGTTGCATGCATGTAGTATGTATGTTACATGTAGTATATATAGTGTATATGTAGTATGCATGTAGTATATATGTTGTATGTATGTTGCATGCATGTAGTATATATGTAGCATGCATGTAGCATGCATGTAGCATGCATGTAGCATGCATGTAGCATGCAGTATATATGTAGTATGCATGTAGCATGTAATTTTTTTTTTTTTTTTTTTACATTCAACACATTAGCCGGTTGATGGGACTACTACTGTCCCATCATTGGCTAATGTGTCAATCACTGTCATTGTAGCAGGCATCGCCCGATGGGACTTATAGTCCCATCGGACGATGCCTGCACAGACCACCGGCAGGCCGGCACAGACCCACCGGCAGGCCGGCACAGACCCACCGGCAGGCCGGCACAGACCCACCGGCAGGCCGGCACAGACCCACCGGCAGGCCGGCACAGACCCACCGGCAGGCCGGCACAGACCCCCCGGCAGGCCGGCACAGACCCCAGAGAGGCTGTACAAGGCAAAAATAGGGTTTTTCTTATTCCGATACCGGAAGTCCCATAGACTTGAATGGGACTTCCTGTATCGGAATCGGCGATACCCGATATTTTTTTTAGATCGGCCGATACCATCCGATCCGATATTTTTAAGTATCGGACGGTATCGCTCAACACTAGTCGTTTCATTTTTGAAACATTGTCCCCCTCTTGTGGCCTTCCAACTTTGAAATTTACTGTTCAATTTTGAATTAATTCATATATGAATTAAATGGAAAAGCAACGATTTATCTGGCGAGTTATTTGAATGTTCGGCCTATGTCCACCTGTCTGACAGACGGTATTCTAGTGGCTTGTAGCAGCAGCAGCAGCAGCTGCTAGGTGCGCTGATTGCCTGCAGTAAATAGGATATGTTCCATCCATTGAACCCTGTGATAGGAATCATGCCATTCATAGAACACAATGCTTGGATGTGTTCTATTCCTGGAACAATGGGACCACGTGTCACAATGGGACCACGTGTCACAATAGGCAGCCCACAGCCTGTAGCAGCTGCGCAGTAGAAGTCAGCTTCAGTCTGCTGAGGGAGCCTCAGCAGACAGGTGGGCGATGCTCGCCAGGGAGATGGAAAAATAGCTTGCTCACTTCACTCCACGCATCGTTTCAGTATCTGCAGTTCCTCTGAGAATGGTGCACTTACTCTCTTAAGCGGTTTCCAAAGACAGATTGAATTGAAATTGGGATACACAAGTAGTGTTTTCAAAGCATGATTTGAATGCTTTTTTCAAATGTCGTTGCTCTGTAATTAGTTTTTCTTTGTCCAAGTTGTGACACGTGGTCCCATTGTTCCAGGAATAGAACACATCCAAGCATTGTGTTCTATGAAACGCATGATTCCTATCACAGTGTTCCATGGATGGAACACATCCTATTTACTGCAGGCAAGCAGCGCACCTAGCTGCTGCTTCAAGCCACTAGAATACCGTCTGTCAGACAGGTGGACGTAGGCCGAACATTCAAATAACTCGCCAGATAAATCGTTGCTTTTCCATTTAATTCATATATGAATTAATTCAAAATTGAACAGTAAATTTCAAAGTTGGAAGGCCACAAGAGGGGGACAATGTTTCAAAAATGAAACGACATATCATTGCATGAGGGATGTGGTAGGAATTGAATGCTTGAATTAAGACTGGGGAAGTACTGAGGGGAAGGGGCTGCAGGCCTTGTAGCAGGTGGGTGTGCAGAAATGTAGCTATCCAAAGCCGAACACATTACTGCAGCTTGTCACACCTGTACCTACCAAGCAGCAAAGGCCAAGATAGATCGTTATTTTACTGACAGATTGAATACAGTGCAATGCCTCCCATATAGAGGTGAATAAGAGTAGTAGTAGTAGTAGTAGAAGAGTTGGTTAAGTTAAATCAAGGCTAAGGAATTGGAAATGTGCAACTTGGGCCAAGAAAAACTAATTACAGAGAAACGACATTTGAAAAAAGCATTCAAATCATGCTTTGAAAACACTACTTGTGTATCCCGATTTCAATTCAATCTGTCTTTGGAAACCGCTTAAGAGAGTGAGTGCACCATTCTCAGAGGAACTGCAGATACTGAAATGATGCATGGAGTGCAGTGAGCAAGCTCTTTTTCCATCTCCCTGGCGAGCATCGCCCACCTGTCTGCTGAGGCTCCCTCAGCAGACTGAAGCTGACTACTACTGCGCAGCTGCTACAGACTGTGGGCTGTCCATTGTGACACGTGGTCCCATTGTGACACGTGGTCCCATTGTTCCAGGAATAGAACACATCCAAGCATTGTGTTCTATGAATGGCATGATTCCTATCACAGTGTTCCATAGATGGAACACATCCTATTTACTGCAGACAAGCAGCGCACCTAGCTGCTGCTGCTGCTGCTTCAAGCCACTAGAATACCGTCTGTCAGACAGGTGGACGTAGGCCGAACATTCAAATAACTCGCCAGATAAATTGTTGCTTTTCCATTTAATTCATATATTAATTAATTCAAAATTGAACAGTAAATTTCAAAGTTGGAAGGCCACAAGAGGGGGACAATATTTCAAAAATGAAACGACATATCATTGCATGAGGGATGTGGTAGGAATTGAATGCTTGAATTAAGACTGGGGAAGTACTGAGGGGAAGGGGCTGCAGGCCTTGTAGCAGGTGGGTGTGCAGAAATGTAGCTATCCAAAGCCAAACATTTTACTGCAGCTTGTCACACCTGTACCTACTAAGTGTCATGATCACGTGTGTCGGGACGCAGATGTTACCGCAAGGCGAACCCATAACACACGTGACCCTGGATACACCGCCTCCAGTGGGGCGCATTTAAATAAAAACGTGCAGGTGGATACGCCGCCTCCACCTGGCGAATTTAGGTATTACACGTTATACATACTGGAGGCGGTGTTTCCAGATATTGTAAGGCGCATTTAAATAATAAAGGGGGGAACCTGGGTAACTTTAACAATGGGGGGCCTTGCAATAGGGAAAAGGGAATTGGAGACCTCCTGAGCTCCCCTGAGCCAGTGTCCCTGCACTCCTAACGTTCCCTATGCCGGTTTCGCACCGGGCGCCGCACGCGTACCTCAACGCCCTAGCTCGCCCTGAACCTAAACCCTCACTAGGTAATAGGTCGGTGCGGAAACTAATCCCACCACTGCACTAATAACACACATGAGGAAAGAGACAATACAGGGGAAACACCACTTATCTTTGCTCTGTTGCGTGCGCTCCTAGCAACAGAGCCCACCACCTATGTGCATCATCTCCTCCACCCTGATCCATCACATAACTGGATCCGTCACCATCGTGCAGCCTGGGAGCAGAGTCCATCACCACTTGCAGCAGTCCAGTACACAGAGTCCCAAGATGAGTCCAGCCTCTGCCAAGAATCCAAGCATGCTCGAGTCCAGTTCTCAGCAACCAAGTCGAACATGCTGAGTGCAACTCTCTTCCTAGTCGCCACTCCTCTAAGCCATGCCCACACTTCCCGCCGACACCATAAACTGCGACTCCACCAAGCCATGCCAGTCCTTCCTGCAGACACCATTAGCTGGCACTCATCCTCTATGGCTGACTGCGCAGGACTCCTATCCCGCTCCATCCTTCCACCAGGCTCTCCAACAACTCAGAAAGAAATATCACCAGACGTGAGTGAACCCCCTAAGCACACCTTTATAGGGAGTCACACCTGATCCCTAATTAAGTGAACATTAGCCTAAACCTAAGGTGCGATACCGCTAACCACCACCGGGGACAGTCAAAACACCTTTGAACTCAACCAAAGTAAAAAAAAGTTCACTTTGTGCTTTTAATACCGCCAGATCCAACACTGGATTATGACAGTACCCCCTCCTTAATGAGGGGCCTCTGGACCCTCAAGACCACCCCTCATTAGGGAAACACCTACAGCGGGGATGCCCAGACCCTGAGTTCACCCCACCATTCCCTGACACTTCAGGTTTATGACAAACACCGCTGATATTGGCAATATATGTTCCTTTTGGAGGCACCACTCATCTCCACAGCGCAGACCTGGGGAATGAGTTAATGTATGTGTAGGTTTGCTCAGAGCTGATCAGACTCCACAACACATTTCCACAAGATGTTATTTGGTGGCACACATACACGCTCGTTCACACACAGGTCCGGACCTGAACGTTTATTACACACATACGTTTGTCAAAAAATTGGTGAACTCATTCAGGACCTGATCACAGAGGCATCCCCCTGTGTCACCACACACACACCCCTGCTATTCACCAAGGGATTACCACCCTCCAACCCTCTTCACCATGAGGTCTGCGCCTCCCAGGGTTGGTTAATGGCGAGGGTAGAGATTTGTCCCTACTCCCCCGCAGCACACCTGCTGCACACACCAGGAGGAGAAGGGGGACGGGAAATGGAGGAAATATACACTCGCTGGTTGCCTCCATACGACCAGGAGGGGCGGCTTCTTCGATGGTATAGAAGATTTGGCGTAAACCCCACGGACTATCACACCAGTCAGCTCACCACAGGGGCATACCCCTTCACCTCGGGGAATACCAGGCAGCTCCGTGGGGCACCATTCCTCCCACCTGCCTGGGTGCGCCCGCATGCATGAACCAGTCCCGCTCCCCAGCAGCGACTCTAGGGGCTTTTAGCCAGACCGCAGCCGCCATTTTTTTTTTTTTTTTTAATTTTCTGGTTAGCTGAGCAGAAGCCCCAGACCCTGATAACTGCTGCTGCAGCGGCACTAACACACCTTGCCGCTCCCCACACCTCAGTGAGGCCCGGCAGCAAATACCAAGCGGTCTCCACATGGCCAAAGCTCACCAGAAAAAAAAAAAACTGTATGGCCTGTGATAATGTCATGATCACGTGTGTCGGGATGCAGATGTTACCGCAAGGCGAACCCATAACACACGTGACCCTGGATACACCGCCTCCAGTGGGGCGCATTTAAATAATAAAAACGTGCAGGTGGATACGCCGCCTCCACCTGGCGAATTTAGGTATTACACGTTATACATACAATATCTGGAAACACCGCCTCCAGTAAGGTGCATTTAAATAATAAAGGGGGGAACCTGGGTAACTTTAACAATGGGGGGCCCTGCAATAGGGAAAAGGGAATTGGAGACCTCCTGAGCTCCCCTGAGCCAGTGTCCCTGCACTCCTAACGTTCCCTATGCCGGTTTCGCACCGGGCGCCGCACGCGTACCTCAACGCCCTAGCTCGCCCTGAACCTAAACCCTCACTAGGGGATAGGTCGGTGCGGAAACTAATCCCACCACTGCACTAATAACACACATGAGGAAAGAGACAATACAGGGGAAACACCACTTATCTTTGCTCTGTTGCGTGCGCTCCTAGCAACAGAGCCCACCACCTATGTGCATCTTCTCCTCCACCCTGATCCATCACATAACTGGATCCGTCACCATCGTGCAGCCTGGGAGCAGAGTCCATCACCACTTGCAGCAGTCCAGTACAGAGTCCCAAGATGAGTCCAGCCTCTGCCAAGAATCCAAGCATGCTCGAGTCCAGTTCTCAGCAACCAAGTCGAACATGCTGAGTGCAACTCTCTTCCTAGTCGCCACTCCTCTAAGCCATGCCCACACTTTCCGCCGACACCATAAACTGCGACTCCACCAAGCCATGCCAGTCCTTCCTGCAGACACCATTAGCTGGCACTCATCCTCTATGGCTCACTGCGCAGGACTCCTATCCCGCTCCAACCTTCCACCAAGCTCTCCAACAACTCAGAAAGAAATATCACCAGACGTGAGTGAACCCCCTAAGCACACCTTTATAGGGAGTCACACCTGATCCCTAATTAAGTGAACATTAACCTAAACCTAAAGTGCGATACCGCTAACCACCACCGGGGACAGTCAAAACACCTTTGAACTCAACCAAAGTAAAAAAAAGTTCACTTTGTGCTTTTAATACCGCCAGATCCAACACTGGATCATGACACTAAGCAGCAAAGGAGAAGATAGATCGTTATTTTACTGACAGATTGAATACAGTGCAATGCCTCCCATATAGAGGTGAATAAGAATAGTAGTAGTAGTAGTAGAAGTTTTGATCAAGTTAAATCAAGGCTAAGGAATTGGAAGCAACTTGGACCAAGAAAAACTAATTACAGAGCAACGACATTTGAAAAAAGCATTCAAATCATGCTTTGAAAACACTACTTGTGTATCCCGATTTTAATTCAATCTGTCTTTGGAAACCGCTTAAGAGAGTGAGTGCACCATTCTCAGAGGAACTGCAGATACTGAAATGATGCGTGGAGTGAAGAGAGCAAGCTCTTTTTCCATCTCCCTGGCGAGCATCGCCCACCTGTATGCTGAGGCTCCGTCAGCAGACTGAAGCTGACTACTACTGCGCAGCTGCAACAGACTGTGGGCTGCCCATTGTGACACGTGGTCCCATTGTGACACGTGGTCCCATTGTTCCAGGAATAGAACACATCCAAGCATTGTGTTCTATGAAAGGCATGATTCCTATCACAGTGATCCATGGATGGAACACATCCTATTTACTGCAGGCAAGCAGCGCACCTAGCTGCTGCTACAAGCCACTAGAATACCGTCTGTCAGACAGGTGGACGTAGGCCGAACATTCAAATAACTCGCCAGATAAATCGTTGCTTTTCCATTTAATTCATATATGAATTAATTCAAAATTGAACAGTAAATTTCAAAGTTGGAAGGCCACAAGAGGGGGACAATGTTTCAAAAATGAAACGACATATCATTGCATGAGGGATGTGGTAGGAAGTGAATGCTTGAATTAAGACTGGGGAAGTACTGAGGGGAAGGGGCTGCAGGCCTTGTAGCAGGTGGGTGTGCAGAAATGTAGCTATCCAAAGCCAAACACATTACTGCAGCTTGTCACACCTGTACCTACCAAGCAGCAAAGGCCAAGATAGATCGTTATTTTACTGACAGATTGAATACAGTGCAATGCCTCCCATATAGAGGTGAATGAGAGTAGTAGTAGAAGAGTTGGTCAAGTTAAATCAAGGCTAAGGAATTGGAAATGTGCAACTTGGGCCAAGAAAAACTAATTACAGAGCAACGACATTTGAAAAAAGCATTCAAATCATGCTTTGAAAACACTACTTGTGTATCCCGATTTCAATTCAATCTGTCTTTGGAAACCGCTTAAGAGAGTGAGTGCACCATTCTCAGAGGAACTGCAGATACTGAAATGATGCATGGAGTGCAGTGAGCAAGCTCTTTTTCCATCTCCCTGGCGAGCATCGCCCACCTGTCTGCTGAGGCTCCCTCAGCAGACTGAAGCTGACTACTACTGCGCAGCTGCTACAGACTGTGGGCTGCCCATTGTGACACGTGGTCCCATTGTGACACGTGGTCCCATTGTTCCAGGAATAGAACACATCCAAGCATTGTGTTCTATGAATGGCATGATTCCTATCACAGTGTTCCATAGATGGAACACATCCTATTTACTGCAGACAAGCAGCGCACCTAGCTGCTGCTTCAAGCCACTAGAATACCGTCTGTCAGACAGGTGGACGTAGGCCGAACATTCAAATAACTCGCCAGATAAATCGTTGCTTTTCCATTTAATTCATATATGAATTCAAAATTGAACAGTAAATTTCAAAGTTGGAAGGCCACAAGAGGGGGACAATGTTTCAAAAATGAATCGACATATCATTGCATGAGGGATGTGGTAGGAATTGAATGCTTGAATTAAGACTGGGGAAGTACTGAGGGGAAGGGGCTGCAGGCCTTGTAGCAGGTGGCTGTGCAGAAATGTAGCTATCCAAAGCCAAACACATTACTGCAGCTTGTCACACCTGTACCTACCAAGCAGCAAAGGCCAAGATAGATCGTTATTTTACTGACAGATTGAATACAGTGCAATGCCTCCCATATAGAGGTGAATAAGAGTAGTAGTAGTAGTAGTAGTAGTAGTAGAAGAGTTGGTCAAGTTAAATCAAGGCTAAGGAATTGGAAATGTGCAACTTGGACCAAGAAAAACTAATTACAGAGCAACGACATTTGAAAAAAGCATTCAAATCATGCTTTGAAAACACTACTTGTATATCCCGATTTCAATTCAATCTGTCTTTGGAAACCGCTTAAGAGAGTGAGTGCACCATTCTCAGCGGAACTGCAGATACTGAAATGATGCGTGGAGTGAAGTGAGCAAGCTCTTTTTCCATCTCCCTGGCGAGCATCGCCCACCTGTCTGCTGAGGCGCCCTCAGCAGACTGAAGCTGACTACTACTGTGCAGCTGCTACAGACTGTGGGCAGACCATTGTGACACGTGGTCCCATTGTGACACGTGGTCCCATTGTTCCAGGAATAGAACACATCCAAGCATTGTGTTCTATGAATGGCATTATTCCTATCACAGTGTTCCATGGATGGAACACATCCTATTTACTGCAGGCAAGCAGCGCACCTAGCTGCTGCTGCTGCTGCTGCTACAAGCCACTAGAAAACCATCTGTCAGACAGGTGGACGTAGGCCGAACATTCAAATAACTCGCCAGATAAATCGTTGCTTTTCCATTTAATTCATATATGAATTAATTCAAAATTGAACAGTAAATTTCAAAGTTGGAAGGCCACAAGAGGGGGACAATGTTTCAAAAATGAAACGACATATCATTGCATGAGGGATGTGGTAGGAATTGAATGCTTGAATTAAGACTGGGGAAGTACCAAGGGGAAGGGGCTGCAGGCCTTGTAGCAGGTGGGTGTGGAGAAATGTAGCTATCCAAAGCCAAACACATTACTGCAGCTTGTCACACCTGTACCTACCAAGCAGCAAAGGCCAAGATAGATCGTTATTTTACTGACAGATTGAATACAGTGCAATGCCTCCCATATAGAGGTGAATAAAAGTAGTAGTAATAGTAGTAGTAGAAGAGTTGGTCAAGTTAAATCAAGGCTAAGGAATTGGAAATGTGCAACTTGGACCAAGAAAAACTAATTACAGAGCAACGACATTTGAAAAAAGTATTCAAATCATGCTTTGAAAACACTACTTGTGTATCCCGATTTCAATTCAATCTGTCTTTGGAAACCGCTTAAGAGAGTGAGTGCACCATTCTCAGAGGAACTGCAGATACTGAAATGATGTGTGGAGTGAAGAGAGCAAGCTCTTTTCCCATCTCCCTGGCAAGCATCGCCCATCTGTCTGCTGAGGCTCCCTCAGCAGACTGTAGCTGACTACTACTGTGCAGCTGCTACAGACTGTGGGCTGCCCATTGTGACACGTGGTCCCATTTTGACACGTGGTCCCATTGTTCCAGAAATAGAACACATCCAAGCATTGTGTTCTATGAATGGCATTATTCCTATCACAGTGTTCCATGGATGGAACACATCCTATTTACTGCAGGCAAGCAGCGCACCTAGCTGCTGCTGCTGCTGCTGCTGCTGCTACAAGCCACTAGAAAACCATCTGTCAGACAGGTGGACGTAGGCCGAACATTCAAATAACTCGCCAGATAAATCGTTGCTTTTCCATTTAATTCATATATGAATTAATTCAAAATTGAACAGTAAATTTCAAAGTTGGAAGGCCACAAGAGGGGGACAATGTTTCAAAAATGAAACGACATATCATTGCATGAGGGATGTGGTAGGAAATGAATGCTTGAATTAAGACTGGGGAAGTACCAAGGGGAAGGGGCTGCAGGCCTTGTAGCAGGTGGGTGTGGAGAAATGTAGCTATCCAAAGCCAAAGACATTACTGCAGCTTGTCACACCTGTACCTACCAAGCAGCAAAGGCCAAGATAGATCGTTATTTTACTGACAGATTGAATACAGTGCAATGCCTCCCATATAGAGGTGAATAAAAGTAGTAGTAATAGTAGTAGTAGAAGAGTTGGTCAAGTTAAATCAAGGCTAAGGAATTGGAAATGTGCAACTTGGACCAAGAAAAACTAATTACAGAGCAACGACATTTGAAAAAAGTATTCAAATCATGCTTTGAAAACACTACTTGTGTATCCCGATTTCAATTCAATCTGTCTTTGGAAACCGCTTAAGAGAGTGAGTGCACCATTCTCAGAGGAACTGCAGATACTGAAATGATGTGTGGAGTGAAGAGAGCAAGCTCTTTTCCCATCTCCCTGGCAAGCATCGCCCATCTGTCTGCTGAGGCTCCCTCAGCAGACTGTAGCTGACTACTACTGCGCAGCTGCTACAGACTGTGGGCTGCCCATTGTGACACGTGGTCCCATTGTGACACGTGGTCCCATTGTTCCAGGAATAGGACACATCCAAGCATTGTGTTCTATGAATGGCATGATTCTTATCACAGTGTTCCATGGATGGAACACATCCTAGTTACTGCAGGCAAGCATCGCACCTAGCTGCTGCTGCTGCTGCTGCTACAAGCCACTAGAATACCGTCTGTCAGACAGGTGGACGTAGGCCGAACATTCAAATAACTCGCCAGATAAATCGTTGCTTTTCCATTTAATTCATATATGAATTAATTCAAAATTGAACAGTAAATTTCAAAGTTGGAAGGCCACAAGAGGGGGACAATATTTCAAAAATGAAACGACATATCATTGCATGAGGGATGTGGTAGGAATTGAATTCTTGAATTAAGACTGGGGAAGTACCAAGGGGAAGGGGCTGCAGGCCTTGTAGAAGGTGGGTGTGGAGAATTGTAGCTATCCAAAGCTAAACACATTACTGTAGCTTGTCACACCTGTACCTACCAAGCAGCAAAGGCCAAGATAGATCGTTATTTTACTGACAGATTGAATACAGTGCAATGCCTCCCATATAGAGGTGAATAAGAGTAGTAGTAGTAGTAGTAGTAGTAGTAGAAGAGTTGGTCAAGTTAAATCAAGGCTAAGGAATTGGAAATGTGCAACTTGGACCAAAAAAAACTAATTACAGAGCAACGACATTTGAAAAAAGCATTCAAATCATGCTTTGAAAACACTACTTGTGTATCCCGATTTCAATTCAATCTGTCTTTGGAAACCGCTTAAGAGAGTAAGTGCACCATTCTCAGAGGAACTGCAGATACTGAAATGATGCGTGGAGTGAAGTGAGCAAGCTATTTTTCCATCTCCCTGGCAAGCATCTCCCACCTGTCTGCTGAGGCTCCCTCAGCAGACTGAAGCTGACTACTACTGCGCAGCTGCTACAGACTGTGGGCTGCCCATTGTGACACGTGGTCCCATTGTTCCAGGAATAGAACACATCCAAGCATTGTGTTCTATGAATGGCATGATTGCTATCACAGTGTTCCATGGATGGAACACATCCTATTTACTGCAGGCAAGCAGCGCACCTAGCTGCTGCTGCTGCTGCTGCTGCTACAAGCCACTAGAATACCGTCTGTCAGACAGTTGGACGTAGGCCGAACATTCAAATAACTCGCCAGATAAATCGTTGCTTTTCCATTTAATTCATATATGAATTAATTCAAAATTGAACAGTAAATTTCAAAGTTGGAAGGCCACAAGAGGGGGACAATGTTTCAAAAATGAAACGACATATCATTGCATGAGGGATGTGGTAGGAATTGAATGCTTGAATTAAGACTGGGGGAAGGGGCTGCAGGCCTTGTAGCAGGTGGGTGTGCAGAAATGTAGCTATCCAAAGCCAAACACATTACTGCAGCTTGTCACACCTGTACCTACCAAGCAGCAAAGGCCAAGATAGATCTTTATTTTACTGACAGATTGAATACAGTGCAATGCCTCCCATATAGAGGTGAATAAGAGTAGTAGTAGTAGTAGTAGTAGTAGTAGAAGAGTTGGTCAAGTTAAATCAAGGCTAAGGAATTGGAAATGTGCAACTTGGACCAAAAAAAACTAATTACAGCGCAACGACATTTGATAAAAGCATTCAAATCATGCTTTGAAAACACTACTTGTGTATGCCGATTTCAATTCAATCTGTCTTTGGAAACCGCTTAAGAGAGTAAGTGCACCATTCTCAGAGGAACTGCAGATACTGAAATGATGCGTGGAGTGAAGTGAGCAAGCTCTTTTTCCATCTCCCTGGCGAGCATCGCCCACCTGTCTGCTGAGGCTCCCTCAGCAGACTGACGCTGACTACTACTGCGCAGCTGCTACAGACTGTGGGCTGCCCATTGTGACACGTGGTCCCATTGTTCCAGGAATAGAACACATCCAAGCATGTGTTCTATTAATGGCATTATTCCTATCACAGTGTTCCATGGATGGAACACATCTTATTTACTGCAGGCAAGCAGCGCACCTAGCTGCTGCTGCTGCTGCTACAAGCCACTAGAATACCGTCTGTCAGACAGGTGGACGTAGGCCGAACATTCAAATAACTCACCAGATAAATCGCTGCTTTTCCATTTAATTCATATATGAATTAATTCAAAATTGAACAGTAAATTTCAAAGTTGGAAGGCCACAAGAGGGGGACAATGTTTCAAAAATGAAACGACATATCATTGCATGAGGGATATGGTAGGAATTGAATGCTTGAATTAAGACTGGCGAAGTACTGAGGGGAAGGTGCTGCAGGCCTTGTAGCAGGTGGGTGTGCAGAAATGTAGCTATCCAAAGCCAAACACATTACTGCAGCTTGTCACACCTGTACCTACCAAGCAGCAAAGTCCAAGATAGATCGTTATTTTACTGACAGATTGAATACAGTGCAATGCCTCCCATATAGAGGTGAATAAGAGTAGTAGTAGTAGTAGTATTAGTAGTAGTAGTAGAAGAGTTGGTCAAGTTAAATCAAGGCTAAGGAATTGGAAATGTGCAACTTGGGCCAAAAAAAACTAATTACAGCGCAACGACATTTGATAAAAGCATTCAAATCATGCTTTGTAAACACTACTTTTGTATCCCGATTTCAATTCAATCTGTCTTTGGAAACCGCTTAAGAGAGTGAGTGCACCATTCTCAGAGGAACTGCAGATACTGAAATGATGTGTGGAGTGAAATGAGCAAGCTCTTTTCCCATCTCCCTGGCAAGCATCGCCCACCTGTCTGCTGAGGCTCCCTCAGCAGACTGTAGCTGACTACTACTGCACAGCTGCTACAGACTGTGGGCTGCCAATTGTGACACGTGGTCCCATTGTGACACGTGGTCCCATTGTTCCAGGAATAGAACACATCCAAGCATTGTGTTCTATGAATGGCATGATTCCTATCACAGTGTTCCATGGATGGAACACATCTTATTTACTGCAGGCAAGCAGCGCACCTAGCTGCTGCTGCTGCTGCTGTTGCTACAAGCCACTAGAATACCGTCTGTCAGACAGGTGGACGTAGGCCGAACATTCAAATAACTCGCCAGATAAATCGTTGCTTTTCCATTTAATTCATATATGAATTAATTCAAAATTGAACAGTAAATTTCAAAGTTGGAAGGCCACAAGAGGGGGACAATGTTTCAAAAATGAAACGACATATTATTGCATGAGGGATGTGGTAGGAATTGAATGCTTGAATTAAGACTGGGGAAGTACTGAGGGGAAGGGGCTGCAGGCCTTGTAGCAGGTGGCTGTGCAGAAATGTAGCTATCCAAAGCAAAACACATTACTGCAGCTTGTCACACCTGTACCTACCAAGCAGCAAAGGCCAAGATAGATCGTTATTTTACTGACAGATTGAATACAGTGCAATGCCTCCCATATAGAGGTGAATAAAAGTAGTAGTAATAGTAGTAGTAGAAGAGTTGGTCAAGTTAAATCAAGGCTAAGGAATTGGAAATGTGCAACTTGGACCAAGAAAAACTAATTACAGAGCAACGACATTTGAAAAAAGCATTCAAATCATGCTTTGAAAACACTACTTGTGTATCCCGATTTCAATTCAATCTGTCTTTGGAAACCGCTTAAGAGAGTGAGTGCACCATTCTCAGAGGAACTGCAGATACTGAAATGATGTGTGGAGTGAAGAGAGCAAGCTCTTTTCCCATCTCCCTGGCAAGCATCGCCCATCTGTCTGCTGAGGCTCCCTCAGCAGACTGTAGCTGACTACTACTGCGCAGCTGCTACAGACTGTGGGCTGCCCATTGTGACACGTGGTCCCATTGTGACACGTGGTCCCATTGTTCCAGGAATAGGACACATCCAAGCATTGTGTTCTATGAATGGCATGATTCTTATCACAGTGTTCCATGGATGGAACACATCCTAGTTACTGCAGGCAAGCAGCGCACCTAGTTGCTGCTGCTGCTACTGCTACAAGCCACTAGAATACCGTCTGTCAGACAGGTGGACGTAGGTCGAACATTCAAATAACTCGCCAGATAAATCGTTGCTTTTCCATTAAATTCACATATGAATTAATTCAAAATTGAACAGTAAATTTCAAAGTTGGAAGGCCACAAGAGGGGGACAATGTTTCAAAAATGAAACGACATATCATTCCATGAGGGATGTGGTAGGAATTGAATGCTTGAATTCAGACTGGGGAAGTACTGAGGGGAAGGGGCTGCAGGCCTTGTAGCAGGTGGGTGTGCAGAAATGTAGCTATCCAAAGCCAAACACATTACTGCAGCTTGTCACACCTGTACCTACCAAGCAGCAAAGGCCAAGATAGATCGTTATTTTACTGACAGATTGAATACAGTGCAATGCCTCCCATATAGAGGTGAATAAGAGTAGTAGTAGTAGTATTAGTAGTAGTAGTAGAAGAGTTGGTCAAGTTAAATCAAGGCTAAGGAATTGGAAATGTGCAACTTGGGCCAAAAAAAACTAATTACAGCGCAACGACATTTGATAAAAGCATTCAAATCATGCTTTGTAAACACTACTTGTGTATGCCGATTTCAATTCAATCTGTCTTTGGAAACCGCTTAAGAGAGTGAGTGCACCATTCTCAGAGGAACTGCAGATACTGAAATGATGCGTGGAGTGAAGTGAACAAGCTATTTTTCCATCTCCCTGGCAAGCATCGCCCACCTGTCTGCTGAGGCTCCCTCAGCAGACTGAAGCTGACTACTACTGCACAGCTGCTACAGACTGTGGGCTGCCCATTGTGACACTTGGTCCCATTGTGACACGTGGTCCCATTGTTCCAGGAATAGAACACATCCAAGCATTGTGTTCTATGAATGGCATGATTGCTATCACAGTGTTCCATGGATGGAACACATCCTATTTACTGCAGGCAAGCAGCGCACCTAGCTGCTGATGCTGCTGCTGCTGCTACAAGCCACTAGAATACCGTCTGCCAGACAGTTGGACGTAGGCCGAACATTCAAATAACTCGCCAGATAAATCGTTGCTTTTCCATTTAATTCATATATGAATTAATTCAAAATTGAACAGTAAATTTCAAAGTTGGAAGGCCACAAGAGGGGGACAATGTTTCAAAAATGAAACGACATATCATTGCATGAGGGATGTGGTAGGAATTGAATGCTTGAATTAAGACTGGGGGAAGGGGCTGCAGGCCTTGTAGCAGGTGGGTGTGCAGAAATGTAGCTATCCAAAGCCAAACACATTACTGCAGCTTGTCACACCTGTACCTACCAAGCAGCAAAGGCCAAGATAGATCTTTATTTTACTGACAGATTGAATACAGTGCAATGCCTCCCATATAGAGGTGAATAAGAGTAGTAGTAGTAGTAGTAGAAGAGTTGGTCAAGTTAAATCAAGGCTAAGGAATTGGAAATGTGCAACTTGGGCCAAGAAAAGCTAATTACAGAGCAACGACATTTGAAAAAAGCATTCAAATCATGCTTTGAAAATACTACTTGTGTATCCCGATTTCAATTCAATCTGTCTTTGGAAACCGCTTAAGAGAGTGAGTGCACCATTCTCAGAGGAACTGCAGATACTGAATTGATGCGTGGAGTGAAGTGAGCAAGCTCTTTTTCCACCTCCCTGGCGAGCATCGCCCACCTGTCTGCTGAGGCTCCCTCAGCAGACTGAAGCTGACTACTACTGCGCAGCTGCTACAGACAGTGGGCTGCCCATTGTGACACGTGGTCCCATTGTGACACGTGGTCCCATTGTTCCAGGAATAGAACACATCCAAGCATTGTGTTCTATGAATGGCATGATTCCTTTCACAGTGTTCCATGGATGGAACACATCCTATTTACTGCAGGCAAGCAGCACACCTAGCTGCTGCTGCTGCTGCTACAATCCACTAGAATACCGTCTGTCAGACAGGTGGACGTAGGCCGAACATTCAAATAACTCGCCAGATAAATCGTTGCTTTTCCATTTAATTCATATATGAATTAATTCAAAATTGAACAGTAAATTTCAAAGTTGGAAGGCCACAAGAGGGGGACAATGTTTCAAAAATGAAGCGACATATCATTGCATGAGGGATGTGGTAGGAATTGAATGCTTGAATTAAGACTGGGGAAGTACTGAGGGGAAGGGGCTGCAGGCCTTGTAGCAGGTGGGTGTGCAGAAATGTAGCTATCCAAAGCCAAACACATTACTGCAGCTTGTCACACCTGTACCTACCAAGCAGCAAAGGCCAAGATAGATCGTTATTTTACTGACAGATTGAATACAGTGCAATGCCTCTCATATAGAGGTGAATAAGAGTAGTAGTAGTAGTAGTAGTAGTAGTAGTTTTGATCAAGTTAAATCAAGGCTAAGGAATTGGAAATGTGCAACTTGGACCAAGAAAAACTAATTACAGAGCAACGACATTTGAAAAAAGCATTCAAATCATGCTTTGAAAACACTACTTGTGTATCCCGATTTCAATTCAATCTGTCTTTGGAAACCGCTTAAGAGAGTAAGTGCACCATTCTCAGAGGAACTGCAGATACTGAAATGATGCGTGGAGTGAAGTGAGCAATCTCTTTTTCCATCTCCCTGGCGAGCATCGCCCACCTGTATGCTGAGGCTCCCTCAGCAGACTGAAGCTGACTACTACTGCGCAGCTGCTACAGACTGTGGGCTGCCCATTGTGACACATGGTCCCATTGTGACACGTGGTCCCATTGTTCCAGGAATAGAACACATCCAAGCATTGTGTTCTATGAAAGGCATGATTCCTATCACAGTGTTCCATGGATGGAACACATCCTATTTACTGCAGGCAAGCAGCGCACCTAGCTGCTGCTTCTGCTGCTGCTGCTACAAGCCACTAGAATACCGTCTGTCAGACAGGTGGACGTAGGCCGAACATTCAAATAACTCGCCAGATAAATCGTTGCTTTTCCATTTAATTCATATATGAATTAATTCAAAATTGAACAGTAAATTTCAAAGTTGGAAGGCCACAAGAGGGGTACAATGTTTCAAAAATGAAGCGACATATCATTGCATGAGGGATGTGGTAGGAATTGAATGCTTGAATTAAGACTGGGGAAGTACTGAGGGGAAGGGGCTGCAGGCCTTGTAGCAGGTGGGTGTGCAGAAATGTAGCTATCCAAAGCCAAACACATTACTGCAGCTTGTCACACCTGTACCTACCAAGCAGCAAAGGCCAAGATAGATCGTTATTTTACTGACAGATTGAATACAGTGCAATGCCTCCCATATAGAGGTGAATAAGAGTAGTAGTTGTAGTAGTAGAAGAGTTAGTCAAGTTAAATCAAGGCTAAGGAATTGGAAATGTGCAACTTGGGCCAAGAAAAACTAAATGTCAGAGACACCGCACTGCACTTGCTCATAGAGCCAGTGCGTGTGTCCTGAGTACAGAAGCAGTGCTAAAAGATACCTGTGGAGCAGGGCAGCAGAGGTGACCATGCGTGCTTCAGGCTAATAGTGTCAGGGTCCAGTCAGTGCTGGAAAGTAAAGATGCATAGGACCTGCGGACACTGAAACTGAATAGTCTGCACGGGACCTATGGTCATGTAACTGCAAGGGGGCGGGGCTTAGCGTCCTGTATTCAGATAGGACAGGACACCATACAACAACTCAGAGTCAGGCAAAACAGAGGTCACACAGTACGGGCGAACGAGGTACAGGAGGGATGAAAAGACGGGTAGTCAGACAGAGCCAAAGGTCATACACAAGAGGGCGACGTGGTACCAAGGGGACGAGCAGAGAGGAGTCAGGTCACAAGCAGAGAGTCATACACGAGAGGTAGCGCAGTACAAAATGGTCAGGCAGAACTCGTAACAGGGACAGAACCAGATCACAACCGAACAAGCAAGATATCAGACACAAGGCACACGTATACAAGAGGTCACTTAACTCAGCCGAGGGCAGGAGTATAACTGACACCGGACCCACGTCCATTGACCATTAAATAGCCTCCTGCTGCCAGAGAGAGGCAGCACAATTAACCCCTAGTCTAACCAGGACGGGTCAAAGCGAAATCCCGTCCTGGATGATGACAGTACCCTCCTCTCAATGGGGGGCCACCGGACCCCCAGGTCTTTCAGGGTACTTGGCGTGAAAGGCTCGGATCAACCGATCCGCATGAACTGATCGAGCAGGAACCCACGAGCGTTCCTCAGGACCGTAGCCCTTCCAATGTATCAAATACTGAAGGACGCGACGGACCAACCTGGAGTCGACAATTCGTTCCACCTCGTACTCAGCCTGCCCATCTACCAGAACCGGTGTCGGGGAAGATGATGATCCCTCCCCACTGGACCTCACAGGTTTCAAAAGGGCCTTATGGAAAACATTTGGGATCCGCAGAGATGGCGGGAGCTGCAACCGAAAAGCCACCGGGTTAACTGCTTCGGTAATTACATAGGGACCTATAAACTTGGGTCCAAGCTTCGCAGAGGGGACCTTGAGCCTTATATTTTTGGTGGATAACCATACCTTATCCCCGACCTGAAACACTGGACCCACGGATCGTTTTTTGTCGGCAAAAAATTTAAATTTGTCCTGGGCCTTCGTAATGTTATTCTGGACCTCCCGCCATACCTCCCCCAACCGCTGGATCGACTCGTCCACCCCAGGACACCCAGAATTCAAGCGGGAAAATTCTCCAAAATGAGGATGAAACCCATAATTGCAAAAAAAAGGAGATGTACCCGTAGACTGGTTAGTGCGGTTGTTAAAAGCAAACTCAGCCAATGGTAACACAGAACACCAATCATCCTGTCGGGCTGAGGTCAAACAATGCAGAATTTGCTCCAGAGACTGATTGGTCCGCTCAGTCTGCCCATTAGTCTCTGGATGGTAGGCGGATGAAAAGGACAGACTAATACCCAACCTCCTACAAAAAGCTCTCCAAAATCTGGACACAAATTGCACTCCCCTATCAGACACCACATGCTCCACAAACAATCTGGACAATGTTTCCGCATTAGGTAGAGCTGCCAAAGGTACAAAATGTGCCTGCTTACTAAACCTGTCCACTACGACCCAGACCACGGTATTACCCTTGGAAGGGGGAAGGTTGGTGATGAAATCCATGGACAGATGAGTCCATGGTCTCTCAGGAATTGGCAGTGGTACCAATTCCCCGGCCGGCTGGTTATGGGGAGTTTTCGCACGGGCACAAACCTCACACGCAGACACATACTCCCCAACATCAGAGGCTAAAGAAGACCACCAGAACATTCTAGCAATGGCCTTCCGGGTCGCTGAGATCCCTGGATGTCCACCCAGAACTGAGTCATGGAACTCCTGGAGGACCTTGAGACGAAACTGAGCTGGCACATAAAGTTTATCCACCGGCTTAGCTGGAGGTGCAAGAGCCTGGGCTTCTCGAATCTCTCGTTCCAACACATTAGAAATCTCTGCCACCACCACCCCAGGCTGAAGAATGGAGGATGGAGGTTCCGGGGGGGACACCGGATCTAGACTGCGTGACAACGCATCCGCTCTGATATTCTTGGATCCTGGTCGGAAAGTGATCGAGAAGTTGAATCGAGAAAAAAAAAAGTGACCATCTAGCCTGTCTGGGAGTCAACCTTTTAGCAGACTCGATGTAAGCTAGGTTTTTGTGGTCCGTGATTACCGTTATAGGATGGACAGCCCCCTCCAAAAAATGCCTCCATTCTGCAAAAGCCAATTTTACGGCCAGAAGTTCCCGATTCCCCACATCATAGTTTCTCTCTGCCGGAGAGAACTTCTTTGAGAAAAAGGCGCAAGGTCTTAAATTGGTCAAAGTGGCGGGTCCCTGGGACAATACCGCCACCACCCCCACCTCTGAGGCGTCTACCTCAACAATAAATGGTTCAGAGGGGTCCGGTTGGATAAGAACCGGGGCCGACATGAAACATTTTTTCAAAAACTGAAGTGCCGCTACCGCTGCGGTTGACCAATTCTTGATATCGGCCCCCTTTTGAGTCATGTCTGTGAGGGGTTTAACCACCTGTGAGAACCCCCTTATAAATTTCTGATAATAATTAGCGAACCCTAGGAAACGTTGCAGACCCTTCAAATCACACTGTTGAACCCACTCGAGAATGGCCTGCACCTTATTAGGATCCATGCGATACCCTTCAGCAGACACGATGAACCCCAGAAAGGACAGTTCCTGAACAAAAAATAAACATTTTTCAAGTTTAGCAAACAGACAGTTCTCCCTGAGCCTTTGGAGAACTGCCCGAACATGACCAATGTGAGTCTGTTTATCAGGCGAGTAGATTAAAATGTCATCCAAATACACCACCATAAAACTTCCAATCAAATCGGAGAACACATGATTTATGAAATTTTGGAAGACCGCTGGAGCGTTGGTCAGGCCGAAGGGCATGACCAAATTTTCAAACAACCCTTCAGTAGTGAGAAAGGCGGTCTTCCATTCATCTCCATCCCGGACTCGGATAAGGTTATACGCACCCCGTAGGTCTAATTTCGAAAACCACTTAGCTCCGGACAACTGATTGTATAAATCAGGAATAAGTGGAAGGGGATAAGTATTCCTCACAGTTATTTTATTTAACTCACGACAATCGAGGCATGGGCGCAAACCACCGTCTTTTTTTTTTTACAAAAAAGAACCCTGCCGCCACAGGAGAAACAGAAGGATGAATATGTCCCTTACGGAGGCTCTCAGAAATATATTCCTTCATTGCAGCCCGTTCCGGACCCGAGAGGTTATACAGGCGGGCTTTGGGCAATTTAGCACCTGGAACCAGGTCAATGGCACAATCAAATGGGCGGTGTGGTGGTAAAACCTCAGCCTCTTTTTCGGAGAAAACGTCAGTATAATCTATCAGGCACTCCGGAATGCCTTCTAGACCCACGGACGACACAGACACAGAAACAAGACATTTCTCAGAGCAATAGGGACCCCATTTAACAATATCCCGAGATTCCCAATTAATCACAGGATTATGCAGCTGTAACCAGGGGAACCCCAACACCAGTCCCGCAGGCAGGTTGTTCATTACAAAACATGAAATACGTTCCTGATGTAAGGAACTCACTTTAAGGAGAAACTCTTCAGTACAAAACACAATGTCATTCTTACCCAGTGGTGTTTTGTCAATAGCAACAAGGTGAATCGGAGTCTCCAACCTAACTGTCCCTAACTTACACCTGGCCACCAAGTCAGAGTCAATAAAGTTCAATGATGAACCGCAATCCACGAAGGCAGTTGTGGATGTGGAGACACCCCCACAACAAAGTTCCACTTGGAATGACATTTTAGAAAATGCAGAAAAGGGTACCTGAGAGCCTGGGCGACCTCCACGATAATCACCCGGGCTCAGTTGTTTGTTGGTTAGTGGCCGGGAGGGGCAATCCTTTTTCCCATGTCCAGACTCGCCACTGTGAACACAGCATTTTCTCACGTGCCGTTGCCTCCTTTCTTCCTCCTTACGGTTGATGGTTCCCATCGCCGTGATTTTCAGTGAAGAACTGGCTCCCCTTCCTTGGGAGAACAATGATGTCTCGGTTTGTATCACTCCCCTTGCCCGTAACCTGCGATCCATTCGGACGGCCTGTGTCATAGCTTCCTCCAGGGCATCAGGTGGGGGGTGGAGAGCCAAGGCGTCTTTCAGATGCTCAGACAGGCCTCTGCGGAACAACCCCCGGAGAGCGGCGTCGTTCCAGCAGACCTCAGCAGCCCAGCGTCTGAACTCTGAGCAAAACCACTCGGCTGAGTGTTTCCCCTGGCAAACATTCATCAGCCTGTCCTCAGCCATACGCACCCGATCAGGCTCATCATAAATATGCCCCAGGGCCTCAAAAAATGCATCCACAGTCATACGCTCAGGGGCCGTGGTAGGAAGGGAGAAAGCCCAAGCTTGGGGGGCTCCCCTTAACAGAGACATAATGACCCCCACTCTCTGACTTTCATCCCCAGAAGAGTGTGGTCTTAAGGAAAAAAAAGCTTACAGCCCTCCTTGAAAACTCTGAAGTCATTTTTATCTCCAGAAAAGGTATCTGGTAACTTCACTGGAGACTCAGGGGAAATTAATGTAACATCCCGAGCCCCCCATGAAAGAACCCCCTGCACAGTGTCGGCGATCAGCTGCTGAGACTGAGCCAGGACTCTTTATTTTCCAAAGAGTTTCTGAGACATCTGCGTCAGATGCTTAACCTGCTCAGAAAGAGCGTGCACAGGATCCATCACACACACAGGTGAATGGGAGCAGAGAAAAAAAAAATGGTATGGGTCAGTTATAATGTCAGAGACACCGCACTGCACTTGCTCATAGAGCCAGTGCGTGTGTCCTGAGTACAGAAGCAGTGCTAAAAGATACCTGTGGAGCAGGGCAGCAGAGGTGACCATGCGTGCTTCAGGCTAATAGTGTCAGGGTCCAGTCAGTGCTGGAAAGTAAAGATGCATAGGACCTGCGGACACTGAAACTGAATAGTCTGCACGGGACCTATGGTCATGTGACTGCAAGGGGGCGGGGCTTAGCGTCCTGTATTCAGATAGGACAGAACACCATACAACAACTCAGAGTCAGGCAAAACAGAGGTCACACACAGTACGGGCGAACGAGGTACAGGAGGGACGAACAGACGGGTAGTCAGACAGAGCCAAAGGTCATACACAAGAGGGCGACGTGGTACCAAGGGGACGAGCAAAGAGGAGTCGGGTCACAAGCAGAGAGTCATACACGAGAGGTAGCGCAGTACAAGAGGGTCAGGCAGAACTCGTAACAGGGACAGAACCAGATCACAACCGAACAAACAAGCAAGATATCAGGCACAAGGCACACGTATACAAGAGGTCACTTAACTCAGCCGAGGGCAGGAGTATAACTGACACCGGACCCAGGTCCAGTGAGCACTAAATAGCCTCCTGCTGCCAGAGAGAGGCAGCACAATTAACCCCTAGTCTAACCAGGACGGGTCAATGCGAAATCACGTCCTGGATCATGACACTAATTACAGAGCAACGACATTTGAAAAAAGCATTCAAATCATGCTTTGAAAACACTACTTGTGTATCCCGATTTCAATTCAATCTGTCTTTGGAAACCGCTTAAGAGAGTGAGCGCACCATTCTCAGAGGAACTGCAGATACTGAAATGATGCGTGGAGTGAAGTGAGCAAGCTCTTTTTCCATCTCCCTGGCGAGCATCGCCCACCTGTCTGCTGAGGCTGCCTCAGCAGACTGAAGCTGACTACTACTGCGCAGATGCTACAGACTGTGGGCTGCCCATTGTGACACGTGGTCCCATTGTGACACGTGGTCCCATTGTTCCAGGAATAGAACACATCCAAGCAATGTGTTCTATGAATGGCATGATTCCTATCACAGTGTTCCATGGATGGAACACATCCTATTTACTGCAGGCAAGCAGCACACCTAGCTGCTGCTGCTGCTGCTGCTACAAGTCACTAGAATACCGTCTGTCAGACAGGTGGACGTAGGCCGAACATTCAAATAACTCGCCAGATAAATCGTTGCTTTTCCATTTAATTCATATATGAATTATTTCATAATTGAACAGTAAATTTTAAAGTTGGAAGGCCACAAGAGGGGGACAATGTTTCAAAAATGAAACGACATATCATTGCATGAGGGATGTGGTAGGAATTAAATGCTTGAATTAAGACTGGGGAAGTACTGAGGGGAAGGGGCTGCAGGCCTTGTATCAGGTGGGTGTGCAGAAATGTAGCTATCCAAAGCCAAACACATTAATGCAGCTTGTCACACCTGTACCTACCAAGCAGCAAAGGCCAAGATGGATCGTTATTTTACTGACAGATTGAATACAGTGCAATGCCTCCTATATAGAGGTGAATAAGAGTAGTAGTAGTACTAGTAGTAGTAGTAGTAGTAGTAGTAGAAGAGTTGGTCAAGTTAAATCAAGGCTAAGGAATTGGAAATGTGCAACTTGGACCAAGAAAAACTAATTACAGAGCAACGACATTTGAAAAAAGCATTCAAATCATGCTTTGAAAACACTAATTGTGTATCCCGATTTCAATTCAATCTGTCTTTGGAAACCGCTTAAGAGAGTGAGTGCTCCATTCTCAGAGGAACTGCAGATACTGAAATGATGCGTGGAGTGAAGTGAGCAAGCTCTTTTTCCATCTCCCTGGCGAGCATCGCCCACGTGTATGCTGAGGCTCCCTCAGCAGACTGAAGCTGACTACTACTGCGCAGCTGCTACAGACTGTGGGCTGCCCATTGTGACACGTGGTCCCATTGTGACACAGGTCCCATTGTTCCAGGAATAGAACACATCCACGCATTGTGTTCTATGAATGGCATGATTCCTATCACAGTGTTCCATGGATGGAACACATCCTATTTACTGCAGGCAAGCAGGGCACCTAGCTGCTGCTGCTGCTGCTGCTGCTGCTGCTGCTACAAGACACTAGAATACCGTCTGTCAGACAGGATGACGTAGGCCGAACATTCAAATAACTCGCCAGATAAATCGTTGCTTTTCCATTTAATTCATATATGAATTATTTCAAAATTGAACAGTAAATTTCAAAGTTGGAAGGCCACAAGAGGGAGACAATGTTTCAAAAATGAAACGACATATCATTGCATGAGGGATGTGGTAGGAATTGAATGCTTGAATTAAGACTGGGGAAGTAGTGAGGGGAAGGGGCTGCAGGCCTTGTAGCAGGTGGGTGTGCAGAAATGTAGCTATCCAAAGCCAAACACATTACTGCAGCTTGTCACACCTGTACCTACCAAGCAGCAAAGGCCAAGATAGATCGTTATTTTACTGACAGATTGAATACAGTGCAATGCCTCCCATATAGAGGTGAATAAGAGTAGTAGTAGTAGTAGTAGTAGTAGAAGAGTTGGTCAAGTTAAATAAAGGCTAAGGAATTGGAAATGTGCAACTTGGGCCAAGAAAAACTAATTACAGAGCAACGACATTTGAAAAAAGCATTCAAATCATGCTTTGAAAACACTACTTGTGTATCCCGATTTCAATTGAATCTGTCTTTGGAAACCGCTTAAGAGAGTGAGTGCACCATTCTCAGAGGAACTGCAGATACTGAAATGATGCGTGGAGTGAAGTGAGCAAGCTCTTTTTCCATCTCCCTGGCGAGCATCGCCCACCTGTCTGCTGAGGCTCCCTCAGCAGACTGAAGCTGACTACTACTGCGCAGCTGCTACAGACTGTGGGCTGCCCATTGTGACACGTGGTCCCATTGTGACACGTGGTCCCATTGTTCCAGGAATAGAACACATCCATGCATTGTGTTCTATGAATGGCATGATTCCTATCACAGTGTTCCATGGATGGAACACATCCTATTTACTGCAGGCAAGCAGGGCACCTAGCTGCTGCTGCTGCTGCTAGAAGACACTAGAATACCGTCTGTCCGACAGGTGGACGTAGGCCGAACATTCAAATAACTTGCCAGATAAATTGTTGCTTTTCCATTTAATTCATAAATGAATTAATTCAAAATTGAACAGTAAATTTCAAAGTTGGAAGACAATGTTTCAAAAATGAAACGACATATCATTGCATGAGGGATGTGGTAGGAATTGAATGCTTGAATTAAGACTGGGGAAGTACTGAGGGGAAGGGGCTGTAGGCCTTGTAGCAGGTGGGTGTGCAGAAATGTAGCTATTCAAAGCCAAACACATTACTGCAGCTTGTCACACCTGTACCTACCAAGCAGCAAAGGCCAAGATAGATCGTTATTTTACTGACAGATTGAATACAGTGCAATGCCTCCCATATAGAGGTGAATAAGAGTAGTAGTAGCAGTAGTAGAAGAGTTGGTCAAGTTAAATCAAGGCTAAGGAATTGGAAATGTGCAACTTGGGACAAGAAAAACTAATTACAGAGCAACGACATTTGAAAAAAGCATTCAAATCATGCTTTGAAAACACTACTTGTGTATCCCGATTTCAATTCAATCTGTCTTTGGAAACCACTTAACAGAGTGAGTGCACCATTCTCAGAGGAACTGCAGATACTGAAATGATGCGTGGAGTGAAGTGAAGAAGCTCTTTTTCCATCTCCCTGGCGAGCATCGCCCACCTGTATGCTGAGGATCCCTCAGCAGACTGAAGCTGACTACTACTGCGCAGCTGCTACAGACTGTGGGCTGCCCATTGTGACACGTGGTCCCATTGTGACACGTGGTCCCATTGTTCCAGGAATAGAACACATCCAAGCATTCTGTTCTATGAAAGGCATGATTCCTATCACAGTGTTCCATGGATGGAACACATCCTATTTACTGCAGGCAAGCAGCGCACCTAGCTGCTGCTGCTGCTGCTACAAGCCACTAGAATACCGTCTGTCAGACAGGTGGACGTAGGCCGAACATTCAAATAACTCGCCAGATAAATCGTTGCTTTTCCATTTAATTCATATATGAATTAATTCAAAATTGAACAGTAAATTTCAAAGTTGGAAGGCCACAAGAGGGAGACAATGTTTCAAAAATGAAACGACATATCATTGCATGAGGGATGTGGTAGGAATTGAATGCTTGAATTAAGACTGGGGAAGTACTGAGGGGAAGGGGCTGCAGGCCTTGTAGCAGGTGGGTGTGCAGAAATGTAGTTATCCAAAGCCAAACACATTACTGCAGCTTGTCACACCTGTACCTACCAAGCAGCAAAGGCCAAGATAGATCGTTATTTTACTGACAGATTGAATACAGTGCAATGCCTCCCATATAGAGGTGAATAAGAGTAGTAGTAGTAGTAGTAGTAGTAGAAGAGTTGGTCAAGTTAAATAAAGGCTAAGGAATTGGAAATGTGCAACTTGGGCCAAGAAAAACTAATTACAGAGCAACGACATTTGAAAAAAGCATTCAAATCATGCTTTAAAAAAACCCTTCTTGTGTATCCCGATTTCAATTGAATCTGTCTTTGGAAACCGCTTAAGAGAGTGAGTGCACCATTCTCAGAGGAACTGCAGATACTGAAATGATGCGTGGAGTGAAGTGAGCAAGCTCTTTTTCCATCTCCCTGGCGAGCATCGCCCACCTGTCTGCTGAGGCTCCCTCAGCAGACTGAAGCTGACTACTACTGCGCAGCTGCTACAGACTGTGGGCTGCCCATTGTGACATGTGGTCCCATTGTGACACGTGGTCCCATTGTTCCAGGAATAGAACACATCCATGCATTGTGTTCTATGAATGGCATGATTCCTATCACAGTGTTCCATGGATGGAACACATCCTATTTACTGCAGGCAAGCAGGGCACCTAGCTGCTGCTGCTGCTGCAAGACACTAGAATACCGTCTGTCCGACAGGTGGACGTAGGCCGAACATTCAAATAACTCGCCAGATAAATTGTTGCTTTTCCATTTAATTCATATATGAATTAATTCAAAATTGAACAGTAAATTTCAAAGTTGGAAGACAATCTTTCAAAAATGAAACGACATATCATTGCATGAGGGATGTGGTAGGAATTGAATGCTTGAATTAAGACTGGGGAAGTACTGAGGGGAAGGGGCTGTAGGCCTTGTAGCAGGTGGGTGTGCAGAAATGTAGCTATCCAAAGCCAAACACATTACTGCAGCTTGTCACACCTGTACCTACCAAGCAGCAAAGGCCAAGATAGATCGTTATTTTACTGACAGATTGAATACAGTGCAATGCCTCCCATATAGAGGTGAATAAGAGTAGTAGTAGTAGTAGTAGAAGAGTTGGTCAAGTTAAATCAAGGCTAAGGAATTGGAAATGTGCAACTTGGGCCAAGAAAAACTAATTACAGAGCAACGACATTTGAAAAAAGCATTCAAATCATGCTTTGAAAACACTACTTGTGTATCCCGATTTCAATTCAATCTGTCTTTGGAAACCGCTTAAGAGAGTGAGTGCACCATTCTCAGAGGAACTGCAGATACTGAAATGATGCGTGGAGTGAAGTGAGCAAGCTCTTTTTCCATCTCCCTGGCGAGCATCGCCCACCTGTATGCTGAGGCTCCCTCAGCAGACTGAAGCTGACTACTACTGCGCAGCTGCTACAGACTGTGGGCTGCCCATTGTGACACGTGGTCCCATTGTGACACGTGGTCCCATTGTTCCAGGAATAGAACACATCCAAGCATTGTGTTCTATGAAAGGCATGATTCCTATCACAGTGTTGCATGGATGGAACATATCCTATTTACTGCAGGCAAGCAGCGCACCTAGCTGCTGCTGCTGCAGCTGCTGCTGCTACAAGCCCCTAGAATACCGTCTGTCAGACAGGTGGACGTAGGCCGAACATTCAAATAACTCGCCAGATAAATCGTTGCTTTTCCATTTAATTCATATATGAATTAATTCAAAATTGAACAGTAAATTTCAAAGTTGGAAGGCCACAAGAGGGGGACAATGTTTCAAAAATGAAACGACATATCATTGCATGAGGGATGTGGTAGGAATTGAATGCTTGAATTAAGACTGGGGAAGTACTGAGGGGAAGGGGCTGCAGGCCTTGTAGCAGGTGGCTGTGCAGAAATGTAGCTATCCAAAGCCAAACACATTACTGCAGCTTGTCACACCTGTACCTACCAAGCAGCAAAGGCCAAGATAGATCGTTATTTTACTGACAGATTGAATACAGTGCAATGCCTCCCATATAGAGGTGAATAAGAGTAGTAGTAGTAGTAGTAGTAGTAGTAGTAGTAGTAGTAGAAGAGTTGGTCAAGTTAAATCAAGGTTAAGGAATTGGAAATGTGCAACTTGGACCAAGAAAAACTAATTACAGAGCAACGACATTTGAAAAAAGCATTCAAATCATTCTTTGAAAACACTACTTGTGTATCCCGAATTCAATTCAATCTGTCTTTGGAAACCGCTTAAGAGAGTGAGTGCACCATTCTCAGCGGAACTGCAGATACTGAAATGATGCGTGGAGTGAATTTAGCAAGCTCTTTTTCCATCTCCCTGGCGAGCATCGCCCACCTGTCTGCTGAGACTCCCTCAGCAGACTGAAGCTGACTACTACTGTGCAGCTGCTATAGACTGTGGGCTGCCCATTGTGACACGTGGTCCCATTGTGACACGTGGTCCCATTGTTCCAGGAATAGAACACATCCAAGCATTGTGTTCTATGAATGGCATGATTCCTATCACAGTGTTCCATGGATGGAACACATCCTATTTACTGCAGGCAAGCAGTGCACATAGCTGCTGCTGCTACTACTGCTGTTACAAGCCACTAGAATACCGTCTGTCAGACAGGTGGACGTAGGCCGAACATTCAAATAACTCGCCAGATAAATCGTTGCTTTTCCATTTAATTCATATATGAATTAATTCAAAATTGAACTGTAAATTTCAAAGTTGGAAGGCCACAAGAGGGGGACAATGTTTCAAAAATGAAACGACATATCATTGCATGAGGGATGTTGTAGGAATTGAATGCTTGAATTAAGACTGGGGAAGTACTGAGGGGAAGGGGCTGCTGGCCTTGTAGCAGGTGGGTGTGAAGAAATGTAGCAATCCAAAGCCAAACACATTACTGCAGCTTGTCACACCTGTACCTACCAAGCAGCAAAGGCCAAGATAAATCGTTATTTTACTGACAGATAGAATACAGTGCAATGCCTCCCATATAGAGGTGAATAAGAGTAGTAGTAGTAGTAGTAGTAGTAGAAGAGTTGGTCAAGTTAAATCAAGGCTAAGGAATTGGAAATGTGCATCTTGGACCAAGAAAAACTAATTACAGAGCAACGACATTTGAAAAAAGCATTCAAATCATGCTTTGAAAACACTACTTGTGTATCCCGATTTCAATTCAATCTGTCTTTGGAAACCGCTTAAGAGAGTGAGTGCACCATTCTCAGAGGAACTGCAGATACTGAAATGATGCGTGGAGTGAAGTGAGCAAGCTCTTTTTCCATCTCCCTGGCGAGCATCGCCCACCTATCTGCTGAGGCTCCCTCAGCAGACTGAAGCTGACTACTACTGCGCAGCTGCTACAGACTGTGGGCTGCCCATTGTGACACGTGGTCCCATTGTGACACGTGGTCCCATTGTTCCAGGAATAGAACACATCCAAGCATTGTGTTGTATGAATGGCATGATTCCTATCACAGTGTTCCATGGATGGAACACATCCTATTTACTGCAGGCAAGCAGGGCACCTAGCTGCAGCTGCTGCTGCTGCTGCTGCTGCTACAAGACACTAGAATACCGTCTGTCAGACAGGTGGACGTAGGCCAAACATTCAAAGAACTCGCCAGATAAATCGTTGCTTTTCCATTTAATTCATATATGAATTAATTCAAAATTGAACAGTAAATTTCAAAGTTGGAAGGCCACAAGAGGGAGACAATGTTTCAAAAATGAAACGACATATCATTGCATGAGGGATGTGGTAGGAATTGAATGCTTGAATTAAGACTGGGGAAGTACTGAGGGGAAGGGGCTGCAGGCCTTGTAGCAGGTGGCTGTGCAGAAATGTATCTATCCAAAGCCAAACACATTACTGCAGATTGTCACACCTGTACCTACCAAGCAGCAAAGGCCAAGATAGATCGTTATTTTACTGACAGATTGAATACAGTGCAATGCCTCCCATATAGAGGTGAATAAGAGTAGTAGTAGTAGTAGTAGAAGAGTTGGTCAAGTTAAATCAAGGCTAAGGAATTGGAAATGTGCAACTTGGACCAATAAAAACTAATTACAGAGCAACGACATTTGAAAAAAGCATTCAAATCATGCTTTGAAAACACTACTTGTGTATCCCGATTTCAATTCAACCTGTCTTTGGAAACCGCTTAAGAGAGTGAGTGCACCATTCTCAGAGGAACTGCAGATACTGAAATGATGCGTGGAGTGAAGTGAGCAAGCTCTTTTTCCATCTCCCTGGCGAGCATCGCCCACCTGTATGCTGAGGCTCCCTCAGCAGACTGAAGCTGATTACTACTGCGCAGCTGCTACAGACTGTGGGCTGCCCATTGTGACACGTGGTCCCATTGTGACACGTGGTCCCATTGTTCCAGGAATAGAACACATCCAAGCATTGTGTTCTATGAAAGGCATGATTCCTATCACAGTGTTCCATGGATGGAACATATCCTATTTACTGCAGGCAAGCAGCGCACCTAGCTGCTGCTGCTGCTGCTGCTGATACAAGCCACTAGAATACCGTCTGTCAGACAGGTGGACGTAGGCCGAACATTCAAATAACTCGCCAGATAAATCGTTGCTTTTCCATTTAATTCATATATGAATTAATTCAAAATTGAACAGTAAATTTCAAAGTTGGAAGGCCACAAGAGGGAGACAATGTTTCAAAAATGAAACGACATATCATTGCATGAGGGATGTGGTAGGAATTGAATGCTTGAATTAAGACTGGGGAAGTACTGAGGGGAAGGGGCTGCAGGCCTTGTAGCAGGTGGGTGTGCAGAAATGTAGCTATCCAAAGCCAAACACATTACTGCAGCTTGTCACACCTGTACCTACCAAGCAGCAAAGGCCAAGATAGATCGTTATTTTACTGACAGATTGAATACAGTGCAATGCCTCCCATATAGAGGTGAATAAGAGTAGTAGTAGTAGTAGTAGTAGTAGAAGAGTTAGTCAAGTTAAATCAAGGCTAAGGAATTGGAAATGTGCAACTTGGGCCAAGAAAAACTAAATGTCAGAGACACCGCACTGCACTTGCTCATAGAGCCAGTGCGTGTGTCCTGAGTACAGAAGCAGTGCTAAAAGATACCTGTGGAGCAGGGCAGCAGAGGTGACCATGCGTGCTTCAGGCTAATAGTGTCAGGGTCCAGTCAGTGCTGGAAAGTAAAGATGCATAGGACCTGCGGACACTGAAACTGAATAGTCTGCACGGGACCTATGGTCATGTGACTGCAAGGGGGCGGGGCTTAGCGTCCTGTATTCAGATAGGACAGGACACCATACAACAACTCAGAGTCAGGCAAAACAGAGGTCACACACAGTACGGGCGAACGAGGTACAGGAGGGACGAACAGACGGGTAGTCAGACAGAGCCAAAGGTCATACACAAGAGGGCGACGTGGTACCAAGGGGACGAGCAGAGAGGAGTCAGGTCACAAGCAGAGAGTCATACACGAGAGGTAGCGCAGTACAAGAGGGTCATGCAGAACTCGTAACAGGGACAGAACCAAATCACAACCGAACAAACAAGCAAGATATCAGGCACAAGGCACACGTATACAAGAGGTCACTTAACTCAGCCGAGGGCAGGAGTATAACTGACACCGGACCCAGGTCCAGTGAGCACTAAATAGCCTCCTGCTGCCAGAGAGAGGCAGCACAATTAACCCCTAGTCTAACCAGGACGGGTCAAAGCGAAATCCCGTCCTGGATCATGACAGTACCCTCCTCTCAATGGGGGGCCACCGGACCCCCAGGTCTCTCAGGGTACTTGGCGTGAAAGGCTCGGATCAACCGATCCGCATGAACTGATCGAGCAGGAACCCACGAGCGTTCCTCAGGACCGTAGCCCTTCCAATGTATCAAATACTGAAGGGCGCGACGGACCAACCTGGAGTCGACAATTCGTTCCACCTCGTACTCAGCCTGCCCATCTACCAGAACCGGTGTCGGGGAAGATGATGATCCCTCCCCACTGGACCTCACAGGTTTCAAAAGGGCCTTATGGAAAACATTTGGGATCCGCAGAGATGGCGGGAGCTGCAACCAAAAAGCCACCGGGTTAACTGCTTCGGTAATTACATAGGGACCTATAAACTTGGGTCCAAGCTTCGCAGAGGGGACCTTGAGCCTTATATTTTTGGTGGATAACCATACCTTATCCCCGACCTGAAACACTGGACCCACGGATCGTTTTTTGTCGGCAAAAAATTTAAATTTGTCCTGGGCCTTCGTAATGTTATTCTGGACCTCCCGCCATACCTCCCCCAACCGCTGGATCGACTCGTCCACCCCAGGACACCCAGAATTCAAGCGGGAAAATTCTCCAAAATGAGGATGAAACCCATAATTGCAAAAAAAAGGAGATGTACCCGTAGACTGGTTAGTGCGGTTGTTAAAAGCAAACTCAGCCAATGGTAACACAGAACACCAATCATCCTGTCGGGCTGAGGTCAAACAACGCAGAATTTGCTCCAGAGACTGATTGGTCCGCTCAGTCTGCCCATTAGTCTCTGGATGGTAGGCGGATGAAAAGGACAGACTAATACCCAACCTCCTACAAAAAGCTCTCCAAATTCTGGACACAAATTGCACTCCCCTATCAGACACCACATGCTCCACAAACAATCTGGACAATGTTTCCGCATTAGGTAGAGCTGCCAAAGGTACAAAATGTGCCTGCTTACTAAACCTGTCCACTACGACCCAGACCACGGTATTACCCTTGGAAGGGGGAAGGTTGGTGATGAAATCCATGGACAGATGAGTCCATGGTCTCTCAGGAATTGGCAGTGGTACCAATTCCCCGGCCGGCTGGTTATGGGGAGTTTTCGCACGGGCACAAACCTCACACGCAGACACATACTCCCCAACATCAGAGGCTAAAGAAGACCACCAGAACATTCTAGCAATGGCCTTCCGGGTCGCTGAGATCCCTGGATGTCCACCCAGAACTGAGTCATGGAACTCCTGGAGGACCTTGAGACGAAACTGAGCTGGCACATAAAGTTTATCCACCGGCTTAGCTGGAGGTGCAAGAGCCTGGGCTTCTCGAATCTCTCGTTCCAACACATTAGAAATCTCTGCCACCACCACCCCAGGCTGAAGAATGGAGGATGGAGGTTCCGGGGGGGACACCGGATCTAGACTGCGTGACAACGCATCCGCTCTGATATTCTTGGATCCTGGTCGGAAAGTGATCGAGAAGTTGAATCGAGAAAAAAAAAGTGACCATCTAGCCTGTCTGGGAGTCAACCTTTTAGCAGACTCGATGTAAGCTAGGTTTTTGTGGTCCGTGATTACCGTTATAGGATGGACAGCCCCCTCCAAAAAATGCCTCCATTCTGCAAAAGCCAATTTTACGGCCAGAAGTTCCCGATTCCCCACATCATAGTTTCTCTCTGCCGGAGAGAACTTCTTTGACCAATTTAAGACCTTGCGCCTTTTTCTCAAAGTGGCGGGTCCCTGGGACAATACCGCCCCCACCCCCACCTCTGAGGCGTCTACCTCAACAATAAATGGTTCAGAGGGGTCCGGTTGGATAAGAACCGGGGCCGACATGAAACATTTTTTCAAAAACTGAAATGCCGCTACCGCTGCGGTTGACCAATTCTTGATATCGGCCCCCTTTTGAGTCATGTCTGTGAGGGGTTTAACCACCTGTGAGAACCCCCTTATAAATTTCCGATAATAATTAGCGAACCCTAGGAAACGTTGCAGACCCTTCAAATCACACGGTTGAACCCACTCGAGAATGGCCTGCACCTTATTAGGATCCATGCGATACCCTTCAGCAGACACGATGAACCCCAGAAAGGACAGTTCCTGAACAAAAAATAAACATTTTTCAAGTTTAGCAAACAGACAGTTCTCCCTGAGCCTTTGGAGAACTGCCCGAACATGACCAATGTGAGTCTGTTTATCAGGCGAGTAGATTAAAATGTCATCCAAATACACCACCATAAAACGTCCAATCAAATCGGAGAACACATGATTTATGAAATTTTGGAAGACCGCTGGAGCGTTGGTCAGGCCGAAGGGCATGACCAAATTTTCAAACAATCCTTCAGTAGTGAGAAAGGCGGTCTTCCATTCATCTCCATCCCGGACTCGGATAAGGTTATACGCTCCCCGTAGGTCTAATTTCGAAAACCACTTAGCTCCGGACAACTGATTGTATAAATCAGGAATAAGTGGAAGGGGATAAGTATTCCTCACAGTTATTTTATTTAACTCACGACAATCGAGGCATGGGCGCAAACCACCGTCTTTTTTTTTTTTACAAAAAAGAACCCTGCCGCCACAGGAGAAACAGAAGGATGAATATGTCCCTTACGGAGGCTCTCAGAAATATATTCCTTCATCGCAGCCCGTTCCGGACCCGAGAGGTTATACAGGCGGGCTTTGGGCAATTTAGCACCTGGAACCAGGTCAATGGCACAATCAAATGGGCGTTGTGGTGGTAAAACCTCAGCCTCTTTTTCGGAGAAACCGTCAGTATAATCTATCAGGCACTCCGGAATGCCTTCTAGACCCACGGACGACACAGACACAGAAACAAGACATTTCTCAGAGCAATAGGGACCCCATTTAACAATATCCCGAGATTCCCAATTAATCACAGGATTATGCAGCTGTAACCAGGGGAACCCCAACACCAGTCCCGCAGGCAGGTTGTTCATTACAAAACATGAAATACGTTCCTGATGTAAGGAACTCACTTTAAGGAGAAACTCTTCAGTACAAAACACAATGTCATTCTTACCCAGTGGTGTTTTGTCAATAGCAACAAGGTGAATCGGAGTCTCCAACCTAACTGTCCCTAACTTACACCTGGCCACCAAGTCAGAGTCAATAAAGTTCAATGATGAACCGCAATCCACGAAGGCAGTTGTGGATGTGGAGACACCCCCACAACAAAGTTCCACTTGGAATGACATTTTAGAAAATGCAGAAAAGGGTACCTGAGAGCCTGGGCGACCTCCACGATAATCACCCGGGCTCAGTCGTTTGTTGGTTAGTGGCCGGGAGGGGCAATCCTTTTTCCCATGTCCAGACTCGCCACTGTGAACACAGCATTTTCTCACGTGCCGTTGCCTCCTTTCTTCCTCCTTACGGTTGATGGTTCCCATCGCCGTGATTTTCAGTGAAGAACTGGCTCCCCTTCCTTGGGAGAACAATGATGTCTCGGTTTGTATCACTCCCCTTGCCCGTAACCTGCGATCCATTCGGACGGCCTGTGTCATAGCTTCCTCCAGGGCATCAGGTGGGGGGTGGAGAGCCAAGGCGTCTTTCAGATGCTCAGACAGGCCTCTGCGGAACAACCCCCGGAGAGCGGCGTCGTTCCAGCAGACCTCAGCAGCCCAGCGTCTGAACTCTGAGCAAAACCACTCGGCTGAGTGTTTCCCCTGGCAAACATTCATCAGCCTGTCCTCAGCCATACGCACCCGATCAGGCTCATCATAAATATGCCCCAGGGCCTCAAAAAATGCATCCACAGTCATACGCTCAGGGGCCGTGGTAGGAAGGGAGAAAGCCCAAGCTTGGGGGGCTCCCCTTAACAGAGACATAATGACCCCCACTCTCTGACTTTCATCCCCAGAAGAGTGTGGTCTTAAGGAAAAAAAAAAGCTTACAGCCCTCCTTGAAAACTCTGAAGTCATTTTTATCTCCAGAAAAGGTATCTGGTAACTTCACTGGAGACTCAGGGGAAATTAATGTAACATCCCGAGCCCCCCATGAAAGAACCCCCTGCACAGTGTCGGCGATCAGCTGCTGAGACTGAGCCAGGACTCTTTGTTCTCCAAAGAGTTTCTGAGACATCTGCGTCAGATGCTTAACCTGCTCAGAAAGAGCGTGCACAGGATCCATCACACACACAGGTGAATGGGAGCAGAGAAAAAAAAATGGTATGGGTCAGTTATAATGTCAGAGACACCGCACTGCACTTGCTCATAGAGCCAGTGCGTGTGTCCTGAGTACAGAAGCAGTGCTAAAAGATACCTGTGGAGCAGGGCAGCAGAGGTGACCATGCGTGCTTCAGGCTAATAGTGTCAGGGTCCAGTCAGTGCTGGAAAGTAAAGATGCATAGGACCTGCGGACACTGAAACTGAATAGTCTGCACGGGACCTATGGTCATGTGACTGCAAGGGGGCGGGGCTTAGCGTCCTGTATTCAGATAGGACAGGACACCATACAACAACTCAGAGTCAGGCAAAACAGAGGTCACACACAGTACGGGCGAACGAGGTACAGGAGGGACGAACAGACGGGTAGTCAGACAGAGCCAAAGGTCATACACAAGAGGGCGACGTGGTACCAAGGGGATGAGCAGAGAGGAGTCGGGTCACAAGCAGAGAGTCATACACGAGAGGTAGCGCAGTACAAGAGGGTCAGGCAGAACTCGTAACAGGGACAGAACCAGATCACAACCGAACAAACAAGCAAGATATCAGGCACAAGGCACACGTATACAAGAGGTCACTTAACTCAGCCGAGGGCAGGAGTATAACTGACACCGGACCCAGGTCCAGTGAGCACTAAATAGCCTCCTGCTGCCAGAGAGAGGCAGCACAATTAACCCCTAGTCTAACCAGGATGGGTCAAAGCGAAATCCCATCCTGGATCATGACACTAATTACAGAGCAACGACATTTGAAAAAAGCATTCAAATCATGCTTTGAAAACACTACTTGTGTATCCCGATTTCAATTCAATCTGTCTTTGGAAACCGCTTAAGTGAGTGAGTGCACCATTCTCAGAGGAACTGCAGATACTGAAATGATGCGTGGAGTGAAGTGAGCAAGCTCTTTTTCCATCTCCCTGGCGAGCATCGCCCACCTGTCTGCTGAGGCTCCCTCAGCAGACTGAAGCTGACTACTACTGCGCAGATGCTACAGACTGTGGGCTGCCCATTGTGACACGTGGTCCCATTGTGACACGTGGTCCCATTGTTCCAGGAATAGAACACATCCAAGCATTGTGTTCTATGAATGGCATGATTCCTATCACAGTGTTCCATGGATGGAACACATCCTATTTACTGCAGGCAAGCAGCACACCTAGCTGCTGCTGCTGCTGCTGCTACAAGTCACTAGAATACCGTCTGTCAGACAGGTGGACGTAGGCCGAACATTCAAATAACTCACCAGATAAATCGTTGCTTTTCCATTTAATTCATATATGAATTAATTCAAAATTGAACAGTAAATTTCAAAGTTGGAAGGCCACAAGAGGGGGACAATGTTTCAAAAATGAAGCGACATATCATTGCATGAGGGATGTGGTAGGAATTGAATGCTTGAATTAAGACTGGGGAAGTACTGAGGGGAAGGGGCTGCAGGTCTTGTAGCAGGTGGCTGTGCAGAAATGTAGCTATCCAAAGCCAAACACATTACTGCAGCTTGTCACACCTGTACCTACCAAGCAGCAAAGGCCAAGATAGATCGTTATTTTACTGACAGATTGAATACAGTGCAATGCCTCCCATACAGAGGTGAATAAGAGTAGTAGTAGTAGTAGAAGTTTTGATTAAGGCTAAGGAATTGGAAATGTGCAACTTGGACCAAGAAAAACTAATTACAGAGCAACGACATTTGAAAAAAGCATTCAAATCATGCTTTGAAAACACTACTTGTGTATCCCGATTTCAATTCAATCTGTCTTTGGAAACCGCTTAACAGAGTGAGTGCACCATTCTCAGAGGAACTGCAGATACTGAAATGATGCGTGGAGTGAAGTGAGCAAGCTCTTTTTCCATCTCCCTGGCGAGCATCGCCCACCTGTATGCTGAGGCTCCCTCAGCAGACTGAAGCTGACTACTACTGCGCAGCTGCTACAGACTGTGGGCTGCCCATTGTGACACGTGGTCCCATTGTGACACGTGGTCCCATTGTTCCAGGAATAGAACACATCCAAGCATTGTGTTCTATGAAAGGCATGATTCCTATCACAGTGTTCCATGGATGGAACACATCCTATTTACTGCAGGCAAGCAGCGCACCTAGCTGCTGCTGCTGCTACAAGCCACTAGAATACCGTCTGTCAGACAGGTGGACGTAGGCCGAACATTCAAATAACTCGCCAGATAAATCGTTGCTTTTCCATTTAATTCATATATGAATTATTTCAAAATTGAACAGTAAATTTCAAAGTTGGAAGGCCACAAGAGGGGGACAATGTTTCAAAAATGAAACGACATATCATTGCATGAGGGATGTGGTAGGAATTGAATGCTTGAATTAACCCCTTCACCCCCAAGGGTGGTTTGCACGTTCATGACCGGGCCAATTTTTACAATTCTGACCACTGTACCTTTATGAGGTCATAACTCTGGAATGCTTCCATGGATCCCGGTGATTCTGACATTGTTTTCTCGTGACATATTGTACTTCATGTTAGTGGTAAAATTTCATTCAAATAACTTGCGTTTATTTGTGAGAAAAACGGAAATTTGGCGAAAATTTTGAAAATTTCGCAATTTTCCAACTTTGAATTTTTATGCCCTTAAATCACAGAGATACGGCACACAAAAAACTTGATAACTAACATTTCCCACATGTTTACTTTACATCAGCACAATTTTGGAACCAAAATTTTTTTTTGTTAGGAAGTTATAAGGGTTAAAAGTTGACCAGCGATTTCTCATTTTTACAACACCATTTTATTTTTACGGACCACATCACATTTGAAGCCACTTTGAGGGGTCTATATGATAGAAAATACCCAAAAGTGACACCATTCTAAAAACTGCACCCCTTAAGGTGCTCAAAACCACATTCAAGAAGTTTATTAACCCTTTAGGTGCGTCACAGGAATTTTTTTGAATATTTAAAAAAAAATGAACATCTAACTTTTTTTCATAAAAAAAATACTTCAGGTTCAATTTTTTTTATTTTACCAAGAGTAACAGGAGAAATTGAACTGCAAAAGTTATTGTGCAATTTGTCCTGAGTACGCAGATACCTGATATGTGGGGGGGAACGACTGTTTCGGCGCATGGCAGAGCTCAGAATGGAAGGAGCGCCGTTTGACTTTTTCAATGCAAAATTGGCTGGAATTCAGATTGGACGCCATGTCACGTTTGGAGAGTCCCTGATGTACCTAAACAGTGGAAACCCCCTACAAGTGACCCCATTTTGGAAACTAGACCCCCCAAGGAACTTATCTAGATATGTGGTGAGAACTTTGAACCCACAAGGGCTTTACAGAAGTTTATAACGTACAGCGGTACAATTAAAAAATCATATTTTTTCCACAAAAATGATCTTTTCACCCCAATTTTTATTTTCCCAAGGGTAACAGGACCCTAAAAGTTATTGTGCAATTTGTCCTGAGTACGCTGATACCCCACATGTGGGGGTAAACCACTATTTGGGCGCATGGCAGAGCTCGGAAGGGAAGCAGCGCCATTTGACGTTTTTGGCTGGAATTGAGATCGGACACCATATCGCGTTTGGAAAACTCCTGATGTACCAAAACAGTGGAACCCCCCCACAAATGACACCATTTTGGAAACTAGACCCCATAAGGAACTTATCTAGATGTGTGGTGAGAACTTTGAACCCCCATGGGCTTCACAGAAGTTTATAACATAAAGCCATACAATTAAAAAATCATATTTTTTCCACAAAAATGATCTTTTCACCCTCATTTCTTATTTTTCCAAGGGTAATAGGACCCTAAAAGTTATTGTGCAATTTGTCCTGAGTACGCTGATACCCCACATGTGGGGGTAAACCACTATTTGGGCGCATGGCAGAGCTCGGAAGGGAAGCAGCGCCATTTGACGTTTTTGGCTGGAATTGAGATCGGACACCATGTCGCGTTTGGAAAACTCCTGATGTACCAAAACAGTGGAACCCCCCCACAAATGACACCATTTTGGAAACTAGACCCCCTAAGGAACTTATCTAGATGTGTGGTGAGAACTTTGAACCCCCATGGGCTTCACAGAAGTTTATAACATAAAGCCATACAATTAAAAAATCATATTTTTTCCACAAAAATGATCTTTTCACCCTCAATTCTTATTTTTCCAAGGGTAACAGGACCCTAAAAGTTATTGTGCAATTTGTCCTGAGTACGCTGATACCCCACATGTGGGGGTAAACCACTATTTGGGCGCATGGCAGAGCTCGGAAGGGAAGCAGCGCCATTTGACGTTTTTGGCTGGAATTGAGATCGGACACGATGTCGCGTTTGGAAAACCCCTGATGTACCAAAACAGTGGAAACCCCCCACAAATGACACCATTTTGGAAACTAGACCCCATAAGGAACTTATCTAGATGTGTGTTGAGCACTTTGACCCCCCCAGTGCTTCACAGAAGTTTATAACACCCGGGCGTGAAAATAAAAAATTCGTATTTTTTCCACAAACATGATCTTTTAGTCACCATTTTTTTATTTTCCCAAGGGTACCAGGAGAAATTGGACCCCAAAAGTTGTTGTCCAATTTGTCCTGAGTATGCTGATACCCCATATGTGGGAGAAAACTACTGTATGGGCACACGTCGGGGCTCGGAAGGGAAGTAGTGACGTTTTGGAATGCAGACTTTGATGGAATGGTCTGCGGGTGTCATGTTGCCTTTGGAGAGCCCCTAATGTACCTAAACAGTGGAAACCCCCCACAAATGACACCATTTTGTATACTAGACCCCCCAAGGAACTTATCTAGATGTGTGGTGAGCACTTTGAACCCCCCAGTGCTTCACAGAAGTTTACAACGCCCGGGCGTGAAAATAAAAAATTCGTATTTTTTCCACAAACATGATCTTTTAGTCACCTTTGTTTTATTTTCCCAAGGGTACCAGGAGAAATTGGACCCCAAAAGTTGTTGTCCAATTTGTCCTGAGTATGCTGACACCCCATATGTGGGATAAAACTACTGTATGGACACATGTCAGGGCTCGGAAGGGAAGTAGTGACGTTTTGGAATGCAGACTTTGATGGAATGGTCTGCGGGTGTCATGTTGCCTTTGGAGAGCCCCTAATGTACCTAAACAGTAGAAACCCCCACAAGTGACCCCATTTTGGAAACGAGACCCCCTAAGGGACTTATCTAGATGTGTGGTGAGCACTTTGAACCCCCAAGGGCTTCACAGAAGTTTATAATGCCCGGGCATGAAAATAAAAAAATCGTATTTTTTCCAGAAACATGATCAATTAGTCCCCAATTTTTTCATTTTCCCAAGGGTAACAGGAGAAATTGGACCCCAAAAGTTGTTGTCCAATTTGTCCTGAGTACGCTGACACCCCATATGTGGGAGAAAACTACTGTATGGACACACGTCGGGGCTCGGAAGGGAAGCAGTGACGTTTTGGAATGCAGACTTTGATGGAATGGTCTGCGGGTGTCATGTGCGTTTGGAGAGCCCCTGATGTACCTAAACTATTGAAACTCCCCACAAGTGACCCCATTTTGGACACTAGACCCCCCACGGAACTTATCTAGATGTGTGGTGAGCACTTTGAACCCCCAAGTGCTTCACAGAAGTTTATAACACTCGGACGTGAAAATAAAAAAATCATTTTTTTCCACAAAAATGATATTTTTGCCCCCAATTTTTTATTTTCCTAAGGGTAACAGGAGAAATTGGACCCCAAAAATTGTTTTGCAATTTGTCCTGAGTAGGCTGATACCCTACATGTGGGGGTAAAACACTGTTTGGGCGCATAGCAGAGCTTGGAAGGGAAGGAGCACCATTTGACTTTTTCAACTCAGAATTGGCTGGAATTGAGATCAGACGCCATGTTGCATTTGGAGAGCCCCTGATGTGCCCAAACAGTGGAAACCCCCAATTCTAACTCCAACCCGAACCCCAACACGCCCCTAACCCTAGCCCTAACCCTAGCCCTAACCCTAACCCTACCCTAACCCTAGCCCTAACCCTACCCCAACACACCCCTAGCCCTAACCCTACCCTAACCCTAACCCTAACCCTAGCCCTAACCCTAGCCCTAGCCCTAATCCTAATGGAAAAATGGAAATAAATACATTTTTTTTATTTTATTATTTTTCCCTAACTAAGGGGGTGATAACGGGGGGTTTGATTTACTATTTATGGCGGTTTTTATGTTTGGCGGCTGTCGCACGCTAAAAGACGCTTTTTATTGTAAAAATAGTTTTTGCATCACCACATATTGAGAGCTATAATTTTTCCGTATTTTGACCCACTGAGTCATGTGAGGTCTTATTTTTTGCGGGACGAGTTGACGTTTTTATTGGTACCATTTTCGGGCATGTGAAATTTTTTGATCGCTTTTTATTCCGATTTTTGGGACGCAGAATGAACAAGAACCAGCGTTTCATGAATTTCTTTTGGGGGGGTGCGTTTACACCGTTCCGCGTGCGGTAAAATTGATAAAGCGGTTTTATTCTTCGGGTCAGTACGGTTACAGCGATACCTCATTTAGGTCGTTTTTTATGTTTTTGTCGGTTTTATGCAATGAAAACTATTTTATATAAAAAATAATTATTTTTGCATTGCTTTATTCAGCGAGCTATAACTTTTTTATTTTTTCGTTGATGATGCTGTGTCACGGCTCGTTTTTTGCGGGACAAGATGACGTTTTCAGCGGTACCATGGATATTTATATGCGTCTTTTTGATCGCGCGTTATTACACTTTTTGTTTGGCGGTATGATAATAAATCATTATTTTTTTCTTCGTTTTTTATTTTTATTTTTTAAGGGGTTCGCTAAAGGGGTTAACTAATGGGACAGTTTTATAGGGCGGGTCGTTACGGACGCGGCGATACCTAATATGTGTACTTTTATTGTTTGTTTTTTTTATTATTTCCAAAAAATGGATTTATTGGGGGAATATTTTTTTTTTTTTTCTAATTTATTTGGCGATTTTTTTTTAATTATTTTTACACTTTTTTTTATTTTTTTTTTACTTTATTAAATAGCCCCAGGTGGGACATCACAGTCCTGTGACAGATTGCTGATCTGTCACATCACAGATCACTGTGACAGATCAGCGATCTGACACAGGCACTGCAGAAGGCTTCCTCATGCCTGCGCTTTGCAGGCACTGAGGAAGCCAGCTTCCGCAGGCCCCCGAAGGCCCCCGTCGCCATCTTGGATTCGGGGGCCTGGAAGGAGGGAGTCCCCCGCAGCAGCGCTGCACATTGCGCTGCCGTGGGGGGCTCAGGGAAGCACGGAGGGAGCCCCCTCCCTGCCGATGCTTCCCTTTAACCCCCGGTACACCGCGATCGTGTTTGATCGCGGTGTGCAAGGGGTTAACGTGTCGGGGGCGGTCCGTGACCGCCCGTGACACATTGTGCCGGGTGTCAGCTATGATAATTAGCTGACACTCGGCCGCGATCAGCGGCGCTCACCACGTGGGCGCCGCTGATCGCGTCGACGTACTATCCCGTCCCCGGTCATACGGGCCCGGGTACCGTGGACGGGATAGTACGTCGGATGGCAGAAAGGGGTTAAGACTGGGGAAGTACTGAGGGGAAGGGGCTGCAGGCCTTGTATCAGGTGGGTGTGCAGAAATGTAGCTATCCAAAGCCAAACACATTAATGCAGCTTGTCACACCTGTACCTACCAAGCAGCAAAGGCCAAGATGGATCGTTATTTTACTGACAGATTGAATACAGTGCAATAACTCCTATATAGAGGTGAATAAGAGTAGTAGTAGTACTAGTAGTAGTAGTAGTAGTAGTAGTAGAAGAGTTGGTCAAGTTAAAACAAGGCTAAGGAATTGGAAATGTGCAACTTGGACCAAGAAAAACTAATTACAGAGCAACGACATTTGAAAAAAGCATTCAAATCATGCTTTGAAAACACTACTTGTGTATCCCGATTTCAATTCAATCTGTCTTTGGAAACCGCTTAAGAGAGTGAGTGCTCCATTCTCAGAGGAACTGCAGATACTGAAATGATGCGTGGAGTGAAGTGAGCAAGCTCTTTTTCCATCTCCCTGGCGAGCATCGCCCACCTGTATGCTGAGGCTCCCTCAGCAGACTGAAGCTGACTACTACTGCGCAGATGCTACAGACTGTGGGCTGCCCATTGTGACACGTGGTCCCATTGTGACACGTGATCCCATTGTTCCAGGAATAGAACACATCCACGCATTGTGTTCTATGAATGGCATGATTCCTATCACAGTGTTCCATGGATGGAACACATCCTATTTACTGCAGGCAAGCAGGGCACCTAGCTGCTGCTGCTGCTGCTGCTGCTGCTACAAGACACTAGAATACCGTCTGTCAGACAGGTTGACGTAGGCCGAACATTCAAATAACTCGCCAGATAAATCGTTGCTTTTCCATTTAATTCATATATGAATTAATTCAAAATTGAACAGTAAATTTCAAAGTTGGAAGGCCACAAGAGGGAGACAATGTTTCAAAAATGAAACGACATATCATTGCATGAGGGATGTGGTAGGAATTGAATGCTTGAATTAAGACTGGGGAAGTACTGAGGGGAAGGGGCTGCAGGCCTTGTAGCAGGTGGGTGTGCAGAAATGTAGCTATCCAAAGCCAAACACATTACTGCAGCTTGTCACACCTGTACCTACCAAGCAGCAAAGGCCAAGATAGATCATTATTTTACTGACAGATTGAATACAGTGCAATGCCTCCCATATAGAGGTGAATAAGAGTAGTAGTAGTAGTAGTAGAAGAGTTGGTCAAGTTAAATCAAGGCTAAGGAATTGGAAATGTGCAACTTGGGCCAAGAAAAACTAATTACAGAGCAACGACATTTGAAAAAAGCATTCAAATAATGCTTTGAAAACACTACTTGTGTATCCCGATTTCAATTCAATCTGTCTTTGGAAACCACTTAAGAGAGTGAGTGCACCATTCTCAGAGGAACTGCAGATACTGAAATGATGCGTGGAGTGAAGTGAGCAAGCTCTTTTTCCATCTCCCTGGCGAGCATCGCCCACCTGTCTGCTGAGGCTCCCTCAGCAGACTGAAGCTGACTACTACTGCGCAGCTGCTACAGACTGTGGGCTGCCCATTGTGACACGTGGTCCCATTGTGACACGTGGTCCCATTGTTCCAGGAATAGAACACATCCATGCATTGTGTTCTATGAATGGCATGATTCCTATCACAGTGTTCCATGGATGGAACACATCCTATTTACTGTAGGCAAGCAGGGCACCTAGCTGCTGCTGCTGCTGCTGCTGCTACAAGACACTAGAATACCGTCTGTCAGACAGGTGGACGTAGGCCGAACATTCAAATAACTCGCCAGATAAATTGTTGCTTTTCCATTTAATTCATATATGAATTAATGCAAAATTGAACAGTAAATTTCAAAGTTGGAAGGCCACAAGAGGAAGACAATGTTTCAAAAATGAAACGACATATCATTGCATGAGGGATGTGGTAGGAATTGAATGCTTGAATTAAGACTGGGGAAGTACTGAGGGGAAGGGGCTGCAGGCCTTGTAGCAGGTGGGTGTGCAGAAATGTAGCTATCCAAAGCCAAACACATTACTGCAGCTTGTCACACCTGTACCTACCAAGCAGCAAAGGCCAAGATAGATCGTTATTTTACTGACAGATTGAATACAGTGCAATGCCTCCCATATAGAGGTGAATAAGAGTAGTAGTAGTAGAAGAGTTGGTCAAGTTAAATCAAGGCTAAGGAATTGGAAATGTGCATCTTGGACCAAGAAAAACTAATTACAGAGCAACGACATTTGAAAAAAGCATTCAAATCATGCTTTGAAAACACTACTTGTGTATCCCGACTTCAATTCAATCTGTCTTTGGAAACCGCTTAACAGAGTGAGTGCACCATTCTCAGCGGAACTGCAGATACTGAAATGATGCGTGGAGTGAAGTGAGCAAGCTCTTTTTCCATCTCCCTGGCGAGCATCGCCCACCTGTCTGCTGAGGCTCCCTTAGCAGACTGAAGCTGACTACTACTGTGCAGCTGCTACATACTGTGGGCTGCCCATTGTGACACGTGGTCCCATTGTGACACGTGGTCCCATTGTTCCAGGAATAGAACACATCCAAGCATTGTGTTCTATGAATGGCATGATTCCTATCACAGTGTTCCATGGATGGAACACATCCTATTTACTGCAGGCAAGCAGTGCACCTAGCTGCTGCTGCTACAAGACACTAGAATACCGTCTGTCAGACAGGTGGACGTAGGCCGAACATTCAAATAACTCGCCAGATAAATTGTTGCTTTTCCATTTAATTCATATATGAATTAATTCAAAATTGAACAGTAAATTTCAAAGTTGGAAGGCCACAAGAGGGAGACAATGTTTCAAAAATGAAACGACATATCATTGCATGAGGGATGTGGTAGGAATTGAATGCTTGAATTAAGACTGGGGAAGTACTGAGGGGAAGGAGCTGCAGGCCTTGTAGCAGGTGGGTGTGAAGAAATGTAGCTATCCAAAGCCAAACACTTTACTGCAGCTTGTCACACCTGTACCTACCAAGCAGCAAAGGCCAAGATAAATCGTTATTTTACTGACAGATTGAATACAGTGCAATGCCTCCCATATAGAGGTGAATAAGAGTAGTAGTGGTAGTAGTAGAAGAGTTGGTCAAGTTAAATCAAGGCTAAGGAATTGGAAATGTGCAACTTGGGCCAAGAAAAACTAATTACAGAGCAACGACATTTGAAAAAAGCATTCAAATCATGCTTTGAAAACACTGCTTGTGTATCCCGATTTCAATTCAATCTGTCTTTGGAAACCGCTTAAGAGAGTGAGTGCACCATTCTCAGAGGAACTGCAGATACTGAAATGATGCGTGGAGTGAAGTGAGCAAGCTCTTTTTCCATCTCCCTGGCGAGCATCGCCCACCTGTATGCTGAGGCTCCCTCAGCAGACTGAAGCTGACTACTACTGCGCAGCTGCTATAGACTGTGGGCTGCCCATTGTGACACGTGGTCCCATTGTGACACGTGGTCCCATTGTTCCAGGAATAGAACACATCCAAGCATTGTGTTCTATGAAAGGCATGATTCCTATCACAGTGTTCCATGGATGGAACATATCCTATTTACTGCAGGCAAGCAGCGCACCTAGCTGCTGTTGCTGCTGCTGCTGCTACAAGCCACTAGAATACCGTCTATCAGACAGGTGGACGTAGGCCGAACATTCAAATAACTCGCCAGATAAATCGTTGCTTTTCCATTTAATTCATATATGAATTAATTCAAAATTGAACAGTAAATTTCAAAGTTGGAAGGCCACAAGAGGGGGACAATGTTTCAAAAATTAAACTACATATCATTGCATGAGGGATGTGGTAGGAATTTAATGCTTGAATTAAGACTGGGGAAGTACTGAGGGGAAGGAGCTGCAGGCCTTGTAGCAGGTGGCTGTGCAGAAATGTAGCTATCCAAAGCCAAACACATTACTGCAGCTTGTCACACCTGTACCTACCAAGCAGCAAAGGCCAAGATAGATCGTTATTTTACTGACAGATTGAATACAGTGCAATGCCTCCCATATAGAGGTGAATAAGAGTAGTAGTAGTAGTAGTAGAAGAGTTGGTCAAGTTAAATCAAGGCTAAGGAATTGGAAATGTGCATCTTGGACCAAGAAAAACCAATTACAGAGCAACGACATTTGAAAAAAGCATTCAAATCATGCTTTGAAAACACTACTTGTTTATCCCGACTTCAATTCAATCTGTCTTTGGAAACCGCTTAAGAGAGTGAGTGCACCATTCTCAGAGGAACTGCAGATACTGAAATGATGCGTGGAGTGAAGAGAGCAAGCTCTTTTTCCATCTCCCTGGTGAGCATCGCCCACCTGTCAGCTGAGGCTCCCTTAGCAGACTGAAGCTGACTACTACTGCGCAGCTGCTACAGACTGTGGGCTGCCCATTGTGACACGTGGTCCCATTGTGACACGTGATCCCATTGTTCCAGGAATAGAACACATCCACGCATTGTGTTCTATGAATGGCATGATTCCTATCACAGTGTTCCATGGATGGAACACATCCAATTTACTGCAGGCAAGTAGGGCACCTAGCTGCTGCTGCTGCTGCTGCTGCTGCTGCTACAAGACACTAGAATACCGTCTGTCAGACAGGTTGACGTAGGCCGAACATTCAAATAACTCGCCAGATAAATCATTGCTTTTCCATTTAATTCATATATGAATTAATTCAAAATTGAACAGTAAATTTCAAAGTTGGAAGGCCACAAGAGGGAGACAATGTTTCAAAAATGAAACGACATATCATTGCATGAGGGATGTGGTAGGAATTGAATGCTTGAATTAAGACTGGGGAAGTACTGAGGGGAAGGGGCTGCAGGCCTTGTAGCAGGTGGGTGTGCAGAATTGTAGCTATCCAAAGCCAAACACATTACTGCAGCTTGTCACACCTGTACCTACCAAGCAGCAAAGGCCAAGATAGATCGTTATTTTACTGACAGATTGAATACAGTGCAATGCCTCCCATATAGAGGTGAATAAGAGTAGTAGTAGTAGTAGAAGAGATGGTCAAGTTAAATCAAGGCTAAGGAATTGGAAATGTGCAACTTGGGCCAAGAAAAACTAATTACAGAGCAACAACATTTGAAAAAAGCATTCAAATAATGCTTTGAAAACACTACTTGTTGTGTATCCCGATTTCAATTCAATCTGTCTTTGGAAACCGCTTAAGAGAGTGAGTGCACCATTCTCAGAGGAACTGCAGATACTGAAATGATGCGTGGAGTGAAGTGAGCAAGCTCTTTTTCCATCTCCCTGGCGAGCATCGCCCACCTGTCTGCTGAGGCTCCCTCAGCAGACTGAAGCTGACTACTACTGCGCAGCTGCTACAGACTGTGGGCTGCCCATTGTGACACGTGGTCCCATTGTGACACGTGGTCCCATTGTTCCAGGAATAGAACACATCCATGCATTGTGTTCTATGAATGGCATGATTCCTATCACAGTGTTCCATGGATGGAACATATCCTATTTACTGCAGGCAAGCAGCGCACCTAGCTGCTGCTGCTGCTGCTGCTGCTACAAGCCACTAGAATACCGTCTGTCAGACAGGTGGATGTAGGCCGAACATTCAAATAACTCGCCAGATAAATCGTTGCTTTTCCATTTAATTCATATATGAATTAATTCAAAATTGAACAGTAAATTTCAAAGTTGGAAGGCCACAAGAGGGGGACAATGTTTCAAAAATGAAACGACATATCATTGCATGAGGGATGTGGTAGGAATTGAATGCTTGAATTAAGACTGGGGAAGTACTGAGGGGAAGGGGCTGCAGGCCTTGTAGCAGTTGGCTGTGCAGAAATGTAGCTATCCAAAGCCAAACACATTACTGCAGCTTGTCACACCTGTACCTACCAAGCAGCAAAGGCCAAGATAGATCGTTATTTTACTGACAGATTGAATACAGTGCAATGCCTCCCATATAGAGGTGAATAAGAGTAGTAGTAGTAGTAGATGAGTTGGTCAAGTTAAATCAAGGCTAAGGAATTGGAAATGTGCAACTTGGGCCAAGAAAAACTAATTACAGAGCAACGACATTTGAAAAAAGCATTCAAATCATGCTTTGAAAACACTACTTGTGTATCCCGATTTCAATTCAATCTGTCTTTGGAAACCGCTTAAGAGAGTGAGTGCACCATTCTCAGAGGAACTGCAGATACTGAAATGATGCGTGGAGTGAAGTGAGCAAGCTCTTTTTCCATCTCCCTGGCGAGCATCGCCCACCTGTATGCTGAGGCTCCCTTAGCAGACTGAAGCTGACTTCTACTGCGCAGCTGCTACAGACTGTGGGCTGCCCATTGTGACACGTGGTCCCATTGTGACACATGGTCCCATTGTTCCAGGAATAGAACACATCCAAGCATTGTGTTCTATGAAAGGCATGATTCCTATCACAGTGTTCCATGGATTTAACATATCCTATTTACTGCAGGCAAGCAGCGCACCTAGCTGCTGCTGCTGCTACAAGCCACTAGAATACCGTCTGTCAGACAGGTGGATGTAGGCCGAACATTCAAATAACTCGCCAGATAAATCGTTGCTTTTCCATTTAATTCATATATGAATTAATTCAAAATTGAACAGTAAATTTCAAAGTTGGAAGGCCACAAGAGGGGGACAATGTTTCAAAAATGAAACGACATATCATAGAATCATAGAATCATAGAATCATAGAATCGTAGAGTTGGAAGGGACCTCCTGGGCCATCTGGTCCAACCCCCTGCTCAAAGCAGGATTCGCTAAATCATCCCAGTTAGATGTCTGTCCAGCCTCTGTTTGAAGACTTCCATTGAAGCAGAACTCACCACTTCTCGTGGCAGCCTGTTCCACTCATTGATCACTCTAACTGTCAAAAAGTTTTTTCTAATATCTAATCTGTGTCTCCTCCCATTCAGCTTCATCCCATTGCTTCTAGTCTTTCCTTGTGCAAATGAGAATAAAGTTGATCCTTCTACAATGTGACAGCCCTTTAGATATTTGTAGACAGCTATTAAGTCTCCTCTCAGTCTTCTCTTTTGCAAACTAAACATTCCCAAATCCTGCAACCTTTCCTCATAAGACAGGGTTTGCAGACCGGTCACCATTCTGGTCGCTCTTTTCTGAACTTGCTCCAGTTTGTTGATGTCTTTTTTAAAATGTGGTGCCCAAAATTGGACACAATATTCCAGATGAGGTCTGACCAAAGAGGAGTAGAGGGAAATAATTACTTCACGTGATCTAGACTGTATGCTTCTGTTAATACATCCTAGAATTGCATTTGCCTTTTTTGCTGCTGCATCACACTGTTGACTCATATTCAGTCTGTGATCTATTAGTATACCCAAGTCTTTTTCACATGTGCTGTCACTTAGCCCTATTCCTCCCATTCTATATATGCTTTTTTCATTTTTATTGCCCAGATGTAGTACTTTGCATTTCTCCCTGTTAAAAACCATTCTGTTAGTTGCTGCCCACTTCTCCAGTTTATTTAAATCTTTTTGAATCCTCTCTCTCTCTTCTCTAGTATTAGCTATCCCTCCTAGCTTTGTGTCATCAGCAAATTTAATCAGTTTACCCTCAATTCCTTCATCTAAATCGTTGATAAAGATGTTGAACAATACAGGGCCCAGGACAGAGCCCTGTGGTACCCCACTTGAGACATTCTTCCAACTGGATGTGCAGCCATTTACGACCACTCTTTGGGTCCGATCACTAAGCCAGTTATGAATCCACCTAACAGTTGCCTTGTCCATTCCATACTTAGTCATTTTTTCAATAAGGATTGTATGAGAGACTTTGTCAAATGCTTTGCTGAAGTCAAGATATACTATATCTACAGCATTTCCTTGATCCACCCAATCAGTAATACCATCATAGAAGGAAATTAAATTAGTCTGACATGACTTATTAGTTACAAACCCATGCTGACTCTGTTTAATCACTTCATTCTTATCCAGGTATTGACATACATGTTGTTTAATAATTTGTTCAAAGATCTTTCCTGGTATAGAAGTCAGACTCACCGGCCTATAGTTGCCTGGGTCCACCTTCTTCCCCTTTTTGAAGATAGGAACAACATTTGCTCTTCTCCAGTCTTCTGGCACTTCTCCTGTTCTCCAAGAATTTTCAAAGATTATGGAGAGGGGTTCAAAAATTTCTTCTGCTATCTCCTTCAGTACTCTGGGGTGTAATTCATCTGGACCTGGAGACTTGAATACATTTAGGTTAGCTAAGTGTTTCCTCACTATCTTTCTGTTTATAGATATCCTGGATTCTTCTATTCCCTTAATAGGACATTGCATGAGGGATGTGGTAGGAATTGAATGCTTGAATTAAGACTGGGGAAGTACTGAGGGGAAGGGGCTGCAGGCCTTGTAGCAGTTGGCTGTGCAGAAATGTAGCTATCCAAAGCCAAACACATTACTGCAGCTTGTCACACCTGTACCTACCAAGCAGCAAAGGCCAAGATAGATCGTTATTTTACTGACAGATTGAATACAGTGCAATGCCTCCCATATAGAGGTGAATAAGAGTAGTAGTAGTAGTAGTAGTAGTAGAAGAGTTGGTCAAGTTAAATCAAGGTTAAGGAATTGGAAATGTGCAACTTGGACCAAGAAAAACTAATTACAGAGCAACGACATTTGAAAAAAGCATTCAAATCATGCTTTGAAAACACTACTTGTGTATCCCGACTTCAATTCAATCTGTCTTTGGAAACCGCTTAAGAGAGTGAGTGCACCATTCTCAGCGGAACTGCAGATACTGAAATGATGCGTGGAGTGAAGTGAGCAAGCTCTTTTTCCATCTCCCTGGCGAGCATCGCCCACCTCTCTGCTGAGGCTCCCTCAGCAGACTGAAGCTGACTACTACTGTGCAGCTGCTACAGACTGTGGGCTGCCCATTGTGACACGTGGTCCCATTGTGACACGTGGTCCCATTGTTCCAGGAATAGAACACATCCAAGCATTGTGTTCTATGAATGGCATGATTCCTATCACAGTGTTCCATGGATGGAACACATCCTATTTACTGCAGGCAAGCAGCGCACCTAGCTGCTGCTGCTACTACTGCTGTTACAAGCCACTAGAATACCGTCTGTCAGACAGGTGGACGTAGGCCGAACATTCAAATAACTCGCCAGATAAATCGTTGCTTTTCCATTTAATTCATATATGAATTAATTCAAAATTGAACTGTAAATTTCAAAGTTGGGAGGCCACAAGAGGGGGACAATGTTTCAAAAATGAAACGACATATCATTGCATGAGGGATGTTGTAGGAATTGAATGCTTGAATTAAGACTGGGGAAGTACTGAGGGGAAGGGGCTGCAGGCCTTGTAGCAGGTGGGTGTGAAGAAATGTAGCTATCCAAAGCCAAACACATTACTGCAGCTTGTCACACCTGTACCTACCAAGCAGCAAAGGCTAAGATAAATCGTTATTTTACTGACAGATTGAATACAGTGCAATGCCTCCCATATAGAGGTGAATAAGAGTAGTAGTAGTAGTAGTAGTAGTAGAAGAGTTGGTCAAGTTAAATCAAGGCTAAGGAATTGAAAATGTGCAACTTGGGCCAAGAAAAACTAATTATAGAGCAACGACATTTGAAAAAAGCATTCAAATAATGCTTTGAAAACACTACTTGTGTATCCCGATTTCAATTCAATCTGTCTTTGGAAACCGCTTAAGAGAGTGAGTGCACTATTCTCAGAGGAACTGCAGATACTGAAATGATGCGTGGAGTGAAGTGAGCAAGCTCTTTTTCCATCTCCCTGGCGAGCATCGCCCACCTGTCTGCTGAGGCTTCCTCAGCAGACTGAAGCTGACTACTACTGCGCAGCTGCTACAGACTGTGGGCTGCCCATTGTGACACGCGGTCCCATTGTGACACGTGGTCCCATTGTTCCAGGAATAGAACACATCCAAGCATTGTGTTCTATGAATGGCATGATTCCTATCACAGTGTTCCATGGATGGAACACATCCTATTTACTGCAGGCAAGCAGCGCACCTAGCTGCTGCTGCTGCTGCTTCAAGCCACTAGAATACCGTCTGTCAGACAGGTGGACGTAGGCCGAACATTCAAATAACTCGCCAGATAAATCGTTGCTTTTCCATTTAATTCATATATTAATTAATTCAAAATTGAACAGTAAATTTCAAAGTTTGAAGGCCACAAGAGGGGGACAATATTTCAAAAATGAAACGACATATCATTGCATGAGGGATGTTGTAGGAATTGAATGCTTGAATTAAGACTGGGGAAGTACTGAGGGGAAGGGGCTGCAGGCCTTGTAGCAGGTGGGTGTGAAGAAATGTAGCTATCCAAAGCCAAACACATTACTGCAGCTTGTCACACCTGTACCTACCAAGCAGCAAAGGCCAAGATAAATCGTTATTTTACTGACAGATTGAATACAGTGCAATGCCTCCCATATAGAGGTGAATAAGAGTAGTAGTAGTAGTAGTAGTAGAAGAGTTGGTCAAGTTAAATCAAGGCTAAGGAATTGGAAATGTGCAACTTGGGCCAAGAAAAACTAATTATAGAGCAACGACATTTGAAAAAAGCATTCAAATAATGCTTTGAAAACACTACTTGTGTATCCCGATTTCAATTCAATCTGTCTTTGGAAACCGCTTAAGAGAGTGAGTGCACTATTCTCAGAGGAACTGCAGATACTGAAATGATGCGTGGAGTGAAGTGAGCAAGCTCTTTTTCCATCTCCCTGGCGAGCATCGCCCACCTGTCTGCTGAGGCTCCCTCAGCAGACTGAAGCTGACTACTACTGCGCAGCTGCTACAGACTGTGGGCTGCCCATTGTGACACGCGGTCCCATTGTGACACGTGGTCCCATTGTTCCAGGAATAGAACACATCCAAGCATTGTGTTCTATGAATGGCATGATTCCTATCACAGTGTTCCATGGATGGAACACATCCTATTTACTGCAGGCAAGCAGCGCACCTAGCTGCTGCTGCTGCTGCTTCAAGCCACTAGAATACCGTCTGTCAGACAGGTGGACGTAGGCCGAACCTTCAAATAACTCGCCAGATAAATCGTTGCTTTTCCATTTAATTCATATATTAATTAATTCAAAATTGAACAGTAAATTTCAAAGTTTGAAGGCCACAAGAGGGGGACAATATTTCAAAAATGAAACGACATATCATTGCATGAGGGATGTGGTAGGAATTGAATGCATGAATTAAGACTGGGGAAGTACTGAGGGGAGGGGGCTGCAGGCCTTGTAGCAGGTGTGTGTGCAGAAATGTAGCTATCCAAAGCCAAACATATTACTGCAGCTTGTCACACCTGTACCTACCAAGCAGCAAAGGAGAAGATAATAATAATAATAATAATAATAATAATAATAATCTTTCTTTATATAGCGCCAACATATTCCGCAGCTCTTTACAGTTGAACAGTTTCAAACACAACAGTCATAAGTAACAACGTTAACAATACAATAATTAAAGCGAAATAAGACGACCCTGCTTGTGGAGCTTACAATCTACAATGAGGTGGGGGAGATACAAAGCATAGGTTTGTATTTACAATGATGTATTTACAATGACGGTCCAGCCATCTTCAGGGGGTGGGGGTTAGATGGAGATAGTGAATGGGCTACACACACACAAACATAACATGACTTTGATTACTGAATGTGATAGGCCGCTCTGAACAAATGCGTTTTGAGCGAGCGCCTAAAACTATGCAAATTGTGGATGATCCTAATATCTTGGGGTAGAACATTCCAGAGGATTGGCGCAGCACGGGAGAAGTCTTGGAGTCGGGAGTGGGAGGTACGGATTAGGGCAGAGGTTAGTCGAAAGTCATTTGCAGAGCGCAGCGGTCGGTTAGGCCGATAGACAGAAATGAGGGAGGAGATGTAAGGGGGTGCCGCACTGTGGAGAGCTTTGTGGGTGAGAACAAGTACTTTGAATTGTACCCTGTAATGAATTGGCAGCCAGTGTAACGACTGGCGAAGAGCGGACGCGTCTGAGTAACGATTAGCCAGATGGACAACCCTGGCTGCTGCATTAAGGATAGACTGGAGAGGGGAGAGTCGAGTGAGAGGGAGGCCAATTAATAGAGCATTACAGTAGTCCAGGCGGGAGTGGATCAGGGCGACAGTGAGAGTTTTTGTTGTTTCCATGGTGAGAAAAGGGCGGATTCTAGAGATGTTCTTTAGGTGTAAGCGGCATGAGCGGGCTAGATAGTTATTTTACTGACAGATTGAATACAGTGCAATGCCTCCCATATAGAGGTGAATAAGAGTAGTAGTAGTAGTAGTAGAAGATTTGATCAAGTTAAATCAAGGCTAAGGAATTGGAAATGTGCAACTTGGACCAAGAAAAACTAATTACAGAGCAACGACATTTGAAAAAAGCATTCAAATCATGCTTTGAAAACACTACTTGTGTATCCCGATTTCAATTCAATCTGTCTTTGGAAACCGCTTAAGAGAGTGAGTGCACCATTCTCAGAGGAACTGCAGATACTGAAATGATGCGTGGAGTGAAGTGAGCAAGCTCTTTTTCCATCTCCCTGGCGAGCATCACCCACCTGTCTGCTGAGGCTCCCTCAGCAGACTGAAGCTGACTACTACTGTGCAGCTGCTACAGACTGTGGGCTGCCCATTGTGACACGTGGTCCCATTGTGACACGTGGTCCCATTGTTCCAGGAATTGAACACATCCAAGCATTGTGTTCTATGAATGGCATGATTCCTATCACAGTGTTCCATGGATGGAACACATCCTATTTACTGCAGGCAAGCAGCGCACCTAGCTGCTGCTGCTGCTGCTGCTGCTGCTGCTACAAGCCACTAGAATACCGTCTGTCAGACAGGTGGACGTAGGCCGAACATTCAAATAACTCGCCAGATAAATCGTTGCTTTTCCATTTAATTCATATATGAATTAATTCAAAATTGAACAGTAAATTTCAAAGTTGGAAGGCCACAAGAGGGGGACAATGTTTCAAAAATGAAACGACATATCATTACATGAGGGATGTGGTAGGAATTGAATGCTTGAATTAAGACTGGGGAAGTACTGAGGGGAAGGGGCTGCAGGCCTTGTAGCAGGTGGGTGTGCAGAAATGTAGCTATCCAAAGCCAAACACATTACTGCAGCTTGTCACACCTGTACCTACCAAGCAGCAAAGGCCAAGATAGATCGTTATTTTACTGACAGATTGAATACAGTGCAATGCCTCCCATATAGAGGTGAATAAGAGTAGTAGTAGTAGTAGTAGAAGAGTTGGTCAAGTTAAATCAAGGCTAAGGAATTGGAAATGTGCATCTTGGACCAAGAAAAACTAATTACAGAGCAACGACATTTGAAAAAAGCATTCAAATCATGCTTTGAAAACACTACTTGTGTATCCCGATTTCAATTCAATCTGTCTTTGGAAACCGCTTAAGAGAGTGAGTGCACCATTCTCAGAGGAACTGCAGATACTGAAATGATGCGTGGAGTGAAGTGAGCAAGCTATTTTTCCATCTCCCTGGCGAGCATCGCCCACCTGTCTGCTGAGGCTCCCTCAGCAGACTGAAGCTGACTACTACTGCGCAGCTGCTACAGACTGTGGGCTGCCCATTGTGACACGTGGTCCCATTGTGACACGTGGTCCCATTGTTCCAGGAATAGAACACATCCAAGCATTGTGTTCTATGAATGGCATGATTCCTATCACAGTGTTCCATGGATGGAACACATCCTATTTACTGCAGGCAAGCAGCACACCTAGCTGCTGCTGCTGCTGCTGCTACAAGCCACTAGAATACCGTCTGTCAGAGAGGTGGACGTAGGCCGAACATTCAAATAACTCGCCAGATAAATCGTTGCTTTTCCATTTAATTCATATATGAATTAATTCAAAATTGAACAGTAAATTTCAAAGTTGGAAGGCCACAAGAGGGGGACAATGTTTCAAAAATGAAACGACATATCATTGCATGAGGGATGTGGTAGGAATTGAATGCTTGAATTAAGACTGGGGAAGTACTGAGGGGAAGGGGCTGCAGGCCTTGTAGCAGGTGGGTGTGCAGAAATGTAGCTATCCAAAGCCAAACATTTTACTGCAGCTTGTCACACCTGTACCTACCAAGCAGCAAAGGCCAAGATAGATCGTTATTTTACTGACAGATTGAATACAGTGCAATGCCTCCCATATAGAGGTGATTAAGAGTAGTAGTAGTAGTAGTAGTAGTAGAAGAGTTGGTTAAGTTAAATCAAGGCTAAGAGAGACGAGCCTAAGCTGGGGAGTATTTCTGCTCTTTCAGATGAAGAAGAATTTTATGAAGCTTCTCCCCTACAAAGCCCAGATAAATGTAGGCCTAGATTAGACTCTGGCTCTGTCAGTAAGGACTCAAGTACTCTTACAGGCCTTGATGATATTCAGGCCTCGGAGAAGGGGGCTTCTGAACAATATATCAAAGATATAATGCAAGCCTTTAATAGATCTATAAAATCAACCCTGGATGAAAATACTAACCGCTTACAAATTAAAATTGATACAATCAATACTAGGATTGATAAAAATGTCACCAAAATAGAGGTTCTGGAGAAAAAATCAGAGACCCTTCAAAAACAACAATATGATACTCAAAAAGAGATTACCTTCCTACGTAACAAATTAGCTGACCTCGAGGACCGTAATAGAAGAAATAACTTAAAATTGAGAGGTATTTCATAAAAGATAAACCAAAACAGCTTACAGAATTATGTTAAAGAAATATTAATTAAAATCCTGCCATCTATTCCAGAACCAGAACTTATGATTGATAGAATACATAGACTACCTCGCCCTGGATCCTTACCATCCGATGTCCCTAGAGACACTATACTTAGATTCCATTTCTTCTCCACGAAAGAAAAATTCTTAAATTACCTTAGAACTAACAAACATCTACCCCACCCTTATGATCATATCAAATCGTTTGCGGACCTCTCTAAAGATACTATTCAGTCAAGGAAAAATTTTAATGAGGTAACTACTTTATTAAGGAAGAAAGGTGTGATGTACAGGTGGGGGTTCCCTACTAAACTCCTCATTAGCCAGGGTGGTAGGGTGATTTCGATTTTGTCTCCACAGGAGGGTATGAAGTTTCTAGACTCCATCGATAAAAGAGGAGAGACTCCGGGCTGAAGAAAAATTTATATATATATCAGTTTCTTCTTTCTTGTGGGAGGCTTCCTACAGAGTTACACGAACTTTCCCCATTTTGGGAGTTTATCTGCGAGTTGCAGTTGCTTCCTCTATTGGTGTTGCGGTTTATTTGTTCATTGTTCTTTAGTTTATGGTTAAGATTTTATCTTTCAATGTTAGGGGTTTAAATAGTCCCGTTAAGAGGTACTGGACATGGAGAGAGATCAAAAGAAGCAAAGCAGATATAATCTGTCTCCAGGAAGTGAAATTAGCTAAATCAGGGCATCCTGGAATAGAAAACAAGAATTTCCCACATTTATTTAAATCTTTAAATGAGTCTAAAAAGGCCGGAGTGATTACTTTGATTAAAAATTCAGTTTCTTTTGAAATAATTGAACAGATTTCCGACTTAGAGGGAAGATACCTAATTCTAATATGTCTGATAGAAAACCAATTAACCACCCTAGTTAATGTTTATGCGCCTAATGATGGCCAGATGCGCTACTTTAATAATCTGGAAAATAAAATACAGGAGGTTAAAAAAGGTACATTGATTGTGGCTGGGGACTTTAATATTGTCCCTAATGGCGTTTATGATTCCACTTCTCCCACCAGATCAGCTTTTCCAGAGTTAGGTAATTGGCTTATTAATCATGAATATTTAGACATTTTCAGGTGTCTTAATACTTCTTCCCTGGAATTTACCCACTATTCATCGGTCCACAAAACCTTTTCTAGAATAGACCTTTTTATTACAGATTCCCTTTCCATTTCCAAATTCAAAAAAATCGAGATCCTTCCCAGAACCTTTTCAGATCACGCGCCTGTTTTATGTGAAGTTCTACTAGGTAGAGCAACAAATCATCACCCATTATGGAGATGTAATTCTTCACTATTACACAAACCTGATTCAAAAAAAGAAATCGAATCGTCTATTACAAATTTTTTTTTAGAAAATGACACAGATGGCATGAGCCCTTTTACAATTTGGAATGCCCACAAGGCAGTTGTTAGGGGTACAATGATACATATTTCCTATAAAAATAAAAAACTGAATCAAGCAGAGATAAATAAAATACAATTAGAATTAAAACACAAAGAGGACACTCAGAAAAACTTAACTCATCCCTCTACAAATCTTCATCTGGAAATTATCAAACTTAGAACTAAATTAAGAGCGATCCTTTTTAATGAATATGAAAAATTTGCTAAAAGCATGAAATCGAATTATTACTCTTCTTTTAACAAGCCGACTAAGATTATGGCCCAAAAATTCAAAATGAATAGAATCAAGAACAGGATCAATAAAATTAAACATAACGGTGAGCACCTAGTCAACCCGGCAGATATAGTCAACAAATTTGCTGACTATTATACTTCATTATATAATCTTAAAGATGACCAAAGTATTTCACAACCAAATAAACAAAAAATTAATGAGTTTCTTACACATCTTACTTTACCCAAATTCTCTAATCAACAACTATCATCTCTTGAGGTTCCCTTTTCAGATCTTGAGGTACTAGAGGCCATTAAATCACTCAAAACTAAGAAATCACCGGGTCCTGATGGTTTCTCAAATGACTATTACTTGACCTTTGCCTCTTTATTGACTCCGTATTTAACTAGGGTTTTTAATAGAGCTTCTGAAACTGGGAAATTTCCTCAAGAGATGCTGCAGGCCATTATATCCTTAATTCCTAAACCGAAAGGAGATCTAGATTCCGTCAAAAACTATAGGCCTATTTCACTAATTAATACCGATGTTAAAATTTATTCTAAAATTATCGCTACAAGAATGAAAAAAATACTACCAAACATAGTTCATAGAGATCAATTGGGCTTTATAGCTGGTCGACAAACTAGCGATGGAACTAGGAGAATATTTAATTTAATAAACCATATCAAAACCAAAAAGATTCCATCATTACTCCTTGCTCTGGACGTTGAAAAAGCCTTTGACAGAGTCAATTGGCAATTTTTAACCGCCACCCTAAACAAATTTGGTTTCGGTTCTAAATTAATAAATACAATAATGGCACTTTATTCATCCCCTTCTGCTAATATATACGCTAATAACCATCTATCTAAGCAAATTTTGATTACAAATGGCACTAGACAAGGATGTCCCCTTTCGCCTTTACTTTTTGCGTTAATAATGGAACCTCTAGCAGAAACTATTAGATCCAACCAATTTGTCAAGGGCATCCAAATAGGTGAGACACAATATAAGATAAGATTATTTGCTGACGATATTATATTAAGTCTCTCAAACCCACTGGATTCAATTAAAGGTGTTCTTCCTATTATTGAAAAATTCTCTAGGGTCTCCTTTTATAGAATAAATGACACGAAATCGAAAATTCTAGATTTTTTCCTTAGCAATGAAACCATCACTAGTATTAAAAACATTACCAAATTTGAATGGGAAAAAGATGCAATTTTGTATTTAGGCATCTCCATAACTAGGAATTTTGCCAAAACTATTGAAGTGAATATGCAGAATCTCATTAAAAGTACTCAAATCGAATTTAATACTCACTCTAAGCATGAAATTTCGTGGGTAGGGAGGATAGTTCTCTTTAAACTTCTCACTCTCCCTAAGATACTTTACATTTTCAGGTGTTTGCCTCTTTCCATTCCCCTTAAATATATCAGACAATTACAATCCTTAGTAAACAAATTTGTTTCTAACAAAAAAAAGCCAGAGTAGCATTCCTTTCACTCACTAGAGGGAAAATTGAGGGAGGTTTAGCCCTTCCTAACTTAGTTAATTATTACTACTCAAATCTCATAATGCAATCCCTACCATGGTTTAATCAGGATAATTGCCCAATATGGGTAGATATAGAGAGATGCTGGAACAAAAATACTCCGCTATCAAGACTGATTTTGGATGGGTTGACAAAAACCAGGGGAAGTGTCTTGAGGAGATCATTTGCATACTCCCAGTGCCTTCTGGGATAAGTGAAGAGTCTCCGCGAGCTCAACGATCACTGGGTTTTGGCCGTTGCAGCTGAAAAGAGGAAATCGGAAAACCAGGGGAAGAGTCTTGAGGAGATCATTTGCATATTCCCAGTGCCTTCTGGGATAAGTGAAGAGTCTCCGCGAGCTCAACGATCACTGGGTTTTGGCCGTTGCAGCTGAAAAGAGGAAATCGGAAAACCAGGGGAAGAGTCTTGAGGAGATCATTTGCATATTCCCAGTGCCTTCTGGGATAAGTGAAGAGTCTCCGCGAGCTCAACGATCACTGGGTTTTGGCCGTTGCAGCTGAAAAGAGGAAATCGGAAAACCAGGGGAAGAGTCTTGAATTTGGACTCATCTTTCATCGTTTTTAAGAAATCTCAAGATGGAAGAGGCCAGGAGCCATTTGGTGAGCTGCATTTCTTGCTACATGTTCACAGACTTACCAGTGGAAAAGCCAAACTTCACATGCCACAAATGCAAGCTTGTGTCCCTGTTGGAGGAAAAGTTGCAAAATCTCGAAGAGAGGTTAGCTACGTTGAAGATCATTAAGGAAGGTGAAGAGTTCTTGGACAGAGCAGAATTATCTCTTCATGTTACAGAAAGAGAAGAAATTCGAAGTGCACCTGAAGAAACAGAGGAATGGAGACATGTGACCCAGAGAAGCAGGAGGATCAGGAGGCAGTCAGCACCCATACTGCTCAGAAACCAGTACCAGGCTCTCACGCAGGAAAACAATGAAGAAATACATCAGGATAAGACTTTGCCAACAAGCAGCAACCTTGTACGCCTTCAGAGTCCTCCTGGATGGAGAAAGAAAAATGTTGTGAAGAAGAAACGGAGAGTGGTGGTCATGGGGGATTCCCTGTTGAGAGGAACAGAGGCCGCTATCTGCATACCGGATATAACTTCAAGAGAAATGTGTTGTCTTCCAGGTGCAAAAATTAAAGATGTGTCTGACAGGATATCAGGACTCTTCAGACCTACAGATGACTACCCATTCCTGCTACTACATGTGGGGACAAATGACACTGCAAGAAACGACCTGGAAACCATCTGCAGAGACTTTGAAGACTTAGGCAAGAAAGTGAAAGAACTGGGAGCGCAGGTGGTCTTCTCTTCCATCCTCCCAGTGGATGGCCATGGAACAAGGAGGTGGAATAAGATTCTGCAGGTGAACAACTGGCTACGTCGATGGTGCCGTCAGCAACGATTTGGATTTCTGGATCACGGAGTGAACTACTTATACGATGGACTACATGCTAGAGATGGGGTGCACCTTACGAAGACTGGAAAGCATGTATTTGGAAGTCGCCTTGCTACACTTGTAAGGAGAGCTTTAAACTAGAACAACATGGGAAGGGAAGCAAAAGACCAGAAAAAGCCATACACCTGACAAATGCTATTGAGAACTCTGCTATTAGAAGTGGAAAGGAAGAACAAAGACGAAAGAATCTAATTAATAAAAATATTGGAGAACGAGAAACCAATCACAAACTAAAATGTTTCTATACTAATGCACAAAGCATGGGCAACAAACAAGGAGAATTGGAACTACTAACACAGGAAAAGAAATATGATGTCATTGGAATCACTGAAACTTGGTGGGACAATACACATGATTGGAATACAAGACTAGAAGGATACAACTTATTTGCAAGAAACAGACTTGATAAACGAGGAGGGGGTGTCGCATTGTATGTTAGAAACGCGTATATCTGCACAGAGATTGAAGCTTCAGAGACTGGGAGTTCTGTGGAAACTGTTTGGGTAAGAATACAAGGACAGAACAATGGAAAGGACACCATTGTAGGCATTTACTACAGGCCGCCTGTGCAAGCTGAAGCTATGGATGAACTCTTTATGCATCAAATGGCCAAGTTCTCCAAAAAATATGACATAGTTGTCATGGGAGATTTCAACTATCCAGACATTTGTTGGGAATCTCTCTCAGGCAAAACTAACAGGTCAAGGAAATTCTTATCCTCTCTTGCTGACAACTTTATCTTCCAAAAGGTAAGGGAGAAAACAAGGGGAACTGCTACCTTGGATCTAATCCTTATAAACAGGGAGGAAATGGTTGAGGAGGTAAAAGTGGCCGGGACCCTAGGAGGTAGCGACCATGCTATTTTAGAATTTTGGATAACTAGAGGCGGAAGACCTGTGAAGACTCAGACGTCAAGGTTAGATTTCAGAAAGGCAGATTTTAAGGGATTCAGAAAGAGAATTGGAGGGATCCAATGGCTGGATATCCTTAAAGACAAAAATGTCCAGGAAGGATGGGAAATCTTGAAAAATGAAATTCTCAAAGCACAGTTGTTAACAATTCCGAAAAGAGGGAAGAATAGGAAGCAGTTAAGGAAACCAGGATGAATGAACACAGAACTTAAGCACATGCTAAAAAGGAAGAAAAAAATGTTTATAAAATGGAAAGAGGGAGGCATATCTAAAGAAGAATATAATGCTGTCTGCAGAACCTGCAGGGCACAAATCAGATTAGCTAAAGCTGAAAATGAATTGAGGCTTGCAAGAGATGTCAAAAGCAATAATAAAGGATTTTGGGGATATGTCAAAAGTAAAAGAAAAGTCAAAGATGCTATAGGATTTTTACAGGATGAAAATGATGAAATGGTAAGACAGGATGTTGAGAAGGCTGAACTTTTAAATTCCTATTTTGCATCTGTTTTCTCTCAGAAAGGAAATGTAACATCAACTGTTATTCACTGTCCTATTAAGGGAATAGAAGAATCCAGGATATCTATAAACAGAAAGATAGTGAGGAAACACTTAGCTAGCCTAAATGAATTCAAGTCTCCAGGTCCAGATGAATTACACCCCAGAGTACTGAAGGAGATAGCAGAAGAAATTTTTGAACCCCTCTCTATAATCTTTGAAAATTCTTGGAGAACAGGAGAAGTGCCAGAAGACTGGAGAAGAGCAAATGTTGTTCCTATCTTCAAAAAGGGGAAGAAGGTGGACCCAGGTAACTATAGGCCGGTGAGTCTGACTTCTATACCAGGAAAGATCTTTGAACAAATTATTAAACAACATATATGTCAATACCTGGATAAGAATGAAGTGATTAAACAGAGTCAGCATGGGTTTGTAACTAATAAGTCATGTCAGACTAACTTAATTTCCTTCTATGACGGTATCACTGATTGGGTGGATCAAGGAAATGCTGTAGATATAGTATATCTTGACTTCAGCAAAGCATTTGACAAAGTCTCTCATACAATCCTTATTGAAAAAATGATTAAGTATGGAATGGACAAGGCAACTGTTAGGTGGATTCATAACTGGCTTAGTGATCGGACCCAAAGAGTGGTCGTAAATGGCTGCACATCCAGTTGGAAGAATGTCTCAAGTGGGGTACCACAGGGCTCTGTCCTGGGCCCTGTATTGTTCAACATCTTTATCAACGATTTAGATGAAGGAATTGAGGGTAAACTGATTAAATTTGCTGATGACACAAAGCTAGGAGGGATAGCTAATACTAGAGAAGAGAGAGAGAGGATTCAAAAAGATTTAAATAAACTGGAGAAGTGGGCAGCAACTAACAGAATGGTTTTTAACAGGGAGAAATGCAAAGTACTACATCTGGGCAATAAAAATGGAAAAAGCATATATAGAATGGGAGGAATAGGGCTAAGTGACAGCACATGTGAAAAAGACTTGGGTATACTAATAGATCACAGACTGAATATGAGTCAACAGTGTGATGCAGCAGCAAAAAAGGCAAATGCAATTCTAGGATGTATTAACAGAAGCATACAGTCTAGATCACGTGAAGTCATTATTTCCCTCTACTCCTCTTTGGTCAGACCTCATCTGGAATATTGTGTCCAGTTTTGGGCACCACATTTTAAAAAAGACATCAACAAACTGGAGCAAGTTCAGAAAAGAGCGACCAGAATGGTGACCGGTCTGCAAACCCTGTCTTATGAGGAAAGGTTGCAGGATTTGGGAATGTTTGGTTTGCAAAAGAGAAGACTGAGAGGAGACTTAATAGCTGTCTACAAATATCTAAAGGGCTGTCACATTGTAGAAGGATCAACTTTATTCTCATTTGCACAAGGAAAGACTAGAAGCAATGGGATGAAACTGAATGGGAGGAGACACAGATTAGATATTAGAAAAAACTTTTTGACAGTTAGAGTGATCAATGAGTGGAACAGGCTGCCACGAGAAGTGGTGAGTTCTCCTTCAATGGAAGTCTTCAAACAGAGGCTGGACAGACATCTGACTGGGATGATTTAGCGAATCCTGCTTTGAGCAGGGGGTTGGACCAGATGGCCCAGGAGGTCCCTTCCAACTCTACGATTCTATGATTCTATGATTTAATTGCTTATCACATCTTCCTCCAACAACTTCAGCCACACTACAAGCTTGGAAAAACTTAGCCAAACCTCAAATACACACCAAAAAAGGCTCCAAATATCAACAAATTAAAAATATCTCTCTTAAAACCTTTGGCTTAATATTGGAAAGAGAAATTCCTTCAAATTGGGAAAAGGTTGGTATTAAAAAACTAGCGGACTTGCATAATGGTAAACAATTTTTCTGCAACAATTTACTCCGAATTAAATTTAATCTTACTACTGACGACTTTCAATTTCTATCTAACTTAAAGAAACTTATTAAGAAGCTTTTGAGAAAAAGAACTTTTCTAACAGACTCCACAAGCTTATTGATATGTAATCCCGGTAATAAATACTATTGGAAGTCGAGAAATATTTACGATTTTCTTAATTCTAGTGATGCACCAGAAAAAAACACTTTTATGCTCAACTGGGAAAAGGACCTCAACATTTCGAGAACTCAACAACAATGGTCTAAAGCACTAAAATCAACATACTCGTCTAATATATGTGCTAATCTTCACGAATCATTCTTTAAAATCCTGTCTAGATGGTACTTTACCCCCTTTAAACTAGCAAAAATCTTTCCTGGTAGATCCCCTGATTGCTGGAGGAATTGTGGTGAAGTTGGTAGTTTACTCCACATGTTCTGGGATTGTTCAAGAATCAGACCTTTATGGTCCGAAATCTCTGACTTAATTAACAAGATTACTAAAACTAAAATCATTTTAACTCCACATAAGGCCTTGTTATCCCTGGATCTTGAAGATATTCATCCCCATCACCGATCCGTCGTTATCCATCTATTCTTAATAACCAAAAATGCGATAGCTACCTTTTGGAAAGAAGACTCAATTCCCAGACTTAGTGACATCATTGATAAAATGAATCTTCATGATTCATACGAAAAAAGCCATGCTATCGCTAATAACTACTATATGACTTATTGTAAGAGGTGGAAATGTTGGTCAGATTTTAGCACTTCCTAGCTTAGCTTTGATCTCTCTCATTCACTCCTAGTCCAATTTGATTTTATTAGGGTTATTGTTTATTATATACAACTCCCTAACCGCATTATTGCTTTATTAAACAACGGCTAATTTGTATTTGAATTTACTTCTATTGTACCTGCAATTTGGTAAATGTACTGTTATTGTTAGTTGTTTATCTCAACTGATCTCATAATTGTAAAATTACTGTTATATTTCCCCTCCCCCCCCTTTTTTATCCTTCCTTCCTTTTACCCTTTGGTTTGACCTTTGTGTGTCTCAATAAAACAACTAAAAATCACTCCAAACTTCTTTCCCTTCCCATTCCATACCCTACCATACCTTCCCCCCCCTCCCCTCCCCTCTTTCTTATTTATTACATATGTGATATCTACATTGGAATCCCACTGGAAAACATTACTGTTATTATATTTTAAAATTTAATAAAGTTCATTGAAAATGGAGAAAATTCAAAACATTCATTATCCAATAGAGCCCAATAGCAAAAACCAGCGTTTTGAATGAAGAATCACATTTCTTGGTAGAATCATGCAGGATTGAAATTTTTGATGGTTTTTTACTCCTCTCAACAGCCCAAACAAGTTTCTAAAAGGATGAGTTTGCAACTACTTTACTTTTGGAGAAAATTCAAAACATTCATTATTCAATAGGGCCCAAACTATCAAAAACCAGCGGTTTCAATGAACACACATTTCTTGGTAAAATCATGCAGGACTGAAATTTTTGATGTTTTTCTACTCCTCTCATGAGCCCAAACAAGTCTCTAAAAGCATGAGTTTGCAACTACTTTACTTTTGGAGAAAATTCAAAACATTCACTATTCAATAGAGCCCAATAGCAAAAATCAGGTTTTGAATGAAGAATCACATTTCTTGGTAAAATCATGCAGGATTGAAATTTTTGATGGTTTTTTACTCCTCTCAACAGCCCAAACAAGTTTCTAAAAGGATGAGTTTGCAACTACTTTACTTTTGGAGAAAATTCAAAACATTCATTATTCAATAGGGCCCAAACTATCAAAAACCAGCGGTTTCAATGAACACACATTTCTTGGTAGAATCATGCAGGACTGAAATTTTTGATGTTTTTCTACTCCTCTCATGAGCCCAAACTAGTCTCTAAAAGCATGAGTTTGCAACTACTTTACTTTTGGAGAAAATTCAAAACATTCACTATTCAATAGAGCCCAATAGCAAAAATCAGGTTTTGAATGAAGAATCACATTTCTTGGTAAAATCATGCAGGATTGAAATTTTTGATGGTTTTTTACTCCTCTCAACAGCCCAAACAAGTTTCTAAAAGGATGAGTTTGCAACTACTTTACTTTTGGAGAAAATTCAAAACATTCATTATTCAATAGGGCCCAAACTATCAAAAACCAGCGGTTTCAATGAACACACATTTCTTGGTAGAATCATGCAGGACTGAAATTTTTGATGTTTTTCTACTCCTCTCATGAGCCCAAACAAGTCTCTAAAAGCATGAGTTTGCAACTACTTTACTTTTGGAGAAAATTCAAAACATTCATTATTCAATAGAGCCCAATAGCAAAAACCAGCGATTTGAATGAAGAATCACATTTCTTGGTAGAATCATGCAGGATTGAAATTTTTGATGGTTTTTTACTCCTCTCAACAGCCCAAACAAGTTTCTAAAAGGATGAGTTTGCAACTACTTTACTTTTGGAGAAAATTCAAAACATTCATTATTCAATAGGGCCCAAACTATCAAAAACCAGCGGTTTGAATGAACACATTTCTTGGTAGAATCATGCAGGACTGAAATTTTTGATGTTTTTCTACTCCTCTCATGAGCCCAAACAAGTCTCTAAAAGCATGAGTTTGCAACTACTTTACTTTTGGAGAAAATTCAAAACATTCACTATTCAATAGAGCCCAATAGCAAAAATCAGGTTTTGAATGAAGAATCACATTTCTTGGTAAAATCATGCAGGATTGAAATTTAATGGTTTTTTACTCCTCTCAACAGCCCAAACAAGTTTCTAAAAGGATGAGTTTGCAACTACTTTACTTTTGTAGAAAATTCAAAACATTAATTATTCAATAGGGCCCAAACTATCAAAAACCAGCGGTTTCAATGAACACACATTTCTTGGTAGAATCATGCAGGACTGAAATTTTTGATGTTTTTCTACTCCTCTCATGAGCCCAAACAAGTCTCTAAAAGCATGAGTTTGCAACTACTTTACTTTTGGAGAAAATTCAAAACATTCATTATTCAATAGAGCCCAATAGCAAAAACCAGCGTTTTGAATGAAGAATCACATTTCTTGGTAGAATCATGCAGGATTGAAATTTTTGATGGTTTTTTACTCCTCTCAACAGCCCAAACAAGTTTCTAAAAGGATGAGTTTGCAACTACTTTACTTTTGGAGAAAATTCAAAACATTCATTATTCAATAGGGCCCAAACTATCAAAAACCAGCGGTTTCAATGAACACACATTTCTTGGTAGAATCATGCAGGACTGAAATTTTTGATGTTTTTCTACTCCTCTCGTGAGCCCAAACAAGTCTCTAAAAGCATGAGTTTCCAACTACTTTACTTTTGGAGAAAATTCAAAACATTCATTATTCAATAGAGCCCAATAGCAAAAACCAGCGTTTTGAATGAAGAATCACATTTCTTGGTAGAATCATGCAGGATTGAAATTTTTGATGGTTTTTTACTCCTCTCAACAGCCCAAACAAGTTTCTAAAAGGATGAGTTTGCAACTACTTTACTTTTGGAGAAAATTCAAAACATTCATTATTCAATAGGGCCCAAACTATCAAAAACCAGCCGTTTCAATGAATACACATTTCTTGGTACAATCATGCAGGACTGAAATTTTTGATGTTTTTCTACTCCTCTCATGAGCCCAAACAAGTCTCTAAAAGCATGAGTTTGCAACTACTTTACTTTTGGAGAAAATTCAAAACATTCATTATTCAATAGAGCCCAATAGCAAAAACCAGCGTTTTGAATGAAGAATCACATTTCTTGGTAGAATCATGCAGGATTGAAATTTTTGATGGTTTTTTACTCCTCTCAACAGCCCAAACAAGTTTCTAAAAGGATGAGTTTGCAACTACTTTACTTTTGGAGAAAATTCAAAACATTCATTATTCAATAGGGCCCAAACTATCAAAAACCAGCGGTTTCAATGAACACACATTTCTTGGTAGAATCATGCAGGACTGAAATTTTTGATGTTTTTCTACTCCTCTCATGAGCCCAAACAAGTCTCTAAAAGCATGAGTTTGCAACTACTTTACTTTTGGAGAAAATTCAAAACATTCATTATTCAATAGGGCCCAAACTATCAAAAACCAGCGGTTTGAATGAACACACATTTCTTGGTAGAATCATGCAGGACTGAAATTTTTGATGTTTTTCTACTCCTCTCATGAGCCCAAACAAGTCTCTAAAAGCATGAGTTTGCAACTACTTTACTTTTGGAGAAAATTCAAAACATTCACTATTCAATAGAGCCCAATAGCAAAAATCAGGTTTTGAATGAAGAATCACATTTCTTGGTAAAATCATGCAGGATTGAAATTTTTGATGGTTTTTTACTCCTCTCAACAGCCCAAACAAGTTTCTAAAAGGATGAGTTTGCAACTACTTTACTTTTGAAGAAAATTTAAAACATTCATTATTCAATAGGGCCCAAACTATCAAAAACCAGCGGTTTCAATGAACACACATTTCTTGGTAGAATCATGCAGGACTGAAATTTTTGATGTTTTTCTACTCCTCTCATGAGCCCAAACAAGTCTCTAAAAGCATGAGTTTGCAACTACTTTACTTTTGGAGAAAATTCAAAACATTCACTATTCAATAGAGCCCAATAGCAAAAATCAGGTTTTGAATGAAGAATCACATTTCTTGGTAAAATCATGCAGGATTGAAATTTTTGATGGTTTTTTACTCCTCTCAACAGCCCAAACAAGTTTCTAAAAGGATGAGTTTGCAACTACTTTACTTTTGGAGAAAATTTAAAACATTCATTATTCAATAGGGCCCAAACTATCAAAAACCAGCGGTTTCAATGAACACACATTTCTTGGTAGAATCATGCAGGACTGAAATTTTTGATGTTTTTCTACTCCTCTCATGAGCCCAAACAAATCTCTAAAAGCATGAGTTTGCAACTACTTTACTTTTGGAGAAAATTCAAAACATTATTCAATAGAGCCCAATAGCAAAAACCAGCGTTTTGAATGAAGAATCACATTTCTTGGTAGAATCATGCAGGATTGAAATTTTTGATGGTTTTTTACTCCTCTCAACAGCCCAAACAAGTTTCTAAAAGGATGAGTTTGCAACTACTTTACTTTTGGAGAAAATTCAAAACATTCATTATTCAATAGGGCCCAAACTATCAAAAACCAGCCGTTTCAATGAACACACATGTCTTGGTAGAATCATGCAGGACTGAAATTTTTGATGTTTTTCTACTCATCTCATGAGCCCAAACAAGTCTCTAAAAGCATGAGTTTGCAACTACTTTACTTTTGGAGAAAATTCAAAACATTCACTATTCAATAGACCCCAATAGCAAAAATCAGGTTTTGAATGAAGAATCACATTTCTTGGTAGAATCATGCAGGATTGAAATTTTTGATGGTTTTTTACTCCTCTCAACAGCCCAAACAAGTTTCTAAAAGGATGAGTTTGCAACTACTTTACTTTTGGAGAAAATTCAAAACATTCATTATTCAATAGGGCCCAAACTATCAAAAACCAGCGGTTTCAATGAACACACATTTCTTGGTAGAATCATGCAGGACTGAAATTTTTGATGTTTTTCTACTCCTCTCATGAGCCCAAACAAGTCTCTAAAAGCATGAGTTTGCAACTACTTTACTTCTGGAGAAAATTCAAAACATTCATTATTCAATAGAGCCCAATAGCAAAAACCAGCGTTTTGAATGAAGAATCACATTTCTTGGTAGAATCATGCAGGATTGAAATTTTTGATGGTTTTTTACTCCTCTCAACAGCCCAAACAAGTTTCTAAAAGGATGAGTTTGCAACTACTTTACTTTTGGAGAAAATTCAAAACATTCATTATTCAATAGGGCCCAAACTATCAAAAACCAGCGGTTTGAATGAACACACATTTCTTGGTAGAATCATGCAGGACTGAAATTTTTGATGTTTTTCTACTCCTCTCATGAGCCCAAACAAGTCTCTAAAAGCATGAGTTTGCAACTACTTTACTTTTGGAGAAAATTCAAAACATTCATTATTCAATAGGGCCCAAACTATCAAAAACCAGCGGTTTGAATGAACACACATTTCTTGGTAGAATCATGCAGGACTGAAATTTTTGATGTTTTTCTACTCCTCTCATGAGCCCAAACAAGTCTCTAAAAGCATGAGTTTGCAACTACTTTACTTTTGGAGAAAATTCAAAACATTCACTATTCAATAGAGCCCAATAGCAAAAATCAGGTTTTGAATGAAGAATCACATTTCTTGGTAAAATCATGCAGGATTGAAATTTTTGATGGTTTTTTACTCCTCTCAACAGCCCAAACAAGTTTCTAAAAGGATGAGTTTGCAACTACTTTACTTTTGGAGAAAATTTAAAACATTCATTATTCAATAGGGCCCAAACTATCAAAAACCAGCGGTTTCAATGAACACACATTTCTTGGTAGAATCATGCAGGACTGAAATTTTTGATGTTTTTCTACTCCTCTCATGAGCCCAAACAAATCTCTAAAAGCATGAGTTTGCAACTACTTTACTTTTGGAGAAAATTCAAAACATTCATTATTCAATAGAGCCCAATAGCAAAAACCAGCGTTTTAAATGAAGAATCACATTTCTTGGTAGAATCATGCAGGATTGAAATTTTTGATGGTTTTTTACTCCTCTCAACAGCCCAAACAAGTTTCTAAAAGGATGAGTTTGCAACTACTTTACTTTTGGAGAAAATTCAAAACATTCATTATTCAATAGGGCCCAAACTATCAAAAACCAGCGGTTTCAATGAACACACATTTCTTGGTAGAATCATGCAAGACTGAAATTTTTGATGTTTTTCTACTCCTCTCATGAGCCCAAACAAGTCTCTAAAAGCATGAGTTTGCAACTACTTTACTTTTGGAGAAAATTCAAAACATTCATTATTCAATAGAGCCCAATAGCAAAAACCAGCGTTTTGAATGAAGAATCACATTTCTTGGTAGAATCATGCAGGATTGAAATTTTTGATGGTTTTTTACTCCTCTCAACAGCCCAAACAAGTTTCTAAAAGGATGAGTTTGCAACTACTTTACTTTTGGAGAAAATTCAAAACATTCATTATTCAATAGGGCCCAAACTATCAAAAACCAGCGGTTTGAATGAACACACATTTCTTGGTAGAATCATGCAGGACTGAAATTTTTGATGTTTTTCTACTCCTCTCAGGAGCCCAAACAAGTCTCTAAAAGCATGAGTTTGCAACTACTTTACTTTTGGAGAAAATTCAAAACATTCATTATTCAATAGGGCCCAAACTATCAAAAACCAGCGGTTTGAATGAACACACATTTCTTGGTAGAATCATGCAGGACTGAAATTTTTGATGTTTTTCTACTCCTCTCATGAGCCCAAACAAGTCTCTAAAAGCATGAGTTTGCAACTACTTTACTTTTGGAGAAAATTCAAAACATTCACTATTCAATAGAGCCCAATAGCAAAAATCAGGTTTTGAATGAAGAATCACATTTCTTGGTAGAATCATGCAGGATTGAAATTTTTGATGGTTTATTACTCCTCTCAACAGCCCAAACAAGTTTCTAAAAGGATGAGTTTGCAACTACTTTACTTTTGGAGAAAATTCAAAACATTCATTATTCAATAGGGCCCAAACTATCAAAAACCAGCGGTTTCAATGAACACACATTTCTTGGTAGAATCATGCAGGACTGAAATTTTTGATGTTTTTCTACTCCTCTCATGAGCCCAAACAAGTCTCTAAAAGCATGAGTTTGCAACTACTTTACTTCTGGAGAAAATTCAAAACATTCATTATTCAATAGAGCCCAATAGCAAAAACCAGCGTTTTGAATGAAGAATCACATTTCTTGGTAGAATCATGCAGGATTGAAATTTTTGATGGTTTTTTACTCCTCTCAACAGCCCAAACAAGTTTCTAAAAGGATGAGTTTGCAACTACTTTACTTTTGGAGAAAATTCAAAACATTCATTATTCAATAGGGCCCAAACTATCAAAAACCAGCGGTTTGAATGAACACACATTTCTTGGTAGAATCATGCAGGACTGAAATTTTTGATGTTTTTCTACTCCTCTCATGAGCCCAAACAAGTCTCTAAAAGCATGAGTTTGCAACTACTTTACTTTTGGAGAAAATTTAAAACATTCATTATTCAATAGGGCCCAAACTATCAAAAAACAGCGGTTTCAATGAAGAATCACATTTCTTGGTAGAATCATGCAGGATTGAAATTTTTGATGGTTTTTTACTCCTCTCAACAGCCCAAACAAGTTTCTAAAAGGATGAGTTTGCAACTACTTTACTTTTGGAGAAAATTCAAAACATTCATTATTCAATAGGGCCCAAACTATCAAAAACCAGCGGTTTGAATGAACACACATTTCTTGGTAGAATCATGCAGGACTGAAATTTTTGATGTTTTTCTACTCCTCTCATGAGCCCAAACAAGTCTCTAAAAGCATGAGTTTGCAACTACTTTACTTTTGGAGAAAATTCAAAACATTCATTATTCAATAGGGCCCAAACTATCAAAAACCAGCGGTTTGAATGAACACACATTTCTTGGTAGAATCATGCAGGACTGAAATTTTTGATGTTTTTCTACTCCTCTCATGAGCCCAAACAAGTCTCTAAAGGCATGAGTTTGCAACTACTTTACTTTTGGAGAAAATTCAAAACATTCACTATTCAATAGAGCCCAATAGCAAAAATCAGGTTTTGAATGAAGAATCACATTTCTTGGTAGAATCATGCAGGATTGAAATTTTTGATGGTTTTTTACTCCTCTCAACAGCCCAAACAAGTTTCTAAAAGGATGAGTTTGCAACTACTTTACTTTTGGAGAAAATTCAAAACATTCATTATTCAATAGGGCCCAAACTATCAAAAACCAGCCGTTTCAATGAACACACATGTCTTGGTAGAATCATGCAGGACTGAAATTTTTGATGTTTTTCTACTCATCTCATGAGCCCAAACAAGTCTCTAAAAGCATGAGTTTGCAACTACTTTACTTTTGGAGAAAATTCAAAACATTCACTATTCAATAGAGCCCAATAGCAAAAATCAGGTTTTGAATGAAGAATCACATTTCTTGGTAGAATCATGCAGGATTGAAATTTTTGATGGTTTTTTACTCCTCTCAACAGCCCAAACAAGTTTCTAAAAGGATGAGTTTGCAACTACTTTACTTTTGGAGAAAATTCAAAACATTCATTATTCAATAGGGCCCAAACTATCAAAAACCAGCGGTTTCAATGAACACACATTTCTTGGTAGAATCATGCAGGACTGAAATTTTTGATGTTTTTCTACTCCTCTCATGAGCCCAAACAAGTCTCTAAAGGCATGAGTTTGCAACTACTTTACTTTTGGAGAAAATTCAAAACATTCACTATTCAATAGAGCCCAATAGCAAAAATCAGGTTTTGAATGAAGAATCACATTTCTTGGTAGAATCATGCAGGATTGAAATTTTTGATGGTTTTTTACTCCTCTCAACAGCCCAAACAAGTTTCTAAAAGGATGAGTTTGCAACTAATTTACTTTTGGAGAAAATTCAAAACATTCATTATTCAATAGGGCCCAAACTATCAAAAACCAGCGGTTTGAATGAACACACATTTCTTGGTAGAATCATGCAGGACTGAAATTTTTGATGTTTTTCTACTCCTCTCATGAGCCCAAACAAGTCTCTAAAAGCATGAGTTTGCAACTACTTTACTTTTGGAGAAAATTCAAAACATTCATTATTCAATAGGGCCCAAACTATCAAAAACCAGCGGTTTGAATGAACACACATTTCTTGGTAGAATCATGCAGGACTGAAATTTTTGATGTTTTTCTACTCCTCTCATGAGACCAAACAAGTCTCTAAAAGCATGAGTTTGCAACTACTTTACTTTTGGAGAAAATTCAAAACATTCACTATTCAATAGAGCCCAATAGCAAAAATCAGGTTTTGAATGAAGAATCACATTTCTTGGTAAAATCATGCAGGATTGAAATTTTTGATGGTTTTTTACTCCTCTCAACAGCCCAAACAAGTTTCTAAAAGGATGAGTTTGCAACTACTTTACTTTTGGAGAAAATTCAAAACATTCATTATTCAATAGGGCCCAAACTATCAAAAACCAGCGGTTTCAATGAACACACATTTCTTGGTAGAATCATGCAGGACTGAAATTTTTGATGTTTTTCTACTCCTCTCATGAGCCCAAACAAGTCTCTAAAAGCATGAGTTTGCAACTACTTTACTTTTGGAGAAAATTCAAAACATTCACTATTCAATAGAGCCCAATAGCAAAAATCAGGTTTTGAATGAAGAATCACGTTTCTTGGTAGAATCATGCAGGATTGAAATTTTTGATGGTTTTTTACTCCTCTCAACAGCCCAAACAAGTTTCTAAAAGGATGAGTTTGCAACTACTTTACTTTTGGAGAAAATTCAAAACATTCATTATTCAATAGGGCCCAAACTATCAAAAACCAGCGGTTTGAATGAACACACATTTCTTGGTAGAATCATGCAGGAATGAAATTTTTGATGTTTTTCTACTCCTCTCATGAGCCCAAACAAGTCTCTAAAAGCATGAGTTTGCAACTACTTTACTTTTGGAGAAAATTCAAAACATTCATTATTCAATAGGGCCCAAACTATCAAAAACCAGCGGTTTGAATGAACACACATTTCTTGGTAGAATCATGCAGGACTGAAATTTTTGATGTTTTTCTACTCCTCTCATGAGCCCAAACAAGTCTCTAAAAGCATGAGTTTGCAACTACTTTACTTTTGGAGAAAATTCAAAACATTCACTATTCAATAGAGCCCAATAGCAAAAATCAGGTTTTGAATGAAGAATCACATTTCTTGGTAAAATCATGCAGGATTGAAATTTTTGATGGTTTTTTACTCCTCTCAACAGCCCAAACAAGTTTCTAAAAGGATGAGTTTGCAACTACTTTACTTTTGGAGAAAATTCAAAACATTCATTATTCAATAGGGCCCAAACTATCAAAAACCAGCGGTTTGAATGAACACACATTTCTTGGTAGAATCATGCAGGACTGAAATTTTTGATGTTTTTCTACTCCTCTCATGAGCCCAAACAAGTCTCTAAAAGCATGAGTTTGCAACTACTTTACTTTTGGAGAAAATTCAAAACATTCATTATTCAATAGGGCCCAAACTATCAAAAACCAGCGGTTTGAATGAACACACATTTCTTGGTAGAATCATGCAGGACTGAAATTTTTGATGTTTTTCTACTCCTCTCATGAGCCCAAACAAGTCTCTAAAAGCATGAGTTTGCAACTACTTTACTTTTGGAGAAAATTCAAAACATTCACTATTCAATAGAGCCCAATAGCAAAAATCAGGTTTTGAATGAAGAATCACATTTCTTGGTAAAATCATGCAGGATTGAAATTTTTGATGGTTTTTTACTCCTCTCAACAGCCCAAACAAGTTTCTAAAAGGATGAGTTTGCAACTACTTTACTTTTGGAGAAAATTTAAAACATTCATTATTCAATAGGGCCCAAACTATCAAAAACCAGCGGTTTCAATGAACACACATTTCTTGGTAGAATCATGCAGGACTGAAATTTTTGATGTTTTTCTACTCCTCTCATGAGCCCAAACAAATCTCTAAAAGCATGAGTTTGCAACTACTTTAATTTTGGAGAAAATTCAAAACATTATTCAATAGAGCCCAATAGCAAAAACCAGCGTTTTGAATGAAGAATCACATTTCTTGGTAGAATCATGCAGGATTGAAATTTTTGATGGTTTTTTACTCCTCTCAACAGCCCAAACAAGTTTCTAAAAGGATGAGTTTGCAACTACTTTACTTTTGGAGAAAATTCAAAACATTCATTATTCAATAGGGCCCAAACTATCAAAAACCAGCCGTTTCAATGAACACACATGTCTTGGTAGAATCATGCAGGACTGAAATTTTTGATGTTTTTCTACTCATCTCATGAGCCCAAACAAGTCTCTAAAAGCATGAGTTTGCAACTACTTTACTTTTGGAGAAAATTCAAAACATTCACTATTCAATAGAGCCCAATAGCAAAAATCAGGTTTTGAATGAAGAATCACATTTCTTGGTAGAATCATGCAGGATTGAAATTTTTGATGGTTTTTTACTCCTCTCAACAGCCCAAACAAGTTTCTAAAAGGATGAGTTTGCAACTACTTTACTTTTGGAGAAAATTCAAAACATTCATTATTCAATAGGGCCCAAACTATCAAAAACCAGCGGTTTCAATGAACACACATTTCTTGGTAGAATCATGCAGGACTGAAATTTTTGATGTTTTTCTACTCCTCTCATGAGCCCAAACAAGTCTCTAAAAGCATGAGTTTGCAACTACTTTACTTCTGGAGAAAATTCAAAACATTCATTATTCAATAGAGCCCAATAGCAAAAACCAGCGTTTTGAATGAAGAATCACATTTCTTGGTAGAATCATGCAGGATTGAAATTTTTGATGGTTTTTTACTCCTCTCAACAGCCCAAACAAGTTTCTAAAAGGATGAGTTTGCAACTACTTTACTTTTGGAGAAAATTCAAAACATTCATTATTCAATAGGGCCCAAACTATCAAAAACCAGCGGTTTGAATGAACACACATTTCTTGGTAGAATCATGCAGGACTGAAATTTTTGATGTTTTTCTACTCCTCTCATGAGCCCAAACAAGTCTCTAAAAGCATGAGTTTGCAACTACTTTACTTTTGGAGAAAATTCAAAACATTCATTATTCAATAGGGCCAAAACTATCAAAAACCAGCGGTTTGAATGAACACACATTTCTTGGTAGAATCATGCAGGACTGAAATTTTTGATGTTTTTCTACTCCTCTCATGAGACCAAACAAGTCTCTAAAAGCATGAGTTTGCAACTACTTTACTTTTGGAGAAAATTCAAAACATTCATTATTCAATAGAGCCCAATAGCAAAAACCAGCGTTTTGAATGAAGAATCACATTTCTTGGTAGAATCATGCAGGATTGAAATTTTTGATGGTTTTTTACTCCTCTCAACAGCCCAAACAAGTTTCTAAAAGGATGAGTTTGCAACTACTTTACTTTTGGAGAAAATTCAAAACATTCATTATTCAATAGGGCCCAAACTATCAAAAACCAGCGGTTTCAATGAACACACATTTCTTGGTAGAATCATGCAGGACTGAAATTTGTGATGTTTTTCTACTCCTCTCATGAGCCCAAACAAGTCTCTAAAAGCATGAGTTTGCAACTACTTTACTTTTGGAGAAAATTCAAAACATTCATTATTCAATAGAGCCCAATAGCAAAAACCAGCGTTTTGAATGAAGAATCACATTTCTTGGTAGAATCATGCAGGATTGAAATTTTTGATGGTTTTTTACTCCTCTCAACAGCCCAAACAAGTTTCTAAAAGGATGAGTTTGCAACTACTTTACTTTTGGAGAAAATTCAAAACATTCATTATTCAATAGGGCCCAAACTATCAAAAACCAGCGGTTTGAATGAACACACATTTCTTGGTAGAATCATGCAGGACTGAAATTTTTGATGTTTTTCTACTCCTCTCATGAGCCCAAACAAGTCTCTAAAAGCATGAGTTTGCAACTACTTTACTTTTGGAGAAAATTCAAAACATTCATTATTCAATAGGGCCCAAACTATCAAAAACCAGCGGTTTGAATGAACACACATTTCTTGGTAGAATCATGCAGGACTGAAATTTGTGATGTTTTTCTACTCCTCTCATGAGCCCAAACAAGTCTCTAAAAGCATGAGTTTGCAACTACTTTACTTTTGGAGAAAATTCAAAACATTCATTATTCAATAGAGCCCAATAGCAAAAATCAGGTTTTGAATGAAGAATCACATTTCTTGGTAAAATCATGCAGGATTGAAATTTTTGATGGTTTTTTACTCCTCTCAACAGCCCAAACAAGTTTCTAAAAGGATGAGTTTGCAACTACTTTACTTTTGGAGAAAATTCAAAACATTCATTATTCAATAGGGCCCAAACTATCAAAAACCAGCGGTTTCAATGAACACACATTTCTTGGTAGAATCATGCAGGACTGAAATTTTTGATGTTTTTCTACTCCTCTCATGAGCCCAAACAAGTCTCTAAAAGCATGAGTTTGCAACTACTTTACTTTTGGAGAAAATTCAAAACATTCATTATTCAATAGAGCCCAATAGCAAAAACCAGCGTTTTGAATGAAGAATCACATTTCTTGGTAGAATCATGCAGGATTGAAATTTTTGATGGTTTTTTACTCCTCTCAACAGCCCAAACAAGTTTCTAAAAGGATGAGTTTGCAACTACTTTACTTTTGGAGAAAATTCAAAACATTCATTATTCAATAGGGCCCAAACTATCAAAAACCAGCCGTTTCAATGAACACAAATGTCTTGGTAGAATCATGCAGGACTGAAATTTTTGATGTTTTTCTACTCATCTCATGAGCCCAAACAAGTCTCTAAAAGCATGAGTTTGCAACTACTTTACTTTTGGAGAAAATTCAAAACATTCACTATTCAATAGAGCCCAATAGCAAAAATCAGGTTTTGAATGAAGAATCACATTTCTTGGTAGAATCATGCAGGATTGAAATTTTTGATGGTTTTTTACTCCTCTCAACAGCCCAAACAAGTTTCTAAAAGGATGAGTTTGCAACTACTTTACTTTTGGAGAAAATTCAAAACATTCATTATTCAATAGGGCCCAAACTATCAAAAACCAGCGGTTTCAATGAACACACATTTCTTGGTAGAATCATGCAGGACTGAAATTTTTGATGTTTTTCTACTCCTCTCATGAGCCCAAACAAGTCTCTAAAAGCATGAGTTTGCAACTACTTTACTTTTGGAGAAAATTCAAAACATTCATTATTCAATAGGGCCCAAACTATCAAAAACCAGCGGTTTGAATGAACACACATTTCTTGGTAGAATCATGCAGGACTGAAATTTTTGATGTTTTTCTACTCCTCTCATGAGCCCAAACAAGTCTCTAAAAGCATGAGTTTGCAACTACTTTACTTTTGGAGAAAATTTAAAACATTCATTATTCAATAGGGCCCAAACTATCAAAAAACAGCGGTTTCAATGAAGAATCACATTTCTTGGTAGAATCATGCAGGATTGAAATTTTTGATGGTTTTTTACTCCTCTCAACAGCCCAAACAAGTTTCTAAAAGGATGAGTTTGCAACTACTTTACTTTTGGAGAAAATTCAAAACATTCATTATTCAATAGGGCCCAAACTATCAAAAACCAGCGGTTTGAATGAACACACATTTCTTGGTAGAATCATGCAGGACTGAAATTTTTGATGTTTTTCTACTCCTCTCATGAGCCCAAACAAGTCTCTAAAAGCATGAGTTTGCAACTACTTTACTTTTGGAGAAAATTCAAAACATTCATTATTCAATAGGGCCCAAACTATCAAAAACCAGCGGTTTGAATGAACACACATTTCTTGGTAGAATCATGCAGGACTGAAATTTTTGATGTTTTTCTACTCCTCTCATGAGCCCAAACAAGTCTCTAAAGGCATGAGTTTGCAACTACTTTACTTTTGGAGAAAATTCAAAACATTCACTATTCAATAGAGCCCAATAGCAAAAATCAGGTTTTGAATGAAGAATCACATTTCTTGGTAGAATCATGCAGGATTGAAATTTTTGATGGTTTTTTACTCCTCTCAACAGCCCAAACAAGTTTCTAAAAGGATGAGTTTGCAACTACTTTACTTTTGGAGAAAATTCAAAACATTCATTATTCAATAGGGCCCAAACTATCAAAAACCAGCCGTTTCAATGAACACACATGTCTTGGTAGAATCATGCAGGACTGAAATTTTTGATGTTTTTCTACTCATCTCATGAGCCCAAACAAGTCTCTAAAAGCATGAGTTTGCAACTACTTTACTTTTGGAGAAAATTCAAAACATTCACTATTCAATAGAGCCCAATAGCAAAAATCAGGTTTTGAATGAAGAATCACATTTCTTGGTAGAATCATGCAGGATTGAAATTTTTGATGGTTTTTTACTCCTCTCAACAGCCCAAACAAGTTTCTAAAAGGATGAGTTTGCAACTACTTTACTTTTGGAGAAAATTCAAAACATTCATTATTCAATAGGGCCCAAACTATCAAAAACCAGCGGTTTCAATGAACACACATTTCTTGGTAGAATCATGCAGGACTGAAATTTTTGATGTTTTTCTACTCCTCTCATGAGCCCAAACAAGTCTCTAAAGGCATGAGTTTGCAACTACTTTACTTTTGGAGAAAATTCAAAACATTCACTATTCAATAGAGCCCAATAGCAAAAATCAGGTTTTGAATGAAGAATCACATTTCTTGGTAGAATCATGCAGGATTGAAATTTTTGATGGTTTTTTACTCCTCTCAACAGCCCAAACAAGTTTCTAAAAGGATGAGTTTGCAACTACTTTACTTTTGGAGAAAATTCAAAACATTCATTATTCAATAGGGCCCAAACTATCAAAAACCAGCGGTTTGAATGAACACACATTTCTTGGTAGAATCATGCAGGACTGAAATTTTTGATGTTTTTCTACTCCTCTCATGAGCCCAAACAAGTCTCTAAAAGCATGAGTTTGCAACTACTTTACTTTTGGAGAAAATTCAAAACATTCATTATTCAATAGGGCCCAAACTATCAAAAACCAGCGGTTTGAATGAACACACATTTCTTGGTAGAATCATGCAGGACTGAAATTTTTGATGTTTTTCTACTCCTCTCATGAGACCAAACAAGTCTCTAAAAGCATGAGTTTGCAACTACTTTACTTTTGGAGAAAATTCAAAACATTCACTATTCAATAGAGCCCAATAGCAAAAATCAGGTTTTGAATGAAGAATCACATTTCTTGGTAAAATCATGCAGGATTGAAATTTTTGATGGTTTTTTACTCCTCTCAACAGCCCAAACAAGTTTCTAAAAGGATGAGTTTGCAACTACTTTACTTTTGGAGAAAATTCAAAACATTCATTATTCAATAGGGCCCAAACTATCAAAAACCAGCGGTTTCAATGAACACACATTTCTTGGTAGAATCATGCAGGACTGAAATTTTTGATGTTTTTCTACTCCTCTCATGAGCCCAAACAAGTCTCTAAAAGCATGAGTTTGCAACTACTTTACTTTTGGAGAAAATTCAAAACATTCACTATTCAATAGAGCCCAATAGCAAAAATCAGGTTTTGAATGAAGAATCACGTTTCTTGGTAGAATCATGCAGGATTGAAATTTTTGATGGTTTTTTACTCCTCTCAACAGCCCAAACAAGTTTCTAAAAGGATGAGTTTGCAACTACTTTACTTTTGGAGAAAATTCAAAACATTCATTATTCAATAGGGCCCAAACTATCAAAAACCAGCGGTTTGAATGAACACACATTTCTTGGTAGAATCATGCAGGAATGAAATTTTTGATGTTTTTCTACTCCTCTCATGAGCCCAAACAAGTCTCTAAAAGCATGAGTTTGCAACTACTTTACTTTTGGAGAAAATTCAAAACATTCATTATTCAATAGGGCCCAAACTATCAAAAACCAGCGGTTTGAATGAACACACATTTCTTGGTAGAATCATGCAGGACTGAAATTTTTGATGTTTTTCTACTCCTCTCATGAGCCCAAACAAGTCTCTAAAAGCATGAGTTTGCAACTACTTTACTTTTGGAGAAAATTCAAAACATTCACTATTCAATAGAGCCCAATAGCAAAAATCAGGTTTTGAATGAAGAATCACATTTCTTGGTAAAATCATGCAGGATTGAAATTTTTGATGGTTTTTTACTCCTCTCAACAGCCCAAACAAGTTTCTAAAAGGATGAGTTTGCAACTACTTTACTTTTGGAGAAAATTCAAAACATTCATTATTCAATAGGGCCCAAACTATCAAAAACCAGCGGTTTGAATGAACACACATTTCTTGGTAGAATCATGCAGGACTGAAATTTTTGATGTTTTTCTACTCCTCTCATGAGCCCAAACAAGTCTCTAAAAGCATGAGTTTGCAACTACTTTACTTTTGGAGAAAATTCAAAACATTCATTATTCAATAGGGCCCAAACTATCAAAAACCAGCGGTTTGAATGAACACACATTTCTTGGTAGAATCATGCAGGACTGAAATTTTTGATGTTTTTCTACTCCTCTCATGAGCCCAAACAAGTCTCTAAAAGCATGAGTTTGCAACTACTTTACTTTTGGAGAAAATTCAAAACATTCACTATTCAATAGAGCCCAATAGCAAAAATCAGGTTTTGAATGAAGAATCACATTTCTTGGTAAAATCATGCAGGATTGAAATTTTTGATGGTTTTTTACTCCTCTCAACAGCCCAAACAAGTTTCTAAAAGGATGAGTTTGCAACTACTTTACTTTTGGAGAAAATTTAAAACATTCATTATTCAATAGGGCCCAAACTATCAAAAACCAGCGGTTTCAATGAACACACATTTCTTGGTAGAATCATGCAGGACTGAAATTTTTGATGTTTTTCTACTCCTCTCATGAGCCCAAACAAATCTCTAAAAGCATGAGTTTGCAACTACTTTAATTTTGGAGAAAATTCAAAACATTATTCAATAGAGCCCAATAGCAAAAACCAGCGTTTTGAATGAAGAATCACATTTCTTGGTAGAATCATGCAGGATTGAAATTTTTGATGGTTTTTTACTCCTCTCAACAGCCCAAACAAGTTTCTAAAAGGATGAGTTTGCAACTACTTTACTTTTGGAGAAAATTCAAAACATTCATTATTCAATAGGGCCCAAACTATCAAAAACCAGCCGTTTCAATGAACACACATGTCTTGGTAGAATCATGCAGGACTGAAATTTTTGATGTTTTTCTACTCATCTCATGAGCCCAAACAAGTCTCTAAAAGCATGAGTTTGCAACTACTTTACTTTTGGAGAAAATTCAAAACATTCACTATTCAATAGAGCCCAATAGCAAAAATCAGGTTTTGAATGAAGAATCACATTTCTTGGTAGAATCATGCAGGATTGAAATTTTTGATGGTTTTTTACTCCTCTCAACAGCCCAAACAAGTTTCTAAAAGGATGAGTTTGCAACTACTTTACTTTTGGAGAAAATTCAAAACATTCATTATTCAATAGGGCCCAAACTATCAAAAACCAGCGGTTTCAATGAACACACATTTCTTGGTAGAATCATGCAGGACTGAAATTTTTGATGTTTTTCTACTCCTCTCATGAGCCCAAACAAGTCTCTAAAAGCATGAGTTTGCAACTACTTTACTTCTGGAGAAAATTCAAAACATTCATTATTCAATAGAGCCCAATAGCAAAAACCAGCGTTTTGAATGAAGAATCACATTTCTTGGTAGAATCATGCAGGATTGAAATTTTTGATGGTTTTTTACTCCTCTCAACAGCCCAAACAAGTTTCTAAAAGGATGAGTTTGCAACTACTTTACTTTTGGAGAAAATTCAAAACATTCATTATTCAATAGGGCCCAAACTATCAAAAACCAGCGGTTTGAATGAACACACATTTCTTGGTAGAATCATGCAGGACTGAAATTTTTGATGTTTTTCTACTCCTCTCATGAGCCCAAACAAGTCTCTAAAAGCATGAGTTTGCAACTACTTTACTTTTGGAGAAAATTCAAAACATTCATTATTCAATAGGGCCAAAACTATCAAAAACCAGCGGTTTGAATGAACACACATTTCTTGGTAGAATCATGCAGGACTGAAATTTTTGATGTTTTTCTACTCCTCTCATGAGACCAAACAAGTCTCTAAAAGCATGAGTTTGCAACTACTTTACTTTTGGAGAAAATTCAAAACATTCATTATTCAATAGAGCCCAATAGCAAAAACCAGCGTTTTGAATGAAGAATCACATTTCTTGGTAGAATCATGCAGGATTGAAATTTTTGATGGTTTTTTACTCCTCTCAACAGCCCAAACAAGTTTCTAAAAGGATGAGTTTGCAACTACTTTACTTTTGGAGAAAATTCAAAACATTCATTATTCAATAGGGCCCAAACTATCAAAAACCAGCGGTTTCAATGAACACACATTTCTTGGTAGAATCATGCAGGACTGAAATTTGTGATGTTTTTCTACTCCTCTCATGAGCCCAAACAAGTCTCTAAAAGCATGAGTTTGCAACTACTTTACTTTTGGAGAAAATTCAAAACATTCATTATTCAATAGGGCCCAAACTATCAAAAACCAGCGGTTTGAATGAACACACATTTCTTGGTAGAATCATGCAGGACTGAAATTTGTGATGTTTTTCTACTCCTCTCATGAGCCCAAACAAGTCTCTAAAAGCATGAGTTTGCAACTACTTTACTTTTGGAGAAAATTCAAAACATTCATTATTCAATAGAGCCCAATAGCAAAAATCAGGTTTTGAATGAAGAATCACATTTCTTGGTAAAATCATGCAGGATTGAAATTTTTGATGGTTTTTTACTCCTCTCAACAGCCCAAACAAGTTTCTAAAAGGATGAGTTTGCAACTACTTTACTTTTGGAGAAAATTCAAAACATTCATTATTCAATAGGGCCCAAACTATCAAAAACCAGCGGTTTCAATGAACACACATTTCTTGGTAGAATCATGCAGGACTGAAATTTTTGATGTTTTTCTACTCCTCTCATGAGCCCAAACAAGTCTCTAAAAGCATGAGTTTGCAACTACTTTACTTTTGGAGAAAATTCAAAACATTCATTATTCAATAGAGCCCAATAGCAAAAACCAGCGTTTTGAATGAAGAATCACATTTCCTGGTAGAATCATGCAGGATTGAAATTTTTGATGGTTTTTTACTCCTCTCAACAGCCCAAACAAGTTTCTAAAAGGATGAGTTTGCAACTACTTTACTTTTGGAGAAAATTCAAAACATTCATTATTCAATAGGGCCCAAACTATCAAAAACCAGCCGTTTCAATGAACACACATGTCTTGGTAGAATCATGCAGGACTGAAATTTTTGATGTTTTTCTACTCATCTCATGAGCCCAAACAAGTCTCTAAAAGCATGAGTTTGCAACTACTTTACTTTTGGAGAAAATTCAAAACATTCACTATTCAATAGAGCCCAATAGCAAAAATCAGGTTTTGAATGAAGAATCACATTTCTTGGTAGAATCATGCAGGATTGAAATTTTTGATGGTTTTTTACTCCTCTCAACAGCCCAAACAAGTTTCTAAAAGGATGAGTTTGCAACTACTTTACTTTTGGAGAAAATTCAAAACATTCATTATTCAATAGGGCCCAAACTATCAAAAACCAGCGGTTTCAATGAACACACATTTCTTGGTAGAATCATGCAGGACTGAAATTTTTGATGTTTTTCTACTCCTCTCATGAGCCCAAACAAGTCTCTAAAAGCATGAGTTTGCAACTACTTTACTTTTGGAGAAAATTCAAAACATTCATTATTCAATAGGGCCCAAACTATCAAAAACCAGCGGTTTGAATGAACACACATTTCTTGGTAGAATCATGCAGGACTGAAATTTTTGATGTTTTTCTACTCCTCTCATGAGCCCAAACAAGTCTCTAAAAGCATGAGTTTGCAACTACTTTACTTTTGGAGAAAATTCAAAACATTCACTATTCAATAGAGCCCAATAGCAAAAATCAGGTTTTGAATGAAGAATCACATTTCTTGGTAAAATCATGCAGGATTGAAATTTTTGATGGTTTTTTACTCCTCTCAACAGCCCAAACAAGTTTCTAAAAGGATGAGTTTGCAACTACTTTACTTTTGGAGAAAATTCAAAACATTCATTATTCAATAGGGCCCAAACTATCAAAAACCAGCGGTTTCAATGAACACACATTTCTTGGTAGAATCATGCAGGACTGAAATTTTTGATGTTTTTCTACTCCTCTCATGAGCCCAAACAAGTCTCTAAAAGCATGAGTTTGCAACTACTTTACTTTTGGAGAAAATTCAAAACATTCATTATTCAATAGGGCCCAAACTATCAAAAACCAGCGGTTTGAATGAACACACATTTCTTGGTAGAATCATGCAGGACTGAAATTTTTGATGTTTTTCTACTCCTCTCATGAGCCCAAACAAGTCTCTAAAAGCATGAGTTTGCAACTACTTTACTTTTGGAGAAAATTTAAAACATTCATTATTCAATAGGGCCCAAACTATCAAAAAACAGCGGTTTCAATGAAGAATCACATTTCTTGGTAGAATCATGCAGGATTGAAATTTTTGATGGTTTTTTACTCCTCTCAACAGCCCAAACAAGTTTCTAAAAGGATGAGTTTGCAACTACTTTACTTTTGGAGAAAATTCAAAACATTCATTATTCAATAGGGCCCAAACTATCAAAAACCAGCGGTTTGAATGAACACACATTTCTTGGTAGAATCATGCAGGACTGAAATTTTTGATGTTTTTCTACTCCTCTCATGAGCCCAAACAAGTCTCTAAAAGCATGAGTTTGCAACTACTTTACTTTTGGAGAAAATTCAAAACATTCATTATTCAATAGGGCCCAAACTATCAAAAACCAGCGGTTTGAATGAACACACATTTCTTGGTAGAATCATGCAGGACTGAAATTTTTGATGTTTTTCTACTCCTCTCATGAGCCCAAACAAGTCTCTAAAGGCATGAGTTTGCAACTACTTTACTTTTGGAGAAAATTCAAAACATTCACTATTCAATAGAGCCCAATAGCAAAAATCAGGTTTTGAATGAAGAATCACATTTCTTGGTAGAATCATGCAGGATTGAAATTTTTGATGGTTTTTTACTCCTCTCAACAGCCCAAACAAGTTTCTAAAAGGATGAGTTTGCAACTACTTTACTTTTGGAGAAAATTCAAAACATTCATTATTCAATAGGGCCCAAACTATCAAAAACCAGCCGTTTCAATGAACACACATGTCTTGGTAGAATCATGCAGGACTGAAATTTTTGATGTTTTTCTACTCATCTCATGAGCCCAAACAAGTCTCTAAAAGCATGAGTTTGCAACTACTTTACTTTTGGAGAAAATTCAAAACATTCACTATTCAATAGAGCCCAATAGCAAAAATCAGGTTTTGAATGAAGAATCACATTTCTTGGTAGAATCATGCAGGATTGAAATTTTTGATGGTTTTTTACTCCTCTCAACAGCCCAAACAAGTTTCTAAAAGGATGAGTTTGCAACTACTTTACTTTTGGAGAAAATTCAAAACATTCATTATTCAATAGGGCCCAAACTATCAAAAACCAGCGGTTTCAATGAACACACATTTCTTGGTAGAATCATGCAGGACTGAAATTTTTGATGTTTTTCTACTCCTCTCATGAGCCCAAACAAGTCTCTAAAGGCATGAGTTTGCAACTACTTTACTTTTGGAGAAAATTCAAAACATTCACTATTCAATAGAGCCCAATAGCAAAAATCAGGTTTTGAATGAAGAATCACATTTCTTGGTAGAATCATGCAGGATTGAAATTTTTGATGGTTTTTTACTCCTCTCAACAGCCCAAACAAGTTTCTAAAAGGATGAGTTTGCAACTACTTTACTTTTGGAGAAAATTCAAAACATTCATTATTCAATAGGGCCCAAACTATCAAAAACCAGCGGTTTGAATGAACACACATTTCTTGGTAGAATCATGCAGGACTGAAATTTTTGATGTTTTTCTACTCCTCTCATGAGCCCAAACAAGTCTCTAAAAGCATGAGTTTGCAACTACTTTACTTTTGGAGAAAATTCAAAACATTCATTATTCAATAGGGCCCAAACTATCAAAAACCAGCGGTTTGAATGAACACACATTTCTTGGTAGAATCATGCAGGACTGAAATTTTTGATGTTTTTCTACTCCTCTCATGAGACCAAACAAGTCTCTAAAAGCATGAGTTTGCAACTACTTTACTTTTGGAGAAAATTCAAAACATTCACTATTCAATAGAGCCCAATAGCAAAAATCAGGTTTTGAATGAAGAATCACATTTCTTGGTAAAATCATGCAGGATTGAAATTTTTGATGGTTTTTTACTCCTCTCAACAGCCCAAACAAGTTTCTAAAAGGATGAGTTTGCAACTACTTTACTTTTGGAGAAAATTCAAAACATTCATTATTCAATAGGGCCCAAACTATCAAAAACCAGCGGTTTCAATGAACACACATTTCTTGGTAGAATCATGCAGGACTGAAATTTTTGATGTTTTTCTACTCCTCTCATGAGCCCAAACAAGTCTCTAAAAGCATGAGTTTGCAACTACTTTACTTTTGGAGAAAATTCAAAACATTCACTATTCAATAGAGCCCAATAGCAAAAATCAGGTTTTGAATGAAGAATCACGTTTCTTGGTAGAATCATGCAGGATTGAAATTTTTGATGGTTTTTTACTCCTCTCAACAGCCCAAACAAGTTTCTAAAAGGATGAGTTTGCAACTACTTTACTTTTGGAGAAAATTCAAAACATTCATTATTCAATAGGGCCCAAACAATCAAAAACCAGCGGTTTGAATGAACACACATTTCTTGGTAGAATCATGCAGGAATGAAATTTTTGATGTTTTTCTACTCCTCTCATGAGCCCAAACAAGTCTCTAAAAGCATGAGTTTGCAACTACTTTACTTTTGGAGAAAATTCAAAACATTCATTATTCAATAGGGCCCAAACTATCAAAAACCAGCGGTTTGAATGAACACACATTTCTTGGTAGAATCATGCAGGACTGAAATTTTTGATGTTTTTCTACTCCTCTCATGAGCCCAAACAAGTCTCTAAAAGCATGAGTTTGCAACTACTTTACTTTTGGAGAAAATTCAAAACATTCACTATTCAATAGAGCCCAATAGCAAAAATCAGGTTTTGAATGAAGAATCACATTTCTTGGTAAAATCATGCAGGATTGAAATTTTTGATGGTTTTTTACTCCTCTCAACAGCCCAAACAAGTTTCTAAAAGGATGAGTTTGCAACTACTTTACTTTTGGAGAAAATTCAAAACATTCATTATTCAATAGGGCCCAAACTATCAAAAACCAGCGGTTTGAATGAACACACATTTCTTGGTAGAATCATGCAGGACTGAAATTTTTGATGTTTTTCTACTCCTCTCATGAGCCCAAACAAGTCTCTAAAAGCATGAGTTTGCAACTACTTTACTTTTGGAGAAAATTCAAAACATTCATTATTCAATAGGGCCCAAACTATCAAAAACCAGCGGTTTGAATGAACACACATTTCTTGGTAGAATCATGCAGGACTGAAATTTTTGATGTTTTTCTACTCCTCTCATGAGCCCAAACAAGTCTCTAAAAGCATGAGTTTGCAACTACTTTACTTTTGGAGAAAATTCAAAACATTCACTATTCAATAGAGCCCAATAGCAAAAATCAGGTTTTGAATGAAGAATCACATTTCTTGGTAAAATCATGCAGGATTGAAATTTTTGATGGTTTTTTACTCCTCTCAACAGCCCAAACAAGTTTCTAAAAGGATGAGTTTGCAACTACTTTACTTTTGGAGAAAATTTAAAACATTCATTATTCAATAGGGCCCAAACTATCAAAAACCAGCGGTTTCAATGAACACACATTTCTTGGTAGAATCATGCAGGACTGAAATTTTTGATGTTTTTCTACTCCTCTCATGAGCCCAAACAAATCTCTAAAAGCATGAGTTTGCAACTACTTTAATTTTGGAGAAAATTCAAAACATTATTCAATAGAGCCCAATAGCAAAAACCAGCGTTTTGAATGAAGAATCACATTTCTTGGTAGAATCATGCAGGATTGAAATTTTTGATGGTTTTTTACTCCTCTCAACAGCCCAAACAAGTTTCTAAAAGGATGAGTTTGCAACTACTTTACTTTTGGAGAAAATTCAAAACATTCATTATTCAATAGGGCCCAAACTATCAAAAACCAGCCGTTTCAATGAACACACATGTCTTGGTAGAATCATGCAGGACTGAAATTTTTGATGTTTTTCTACTCATCTCATGAGCCCAAACAAGTCTCTAAAAGCATGAGTTTGCAACTACTTTACTTTTGGAGAAAATTCAAAACATTCACTATTCAATAGAGCCCAATAGCAAAAATCAGGTTTTGAATGAAGAATCACATTTCTTGGTAGAATCATGCAGGATTGAAATTTTTGATGGTTTTTTACTCCTCTCAACAGCCCAAACAAGTTTCTAAAAGGATGAGTTTGCAACTACTTTACTTTTGGAGAAAATTCAAAACATTCATTATTCAATAGGGCCCAAACTATCAAAAACCAGCGGTTTCAATGAACACACATTTCTTGGTAGAATCATGCAGGACTGAAATTTTTGATGTTTTTCTACTCCTCTCATGAGCCCAAACAAGTCTCTAAAAGCATGAGTTTGCAACTACTTTACTTCTGGAGAAAATTCAAAACATTCATTATTCAATAGAGCCCAATAGCAAAAACCAGCGTTTTGAATGAAGAATCACATTTCTTGGTAGAATCATGCAGGATTGAAATTTTTGATGGTTTTTTACTCCTCTCAACAGCCCAAACAAGTTTCTAAAAGGATGAGTTTGCAACTACTTTACTTTTGGAGAAAATTCAAAACATTCATTATTCAATAGGGCCCAAACTATCAAAAACCAGCGGTTTGAATGAACACACATTTCTTGGTAGAATCATGCAGGACTGAAATTTTTGATGTTTTTCTACTCCTCTCATGAGCCCAAACAAGTCTCTAAAAGCATGAGTTTGCAACTACTTTACTTTTGGAGAAAATTCAAAACATTCATTATTCAATAGGGCCAAAACTATCAAAAACCAGCGGTTTGAATGAACACACATTTCTTGGTAGAATCATGCAGGACTGAAATTTTTGATGTTTTTCTACTCCTCTCATGAGACCAAACAAGTCTCTAAAAGCATGAGTTTGCAACTACTTTACTTTTGGAGAAAATTCAAAACATTCATTATTCAATAGAGCCCAATAGCAAAAACCAGCGTTTTGAATGAAGAATCACATTTCTTGGTAGAATCATGCAGGATTGAAATTTTTGATGGTTTTTTACTCCTCTCAACAGCCCAAACAAGTTTCTAAAAGGATGAGTTTGCAACTACTTTACTTTTGGAGAAAATTCAAAACATTCATTATTCAATAGGGCCCAAACTATCAAAAACCAGCGGTTTCAATGAACACACATTTCTTGGTAGAATCATGCAGGACTGAAATTTGTGATGTTTTTCTACTCCTCTCATGAGCCCAAACAAGTCTCTAAAAGCATGAGTTTGCAACTACTTTACTTTTGGAGAAAATTCAAAACATTCATTATTCAATAGGGCCCAAACTATCAAAAACCAGCGGTTTGAATGAACACACATTTCTTGGTAGAATCATGCAGGACTGAAATTTGTGATGTTTTTCTACTCCTCTCATGAGCCCAAACAAGTCTCTAAAAGCATGAGTTTGCAACTACTTTACTTTTGGAGAAAATTCAAAACATTCATTATTCAATAGAGCCCAATAGCAAAAATCAGGTTTTGAATGAAGAATCACATTTCTTGGTAAAATCATGCAGGATTGAAATTTTTGATGGTTTTTTTACTCCTCTCAACAGCCCAAACAAGTTTCTAAAAGGATGAGTTTGCAACTACTTTACTTTTGGAGAAAATTCAAAACATTCATTATTCAATAGGGCCCAAACTATCAAAAACCAGCGGTTTCAATGAACACACATTTCTTGGTAGAATCATGCAGGACTGAAATTTTTGATGTTTTTCTACTCCTCTCATGAGCCCAAACAAGTCTCTAAAAGCATGAGTTTGCAACTACTTTACTTTTGGAGAAAATTCAAAACATTCATTATTCAATAGAGCCCAATAGCAAAAACCAGCGTTTTGAATGAAGAATCACATTTCTTGGTAGAATCATGCAGGATTGAAATTTTTGATGGTTTTTTACTCCTCTCAACAGCCCAAACAAGTTTCTAAAAGGATGAGTTTGCAACTACTTTACTTTTGGAGAAAATTCAAAACATTCATTATTCAATAGGGCCCAAACTATCAAAAACCAGCCGTTTCAATGAACACACATGTCTTGGTAGAATCATGCAGGACTGAAATTTTTGATGTTTTTCTACTCATCTCATGAGCCCAAACAAGTCTCTAAAAGCATGAGTTTGCAACTACTTTACTTTTGGAGAAAATTCAAAACATTCACTATTCAATAGAGCCCAATAGCAAAAATCAGGTTTTGAATGAAGAATCACATTTCTTGGTAGAATCATGCAGGATTGAAATTTTTGATGGTTTTTTACTCCTCTCAACAGCCCAAACAAGTTTCTAAAAGGATGAGTTTGCAACTACTTTACTTTTGGAGAAAATTCAAAACATTCATTATTCAATAGGGCCCAAACTATCAAAAACCAGCGGTTTCAATGAACACACATTTCTTGGTAGAATCATGCAGGACTGAAATTTTTGATGTTTTTCTACTCCTCTCATGAGCCCAAACAAGTCTCTAAAAGCATGAGTTTGCAACTACTTTACTTTTGGAGAAAATTCAAAACATTCATTATTCAATAGGGCCCAAACTATCAAAAACCAGCGGTTTGAATGAACACACATTTCTTGGTAGAATCATGCAGGACTGAAATTTTTGATGTTTTTCTACTCCTCTCATGAGCCCAAACAAGTCTCTAAAAGCATGAGTTTGCAACTACTTTACTTTTGGAGAAAATTCAAAACATTCACTATTCAATAGAGCCCAATAGCAAAAATCAGGTTTTGAATGAAGAATCACATTTCTTGGTAAAATCATGCAGGATTGAAATTTTTGATGGTTTTTTACTCCTCTCAACAGCCCAAACAAGTTTCTAAAAGGATGAGTTTGCAACTACTTTACTTTTGGAGAAAATTTAAAACATTCATTATTCAATAGGGCCCAAACTATCAAAAACCAGCGGTTTCAATGAACACACATTTCTTGGTAGAATCATGCAGGACTGAAATTTTTGATGTTTTTCTACTCCTCTCATGAGCCCAAACAAATCTCTAAAAGCATGAGTTTGCAACTACTTTACTTTTGGAGAAAATTCAAAACATTCATTATTCAATAGAGCCCAATAGCAAAAACCAGCGTTTTGAATGAAGAATCACATTTCTTGGTAAAATCATGCAGGATTGAAATTTTTGATGGTTTTTTACTCCTCTCAACAGCCCAAACAAGTTTCTAAAAGAATGAGTTTGCAACTACTTTACTTTTGGAGAAAATTCAAAACATTCATTATTCAATAGGGCCCAAACTATCAAAAACCAGCGGTTTCAATGAACACACATTTCTTGGTAGAATCATGCAGGACTGAAATTTTTGATGTTTTTCTACTCCTCTCATGAGCCCAAACAAGTCTCTAAAAGCATGAGTTTGCAACTACTTTACTTTTGGAGAAAATTCAAAACATTCATTATTCAATAGAGCCCAATAGCAAAAACCAGCGTTTTGAATGAAGAATCACATTTCTTGGTAGAATCATGCAGGATTGAAATTTTTGATGGTTTTTTACTCCTCTCAACAGCCCAAACAAGTTTCTAAAAGGATGAGTTTGCAACTACTTTACTATTGAAGAAAATTCAAAACATTCATTATTCAATAGGGCCCAAACTATCAAAAACCAGCGGTTTCAATGAACACACATTTCTTGGTAGAATCATGCAGGACTGAAATTTTTGATGTTTTTCTACTCCTCTCATGAGCCCAAACAAGTCTCTAAAAGCATGAGTTTGCAACTACTTTACTTTTGGAGAAAATTCAAAACATTCATTATTCAATAGGGCCCAAACTATCAAAAACCAGCGGTTTGAATGAACACACATTTCTTGGTAGAATCATGCAGGACTGAAATTTTTGATGTTTTTCTACTCCTCTCATGAGCCCAAACAAGTCTCTAAAAGCATGAGTTTTCAACTACTTTACTTTTGGAGAAAATTCAAAACATTCACTATTCAATAGAGCCCAATAGCAAAAATCAGGTTTTGAATGAAGAATCACATTTCTTGGTAAAATCATGCAGAATTGAAATTTTTGATGGTTTTTTACTCCTCTCAACAGCCCAAACAAGTTTCTAAAAGGATGAGTTTGCAACTACTTTACTTTCTGAGAAAATTTAAAACATTCATTATTCAATAGGGCCCAAACTATCAAAAACCAGCGGTTTCAATGAACACACATTTCTTGGTAGAATCATGCAGGACTGAAATTTTTGATGTTTTTCTACTCCTCTCATGAGCCCAAACAAGTCTCTAAAAGCATGAGTTTGCAACTACTTTACTTTTGGAGAAAATTCAAAACATTCATTATTCAATAGAGCCCAATAGCAAAAACCAGCGTTTTGAATGAAGAATCACATTTCTTGGTAGAATCATGCAGGATTGAAATTTTTGATGGTTTTTTACTCCTCTCAACAGCCCAAACAAGTTTCTAAAAGGATGAGTTTGCAACTACTTTACTTTTGGAGAAAATTCAAAACATTCATTATTCAATAGGGCCCAAACTATCAAAAACCAGCGGTTTGAATGAACACACATTTCTTGGTAGAATCATGCAGGACTGAAATTTTTGATGTTTTTCTACTCCTCTCATGAGCCCAAACAAGTCTCTAAAAGCATGAGTTTGCAACTACTTTACTTTTGGAGAAAATTCAAAACATTCATTATTCAATAGGGCCCAAACTATCAAAAACCAGCGGTTTGAATGAACACACATTTCTTGGTAGAATCATGCAGGACTGAAATTTGTGATGTTTTTCTACTCCTCTCATGAGCCCAAACAAGTCTCTAAAAGCATGAGTTTGCAACTACTTTACTTTTGGAGAAAATTCAAAACATTCACTATTCAATAGAGCCCAATAGCAAAAATCAGGTTTTGAATGAAGAATCACATTTCTTGGTAAAATCATGCAGGATTGAAATTTTTGATGGTTTTTTACTCCTCTCAACAGCCCAAACAAGTTTCTAAAAGGATGAGTTTGCAACTACTTTACTTTTGGAGAAAATTCAAAACATTCATTATTCAATAGGGCCCAAAGTATCAAAAACCAGTGGTTTGAATGAACACACATTTCTTGGTAGAATCATGCAGGACTGAAATTTTTGATGTTTTTCTACTCCTCTCATGAGCCCAAACAAGTCTCTAAAAGCATGAGTTTGCAACTACTTTACTTTTGGAGAAAATTCAAAACATTCATTATTCAATAGGGCCCAAACAATCAAAAACCAGCGGTTTGAATGAACACACATTTCTTGGTAGAATCATGCAGGACTGAAATTTTTGATGTTTTTCTACTCCTCTCATGAGCCCAAACAAGTCTCTAAAAGCATGAGTTTGCAACTACTTTACTTTTGGAGAAAATTCAAAACATTCATTATTCAATAGGGCCAAAACTATCAAAAACCAGCGGTTTGAATGAACACACATTTCTTGGTAGAATCATGCAGGACTGAAATTTTTGATGTTTTTCTACTCCTCTCATGAGACCAAACAAGTCTCTAAAAGCATGAGTTTGCAACTACTTTACTTTTGGAGAAAATTCAAAACATTCATTATTCAATAGAGCCCAATAGCAAAAACCAGCGTTTTGAATGAAGAATCACATTTCTTGGTAGAATCATGCAGGATTGAAATTTTTGATGGTTTTTTACTCCTCTCAACAGCCCAAACAAGTTTCTAAAAGGATGAGTTTGCAACTACTTTACTTTTGGAGAAAATTCAAAACATTCATTATTCAATAGGGCCCAAACTATCAAAAACCAGCGGTTTCAATGAACACACATTTCTTGGTAGAATCATGCAGGACTGAAATTTTTGATGTTTTTCTACTCCTCTCATGAGCCCAAACAAGTCTCTAAAAGCATGAGTTTGCAACTACTTTACTTTTGGAGAAAATTCAAAACATTCATTATTCAATAGAGCCCAATAGCAAAAACCAGCGTTTTGAATGAAGAATCACATTTCTTGGTAGAATCATGCAGGATTGAAATTTTTGATGGTTTTTTACTCCTCTCAACAGCCCAAACAAGTTTCTAAAAGGATGAGTTTGCAACTACTTTACTTTTGGAGAAAATTCAAAACATTCATTATTCAATAGGGCCCAAACTATCAAAAACCAGCGGTTTGAATGAACACACATTTCTTGGTAGAATCATGCAGGACTGAAATTTTTGATGTTTTTCTACTCCTCTCATGAGCCCAAACAAGTCTCTAAAAGCATGAGTTTGCAACTACTTTACTTTTGGAGAAAATTCAAAACATTCATTATTCAATAGGGCCCAAACTATCAAAAACCAGCGGTTTGAATGAACACACATTTCTTGGTAGAATCATGCAGGACTGAAATTTGTGATGTTTTTCTACTCCTCTCATGAGCCCAAACAAGTCTCTAAAAGCATGAGTTTGCAACTACTTTACTTTTGGAGAAAATTCAAAACATTCATTATTCAATAGAGCCCAATAGCAAAAATCAGGTTTTGAATGAAGAATCACATTTCTTGGTAAAATCATGCAGGATTGAAATTTTTGATGGTTTTTTACTCCTCTCAACAGCCCAAACATGTTTCTAAAAGGATGAGTTTGCAACTACTTTACTTTTGGAGAAAATTCAAAACATTCATTATTCAATAGGGCCCAAACTATCAAAAACCAGCGGTTTCAATGAACACACATTTCTTGGTAGAATCATGCAGGACTGAAATTTTTGATGTTTTTCTACTCCTCTCATGAGCCCAAACAAGTCTCTAAAAGCATGAGTTTGCAACTACTTTACTTTTGGAGAAAATTCAAAACATTCATTATTCAATAGAGCCCAATAGCAAAAATCAGGTTTTGAATGAAGAATCACATTTCTTGGTAAAATCATGCAGGATTGAAATTTTTGATGGTTTTTTACTCCTCTCAACAGCCCAAACAAGTTTCTAAAAGGATGAGTTTGCAACTACTTTACTTTTGGAGAAAATTCAAAACATTCATTATTCAATAGGGCCCAAACTATCAAAAACCAGCGGTTTGAATGAACACACATTTCTTGGTAGAATCATGCAGGACTGAAATTTTTGATGTTTTTCTACTCCTCTCATGAGCCCAAACAAGTCTCTAAAAGCATGAGTTTGCAACTACTTTACTTTTGGAGAAAATTCAAAACATTCATTATTCAATAGAGCCCAATAGCAAAAACCAGCGTTTTGAATGAAGAATCACATTTCTTGGTAGAATCATGCAGGATTGAAATTTTTGATGGTTTTTTACTCCTCTCAACAGCCCAAACAAGTTTCTAAAAGGATGAGTTTGCAACTACTTTACTTTTGGAGAAAATTCAAAACATTCATTATTCAATAGGGCCCAAACTATCAAAAACCAGCGGTTTCAATGAACACACATTTCTAGGTAGAATCATGCAGGACTGAAATTTTTGATGTTTTTCTACTCCTCTCATGAGCCCAAACAAGTCTCTAAAAGCATGAGTTTGCAACTACTTTACTTTTTGAGAAAATTCAAAACATTCACTATTCAATAGAGCCCAATAGCAAAAATCAGGTTTTGAATGAAGAATCACGTTTCTTGGTAGAATCATGCAGGATTGAAATTTTTGATGGTTTTTTACTCCTCTCAACAGCCCAAACAAGTTTCTAAAAGGATGAGTTTGCAACTACTTTACTTTTGGAGAAAATTCAAAACATTCATTATTCAATAGGGCCCAAACTATCAAAAACCAGCGGTTTGAATGAACACACATTTCTTGGTAGAATCATGCAGGAATGAAATTTTTGATGTTTTTCTACTCCTCTCATGAGCCCAAACAAGTCTCTAAAAGCATGAGTTTGCAACTACTTTACTTTTGGAGAAAATTCAAAACATTCATTATTCAATAGGGCCCAAACTATCAAAAACCAGCGGTTTGAATGAACACACATTTCTTGGTAGAATCATGCAGGACTGAAATTTTTGATGTTTTTCTACTCCTCTCATGAGCCCAAACAAGTCTCTAAAAGCATGAGTTTGCAACTACTTTACTTTTGGAGAAAATTCAAAACATTCACTATTCAATAGAGCCCAATAGCAAAAATCAGGTTTTGAATGAAGAATCACATTTCTTGGTAAAATCATGCAGGATTGAAATTTTTGATGGTTTTTTACTCCTCTCAACAGCCCAAACAAGTTTCTAAAAGGATGAGTTTGCAACTACTTTACTTTTGGAGAAAATTTAAAACATTCATTATTCAATAGGGCCCAAACTATCAAAAACCAGCGGTTTCAATGAACACACATTTCTTGGTAGAATCATGCAGGACTGAAATTTTTGATGTTTTTCTACTCCTCTCATGAGCCCAAACAAATCTCTAAAAGCATGAGTTTGCAACTACTTTACTTTTGGAGAAAATTCAAAACATTATTCAATAGAGCCCAATAGCAAAAACCAGCGTTTTGAATGAAGAATCACATTTCTTGGTAGAATCATGCAGGATTGAAATTTTGGATGGTTTTTTACTCCTCTCAACAGCCCAAACAAGTTTCTAAAAGGATGAGTTTGCAACTACTTTACTTTTGGAGAAAATTCAAAACATTCATTATTCAATAGGGCCCAAACTATCAAAAACCAGCCGTTTCAATGAACACACATGTCTTGGTAGAATCATGCAGGACTGAAATTTTTGATGTTTTTCTACTCATCTCATGAGCCCAAACAAGTCTCTAAAAGCATGAGTTTGCAACTACTTTACTTTTGGAGAAAATTCAAAACATTCACTATTCAATAGAGCCCAATAGCAAAAATCAGGTTTTGAATGAAGAATCACATTTCTTGGTAGAATCATGCAGGATTGAAATTTTTGATGGTTTTTTACTCCTCTCAACAGCCCAAACAAGTTTCTAAAAGGATGAGTTTGCAACTACTTTACTTTTGGAGAAAATTCAAAACATTCATTATTCAATAGGGCCCAAACTATCAAAAACCAGCGGTTTCAATGAACACACATTTCTTGGTAGAATCATGCAGGACTGAAATTTTTGATGTTTTTCTACTCCTCTCATGAGCCCAAACAAGTCTCTAAAAGCATGAGTTTGCAACTACTTTACTTCTGGAGAAAATTCAAAACATTCATTATTCAATAGAGCCCAATAGCAAAAACCAGCGTTTTGAATGAAGAATCACATTTCTTGGTAGAATCATGCAGGATTGAAATTTTTGATGGTTTTTTACTCCTCTCAACAGCCCAAACAAGTTTCTAAAAGGATGAGTTTGCAACTACTTTACTTTTGGAGAAAATTCAAAACATTCATTATTCAATAGGGCCCAAACTATCAAAAACCAGCGGTTTGAATGAACACACATTTCTTGGTAGAATCATGCAGGACTGAAATTTTTGATGTTTTTCTACTCCTCTCATGAGCCCAAACAAGTCTCTAAAAGCATGAGTTTGCAACTACTTTACTTTTGGAGAAAATTCAAAACATTCATTATTCAATAGGGCCAAAACTATCAAAAACCAGCGGTTTGAATGAACACACATTTCTTGGTAGAATCATGCAGGACTGAAATTTTTGATGTTTTTCTACTCCTCTCATGAGACCAAACAAGTCTCTAAAAGCATGAGTTTGCAACTACTTTACTTTTGGAGAAAATTCAAAACATTCATTATTCAATAGAGCCCAATAGCAAAAACCAGCGTTTTGAATGAAGAATCACATTTCTTGGTAGAATCATGCAGGATTGAAATTTTTGATGGTTTTTTACTCCTCTCAACAGCCCAAACAAGTTTCTAAAAGGATGAGTTTGCAACTACTTTACTTTTGGAGAAAATTCAAAACATTCATTATTCAATAGGGCCCAAACTATCAAAAACCAGCGGTTTCAATGAACACACATTTCTTGGTAGAATCATGCAGGACTGAAATTTGTGATGTTTTTCTACTCCTCTCATGAGCCCAAACAAGTCTCTAAAAGCATGAGTTTGCAACTACTTTACTTTTGGAGAAAATTCAAAACATTCATTATTCAATAGAGCCCAATAGCAAAAACCAGCGTTTTGAATGAAGAATCACATTTCTTGGTAGAATCATGCAGGATTGAAATTTTTGATGGTTTTTTACTCCTCTCAACAGCCCAAACAAGTTTCTAAAAGGATGAGTTTGCAACTACTTTACTTTTGGAGAAAATTCAAAACATTCATTATTCAATAGGGCCCAAACTATCAAAAACCAGCGGTTTGAATGAACACACATTTCTTGGTAGAATCATGCAGGACTGAAATTTTTGATGTTTTTCTACTCCTCTCATGAGCCCAAACAAGTCTCTAAAAGCATGAGTTTGCAACTACTTTACTTTTGGAGAAAATTCAAAACATTCATTATTCAATAGGGCCCAAACTATCAAAAACCAGCGGTTTGAATGAACACACATTTCTTGGTAGAATCATGCAGGACTGAAATTTGTGATGTTTTTCTACTCCTCTCATGAGCCCAAACAAGTCTCTAAAAGCATGAGTTTGCAACTACTTTACTTTTGGAGAAAATTCAAAACATTCATTATTCAATAGAGCCCAATAGCAAAAATCAGGTTTTGAATGAAGAATCACATTTCTTGGTAAAATCATGCAGGATTGAAATTTTTGATGGTTTTTTACTCCTCTCAACAGCCCAAACAAGTTTCTAAAAGGATGAGTTTGCAACTACTTTACTTTTGGAGAAAATTCAAAACATTCATTATTCAATAGGGCCCAAACTATCAAAAACCAGCGGTTTCAATGAACACACATTCCTTGGTAGAATCATGCAGGACTGAAATTTTTGATGTTTTTCTACTCCTCTCATGAGCCCAAACAAGTCTCTAAAAGCATGAGTTTGCAACTACTTTACTTTTGGAGAAAATTCAAAACATTCATTATTCAATAGAGCCCAATAGCAAAAACCAGCGTTTTGAATGAAGAATCACATTTCTTGGTAGAATCATGCAGGATTGAAATTTTTGATGGTTTTTTACTCCTCTCAACAGCCCAAACAAGTTTCTAAAAGGATGAGTTTGCAACTACTTTACTTTTGGAGAAAATTCAAAACATTCATTATTCAATAGGGCCCAAACTATCAAAAACCAGCCGTTTCAATGAACACACATGTCTTGGTAGAATCATGCAGGACTGAAATTTTTGATGTTTTTCTACTCATCTCATGAGCCCAAACAAGTCTCTAAAAGCATGAGTTTGCAACTACTTTACTTTTGGAGAAAATTCAAAACATTCACTATTCAATAGAGCCCAATAGCAAAAATCAGGTTTTGAATGAAGAATCACATTTCTTGGTAGAATCATGCAGGATTGAAATTTTTGATGGTTTTTTACTCCTCTCAACAGCCCAAACAAGTTTCTAAAAGGATGAGTTTGCAACTACTTTACTTTTGGAGAAAATTCAAAACATTCATTATTCAATAGGGCCCAAACTATCAAAAACCAGCGGTTTCAATGAACACACATTTCTTGGTAGAATCATGCAGGACTGAAATTTTTGATGTTTTTCTACTCCTCTCATGAGCCCAAACAAGTCTCTAAAAGCATGAGTTTGCAACTACTTTACTTTTGGAGAAAATTCAAAACATTCATTATTCAATAGGGCCCAAACTATCAAAAACCAGCGGTTTGAATGAACACACATTTCTTGGTAGAATCATGCAGGACTGAAATTTTTGATGTTTTTCTACTCCTCTCATGAGCCCAAACAAGTCTCTAAAAGCATGAGTTTGCAACTACTTTACTTTTGGAGAAAATTCAAAACATTCACTATTCAATAGAGCCCAATAGCAAAAATCAGGTTTTGAATGAAGAATCACATTTCTTGGTAAAATCATGCAGGATTGAAATTTTTGATGGTTTTTTACTCCTCTCAACAGCCCAAACAAGTTTCTAAAAGGATGAGTTTGCAACTACTTTACTTTTGGAGAAAATTTAAAACATTCATTATTCAATAGGGCCCAAACTATCAAAAACCAGCGGTTTCAATGAACACACATTTCTTGGTAGAATCATGCAGGACTGAAATTTTTGATGTTTTTCTACTCCTCTCATGAGCCCAAACAAATCTCTAAAAGCATGAGTTTGCAACTACTTTACTTTTGGAGAAAATTCAAAACATTCATTATTCAATAGAGCCCAATAGCAAAAACCAGCGTTTTGAATGAAGAATCACATTTCTTGGTAAAATCATGCAGGATTGAAATTTTTGATGGTTTTTTACTCCTCTCAATAGCCCAAACAAGTTTCTAAAAGGATGAGTTTGCAACTACTTTACTTTTGGAGAAAATTCAAAACATTCATTATTCAATAGGGCCCAAACTATCAAAAACCAGCGGTTTCAATGAACACACATTTCTTGGTAGAATCATGCAGGACTGAAATTTTTGATGTTTTTCTACTCCTCTCATGAGCCCAAACAAGTCTCTAAAAGCATGAGTTTGCAACTACTTTACTTTTGGAGAAAATTCAAAACATTCATTATTCAATAGAGCCCAATAGCAAAAACCAGCGTTTTGAATGAAGAATCACATTTCTTGGTAGAATCATGCAGGATTGAAATTTTTGATGGTTTTTTACTCCTCTCAACAGCCCAAACAAGTTTCTAAAAGGATGAGTTTGCAACTACTTTACTTTTGAAGAAAATTCAAAACATTCATTATTCAATAGGGCCCAAACTATCAAAAACCAGCGGTTTCAATGAACACACATTTCTTGGTAGAATCATGCAGGACTGAAATTTTTGATGTTTTTCTACTCCTCTCATGAGCCCAAACAAGTCTCTAAAAGCATGAGTTTGCAACTACTTTACTTTTGGAGAAAATTCAAAACATTCATTATTCAATAGGGCCCAAACTATCAAAAACCAGCGGTTTGAATGAACACACATTTCTTGGTAGAATCATGCAGGACTGAAATTTTTGATGTTTTTCTACTCCTCTCATGAGCCCAAACAAGTCTCTAAAAGCATGAGTTTTCAACTACTTTACTTTTGGAGAAAATTCAAAACATTCACTATTCAATAGAGCCCAATAGCAAAAATCAGGTTTTGAATGAAGAATCACATTTCTTGGTAAAATCATGCAGGATTGAAATTTTTGATGGTTTTTTACTCCTCTCAACAGCCCAAACAAGTTTCTAAAAGGATGAGTTTGCAACTACTTTACTTTTGGAGAAAATTTAAAACATTCATAATTCAATAGGGCCCAAACTATCAAAAACCAGCGGTTTCAATGAACACACATTTCTTGGTAGAATCATGCAGGACTGAAATTTTTGATGTTTTTCTACTCCTCTCATGAGCCCAAACAAGTCTCTAAAAGCATGAGTTTGCAACTACTTTACTTTTGGAGAAAATTCAAAACATTCATTATTCAATAGAGCCCAATAGCAAAAACCAGCGTTTTGAATGAAGAATCACATTTCTTGGTAGAATCATGCAGGATTGAAATTTTTGATGGTTTTTTACTCCTCTCAACAGCCCAAACAAGTTTCTAAAAGGATGAGTTTGCAACTACTTTACTTTTGGAGAAAATTCAAAACATTCATTATTCAATAGGGCCCAAACTATCAAAAACCAGCGGTTTGAATGAACACACATTTCTTGGTAGAATCATGCAGGACTGAAATTTTTGATGTTTTTCTACTCCTCTCATGAGCCCAAACAAGTCTCTAAAAGCATGAGTTTGCAACTACTTTACTTTTGGAGAAAATTCAAAACATTCATTATTCAATAGGGCCCAAACTATCAAAAACCAGCGGTTTGAATGAACACACATTTCTTGGTAGAATCATGCAGGACTGAAATTTTTGATGTTTTTCTACTCCTCTCATGAGCCCAAACAAGTCTCTAAAAGCATGAGTTTGCAACTACTTTACTTTTGGAGAAAATTCAAAACATTCACTATTCAATAGAGCCCAATAGCAAAAATCAGGTTTTGAATGAAGAATCACATTTCTTGGTAAAATCATGCAGGATTGAAATTTTTGATGGTTTTTTACTCCTCTCAACAGCCCAAACAAGTTTCTAAAAGGATGAGTTTGCAACTACTTTACTTTTGGAGAAAATTCAAAACATTCATTATTCAATAGGGCCCAAAGTATCAAAAACCAGTGGTTTGAATGAACACACATTTCTTGGTAGAATCATGCAGGACTGAAATTTTTGATGTTTTTCTACTCCTCTCATGAGCCCAAACAAGTCTCTAAAAGCATGAGTTTGCAACTACTTTACTTTTGGAGAAAATTCAAAACATTCATTATTCAATAGGGCCCAAACTATCAAAAACCAGTGGTTTGAATGAACACACATTTCTTGGTAGAATCATGCAGGACTGAAATTTTTGATGTTTTTCTACTCCTCTCATGAGCCCAAACAAGTCTCTAAAAGCATGAGTTTGCAACTACTTTACTTTTGGAGAAAATTCAAAACATTCATTATTCAATAGGGCCAAAACTATCAAAAACCAGCGGTTTGAATGAACACACATTTCTTGGTAGAATCATGCAGGACTGAAATTTTTGATGTTTTTCTACTCCTCTCATGAGACCAAACAAGTCTCTAAAAGCATGAGTTTGCAACTACTTTACTTTTGGAGAAAATTCAAAACATTCATTATTCAATAGAGCCCAATAGCAAAAACCAGCGTTTTGAATGAAGAATCACATTTCTTGGTAGAATCATGCAGGATTGAAATTTTTGATGGTTTTTTACTCCTCTCAACAGCCCAAACAAGTTTCTAAAAGGATGAGTTTGCAACTACTTTACTTTTGGAGAAAATTCAAAACATTCATTATTCAATAGGGCCCAAACTATCAAAAACCAGCGGTTTCAATGAACACACATTTCTTGGTAGAATCATGCAGGACTGAAATTTGTGATGTTTTTCTACTCCTCTCATGAGCCCAAACAAGTCTCTAAAAGCATGAGTTTGCAACTACTTTACTTTTGGAGAAAATTCAAAACATTCATTATTCAATAGAGCCCAATAGCAAAAACCAGCGTTTTGAATGAAGAATCACATTTCTTGGTAGAATCATGCAGGATTGAAATTTTTGATGGTTTTTTACTCCTCTCAACAGCCCAAACAAGTTTCTAAAAGGATGAGTTTGCAACTACTTTACTTTTGGAGAAAATTCAAAACATTCATTATTCAATAGGGCCCAAACTATCAAAAACCAGCGGTTTGAATGAACACACATTTCTTGGTAGAATCATGCAGGACTGAAATTTTTGATGTTTTTCTACTCCTCTCATGAGCCCAAACAAGTCTCTAAAAGCATGAGTTTGCAACTACTTTACTTTTGGAGAAAATTCAAAACATTCATTATTCAATAGGGCCCAAACTATCAAAAACCAGCGGTTTGAATGAACACACATTTCTTGGTAGAATCATGCAGGACTGAAATTTGTGATGTTTTTCTACTCCTCTCATGAGCCCAAACAAGTCTCTAAAAGCATGAGTTTGCAACTACTTTACTTTTGGAGAAAATTCAAAACATTCATTATTCAATAGAGCCCAATAGCAAAAATCAGGTTTTGAATGAAGAATCACATTTCTTGGTAAAATCATGCAGGATTGAAATTTTTGATGGTTTTTTACTCCTCTCAACAGCCCAAACAAGTTTCTAAAAGGATGAGTTTGCAACTACTTTACTTTTGGAGAAAATTCAAAACATTCATTATTCAATAGGGCCCAAACTATCAAAAACCAGCGGTTTCAATGAACACACATTTCTTGGTAGAATCATGCAGGACTGAAATTTTTGATGTTTTTCTACTCCTCTCATGAGCCCAAACAAGTCTCTAAAAGCATGAGTTTGCAACTACTTTACTTTTGGAGAAAATTCAAAACATTCATTATTCAATAGAGCCCAATAGCAAAAATCAGGTTTTGAATGAAGAATCACATTTCTTGGTAAAATCATGCAGGATTGAAATTTTTGATGGTTTTTTACTCCTCTCAACAGCCCAAACAAGTTTCTAAAAGGATGAGTTTGCAACTACTTTACTTTTGGAGAAAATTCAAAACATTCATTATTCAATAGGGCCCAAACTATCAAAAACCAGCGGTTTGAATGAACACACATTTCTTGGTAGAATCATGCAGGACTGAAATTTTTGATGTTTTTCTACTCCTCTCATGAGCCCAAACAAGTCTCTAAAAGCATGAGTTTGCAACTACTTTACTTTTGGAGAAAATTCAAAACATTCATTATTCAATAGAGCCCAATAGCAAAAACCAGCGTTTTGAATGAAGAATCACATTTCTTGGTAGAATCATGCAGGATTGAAATTTTTGATGGTTTTTTACTCCTCTCAACAGCCCAAACAAGTTTCTAAAAGGATGAGTTTGCAACTACTTTACTTTTGGAGAAAATTCAAAACATTCATTATTCAATAGGGCCCAAACTATCAAAAACCAGCCGTTTCAATGAACACACATGTCTTGGTAGAATCATGCAGGACTGAAATTTTTGATGTTTTTCTACTCATCTCATGAGCCCAAACAAGTCTCTAAAAGCATGAGTTTGCAACTACTTTACTTTTGGAGAAAATTCAAAACATTCACTATTCAATAGAGCCCAATAGCAAAAATCAGGTTTTGAATGAAGAATCACATTTCTTGGTAGAATCATGCAGGATTGAAATTTTTGATGGTTTTTTACTCCTCTCAACAGCCCAAACAAGTTTCTAAAAGGATGAGTTTGCAACTACTTTACTTTTGGAGAAAATTCAAAACATTCATTATTCAATAGGGCCCAAACTATCAAAAACCAGCGGTTTCAATGAACACACATTTCTTGGTAGAATCATGCAGGACTGAAATTTTTGATGTTTTTCTACTCCTCTCATGAGCCCAAACAAGTCTCTAAAAGCATGAGTTTGCAACTACTTTACTTTTGGAGAAAATTCAAAACATTCATTATTCAATAGGGCCCAAACTATCAAAAACCAGCGGTTTGAATGAACACACATTTCTTGGTAGAATCATGCAGGACTGAAATTTTTGATGTTTTTCTACTCCTCTCATGAGCCCAAACAAGTCTCTAAAAGCATGAGTTTGCAACTACTTTACTTTTGGAGAAAATTCAAAACATTCACTATTCAATAGAGCCCAATAGCAAAAATCAGGTTTTGAATGAAGAATCACATTTCTTGGTAAAATCATGCAGGATTGAAATTTTTGATGGTTTTTTACTCCTCTCAACAGCCCAAACAAGTTTCTAAAAGGATGAGTTTGCAACTACTTTACATTTGGAGAAAATTTAAAACATTCATTATTCAATAGGGCCCAAACTATCAAAAACCAGCGGTTTCAATGAACACACATTTCTTGGTAGAATCATGCAGGACTGAAATTTTTGATGTTTTTCTACTCCTCTCATGAGCCCAAACAAATCTCTAAAAGCATGAGTTTGCAACTACTTTAATTTTGGAGAAAATTCAAAACATTCATTATTCAATAGAGCCCAATAGCAAAAACCAGCGTTTTGAATGAAGAATCACATTTCTTGGTAAAATCATGCAGGATTGAAATTTTTGATGGTTTTTTACTCCTCTCAACAGCCCAAACAAGTTTCTAAAAGGATGAGTTTGCAACTACTTTACTTTTGGAGAAAATTCAAAACATTCATTATTCAATAGGGCCCAAACTATCAAAAACCAGCGGTTTCAATGAACACACATTTCTTGGTAGAATCATGCAGGACTGAAATTTTTGATGTTTTTCTACTCCTCTCATGAGCCCAAACAAGTCTCTAAAAGCATGAGTTTGCAACTACTTTACTTTTGGAGAAAATTCAAAACATTCATTATTCAATAGAGCCCAATAGCAAAAACCAGCGTTTTGAATGAAGAATCACATTTCTTGGTAGAATCATGCAGGATTGAAATTTTTGATGGTTTTTTACTCCTCTCAACAGCCCAAACAAGTTTCTAAAAGGATGAGTTTGCAACTACTTTACTTTTGAAGAAAATTCAAAACATTCATTATTCAATAGGGCCCAAACTATCAAAAACCAGCGGTTTCAATGAACACACATTTCTTGGTAGAATCATGCAGGACTGAAATTTTTGATGTTTTTCTACTCCTCTCATGAGCCCAAACAAGTCTCTAAAAGCATGAGTTTGCAACTACTTTACTTTTGGAGAAAATTCAAAACATTCATTATTCAATAGGGCCCAAACTATCAAAAACCAGCGGTTTGAATGAACACACATTTCTTGGTAGAATCATGCAGGACTGAAATTTTTGATGTTTTTCTACTCCTCTCATGAGCCCAAACAAGTCTCTAAAAGCATGAGTTTTCAACTACTTTACTTTTGGAGAAAATTCAAAACATTCACTATTCAATAGAGCCCAATAGCAAAAATCAGGTTTTGAATGAAGAATCACATTTCTTGGTAAGATCATGCAGGATTGAAATTTTTGATGGTTTTTTACTCCTCTCAACAGCCCAAACAAGTTTCTAAAAGGATGAGTTTGCAACTACTTTACTTTCTGAGAAAATTTAAAACATTCATTATTCAATAGGGCCCAAACTATCAAAAACCAGCGGTTTCAATGAACACACATTTCTTGGTAGAATCATGCAGGACTGAAATTTTTGATGTTTTTCTACTCCTCTCATGAGCCCAAACAAGTCTCTAAAAGCATGAGTTTGCAACTACTTTACTTTTGGAGAAAATTCAAAACATTCATTATTCAATAGAGCCCAATAGCAAAAACCAGCGTTTTGAATGAAGAATCACATTTCTTGGTAGAATCATGCAGGATTGAAATTTTTGATGGTTTTTTACTCCTCTCAACAGCCCAAACAAGTTTCTAAAAGGATGAGTTTGCAACTACTTTACTTTTGGAGAAAATTCAAAACATTCATTATTCAATAGGGCCCAAACTATCAAAAACCAGCGGTTTGAATGAACACACATTTCTTGGTAGAATCATGCAGGACTGAAATTTTTGATGTTTTTCTACTCCTCTCATGAGCCCAAACAAGTCTCTAAAAGCATGAGTTTGCAACTACTTTACTTTTGGAGAAAATTCAAAACATTCATTATTCAATAGGGCCCAAACTATCAAAAACCAGCGGTTTGAATGAACACACATTTCTTGGTAGAATCATGCAGGACTGAAATTTTTGATGTTTTTCTACTCCTCTCATGAGCCCAAACAAGTCTCTAAAAGCATGAGTTTGCAACTACTTTACTTTTGGAGAAAATTCAAAACATTCACTATTCAATAGAGCCCAATAGCAAAAATCAGGTTTTGAATGAAGAATCACATTTCTTGGTAAAATCATGCAGGATTGAAATTTTTGATGGTTTTTTACTCCTCTCAACAGCCCAAACAAGTTTCTAAAAGGATGAGTTTGCAACTACTTTACTTTTGGAGAAAATTCAAAACATTCATTATTCAATAGGGCCCAAAGTATCAAAAACCAGCGGTTTGAATGAACACACATTTCTTGGTAGAATCATGCAGGACTGAAATTTTTGATGTTTTTCTACTCCTCTCATGAGCCCAAACAAGTCTCTAAAAGCATGAGTTTGCAACTACTTTACTTTTGGAGAAAATTCAAAACATTCATTATTCAATAGGGCCCAAACTATCAAAAACCAGCGGTTTGAATGAACACACATTTCTTGGTAGAATCATGTAGGACTGAAATTTTTGATGTTTTTCTACTCCTCTCATGAGCCCAAACAAGTCTCTAAAAGCATGAGTTTGCAACTACTTTACTTTTGGAGAAAATTCAAAACATTCACTATTCAATAGAGCCCAATAGCAAAAATCAGGTTTTGAATGAAGAATCACATTTCTTGGTAGAATCATGCAGGATTGAAATTTTTGATGGTTTTTTACTCCTCTCAACAGCCCAAACAAGTTTCTAAAAGGATGAGTTTGCAACTACTTTACTTTTGGAGAAAATTCAAAACATTCATTATTAGAGTTGAGCGATACCATCCGATACTTCAAAGTATCGTATCGGATGGTATCGGCCGATCTTTAAAAAAAGTATCGGTATCGCCGATTCCGATACCGGAAGTCCCATTCAAGTCTATGGGACTTCCGGTATCGGAATAAGAAAAACCCTTTCCTGCCCTTGTACAGCCTCTCTGGGGTCTGTACGGGCCTTTCGGGGGGCTGTGCCGGCCTGCCAGGGGGTCTGTGCAGGCTCCGGTGGTCTGTGCCGGCCTGCCGGTGGTCTGTGCAGGCTCCGGGGGGCTGTGCCGGCCTGCCGGGGGGCTGTGCCGGCCTGCCGGGGGGCTGTGCCGGCCTGCCAGGGGGTCTGTGCAGGCTCCGGTGGTCTGTGCCGGCCTGCCGGGGGGCTGTGCCGGCCTGCCGGGGGGCTGTGCAGGCTCCGGGGGTCTGTGCAGGCATCGTCCGATGGGACTACAAGTCCCATCGGGCGATGCCTGCTACCATGACAGTGATTGACACATTAGCCAATGATGGGACAGTAGTAGTCCCATCATCCGGTTAATGTGTTAAATGTAAAAAAAAAAAAAAAAAAAAAAAAATTACATGCTACATTCATACTACATACATGCTACATTCATACTACATACTACATACATGCTACATTCATACTACATACTACATACATGCTACATTCATACTACATGCAACATACATACTACATATATACTACATGCATGCTACATATATACTACATACATACTACATATATACTACATGCATGCTACATATATACTACATACATACTACATATATACTACATACATGCTACATACATACTACATACATACTACATATATACTACATGCATGCTACATATATACTACATGCTACATACATACCACATACATACTACATACATGCTACATATATACTACATGCATGCTACATACATACTACATATATACTACATGCATGCTACATACATACTACATGCTACATGCATGCTACATACATACTACATACATACTACATGCTACATACATACCACATATATACTACATACATACAATACATTCATACAATACATACATAGACATACAGTACATATAACATAGAGTAACATACTTACCAATACTTGTCACATTGTTCCCCGAAGCCATTGTCTTTCCGGAATAAATATTAACATAACAAACCACAAAAATACTCACCCACGATCCGAAGCAGTCCACGAGTGTGTCCCACGACGATCTTGGGTAGAGAACGGCAGCATCAGATGATGCTGCCGTTCTCTACGGGCTGCAGGAATCCAATGACGGAAGGTAGGTATCCTTCCGCACTGTATTCCTCCGCCACTTAAAAAAAAAAAAAGTCCCTAGTCTCACTTTATGCCATTGCTGTGTGGGAATTTCCCACACAGCAATGGCATAAAGTGAGACTAGGGACTTTTTTTTTTTTAAGTGGCGGAGGAATACAGTGCGGAAGGATACCTACCTTCCGTCATTGGATTCCTGCAGCCCGTAGAGAACGGCAGCATCATCTGATGCTGCCGTTCTCTACCCAAGATCGTCGTGGGACACACTCGTGGACTGCTTCGGATCGTGGGTGAGTATTTTTGTGGTTTGTTATGTTAATATTTATTCCGGAAAGACAATGGCTTCGGGGAACAATGTGACAAGTATTGGTAAGTATGTTACTCTATGTTATATGTACTGTATGTCTATGTATGTATTGTATGAATGTATTGTATGTATGTAGTATATATGTGGTATGTATGTAGCATGTAGTATGTATGTAGTATGTATGTAGCATGCATGTAGCATGTATGTATGTAGCATGCATGTAGTATATATGTAGTATGTATGTAGCATGCATGTAGTATATATGTAGCATGTATGTAGTATGTATGTGGTATGTATGTAGCATGTAGTATATATGTAGCATGCATGTAGTATGTATGTAGTATGTATGTAGTATGTATGTAGTATGTATGTAGCATGCATGTAGTATATATGTAGTATGTATGTAGCATGCATGTAGTATATATGTAGCATGCATGTAGTATGTATGTGGTATGTATGTAGCATGTAGTATATATGTAGCATGCATGTAGTATGTATGTAGTATGTATGTAGTATGTATGTAGTATGTATGTAGCATGCATGTAGTATATATGTAGTATGTATGTAGCATGCATGTAGTATATATGTAGCATGCATGTAGTATGTATGTGGTATGTATGTAGCATGTAGTATATATGTAGCATGCATGTAGTATGTATGTAGTATGTATGTAGTATGTATGTAGCATGCAGTATGTATGTAGTATGTATGTAGTATATATGTAGTATGTATGTAGCATGCATGTAGCATGTAGTATGTATGTAGCATGCATGTAGTATATATGTAGTATGTATGTAGCATGCATGTAGTATATATGTAGCATGCATGTAGTATGTATGTGGTATGTATGTAGCATGTAGTATATATGTAGCATGCATGTAGTATGTATGTAGTATGTATGTAGTATGTATGTAGCATGCAGTATGTATGTAGTATGTATGTAGTATATATGTAGTATGTATGTAGCATGCATGTAGTATGTATGTAGCATGTATGTAGTATGTATGTAGTATATATGTAGTATGTATGTAGCATGTAGTATTTTTTTTTTTTTTTTTTTTTTTTTAACATTTAACACATTAGCCGGATGATGGGACTACTACTGTCCCATCATTGGCTAATGTGTCAATCACTGTCATGGTAGCAGGCATCGCCAGATGGGACTTGTAGTCCCATCGGACGATGCTTGCACAGACCCCCGGACATCAGCACAGCCCCCCGGCAGGCCGGCACAGCCCCCCGGCAGGCCGGTACAGACCCCCACAGGGTGCACAGCCCCCCGGCAGGCCGGCACAGCCCCCCGGCAGGCCGGCAGAGACCCCGGGCAGTCCACACAGCCCCCCGGCAGGCCGGCACAGCCCCCCGGCAGGCCGGCAGAGACCCCCGGAAGGCCCGAAATGACGGCGCATCATGATGCGCACACACCGCGCATCATGATGACGTCAGGCCGTCAATCAACTGAACTTCCGATTCCGATGCCGAATTCCGATATTGAAAAAATATCGGAAGTCGGTATCGGAATTCCGATACAGCAAGTATCGGCCGATACCCGATACTTGCGGTATCGGAATGCTCAACACTATTCATTATTCAATAGGGCCCAAACTATCAAAAACCAGCGGTTTCAATGAACACACATTTCTTGGTAGAATCATGCAGGACTGAAATTTTTGATGTTTTTCTACTCCTCTCATGAGCCCAAACAAATCTCTAAAAGCATGAGTTTGCAACTACTTTACTTTTGGAGAAAATTCAAAACATTCATTATTCAATAGAGCCCAATAGCAAAAACCAGCGTTTTGAATTTAGAATCACATTTCTTGGTAAAATCATGCAGGATTGAAATTTTTGATGGTTTTTTACTCCTCTCAACAGCCCAAACAAGTTTCTAAAAGGATGAGTTTGCAACTACTTTACTTTTGGAGAAAATTCAAAACATTCATTATTCAATAGGGCCCAAACTATCAAAAACCAGCGGTTTCAATGAACACACATTTCTTGGTAGAATCATGCAGGACTGAAATTTTTGATGTTTTTCTACTCCTCTCATGAGCCCAAACAAGTCTCTAAAAGCATGAGTTTGCAACTACTTTACTTTTGGAGAAAATTCAAAACATTCATTATTCAATAGAGCCCAATAGCAAAAACCAGCGTTTTGAATGAAGAATCACATTTCTTGGTAGAATCATGCAGGATTGAAATTTTTGATGGTTTTTTACTCCTCTCAACAGCCCAAACAAGTTTCTAAAAGGATGAGTTTGCAACTACTTTACTTTTGAAGAAAATTCAAAACATTCATTATTCAATAGGGCCCAAACTATCAAAAACCAGCGGTTTCAATGAACACACATTTCTTGGTAGAATCATGCAGGACTGAAATTTTTGATGTTTTTCTACTCCTCTCATGAGCCCAAACAAGTCTCTAAAAGCATGAGTTTGCAACTACTTTACTTTTGGAGAAAATTCAAAACATTCATTATTCAATAGGGCCCAAACTATCAAAAACCAGCGGTTTGAATGAACACACATTTCTTGGTAGAATCATGCAGGACTGAAATTTTTGATGTTTTTCTACTCCTCTCATGAGCCCAAACAAGTCTCTAAAAGCATGAGTTTTCAACTACTTTACTTTTGGAGAAAATTCAAAACATTCACTATTCAATAGAGCCCAATAGCAAAAATCAGGTTTTGAATGAAGAATCACATTTCTTGGTAAAATCATGCAGGATTGAAATTTTTGATGGTTTTTTACTCCTCTCAACAGCCCAAACAAGTTTCTAAAAGGATGAGTTTGCAACTACTTTACTTTCTGAGAAAATTTAAAACATTCATTATTCAATAGGGCCCAAACTATCAAAAACCAGCGGTTTCAATGAACACACATTTCTTGGTAGAATCATGCAGGACTGAAATTTTTGATGTTTTTCTACTCCTCTCATGAGCCCAAACAAGTCTCTAAAAGCATGAGTTTGCAACTACTTTACTTTTGGAGAAAATTCAAAACATTCATTATTCAATAGAGCCCAATAGCAAAAACCAGCGTTTTGAATGAAGAATCACATTTCTTGGTAGAATCATGCAGGATTGAAATTTTTGATGGTTTTTTACTCCTCTCAACAGCCCAAACAAGTTTCTAAAAGGATGAGTTTGCAACTACTTTACTTTTGGAGAAAATTCAAAACATTCATTATTCAATAGGGCCCAAACTATCAAAAACCAGCGGTTTGAATGAACACACATTTCTTGGTAGAATCATGCAGGACTGAAATTTTTGATGTTTTTCTACTCCTCTCATGAGCCCAAACAAGTCTCTAAAAGCATGAGTTTGCAACTACTTTACTTTTGGAGAAAATTCAAAACATTCATTATTCAATAGGGCCCAAACTATCAAAAACCAGCGGTTTGAATGAACACACATTTCTTGGTAGAATCATGCAGGACTGAAATTTTTGATGTTTTTCTACTCCTCTCATGAGCCCAAACAAGTCTCTAAAAGCATGAGTTTGCAACTACTTTACTTTTGGAGAAAATTCAAAACATTCACTATTCAATAGAGCCCAATAGCAAAAATCAGGTTTTGAATGAAGAATCACATTTCTTGGTAAAATCATGCAGGATTGAAATTTTTGATGGTTTTTTACTCCTCTCAACAGCCCAAACAAGTTTCTAAAAGGATGAGTTTGCAACTACTTTACTTTTGGAGAAAATTCAAAACATTCATTATTCAATAGGGCCCAAAGTATCAAAAACCAGTGGTTTGAATGAACACACATTTCTTGGTAGAATCATGCAGGACTGAAATTTTTGATGTTTTTCTACTCCTCTCATGAGCCCAAACAAGTCTCTAAAAGCATGAGTTTGCAACTACTTTACTTTTGGAGAAAATTCAAAACATTCATTATTCAATAGGGCCCAAACTATCAAAAACCAGCGGTTTGAATGAACACACATTTCTTGGTAGAATCATGCAGGACTGAAATTTTTGATGTTTTTCTACTCCTCTCATGAGCCCAAACAAGTCTCTAAAAGCATGAGTTTGCAACTACTTTACTTTTGGAGAAAATTCAAAACATTCACTATTCAATAGAGCCCAATAGCAAAAATCAGGTTTTGAATGAAGAATCACATTTCTTCGTAGAATCATGCAGGATTGAAATTTTTGATGGTTTTTTACTCCTCTCAACAGCCCAAACAAGTTTCTAAAAGGATGAGTTTGCAACTACTTTACTTTTGGAGAAAATTCAAAACATTCATTATTCAATAGGGCCCAAACTATCAAAAACCAGCGGTTTCAATGAACACACATTTCTTGGTAGAATCATGCAGGACTGAAATTTTTGATGTTTTTCTACTCCTCTCATGAGCCCAAACAAGTCTCTAAAAGCATGAGTTTGCAACTACTTTACTTTTGGAGAAAATTCAAAACATTCATTATTCAATAGGGCCCAAACTATCAAAAACCAGCGGTTTCAATGAACACACATTTCTTGGTAGAATCATGCAGGACTGAAATTTTTGATGTTTTTCTACTCCTCTCATGAGCCCAAACAAGTATCTAAAAGCATGAGTTTGCAACTACTTTACTTTTGGAGAAAATTCAAAACATTCATTATTCAATAGAGCCCAATAGCAAAAACCAGCGTTTTGAATGAAGAATCACATTTCTTGGTAGAATCATGCAGGATTGAAATTTTTGATGGTTTTTTACTCCTCTCAACAGCCCAAACAAGTTTCTAAAAGGATGAGTTTGCAACTACTTTACTTTTGGAGAAAATTCAAAACATTCATTATTCAATAGGGCCCAAACTATCAAAAACCAGCGGTTTGAATGAACACACATTTCTTGGTAGAATCATGCAGGACTGAAATTTTTGATGTTTTTCTACTCCTCTCATGAGCCCAAACAAGTCTCTAAAAGCATGAGTTTGCAACTACTTTACTTTTGGAGAAAATTCAAAACATTCATTATTCAATAGGGCCCAAACTATCAAAAACCAGCGGTTTGAATGAACACACATTTCTTGGTAGAATCATGCAGGACTGAAATTTTTGATGTTTTTCTACTCCTCTCATGAGCCCAAACAAGTCTCTAAAAGCATGAGTTTGCAACTACTTTACTTTTGGAGAAAATTCAAAACATTCACTATTCAATAGAACCCAATAGCAAAAATCAGGTTTTGAATGAAGAATCACATTTCTTGGTAAAATCATGCAGGATTGAAATTTTTGATGGTTTTTTACTCCTCTCAACAGCCCAAACAAGTTTCTAAAAGGATGAGTTTGCAACTACTTTACTTTTGGAGAAAATTCAAAACATTCATTATTCAATAGGGCCCAAAGTATCAAAAACCAGCGGTTTGAATGAACACACATTTCTTGGTAGAATCATGCAGGACTGAAATTTTTGATGTTTTTCTACTCCTCTCATGAGCCCAAACAAGTCTCTAAAAGCATGAGTTTGCAACTACTTTACTTTTGGAGAAAATTCAAAACATTCATTATTCAATAGGGCCCAAACTATCAAAAACCAGCGGTTTGAATGAACACACATTTCTTGGTAGAATCATGCAGGACTGAAATTTTTGATGTTTTTCTACTCCTCTCATGAGCCCAAACATGTCTCTAAAAGCATGAGTTTGCAACTACTTTACTTTTGGAGAAAATTCAAAACATTCACTATTCAATAGAGCCCAATAGCAAAAATCAGGTTTTGAATGAAGAATCACATTTCTTGGTAAAATCATGCAGGATTGAAATTTTTGATGGTTTTTTACTCCTCTCAACAGCCCAAACAAGTTTCTAAAAGGATGAGTTTGCAACTACTTTACTTTTGGAGAAAATTCAAAACATTCATTATTCAATAGGGCCCAAAGTATCAAAAACCAGCGGTTTGAATGAACACACATTTCTTGGTAGAATCATGCAGGACTGAAATTTTTGATGTTTTTCTACTCCTCTCATGAGCCCAAACAAGTCTCTAAAAGCATGAGTTTGCAACTACTTTACTTTTGGAGAAAATTCAAAACATTCATTATTCAATAGGGCCCAAACTATCAAAAACCAGCGGTTTGAATGAACACACATTTCTTGGTAGAATCATGCAGGACTGAAATTTTTGATGTTTTTCTACTCCTCTCATGAGCCCAAACAAGTCTCTAAAAGCATGAGTTTGCAACTACTTTACTTTTGGAGAAAATTCAAAACATTCACTATTCAATAGAACCCAATAGCAAAAATCAGGTTTTGAATGAAGAATCACATTTCTTGGTAAAATCATGCAGGATTGAAATTTTTGATGGTTTTTTACTCCTCTCAACAGCCCAAACAAGTTTCTAAAAGGATGAGTTTGCAACTACTTTACTTTTGGAGAAAATTCAAAACATTCATTATTCAATAGGGCCCAAAGTATCAAAAACCAGCGGTTTGAATGAACACACATTTCTTGGTAGAATCATGCAGGACTGAAATTTTTGATGTTTTTCTACTCCTCTCATGAGCCCAAACAAGTCTCTAAAAGCATGAGTTTGCAACTACTTTACTTTTGGAGAAAATTCAAAACATTCATTATTCAATAGGGCCCAAAGTATCAAAAACCAGCGGTTTGAATGAACACACATTTCTTGGTAGAATCATGCAGGACTGAAATTTTTGATGTTTTTCTACTCCTCTCATGAGCCCAAACAAGTCTCTAAAAGCATGAGTTTGCAACTACTTTACTTTTGGAGAAAATTCAAAACATTCATTATTCAATAGGGCCCAAACTATCAAAAACCAGCGGTTTGAATGAACACACATTTCTTGGTAGAATCATGCAGGACTGAAATTTTTGATGTTTTTCTACTCCTCTCATGAGCCCAAACAAGTCTCTAAAAGCATGAGTTTGCAACTACTTTACTTTTGGAGAAAATTCAAAACATTCACTATTCAATAGAGCCCAATAGCAAAAATCAGGTTTTGAATGAAGAATCACATTTCTTGGTAAAATCATGCAGGATTGAAATTTTTGATGGTTTTTAACTCCTCTCAACAGCCCAAACAAGTTTCTAAAAGGATGAGTTTGCAACTACTTTACTTTTGGAGAAAATTCAAAACATTCATTATTCAATAGGGCCCAAACTATCAAAAACCAGCGGTTTGAATGAACACACATTTCTTGGTAGAATCATGCAGGACTGAAATTTTTGATGTTTTTCTACTCCTCTCATGAGCCCAAACAAGTCTCTAAAAGCATGAGTTTGCAACTACTTTACTTTTGGAGAAAATTCAAAACATTCATTATTCAATAGGGCCCAAACTATCAAAAACCAGCGGTTTGAATGAACACACATTTCTTGGTAGAATCATGCAGGACTGAAATTTTTGATGTTTTTCTACTCCTCTCATGAGCCCAAACAAGTCTCTAAAAGCATGAGTTTGCAACTACTTTACTTTTGGAGAAAATTCAAAACATTCACTATTCAATAGAGCCCAATAGCAAAAATCAGGTTTTGAATGAAGAATCACATTTCTTGGTAAAATCATGCAGGATTGAAATTTTTGATGGTTTTTTACTCCTCTCAACAGCCCAAACAAGTTTCTAAAAGGATGAGTTTGCAACTACTTTACTTTTGGAGAAAATTCAAAACATTCATTATTCAATAGGGCCCAAACTATCAAAAACCAACGGTTTGAATGAACACACATTTCTTGGTAGAATCATGCAGGACTGAAATTTTTGATGTTTTTCTACTCCTCTCATGAGCCCAAACAAGTCTCTAAAAGCATGAGTTTGCAACTACTTTACTTTTGGAGAAAATTCAAAACATTCATTATTCAATAGGGCCCAAACTATCAAAAACCAGCGGTTTGAATGAACACACATTTCTTGGTAGAATCATGCAGGACTGAAATTTTTGATGTTTTTCTACTCCTCTCATGAGCCCAAACAAGTCTCTAAAAGCATGAGTTTGCAACTACTTTACTTTTGGAGAAAATTCAAAACATTCACTATTCAATAGAGCCCAATAGCAAAAATCAGGTTTTGAATGAAGAATCACATTTCTTGGTAAAATCATGCAGGATTGAAATTTTTGATGGTTTTTTACTCCTCTCAACAGCCCAAACAAGTTTCTAAAAGGATGAGTTTGCAACTACTTTACTTTTGGAGAAAATTTAAAACATTCATTATTCAATAGGGCCCAAACTATCAAAAACCAGCGGTTTCAATGAACACACATTTCTTGGTAGAATCATGCAGGACTGAAATTTTTGATGTTTTTCTACTCCTCTCATGAGCCCAAACAAATCTCTAAAAGCATGAGTTTGCAACTACTTTACTTTTGGAGAAAATTCAAAACATTATTCAATAGAGCCCAATAGCAAAAACCAGCGTTTTGAATGAAGAATCACATTTCTTGGTAGAATCATGCAGGATTGAAAGTTTTGATGGTTTTTTACTCCTCTCAACAGCCCAAACAAGTTTCTAAAAGGATGAGTTTGCAACTACTTTACTTTTGGAGAAAATTCAAAACATTCATTATTCAATAGGGCCCAAACTATCAAAAACCAGCGGTTTCAATGAACACACATGTCTTGGTAGAATCATGCAGGACTGAAATTTTTGATGTTTTTCTACTCATCTCATGAGCCCAAACAAGTCTCTAAAAGCATGAGTTTGCAACTACTTTACTTTTGGAGAAAATTCAAAACATTCACTATTCAATAGAGCCCAATAGCAAAAATCAGGTTTTGAATGAAGAATCACATTTCTTGGTAGAATCATGCAGGATTGAAATTTTTGATGGTTTTTTACTCCTCTCAACAGCCCAAACAAGTTTCTAAAAGGATGAGTTTGCAACTACTTTACTTTTGGAGAAAATTCAAAACATTCATTATTCAATAGGGCCCAAACTATCAAAAACCAGCGGTTTCAATGAACACACATGTCTTGGTAGAATCATGCAGGACTGAAATTTTTGATGTTTTTCTACTCATCTCATGAGCCCAAACAAGTCTCTAAAAGCATGAGTTTGCAACTACTTTACTTTTGGAGAAAATTCAAAACATTCACTATTCAATAGAGCCCAATAGCAAAAATCAGGTTTTGAATGAAGAATCACATTTCTTGGTAGAATCATGCAGGATTGAAATTTTTGATGGTTTTTTACTCCTCTCAACAGCCCAAACAAGTTTCTAAAAGGATGAGTTTGCAACTACTTTACTTTTGGAGAAAATTCAAAACATTCATTATTCAATAGGGCCCAAACTATCAAAAACCAACGGTTTGAATGAACACACATTTCTTGGTAGAATCATGCAGGACTGAAATTTTTGATGTTTTTCTACTCCTCTCATGAGCCCAAACAAGTCTCTAAAAGCATGAGTTTGCAACTACTTTACTTTTGGAGAAAATTCAAAACATTCATTATTCAATAGGGCCCAAACTATCAAAAACCAGCGGTTTGAATGAACACACATTTCTTGGTAGAATCATGCAGGACTGAAATTTTTGATGTTTTTCTACTCCTCTCATGAGCCCAAACAAGTCTCTAAAAGCATGAGTTTGCAACTACTTTACTTTTGGAGAAAATTCAAAACATTCACTATTCAATAGAGCCCAATAGCAAAAATCAGGTTTTGAATGAAGAATCACATTTCTTGGTAAAATCATGCAGGATTGAAATTTTTGATGGTTTTTTACTCCTCTCAACAGCCCAAACAAGTTTCTAAAAGGATGAGTTTGCAACTACTTTACTTTTGGAGAAAATTTAAAACATTCATTATTCAATAGGGCCCAAACTATCAAAAACCAGCGGTTTCAATGAACACACATTTCTTGGTAGAATCATGCAGGACTGAAATTTTTGATGTTTTTCTACTCCTCTCATGAGCCCAAACAAATCTCTAAAAGCATGAGTTTGCAACTACTTTACTTTTGGAGAAAATTCAAAACATTATTCAATAGAGCCCAATAGCAAAAACCAGCGTTTTGAATGAAGAATCACATTTCTTGGTAGAATCATGCAGGATTGAAAGTTTTGATGGTTTTTTACTCCTCTCAACAGCCCAAACAAGTTTCTAAAAGGATGAGTTTGCAACTACTTTACTTTTGGAGAAAATTCAAAACATTCATTATTCAATAGGGCCCAAACTATCAAAAACCAGCGGTTTCAATGAACACACATGTCTTGGTAGAATCATGCAGGACTGAAATTTTTGATGTTTTTCTACTCATCTCATGAGCCCAAACAAGTCTCTAAAAGCATGAGTTTGCAACTACTTTACTTTTGGAGAAAATTCAAAACATTCACTATTCAATAGAGCCCAATAGCAAAAATCAGGTTTTGAATGAAGAATCACATTTCTTGGTAGAATCATGCAGGATTGAAATTTTTGATGGTTTTTTACTCCTCTCAACAGCCCAAACAAGTTTCTAAAAGGATGAGTTTGCAACTACTTTACTTTTGGAGAAAATTCAAAACATTCATTATTCAATAGGGCCCAAACTATCAAAAACCAGCGGTTTCAATGAACACACATTTCTTGGTAGAATCATGCAGGACTGAAATTTTTGATGTTTTTCTACTCCTCTCATGAGCCCAAACAAGTCTCTAAAAGCATGAGTTTGCAACTACTTTACTTCTGGAGAAAATTCAAAACATTCATTATTCAATAGAGCCCAATAGCAAAAACCAGCGTTTTGAATGAAGAATCACATTTCTTGGTAGAATCATGCAGGATTGAAATTTTTGATGGTTTTTTACTCCTCTCAACAGCCCAAACAAGTTTCTAAAAGGATGAGTTTACAACTACTTTACTTTTGGAGAAAATTCAAAACATTCATTATTCAATAGGGCCCAAACTATCAAAAACCAGCGGTTTGAATGAACACACATTTCTTGGTAGAATCATGCAGGACTGAAATTTTTGATGTTTTTCTACTCCTCTCATGAGCCCAAACAAGTCTCTAAAAGCATGAGTTTGCAACTACTTTACTTTTGGAGAAAATTCAAAACATTCATTATTCAATAGGGCCCAAACTATCAAAAACCAGCGGTTTGAATGAACACACATTTCTTGGTAGAATCATGCAGGACTGAAATTTTTGATGTTTTTCTACTCCTCTCATGAGCCCAAACAAGTCTCTAAAAGCATGAGTTTGCAACTACTTTACTTTTGGAGAAAATTCAAAACATTCACTATTCAATAGAGCCCAATAGCAAAAATCAGGTTTTGAATGAAGAATCACATTTCTTGGTAAAATCATGCAGGATTGAAATTTTTGATGGTTTTTTACTCCTCTCAACAGCCCAAACAAGTTTCTAAAAGGATGAGTTTGCAACTACTTTACTTTTGGAGAAAATTTAAAACATTCATTATTCAATAGGGCCCAAACTATCAAAAACCAGCGGTTTGAATGAACACACATTTCTTGGTAGAATCATGCAGGACTGAAATTTTTGATGTTTTTCTACTCCTCTCATGAGCCCAAACAAATCTCTAAAAGCATGAGTTTGCAACTACTTTACTTTTGGAGAAAATTCAAAACATTATTCAATAGAGCCCAATAGCAAAAACCAGCGTTTTGAATGAAGAATCACATTTCTTGGTAGAATCATGCAGGATTGAAATTTTTGATGGTTTTTTACTCCTCTCAACAGCCCAAACAAGTTTCTAAAAGGATGAGTTTGCAACTACTTTACTTTTGGAGAAAATTCAAAACATTCATTATTCAATAGGGCCCAAACTATCAAAAACCAGCGGTTTCAACGAACACACATTTCTTGGTAGAATCATGCAGGACTGAAATTTTTGATGTTTTTCTACTCCTCTCATGAGCCCAAACAAGTCTCTAAAAGCATGAGTTTGCAACTACTTTACTTTTGGAGAAAATTCAAAACATTCATTATTCAATAGGGCCCAAACTATCAAAAACCAGCGGCTTGAATGAACACACATTTCTTGGTAGAATCATGCAGGACTGAAATTTTTGATGTTTTTCTACTCCTCTCATGAGCCCAAACAAGTCTCTAAAAGCATGAGTTTGCAACTACTTTACTTTTGGAGAAAATTCAAAACATTCACTATTCAATAGAGCCCAATAGCAAAAATCAGGTTTTGAATGAAGAATCACATTTCTTGGTAAAATCATGCAGGATTGAAATTTTTGATGGTTTTTACTCCTCTCAACAGCCCAAACAAGTTTCTAAAAGGATTAGTTTGCAACTACTTTACTTTTGGAGAAAATTCAAAACATTCATTATTCAATAGGGCCCAAACTATCAAAAACCAGCGGTTTGAATGAACACACATTTCTTGGTAGAATCATGCAGGACTGAAATTTTTGATGTTTTTCTACTCCTCTCATGAGCCCAAACAAGTCTCTAAAAGCATGAGTTTGCAACTACTTTAATTTTGGAGAAAATTCAAAACATTCATTATTCAATAGGGCCCAAACTATCAAAAACCAGCGGTTTGAATGAACACACATTTCTTGGTAGAATCATGCAGGACTGAAATTTTTGATGTTTTTCTACTCCTCTCATGAGACCAAACAAGTCTCTAAAAGCATGAGTTTGCAACTACTTTACTTTTGGAGAAAATTCAAAACATTCACTATTCAATAGAGCCCAATAGCAAAAATCAGGTTTTGAATGAAGAATCACATTTCTTGGTAAAATCATGCAGGATTGAAATTTTTGATGGTTTTTTACTCCTCTCAACAGCCCAAACAAGTTTCTAAAAGGATGAGTTTGCAACTACTTTACTTTTGGAGAAAATTTAAAACATTCATTATTCAATAGGGCCCAAACTATCAAAAACCAGCGGTTTCAATGAACACACATTTCTTGGTAGAATCATGCAGGACTGAAATTTTTGATGTTTTTCTACTCCTCTCATGAGCCCAAACAAATCTCTAAAAGCATGAGTTTGCAACTACTTTACTTTTGGAGAAAATTCAAAACATTATTCAATAGAGCCCAATAGCAAAAACCAGCGTTTTGAATGAAGAATCACATTTCTTGGTAGAATCAAGCAGGATTGAAATTTTTGATGGTTTTTTACTCCTCTCAACAGCCCAAACAAGTTTCTAAAAGGATGAGTTTGCAACTACTTTACTTTTGGAGAAAATTCAAAACATTCATTATTCAATAGGGCCCAAACTATCAAAAACCAGCCGTTTCAATGAACACACATGTCTTGGTAGAATCATGCAGGACTGAAATTTTTGATGTTTTTCTACTCATCTCATGAGCCCAAACAAGTCTCTAAAAGCATGAGTTTGCAACTACTTTACTTTTGGAGAAAATTCAAAACATTCACTATTCAATAGAGCCCAATAGCAAAAATCAGGTTTTGAATGAAGAATCACATTTCTTGGTAGAATCATGCAGGATTGAAATTTTTGATGGTTTTTTACTCCTCTCAACAGCCCGAACAAGTTTCTAAAAGGATGAGTTTGCAACTACTTTACTTTTGGAGAAAATTCAAAACATTCATTATTCAATAGGGCCCAAACTATCAAAAACCAGCGGTTTCAATGAACACACATTTCTTGGTAGAATCATGCAGGACTGAAATTTTTGATGTTTTTCTACTCCTCTCATGAGCCCAAACAAGTCTCTAAAAGCATGAGTTTGCAACTACTTTACTTCTGGAGAAAATTCAAAACATTCATTATTCAATAGAGCCCAATAGCAAAAACCAGCGTTTTGAATGAAGAATCACATTTCTTGGTAGAATCATGCAGGATTGAAATTTTTGATGGTTTTTTACTCCTCTCAACAGCCCAAACAAGTTTCTAAAAGGATGAGTTTGCAACTACTTTACTTTTGGAGAAAATTCAAAACATTCATTATTCAATAGGGCCCAAACTATCAAAAACCAGCGGTTTGAATGAACACACATTTCTTGGTAGAATCATGCAGGACTGAAATTTTTGATGTTTTTCTACTCCTCTCATGAGCCCAAACAAGTCTCTAAAAGCATGAGTTTGCAACTACTTTACTTTTGGAGAAAATTCAAAACATTCATTATTCAATAGGGCCCAAACTATCAAAAACCAGCGGTTTGAATGAACACACATTTCTTGGTAGAATCATGCAGGACTGAAATTTTTGATGTTTTTCTACTCCTCTCATGAGCCCAAACAAGTCTCTAAAAGCATGAGTTTGCAACTACTTTACTTTTGGAGAAAATTCAAAACATTCACTATTCAATAGAGCCCAATAGCAAAAATCAGGTTTTGAATGAAGAATCACATTTCTTGGTAAAATCATGCAGGATTGAAATTTTTGATGGTTTTTTACTCCTCTCAACAGCCCAAACAAGTTTCTAAAAGGATGAGTTTGCAACTACTTTACTTTTGGAGAAAATTCAAAACATTCATTATTCAATAGGGCCCAAACTATCAAAAACCAGCGGTTTGAATGAACACACATTTCTTGGTAGAATCATGCAGGACTGAAATTTTTGATGTTTTTCTACTCCTCTCATGAGCCCAAACAAGTCTCTAAAAGCATGAGTTTGCAACTACTTTACTTTTGGAGAAAATTCAAAACATTCATTATTCAATAGGGCCCAAACTATCAAAAACCAGCGGTTTGAATGAACACACATTTCTTGGTAGAATCATGCAGGACTGAAATTTTTGATGTTTTTCTACTCCTCTCATGAGCCCAAACAAGTCTCTAAAAGCATGAGTTTGCAACTACTTTACTTTTGGAGAAAATTCAAAACATTCACTATTCAATAGAGCCCAATAGCAAAAATCAGGTTTTGAATGAAGAATCACATTTCTTGGTAAAATCATGCAGGATTGAAATTTTTGATGGTTTTTTACTCCTCTCAACAGCCCAAACAAGTTTCTAAAAGGATGAGTTTGCAACTACTTTACTTTTGGAGAAAATTTAAAACATTCATTATTCAATAGGGCCCAAACTATCAAAAACCAGCGGTTTCAATGAACACACATTTCTTGGTAGAATCATGCAGGACTGAAATTTTTGATGTTTTTCTACTCCTCTCATGAGCCCAAACAAATCTCTAAAAGCATGAGTTTGCAACTACTTTACTTTTGGAGAAAATTCAAAACATTCATTATTCAATAGAGCCCAATAGCAAAAACCAGCGTTTTGAATGAAGAATCACATTTCTTGGTAAAATCATGCAGGATTGAAATTTTTGATGGTTTTTTACTCCTCTCAACAGCCCAAACAAGTTTCTAAAAGGATGAGTTTGCAACTACTTTACTTTTGGAGAAAATTCAAAACATTCATTATTCAATAAGGCCCAAACTATCAAAAACCAGCGGTTTCAATGAACACACATTTCTTGGTAGAATCATGCAGGACTGAAATTTTTGATGTTTTTCTACTCCTCTCATGAGCCCAAACAAGTCTCTAAAAGCATGAGTTTGCAACTACTTTACTTTTGGAGAAAATTCAAAACATTCATTATTCAATAGAGCCCAATAGCAAAAACCAGCGTTTTGAATGAAGAATCACATTTCTTGGTAGAATCATGCAGGATTGAAATTTTTGATGGTTTTTTACTCCTCTCAACAGCCCAAACAAGTTTCTAAAAGGATGAGTTTGCAACTACTTTACTTTTGAAGAAAATTCAAAACATTCATTATTCAATAGGGCCCAAACTATCAAAAACCAGCGGTTTCAATGAACACACATTTCTTGGTAGAATCATGCAGGACTGAAATTTTTGATGTTTTTCTACTCCTCTCATGAGCCCAAACAAGTCTCTAAAAGCATGAGTTTGCAACTACTTTACTTTTGGAGAAAATTCAAAACATTCACTATTCAATAGAGCCCAATAGCAAAAATCAGGTTTTGAATGAAGAATCACATTTCTTGGTAAAATCATGCAGGATTGAAATTTTTGATGGTTTTTTACTCCTCTCAACAGCCCAAACAAGTTTCTAAAAGGATGAGTTTGCAACTACTTTACTTTTGGAGAAAATTTAAAACATTCATTATTCAATAGGGCCCAAACTATCAAAAACCAGCGGTTTCAATGAACACACATTTCTTGGTAGAATCATGCAGGACTGAAATTTTTGATGTTTTTCTACTCCTCTCATGAGCCCAAACAAATCTCTAAAAGCATGAGTTTGCAACTACTTTACTTTTGGAGAAAATTCAAAACATTATTCAATAGAGCCCAATAGCAAAAACCAGCGTTTTGAATGAAGAATCACATTTCTTGGTAGAATCAAGCAGGATTGAAATTTTTGATGGTTTTTTACTCCTCTCAACAGCCCAAACAAGTTTCTAAAAGGATGAGTTTGCAACTACTTTACTTTTGGAGAAAATTCAAAACATTCATTATTCAATAGGGCCCAAACTATCAAAAACCAGCCGTTTCAATGAACACACATGTCTTGGTAGAATCATGCAGGACTGAAATTTTTGATGTTTTTCTACTCATCTCATGAGCCCAAACAAGTCTCTAAAAGCATGAGTTTGCAACTACTTTACTTTTGGAGAAAATTCAAAACATTCACTATTCAATAGAGCCCAATAGCAAAAATCAGGTTTTGAATGAAGAATCACATTTCTTGGTAGAATCATGCAGGATTGAAATTTTTGATGGTTTTTTACTCCTCTCAACAGCCCGAACAAGTTTCTAAAAGGATGAGTTTGCAACTACTTTACTTTTGGAGAAAATTCAAAACATTCATTATTCAATAGGGCCCAAACTATCAAAAACCAGCGGTTTCAATGAACACACATTTCTTGGTAGAATCATGCAGGACTGAAATTTTTGATGTTTTTCTACTCCTCTCATGAGCCCAAACAAGTCTCTAAAAGCATGAGTTTGCAACTACTTTACTTCTGGAGAAAATTCAAAACATTCATTATTCAATAGAGCCCAATAGCAAAAACCAGCGTTTTGAATGAAGAATCACATTTCTTGGTAGAATCATGCAGGATTGAAATTTTTGATGGTTTTTTACTCCTCTCAACAGCCCAAACAAGTTTCTAAAAGGATGAGTTTGCAACTACTTTACTTTTGGAGAAAATTCAAAACATTCATTATTCAATAGGGCCCAAACTATCAAAAACCAGCGGTTTGAATGAACACACATTTCTTGGTAGAATCATGCAGGACTGAAATTTTTGATGTTTTTCTACTCCTCTCATGAGCCCAAACAAGTCTCTAAAAGCATGAGTTTGCAACTACTTTACTTTTGGAGAAAATTCAAAACATTCATTATTCAATAGGGCCCAAACTATCAAAAACCAGCGGTTTGAATGAACACACATTTCTTGGTAGAATCATGCAGGACTGAAATTTTTGATGTTTTTCTACTCCTCTCATGAGCCCAAACAAGTCTCTAAAAGCATGAGTTTGCAACTACTTTACTTTTGGAGAAAATTCAAAACATTCACTATTCAATAGAGCCCAATAGCAAAAATCAGGTTTTGAATGAAGAATCACATTTCTTGGTAAAATCATGCAGGATTGAAATTTTTGATGGTTTTTTACTCCTCTCAACAGCCCAAACAAGTTTCTAAAAGGATGAGTTTGCAACTACTTTACTTTTGGAGAAAATTCAAAACATTCATTATTCAATAGGGCCCAAACTATCAAAAACCAGCGGTTTGAATGAACACACATTTCTTGGTAGAATCATGCAGGACTGAAATTTTTGATGTTTTTCTACTCCTCTCATGAGCCCAAACAAGTCTCTAAAAGCATGAGTTTGCAACTACTTTACTTTTGGAGAAAATTCAAAACATTCATTATTCAATAGGGCCCAAACTATCAAAAACCAGCGGTTTGAATGAACACACATTTCTTGGTAGAATCATGCAGGACTGAAATTTTTGATGTTTTTCTACTCCTCTCATGAGCCCAAACAAGTCTCTAAAAGCATGAGTTTGCAACTACTTTACTTTTGGAGAAAATTCAAAACATTCACTATTCAATAGAGCCCAATAGCAAAAATCAGGTTTTGAATGAAGAATCACATTTCTTGGTAAAATCATGCAGGATTGAAATTTTTGATGGTTTTTTACTCCTCTCAACAGCCCAAACAAGTTTCTAAAAGGATGAGTTTGCAACTACTTTACTTTTGGAGAAAATTTAAAACATTCATTATTCAATAGGGCCCAAACTATCAAAAACCAGCGGTTTCAATGAACACACATTTCTTGGTAGAATCATGCAGGACTGAAATTTTTGATGTTTTTCTACTCCTCTCATGAGCCCAAACAAATCTCTAAAAGCATGAGTTTGCAACTACTTTACTTTTGGAGAAAATTCAAAACATTCATTATTCAATAGAGCCCAATAGCAAAAACCAGCGTTTTGAATGAAGAATCACATTTCTTGGTAAAATCATGCAGGATTGAAATTTTTGATGGTTTTTTACTCCTCTCAACAGCCCAAACAAGTTTCTAAAAGGATGAGTTTGCAACTACTTTACTTTTGGAGAAAATTCAAAACATTCATTATTCAATAGGGCCCAAACTATCAAAAACCAGCGGTTTCAATGAACACACATTTCTTGGTAGAATCATGCAGGACTGAAATTTTTGATGTTTTTCTACTCCTCTCATGAGCCCAAACAAGTCTCTAAAAGCATGAGTTTGCAACTACTTTACTTTTGGAGAAAATTCAAAACATTCATTATTCAATAGAGCCCAATAGCAAAAACCAGCGTTTTGAATGAAGAATCACATTTCTTGGTAGAATCATGCAGGATTGAAATTTTTGATGGTTTTTTACTCCTCTCAACAGCCCAAACAAGTTTCTAAAAGGATGAGTTTGCAACTACTTTACTTTTGGAGAAAATTCAAAACATTCATTATTCAATAGGGCCCAAAGTATCAAAAACCAGCGGTTTGAATGAACACACATTTCTTGGTAGAATCATGCAGGACTGAAATTTTTGATGTTTTTCTACTCCTCTCATGAGCCCAAACAAGTCTCTAAAAGCATGAGTTTGCAACTACTTTACTTTTGGAGAAAATTCAAAACATTCATTATTCAATAGGGCCCAAACTATCAAAAACCAGCGGTTTGAATGAACACACATTTCTTGGTAGAATCATGCAGGACTGAAATTTTTGATGTTTTTCTACTCCTCTCATGAGCCCAAACAAGTCTCTAAAAGCATGAGTTTGCAACTACTTTACTTTTGGAGAAAATTCAAAACATTCACTATTCAATAGAGCCCAATAGCAAAAATCAGGTTTTGAATGAAGAATCACATTTCTTGGTAAAATCATGCAGGATTGAAATTTTTGATGGTTTTTTACTCCTCTCAACAGCCCAAACAAGTTTCTAAAAGGATGAGTTTGCAACTACTTTACTTTTGGAGAAAATTCAAAACATTCATTATTCAATAGGGCCCAAAGTATCAAAAACCAGCGGTTTGAATGAACACACATTTCTTGGTAGAATCATGCAGGACTGAAATTTTTGATGTTTTTCTACTCCTCTCATGAGCCCAAACAAGTCTCTAAAAGCATGAGTTTGCAACTACTTTACTTTTGGAGAAAATTCAAAACATTCATTATTCAATAGGGCCCAAACTATCAAAAACCAGCGGTTTGAATGAACACACATTTCTTGGTAGAATCATGCAGGACTGAAATTTTTGATGTTTTTCTACTCCTCTCATGAGCCCAAACAAGTCTCTAAAAGCATGAGTTTGCAACTACTTTACTTTTGGAGAAAATTCAAAACATTCACTATTCAATAGAGCCCAATAGCAAAAATCAGGTTTTGAATGAAGAATCACATTTCTTGGTAGAATCATGCAGGATTGAAATTTTTGATGGTTTTTTACTCCTCTCAACAGCCCAAACAAGTTTCTAAAAGGATGAGTTTGCAACTACTTTACTTTTGGAGAAAATTCAAAACATTCATTATTCAATAGGGCCCAAACTATCAAAAACCAGCGGTTTCAATGAACACACATTTCTTGGTAGAATCATGCAGGACTGAAATTTTTGATGTTTTTCTACTCCTCTCATGAGCCCAAACAAATCTCTAAAAGCATGAGTTTGCAACTACTTTACTTTTGGAGAAAATTCAAAACATTCATTATTCAATAGAGCCCAATAGCAAAAACCAGCGTTTTGAATTTAGAATCACATTTCTTGGTAAAATCATGCAGGATTGAAATTTTTGATGGTTTTTTACTCCTCTCAACAGCCCAAACAAGTTTCTAAAAGGATGAGTTTGCAACTACTTTACTTTTGGAGAAAATTCAAAACATTCATTATTCAATAGGGCCCAAACTATCAAAAACCAGCGGTTTCAATGAACACACATTTCTTGGTAGAATCATGCAGGACTGAAATTTTTGATGTTTTTCTACTCCTCTCATGAGCCCAAACAAGTCTCTAAAAGCATGAGTTTGCAACTACTTTACTTTTGGAGAAAATTCAAAACATTCATTATTCAATAGAGCCCAATAGCAAAAACCAGCGTTTTGAATGAAGAATCACATTTCTTGGTAGAATCATGCAGGATTGAAATTTTTGATGGTTTTTTACTCCTCTCAACAGCCCAAACAAGTTTCTAAAAGGATGAGTTTGCAACTACTTTACTTTTGAAGAAAATTCAAAACATTCATTATTCAATAGGGCCCAAACTATCAAAAACCAGCGGTTTCAATGAACACACATTTCTTGGTAGAATCATGCAGGACTGAAATTTTTGATGTTTTTCTACTCCTCTCATGAGCCCAAACAAGTCTCTAAAAGCATGAGTTTGCAACTACTTTACTTTTGGAGAAAATTCAAAACATTCATTATTCAATAGGGCCCAAACTATCAAAAACCAGCGGTTTGAATGAACACACATTTCTTGGTAGAATCATGCAGGACTGAAATTTTTGATGTTTTTCTACTCCTCTCATGAGCCCAAACAAGTCTCTAAAAGCATGAGTTTTCAACTACTTTACTTTTGGAGAAAATTCAAAACATTCACTATTCAATAGAGCCCAATAGCAAAAATCAGGTTTTGAATGAAGAATCACATTTCTTGGTAAAATCATGCAGGATTGAAATTTTTGATGGTTTTTTACTCCTCTCAACAGCCCAAACAAGTTTCTAAAAGGATGAGTTTGCAACTACTTTACTTTCTGAGAAAATTTAAAACATTCATTATTCAATAGGGCCCAAACTATCAAAAACCAGCGGTTTCAATGAACACACATTTCTTGGTAGAATCATGCAGGACTGAAATTTTTGATGTTTTTCTACTCCTCTCATGAGCCCAAACAAGTCTCTAAAAGCATGAGTTTGCAACTACTTTACTTTTGGAGAAAATTCAAAACATTCATTATTCAATAGAGCCCAATAGCAAAAACCAGCGTTTTGAATGAAGAATCACATTTCTTGGTAGAATCATGCAGGATTGAAATTTTTGATGGTTTTTTACTCCTCTCAACAGCCCAAACAAGTTTCTAAAAGGATGAGTTTGCAACTACTTTACTTTTGGAGAAAATTCAAAACATTCATTATTCAATAGGGCCCAAACTATCAAAAACCAGCGGTTTGAATGAACACACATTTCTTGGTAGAATCATGCAGGACTGAAATTTTTGATGTTTTTCTACTCCTCTCATGAGCCCAAACAAGTCTCTAAAAGCATGAGTTTGCAACTACTTTACTTTTGGAGAAAATTCAAAACATTCATTATTCAATAGGGCCCAAACTATCAAAAACCAGCGGTTTGAATGAACACACATTTCTTGGTAGAATCATGCAGGACTGAAATTTTTGATGTTTTTCTACTCCTCTCATGAGCCCAAACAAGTCTCTAAAAGCATGAGTTTGCAACTACTTTACTTTTGGAGAAAATTCAAAACATTCACTATTCAATAGAGCCCAATAGCAAAAATCAGGTTTTGAATGAAGAATCACATTTCTTGGTAAAATCATGCAGGATTGAAATTTTTGATGGTTTTTTACTCCTCTCAACAGCCCAAACAAGTTTCTAAAAGGATGAGTTTGCAACTACTTTACTTTTGGAGAAAATTCAAAACATTCATTATTCAATAGGGCCCAAAGTATCAAAAACCAGTGGTTTGAATGAACACACATTTCTTGGTAGAATCATGCAGGACTGAAATTTTTGATGTTTTTCTACTCCTCTCATGAGCCCAAACAAGTCTCTAAAAGCATGAGTTTGCAGCTACTTTACTTTTGGAGAAAATTCAAAACATTCATTATTCAATAGGGCCCAAACTATCAAAAACCAGCGGTTTGAATGAACACACATTTCTTGGTAGAATCATGCAGGACTGAAATTTTTGATGTTTTTCTACTCCTCTCATGAGCCCAAACAAGTCTATAAAAGCATGAGTTTGCAACTACTTTACTTTTGGAGAAAATTCAAAACATTCACTATTCAATAGAGCCCAATAGCAAAAATCAGGTTTTGAATGAAGAATCACATTTCTTGGTAGAATCATGCAGGATTGAAATTTTTGATGGTTTTTTACTCCTCTCAACAGCCCAAACAAGTTTCTAAAAGGATGAGTTTGCAACTACTTTACTTTTGGAGAAAATTCAAAACATTCATTATTCAATAGGGCCCAAACTATCAAAAACCAGCGGTTTCAATGAACACACATTTCTTGGTAGAATCATGCAGGACTGAAATTTTTGATGTTTTTCTACTCCTCTCATGAGCCCAAACAAGTCTCTAAAAGCATGAGTTTGCAACTACTTTACTTTTGGAGAAAATTCAAAACATTCATTATTCAATAGGGCCCAAACTATCAAAAACCAGCGGTTTCAATGAACACACATTTCTTGGTAGAATCATGCAGGACTGAAATTTTTGATGTTTTTCTACTCCTCTCATGAGCCCAAACAAGTATCTAAAAGCATGAGTTTGCAACTACTTTACTTTTGGAGAAAATTCAAAACATTCATTATTCAATAGAGCCCAATAGCAAAAACCAGCGTTTTGAATGAAGAATCACATTTCTTGGTAGAATCATGCAGGATTGAAATTTTTGATGGTTTTTTACTCCTCTCAACAGCCCAAACAAGTTTCTAAAAGGATGAGTTTGCAACTACTTTACTTTTGGAGAAAATTCAAAACATTCATTATTCAATAGGGCCCAAACTATCAAAAACCAGCGGTTTGAATGAACACACATTTCTTGGTAGAATCATGCAGGACTGAAATTTTTGATGTTTTTCTACTCCTCTCATGAGCCCAAACAAGTCTCTAAAAGCATGAGTTTGCAACTACTTTACTTTTGGAGAAAATTCAAAACATTCATTATTCAATAGGGCCCAAACTATCAAAAACCAGCGGTTTGAATGAACACACATTTCTTGGTAGAATCATGCAGGACTGAAATTTTTGATGTTTTTCTACTCCTCTCATGAGCCCAAACAAGTCTCTAAAAGCATGAGTTTGCAACTACTTTACTTTTGGAGAAAATTCAAAACATTCACTATTCAATAGAACCCAATAGCAAAAATCAGGTTTTGAATGAAGAATCACATTTCTTGGTAAAATCATGCAGGATTGAAATTTTTGATGGTTTTTTACTCCTCTCAACAGCCCAAACAAGTTTCTAAAAGGATGAGTTTGCAACTACTTTACTTTTGGAGAAAATTCAAAACATTCATTATTCAATAGGGCCCAAAGTATCAAAAACCAGCGGTTTGAATGAACACACATTTCTAGGTAGAATCATGCAGGACTGAAATTTTTGATGTTTTTCTACTCCTCTCATGAGCCCAAACAAGTCTCTAAAAGCATGAGTTTGCAACTACTTTACTTTTGGAGAAAATTCAAAACATTCATTATTCAATAGGGCCCAAACTATCAAAAACCAGCGGTTTGAATGAACACACATTTCTTGGTAGAATCATGCAGGACTGAAATTTTTGATGTTTTTCTACTCCTCTCATGAGCCCAAACAAGTCTCTAAAAGCATGAGTTTGCAACTACTTTACTTTTGGAGAAAATTCAAAACATTCACTATTCAATAGAGCCCAATAGCAAAAATCAGGTTTTGAATGAAGAATCACATTTCTTGGTAAAATCATGCAGGATTGAAATTTTTGATGGTTTTTTACTCCTCTCAACAGCCCAAACAAGTTTCTAAAAGGATGAGTTTGCAACTACTTTACTTTTGGAGAAAATTCAAAACATTCATTATTCAATAGGGCCCAAAGTATCAAAAACCAGCGGTTTGAATGAACACACATTTCTTGGTAGAATCATGCAGGACTGAAATTTTTGATGTTTTTCTACTCCTCTCATGAGCCCAAACAAGTCTCTAAAAGCATGAGTTTGCAACTACTTTACTTTTGGAGAAAATTCAAAACATTCATTATTCAATAGGGCCCAAACTATCAAAAACCAGCGGTTTGAATGAACACACATTTCTTGGTAGAATCATGCAGGACTGAAATTTTTGATGTTTTTCTACTCCTCTCATGAGCCCAAACAAGTCTCTAAAAGCATGAGTTTGCAACTACTTTACTTTTGGAGAAAATTCAAAACATTCACTATTCAATAGAACCCAATAGCAAAAATCAGGTTTTGAATGAAGAATCACATTTCTTGGTAAAATCATGCAGGATTGAAATTTTTGATGGTTTTTTACTCCTCTCAACAGCCCAAACAAGTTTCTAAAAGGATGAGTTTGCAACTACTTTACTTTTGGAGAAAATTCAAAACATTCATTATTCAATAGGGCCCAAAGTATCAAAAACCAGCGGTTTGATTGAACACACATTTCTTGGTAGAATCATGCAGGACTGAAATTTTTGATGTTTTTCTACTCCTCTCATGAGCCCAAACAAGTCTCTAAAAGCATGAGTTTGCAACTACTTTACTTTTGGAGAAAATTCAAAACATTCATTATTCAATAGGGCCCAAAGTATCAAAAACCAGCGGTTTGAATGAACACACATTTCTTGGTAGAATCATGCAGGACTGAAATTTTTGATGTTTTTCTACTCCTCTCATGAGCCCAAACAAGTCTCTAAAAGCATGAGTTTGCAACTACTTTACTTTTGGAGAAAATTCAAAACATTCATTATTCAATAGGGCCCAAACTATCAAAAACCAGCGGTTTGAATGAACACACATTTCTTGGTAGAATCATGCAGGACTGAAATTTTTGATGTTTTTCTACTCCTCTCATGAGCCCAAACAAGTCTCTAAAAGCATGAGTTTGCAACTACTTTACTTTTGGAGAAAATTCAAAACATTCACTATTCAATAGAGCCCAATAGCAAAAATCAGGTTTTGAATGAAGAATCACATTTCTTGGTAAAATCATGCAGGATTGAAATTTTTGATGGTTTTTTACTCCTCTCAACAGCCCAAACAAGTTTCTAAAAGGATGAGTTTGCAACTACTTTACTTTTGGAGAAAATTCAAAACATTCATTATTCAATAGGGCCCAAACTATCAAAAACCAGCGGTTTGAATGAACACACATTTCTTGGTAGAATCATGCAGGACTGAAATTTTTGATGTTTTTCTACTCCTCTCATGAGCCCAAACAAGTCTCTAAAAGCATGAGTTTGCAACTACTTTACTTTTGGAGAAAATTCAAAACATTCATTATTCAATAGGGCCCAAACTATCAAAAACCAGCGGTTTGAATGAACACACATTTCTTGGTAGAATCATGCAGGACTGAAATTTTTGATGTTTTTCTACTCCTCTCATGAGCCCAAACAAGTCTCTAAAAGCATGAGTTTGCAACTACTTTACTTTTGGAGAAAATTCAAAACATTCACTATTCAATAGAGCCCAATAGCAAAAATCAGGTTTTGAATGAAGAATCACATTTCTTGGTAAAATCATGCAGGATTGAAATTTTTGATGGTTTTTTACTCCTCTCAACAGCCCAAACAAGTTTCTAAAAGGATGAGTTTGCAACTACTTTACTTTTGGAGAAAATTCAAAACATTCATTATTCAATAGGGCCCAAACTATCAAAAACCAACGGTTTGAATGAACACACATTTCTTGGTAGAATCATGCAGGACTGAAATTTTTGATGTTTTTCTACTCCTCTCATGAGCCCAAACAAGTCTCTAAAAGCATGAGTTTGCAACTACTTTACTTTTGGAGAAAATTCAAAACATTCATTATTCAATAGGGCCCAAACTATCAAAAACCAGCGGTTTGAATGAACACACATTTCTTGGTAGAATCATGCAGGACTGAAATTTTTGATGTTTTTCTACTCCTCTCATGAGCCCAAACAAGTCTCTAAAAGCATGAGTTTGCAACTACTTTACTTTTGGAGAAAATTCAAAACATTCACTATTCAATAGAGCCCAATAGCAAAAATCAGGTTTTGAATGAAGAATCACATTTCTTGGTAAAATCATGCAGGATTGAAATTTTTGATGGTTTTTTACTCCTCTCAACAGCCCAAACAAGTTTCTAAAAGGATGAGTTTGCAACTACTTTACTTTTGGAGAAAATTTAAAACATTCATTATTCAATAGGGCCCAAACTATCAAAAACCAGCGGTTTCAATGAACACACATTTCTTGGTAGAATCATGCAGGACTGAAATTTTTGATGTTTTTCTACTCCTCTCATGAGCCCAAACAAATCTCTAAAAGCATGAGTTTGCAACTACTTTACTTTTGGAGAAAATTCAAAACATTATTCAATAGAGCCCAATAGCAAAAACCAGCGTTTTGAATGAAGAATCACATTTCTTGGTAGAATCATGCAGGATTGAAAGTTTTGATGGTTTTTTACTCCTCTCAACAGCCCAAACAAGTTTCTAAAAGGATGAGTTTGCAACTACTTTACTTTTGGAGAAAATTCAAAACATTCATTATTCAATAGGGCCCAAACTATCAAAAACCAGCGGTTTCAATGAACACACATGTCTTGGTAGAATCATGCAGGACTGAAATTTTTGATGTTTTTCTACTCATCTCATGAGCCCAAACAAGTCTCTAAAAGCATGAGTTTGCAACTACTTTACTTTTGGAGAAAATTCAAAACATTCACTATTCAATAGAGCCCAATAGCAAAAATCAGGTTTTGAATGAAGAATCACATTTCTTGGTAGAATCATGCAGGATTGAAATTTTTGATGGTTTTTTACTCCTCTCAACAGCCCAAACAAGTTTCTAAAAGGATGAGTTTGCAACTACTTTACTTTTGGAGAAAATTCAAAACATTCATTATTCAATAGGGCCCAAACTATCAAAAACCAGCGGTTTCAATGAACACACATTTCTTGGTAGAATCATGCAGGACTGAAATTTTTGATGTTTTTCTACTCCTCTCATGAGCCCAAACAAGTCTCTAAAAGCATGAGTTTGCAACTACTTTACTTCTGGAGAAAATTCAAAACATTCATTATTCAATAGAGCCCAATAGCAAAAACCAGCGTTTTGAATGAAGAATCACATTTCTTGGTAGAATCATGCAGGATTGAAATTTTTGATGGTTTTTTACTCCTCTCAACAGCCCAAACAAGTTTCTAAAAGGATGAGTTTACAACTACTTTACTTTTGGAGAAAATTCAAAACATTCATTATTCAATAGGGCCCAAACTATCAAAAACCAGCGGTTTGAATGAACACACATTTCTTGGTAGAATCATGCAGGACTGAAATTTTTGATGTTTTTCTACTCCTCTCATGAGCCCAAACAAGTCTCTAAAAGCATGAGTTTGCAACTACTTTACTTTTGGAGAAAATTCAAAACATTCATTATTCAATAGGGCCCAAACTATCAAAAACCAGCGGTTTGAATGAACACACATTTCTTGGTAGAATCATGCAGGACTGAAATTTTTGATGTTTTTCTACTCCTCTCATGAGCCCAAACAAGTCTCTAAAAGCATGAGTTTGCAACTACTTTACTTTTGGAGAAAATTCAAAACATTCACTATTCAATAGAGCCCAATAGCAAAAATCAGGTTTTGAATGAAGAATCACATTTCTTGGTAAAATCATGCAGGATTGAAATTTTTGATGGTTTTTTACTCCTCTCAACAGCCCAAACAAGTTTCTAAAAGGATGAGTTTGCAACTACTTTACTTTTGGAGAAAATTTAAAACATTCATTATTCAATAGGGCCCAAACTATCAAAAACCAGCGGTTTCAATGAACACACATTTCTTGGTAGAATCATGCAGGACTGAAATTTTTGATGTTTTTCTACTCCTCTCATGAGCCCAAACAAATCTCTAAAAGCATGAGTTTGCAACTACTTTACTTTTGGAGAAAATTCAAAACATTATTCAATAGAGCCCAATAGCAAAAACCAGCGTTTTGAATGAAGAATCACATTTCTTGGTAGAATCATGCAGGATTGAAATTTTTGATGGTTTTTTACTCCTCTCAACAGCCCAAACAAGTTTCTGAAAGGATGAGTTTGCAACTACTTTACTTTTGGAGAAAATTCAAAACATTAATTATTCAATAGGGCCCAAACTATCAAAAACCAGCGGTTTCAATGAACACACATTTCTTGGTAGAATCATGCAGGACTGAAATTTTTGATGTTTTTCTACTCCTCTCATGAGCCCAAACAAGTCTCTAAAAGCATGAGTTTGCAACTACTTTACTTTTGGAGAAAATTCAAAACATTCATTATTCAATAGGGCCCAAACTATCAAAAACCAGCGGTTTGAATGAACACACATTTCTTGGTAGAATCATGCAGGACTGAAATTTTTGATGTTTTTCTACTCCTCTCATGAGCCCAAACAAGTCTCTAAAAGCATGAGTTTGCAACTACTTTACTTTTGGAGAAAATTCAAAACATTCACTATTCAATAGAGCCCAATAGCAAAAATCAGGTTTTGAATGAAGAATCACATTTCTTGGTAAAATCATGCAGGATTGAAATTTTTGATGGTTTTTACTCCTCTCAACAGCCCAAACAAGTTTCTAAAAGGATTAGTTTGCAACTACTTTACTTTTGGAGAAAATTCAAAACATTCATTATTCAATAGGGCCCAAACTATCAAAAACCAGCGGTTTGAATGAACACACATTTCTTGGTAGAATCATGCAGGACTGAAATTTTTGATGTTTTTCTACTCCTCTCATGAGCCCAAACAAGTCTCTAAAAGCATGAGTTTGCAACTACTTTAATTTTGGAGAAAATTCAAAACATTCATTATTCAATAGGGCCCAAACTATCAAAAACCAGCGGTTTGAATGAACACACATTTCTTGGTAGAATCATGCAGGACTGAAATTTTTGATGTTTTTCTACTCCTCTCATGAGACCAAACAAGTCTCTAAAAGCATGAGTTTGCAACTACTTTACTTTTGGAGAAAATTCAAAACATTCACTATTCAATAGAGCCCAATAGCAAAAATCAGGTTTTGAATGAAGAATCACATTTCTTGGTAAAATCATGCAGGATTGAAATTTTTGATGGTTTTTTACTCCTCTCAACAGCCCAAACAAGTTTCTAAAAGGATGAGTTTGCAACTACTTTACTTTTGGAGAAAATTTAAAACATTCATTATTCAATAGGGCCCAAACTATCAAAAACCAGCGGTTTCAATGAACACACATTTCTTGGTAGAATCATGCAGGACTGAAATTTTTGATGTTTTTCTACTCCTCTCATGAGCCCAAACAAATCTCTAAAAGCATGAGTTTGCAACTACTTTACTTTTGGAGAAAATTCAAAACATTATTCAATAGAGCCCAATAGCAAAAACCAGCGTTTTGAATGAAGAATCACATTTCTTGGTAGAATCAAGCAGGATTGAAATTTTTGATGGTTTTTTACTCCTCTCAACAGCCCAAACAAGTTTCTAAAAGGATGAGTTTGCAACTACTTTACTTTTGGAGAAAATTCAAAACATTCATTATTCAATAGGGCCCAAACTATCAAAAACCAGCCGTTTCAATGAACACACATGTCTTGGTAGAATCATGCAGGACTGAAATTTTTGATGTTTTTCTACTCATCTCATGAGCCCAAACAAGTCTCTAAAAGCATGAGTTTGCAACTACTTTACTTTTGGAGAAAATTCAAAACATTCACTATTCAATAGAGCCCAATAGCAAAAATCAGGTTTTGAATGAAGAATCACATTTCTTGGTAGAATCATGCAGGATTGAAATTTTTGATGGTTTTTTACTCCTCTCAACAGCCCGAACAAGTTTCTAAAAGGATGAGTTTGCAACTACTTTACTTTTGGAGAAAATTCAAAACATTCATTATTCAATAGGGCCCAAACTATCAAAAACCAGCGGTTTCAATGAACACACATTTCTTGGTAGAATCATGCAGGACTGAAATTTTTGATGTTTTTCTACTCCTCTCATGAGCCCAAACAAGTCTCTAAAAGCATGAGTTTGCAACTACTTTACTTCTGGAGAAAATTCAAAACATTCATTATTCAATAGAGCCCAATAGCAAAAACCAGCGTTTTGAATGAAGAATCACATTTCTTGGTAGAATCATGCAGGATTGAAATTTTTGATGGTTTTTTACTCCTCTCAACATCCCAAACAAGTTTCTAAAAGGATGAGTTTGCAACTACTTTACTTTTGGAGAAAATTCAAAACATTCATTATTCAATAGGGCCCAAACTATCAAAAACCAGCGGTTTGAATGAACACACATTTCTTGGTAGAATCATGCAGGACTGAAATTTTTGATGTTTTTCTACTCCTCTCATGAGCCCAAACAAGTCTCTAAAAGCATGAGTTTGCAACTACTTTACTTTTGGAGAAAATTCAAAACATTCATTATTCAATAGGGCCCAAACTATCAAAAACCAGCGGTTTGAATGAACACACATTTCTTGGTAGAATCATGCAGGACTGAAATTTTTGATGTTTTTCTACTCCTCTCATGAGCCCAAACAAGTCTCTAAAAGCATGAGTTTGCAACTACTTTACTTTTGGAGAAAATTCAAAACATTCACTATTCAATAGAGCCCAATAGCAAAAATCAGGTTTTGAATGAAGAATCACATTTCTTGGTAAAATCATGCAGGATTGAAATTTTTGATGGTTTTTTACTCCTCTCAACAGCCCAAACAAGTTTCTAAAAGGATGAGTTTGCAACTACTTTACTTTTGGAGAAAATTCAAAACATTCATTATTCAATAGGGCCCAAACTATCAAAAACCAGCGGTTTGAATGAACACACATTTCTTGGTAGAATCATGCAGGACTGAAATTTTTGATGTTTTTCTACTCCTCTCATGAGCCCAAACAAGTCTCTAAAAGCATGAGTTTGCAACTACTTTACTTTTGGAGAAAATTCAAAACATTCATTATTCAATAGGGCCCAAACTATCAAAAACCAGCGGTTTGAATGAACACACATTTCTTGGTAGAATCATGCAGGACTGAAATTTTTGATGTTTTTCTACTCCTCTCATGAGCCCAAACAAGTCTCTTAAAGCATGAGTTTGCAACTACTTTACTTTTGGAGAAAATTCAAAACATTCACTATTCAATAGAGCCCAATAGCAAAAATCAGGTTTTGAATGAAGAATCACATTTCTTGGTAAAATCATGCAGGATTGAAATTTTTGATGGTTTTTTACTCCTCTCAACAGCCCAAACAAGTTTCTAAAAGGATGAGTTTGCAACTACTTTACTTTTGGAGAAAATTTAAAACATTCATTATTCAATAGGGCCCAAACTATCAAAAACCAGCGGTTTCAATGAACACACATTTCTTGGTAGAATCATGCAGGACTGAAATTTTTGATGTTTTTCTACTCCTCTCATGAGCCCAAACAAATCTCTAAAAGCATGAGTTTGCAACTACTTTACTTTTGGAGAAAATTCAAAACATTATTCAATAGAGCCCAATAGTAAAAACCAGCGTTTTGAATGAAGAATCACATTTCTTGGTAGAATCATGCAGGATTGAAAGTTTTGATGGTTTTTTACTCCTCTCAACAGCCCAAACAAGTTTCTAAAAGGATGAGTTTGCAACTACTTTACTTTTGGAGAAAATTCAAAACATTCATTATTCAATAGGGCCCAAACTATCAAAAACCAGCGGTTTCAATGAACACACATGTCTTGGTAGAATCATGCAGGACTGAAATTTTTGATGTTTTTCTACTCATCTCATGAGCCCAAACAAGTCTCTAAAAGCATGAGTTTGCAACTACTTTACTTTTGGAGAAAATTCAAAACATTCACTATTCAATAGAGCCCAATAGCAAAAATCAGGTTTTGAATGAAGAATCACATTTCTTGGTAGAATCATGCAGGATTGAAATTTTTGATGGTTTTTTACTCCTCTCAACAGCCCAAACAAGTTTCTAAAAGGATGAGTTTGCAACTACTTTACTTTTGGAGAAAATTCAAAACATTCATTATTCAATAGGGCCCAAACTATCAAAAACCAGCGGTTTCAATGAACACACATTTCTTGGTAGAATCATGCAGGACTGAAATTTTTGATGTTTTTCTACTCCTCTCATGAGCCCAAACAAGTCTCTAAAAGCATGAGTTTGCAACTACTTTACTTCTGGAGAAAATTCAAAACATTCATTATTCAATAGAGCCCAATAGCAAAAACCAGCGTTTTGAATGAAGAATCACATTTCTTGGTAGAATCATGCAGGATTGAAATTTTTGATGGTTTTTTACTCCTCTCAACAGCCCAAACAAGTTTCTAAAAGGATGAGTTTACAACTACTTTACTTTTGGAGAAAATTCAAAACATTCATTATTCAATAGGGCCCAAACTATCAAAAACCAGCGGTTTGAATGAACACACATTTCTTGGTAGAATCATGCAGGACTGAAATTTTTGATGTTTTTCTACTCCTCTCATGAGCCCAAACAAGTCTCTAAAAGCATGAGTTTGCAACTACTTTACTTTTGGAGAAAATTCAAAACATTCATTATTCAATAGGGCCCAAACTATCAAAAACCAGCGGTTTGAATGAACACACATTTCTTGGTAGAATCATGCAGGACTGAAATTTTTGATGTTTTTCTACTCCTCTCATGAGCCCAAACAAGTCTCTAAAAGCATGAGTTTGCAACTACTTTACTTTTGGAGAAAATTCAAAACATTCACTATTCAATAGAGCCCAATAGCAAAAATCAGGTTTTGAATGAAGAATCACATTTCTTGGTAAAATCATGCAGGATTGAAATTTTTGATGGTTTTTTACTCCTCTCAACAGCCCAAACAAGTTTCTAAAAGGATGAGTTTGCAACTACTTTACTTTTGGAGAAAATTTAAAACATTCATTATTCAATAGGGCCCAAACTATCAAAAACCAGCGGTTTCAATGAACACACATTTCTTGGTAGAATCATGCAGGACTGAAATTTTTGATGTTTTTCTACTCCTCTCATGAGCCCAAACAAATCTCTAAAAGCATGAGTTTGCAACTACTTTACTTTTGGAGAAAATTCAAAACATTATTCAATAGAGCCCAATAGCAAAAACCAGCGTTTTGAATGAAGAATCACATTTCTTGGTAGAATCATGCAGGATTGAAATTTTTGATGGTTTTTTACTCCTCTCAACAGCCCAAACAAGTTTCTAAAAGGATGAGTTTGCAACTACTTTACTTTTGGAGAAAATTCAAAACATTCATTATTCAATAGGGCCCAAACTATCAAAAACCAGCGGTTTCAATGAACACACATTTCTTGGTAGAATCATGCAGGACTGAAATTTTTGATGTTTTTCTACTCCTCTCATGAGCCCAAACAAGTCTCTAAAAGCATGAGTTTGCAACTACTTTACTTTTGGAGAAAATTCAAAACATTCATTATTCAATAGGGCCCAAACTATCAAAAACCAGCGGTTTGAATGAACACACATTTCTTGGTAGAATCATGCAGGACTGAAATTTTTGATGTTTTTCTACTCCTCTCATGAGCCCAAACAAGTCTCTAAAAGCATGAGTTTGCAACTACTTTACTTTTGGAGAAAATTCAAAACATTCACTATTCAATAGAGCCCAATAGCAAAAATCAGGTTTTGAATGAAGAATCACATTTCTTGGTAAAATCATGCAGGATTGAAATTTTTGATGGTTTTTACTCCTCTCAACAGCCCAATCAAGTTTCTAAAAGGATTAGTTTGCAACTACTTTACTTTTGGAGAAAATTCAAAACATTCATTATTCAATAGGGCCCAAACTATCAAAAACCAGCGGTTTGAATGAACACACATTTCTTGGTAGAATCATGCAGGACTGAAATTTTTGATGTTTTTCTACTCCTCTCATGAGCCCAAACAAGTCTCTAAAAGGATGAGTTTGCAACTACTTTACTTTTGGAGAAAATTCAAAACATTCATTATTCAATAGGGCCCAAACTATCAAAAACCAGCCGTTTCAATGAACACACATGTCTTGGTAGAATCATGCAGGACTGAAATTTTTGATGTTTTTCTACTCATCTCATGAGCCCAAACAAGTCTCTAAAAGCATGAGTTTGCAACTACTTTACTTTTGGAGAAAATTCAAAACATTCACTATTCAATAGAGCCCAATAGCAAAAATCAGGTTTTGAATGAAGAATCACATTTCTTGGTAGAATCATGCAGGATTGAAATTTTTGATGGTTTTTTACTCCTCTCAACAGCCCAAACAAGTTTCTAAAAGGATGAGTTTGCAACTACTTTACTTTTGGAGAAAATTCAAAACATTCATTATTCAATAGGGCCCAAACTATCAAAAACCAGCGGTTTCAATGAACACACATTTCTTGGTAGAATCATGCAGGACTGAAATTTTTGATGTTTTTCTACTCCTCTCATGAGCCCAAACAAGTCTCTAAAAGCATGAGTTTGCAACTACTTTACTTCTGGAGAAAATTCAAAACATTCATTATTCAATAGAGCCCAATAGCAAAAACCAGCGTTTTGAATGAAGAATCACATTTCTTGGTAGAATCATGCAGGATTGAAATTTTTGATGGTTTTTTACTCCTCTCAACAGCCCAAACAAGTTTCTAAAAGGATGAGTTTGCAACTACTTTACTTTTGGAGAAAATTCAAAACATTCATTATTCAATAGGGCCCAAACTATCAAAAACCAGCGGTTTGAATGAACACACATTTCTTGGTAGAATCATGCAGGACTGAAATTTTTGATGTTTTTCTACTCCTCTCATGAGCCCAAACAAGTCTCTAAAAGCATGAGTTTGCAACTACTTTACTTTTGGAGAAAATTCAAAACATTCATTATTCAATAGGGCCCAAACTATCAAAAACCAGCGGTTTGAATGAACACACATTTCTTGGTAGAATCATGCAGGACTGAAATTTTTGATGTTTTTCTACTCCTCTCATGAGCCCAAACAAGTCTCTAAAAGCATGAGTTTGCAACTACTTTACTTTTGGAGAAAATTCAAAACATTCACTATTCAATAGAGCCCAATAGCAAAAATCAGGTTTTGAATGAAGAATCACATTTCTTGGTAAAATCATGCAGGATTGAAATTTTTGATGGTTTTTTACTCCTCTCAACAGCCCAAACAAGTTTCTAAAAGGATGAGTTTGCAACTACTTTACTTTTGGAGAAAATTTAAAACATTCATTATTCAATAGGGCCCAAACTATCAAAAACCAGCGGTTTCAATGAACACACATTTCTTGGTAGAATCATGCAGGACTGAAATTTTTGATGTTTTTCTACTCCTCTCATGAGCCCAAACAAATCTCTAAAAGCATGAGTTTGCAACTACTTTACTTTTGGAGAAAATTCAAAACATTATTCAATAGAGCCCAATAGCAAAAACCAGCGTTTTGAATGAAGAATCACATTTCTTGGTAGAATCATGCAGGATTGAAAGTTTTGATGGTTTTTTACTCCTCTCAACAGCCCAAACAAGTTTCTAAAAGGATGAGTTTGCAACTACTTTACTTTTGGAGAAAATTCAAAACATTCATTATTCAATAGGGCCCAAACTATCAAAAACCAGCGGTTTCAATGAACACACATGTCTTGGTAGAATCATGCAGGACTGAAATTTTTGATGTTTTTCTACTCATCTCATGAGCCCAAACAAGTCTCTAAAAGCATGAGTTTGCAACTACTTTACTTTTGGAGAAAATTCAAAACATTCACTATTCAATAGAGCCCAATAGCAAAAATCAGGTTTTGAATGAAGAATCACATTTCTTGGTAGAATCATGCAGGATTGAAATTTTTGATGGTTTTTTACTCCTCTCAACAGCCCAAACAAGTTTCTAAAAGGATGAGTTTGCAACTACTTTACTTTTGGAGAAAATTCAAAACATTCATTATTCAATAGGGCAAAAACTATCAAAAACCAGCGGTTTCAATGAACACACATTTCTTGGTAGAATCATGCAGGACTGAAATTTTTGATGTTTTTCTACTCCTCTCATGAGCCCAAACAAGTCTCTAAAAGCATGAGTTTGCAACTACTTTACTTCTGGAGAAAATTCAAAACATTCATTATTCAATAGAGCCCAATAGCAAAAACCAGCGTTTTGAATGAAGAATCACATTTCTTGGTAGAATCATGAAGGATTGAAATTTTTGATGGTTTTTTACTCCTCTCAACAGCCCAAACAAGTTTCTAAAAGGATGAGTTTACAACTACTTTACTTTTGGAGAAAATTCAAAACATTCATTATTCAATAGGGCCCAAACTATCAAAAACCAGCGGTTTGAATGAACACACATTTCTTGGTAGAATCATGCAGGACTGAAATTTTTGATGTTTTTCTACTCCTCTCATGAGCCCAAACAAGTCTCTAAAAGCATGAGTTTGCAACTACTTTACTTTTGGAGAAAATTCAAAACATTCATTATTCAATAGGGCCCAAACTATCAAAAACCAGCGGTTTGAATGAACACACATTTCTTGGTAGAATCATGCAGGACTGAAATTTTTGATGTTTTTCTACTCCTCTCATGAGCCCAAACAAGTCTCTAAAAGCATGAGTTTGCAACTACTTTACTTTTGGAGAAAATTCAAAACATTCACTATTCAATAGAGCCCAATAGCAAAAATCAGGTTTTGAATGAAGAATCACATTTCTTGGTAAAATCATGCAGGATTGAAATTTTTGATGGTTTTTTACTCCTCTCAACAGCCCAAACAAGTTTCTAAAAGGATGAGTTTGCAACTACTTTACTTTTGGAGAAAATTTAAAACATTCATTATTCAATAGGGCCCAAACTATCAAAAACCAGCGGTTTCAATGAACACACATTTCTTGGTAGAATCATGCAGGACTGAAATTTTTGATGTTTTTCTAGTCCTCTCATGAGCCCAAACAAATCTCTAAAAGCATGAGTTTGCAACTACTTTACTTTTGGAGAAAATTCAAAACATTATTCAATAGAGCCCAATAGCAAAAACCAGCGTTTTGAATGAAGAATCACATTTCTTGGTAGAATCATGCAGGATTGAAATTTTTGATGGTTTTTTACTCCTCTCAACAGCCCAAACAAGTTTCTAAAAGGATGAGTTTGCAACTACTTTACTTTTGGAGAAAATTCAAAACATTCATTATTCAATAGGGCCCAAACTATCAAAAACCAGCGGTTTCAATGAACACACATTTCTTGGTAGAATCATGCAGGACTGAAATTTTTGATGTTTTTCTACTCCTCTCATGAGCCCAAACAAGTCTCTAAAAGCATGAGTTTGCAACTACTTTACTTTTGGAGAAAATTCAAAACATTCATTATTCAATAGGGCCCAAACTATCAAAAACCAGCGGTTTGAATGAACACACATTTCTTGGTAGAATCATGCAGGACTGAAATTTTTGATGTTTTTCTACTCCTCTCATGAGCCCAAACAAGTCTCTAAAAGCATGAGTTTGCAACTACTTTACTTTTGGAGAAAATTCAAAACATTCACTATTCAATAGAGCCCAATAGCAAAAATCAGGTTTTGAATGAAGAATCACATTTCTTGGTAAAATCATGCAGGATTGAAATTTTTGATGGTTTTTACTCCTCTCAACAGCCCAAACAAGTTTCTAAAAGGATTAGTTTGCAACTACTTTACTTTTGGAGAAAATTCAAAACATTCATTATTCAATAGGGCCCAAACTATCAAAAACCAGCGGTTTGAATGAACACACATTTCTTGGTAGAATCATGCAGGACTGAAATTTTTGATGTTTTTCTACTCCTCTCATGAGCCCAAACAAGTCTCTAAAAGGATGAGTATGCAACTACTTTACTTTTGGAGAAAATTCAAAACATTCATTATTCAATAGGGCCCAAACTATCAAAAACCAGCCGTTTCAATGAACACACATGTCTTGGTAGAATCATGCAGGACTGAAATTTTTGATGTTTTTCTACTCATCTCATGAGCCCAAACAAGTCTCTAAAAGCATGAGTTTGCAACTACTTTACTTTTGGAGAAAATTCAAAACATTCACTATTCAATAGAGCCCAATAGCAAAAACCAGCGTTTTGAATGAAGAATCACATTTCTTGGTAGAATCATGCAGGATTGAAATTTTTGAAGGTTTTTTACTCCTCTCAACAGCCCAAACAAGTTTCTAAAAGGATGAGTTTGCAACTACTTTACTTTTGGAGAAAATTCAAAACATTCATTATTCAATAGGGCCCAAACTATCAAAAACCAGCGGTTTCAATGAACACACATTTCTTGGTAGAATCATGCAGGACTGAAATTTTTGATGTTTTTCTACTCCTCTCATGAGCCCAAACAAGTCTCTAAAAGCATGAGTTTGCAACTACTTTACTTTTGGAGAAAATTCAAAACATTCATTATTCAATAGAGCCCAATAGCAAAAACCAGCATTTTGAATGAAGAATCACATTTCTTGGTAGAATCATGCAGGATTGAAATTTTTGATGGTTTTTTACTCCTCTCAACAGCCCAAACAAGTTTCTAAAAGGATGAGTTTGCAACTACTTTACTTTTGGAGAAAATTCAAAACATTCATTATTCAATAGGGCCCAAACTATCAAAAACCAGCGGTTTGAATGAACACACATTTCTTGGTAGAATCATGCAGGACTGAAATTTTTGATGTTTTTCTACTCCTCTCATGAGCCCAAACAAGTCTCTAAAAGCATGAGTTTGCAACTACTTTACTTTTGGAGAAAATTCAAAATATTCATTATTCAAAAGGGCCCAAACTATCAAAAACCAGCGGTTTGAATGAACACACATTTCTTGGTAGAATCATGCAGGACTGAAATTTGTGATGTTTTTCTACTCCTCTCATGAGCCCAAACAAGTCTCTAAAAGCATGAGTTTGCAACTACTTTACTTTTGGAGAAAATTCAAAACATTCATTATTCAATAGAGCCCAATAGCAAAAACCAGCGTTTTGAATGAAGAATCACATTTCTTGGTAGAATCATGCAGGATTGAAATTTTTGATGGTTTTTTACTCCTCTCAACAGCCCAAACAAGTTTCTAAAAGGATGAGTTTGCAACTACTTTACTTTTGGAGAAAATTCAAAACATTCATTATTCAATAGGGCCCAAACTATCAAAAACCAGCCGTTTCAATGAACACACATGTCTTGGTAGAATCATGCAGGACTGAAATTTTTGATGTTTTTCTACTCCTCTCATGAGCCCAAACAAGTCTCTAAAAGCATGAGTTTGCAACTACTTTACTTTTGGAGAAAATTCAAAACATTCACTATTCAATAGAGCCCAATAGCAAAAATCAGGTTTTGAATGAAGAATCACATTTCTTGGTAAAATCATGCAGGATTGAAATTTTTGATGGTTTTTTACTCCTCTCAACAGCCCAAACAAGTTTCTAAAAGGATGAGTTTGCAACTACTTTACTTTTGGAGAAAATTTAAAACATTCATTATTCAATAGGGCCCAAACTATCAAAAACCAGCGGTTTCAATGAACACACATTTCTTGGTAGAATCATGCAGGACTGAAATTTTTGATGTTTTTCTACTCCTCTCATGAGCCCAAACAAATCTCTAAAAGCATGAGTTTGCAACTACTTTACTTTTGGAGAAAATTCAAAACATTCATTATTCAATAGAGCCCAATAGCAAAAACCAGCGTTTTGAATGAAGAATCACATTTCTTGGTAAAATCATGCAGGATTGAAATTTTTGATGGTTTTTTACTCCTCTCAACAGCCCAAACAAGTTTCTAAAAGGATGAGTTTGCAACTACTTTACTTTTGGAGAAAATTCAAAACATTCATTATTCAATAGGGCCCAAACTATCAAAAACCAGCGGTTTGAATGAACACACATTTCTTGGTAGAATCATGCAGGACTGAAATTTGTGATGTTTTTCTACTCCTCTCATGAGCCCAAACAAGTCTCTAAAAGCATGAGTTTGCAACTACTTTACTTTTGGAGAAAATTCAAAACATTCATTATTCAATAGAGCCCAATAGCAAAAACCAGCGTTTTGAATGAAGAATCACATTTCTTGGTAGAATCATGCAGGATTGAAATTTTTGATGGTTTTTTACTCCTCTCAACAGCCCAAACAAGTTTCTAAAAGGATGAGTTTGCAACTACTTTACTTTTGGAGAAAATTCAAAACATTCATTATTCAATAGGGCCCAAACTATCAAAAACCAGCCGTTTCAATGAACACACATGTCTTGGTAGAATCATGCAGGACTGAAATTTTTGATGTTTTTCTACTCATCTCATGAGCCCAAACAAGTCTCTAAAAGCATGAGTTTGCAACTACTTTACTTTTGGAGAAAATTCAAAACATTCATTATTCAATAGAGCCCAATAGCAAAAATCAGGTTTTGAATGAAGAATCACATTTCTTGGTAGAATCATGCAGGATTGAAATTTTTGATGGTTTTTTACTCCTCTCAACAGCCCAAACAAGTTTCTAAAAGGATGAGTTTGCAACTACTTTACTTTTGGAGAAAATTCAAAACATTCATTATTCAATAGGGCCCAAACTATCAAAAACCAGCGGTTTCAATGAACACACATTTCTTGGTAGAATCATGCAGGACTGAAATTTTTGATGTTTTTCTACTCCTCTCATGAGCCCAAACAAGTCTCTAAAAGCATGAGTTTGCAACTACTTTACTTTTGGAGAAAATTCAAAACATTCATTATTCAATAGGGCCCAAACTATCAAAAACCAGCGGTTTCAATGAACACACATTTCTTGGTAGAATCATGCAGGACTGAAATTTTTGATGTTTTTCTACTCCTCTCATGAGCCCAAACAAATCTCTAAAAGCATGAGTTTGCAACTACTTTACTTTTGGAGAAAATTCAAAACATTCATTATTCAATAGAGCCCAATAGCAAAAACCAGCGTTTTGAATGAAGAATCACATTTCTTGGTAAAATCATGCAGGATTGAAATTTTTGATGGTTTTTTACTCCTCTCAACAGCCCAAACAAGTTTCTAAAAGGATGAGTTTGCAACTACTTTACTTTTGGAGAAAATTCAAAACATTCATTATTCAATAGGGCCCAAACTATCAAAAACCAGCGGTTTCAATGAACACACATTTCTTGGTAGAATCATGCAGGACTGAAATTTTTGATGTTTTTATACTCCTCTCATGAGCCCAAACAAGTCTCTAAAAGCATGAGTTTGCAACTACTTTACTTTTGGAGAAAATTCAAAACATTCATTATTCAATAGAGCCCAATAGCAAAAACCAGCGTTTTGAATGAAGAATCACATTTCTTGGTAGAATCATGCAGGATTGAAATTTTTGATGGTTTTTTACTCCTCTCAACAGCCCAAACAAGTTTCTAAAAGGATGAGTTTGCAACTACTTTACTTTTGAAGAAAATTCAAAACATTCATTATTCAATAGGGCCCAAACTATCAAAAACCAGCGGTTTCAATGAACACACATTTCTTGGTAGAATCATGCAGGACTGAAATTTTTGATGTTTTTCTACTCCTCTCATGAGCCCAAACAAGTCTCTAAAAGCATGAGTTTGCAACTACTTTACTTTTGGAGAAAATTCAAAACATTCATTATTCAATAGGGCCCAAACTATCAAAAACCAGCGGTTTGAATGAACACACATTTCTTGGTAGAATCATGCAGGACTGAAATTTTTGATGTTTTTCTACTCCTCTCATGAGCCCAAACAAGTCTCTAAAAGCATGAGTTTGCAACTACTTTACTTTTGGAGAAAATTCAAAACATTCATTATTCAATAGGGCCCAAACTATCAAAAACCAGCGGTTTGAATGAACACACATTTCTTGGTAGAATCATGCAGGACTGAAATTTGTGATGTTTTTCTACTCCTCTCATGAGCCCAAACAAGTCTCTAAAAGCATGAGTTTGCAACTACTTTACTTTTGGAGAAAATTCAAAACATTCATTATTCAATAGAGCCCAATAGCAAAAACCAGCGTTTTGAATGAAGAATCACATTTCTTGGTAGAATCATGCAGGATTGAAATTTTTGATGGTTTTTTACTCCTCTCAACAGCCCAAACAAGTTTCTAAAAGGATGAGTTTGCAACTACTTTACTTTTGGAGAAAATTCAAAACATTCATTATTCAATAGGGCCCAAACTATCAAAAACCAGCCGTTTCAATGAACACACATGTCTTGGTAGAATCATGCAGGAATGAAATTTTTGATGTTTTTCTACTCATCTCATGAGCCCAAACAAGTCTCTAAAAGCATGAGTTTGCAACTACTTTACTTTTGGAGAAAATTCAAAACATTCACTATTCAATAGAGCCCAATAGCAAAAATCAGGTTTTGAATGAAGAATCACATTTCTTGGTAGAATCATGCAGGATTGAAATTTTTGATGGTTTTTTACTCCTCTCAACAGCCCAAACAAGTTTCTAAAAGGATGAGTTTGCAACTACTTTACTTTTGGAGAAAATTCAAAACATTCATTATTCAATAGGGCCCAAACTATCAAAAACCAGCGGTTTCAATGAACACACTTTTCTTGGTAGAATCATGCAGGACTGAAATTTTTGATGTTTTTCTACTCCTCTCATGAGCCCAAACAAGTCTCTAAAAGCATGAGTTTGCAACTACTTTACTTCTGGAGAAAATTCAAAACATTCATTATTCAATAGAGCCCAATAGCAAAAACCAGCGTTTTGAATGAAGAATCACAATTCTTGGTAGAATCATGCAGGATTGAAATTTTTGATGGTTTTTTACTCCTCTCAACAGCCCAAACAAGGTTCTAAAAGGATGAGTTTGCAACTACTTTACTTTTGGAGAAAATTCAAAACATTCATTATTCAATAGGGCCCAAACTATCAAAAACCAGCGGTTTGAATGAACACACATTTCTTGGTAGAATCATGCAGGACTGAAATTTTTGATGTTTTTCTACTCCTCTCATGAGACCAAACAAGTCTCTAAAAGCATGAGTTTGCAACTACTTTACTTTTGGAGAAAATTCAAAACATTCACTATTCAATAGAGCCCAATAGCAAAAATCAGGTTTTGAATGAAGAATCACATTTCTTGGTAAAATCATGCAGGATTGAAATTTTTGAAGGTTTTTTACTCCTCTCAACAGCCCAAACAAGTTTCTAAAAGGATGAGTTTGCAACTACTTTACTTTTGGAGAAAATTCAAAACATTCATTATTCAATAGGGCCCAAACTATCAAAAACCAGCGGTTTCAATGAACACACATTTCTTGGTAGAATCATGCAGGACTGAAATTTTTGATGTTTTTCTACTCCTCTCATGAGCCCAAACAAGTCTCTAAAAGCATGAGTTTGCAACTACTTTACTTTTGGAGAAAATTCAAAACATTCATTATTCAATAGAGCCCAATAGCAAAAACCAGCATTTTGAATGAAGAATCACATTTCTTGGTAGAATCATGCAGGATTGAAATTTTTGATGGTTTTTTACTCCTCTCAACAGCCCAAACAAGTTTCTAAAAGGATGAGTTTGCAACTACTTTACTTTTGGAGAAAATTCAAAACATTCATTATTCAATAGGGCCCAAACTATCAAAAACCAGCGGTTTGAATGAACACACATTTCTTGGTAGAATCATGCAGGACTGAAATTTTTGATGTTTTTCTACTCCTCTCATGAGCCCAAACAAGTCTCTAAAAGCATGAGTTTGCAACTACTTTACTTTTGGAGAAAATTCAAAATATTCATTATTCAAAAGGGCCCAAACTATCAAAAACCAGCGGTTTGAATGAACACACATTTCTTGGTAGAATCATGCAGGACTGAAATTTGTGATGTTTTTCTACTCCTCTCATGAGCCCAAACAAGTCTCTAAAAGCATGAGTTTGCAACTACTTTACTTTTGGAGAAAATTCAAAACATTCATTATTCAATAGAGCCCAATAGCAAAAACCAGCGTTTTGAATGAAGAATCACATTTCTTGGTAGAATCATGCAGGATTGAAATTTTTGATGGTTTTTTACTCCTCTCAACAGCCCAAACAAGTTTCTAAAAGGATGAGTTTGCAACTACTTTACTTTTGGAGAAAATTCAAAACATTCATTATTCAATAGGGCCCAAACTATCAAAAACCAGCCGTTTCAATGAACACACATGTCTTGGTAGAATCATGCAGGACTGAAATTTTTGATGTTTTTCTACTCCTCTCATGAGCCCAAACAAGTCTCTAAAAGCATGAGTTTGCAACTACTTTACTTTTGGAGAAAATTCAAAACATTCACTATTCAATAGAGCCCAATAGCAAAAATCAGGTTTTGAATGAAGAATCACATTTCTTGGTAAAATCATGCAGGATTGAAATTTTTGATGGTTTTTTACTCCTCTCAACAGCCCAAACAAGTTTCTAAAAGGATGAGTTTGCAACTACTTTACTTTTGGAGAAAATTTAAAACATTCATTATTCAATAGGGCCCAAACTATCAAAAACCAGCGGTTTCAATGAACACACATTTCTTGGTAGAATCATGCAGGACTGAAATTTTTGATGTTTTTCTACTCCTCTCATGAGCCCAAACAAATCTCTAAAAGCATGAGTTTGCAACTACTTTACTTTTGGAGAAAATTCAAAACATTCATTATTCAATAGAGCCCAATAGCAAAAACCAGCGTTTTGAATGAAGAATCACATTTCTTGGTAAAATCATGCAGGATTGAAATTTTTGATGGTTTTTTACTCCTCTCAACAGCCCAAACAAGTTTCTAAAAGGATGAGTTTGCAACTACTTTACTTTTGGAGAAAATTCAAAACATTCATTATTCAATAGGGCCCAAACTATCAAAAACCAGCGGTTTGAATGAACACACATTTCTTGGTAGAATCATGCAGGACTGAAATTTGTGATGTTTTTCTACTCCTCTCATGAGCCCAAACAAGTCTCTAAAAGCATGAGTTTGCAACTACTTTACTTTTGGAGAAAATTCAAAACATTCATTATTCAATAGAGCCCAATAGCAAAAACCAGCGTTTTGAATGAAGAATCACATTTCTTGGTAGAATCATGCAGGATTGAAATTTTTGATGGTTTTTTACTCCTCTCAACAGCCCAAACAAGTTTCTAAAAGGATGAGTTTGCAACTACTTTACTTTTGGAGAAAATTCAAAACATTCATTATTCAATAGGGCCCAAACTATCAAAAACCAGCCGTTTCAATGAACACACATGTCTTGGTAGAATCATGCAGGACTGAAATTTTTGATGTTTTTCTACTCATCTCATGAGCCCAAACAAGTCTCTAAAAGCATGAGTTTGCAACTACTTTACTTTTGGAGAAAATTCAAAACATTCATTATTCAATAGAGCCCAATAGCAAAAATCAGGTTTTGAATGAAGAATCACATTTCTTGGTAGAATCATGCAGGATTGAAATTTTTGATGGTTTTTTACTCCTCTCAACAGCCCAAACAAGTTTCTAAAAGGATGAGTTTGCAACTACTTTACTTTTGGAGAAAATTCAAAACATTCATTATTCAATAGGGCCCAAACTATCAAAAACCAGCGGTTTCAATGAACACACATTTCTTGGTAGAATCATGCAGGACTGAAATTTTTGATGTTTTTCTACTCCTCTCATGAGCCCAAACAAGTCTCTAAAAGCATGAGTTTGCAACTACTTTACTTTTGGAGAAAATTCAAAACATTCATTATTCAATAGGGCCCAAACTATCAAAAACCAGCGGTTTCAATGAACACACATTTCTTGGTAGAATCATGCAGGACTGAAATTTTTGATGTTTTTCTACTCCTCTCATGAGCCCAAACAAATCTCTAAAAGCATGAGTTTGCAACTACTTTACTTTTGGAGAAAATTCAAAACATTCATTATTCAATAGAGCCCAATAGCAAAAACCAGCGTTTTGAATGAAGAATCACATTTCTTGGTAAAATCATGCAGGATTGAAATTTTTGATGGTTTTTTACTCCTCTCAACAGCCCAAACAAGTTTCTAAAAGGATGAGTTTGCAACTACTTTACTTTTGGAGAAAATTCAAAACATTCATTATTCAATAGGGCCCAAACTATCAAAAACCAGCGGTTTCAATGAACACACATTTCTTGGTAGAATCATGCAGGACTGAAATTTTTGATGTTTTTATACTCCTCTCATGAGCCCAAACAAGTCTCTAAAAGCATGAGTTTGCAACTACTTTACTTTTGGAGAAAATTCAAAACATTCATTATTCAATAGAGCCCAATAGCAAAAACCAGCGTTTTGAATGAAGAATCACATTTCTTGGTAGAATCATGCAGGATTGAAATTTTTGATGGTTTTTTACTCCTCTCAACAGCCCAAACAAGTTTCTAAAAGGATGAGTTTGCAACTACTTTACTTTTGAAGAAAATTCAAAACATTCATTATTCAATAGGGCCCAAACTATCAAAAACCAGCGGTTTCAATGAACACACATTTCTTGGTAGAATCATGCAGGACTGAAATTTTTGATGTTTTTCTACTCCTCTCATGAGCCCAAACAAGTCTCTAAAAGCATGAGTTTGCAACTACTTTACTTTTGGAGAAAATTCAAAACATTCATTATTCAATAGGGCCCAAACTATCAAAAACCAGCGGTTTGAATGAACACACATTTCTTGGTAGAATCATGCAGGACTGAAATTTTTGATGTTTTTCTACTCCTCTCATGAGCCCAAACAAGTCTCTAAAAGCATGAGTTTGCAACTACTTTACTTTTGGAGAAAATTCAAAACATTCATTATTCAATAGGGCCCAAACTATCAAAAACCAGCGGTTTGAATGAACACACATTTCTTGGTAGAATCATGCAGGACTGAAATTTGTGATGTTTTTCTACTCCTCTCATGAGCCCAAACAAGTCTCTAAAAGCATGAGTTTGCAACTACTTTACTTTTGGAGAAAATTCAAAACATTCATTATTCAATAGAGCCCAATAGCAAAAACCAGCGTTTTGAATGAAGAATCACATTTCTTGGTAGAATCATGCAGGATTGAAATTTTTGATGGTTTTTTACTCCTCTCAACAGCCCAAACAAGTTTCTAAAAGGATGAGTTTGCAACTACTTTACTTTTGGAGAAAATTCAAAACATTCATTATTCAATAGGGCCCAAACTATCAAAAACCAGCCGTTTCAATGAACACACATGTCTTGGTAGAATCATGCAGGAATGAAATTTTTGATGTTTTTCTACTCATCTCATGAGCCCAAACAAGTCTCTAAAAGCATGAGTTTGCAACTACTTTACTTTTGGAGAAAATTCAAAACATTCACTATTCAATAGAGCCCAATAGCAAAAATCAGGTTTTGAATGAAGAATCACATTTCTTGGTAGAATCATGCAGGATTGAAATTTTTGATGGTTTTTTACTCCTCTCAACAGCCCAAACAAGTTTCTAAAAGGATGAGTTTGCAACTACTTTACTTTTGGAGAAAATTCAAAACATTCATTATTCAATAGGGCCCAAACTATCAAAAACCAGCGGTTTCAATGAACACACTTTTCTTGGTAGAATCATGCAGGACTGAAATTTTTGATGTTTTTCTACTCCTCTCATGAGCCCAAACAAGTCTCTAAAAGCATGAGTTTGCAACTACTTTACTTCTGGAGAAAATTCAAAACATTCATTATTCAATAGAGCCCAATAGCAAAAACCAGCGTTTTGAATGAAGAATCACAATTCTTGGTAGAATCATGCAGGATTGAAATTTTTGATGGTTTTTTACTCCTCTCAACAGCCCAAACAAGGTTCTAAAAGGATGAGTTTGCAACTACTTTACTTTTGGAGAAAATTCAAAACATTCATTATTCAATAGGGCCCAAACTATCAAAAACCAGCGGTTTGAATGAACACACATTTCTTGGTAGAATCATGCAGGACTGAAATTTTTGATGTTTTTCTACTCCTCTCATGAGACCAAACAAGTCTCTAAAAGCATGAGTTTGCAACTACTTTACTTTTGGAGAAAATTCAAAACATTCACTATTCAATAGAGCCCAATAGCAAAAATCAGGTTTTGAATGAAGAATCACATTTCTTGGTAAAATCATGCAGGATTGAAATTTTTGATGGTTTTTTACTCCTCTCAACAGCCCAAACAAGTTTCTAAAAGGATGAGTTTGCAACTACTTTACTTTTGGAGAAAATTTAAAACATTCATTATTCAATAGGGCCCAAACTATCAAAAACCAGCGGTTTCAATGAACACACATTTCTTGGTAGAATCATGCAGGACTGAAATTTTTGATGTTTTTCTACTCCTCTCATGAGCCCAAACAAATCTCTAAAAGCATGAGTTTGCAACTACTTTACTTTTGGAGAAAATTCAAAACATTCATTATTCAATAGAGCCCAATAGCAAAAACCAGCGTTTTGAATGAAGAATCACATTTCTTGGTAGAATCATGCAGGATTGAAATTTTTGATGGTTTTTTACTCCTCTCAACAGCCCAAACAAGTTTCTAAAAGGATGAGTTTGCAACTACTTTACTTTTGGAGAAAATTCAAAACATTCATTATTCAATAGGGCCCAAACTATCAAAAACCAGCGGTTTGAATGAACACACATTTCTTGGTAGAATCATGCAGGACTGAAATTTGTGATGTTTTTCTACTCCTCTCATGAGCCCAAACAAGTCTCTAAAAGCATGAGTTTGCAACTACTTTACTTTTGGAGAAAATTCAAAACATTCATTATTCAATAGAGCCCAATAGCAAAAACCAGCGTTTTGAATGAAGAATCACATTTCTTGGTAGAATCATGCAGGATTGAAATTTTTGATGGTTTTTTACTCCTCTCAACAGCCCAAACAAGTTTCTAAAAGGATGAGTTTGCAACTACTTTACTTTTGGAGAAAATTCAAAACATTCATTATTCAATAGGGCCCAAACTATCAAAAACCAGCCGTTTCAATGAACACACATGTCTTGGTAGAATCATGCAGGACTGAAATTTTTGATGTTTTTCTACTCATCTCATGAGCCCAAACAAGTCTCTAAAAGCATGAGTTTGCAACTACTTTACTTTTGGAGAAAATTCAAAACATTCACTATTCAATAGAGCCCAATAGCAAAAATCAGGTTTTGAATGAAGAATCACATTTCTTGGTAGAATCATGCAGGATTGAAATTTTTGATGGTTTTTTACTCCTCTCAACAGCCCAAACAAGTTTCTAAAAGGATGAGTTTGCAACTACTTTACTTTTGGAGAAAATTCAGAACATTCATTATTCAATAGGGCCCAAACTATCAAAAACCAGCGGTTTCAATGAACACACATTTCTTGGTAGAATCATGCAGGACTGAAATTTTTGATGTTTTTCTACTCCTCTCATGAGCCCAAACAAGTCTCTAAAAGCATGAGTTTGCAACTACTTTACTTCTGGAGAAAATTCAAAACATTCATTATTCAATAGAGCCCAATAGCAAAAACCAGCGTTTTGAATGAAGAATCACAATTCTTGGTAGAATCATGCAGGATTGAAATTTTTGATGGTTTTTTACTCCTCTCAACAGCCCAAACAAGGTTCTAAAAGGATGAGTTTGCAACTACTTTACTTTTGGAGAAAATTTAAAACATTCATTATTCAATAGGGCCCAAACTATCAAAAACCAGCGGTTTGAATGAACACACATTTCTTGGTAGAATCATGCAGGACTGAAATTTTTGATGTTTTTCTACTCCTCTCATGAGCCCAAACAAATCTCTAAAAGCATGAGTTTGCAACTACTTTACTTTTGGAGAAAATTCAAAACATTCATTATTCAATAGAGCCCAATAGCAAAAACCAGCGTTTTGAATGAAGAATCACATTTCTTGGTAGAATCATGCAGGATTGAAATTTTTGATGGTTTTTTACTCCTCTCAACAGCCCAAACAAGTTTCTAAAAGGATGAGTTTGCAACTACTTTACTTTTGGAGAAAATTCAAAACATTCATTATTCAATAGGGCCCAAACTATCAAAAACCAGCGGTTTGAATGAACACACATTTCTTGGTAGAATCATGCAGGACTGAAATTTGTGATGTTTTTCTACTCCTCTCATGAGCCCAAACAAGTCTCTAAAAGCATGAGTTTGCAACTACTTTACTTTTGGAGAAAATTCAAAACATTCATTATTCAATAGAGCCCAATAGCAAAAACCAGCGTTTTGAATGAAGAATCACATTTCTTGGTAGAATCATGCAGGATTGAAATTTTTGATGGTTTTTTACTCCTCTCAACAGCCCAAACAAGTTTCTAAAAGGATGAGTTTGCAACTACTTTACTTTTGGAGAAAATTCAAAACATTCATTATTCAATAGGGCCCAAACTATCAAAAACCAGCCGTTTCAATGAACACACATGTCTTGGTAGAATCATGCAGGACTGAAATTTTTGATGTTTTTCTACTCATCTCATGAGCCCAAACAAGTCTCTAAAAGCATGAGTTTGCAACTACTTTACTTTTGGAGAAAATTCAAAACATTCACTATTCAATAGAGCCCAATAGCAAAAATCAGGTTTTGAATGAAGAATCACATTTCTTGGTAGAATCATGCAGGATTGAAATTTTTGATGGTTTTTTACTCCTCTCAACAGCCCAAACAAGTTTCTAAAAGGATGAGTTTGCAACTACTTTACTTTTGGAGAAAATTCAAAACATTCATTATTCAATAGGGCCCAAACTATCAAAAACCAGCGGTTTCAATGAACACACATTTCTTGGTAGAATCATGCAGGACTGAAATTTTTGATGTTTTTCTACTCCTCTCATGAGCCCAAACAAGTCTCTAAAAGCATGAGTTTGCAACTACTTTACTTCTGGAGAAAATTCAAAACATTCATTATTCAATAGAGCCCAATAGCAAAAACCAGCGTTTTGAATGAAGAATCACAATTCTTGGTAGAATCATGCAGGATTGAAATTTTTGATGGTTTTTTACTCCTCTCAACAGCCCAAACAAGGTTCTAAAAGGATGAGTTTGCAACTACTTTACTTTTGGAGAAAATTCAAAACATTCATTATTCAATAGGGCCCAAACTATCAAAAACCAGCGGTTTGAATGAACACACATTTCTTGGTAGAATCATGCAGGACTGAAATTTTTGATGTTTTTCTACTCCTCTCATGAGACCAAACAAGTCTCTAAAAGCATGAGTTTGCAACTACTTTACTTTTGGAGAAAATTCAAAACATTCACTATTCAATAGAGCCCAATAGCAAAAATCAGGTTTTGAATGAAGAATCACATTTCTTGGTAAAATCATGCAGGATTGAAATTTTTGATGGTTTTTTACTCCTCTCAACAGCCCAAACAAGTTTCTAAAAGGATGAGTTTGCAACTACTTTACTTTTGGAGAAAATTTAAAACATTCATTATTCAATAGGGCCCAAACTATCAAAAACCAGCGGTTTCAATGAACACACATTTCTTGGTAGAATCATGCAGGACTGAAATTTTTGATGTTTTTCTACTCCTCTCATGAGCCCAAACAAATCTCTAAAAGCATGAGTTTGCAACTACTTTACTTTTGGAGAAAATTCAAAACATTCATTATTCAATAGAGCCCAATAGCAAAAACCAGCGTTTTGAATGAAGAATCACATTTCTTGGTAGAATCATGCAGGATTGAAATTTTTGATGGTTTTTTACTCCTCTCAACAGCCCAAACAAGTTTCTAAAAGGATGAGTTTGCAACTACTTTACTTTTGGAGAAAATTCAAAACATTCATTATTCAATAGGGCCCAAACTATCAAAAACCAGCGGTTTGAATGAACACACATTTCTTGGTAGAATCATGCAGGACTGAAATTTTTGATGTTTTTCTACTCCTCTCATGAGCCCAAACAAGTCTCTAAAAGCATGAGTTTGCAACTACTTTACTTTTGGAGAAAATTCAAAACATTCATTATTCAATAGGGCCCAAACTATCAAAAACCAGCGGTTTGAATGAACACACATTTCTTGGTAGAATCATGCAGGACTGAAATTTTTGATGTTTTTCTACTCCTCTCATGAGCCCAAACAAGTCTCTAAAAGCATGAGTTTGCAACTACTTTACTTTTGGAGAAAATTCAAAACATTCACTATTCAATAGAGCCCAATAGCAAAAATCAGGTTTTGAATGAAGAATCACATTTCTTGGTAAAATCATGCAGGATTGAAATTTTTGATGGTTTTTTACTCCTCTCAACAGCCCAAACAAGTTTCTAAAAGGATGAGTTTGCAACTACTTTACTTTTGGAGAAAATTCAAAACATTCATTATTCAATAGGGCCCAAACTATCAAAAACCAGCGGTTTGAATGAACACACATTTCTTGGTAGAATCATGCAGGACTGAAATTTTTGATGTTTTTCTACTCCTCTCATGAGCCCAAACAAGTCTCTAAAAGCATGAGTTTGCAACTACTTTACTTTTGGAGAAAATTCAAAACATTCATTATTCAATAGGGCCCAAACTATCAAAAACCAGCGGTTTGAATGAACACACATTTCTTGGTAGAATCATGCAGGACTGAAATTTTTGATGTTTTTCTACTCCTCTCATGAGCCCAAACAAGTCTCTAAAAGCATGAGTTTGCAACTACTTTACTTTTGGAGAAAATTCAAAACATTCACTATTCAATAGAGCCCAATAGCAAAAATCAGGTTTTGAATGAAGAATCACATTTCTTGGTAAAATCATGCAGGATTGAAATTTTTGATGGTTTTTTACTCCTCTCAACAGCCCAAACAAGTTTCTAAAAGGATGAGTTTGCAACTACTTTACTTTTGGAGAAAATTTAAAACATTCATTATTCAATAGGGCCCAAAATATCAAAAACCAGCGGTTTCAATGAACACACATTTCTTGGTAGAATCATGCAGGACTGAAATTTTTGATGTTTTTCTACTCCTCTCATGAGCCCAAACAAATCTCTAAAAGCATGAGTTTGCAACTACTTTACTTTTGGAGAAAATTCAAAACATTATTCAATAGAGCCCAATAGCAAAAACCAGCGTTTTGAATGAAGAATCACATTTCTTGGTAGAATCATGCAGGATTGAAAGTTTTGATGGTTTTTTACTCCTCTCAACAGCCCAAACAAGTTTCTAAAAGGATGAGTTTGCAACTACTTTACTTTTGGAGAAAATTCAAAACATTCATTATTCAATAGGGCCCAAACTATCAAAAACCAGCGGTTTCAATGAACACACATGTCTTGGTAGAATCATGCAGGACTGAAATTTTTGATGTTTTTCTACTCATCTCATGAGCCCAAACAAGTCTCTAAAAGCATGAGTTTGCAACTACTTTACTTTTGGAGAAAATTCAAAACATTCACTATTCAATAGAGCCCAATAGCAAAAATCAGGTTTTGAATGAAGAATCACATTTCTTGGTAGAATCATGCAGGATTGAAATTTTTGATGGTTTTTTACTCCTCTCAACAGCCCAAACAAGTTTCTAAAAGGATGAGTTTGCAACTACTTTACTTTTGGAGAAAATTCAAAACATTCATTATTCAATAGGGCCCAAACTATCAAAAACCAGCGGTTTCAATGAACACACATTTCTTGGTAGAATCATGCAGGACTGAAATTTTTGATGTTTTTCTACTCCTCTCATGAGCCCAAACAAGTCTCTAAAAGCATGAGTTTGCAACTACTTTACTTCTGGAGAAAATTCAAAACATTCATTATTCAATAGAGCCCAATAGCAAAAACCAGCGTTTTGAATGAAGAATCACATTTCTTGGTAGAATCATGCAGGATTGAAATTTTTGATGGTTTTTTACTCCTCTCAACAGCCCAAACAAGTTTCTAAAAGGATGAGTTTACAACTACTTTACTTTTGGAGAAAATTCAAAACATTCATTATTCAATAGGGCCCAAACTATCAAAAACCAGCGGTTTGAATGAACACACATTTCTTGGTAGAATCATGCAGGACTGAAATTTTTGATGTTTTTCTACTCCTCTCATGAGCCCAAACAAGTCTCTAAAAGCATGAGTTTGCAACTACTTTACTTTTGGAGAAAATTCAAAACATTCATTATTCAATAGGGCCCAAACTATCAAAAACCAGCGGTTTGAATGAACACACATTTCTTGGTAGAATCATGCAGGACTGAAATTTTTGATGTTTTTCTACTCCTCTCATGAGCCCAAACAAGTCTCTAAAAGCATGAGTTTGCAACTACTTTACTTTTGGAGAAAATTCAAAACATTCACTATTCAATAGAGCCCAATAGCAAAAATCAGGTTTTGAATGAAGAATCACATTTCTTGGTAAAATCATGCAGGATTGAAATTTTTGATGGTTTTTTACTCCTCTCAACAGCCCAAACAAGTTTCTAAAAGGATGAGTTTGCAACTACTTTACTTTTGGAGAAAATTTAAAACATTCATTATTCAATAGGGCCCAAACTATCAAAAACCAGCGGTTTCAATGAACACACATTTCTTGGTAGAATCATGCAGGACTGAAATTTTTGATGTTTTTCTACTCCTCTCATGAGCCCAAACAAATCTCTAAAAGCATGAGTTTGCAACTACTTTACTTTTGGAGAAAATTCAAAACATTATTCAATAGAGCCCAATAGCAAAAACCAGCGTTTTGAATGAAGAATCACATTTCTTGGTAGAATCATGCAGGATTGAAATTTTTGATGGTTTTTTACTCCTCTCAACAGCCCAAACAAGTTTCTAAAAGGATGAGTTTGCAACTACTTTACTTTTGGAGAAAATTCAAAACATTCATTATTCAATAGGGCCCAAACTATCAAAAACCAGCGGTTTCAATGAACACACATTTCTTGGTAGAATCATGCAGGACTGAAATTTTTGATGTTTTTCTACTCCTCTCATGAGCCCAAACAAGTCTCTAAAAGCATGAGTTTGCAACTACTTTACTTTTGGAGAAAATTCAAAACATTCATTATTCAATAGGGCCCAAACTATCAAAAACCAGCGGTTTGAATGAACACACATTTCTTGGTAGAATCATGCAGGACTGAAATTTTTGATGTTTTTCTACTCCTCTCATGAGCCCAAACAAGTCTCTAAAAGCATGAGTTTGCAACTACTTTACTTTTGGAGAAAATTCAAAACATTCACTATTCAATAGAGCCCAATAGCAAAAATCAGGTTTTGAATGAAGAATCACATTTCTTGGTAAAATCATGCAGGATTGAAATTTTTGATGGTTTTTACTCCTCTCAACAGCCCAATCAAGTTTCTAAAAGGATTAGTTTGCAACTACTTTACTTTTGGAGAAAATTCAAAACATTCATTATTCAATAGGGCCCAAACTATCAAAAACCAGCGGTTTGAATGAACACACATTTCTTGGTAGAATCATGCAGGACTGAAATTTTTGATGTTTTTCTACTCCTCTCATGAGCCCAAACAAGTCTCTAAAAGGATGAGTTTGCAACTACTTTACTTTTGGAGAAAATTCAAAACATTCATTATTCAATAGGGCCCAAACTATCAAAAACCAGCCGTTTCAATGAACACACATGTCTTGGTAGAATCATGCAGGACTGAAATTTTTGATGTTTTTCTACTCATCTCATGAGCCCAAACAAGTCTCTAAAAGCATGAGTTTGCAACTACTTTACTTTTGGAGAAAATTCAAAACATTCACTATTCAATAGAGCCCAATAGCAAAAATCAGGTTTTGAATGAAGAATCACATTTCTTGGTAGAATCATGCAGGATTGAAATTTTTGATGGTTTTTTACTCCTCTCAACAGCCCGAACAAGTTTCTAAAAGGATGAGTTTGCAACTACTTTACTTTTGGAGAAAATTCAAAACATTCATTATTCAATAGGGCCCAAACTATCAAAAACCAGCGGTTTCAATGAACACACATTTCTTGGTAGAATCATGCAGGACTGAAATTTTTGATGTTTTTCTACTCCTCTCATGAGCCCAAACAAGTCTCTAAAAGCATGAGTTTGCAACTACTTTACTTCTGGAGAAAATTCAAAACATTCATTATTCAATAGAGCCCAATAGCAAAAACCAGCGTTTTGAATGAAGAATCACATTTCTTGGTAGAATCATGCAGGATTGAAATTTTTGATGGTTTTTTACTCCTCTCAACAGCCCAAACAAGTTTCTAAAAGGATGAGTTTGCAACTACTTTACTTTTGGAGAAAATTCAAAACATTCATTATTCAATAGGGCCCAAACTATCAAAAACCAGCGGTTTGAATGAACACACATTTCTTGGTAGAATCATGCAGGACTGAAATTTTTGATGTTTTTCTACTCCTCTCATGAGCCCAAACAAGTCTCTAAAAGCATGAGTTTGCAACTACTTTACTTTTGGAGAAAATTCAAAACATTCACTATTCAATAGAGCCCAATAGCAAAAATCAGGTTTTGAATGAAGAATCACATTTCTTGGTAAAATCATGCAGGATTGAAATTTTTGATGGTTTTTTACTCCTCTCAACAGCCCAAACAAGTTTCTAAAAGGATGAGTTTGCAACTACTTTACTTTTGGAGAAAATTCAAAACATTCATTATTCAATAGGGCCCAAACTATCAAAAACCAGCGGTTTGAATGAACACACATTTCTTGGTAGAATCATGCAGGACTGAAATTTTTGATGTTTTTCTACTCCTCTCATGAGCCCAAACAAGTCTCTAAAAGCATGAGTTTGCAACTACTTTACTTTTGGAGAAAATTCAAAACATTCATTATTCAATAGGGCCCAAACTATCAAAAACCAGCGGTTTGAATGAACACACATTTCTTGGTAGAATCATGCAGGACTGAAATTTTTGATGTTTTTCTACTCCTCTCATGAGCCCAAACAAGTCTCTAAAAGCATGAGTTTGCAACTACTTTACTTTTGGAGAAAATTCAAAACATTCACTATTCAATAGAGCCCAATAGCAAAAATCAGGTTTTGAATGAAGAATCACATTTCTTGGTAAAATCATGCAGGATTGAAATTTTTGATGGTTTTTTACTCCTCTCAACAGCCCAAACAAGTTTCTAAAAGGATGAGTTTGCAACTACTTTACTTTTGGAGAAAATTTAAAACATTCATTATTCAATAGGGCCCAAACTATCAAAAACCAGCGGTTTCAATGAACACACATTTCTTGGTAGAATCATGCAGGACTGAAATTTTTGATGTTTTTCTACTCCTCTCATGAGCCCAAACAAATCTCTAAAAGCATGAGTTTGCAACTACTTTACTTTTGGAGAAAATTCAAAACATTATTCAATAGAGCCCAATAGCAAAAACCAGCGTTTTGAATGAAGAATCACATTTCTTGGTAGAATCATGCAGGATTGAAAGTTTTGATGGTTTTTTACTCCTCTCAACAGCCCAAACAAGTTTCTAAAAGGATGAGTTTGCAACTACTTTACTTTTGGAGAAAATTCAAAACATTCATTATTCAATAGGGCCCAAACTATCAAAAACCAGCGGTTTCAATGAACACACATGTCTTGGTAGAATCATGCAGGACTGAAATTTTTGATGTTTTTCTACTCATCTCATGAGCCCAAACAAGTCTCTAAAAGCATGAGTTTGCAACTACTTTACTTTTGGAGAAAATTCAAAACATTCACTATTCAATAGAGCCCAATAGCAAAAATCAGGTTTTGAATGAAGAATCACATTTCTTGGTAGAATCATGCAGGATTGAAATTTTTGATGGTTTTTTACTCCTCTCAACAGCCCAAACAAGTTTCTAAAAGGATGAGTTTGCAACTACTTTACTTTTGGAGAAAATTCAAAACATTCATTATTCAATAGGGCAAAAACTATCAAAAACCAGCGGTTTCAATGAACACACATTTCTTGGTAGAATCATGCAGGACTGAAATTTTTGATGTTTTTCTACTCCTCTCATGAGCCCAAACAAGTCTCTAAAAGCATGAGTTTGCAACTACTTTACTTCTGGAGAAAATTCAAAACATTCATTATTCAATAGAGCCCAATAGCAAAAACCAGCGTTTTGAATGAAGAATCACATTTCTTGGTAGAATCATGCAGGATTGAAATTTTTGATGGTTTTTTACTCCTCTCAACAGCCCAAACAAGTTTCTAAAAGGATGAGTTTACAACTACTTTACTTTTGGAGAAAATTCAAAACATTCATTATTCAATAGGGCCCAAACTATCAAAAACCAGCGGTTTGAATGAACACACATTTCTTGGTAGAATCATGCAGGACTGAAATTTTTGATGTTTTTCTACTCCTCTCATGAGCCCAAACAAGTCTCTAAAAGCATGAGTTTGCAACTACTTTACTTTTGGAGAAAATTCAAAACATTCATTATTCAATAGGGCCCAAACTATCAAAAACCAGCGGTTTGAATGAACACACATTTCTTGGTAGAATCATGCAGGACTGAAATTTTTGATGTTTTTCTACTCCTCTCATGAGCCCAAACAAGTCTCTAAAAGCATGAGTTTGCAACTACTTTACTTTTGGAGAAAATTCAAAACATTCACTATTCAATAGAGCCCAATAGCAAAAATCAGGTTTTGAATGAAGAATCACATTTCTTGGTAAAATCATGCAGGATTGAAATTTTTGATGGTTTTTTACTCCTCTCAACAGCCCAAACAAGTTTCTAAAAGGATGAGTTTGCAACTACTTTACTTTTGGAGAAAATTTAAAACATTCATTATTCAATAGGGCCCAAACTATCAAAAACCAGCGGTTTCAATGAACACACATTTCTTGGTAGAATCATGCAGGACTGAAATTTTTGATGTTTTTCTAGTCCTCTCATGAGCCCAAACAAATCTCTAAAAGCATGAGTTTGCAACTACTTTACTTTTGGAGAAAATTCAAAACATTATTCAATAGAGCCCAATAGCAAAAACCAGCGTTTTGAATGAAGAATCACATTTCTTGGTAGAATCATGCAGGATTGAAATTTTTGATGGTTTTTTACTCCTCTCAACAGCCCAAACAAGTTTCTAAAAGGATGAGTTTGCAACTACTTTACTTTTGGAGAAAATTCAAAACATTCATTATTCAATAGGGCCCAAACTATCAAAAACCAGCGGTTTCAATGAACACACATTTCTTGGTAGAATCATGCAGGACTGAAATTTTTGATGTTTTTCTACTCCTCTCATGAGCCCAAACAAGTCTCTAAAAGCATGAGTTTGCAACTACTTTACTTTTGGAGAAAATTCAAAACATTCATTATTCAATAGGGCCCAAACTATCAAAAACCAGCGGTTTGAATGAACACACATTTCTTGGTAGAATCATGCAGGACTGAAATTTTTGATGTTTTTCTACTCCTCTCATGAGCCCAAACAAGTCTCTAAAAGCATGAGTTTGCAACTACTTTACTTTTGGAGAAAATTCAAAACATTCACTATTCAATAGAGCCCAATAGCAAAAATCAGGTTTTGAATGAAGAATCACATTTCTTGGTAAAATCATGCAGGATTGAAATTTTTGATGGTTTTTACTCCTCTCAACAGCCCAAACAAGTTTCTAAAAGGATTAGTTTGCAACTACTTTACTTTTGGAGAAAATTCAAAACATTCATTATTCAATAGGGCCCAAACTATCAAAAACCAGCGGTTTGAATGAACACACATTTCTTGGTAGAATCATGCAGGACTGAAATTTTTGATGTTTTTCTACTCCTCTCATGAGCCCAAACAAGTCTCTAAAAGGATGAGTTTGCAACTACTTTACTTTTGGAGAAAATTCAAAACATTCATTATTCAATAGGGCCCAAACTATCAAAAACCAGACGTTTCAATGAACACACATGTCTTGGTAGAATCATGCAGGACTGAAATTTTTGATGTTTTTCTACTCATCTCATGAGCCCAAACAAGTCTCTAAAAGCATGAGTTTGCAACTACTTTACTTTTGGAGAAAATTCAAAACATTCACTATTCAATAGAGCCCAATAGCAAAAATCAGGTTTTGAATGAAGAATCACATTTCTTGGTAGAATCATGCAGGATTGAAATTTTTGATGGTTTTTTACTACTCTCAACAGCCCAAACAAGTTTCTAAAAGGATGAGTTTGCAACTACTTTACTTTTGGAGAAAATTCAAAACATTCATTATTCAATAGGGCCCAAACTATCAAAAACCAGCGGTTTCAATGAACACACATTTCTTGGTAGAATCATGCAGGACTGAAATTTTTGATGTTTTTCTACTCCTCTCATGAGCCCAAACAAGTCTCTAAAAGCATGAGTTTGCAACTACTTTACTTCTGGAGAAAATTCAAAACATTCATTATTCAATAGAGCCCAATAGCAAAAACCAGCGTTTTGAATGAAGAATCACATTTCTTGGTAGAATCATGCAGGATTGAAATTTTTGATGGTTTTTTACTCCTCTCAACAGCCCAAACAAGTTTCTAAAAGGATGAGTTTGCAACTACTTTACTTTTGGAGAAAATTCAAAACATTCATTATTCAATAGGGCCCAAACTATCAAAAACCAGCGGTTTGAATGAACACACATTTCTTGGTAGAATCATGCAGGACTGAAATTTTTGATGTTTTTCTACTCCTCTCATGAGCCCAAACAAGTCTCTAAAAGCATGAGTTTGCAACTACTTTACTTTTGGAGAAAATTCAAAACATTCATTATTCAATAGGGCCCAAACTATCAAAAACCAGCGGTTTGAATGAACACACATTTCTTGGTAGAATCATGCAGGACTGAAATTTTTGATGTTTTTCTACTCCTCTCATGAGCCCAAACAAGTCTCTAAAAGCATGAGTTTGCAACTACTTTACTTTTGGAGAAAATTCAAAACATTCACTATTCAATAGAGCCCAATAGCAAAAATCAGGTTTTGAATGAAGAATCACATTTCTTGGTAAAATCATGCAGGATTGAAATTTTTGATGGTTTTTTATTCCTCTCAACAGCCCAAACAAGTTTCTAAAAGGATGAGTTTGCAACTACTTTACTTTTGGAGAAAATTTAAAACATTCATTATTCAATAGGGCCCAAACTATCAAAAACCAGCGGTTTCAATGAACACACATTTCTTGGTAGAATCATGCAGGACTGAAATTTTTGATGTTTTTCTACTCCTCTCATGAGCCCAAACAAATCTCTAAAAGCATGAGTTTGCAACTACTTTACTTTTGGAGAAAATTCAAAACATTCATTATTCAATAGAGCCCAATAGCAAAAACCAGCGTTTTGAATGAAGAATCACATTTCTTGGTAGAATCATGCAGGATTGAAATTTTTGAAGGTTTTTTACTCCTCTCAACAGCCCAAACAAGTTTCTAAAAGGATGAGTTTGCAACTACTTTACTTTTGGAGAAAATTCAAAACATTCATTATTCAATAGGGCCCAAACTATCAAAAACCAGCGGTTTCAATGAACACACATTTCTTGGTAGAATCATGCAGGACTGAAATTTTTGATGTTTTTCTACTCCTCTCATGAGCCCAAACAAGTCTCTAAAAGCATGAGTTTGCAACTACTTTACTTTTGGAGAAAATTCAAAACATTCATTATTCAATAGAGCCCAATAGCAAAAACCAGCATTTTGAATGAAGAATCACATTTCTTGGTAGAATCATGCAGGATTGAAATTTTTGATGGTTTTTTACTCCTCTCAACAGCCCAAACAAGTTTCTAAAAGGATGAGTTTGCAACTACTTTACTTTTGGAGAAAATTCAAAACATTCATTATTCAATAGGGCCCAAACTATCAAAAACCAGCGGTTTCAATGAACACACATTTCTTGGTAGAATCATGCAGGACTGAAATTTTTGATGTTTTTCTACTCCTCTCATGAGCCCAAACAAGTCTCTAAAAGCATGAGTTTGCAACTACTTTACTTTTGGAGAAAATTCAAAACATTCATTATTCAAAAGGGCCCAAACTATCAAAAACCAGCGGTTTGAATGAACACACATTTCTTGGTAGAATCATGCAGGACTGAAATTTGTGATGTTTTTCTACTCCTCTCATGAGCCCAAACAAGTCTCTAAAAGCATGAGTTTGCAACTACTTTACTTTTGGAGAAAATTCAAAACATTCATTATTCAATAGAGCCCAATAGCAAAAACCAGCGTTTTGAATGAAGAATCACATTTCTTGGTAGAATCATGCAGGATTGAAATTTTTGATGGTTTTTTACTCCTCTCAACAGCCCAAACAAGTTTCTAAAAGGATGAGTTTGCAACTACTTTACTTTTGGAGAAAATTCAAAACATTCATTATTCAATAGGGCCCAAACTATCAAAAACCAGCCGTTTCAATGAACACACATGTCTTGGTAGAATCATGCAGGACTGAAATTTTTGATGTTTTTCTACTCCTCTCATGAGCCCAAACAAGTCTCTAAAAGCATGAGTTTGCAACTACTTTACTTTTGGAGAAAATTCAAAACATTCACTATTCAATAGAGCCCAATAGCAAAAATCAGGTTTTGAATGAAGAATCACATTTCTTGGTAAAATCATGCAGGATTGAAATTTTTGATGGTTTTTTACTCCTCTCAACAGCCCAAACAAGTTTCTAAAAGGATGAGTTTGCAACTACTTTACTTTTGGAGAAAATTTAAAACATTCATTATTCAATAGGGCCCAAACTATCAAAAACCAGCGGTTTCAATGAACACACATTTCTTGGTAGAATCATGCAGGACTGAAATTTTTGATGTTTTTCTACTCCTCTCATGAGCCCAAACAAATCTCTAAAAGCATGAGTTTGCAACTACTTTACTTTTGGAGAAAATTCAAAACATTCATTATTCAATAGAGCCCAATAGCAAAAACCAGCGTTTTGAATGAAGAATCACATTTCTTGGTAAAATCATGCAGGATTGAAATTTTTGATGGTTTTTTACTCCTCTCAACAGCCCAAACAAGTTTCTAAAAGGATGAGTTTGCAACTACTTTACTTTTGGAGAAAATTCAAAACATTCATTATTCAATAGGGCCCAAACTATCAAAAACCAGCGGTTTGAATGAACACACATTTCTTGGTAGAATCATGCAGGACTGAAATTTGTGATGTTTTTCTACTCCTCTCATGAGCCCAAACAAGTCTCTAAAAGCATGAGTTTGCAACTACTTTACTTTTGGAGAAAATTCAAAACATTCATTATTCAATAGAGCCCAATAGCAAAAACCAGCGTTTTGAATGAAGAATCACATTTCTTGGTAGAATCATGCAGGATTGAAATTTTTGATGGTTTTTTACTCCTCTCAACAGCCCAAACAAGTTTCTAAAAGGATGAGTTTGCAACTACTTTACTTTTGGAGAAAATTCAAAACATTCATTATTCAATAGGGCCCAAACTATCAAAAACCAGCCGTTTCAATGAACACACATGTCTTGGTAGAATCATGCAGGACTGAAATTTTTGATGTTTTTCTACTCATCTCATGAGCCCAAACAAGTCTCTAAAAGCATGAGTTTGCAACTACTTTACTTTTGGAGAAAATTCAAAACATTCACTATTCAATAGAGCCCAATAGCAAAAATCAGGTTTTGAATGAAGAATCACATTTCTTGGTAGAATCATGCAGGATTGAAATTTTTGATGGTTTTTTACTCCTCTCAACAGCCCAAACAAGTTTCTAAAAGGATGAGTTTGCAACTACTTTACTTTTGGAGAAAATTCAAAACATTCATTATTCAATAGGGCCCAAACTATCAAAAACCAGCGGTTTCAATGAACACACATTTCTTGGTAGAATCATGCAGGACTGAAATTTTTGATGTTTTTCTACTCCTCTCATGAGCCCAAACAAGTCTCTAAAAGCATGAGTTTGCAACTACTTTACTTTTGGAGAAAATTCAAAACATTCATTATTCAATAGGGCCCAAACTATCAAAAACCAGCGGTTTCAATGAACACACATTTCTTGGTAGAATCATGCAGGACTGAAATTTTTGATGTTTTTCTACTCCTATCATGAGCCCAAACAAATCTCTAAAAGCATGAGTTTGCAACTACTTTACTTTTTGAGAAAATTCAAAACATTCATTATTCAATAGAGTCCAATAGCAAAAACCAGCGTTTTGAATGAAGAATCACATTTCTTGGTAAAATCATGCAGGATTGAAATTTTTGATGGTTTTTTACTCCTCTCAACAGCCCAAACAAGTTTCTAAAAGGATGAGTTTGCAACTACTTTACTTTTGGAGAAAATTCAAAACATTCATTATTCAATAGGGCCCAAACTATCAAAAACCAGCGGTTTCAATGAACACACATTTCTTGGTAGAATCATGCAGGACTGAAATTTTTGATGTTTTTATACTCCTCTCATGAGCCCAAACAAGTCTCTAAAAGCATGAGTTTGCAACTACTTTACTTTTGGAGAAAATTCAAAACATTCATTATTCAATAGGGCCCAAACTATCAAAAACCAGCGGTTTGAATGAACACACATTTCTTGGTAGAATCATGCAGGACTGAAATTTTTGATGTTTTTCTACTCCTCTCATGAGCCCAAACAAGTCTCTAAAAGCATGAGTTTGCAACTACTTTACTTTTGGAGAAAATTCAAAACATTCATTATTCAATAGGGCCCAAACTATCAAAAACCAGCGGTTTGAATGAACACACATTTCTTGGTAGAATCATGCAGGACTGAAATTTGTGATGTTTTTCTACTCCTCTCATGAGCCCAAACAAGTCTCTAAAAGCATGAGTTTGCAACTACTTTACTTTTGGAGAAAATTCAAAACATTCATTATTCAATAGAGCCCAATAGCAAAAACCAGCGTTTTGAATGAAGAATCACATTTCTTGGTAGAATCATGCAGGATTGAAATTTTTGATGGTTTTTTACTCCTCTCAACAGCCCAAACAAGTTTCTAAAAGGATGAGTTTGCAACTACTTTACTTTTGGAGAAAATTCAAAACATTCATTATTCAATAGGGCCCAAACTATCAAAAACCAGCCGTTTCAATGAACACACATGTCTTGGTAGAATCATGCAGGACTGAAATTTTTGATGTTTTTCTACTCATCTCATGAGCCCAAACAAGTCTCTAAAAGCATGAGTTTGCAACTACTTTACTTTTGGAGAAAATTCAAAGCATTCACTATTCAATAGAGCCCAATAGCAAAAATCAGGTTTTGAATGAAGAATCACATTTCTTGGTAGAATCATGCAGGATTGAAATTTTTGATGGTTTTTTACTCCTCTCAACAGCCCAAACAAGTTTCTAAAAGGATGAGTTTGCAACTACTTTACTTTTGGAGAAAATTCAAAACATTCATTATTCAATAGGGCCCAAACTATCAAAAACCAGCGGTTTCAATGAACACACATTTCTTGGTAGAATCATGCAGGACTGAAATTTTTGATGTTTTTCTACTCCTCTCATGAGCCCAAACAAGTCTCTAAAAGCATGAGTTTGCAACTACTTTACTTCTGGAGAAAATTCAAAACATTCATTATTCAATAGAGCCCAATAGCAAAAACCAGCGTTTTGAATGAAGAATCACATTTCTTGGTAGAATCATGCAGGATTGAAATTTTTGATGGTTTTTTACTCCTCTCAACAGCCCAAACAAGGTTCTAAAAGGATGAGTTTGCAACTACTTTACTTTTGGAGAAAATTCAAAACATTCATTATTCAATAGGGCCCAAACTATCAAAAACCAGCGGTTTGAATGAACACACATTTCTTGGTAGAATCATGCAGGACTGAAATTTTTGATGTTTTTCTACTCCTCTCATGAGACCAAACAAGTCTCTAAAAGCATGAGTTTGCAACTACTTTACTTTTGGAGAAAATTCAAAACATTCACTATTCAATAGAGCCCAATAGCAAAAATCAGGTTTTGAATGAAGAATCACATTTCTTGGTAAAATCATGCAGGATTGAAATTTTTGATGGTTTTTTACTCCTCTCAACAGCCCAAACAAGTTTCTAAAAGGATGAGTTTGCAACTACTTTACTTTTGGAGAAAATTTAAAACATTCATTATTCAATAGGGCCCAAACTATCAAAAACCAGCGGTTTCAATGAACACACATTTCTTGGTAGAATCATGCAGGACTGAAATTTTTGATGTTTTTCTACTCCTCTCATGAGCCCAAACAAATCTCTAAAAGCATGAGTTTGCAACTACTTTACTTTTGGAGAAAATTCAAAACATTCATTATTCAATAGAGCCCAATAGCAAAAACCAGCGTTTTGAATGAAGAATCACATTTCTTGGTAGAATCATGCAGGATTGAAATTTTTGATGGTTTTTTACTCCTCTCAACAGCCCAAACAAGTTTCTAAAAGGATGAGTTTGCAACTACTTTACTTTTGGAGAAAATTCAAAACATTCATTATTCAATAGGGCCCAAACTATCAAAAACCAGCGGTTTCAATGAACACACATTTCTTGGTAGAATCATGCAGAACTGAAATTTTTGATGTTTTTCTACTCCTCTCATGAGCCCAAACAAGTCTCTAAAAGCATGAGTTTGCAACTACTTTACTTTTGGAGAAAATTCAAAACATTCATTATTCAATAGAGCCCAATAGCAAAAACCAGCGTTTTGAATGAAGAATCACATTTCTTGGTAGAATCATGCAGGATTGAAATTTTTGATGGTTTTTTACTCCTCTCAACAGCCCAAACAAGTTTCTAAAAGGATGAGTTTGCAACTACTTTACTTTTGGAGAAAATTCAAAACATTCATTATTCAATAGGGCCCAAACTATCAAAAACCAGCGGTTTCAATGAACACACATTTCTTGGTAGAATCATGCAGGACTGAAATTTTTGATGTTTTTCTACTCCTCTCATGAGCCCAAACAAGTCTCTAAAAGCATGAGTTTGCAACTACTTTACTTCTGGAGAAAATTCAAAACATTCATTATTCAATAGAGCCCAATAGCAAAAACCAGCGTTTTGAATGAAGAATCACATTTCTTGGTAGAATCATGCAGGATTGAAATTTTTGATGATTTTTTACTCCTCTCAACAGCCCAAACAAGTTTCTAAAAGGATGAGTTTGCAACTACTTTACTTTTAGAGAAAATTCAAAACATTCATTATTCAATAAGGCCCAAACTATCAAAAACCAGCGGTTTGAATGAACACACATTTCTTGGTAGAATCATGCAGGACTGAAATTTTTGATGTTTTTCTACTCCTCTCATGAGCCCAAACAAGTCTCTAAAAGCATGAGTTTGCAACTACTTTACTTTTGGAGAAAATTCAAAACATTCATTATTCAATAGGGCCCAAACTATCAAAAACCAGCGGTTTGAATGAACACACATTTCTTGGTAGGATCATGCAGGACTGAAATTTTTGATGTTTTTCTACTCCTCTCATGAGCCCAAACAAGTCTCTAAAAGCATGAGTTTGCAACTACTTTACTTTTGGAGAAAATTCAAAACATTCACTATTCAATAGAGCCCAATAGCAAAAATCAGGTTTTGAATGAAGAATCACATTTCTTGGTAAAATCATGCAGGATTGAAATTTTTGATGGTTTTTTACTCCTCTCAACAGCCCAAACAAGTTTCTAAAAGGATGAGTTTGCAACTACTTTACTTTTGGAGAAAATTTAAAACATTCATTATTCAATAGGGCCCAAACTATCAAAAACCAGCGGTTTCAATGAACACACATTTCTTGGTAGAATCATGCAGGACTGAAATTTTTGATGTTTTTCTACTCCTCTCATGAGCCCAAACAAGTCTCTAAAAGCATGAGTTTGCAACTACTTTACTTTTGGAGAAAATTCAAAACATTCACTATTCAATAGAGCCCAATAGCAAAAATCAGGTTTTGAATGAAGAATCACATTTCTTGGTAAAATCATGCAGGATTGAAATTTTTGATGGTTTTTTACTCCTCTCAACAGCCCAAACAAGTTTCTAAAAGGATGAGTTTGCAACTACTTTACTTTTGGAGAAAATTCAAAACATTCATTATTCAATAGGGCCCAAAGTATCAAAAACCAGCGGTTTGAATGAACACACATTTCTTGGTAGAATCATGCAGGACTGAAATTTTTGATGTTTTTCTACTCCTCTCATGAGCCCAAACAAGTCTCTAAAAGCATGAGTTTGCAACTACTTTACTTTTGGAGAAAATTCAAAACATTCATTATTCAATAGGGCCCAAACTATCAAAAACCAGCGGTTTGAATGAACACACATTTCTTGGTAGAATCATGCAGGACTGAAATTTTTGATGTTTTTCTACTCCTCTCATGAGCCCAAACAAGTCTCTAAAAGCATGAGTTTGCAACTACTTTACTTTTGGAGAAAATTCAAAACATTCACTATTCAATAGAGCCCAATAGCAAAAATCAGGTTTTGAATGAAGAATCACATTTCTTGGTAAAATCATGCAGGATTGAAATTTTTGATGGTTTTTTACTCCTCTCAACAGCCCAAACAAGTTTCTAAAAGGATGAGTTTGCAACTACTTTACTTTTGGAGAAAATTTAAAACATTCATTATTCAATAGGGCCCAAACTATCAAAAACCAGCGGTTTCAATGAACACACATTTCTTGGTAGAATCATGCAGGACTGAAATTTTTGATGTTTTTCTACTCCTCTCATGAGCCCAAACAAATCTCTAAAAGCATGAGTTTGCAACTACTTTACTTTTGGAGAAAATTCAAAACATTCATTATTCAATAGAGCCCAATAGCAAAAACCAGCGTTTTGAATGAAGAATCACATTTCTTGGTAGAATCATGCAGGATTGAAATTTTTGATGGTTTTTTACTCCTCTCAACAGCCCAAACAAGTTTCTAAAAGGATGAGTTTGCAACTACTTTACTTTTGGAGAAAATTCAAAACATTCATTATTCAATAGGGCCCAAACTATCAAAAACCAGCGGTTTCAATGAACACACATTTCTTGGCAGAATCATGCAGGACTGAAATTTTGGATGTTTTTCTACTCCTCTCATGAGCCCAAACAAGTCTCTAAAAGCATGAGTTTGCAACTACTTTACTTTTGGAGAAAATTCAAAACATTCATTATTCAATAGAGCCCAATAGCAAAAACCAGCGTTTTGAATGAAGAATTACATTTCTTGGTAGAATCATGCAGGATTGAAATTTTTGATGGTTTTTTACTCCTCTCAACAGCCCAAACAAGTTTCTAAAAGGATGAGTTTGCAACTACTTTACTTTTGGAGAAAATTCAAAACATTCATTATTCAATAGGGCCCAAACTATCAAAAACCAGCGGTTTCAATGAACACACATTTCTTGGTAGAATCATGCAGGACTGAAATTTTTGATGTTTTTCTACTCCTCTCATGAGCCCAAACAAGTCTCTAAAAGCATGAGTTTGCAACTACTTTACTTTTGGAGAAAATTCAAAACATTCATTATTCAATAGAGCCCAATAGCAAAAACAAGCGTTTTGAATGAAGAATCACATTTCTTGGTAGAATCATGCAGGATTGAAATTTTTGATGGTTTTTTACTCCTCTCAACAGCCCAAACAAGTTTCTAAAAGGATGAGTTTGCAACTACTTTACTTTTGGAGAAAATTCAAAACATTCATTATTCAATAGGGCCCAAACTATCAAAAACCAGCGGTTTCAATGAACACACATTTCTTGGTAGAATCATGCAGGACTGAAATTTTTGATGTTTTTCTACTCCTCTCATGAGCCCAAACAAGTCTCTAAAAGCATGAGTTTGCAACTACTTTACTTTTGGAGAAAATTCAAAACATTCATTATTCAATAGGGCCCAAACTATCAAAAACCAGCGGTTTGACTGAACACACATTTCTTGGTAGAATCATGCAGGACTGAAATTTGTGATGTTTTTCTACTCCTCTCATGAGCCCAAACAAGTCTCTAAAAGCATGAGTTTGCAACTACTTTACTTCTGGAGAAAATTCAAAACATTCATTATTCAATAGAGCCCAACAGCAAAAACCAGCGTTTTGAATGAAGAATCACATTTCTTGGTAGAATCATGCAGGATTGAAATTTTTGATGGTTTTTTACTCCTCTCAACAGCCCAAACAAGGTTCTAAAAGGATGAGTTTGCAACTACTTTACTTTTGGAGAAAATTCAAAACATTAATTATTCAATAGGGCCCAAACTATCAAAAACCAGCGGTTTGAATGAACACACATTTCTTGGTATAATCATGCAGGACTGAAATTTTTGATGTTTTTCTACTCCTCTCATGAGCCCAAACAAGTCTCTAAAAGCATGAGTTTGCAACTACTTTACTTTTGGAGAAAATTCAAAACATTCACTATTCAATAGAGCCCAATAGCAAAAATCAGGTTTTGAATGAAGAATCACATTTCTTGGTAAAATCATGCAGGATTGAAATTTTTGATGGTTTTTTACTCCTCTCAACAGCCCAAACAAGTTTCTAAAAGGATGAGTTTGCAACTACTTTACTTTTGGAGAAAATTTAAAACATTCATTATTCAATAGGGCCCAAACTATCAAAAACCAGCGGTTTCAATGAACACACATTTCTTGGTAGAATCATGCAGGACTGAAATTTTTGATGTTTTTCTACTCCTCTCATGAGCCCAAACAAATCTCTAAAAGCATGAGTTTGCAACTACTTTACTTTTGGAGAAAATTCAAAACATTCATTATTCAATAGAGCCCAATAGCAAAAACCAGCGTTTTGAATGAAGAATCACATTTCTTGGTAGAATCATGCAGGATTGAAATTTTTGATGGTTTTTTACTCCTCTCAACAGCCCAAACAAGTTTCTAAAAGGATGAGTTTGCAACTACTTTACTTTTGGAGAAAATTCAAAACATTCATTATTCAATAGGGCCCAAACTATCAAAAACCAGCGGTTTCAATGAACACACATTTCTTGGTAGAATCATGCAGAACTGAAATTTTTGATGTTTTTCTACTCCTCTCATGAGCCCAAACAAGTCTCTAAAAGCACGAGTTTGCAACTACTTTACTTTTGGAGAAAATTCAAAACATTCATTATTCAATAGAGCCCAATAGCAAAAACCAGCGTTTTGAATGAAGAATCACATTTCTTGGTAGAATCATGCAGGATTGAAATTTTTGATGGTTTTTTACTCCTCTCAACAGCCCAAACAAGTTTCTAAAAGGATGAGTTTGCAACTACTTTACTTTTGGAGAAAATTCAAAACATTCATTATTCAATAGGGCCCAAACTATCAAAAACCAGCGGTTTCAATGAACACACATTTCTTGGTAGAATCATGCAGGACTGAAATTTTTGATGTTTTTCTACTCCTCTCATGAGCCCAAACAAGTCTCTAAAAGCATGAGTTTGCAACTACTTTACTTCTGGAGAAAATTCAAAACATTCATTATTCAATAGAGCCCAATAGCAAAAACCAGCGTTTTGAATGAAGAATCACATTTCTTGGTAGAATCATGCAGGATTGAAATTTTTGATGGTTTTTTACTCCTCTCAACAGCCCAAACAAGTTTCTAAAAGGATGAGTTTGCAACTACTTTACTTTTGGAGAAAATTCAAAACATTCATTATTCAATAAGGCCCAAACTATCAAAAACCAGCGGTTTGAATGAACACACATTTCTTGGTAGAATCATGCAGGACTGAAATTTTTGATGTTTTTCTACTCCTCTCATGAGCCCAAACAAGTCTCTAAAAGCATGAGTTTGCAACTACTTTACTTTTGGAGAAAATTCAAAACATTCATTATTCAATAGGGCCCAAACTATCAAAAACCAGCGGTTTGAATGAACACACATTTCTTGGTAGAATCATGCAGGACTGAAATTTTTGATGTTTTTCTACTCCTCTCATGAGCCCAAACAAGTCTCTAAAAACATGAGTTTGCAACTACTTTACTTTTGGAGAAAATTCAAAACATTCACTATTCAATAGAGCCCAATAGCAAAAATCAGGTTTTGAATGAAGAATCACATTTCTTGGTAAAATCATGCAGGATTGAAATTTTTGATGGTTTTTTACTCCTCTCAACAGCCCAAACAAGTTTCTAAAAGGATGAGTTTGCAACTACTTTACTTTTGGAGAAAATTTAAAACATTCATTATTCAATAGGGCCCAAACTATCAAAAACCAGCGGTTTCAATGAACACACATTTCTTGGTAGAATCATGCAGGACTGAAATTTTTGATGTTTTTCTACTCCTCTCATGAGCCCAAACAAATCTCTAAAAGCATGAGTTTGCAACTACTTTACTTTTGGAGAAAATTCAAAACATTCATTATTCAATAGAGCCCAATAGCAAAAACCAGCGTTTTGAATGAAGAATCACATTTCTTGGTAGAATCATGCAGGATTGAAATTTTTGATGTTTTTTTACTCCTCTCAACAGCCCAAACAAGTTTCTAAAAGGATGAGTTTGCAACTACTTTACTTTTGGAGAAAATTCAAAACATTCATTATTCAATAGGGCCCAAACTATCAAAAACCAGCGGTTTCAATGAACACACATTTCTTGGCAGAATCATGCAGGACTGAAATTTTGGATGTTTTTCTACTCCTCTCATGAGCCCAAACAAGTCTCTAAAAGCATGAGTTTGCAACTACTTTACTTTTGGAGAAAATTCAAAACATTCATTATTCAATAGAGCCCAATAGCAAAAACCAGCGTTTTGAATGAAGAATTACATTTCTTGGTAGAATCATGCAGGATTGAAATTTTTGATGGTTTTTTACTCCTCTCAACAGCCCAAACAAGTTTCTAAAAGGATGAGTTTGCAACTACTTTACTTTTGGAGAAAATTCAAAACATTCATTATTCAATAGGGCCCAAACTATCAAAAACCAGCGGTTTCAATGAACACACATTTCTTGGTAGAATCATGCAGGACTGAAATTTTTGATGTTTTTCTACTCCTCTCATGAGCCCAAACAAGTCTCTAAAAGCATGAGTTTGCAACTACTTTACTTTTGGAGAAAATTCAAAACATTCATTATTCAATAGAGCCCAATAGCAAAAACCAGCGTTTTGAATGAAGAATCACATTTCTTGGTAGAATCATGCAGGATTGAAATTTTTGATGGTTTTTTACTCCTCTCAACAGCCCAAACAAGTTTCTAAAAGGATGAGTTTGCAACTACTTTACTTTTGGAGAAAATTCAAAACATTCATTATTCAATAGGGCCCAAACTATCAAAAACCAGCGGTTTCAATGAACACACATTTCTTGGTAGAATCATGCAGGACTGAAATTTTTGATGTTTTTCTACTCCTCTCATGAGCCCAAACAAGTCTCTAAAAGCATGAGTTTGCAACTACTTTACTTTTGGAGAAAATTCAAAACATTCATTATTCAATAGGGCCCAAACTATCAAAAACCAGCGGTTTGACTGAACACACATTTCTTGGTAGAATCATGCAGGACTGAAATTTGTGATGTTTTTCTACTCCTCTCATGAGCCCAAACAAGTCTCTAAAAGCATGAGTTTGCAACTACTTTACTTCTGGAGAAAATTCAAAACATTCATTATTCAATAGAGCCCAACAGCAAAAACCAGCGTTTTGAATGAAGAATCACATTTCTTGGTAGAATCATGCAGGATTGAAATTTTTGATGGTTTTTTACTCCTCTCAACAGCCCAAACAAGGTTCTAAAAGGATGAGTTTGCAACTACTTTACTTTTGGAGAAAATTCAAAACATTAATTATTCAATAGGGCCCAAACTATCAAAAACCAGCGGTTTGAATGAACACACATTTCTTGGTATAATCATGCAGGACTGAAATTTTTGATGTTTTTCTACTCCTCTCATGAGCCCAAACAAGTCTCTAAAAGCATGAGTTTGCAACTACTTTACTTTTGGAGAAAATTCAAAACATTCACTATTCAATAGAGCCCAATAGCAAAAATCAGGTTTTGAATGAAGAATCACATTTCTTGGTAAAATCATGCAGGATTGAAATTTTTGATGTTTTTTTACTCCTCTCAACAGCCCAAACAAGTTTCTAAAAGGATGAGTTTGCAACTACTTTACTTTTGGAGAAAATTTAAAACATTCATTATTCAATAGGGCCCAAACTATCAAAAACCAGCGGTTTCAATGAACACACATTTCTTGGTAGAATCATGCAGGACTGAAATTTTTGATGTTTTTCTACTCCTCTCATGAGCCCAAACAAATCTCTAAAAGCATGAGTTTGCAACTACTTTACTTTTGGAGAAAATTCAAAACATTCATTATTCAATAGAGCCCAATAGCAAAAACCAGCGTTTTGAATGAAGAATCACATTTCTTGGTAGAATCATGCAGGATTGAAATTTTTGATGGTTTTTTACTCCTCTCAACAGCCCAAACAAGTTTCTAAAAGGATGAGTTTGCAACTACTTTACTTTTGGAGAAAATTCAAAACATTCATTATTCAATAGGGCCCAAACTATCAAAAACCAGCGGTTTCAATGAACACACATTTCTTGGTAGAATCATGCAGAACTGAAATTTTTGATGTTTTTCTACTCCTCTCATGAGCCCAAACAAGTCTCTAAAAGCACGAGTTTGCAACTACTTTACTTTTGGAGAAAATTCAAAACATTCATTATTCAATAGAGCCCAATAGCAAAAACCAGCGTTTTGAATGAAGAATCACATTTCTTGGTAGAATCATGCAGGATTGAAATTTTTGATGGTTTTTTACTCCTCTCAACAGCCCAAACAAGTTTCTAAAAGGATGAGTTTGCAACTACTTTACTTTTGGAGAAAATTCAAAACATTCATTATTCAATAGGGCCCAAACTATCAAAAACCAGCGGTTTCAATGAACACACATTTCTTGGTAGAATCATGCAGGACTGAAATTTTTGATGTTTTTCTACTCCTCTCATGAGCCCAAACAAGTCTCTAAAAGCATGAGTTTGCAACTACTTTACTTCTGGAGAAAATTCAAAACATTCATTATTCAATAGAGCCCAATAGCAAAAACCAGCGTTTTGAATGAAGAATCACATTTCTTGGTAGAATCATGCAGGATTGAAATTTTTGATGGTTTTTTACTCCTCTCAACAGCCCAAACAAGTTTCTAAAAGGATGAGTTTGCAACTACTTTACTTTTGGAGAAAATTCAAAACATTCATTATTCAATAAGGCCCAAACTATCAAAAACCAGCGGTTTGAATGAACACACATTTCTTGGTAGAATCATGCAGGACTGAAATTTTTGATGTTTTTCTACTCCTCTCATGAGCCCAAACAAGTCTCTAAAAGCATGAGTTTGCAACTACTTTACTTTTGGAGAAAATTCAAAACATTCATTATTCAATAGGGCCCAAACTATCAAAAACCAGCGGTTTGAATGAACACACATTTCTTGGTAGAATCATGCAGGACTGAAATTTTTGATGTTTTTCTACTCCTCTCATGAGCCCAAACAAGTCTCTAAAAACATGAGTTTGCAACTACTTTACTTTTGGAGAAAATTCAAAACATTCACTATTCAATAGAGCCCAATAGCAAAAATCAGGTTTTGAATGAAGAATCACATTTCTTGGTAAAATCATGCAGGATTGAAATTTTTGATGGTTTTTTACTCCTCTCAACAGCCCAAACAAGTTTCTAAAAGGATGAGTTTGCAACTACTTTACTTTTGGAGAAAATTTAAAACATTCATTATTCAATAGGGCCCAAACTATCAAAAACCAGCGGTTTCAATGAACACACATTTCTTGGTAGAATCATGCAGGACTGAAATTTTTGATGTTTTTCTACTCCTCTCATGAGCCCAAACAAATCTCTAAAAGCATGAGTTTGCAACTACTTTACTTTTGGAGAAAATTCAAAACATTCATTATTCAATAGAGCCCAATAGCAAAAACCAGCGTTTTGAATGAAGAATCACATTTCTTGGTAGAATCATGCAGGATTGAAATTTTTGATGGTTTTTTACTCCTCTCAACAGCCCAAACAAGTTTCTAAAAGGATGAGTTTGCAACTACTTTACTTTTGGAGAAAATTCAAAACATTCATTATTCAATAGGGCCCAAACTATCAAAAACCAGCGGTTTCAATGAACACACATTTCTTGGTAGAATCATGCAGGACTGAAATTTTTGATGTTTTTCTACTCCTCTCATGAGCCCAAACAAGTCTCTAAAAGCATGAGTTTGCAACTACTTTACTTTTGGAGAAAATTCAAAACATTCACTATTCAATAGAGCCCAATAGCAAAAATCAGGTTTTGAATGAAGAATCACATTTCTTGGTAAAATCATGCAGGATTGAAATTTTTGATGGTTTTTTACTCCTCTCAACAGCCCAAACAAGTTTCTAAAAGGATGAGTTTGCAACTACTTTACTTTTGGAGAAAATTCAAAACATTCATTATTCAATAGGGCCCAAAGTATCAAAAACCAGCGGTTTGAATGAACACACATTTCTTGGTAGAATCATGCAGGACTGAAATTTTTGATGTTTTTCTACTCCTCTCATGAGCCCAAACAAGTCTCTAAAAGCATGAGTTTGCAACTACTTTACTTTGGGAGAAAATTCAAAACATTCATTATTCAATAGGGCCCAAACTATCAAAAACCAGCGGTTTGAATGAACACACATTTCTTGGTAGAATCATGCAGGACTGAAATTTTTGATGTTTTTCTACTCCTCTCATGAGCCCAAACAAGTCTCTAAAAGCATGAGTTTGCAACTACTTTACTTTTGGAGAAAATTCAAAACATTCACTATTCAATAGAGCCCAATAGCAAAAATCAGGTTTTGAATGAAGAATCACATTTCTTGGTAAAATCATGCAGGATTGAAATTTTTGATGGTTTTTTACTCCTCTCAACAGCCCAAACAAGTTTCTAAAAGGATGAGTTTGCAACTACTTTACTTTTGGAGAAAATTTAAAACATTCATTATTCAATAGGGCCCAAACTATCAAAAACCAGCGGTTTCAATGAACACACATTTCTTGGTAGAATCATGCAGGACTGAAATTTTTGATGTTTTTCTACTCCTCTCATGAGCCCAAACAAATCTCTAAAAGCATGAGTTTGCAACTACTTTACTTTTGGAGAAAATTCAAAACATTCATTATTCAATAGAGCCCAATAGCAAAAACCAGCGTTTTGAATGAAGAATCACATTTCTTGGTAGAATCATGCAGGATTGAAATTTTTGATGGTTTTTTACTCCTCTCAACAGCCCAAACAAGTTTCTAAAAGGATGAGTTTGCAACTACTTTACTTTTGGAGAAAATTCAAAACATTCATTATTCAATAGGGCCCAAACTATCAAAAACCAGCGGTTTCAATGAACACACATTTCTTGGTAGAATCATGCAGGACTGAAATTTTTGATGTTTTTCTACTCCTCTCATGAGCCCAAACAAGTCTCTAAAAGCATGAGTTTGCAACTACTTTACTTTTGGAGAAAATTCAAAACATTCATTATTCAATAGAGCCCAATAGCAAAAACCAGCGTTTTGAATGAAGAATCACATTTCTTGGTAGAATCATGCAGGATTGAAATTTTTGATGTTTTTTTACTCCTCTCAACAGCCCAAACAAGTTTCTAAAAGGATGAGTTTGCAACTACTTTACTTTTGGAGAAAATTCAAAACATTCATTATTCAATAGGGCCCAAACTATCAAAAACCAGCGGTTTCAATGAACACACATTTCTTGGCAGAATCATGCAGGACTGAAATTTTTGATGTTTTTCTACTCCTCTCATGAGCCCAAACAAGTCTCTAAAAGCATGAGTTTGCAACTACTTTACTTTTGGAGAAAATTCAAAACATTCATTATTCAATAGAGCCCAATAGCAAAAACCAGCGTTTTGAATGAAGAATCACATTTCTTGGTAGAATCATGCAGGATTGAAATTTTTGATGGTTTTTTACTCCTCTCAACAGCCCAAACAAGTTTCTAAAAGGATGAGTTTGCAACTACTTTACTTTTGGAGAAAATTCAAAACATTCATTATTCAATAGGGCCCAAACTATCAAAAACCAGCGGTTTCAATGAACACACATTTCTTGGTAGAATCATGCAGGACTGAAATTTTTGATGTTTTTCTACTCCTCTCATGAGCCCAAACAAGTCTCTAAAAGCATGAGTTTGCAACTACTTTACTTTTGGAGAAAATTCAAAACATTCATTATTCAATAGGGCCCAAACTATCAAAAACCAGCGGTTTCAATGAACACACATTTCTTAGTAGAATCATGCAGGACTGAAATTTGTGATGTTTTTCTACTCCTCTCATGAGCCCAAACAAGTCTCTAAAAGCATGAGTTTGCAACTACTTTACTTTTGGAGAAAATTCAAAACATTCACTATTCAATAGAGCCCAATAGCAAAAATCAGGTTTTGAATGAAGAATCACATTTCTTGGTAAAATCATGCAGGATTGAAATTTTTGATGGTTTTTTACTCCTCTCAACAGCCCAAACAAGTTTCTAAAAGGATGAGTTTGCAACTACTTTACTTTTGGAGAAAATTCAAAACATTCATTATTCAATAGGGCCCAAACTATCAAAAACCAGCGGTTTGAATGAACACACATTTCTTGGTAGAATCATGCAGGACTGAAATTTTTGATGTTTTTCTACTCCTCTCATGAGCCCAAACAAGTCTCTAAAAGCATGAGTTTGCAACTACTTTACTTTTGGAGAAAATTCAAAACATTCATTATTCAATAGGGCCCAAACTATCAAAAACCAGCGGTTTGAATGAACACACATTTCTTGGTAGAATCATGCAGGACTGAAATTTTTGATGTTTTTCTACTCCTCTCATGAGCCCAAACAAGTCTCTAAAAGCATGAGTTTGCAACTACTTTACTTTTGGAGAAAATTCAAAACATTCACTATTCAATAGAGCCCAATAGCAAAAATCAGGTTTTGAATGAAGAATCACATTTCTTGGTAAAATCATGCAGGATTGAAATTTTTGATGGTTTTTTACTCCTCTCAACAGCCCAAACAAGTTTCTAAAAGGATGAGTTTGCAACTACTTTACTTTTGGAGAAAATTCAAAACATTCATTATTCAATAGGGCCCAAACTATCAAAAACCAGCGGTTTCAATGAACACACATGTCTTGGTAGAATCATGCAGGACTGAAATTTTTGATGTTTTTCTACTCCTCTCATGAGCCCAAACAAGTCTCTAAAAGCATGAGTTTGCAACTACTTTACTTTTGGAGAAAATTCAAAACATTCACTATTCAATAGAGCCCAATAGCAAAAATCAGGTTTTGAATGAAGAATCACATTTCTTGGTAAAATCATGCAGGATTGAAATTTTTGATGGATTTTTACTCCTCTCAACAGCCCAAACAAGTTTCTAAAAGGATGAGTTTGCAACTACTTTACTTTTGGAGAAAATTTAAAACATTCATTATTCAATAGAGCCCAATAGCAAAAATCAGGTTTTGAATGAAGAATCACATTTCTTGGTAAAATCATGCAGGATTGAAATTTTTGATGGTTTTTTACTCCTCTCAACAGCCCAAACAAGTTTCTAAAAGGATGAGTTTGCAACTACTTTACTTTTGGAGAAAATTTAAAACATTCATTATTCAATAGGGCCCAAACTATCGAAAACCAGCGGTTTCAATGAACACACATTTCTTGGTAGAATCATGCAGGACTGAAATTTTTGATGTTTTTCTACTCCTCTCATGAGCCCAAACAAATCTCTAAAAGCATGAGTTTGCAACTACTTTACTTTTGGAGAAAATTCAAAACATTATTCAATAGAGCCCAATAGCAAAAACCAGCGTTTTGAATGAAGAATCACATTTCTTGGTAGAATCATGCAGGATTGAAATTTTTGATGGTTTTTTACTCCTCTCAACAGCCCAAACAAGTTTCTAAAAGGATGAGTTTGCAACTACTTTACTTTTGGAGAAAATTCAAAACATTCATTATTCAATAGGGCCCAAACTATCAAAAACCAGCCGTTTCAATGAACACACATGTCTTGGTAGAATCATGCAGGACTGAAATTTTTGATGTTTTTCTACTCATCTCATGAGCCCAAACAAGTCTCTAAAAGCATGAGTTTGCAACTACTTTACTTTTGGAGAAAATTCAAAACATTCACTATTCAATAGAGCCCAATAGCAAAAATCAGGTTTTGAATGAAGAATCACATTTCTTGGTAGAATCATGCAGGATTGAAATTTTTGATGGTTTTTTACTCCTCTCAACAGCCCAAACAAGTTTCTAAAAGGATGAGTTTGCAACTACTTTACTTTTGGAGAAAATTCAAAACATTCATTATTCAATAGGGCCCAAACTATCAAAAACCAGCGGTTTCAATGAACACACATTTCTTGGTAGAATCATGCAGGACTGAAATTTTTGATGTTTTTCTACTCCTCTCATGAGCCCAAACAAGTCTCTAAAAGCATGAGTTTGCAACTACTTTACTTTTGGAGAAAATTCAAAACATTCATTATTCAATAGGGCCCAAACTATCAAAAACCAGCGGTTTGAATGAACACACATTTCTTGGTAGAATCATGCAGGACTGAAATTTTTGATGTTTTTCTACTCCTCTCATGAGCCCAAACAAGTCTCTAAAAGCATGAGTTTGCAACTACTTTACTTTTGGAGAAAATTCAAAACATTCACTATTCAATAGAGCCCAATAGCAAAAATCAGGTTTTGAATGAAGAATCACATATCTTGGTAAAATCATGCAGGATTGAAATTTTTGATGGTTTTTTACTCCTCTCAACAGCCCAAACAAGTTTCTAAAAGGATGAGTTTGCAACTACTTTACTTTTGGAGAAAATTCAAAACATTCATTATTCAATAGGGCCCAAACTATCAAAAACCAGCGGTTTGAATGAACACACATTTCTTGGTAGAATCATGCAGGACTGAAATTTTTGATGTTTTTCTACTCCTCTCATGAGCCCAAACAAGTCTCTAAAAGCATGAGTTTGCAACTACTTTACTTTTGGAGAAAATTCAAAACATTCATTATTCAATAGGGCCCAAACTATCAAAAACCAGCGGTTTGAATGAACACACATTTCTTGGTAGAATCATGCAGGACTGAAATTTTTGATGTTTTTCTACTCCTCTCATGAGCCCAAACAAGTCTCTAAAAGCATGAGTTTGCAACTACTTTACTTTTGGAGAAAATTCAAAACATTCACTATTCAATAGAGCCCAATAGCAAAAATCAGGTTTTGAATGAATAATCACATTTCTTGGTAAAATCATGCAGGATTGAAATTTTTGATGGTTTTTTACTCCTCTCAACAGCCCAAACAAATTTCTAAAAGGATGAGTTTGCAACTACTTTACTTTTGGAGAAAATTTAAAACATTCATTATTCAATAGGGCCCAAACTATCAAAAACCAGCGGTTTCAATGAACACACATTTCTTGGTAGAATCATGCAGGACTGAAATTTTTGATGTTTTTCTACTCCTCTCATGAGCCCAAACAAATCTCTAAAAGCATGAGTTTGCAACTACTTTACTTTTGGAGAAAATTCAAAACATTATTCAATAGAGCCCAATAGCAAAAACCAGCGTTTTGAATGAAGAATCACATTTCTTGGTAGAATCATGCAGGATTGAAATTTTTGATGGTTTTTTACTCCTCTCAACAGCCCAAACAAGTTTCTAAAAGGATGAGTTTGCAACTACTTTACTTTTGGAGAAAATTCAAAACATTCATTATTCAATAGGGCCCAAACTATCAAAAACCAGCGGTTTCAATGAACACACATTTCTTGGTAGAATCATGCAGGACTGAAATTTTTGATGTTTTTCTACTCCTCTCATGAGCCCAAACAAGTCTCTAAAAGCATGAGTTTGCAACTACTTTACTTCTGGAGAAAATTCAAAACATTCATTATTCAATAGAGCCCAATAGCAAAAACCAGCGTTTTGAATGAAGAATCACATTTCTTGGTAGAATCATGCAGGATTGAAATTTTTGATGGTTTTTTACTCCTCTCAACAGCCCAAACAAGTTTCTAAAAGGATGAGTTTGCAACTACTTTACTTTTGGAGAAAATTCAAAACATTCATTATTCAATAGGGCCCAAACTATCAAAAACCAGCGGTTTGAATGAACACACATTTCTTGGTAGAATCATGCAGGACTGAAATTTTTGATGTTTTTCTACTCCTCTCATGAGCCCAAACAAGTCTCTAAAAGCATGAGTTTGCAACTACTTTACTTTTGGAGAAAATTCAAAACATTCATTATTCAATAGGGCCCAAACTATCAAAAACCAGCGGTTTGAATGAACACACATTTCTTGGTAGAATCATGCAGGACTGAAATTTTTGATGTTTTTCTACTCCTCTCATGAGCCCAAACAAGTCTCTAAAAGCATGAGTTTGCAACTACTTTACTTTTGGAGAAAATTCAAAACATTCACTATTCAATAGAGCCCAATAGCAAAAATCAGGTTTTGAATGAAGAATCACATTTCTTGGTAAAATCATGCAGGATTGAAATTTTTGATGGTTTTTTACTCCTCTCAACAGCCCAAACAAGTTTCTAAAAGGATGAGTTTGCAACTACTTTACTTTTGGAGAAAATTCAAAACATTCATTATTCAATAGGGCCCAAACTATCAAAAACCAGCGGTTTGAATGAACACACATTTCTTGGTAGAATCATGCAGGACTGAAATTTTTGATGTTTTTCTACTCCTCTCATGAGCCCAAACAAGTCTCTAAAAGCATGAGTTTGCAACTACTTTACTTTTGGAGAAAATTCAAAACATTCATTATTCAATAGGGCCCAAACTATCAAAAACCAGCGGTTTGAATGAACACACATTTCTTGGTAGAATCATGCAGGACTGAAATTTTTGATGTTTTTCTACTCCTCTCATGAGCCCAAACAAGTCTCTAAAAGCATGAGTTTGCAACTACTTTACTTTTGGAGAAAATTCAAAACATTCACTATTCAATAGAGCCCAATAGCAAAAATCAGGTTTTGAATGAAGAATCACATTTCTTGGTAAAATCATGCAGGATTGAAATTTTTGATGGTTTTTTACTCCTCTCAACAGCCCAAACAAGTTTCTAAAAGGATGAGTTTGCAACTACTTTACTTTTGGAGAAAATTTAAAACATTCATTATTCAATAGGGCCCAAACTATCAAAAACCAGCGGTTTCAATGAACACACATTTCTTGGTAGAATCATGCAGGACTGAAATTTTTGATGTTTTTCTACTCCTCTCATGAGCCCAAACAAATCTCTAAAAGCATGAGTTTGCAACTACTTTACTTTTGGAGAAAATTCAAAACATTATTCAATAGAGCCCAATAGCAAAAACCAGCGTTTTGAATGAAGAATCACATTTCTTGGTAGAATCATGCAGGATTGAAATTTTTGATGGTTTTTTACTCCTCTCAACAGCCCAAACAAGTTTCTAAAAGGATGAGTTTGCAACTACTTTACTTTTGGAGAAAATTCAAAACATTCATTATTCAATAGGGCCCAAACTATCAAAAACCAGCCGTTTCAATGAACACACATGTCTTGGTAGAATCATGCAGGACTGAAATTTTTGATGTTTTTCTACTCATTTCATGAGCCCAAACAAGTCTCTAAAAGCATGAGTTTGCAACTACTTTACTTTTGGAGAAAATTCAAAACATTCACTATTCAATAGAGCCCAATAGCAAAAATCAGGTTTTGAATGAAGAATCACATTTCTTGGTAGAATCATGCAGGATTGAAATTTTTGATGGTTTTTTACTCCTCTCAACAGCCCAAACAAGTTTCTAAAAGGATGAGTTTGCAACTACTTTACTTTTGGAGAAAATTCAAAACATTCATTATTCAATAGGGCCCAAACTATCAAAAACCAGCGGTTTCAATGAACACACATTTCTTGGTAGAATCATGCAGGACTGAAATTTTTGATGTTTTTCTACTCCTCTCATGAGCCCAAACAAGTCTCTAAAAGCATGAGTTTGCAACTACTTTACTTCTGGAGAAAATTCAAAACATTCATTATTCAATAGAGCCCAATAGCAAAAACCAGCGTTTTGAATGAAGAATCACATTTCTTGGTAGAATCATGCAGGATTGAAATTTTTGATGGTTTTTTACTCCTCTCAACAGCCCAAACAAGTTTCTAAAAGGATGAGTTTGCAACTACTTTACTTTTGGAGAAAATTCAAAACATTCATTATTCAATAGGGCCCAAACTATCAAAAACCAGCGGTTTCAATGAACACACATTTCTTGGTAGAATCATGCAGGACTGAAATTTTTGATGTTTTTCTACTCCTCTCATGAGCCCAAACAAGTCTCTAAAAGCATGAGTTTGCAACTACTTTACTTTTGGAGAAAATTCAAAACATTCATTATTCAATAGGGCCCAAACTATCAAAAACCAGCGGTTTGAATGAACACACATTTCTTGGTAGAATCATGCAGGACTGAAATTTTTGATGTTTTTCTACTCCTCTCATGAGCCCAAACAAATCTCTAAAAGCATGAGTTTGCAACTACTTTACTTTTGGAGAAAATTCAAAACATTCACTATTCAATAGAGCCCAATAGCAAAAATCAGGTTTTGAATGAAGAATCACATTTCTTGGTAGAATCATGCAGGATTGAAATTTTTGATGGTTTTTTACTCCTCTCAACAGCCCAAACAAGTTTCTAAAAGGATGAGTTTGCAACTACTTTACTTTTGGAGAAAATTCAAAACATTCATTATTCAATAGGGCCCAAACTATCAAAAACCAGCGGTTTCAATGAACACACATTTCTTGGTAGAATCATGCAGGACTGAAATTTTTGATGTTTTTCTACTCCTCTCATGAGCCCAAACAAGTCTCTAAAAGCATGAGTTTGCAACTACTTTACTTTTGGAGAAAATTCAAAACATTCACTATTCAATAGAGCCCAATAGCAAAAATCAGGTTTTGAATGAAGAATCACATTTCTTGGTAAAATCATGCAGGATTGAAATTTTTGATGGTTTTTTACTCCTCTCAACAGCCCAAACAAGTTTCTAAAAGGATGAGTTTGCAACTACTTTACTTTTGGAGCAAATTCAAAACATTCATTATTCAATAGGGCCCAATCTATCAAAAACCAGCGGTTTGAATTAACACACATTTCTTGGTAGAATCATGCAGGACTGAAATTTTTGATGTTTTTCTACTCCTCTCATGAGCCCAAACAAGTCTCTAAAAGCATGAGTTTGCAACTACTTTACTTTTGGAGAAAATTCAAAACATTCATTATTCAATAGGGCCCAAACTATCAAAAACCAGCGGTTTCAATGAACACACATTTCTTGGTAGAATCATGCAGGACTGAAATTTTTGATGTTTTTCTACTCCTCTCATGAGCCCAAACAAGTCTCTAAAAGCATGAGTTTGCAACTACTTTACTTTTGGAGAAAATTCAAAACATGCACTATTCAATAGAGCCCAATAGCAAAAATCAGGTTTTGAATGAAGAATCACATTTCTTGGTAAAATCATGCAGGATTGAAATTTTTGATGGTTTTTTACTCCTCTCAACAGCCCAAACAAGTTTCTAAAAGGATGAGTTTGCAACTACTTTACTTTTGGAGAAAATTTAAAACATTCATTATTCAATAGGGCCCAAACTATCAAAAACCAGCGGTTTCAATGAACACACATTTCTTGGTAGAATCATGCAGGACTGAAATTTTTGATGTTTTTCTACTCCTCTCATGAGCCAAAACAAATCTCTAAAAGCATGAGTTTGCAACTACTTTACTTTTGGAGAAAATTCAAAACATTATTCAATAGAGCCCAATAGCAAAAACCAGCGTTTTGAATGAAGAATCACATTTCTTGGTAGAATCATGCAGGATTGAAATTTTTGATGGTTTTTTACTCCTCTCAACAGCCCAAACAAGTTTCTAAAAGGATGAGTTTGCAACTACTTTACTTTTGGAGAAAATTCAAAACATTCATTATTCAATAGGGCCCAAACTATCAAAAACCAGCCGTTTCAATGAACACACATGTCTTGGTAGAATCATGCAGGACTGAAATTTTTGATGTTTTTCTACTCATCTCATGAGCCCAAACAAGTCTCTAAAAGCATGAGTTTGCAACTACTTTACTTTTGGAGAAAATTCAAAACATTCACTATTCAATAGAGCCCAATAGCAAAAACCAGGTTTTGAATGAAGAATCACATTTCTTGGTAGAATCATGCAGGATTGAAATTTTTGATGGTTTTTTACTCCTCTCAACAGCCCAAACAAGTTTCTAAAAGGATGAGTTTGCAACTACTTTACTTTTGGAGAAAATTCAAAACATTCATTATTCAATAGGGCCCAAACTATCAAAAACCAGCGGTTTCAATGAACACACATTTCTTGGTAGAATCATGCAGGACTGAAATTTTTGATGTTTTTCTACTCCTCTCATGAGCCCAAACAAGTCTCTAAAAGCATGAGTTTGCAACTACTTTACTTCTGGAGAAAATTCAAAACATTCATTATTCAATAGAGCCCAATAGCAAAAACCAGCGTTTTGAATGAAGAATCACATTTCTTGGTAGAATCATGCAGGATTGAAATTTTTGATGGTTTTTTACTCCTCTCAACAGCCCAAACAAGTTTCTAAAAGGATGAGTTTGCAACTACTTTACTTTTGGAGAAAATTCAAAACATTCATTATTCAATAGGGCCCAAACTATCAAAAACCAGCGGTTTGAATGAACACACATTTCTTGGTAGAATCATGCAGGACTGAAATTTTTGATGTTTTTCTACTCCTCTCATGAGCCCAAACAAGTCTCTAAAAGCATGAGTTTGCAACTACTTTACTTTTGGAGAAAATTCAAAACATTCATTATTCAATAGGGCCCAAACTATCAAAAACCAGCGGTTTGAATGAACACACATTTCTTGGTAGAATCATGCAGGACTGAAATTTTTGATGTTTTTCTACTCCTCTCATGAGCCCAAACAAGTCTCTAAAAGCATGAGTTTGCAACTACTTTACTTTTGGAGAAAATTCAAAACATTCACTATTCAATAGAGCCCAATAGCAAAAATCAGGTTTTGAATGAAGAATCACATTTCTTGGTAAAATCATGCAGGATTGAAATTTTTGATGGTTTTTTACTCCTCTCAACAGCCCAAACAAGTTTCTAAAAGGATGAGTTTGCAACTACTTTACTTTTGGAGAAAATTTAAAACATTCATTATTCAATAGGGCCCAAACTATCAAAAACCAGCGGTTTCAATGAACACACATTTCTTGGTAGAATCATGCAGGACTGAAATTTTTGATGTTTTTCTACTCCTCTCATGAGCCCAAACAAATCTCTAAAAGCATGAGTTTGCAACTACTTTACTTTTGGAGAAAATTCAAAACATTCATTATTCAATAGAGCCCAATAGCAAAAACCAGCGTTTTGAATGAAGAATCACATTTCTTGGTAGAATCATGCAGGATTGAAATTTTTGATGGTTTTTTACTCCTCTCAACAGCCCAAACAAGTTTCTAAAAGGATGAGTTTGCAACTACTTTACTTTTGGAGAAAATTCAAAACATTCATTATTCAATAGGGCCCAAACTATCAAAAACCAGCGGTTTCAATGAACACACATTTCTTGGTAGAATCATGCAGGACTGAAATTTTTGATGTTTTTCTACTCCTCTCATGAGCCCAAACAAGTCTCTAAAAGCATGAGTTTGCAACTACTTTACTTTTGGAGAAAATTCAAAACATTCATTATTCAATAGAGCCCAATAGCAAAAACCAGCGTTTTGAATGAAGAATCACATTTCTTGGTAGAATCATGCAGGATTGAAATTTTTGATGGTTTTTTACTCCTCTCAACAGCCCAAACAAGTTTCTAAAAGGATGAGTTTGCAACTACTTTACCTTTGGAGAAAATTCAAAACATTCATTATTCAATAGGGCCCAAACTATCAAAAACCAGCGGTTTCAATGAACACACATTTCTTGGTAGAATCATGCAGGATTGAAATTTTTGATATTTTTCTACTCCTCTCATGAGCCCAAACAAGTCTCTAAAAGCATGAGTTTGCAACTACTTTACTTTTGGAGAAAATTCAAAACATTCATTATTCAATAGAGCCCAATAGCAAAAACCAGCGTTTTGAATGAAGAATCACATTTCTTGGTAGAATCATGCAGGATTGAAATTTTTGATGGTTTTTTACTCCTCTCAACAGCCCAAACAAGTTTCTAAAAGGATGAGTTTGCAACTACTTTACTTTTGGAGAAAATTCAAAACATTCATTATTCAATAGGGCCCAAACTATCAAAAACCAGCGGTTTCAATGAACACACATTTCTTGGTAGAATCATGCAGGACTGAAATTTTTGATGTTTTTCTACTCCTCTCATGAGCCCAAACAAGTCTCTAAAAGCATGAGTTTGCAACTACTTTACTTTTGGAGAAAATTCAAAACATTCATTATTCAATAGGGCCCAAACTATCAAAAACCAGCGGTTTGAATGAACACACATTTCTTGGTAGAATCATGCAGGACTGAAATTTTTGATGTTTTTCTACTCCTCTCATGAGCCCAAACAAGTCTCTAAAAGCATGAGTTTGCAACTACTTTACTTTTGGAGAAAATTCAAAACATTCACTATTCAATAGAGCCCAATAGCAAAAATCAGGTTTTGAATGAAGAATCACATTTCTTGGTAAAATCATGCAGGATTGAAATTTTTGATGGTTTTTTACTCCTCTCAACAGCCCAAACAAGTTTCTAAAAGGATGAGTTTGCAACTACTTTACTTTTGGAGAAAATTCAAAACATTCATTATTCAATAGGGCCCAAACTATCAAAAACCAGCGGTTTCAATGAACACACATTTCTTGGTAGAATCATGCAGGACTGAAATTTTTGATGTTTTTCTACTCCTCTCATGAGCCCAAACAAATCTCTAAAAGCATGAGTTTGCAACTACTTTACTTTTGGAGAAAATTCAAAACATTATTCAATAGAGCCCAATAGCAAAAACCAGCGTTTTGAATGAAGAATCACATTTCTTGGTAGAATCATGCAGGATTGAAATTTTTGTTGGTTTTTTACTCCTCTCAACAGCCCAAACAAGTTTCTAAAAGGATGAGTTTGCAACTACTTTACTTTTGGAGAAAATTCAAAACATTCATTATTCAATAGGGCCCAAACTATCAAAAACCAGCCGTTTCAATGAACACACATGTCTTGGTAGAATCATGCAGGACTGAAATTTTTGATGTTTTTCTACTCATCTCATGAGCCCAAACAAGTCTCTAAAAGCATGAGTTTGCAACTACTTTACTTTTGGAGAAAATTCAAAACATTCACTATTCAATAGAGCCCAATAGCAAAAATCAGGTTTTGAATGAAGAATCACATTTCTTGGTAGAATCATGCAGGATTGAAATTTTTGATGGTTTTTTACTCCTCTCAACAGCCCAAACAAGTTTCTAAAAGGATGAGTTTGCAACTACTTTACTTTTGGAGAAAATTCAAAACATTCATTATTCAATAGGGCCCAAACTATCAAAAACCAGCAGTTTCAATGAACACACATTTCTTGGTAGAATCATGCAGGACTGAAATTTTTGATGTTTTTCTACTCCTCTCATGAGCCCAAACAAATCTCTAAAAGCATGAGTTTGCAACTACTTTACTTTTGGAGAAAATTCAAAACATTATTCAATAGAGCCCAATAGCAAAAACCAGCGTTTTGAATGAAGAATCACATTTCTTGGTAGAATCATGCAGGATTGAAATTTTTGTTGGTTTTTTACTCCTCTCAACAGCCCAAACAAGTTTCTAAAAGGATGAGTTTGCAACTACTTTACTTTTGGAGAAAATTCAAAACATTCATTATTCAATAGGGCCCAAACTATCAAAAACCAGCCGTTTCAATGAACACACATGTCTTGGTAGAATCATGCAGGACTGAAATTTTTGATGTTTTTCTACTCATCTCATGAGCCCAAACAAGTCTCTAAAAGCATGAGTTTGCAACTACTTTACTTTTGGAGAAAATTCAAAACATTCACTATTCAATAGAGCCCAATAGCAAAAATCAGGTTTTGAATGAAGAATCACATTTCTTGGTAGAATCATGCAGGATTGAAATTTTTGATGGTTTTTTACTCCTCTCAACAGCCCAAACAAGTTTCTAAAAGGATGAGTTTGCAACTACTTTACTTTTGGAGAAAATTCAAAACATTCATTATTCAATAGGGCCCAAACTATCAAAAACCAGCAGTTTCAATGAACACACATTTCTTGGTAGAATCATGCAGGACTGAAATTTTTGATGTTTTTCTACTCCTCTCATGAGCCCAAACAAGTCTCTAAAAGCATGAGTTTGCAACTACTTTACTTCTGGAGAAAATTCAAAACATTCATTATTCAATAGAGCCCAATAGCAAAAACCAGCGTTTTGAATGAAGAATCACATTTCTTGGTAGAATCATGCAGGATTGAAATTTTTGATGGTTTTTTACTCCTCTCAACAGCCCAAACAAGTTTCTAAAAGGATGAGTTTGCAACTACTTTACTTTTGGAGAAAATTCAAAACATTCATTATTCAATAGGGCCCAAACTATCAAAAACCAGCGGTTTGAATGAACACACATTTCTTGGTAGAATCATGCAGGACTGAAATTTTTGATGTTTTTCTACTCCTCTCATGAGCCCAAACAAGTCTCTAAAAGCATGAGTTTGCAACTACTTTACTTTTGGAGAAAATTCAAAACATTCATTATTCAATAGGGCCCAAACTATCAAAAACCAGCGGTTTGAATGAACACACATTTCTTGGTAGAATCATGCAGGACTGAAATTTTTGATGTTTTTCTACTCCTCTCATGAGCCCAAACAAGTCTCTAAAAGCATGAGTTTGCAACTACTTTACTTTTGGAGAAAATTCAAAACATTCACTATTCAATAGAGCCCAATAGCAAAAATCAGGTTTTGAATGAAGAATCACATTTCTTGGTAAAATCATGCAGGATTGAAATTTTTGATGGTTTTTTACTCCTCTCAACAGCCCAAACAAGTTTCTAAAAGGATGAGTTTGCAACTACTTTACTTTTGGAGAAAATTTAAAACATTCATTATTCAATAGGGCCCAAACTATCAAAAACCAGCGGTTTCAATGAACACACATTTCTTGGTAGAATCATGCAGGACTGAAATTTTTGATGTTTTTCTACTCCTCTCATGAGCCCAAACAAGTCTCTAAAAGCATGAGTTTGCAACTACTTTACTTTTGGAGAAAATTCAAAACATTCATTATTCAATAGGGCCCAAACTATCAAAAACCAGCGGTTTGAATGAACACACATTTCTTGGTAGAATCATGCAGGACTGAAATTTTTGATGTTTTTCTACTCCTCTCATGAGCCCAAACAAGTCTCTAAAATCATGAGTTTGCAACTACTTTACTTTTGGAGAAAATTCAAAACATTATTCAATAGAGCCCAATAGCAAAAACCAGCGTTTTGAATGAAGAATCACATTTCTTGGTAGAATCATGCAGGATTGAAATTTTTGATGGTTTTTTACTCCTCTCAACAGCCCAAACAAGTTTCTAAAAGGATGAGTTTGCAACTACTTTACTTTTGGAGAAAATTCAAAACATTCATTATTCAATAGGGCCCAAACTATCAAAAACCAGCCGTTTCAATGAACACACATGTCTTGGTAGAATCATGCAGGACTGAAATTTTTGATGTTTTTCTACTCATCTCATGAGCCCAAACAAGTCTCTAAAAGCATGAGTTTGCAACTACTTTACTTTTGGAGAAAATTCAAAACATTCACTATTCAATAGAGCCCAATAGCAAAAATCAGGTTTTGAATGAAGAATCACATTTCTTGGTAGAATCATGCAGGATTGAAATTTTTGATGGTTTTTTACTCCTCTCAACAGCCCAAACAAGTTTCTAAAAGGATGAGTTTGCAACTACTTTACTTTTGGAGAAAATTCAAAACATTCATTATTCAATAGGGCCCAAACTATCAAAAACCAGCCGTTTCAATGAACACACATTTCTTGGTAGAATCATGCAGGACTGAAATTTTTGATGTTTTTCTACTCCTCTCATGAGCCCAAACAAGTCTCTAAAAGCATGAGTTTGCAACTACTTTACTTCTGGAGAAAATTCAAAACATTCATTATTCAATAAAGCCCAATAGCAAAAACCAGCGTTTTGAATGAAGTATCACATTTCTTGGTAGAATCATGCAGGATTGAAATTTTTGATGGTTTTTTACTCCTCTCAACAGCCCAAACAAGGTTCTAAAAGGATGAGTTTGCAACTACTTTACTTTTGGAGAAAATTCAAAACATTCATTATTCAATAGGGCCCAAACTATCAAAAACCAGCGGTTTGAATGAACACACATTTCTTGGTAGAATTATGCAGGACTGAAATTTTTGATGTTTTTCTACTCCTCTCATGAGCCCAAACAAGTCTCTAAAAGCATGAGTTTGCAACTACTTTACTTTTGGAGAAAATTCAAAACATTCATTATTCAATAGGGCCCAAACTATCAAAAACCAGCGGTTTGAATGAACACACATTTCTTGGTAGAATCATGCAGGACTGAAATTTTTGATGTTTTTCTACTCCTCTCATGAGCCCAAACAAGTCTCTAAAAGCATGAGTTTGCAACTACTTTACTTTTGGAGAAAATTCAAAACATTCACTATTCAATAGAGCCCAATAGCAAAAATCAGGTTTTGAATGAAGAATCACATTTCTTGGTAAAATCATGCAGGATTGAAATTTTTGATGTTTTTTTACTCCTCTCAACAGCCCAAACAAGATTCTAAAAGGATGAGTTTGCAACTACTTTACTTTTGGAGAAAATTTAAAACATTCATTATTCAATAGGGCCCAAACTATCAAAAACCAGCGGTTTCAATGAACACACATTTCTTGGTAGAATCATGCAGGACTGAAATTTTTGATGTTTTTCTACTCCTCTCATGAGCCCAAACAAATCTCTAAAACCATGAGTTTGCAACAACTTTACTTTTGGAGAAAATTCAAAACATTCATTATTCTATAGAGCCCAATAGCAAAAACCAGCGTTTTGAATGAAGAATCACATTTCTTGGTAGAATCATGCAGGATTGAAATTTTTGATGGTTTTTTACTCCTCTCAACAGCCCAAACAAGTTTCTAAAAGGATGAGTTTGCAACTACTTTACTTTTGGAGAAAATTCAAAACATTCATTATTCAATAGGGCCCAAACTATCAAAAACCAGCGGTTTCAATGAACACACATTTCTTGGTAGAATCATGCAGAACTGAAATTTTTGATGTTTTTCTACTCCTCTCATGAGCCCAAACAAGTCTCTAAAAGCATGAGTTTGCAACTACTTTACTTTTGGAGAAAATTCAAAACATTCATTATTCAATAGAGCCCAATAGCAAAAACCAGCGTTTTGAATGAAGAATCACATTTCTTGGTAGAATCATGCAGGATTGAAATTTTTGATGGTTTTTTACTCCTCTCAACAGCCCAAACAAGTTTCTAAAAGGATGAGTTTGCAACTACTTTACTTTTGGAGAAAATTCAAAACATTCATTATTCAATAGGGCCCAAACTATCAAAAACCAGCGGTTTCAATGAACACACATTTCTTGGTAGAATCATGCAGGACTGAAATTTTTGATGTTTTTCTACTCCTCTCATGAGCCCAAACAAGTCTCTAAAAGCATGAGTTTGCAACTACTTTACTTCTGGAGAAAATTCAAAACATTCATTATTCAATAGAGCCCAATAGCAAAAACCAGCGTTTTGAATGAAGAATCACATTTCTTGGTAGAATCATGCAGGATTGAAATTTTTGATGGTTTTTTACTCCTCTCAACAGCCCAAACAAGTTTCTAAAAGGATGAGTTTGCAACTACTTTACTTTTGGAGAAAATTCAAAACATTCATTATTCAATAAGGCCCAAACTATCAAAAACCAGCGGTTTGAATGAACACACATTTCTTGGTAGAATCATGCAGGACTGAAATTTTTGATGTTTTTCTACTCCTCTCATGAGCCCAAACAAGTCTCTAAAAGCATGAGTTTGCAACTACTTTACTTTTGGAGAAAATTCAAAACATTCATTATTCAATAGGGCCCAAACTATCAAAAACCAGCGGTTTGAATGAACACACATTTCTTGGTAGAATCATGCAGGACTGAAATTTTTGATGTTTTTCTACTCCTCTCATGAGCCCAAACAAGTCTCTAAAAGCATGAGTTTGCAACTACTTTACTTTTGGAGAAAATTCAAAACATTCACTATTCAATAGAGCCCAATAGCAAAAATCAGGTTTTGAATGAAGAATCACATTTCTTGGTAAAATCATGCAGGATTGAAATTTTTGATGGTTTTTTACTCCTCTCAACAGCCCAAACAAGTTTCTAAAAGGATGAGTTTGCAACTACTTTACTTTTGGAGAAAATTTAAAACATTCATTATTCAATAGGGCCCAAACTATCAAAAACCAGCGGTTTCAATGAACACACATTTCTTGGTAGAATCATGCAGGACTGAAATTTTTGATGTTTTTCTACTCATCTCATGAGCCCAAACAAATCTCTAAAAGCATGAGTTTGCAACTACTTTACTTTTGGAGAAAATTCAAAACATTCACTATTCAATAGAGCCCAATAGCAAAAATCAGGTTTTGAATGAAGAATCACATTTCTTGGTAGAATCATGCAGGATTGAAATTTTTGATGGTTTTTTACTCCTCTCAACAGCCCAAACAAGTTTCTAAAAGGATGAGTTTGCAACTACTTTACTTTTGGAGAAAATTCAAAACATTCATTATTCAATAGGGCCCAAACTATCAAAAACCAGCGGTTTCAATGAACACACATTTCTTGGTAGAATCATGCAGGACTGAAATTTTTGATGTTTTTCTACTCATCTCATGAGCCCAAACAAGTCTCTAAAAGCATGAGTTTGCAACTACTTTACTTTTGGAGAAAATTCAAAACATTCACTATTCAATAGAGCCCAATAGCAAAAATCAGGTTTTGAATGAAGAATCACATTTCTTGATAGAATCATGCAGGATTGAAATTTTTGATGGTTTTTTACTCCTCTCAACAGCCCAAACAAGTTTCTAAAAGGATGAGTTTGCAACTACTTTACTTTTGGAGAAAATTCAAAACATTCATTATTCAATAGGGCCCAAACTATCAAAAACCAGCGGTTTCAATGAACACACATTTCTTGGTAGAATCATGCAGGACTGAAATTTTTGATGTTTTTCTACTCCTCTCATGAGCCCAAACAAGTCTCTAAAAGCATGAGTTTGCAACTACTTTACTTCTGGAGAAAATTCAAAACATTCATTATTCAATAGAGCCCAATAGCAAAAACCAGCGTTTTGAATGAAGAATCACATTTCTTGGTAGAATCATGCAGGATTGAAATTTTTGATGGTTTTTTACTCCTCTCAACAGCCCAAACAAGTTTCTAAAAGGATGAGTTTGCAACTACTTTACTTTTGGAGAAAATTCAAAACATTCATTATTCAATAGGGCCCAAACTATCAAAAACCAGCGGTTTGAATGAACACACATTTCTTGGTAGAATCATGCAGGACTGAAATTTTTGATGTTTTTCTACTCCTCTCATGAGCCCAAACAAGTCTCTAAAAGCATGAGTTTGCAACTACTTTACTTTTGGAGAAAATTCAAAAAATTCACTATTCAATAGAGCCCAATAGCAAAAATCAGGTTTTGAATGAAGAATCACATTTCTTGGTAAAATCATGCAGGATTGAAATTTTTGATGGTTTTTTACTCCTCTCAACAGCCCAAACAAGTTTCTAAAAGGATGAGTTTGCAACTACTTTACTTTTGGAGAAAATTCAAAACATTCATTATTCAATAGGGCCCAAACTATCAAAAACCAGCGGTTTCAATGAACACACATTTCTTGGTAGAATCATGCAGGACTGAAATTTTTGATGTTTTTCTACTCCTCTCATGAGCCCAAACAAGTCTCTAAAAGCATGAGTTTGCAACTACTTTACTTTTGGAGAAAATTCAAAACATTCATTATTCAATAGAGCCCAATAGCAAAAACCAGCGTTTTGAATGAAGAATCACATTTCTTGGTAGAATCATGCAGGATTGAAATTTTTGATGGTTTTTTACTCCTCTCAACAGCCCAAACAAGTTTCTAAAAGGATGAGTTTGCAGCTACTTTACTTTTGGAGAAAATTCAAAACATTCATTATTCAATAGGGCCCAAACTATCAAAAACCAGCGGTTTCAATGAACACACATTTCTTGGCAGAATCATGCAGGACTGAAATTTTTGATGTTTTTCTACTCCTCTCATGAGCCCAAACAAGTCTCTAAAAGCATGAGTTTGCAACTACTTTACTTTTGGAGAAAATTCAAAACATTCATTATTCAATAGAGCCCAATAGCAAAAACCAGCGTTTTGAATGAAGAATCACATTTCTTGGTAGAATCATGCAGGATTGAAATTTTTGATGGTTTTTTACTCCTCTCAACAGCCCAAACAAGTTTCTAAAAGGATGAGTTTGCAACTACTTTACTTTTGGAGAAAATTCAAAACATTCATTATTCAATAGGGCCCAAACTATCAAAAACCAGCGGTTTCAATGAACACACATTTCTTGGTAGAATCATGCAGGACTGAAATTTTTGATGTTTTTCTACTCCTCTCATGAGCCCAAACAAGTCTCTAAAAGCATGAGTTTGCAACTACTTTACTTTTGGAGAAAATTCAAAACATTCATTATTCAATAGAGCCCAATAGCAAAAACCAGCGTTTTGAATGAAGAATCACATTTCTTGGTAGAATCATGCAGGATTGAAATTTTTGATGGTTTTTTACTCCTCTCAACAGCCCAAACAAGTTTCTAAAAGGATGAGTTTGCAACTACTTTACTTTTGGAGAAAATTCAAAACATTCATTATTCAATAGGGCCCAAACTATCAAAAACCAGCGGTTTCAATGAACACACATTTCTTGGTAGAATCATGCAGGACTGAAATTTTTGATGTTTTTCTACTCCTCTCATGAGCCCAAACAAGTCTCTAAAAGCATGAGTTTGCAACTACTTTACTTTTGGAGAAAATTCAAAACATTCATTATTCAATAGGGCCCAAACTATCAAAAACCAGCGGTTTGAATGAACACACATTTCTTGGTAGAATCATGCAGGACTGAAATTTTTGATGTTTTTCTACTCCTCTCATGAGCCCAAACAAGTCTCTAAAAGCATGAGTTTGCAAATACTTTACTTTTGGAGAAAATTCAAAACATTCACTATTCAATAGAGCCCAATAGCAAAAATCAGGTTTTGAATGAAGAATCACATTTCTTGGTAAAATCATGCAGGATTGAAATTTTTGATGGTTTTTTACTCCTCTCAACAGCCCAAACAAGTTTCTAAAAGGATGAGTTTGCAACTACTTTACTTTTGGAGAAAATTCAAAACATTCATTATTCAATAGGGCCCAAACTATCAAAAACCAGCGGTTTCAATGAACACACATTTCTTGGTAGAATCATGCAGGACTGAAATTTTTGATGTTTTTCTACTCCTCTCATGAGCCCAAACAAGTCTCTAAAAGCATGAGTTTGCAACTACTTTACTTCTGGAGAAAATTCAAAACATTCATTATTCAATAGAGCCCAATAGCAAAAACCAGCGTTTTGAATGAAGAATCACATTTCTTGGTAGAATCATGCAGGATTGAAATTTTTGATGGTTTTTTACTCCTCTCAACAGCCCAAACAAGTTTCTAAAAGGATGAGTTTGCAACTACTTTACTTTTGGAGAAAATTCAAAACATTCATTACTCAATAGGGCCCAAACTATCAAAAACCAGCGGTTTCAATGAACACACATTTCTTGGTAGAATCATGCAGGACTGAAATTTTTGATGTTTTTCTACTCGTCTCATGAGCCCAAACAAGTCTCTAAAAGCATGAGTTTGCAACTACTTTACTTTTGGAGAAAATTCAAAACATTCATTATTCAATAGGGCCCAAACTATCAAAAACCAGCGGTTTGAATGAACACACATTTCTTGGTAGAATCATGCAGGACTGAAATTTTTGATGTTTTTCTACTCCTCTCATGAGCCCAAACAAGTCTCTAAAAGCATGAGTTTGCAACTACTTTACTTTTGGAGAAAATTCAAAACATTCACTATTCAATAGAGCCCAATAGCAAAAATCAGGTTTTGAATGAAGAATCACATTTCTTGGTAAAATCATGCAGGATTGAAATTTTTGATGGTTTTTTACTCCTCTCAACAGCCCAAACAAGTTTCTAAAAGGATGAGTTTGCAACTACTTTACTTTTGGAGAAAATTCAAAACATTCATTATTCAATAGGGCCCAAACTATCAAAAACCAGCGGTTTCAATGAACACACATTTCTTGGTAGAATCATGCAGGACTGAAATTTTTGATGTTTTTCTACTCCTCTCATGAGCCCAAACAAGTCTCTAAAAGCATGAGTTTGCAACTACTTTACTTCTGGAGAAAATTCAAAACATTCATTATTCAATAGAGCCCAAAAGCAAAAACCAGCGTTTTGAATGAAGAATCACATTTCTTGGTAGAATCATGCAGGATTGAAATTTTTGATGGTTTTTTACTCCTCTCAACAGCCCAAACAAGTTTCTAAAAGGATGAGTTTGCAACTACTTTACTTTTGGAGAAAATTCAAAACATTCATTATTCAATAGGGCCCAAACTATCAAAAACCAGCCGTTTCAATGAACACACATTTCTTGGTAGAATCATGCAGGACTGAAATTTTTGATGTTTTTCTACTCCTCTCATGAGCCCAAACAAGTCTCTAAAAGCATGAGTTTGCAACTACTTTACTTTTGGAGAAAATTCAAAACATTCATTATTCAATAGGGCCCAAACTATCAAAAACCAGCGGTTTGAATGAACACACATTTCTTGGTAGAATCATGCAGGACTGAAATTTTTGATGTTTTTCTACTCCTCTCATGAGCCCAAACAAGTCTCTAAAAGCATGAGTTTGCAACTACTTTACTTTTGGAGAAAATTCAAAACATTCACTATTCAATAGAGCCCAATAGCAAAAATCAGGTTTTGAATGAAGAATCACATTTCTTGGTAAAATCATGCAGGATTGAAATTTTTGATGGTTTTTTACTCCTCTCAACAGCCCAAACAAGTTTCTAAAAGGATGAGTTTGCAACTACTTTACTTTTGGAGAAAATTCAAAACATTCATTATTCAATAGGGCCCAAACTATCAAAAACCAGCGGTTTGAATGAACACACATTTCTTGGTAGAATCATGCAGGACTGAAATTTTTGATGTTTTTCTACTCCTCTCATGAGCCCAAACAAGTCTCTAAAAGCATGAGTTTGCAACTACTTTACTTTTGGAGAAAATTCAAAACATTCATTATTCAATAGGGCCCAAACTATCAAAAACCAGCGGTTTGAATGAACATACATTTCTTGGTAGAATCATGCAGGACTGAAATTTTTGATGTTTTTCTACTCCTCTCATGAGCCCAAACAAGTCTCTAAAAGCATGAGTTTGCAACTACTTTACTTTTGGAGAAAATTCAAAACATTCACTATTCAATAGAGCCCAATAGCAAAAATAAGGTTTTGAATGAAGAATCACATTTCTTGGTAAAATCATGCAGGATTGAAATTTTTGATGGTTTTTTACTCCTCTCAACAGCCCAAACAAGTTTATAAAAGGATGAGTTTGCAACTACTTTACTTTTGGAGAAAATTTAAAACATTCATTATTCAATAGGGCCCAAACTATCAAAAACCAGCGGTTTCAATGAACACACATTTCTTGGTAGAATCATGCAGGACTGAAATTTTTGATGTTTTTCTACTCCTCTCATGAGCCCAAACAAGTCTCTAAAAGCATGAGTTTGCAACTACTTTACTTCTGGAGAAAATTCAAAACATTCATTATTCAATAGAGCCCAATAGCAAAAACCAGCGTTTTGAATGAAGAATCACATTTCTTGGTAGAATCATGCAGGATTGAAATTTTTGATGGTTTTTTACTCCTCTCAACAGCCCAAACAAGTTTCTAAAAGGATGAGTTTGCAACTACTTTACTTTTGGAGAAAATTCAAAACATTCATTATTCAATAGGGCCCAAACTATCAAAAACCAGCGGTTTGAATGAACACACATTTCTTGGTAGAATCATGCAGGACTGAAATTTTTGATGTTTTTCTACTCCTCTCATGAGCCCAAACAAGTCTCTAAAAGCATGAGTTTGCAACTACTTTACTTTTGGAGAAAATTCAAAACATTCATTATTCAATAGGGCCCAAACTATCAAAAACCAGCGGTTTGAATGAACACACATTTCTTGGTAGAATCATGCAGGACTGAAATTTTTGATGTTTTTCTACTCCTCTCATGAGCCCAAACAAGTCTCTAAAAGCATGAGTTTGCAACTACTTTACTTCTGGAGAAAATTCAAAACATTCATTATTCAATAGAGCCCAATAGCAAAAACCAGCGTTTTGAATGAAGAATCACATTTCTTGGTAGAATCATGCAGGATTGAAATTTTTGATGGTTTTTTACTCCTCTCAACAGCCCAAACAAGTTTCTAAAAGGATGAGTTTGCAACTACTTTACTTTTGGAGAAAATTCAAAACATTCATTATTCAATAGGGCCCAAACTATCAAAAACCAGCCGTTTCAATGAACACACATTTCTTGGTAGAATCATGCAGGACTGAAATTTTTGATGTTTTTCTACTCCTCTCATGAGCCCAAACAAGTCTCTAAAAGCATGAGTTTGCAACTACTTTACTTTTGGAGAAAATTCAAAACATTCATTATTCAATAGGGCCCAAACTATCAAAAACCAGCGGTTTGAATGAACACACATTTCTTGGTAGAATCATGCAGGACTGAAATTTTTGATGTTTTTCTACTCCTCTCATGAGCCCAAACAAGTCTCTAAAAGCATGAGTTTGCAACTACTTTACTTTTGGAGAAAATTCAAAACATTCACTATTCAATAGAGCCCAATAGCAAAAATCAGGTTTTGAATGAAGAATCACATTTCTTGGTAAAATCATGCAGGATTGAAATTTTTGATGGTTTTTTACTCCTCTCAACAGCCCAAACAAGTTTCTAAAAGGATGAGTTTGCAACTACTTTACTTTTGGAGAAAATTCAAAACATTCATTATTCAATAGGGCCCAAACTATCAAAAACCAGCGGTTTGAATGAACACACATTTCTTGGTAGAATCATGCAGGACTGAAATTTTTGATGTTTTTCTACTCCTCTCATGAGCCCAAACAAGTCTCTAAAAGCATGAGTTTGCAACTACTTTACTTCTGGAGAAAATTCAAAACATTCATTATTCAATAGAGCCCAATAGCAAAAACCAGCGTTTTGAATGAAGTATCACATTTCTTGGTAGAATCATGCAGGATTGAAATATTTGATGGTTTTTTACTCCTCTCAACAGCCCAAACAAGGTTCTAAAAGGATGAGTTTGCAACTACTTTACTTTTGGAGAAAATTCAAAACATTCATTATTCAATAGGGCCCAAACTATCAAAAACCAGCGGTTTGAATGAACACACATTTCTTGGTAGAATCATGCAGGACTGAAATTTTTGATGTTTTTCTACTCCTCTCATGAGCCCAAACAAGTCTCTAAAAGCATGAGTTTGCAACTACTTTACTTTTGGAGAAAATTCAAAACATTCATTATTCAATAGGGCCCAAACTATCAAAAACCAGCGGTTTGAATGAACACACATTTCTTGGTAGAATCATGCAGGACTGAAATTTTTGATGTTTTTCTACTCCTCTCATGAGCCCAAACAAGTCTCTAAAAGCATGAGTTTGCAACTACTTTACTTTTGGAGAAAATTCAAAACATTCACTATTCAATAGAGCCCAATAGCAAAAATCAGGTTTTGAATGAAGAATCACATTTCTTGGTAAAATCATGCAGGATTGAAATTTTTGATGGTTTTTTACTCCTCTCAACAGCCCAAACAAGTTTCTAAAAGGATGAGTTTGCAACTACTTTACTTTTGGAGAAAATTTAAAACATTCATTATTCAATAGGGCCCAAACTATCAAAAACCAGCGGTTTCAATGAACACACATTTCTTGGTAGAATCATGCAGGACTGAAATTTTTGATGTTTTTCTACTCCTCTCATGAGCCCAAACAAATCTCTAAAAGCATGAGTTTGCAACTACTTTACTTTTGGAGAAAATTCAAAACATTCATTATTCAATAGAGCCCAATAGCAAAAACCAGCGTTTTGAATGAAGAATCACATTTCTTGGTAGAATCATGCAGGATTGAAATTTTTGATGGTTTTTTACTCCTCTCAACAGCCCAAACAAGTTTCTAAAAGGATGAGTTTGCAACTACTTTACTTTTGGAGAAAATTCAAAACATTCATTATTCAATAGGGCCCAAACTATCAAAAACCAGCGGTTTCAATGAACACACATTTCTTGGTAGAATCATGCAGGACTGAAATTTTTGATGTTTTTCTACTCCTCTCATGAGCCCAAACAAATCTCTAAAAGCATGAGTTTGCAACTACTTTACTTTTGGAGAATATTCAAAACATTCATTATTCAATAGAGCCCAATAGCAAAAACCAGCGTTTTGAATGAAGAATCACATTTCTTGGTAGAATCATGCAGGATTGAAATTTTTGATGGTTTTTTACTCCTCTCAACAGCCCAAACAAGTTTCTAAAAGGATGAGTTTGCAACTAGTTTACTTTTGGAGAAAATTCAAAACATTCATTATTCAATAGGGCCCAAACTATCAAAAACCAGTGGTTTCAATGAACACACATTTCTTGGTAGAATCATGCAGAACTGAAATTTTTGATGTTTTTCTACTCCTCTCATGAGCCCAAACAAGTCTCTAAAAGCATGAGTTTGCAACTACTTTACTTTTGGAGAAAATTCAAAACATTCATTATTCAATAGAGCCCAATAGCAAAAACCAGCGTTTTGAATGAAGAATCACATTTCTTGGTAGAATCATGCAGGATTGAAATTTTTGATGGTTTTTTACTCCTCTCAACAGCCCAAACAAGTTTCTAAAACGATGAGTTTGCAACTACTTTACTTTTGGAGAAAATTCAAAACATTCATTATTCAATAGGGCCCAAACTATCAAAAACCAGCGGTTTCAATGAACACACATTTCTTGGTAGAATCATGCAGGACTGAAATTTTTGATGTTTTTCTACTCCTCTCATGAGCCCAAACAAGTCTCTAAAAGCATGAGTTTGCAACTACTTTACTTCTGGAGAAAATTCAAAACATTCATTATTCAATAGAGCCCAATAGCAAAAACCAGCGTTTTGAATGAAGAATCACATTTCTTGGTAGAATCATGCAGGATTGAAATTTTTGATGGTTTTTTACTCCTCTCAACAGCCCAAACAAGTTTCTAAAAGGATGAGTTTGCAACTACTTTACTTTTGGAGAAAATTCAAAACATTCATTATTCAATAAGGCCCAAACTATCAAAAACCAGCGGTTTGAATGAACACACATTTCTTGGTAGAATCATGCAGGACTGAAATTTTTGATGTTTTTCTACTCCTCTCATGAGCCCAAACAAGTCTCTAAAAGCATGAGTTTGCAACTACTTTACTTTTGGAGAAAATTCAAAACATTCATTATTCAATAGGGCCCAAACTATCAAAAACCAGCGGTTTGAATGAACACACATTTCTTGGTAGAATCATGCAGGACTGAAATTTTTGATGTTTTTCTACTCCTCTCATGAGCCCAAACAAGTCTCTAAAAGCATGAGTTTGCAACTACTTTACTTTTGGATAAAATTCAAAACATTCACTATTCAATAGAGCCCAATAGCAAAAACCAGCGTTTTGAATGAAGAATCACATTTCTTGGTAGAATCATGCAGGATTGAAATTTTTGATGGTTTTTTACTCCTCTCAACAGCCCAAACAAGTTTCTAAAAGGATGAGTTTGCAACTACTTTACTTTTGGAGAAAATTCAAAACATTCATTATTCAATAGGGCCCAAACTATCAAAAACCAGCCGTTTCAATGAACACACATGTCTTGGTAGAATCATGCAGGACTGGAATTTTTGATGTTTTTCTACTCATCTCATGAGCCCAAACAAGTCTCTAAAAGCATGAGTTTGCAACTACTTTACTTTTGGAGAAAATTCAAAACATTCACTATTCAATAGAGCCCAATAGCAAAAATCAGGTTTTGAATGAAGAATCACATTTCTTGGTAGAATCATGCAGGATTGAAATTTTTGATGTTTTTCTACTCCTCTCATGAGCCCAAACAAGTCTCTAAAAGCATGAGTTTGCAACTACTTTACTTTTGGAGAAAATTCAAAACATTCATTATTCAATAGGGCCCAAACTATCAAAAACCAGCGGTTTGAATGAACACACATTTCTTGGTAGAATCATGCAGGACTGAAATTTTTGATGTTTTTCTACTCCTCTCATGAGCCCAAACAAGTCTCTAAAAGCATGAGTTTGCAACTACTTTACTTTTGGAGAAAATTCAAAACATTCACTATTCAATAGAGCCCAATAGCAAAAATCAGGTTTTGAATGAAGAATCACATTTCTTGGTAAAATCATGCAGGATTGAAATTTTTGATGGTTTTTTACTCCTCTCAACAGCCCAAACAAGTTTCTAAAAGGATGAGTTTGCAACTACTTTACTTTTGGAGAAAATTCAAAACATTCATTATTCAATAGGGCCCAAACTATCAAAAACCAGCGGTTTGAATGAACACACATTTCTTGGTAGAATCATGCAGGACTGAAATTTTTGATGTTTTTCTACTCCTCTCATGAGCCCAAACAAGTCTCTAAAAGCATGAGTTTGCAACTACTTTACTTTTGGAGAAAATTCAAAACATTCATTATTCAATAGGGCCCAAACTATCAAAAACCAGCGGTTTCAATGAACACACATTTCTTGGTAGAATCATGCAGGACTGAAATTTTTGATGTTTTTCTACTCCTCTCATGAGCCCAAACAAGTCTCTAAAAGCATGAGTTTGCAACTACTTTACTTTTGGAGAAAATTCAAAACATTCATTATTCAATAGAGCCCAATAGCAAAAATCAGGTTTTGAATGAAGAATCACATTTCTTGGTAGAATCATGCAGGATTGAAATTTTTGATGGTTTTTTACTCCTCTCAACAGCCCAAACAAGTTTCTAAAAGGATGAGTTTGCAACTACTTTACTTTTGGAGAAAATTCAAAACATTCATTATTCAATAGGGCCCAAACTATCAAAAACCAGAGGTTTCAATGAACACACATTTCTTGGTAGAATCATGCAGGACTGAAATTTTTGATGTTTTTCTACTCCTCTCATGAGCCCAAACAAGTCTCTAAAAGCATGAGTTTGCAACTACTTTACTTTTGGAGAAAATTCAAAACATTCATTATTCAATAGGGCCCAAACTATCAAAAACCAGCGGTTTGAATGAACACACATTTCTTGGTAGAATCATGCAGGACTGAAATTTTTGATGTTTTTCTACTCCTCTCATGAGCCCAAACAAGTCTCTAAAAGCATGAGTTTGCAACTACTTTACTTTTGGAGAAAATTCAAAACATTCACTATTCAATAGAGCCCAATAGCAAAAATCAGGTTTTGAATGAAGAATCACATTTCTTGGTAAAATCATGCAGGATTGAAATTTTTGATGGTTTTTTACTCCTCTCAACAGCCCAAACAAGTTTCTAAAAGGATGAGTTTGCAACTACTTTACTTTTGGAGAAAATTTAAAACATTCATTATTCAATAGGGCCCAAACTATCAAAAACCAGCGGTTTCAATGAACACACATTTCTTGGTAGAATCATGCAGGACTGAAATTTTTGATGTTTTTCTACTCCTCTCATGAGCCCAAACAAATCTCTAAAAGCATGAGTTTGCAACTACTTTACTTTTGGAGAAAATTCAAAACATTCATTATTCAATAGAGCCCAATAGCAAAAACCAGCGTTTTGAATGAAGAATCACATTTCTTGGTAGAATCATGCAGGATTGAAATTTTTGATGGTTTTTTACTCCTCTCAACAGCCCAAACAAGTTTCTAAAAGGATGAGTTTGCAACTACTTTACTTTTGGAGAAAATTCAAAACATTCATTATTCAATAGGGCCCAAACTATCAAAAACCAGCAGTTTCAATGAACACACATTTCTTGGTAGAATCATGCAGGACTGAAATTTTTGATGTTTTTCTACTCCTCTCATGAGCCCAAACAAGTCTCTAAAAGCATGAGTTTGCAACTACTTTACTTTTGGAGAAAATTCAAAACATTCATTATTCAATAGGGCCCAAACTATCAAAAACCAGCGGTTTGAATGAACACACATTTCTTGGTAGAATCATGCAGGACTGAAATTTTTGATGTTTTTCTACTCCTCTCATGAGCCCAAACAAGTCTCTAAAAGCATGAGTTTGCAACTACTTTACTTCTGGAGAAAATTCAAAACATTCATTATTCAATAGAGCCCAATAGCAAAAACCAGCGTTTTGAATGAAGTATCACATTTCTTGGTAGAATCATGCAGGATTGAAATTTTTGATGGTTTTTTACTCCTCTCAACAGCCCAAACAAGGTTCTAAAAGGATGAGTTTGCAACTACTTTACTTTTGGAGAAAATTCAAAACATTCATTATTCAATAGGGCCCAAACTATCAAAAACCAGCAGTTTCAATGAACACACATTTCTTGGTAGAATCATGCAGGACTGAAATTTTTGATGTTTTTCTACTCCTCTCATGAGCCCAAACAAGTCTCTAAAAGCATGAGTTTGCAACTACTTTACTTTTGGAGAAAATTCAAAACATTCATTATTCAATAGGGCCCAAACTATCAAAAACCAGCGGTTTGAATGAACACACATTTCTTGGTAGAATCATGCAGGACTGAAATTTTTGATGTTTTTCTACTCATCTCATGAGCCCAAACAAGTCTCTAAAAGCATGAGTTTGCAACTACTTTACTTTTGGAGAAAATTCAAAACATTCACTATTCAATAGAGCCCAATAGCAAAAATCAGGTTTTGAATGAAGAATCACATTTCTTGGTAGAATCATGCAGGATTGAAATTTTTGATGGTTTTTTACTCCTCTCAACAGCCCAAACAAGTTTCTAAAAGGATGAGTTTGCAACTACTTTACTTTTGGAGAAAATTCAAAACATTCATTATTCAATAGGGCCCAAACTATCAAAAACCAGCGGTTTCAATGAACACACATTTCTTGGTAGAATCATGCAGGACTGAAATTTTTGATGTTTTTCTACTCCTCTCATGAGCCCAAACAAGTCTCTAAAAGCATGAGTTTGCAACTACTTTACTTCTGGAGAAAATTCAAAACATTCATTATTCAATAGAGCCCAATAGCAAAAACCAGCGTTTTGAATGAAGTATCACATTTCTTGGTAGAATCATGCAGGATTGAAATATTTGATGGTTTTTTACTCCTCTCAACAGCCCAAACAAGGTTCTAAAAGGATGAGTTTGCAACTACTTTACTTTTGGAGAAAATTCAAAACATTCATTATTCAATAGGGCCCAAACTATCAAAAACCAGCGGTTTGAATGAACACACATTTCTTGGTAGAATCATGCAGGACTGAAATTTTTGATGTTTTTCTACTCCTCTCATGAGCCCAAACAAGTCTCTAAAAGCATGAGTTTGCAACTACTTTACTTTTGGAGAAAATTCAAAACATTCATTATTCAATAGGGCCCAAACTATCAAAAACCAGCGGTTTGAATGAACACACATTTCTTGGTAGAATCATGCAGGACTGAAATTTTTGATGTTTTTCTACTCCTCTCATGAGCCCAAACAAGTCTCTAAAAGCATGAGTTTGCAACTACTTTACTTTTGGAGAAAATTCAAAACATTCACTATTCAATAGAGCCCAATAGCAAAAATCAGGTTTTGAATGAAGAATCACATTTCTTGGTAAAATCATGCAGGATTGAAATTTTTGATGGTTTTTTACTCCTCTCAACAGCCCAAACAAGTTTCTAAAAGGATGAGTTTGCAACTACTTTACTTTTGGAGAAAATTTAAAACATTCATTATTCAATAGGGCCCAAACTATCAAAAACCAGCGGTTTCAATGAACACACATTTCTTGGTAGAATCATGCAGGACTGAAATTTTTGATGTTTTTCTACTCCTCTCATGAGCCCAAACAAATCTCTAAAAGCATGAGTTTGCAACTACTTTACTTTTGGAGAAAATTCAAAACATTCATTATTCAATAGAGCCCAATAGCAAAAACCAGCGTTTTGAATGAAGAATCACATTTCTTGGTAGAATCATGCAGGATTGAAATTTTTGATGGTTTTTTACTCCTCTCAACAGCCCAAACAAGTTTCTAAAAGGATGAGTTTGCAACTACTTTACTTTTGGAGAAAATTCAAAACATTCATTATTCAATAGGGCCCAAACTATCAAAAACCAGCGGTTTCAATGAACACACATTTCTTGGTAGAATCATGCAGGACTGAAATTTTTGATGTTTTTCTACTCCTCTCATGAGCCCAAACAAATCTCTAAAAGCATGAGTTTGCAACTACTTTACTTTTGGAGAATATTCAAAACATTCATTATTCAATAGAGCCCAATAGCAAAAACCAGCGTTTTGAATGAAGAATCACATTTCTTGGTAGAATCATGCAGGATTGAAATTTTTGATGGTTTTTTACTCCTCTCAACAGCCCAAACAAGTTTCTAAAAGGATGAGTTTGCAACTAGTTTACTTTTGGAGAAAATTCAAAACATTCATTATTCAATAGGGCCCAAACTATCAAAAACCAGTGGTTTCAATGAACACACATTTCTTGGTAGAATCATGCAGAACTGAAATTTTTGATGTTTTTCTACTCCTCTCATGAGCCCAAACAAGTCTCTAAAAGCATGAGTTTGCAACTACTTTACTTTTGGAGAAAATTCAAAACATTCATTATTCAATAGAGCCCAATAGCAAAAACCAGCGTTTTGAATGAAGAATCACATTTCTTGGTAGAATCATGCAGGATTGAAATTTTTGATGGTTTTTTACTCCTCTCAACAGCCCAAACAAGTTTCTAAAACGATGAGTTTGCAACTACTTTACTTTTGGAGAAAATTCAAAACATTCATTATTCAATAGGGCCCAAACTATCAAAAACCAGCGGTTTCAATGAACACACATTTCTTGGTAGAATCATGCAGGACTGAAATTTTTGATGTTTTTCTACTCCTCTCATGAGCCCAAACAAGTCTCTAAAAGCATGAGTTTGCAACTACTTTACTTCTGGAGAAAATTCAAAACATTCATTATTCAATAGAGCCCAATAGCAAAAACCAGCGTTTTGAATGAAGAATCACATTTCTTGGTAGAATCATGCAGGATTGAAATTTTTGATGGTTTTTTACTCCTCTCAACAGCCCAAACAAGTTTCTAAAAGGATGAGTTTGCAACTACTTTACTTTTGGAGAAAATTCAAAACATTCATTATTCAATAAGGCCCAAACTATCAAAAACCAGCGGTTTGAATGAACACACATTTCTTGGTAGAATCATGCAGGACTGAAATTTTTGATGTTTTTCTACTCCTCTCATGAGCCCAAACAAGTCTCTAAAAGCATGAGTTTGCAACTACTTTACTTTTGGAGAAAATTCAAAACATTCATTATTCAATAGGGCCCAAACTATCAAAAACCAGCGGTTTGAATGAACACACATTTCTTGGTAGAATCATGCAGGACTGAAATTTTTGATGTTTTTCTACTCCTCTCATGAGCCCAAACAAGTCTCTAAAAGCATGAGTTTGCAACTACTTTACTTTTGGATAAAATTCAAAACATTCACTATTCAATAGAGCCCAATAGCAAAAACCAGCGTTTTGAATGAAGAATCACATTTCTTGGTAGAATCATGCAGGATTGAAATTTTTGATGGTTTTTTACTCCTCTCAACAGCCCAAACAAGTTTATAAAAGGATGAGTTTGCAACTACTTTACTTTTGGAGAAAATTCAAAACATTCATTATTCAATAGGGCCCAAACTATCAAAAACCAGCCGTTTCAATGAACACACATGTCTTGGTAGAATCATGCAGGACTGGAATTTTTGATGTTTTTCTACTCATCTCATGAGCCCAAACAAGTCTCTAAAAGCATGAGTTTGCAACTACTTTACTTTTGGAGAAAATTCAAAACATTCACTATTCAATAGAGCCCAATAGCAAAAATCAGGTTTTGAATGAAGAATCACATTTCTTGGTAGAATCATGCAGGATTGAAATTTTTGATGTTTTTCTACTCCTCTCATGAGCCCAAACAAGTCTCTAAAAGCATGAGTTTGCAACTACTTTACTTTTGGAGAAAATTCAAAACATTCATTATTCAATAGGGCCCAAACTATCAAAAACCAGCGGTTTGAATGAACACACATTTCTTGGTAGAATCATGCAGGACTGAAATTTTTGATGTTTTTCTACTCCTCTCATGAGCCCAAACAAGTCTCTAAAAGCATGAGTTTGCAACTACTTTACTTTTGGAGAAAATTCAAAACATTCACTATTCAATAGAGCCCAATAGCAAAAATCAGGTTTTGAATGAAGAATCACATTTCTTGGTAAAATCATGCAGGATTGAAATTTTTGATGGTTTTTTACTCCTCTCAACAGCCCAAACAAGTTTCTAAAAGGATGAGTTTGCAACTACTTTACTTTTGGAGAAAATTCAAAACATTCATTATTCAATAGGGCCCAAACTATCAAAAACCAGCGGTTTGAATGAACACACATTTCTTGGTAGAATCATGCAGGACTGAAATTTTTGATGTTTTTCTACTCCTCTCATGAGCCCAAACAAGTCTCTAAAAGCATGAGTTTGCAACTACTTTACTTTTGGAGAAAATTCAAAACATTCATTATTCAATAGGGCCCAAACTATCAAAAACCAGCGGTTTCAATGAACACACATTTCTTGGTAGAATCATGCAGGACTGAAATTTTTGATGTTTTTCTACTCCTCTCATGAGCCCAAACAAGTCTCTAAAAGCATGAGTTTGCAACTACTTTACTTTTGGAGAAAATTCAAAACATTCATTATTCAATAGAGCCCAATAGCAAAAATCAGGTTTTGAATGAAGAATCACATTTCTTGGTAGAATCATGCAGGATTGAAATTTTTGATGGTTTTTTACTCCTCTCAACAGCCCAAACAAGTTTCTAAAAGGATGAGTTTGCAACTACTTTACTTTTGGAGAAAATTCAAAACATTCATTATTCAATAGGGCCCAAACTATCAAAAACCAGAGGTTTCAATGAACACACATTTCTTGGTAGAATCATGCAGGACTGAAATTTTTGATGTTTTTCTACTCCTCTCATGAGCCCAAACAAGTCTCTAAAAGCATGAGTTTGCAACTACTTTACTTTTGGAGAAAATTCAAAACATTCATTATTCAATAGGGCCCAAACTATCAAAAACCAGCGGTTTGAATGAACACACATTTCTTGGTAGAATCATGCAGGACTGAAATTTTTGATGTTTTTCTACTCCTCTCATGAGCCCAAACAAGTCTCTAAAAGCATGAGTTTGCAACTACTTTACTTTTGGAGAAAATTCAAAACATTCACTATTCAATAGAGCCCAATAGCAAAAATCAGGTTTTGAATGAAGAATCACATTTCTTGGTAAAATCATGCAGGATTGAAATTTTTGATGGTTTTTTACTCCTCTCAACAGCCCAAACAAGTTTCTAAAAGGATGAGTTTGCAACTACTTTACTTTTGGAGAAAATTTAAAACATTCATTATTCAATAGGGCCCAAACTATCAAAAACCAGCGGTTTCAATGAACACACATTTCTTGGTAGAATCATGCAGGACTGAAATTTTTGATGTTTTTCTACTCCTCTCATGAGCCCAAACAAATCTCTAAAAGCATGAGTTTGCAACTACTTTACTTTTGGAGAAAATTCAAAACATTCATTATTCAATAGAGCCCAATAGCAAAAACCAGCGTTTTGAATGAAGAATCACATTTCTTGGTAGAATCATGCAGGATTGAAATTTTTGATGGTTTTTTACTCCTCTCAACAGCCCAAACAAGTTTCTAAAAGGATGAGTTTGCAACTACTTTACTTTTGGAGAAAATTCAAAACATTCATTATTCAATAGGGCCCAAACTATCAAAAACCAGCGGTTTCAATGAACACACATTTCTTGGTAGAATCATGCAGGACTGAAATTTTTGATGTTTTTCTACTCCTCTCATGAGCCCAAACAAATCTCTAAAAGCATGAGTTTGCAACTACTTTACTTTTGGAGAATATTCAAAACATTCATTATTCAATAGAGCCCAATAGCAAAAACCAGCGTTTTGAATGAAGAATCACATTTCTTGGTAGAATCATGCAGGATTGAAATTTTTGATGGTTTTTTACTCCTCTCAACAGCCCAAACAAGTTTCTAAAAGGATGAGTTTGCAACTAGTTTACTTTTGGAGAAAATTCAAAACATTCATTATTCAATAGGGCCCAAACTATCAAAAACCAGCGGTTTCAATGAACACACATTTCTTGGTAGAATCATGCAGGACTGAAATTTTTGATGTTTTTCTACTCCTCTCATGAGCCCAAACAAGTCTCTAAAAGCATGAGTTTGCAACTACTTTACTTTTGGAGAAAATTCAAAACATTCATTATTCAATAGGGCCCAAACTATCAAAAACCAGCGGTTTGAATGAACACACATTTCTTGGTAGAATCATGCAGGACTGAAATTTTTGATGTTTTTCTACTCATCTCATGAGCCCAAACAAGTCTCTAAAAGCATGAGTTTGCAACTACTTTACTTTTGGAGAAAATTCAAAACATTCACTATTCAATAGAGCACAATAGCAAAAATCAGGTTTTGAATGAAGAATCACATTTCTTGGTAGAATCATGCAGGATTGAAATTTTTGATGGTTTTTTACTCCTCTCAACAGCCCAAACAAGTTTCTAAAAGGATGAGTTTGCAACTACTTTACTTTTGGAGAAAATTCAAAACATTCATTATTCAATAGGGCCCAAACTATCAAAAACCAGCGGTTTCAATGAACACACATTTCTTGGTAGAATCATGCAGGACTGAAATTTTTGATGTTTTTCTACTCCTCTCATGAGCCCAAACAAGTCTCTAAAAGCATGAGTTTGCAACTACTTTACTTCTGGAGAAAATTCAAAACATTCATTATTCAATAGAGCCCAATAGCAAAAACCAGCGTTTTGAATGAAGTATCACATTTCTTGGTAGAATCATGCAGGATTGAAATTTTTGATGGTTTTTTACTCCTCTCAACAGCCCAAACAAGGTTCTAAAAGGATGAGTTTGCAACTACTTTACTTTTGGAGAAAATTCAAAACATTCATTATTCAATAGGGCCCAAACTATCAAAAACCAGCGGTTTGAATGAACACACATTTCTTGGTAGAATCATGCAGGACTGAAATTTTTGATGTTTTTCTACTCCTCTCATGAGCCCAAACAAGTCTCTAAAAGCATGAGTTTGCAACTACTTTACTTTTGGAGAAAATTCAAAACATTCATTATTCAATAGGGCCCAAACTATCAAAAACCAGCGGTTTGAATGAACACACATTTCTTGGTAGAATCATGCAGGACTGAAATTTTTGATGTTTTTCTACTCCTCTCATGAGCCCAAACAAGTCTCTAAAAGCATGAGTTTGCAACTACTTTACTTTTGGAGAAAATTCAAAACATTCACTATTCAATAGAGCCCAATAGCAAAAATCAGGTTTTGAATGAAGAATCACATTTCTTGGTAAAATCATGCAGGATTGAAATTTTTGATGGTTTTTTACTCCTCTCAACAGCCCAAACAAGTTTCTAAAAGGATGAGTTTGCAACTACTTTACTTTTGGAGAAAATTTAAAACATTCATTATTCAATAGGGCCCAAACTATCAAAAACCAGCGGTTTCAATGAACACACATTTCTTGGTAGAATCATGCAGGACTGAAATTTTTGATGTTTTTCTACTCCTCTCATGAGCCCAAACAAATCTCTAAAAGCATGAGTTTGCAACTACTTTACTTTTGGAGAAAATTCAAAACATTCATTATTCAATAGAGCCCAATAGCAAAAACCAGCGTTTTGAATGAAGAATCACATTTCTTGGTAGAATCATGCAGGATTGAAATTTTTGATGGTTTTTTACTCCTCTCAACAGCCCAAACAAGTTTCTAAAAGGATGAGTTTGCAACTACTTTACTTTTGGAGAAAATTCAAAACATTCATTATTCAATAGGGCCCAAACTATCAAAAACCAGCGGTTTCAATGAACACACATTTCTTGGTAGAATCATGCAGGACTGAAATTTTTGATGTTTTTCTACTCCTCTCATGAGCCCAAACAAATCTCTAAAAGCATGAGTTTGCAACTACTTTACTTTTGGAGAATATTCAAAACATTCATTATTCAATAGAGCCCAATAGCAAAAACCAGCGTTTTGAATGAAGAATCACATTTCTTGGTAGAATCATGCAGGATTGAAATTTTTGATGGTTTTTTACTCCTCTCAACAGCCCAAACAAGTTTCTAAAAGGATGAGTTTGCAACTAGTTTACTTTTGGAGAAAATTCAAAACATTCATTATTCAATAGGGCCCAAACTATCAAAAACCAGCGGTTTCAATGAACACACATTTCTTGGTAGAATCATGCAGAACTGAAATTTTTGATGTTTTTCTACTCCTCTCATGAGCCCAAACAAGTCTCTAAAAGCATGAGTTTGCAACTACTTTACTTTTGGAGAAAATTCAAAACATTCATTATTCAATAGAGCCCAATAGCAAAAACCAGCGTTTTGAATGAAGAATCACATTTCTTGGTAGAATCATGCAGGATTGAAATTTTTGATGGTTTTTTACTCCTCTCAACAGCCCAAACAAGTTTCTAAAAGGATGAGTTTGCAACTACTTTACTTTTGGAGAAAATTCAAAACATTCATTATTCAATAAGGCCCAAACTATCAAAAACCAGCGGTTTGAATGAACACACATTTCTTGGTAGAATCATGCAGGACTGAAATTTTTGATGTTTTTCTACTCCTCTCATGAGCCCAAACAAGTCTCTAAAAGCATGAGTTTGCAACTACTTTACTTTTGGAGAAAATTCAAAACATTCATTATTCAATAGGGCCCAAACTATCAAAAACCAGCGGTTTGAATGAACACACATTTCTTGGTAGAATCATGCAGGACTGAAATTTTTGATGTTTTTCTACTCCTCTCATGAGCCCAAACAAGTCTCTAAAAGCATGAGTTTGCAACTACTTTACTTTTGGATAAAATTCAAAACATTCACTATTCAATAGAGCCCAATAGCAAAAACCAGCGTTTTGAATGAAGAATCACATTTCTTGGTAGAATCATGCAGGATTGAAATTTTTGATGGTTTTTTACTCCTCTCAACAGCCCAAACAAGTTTCTAAAAGGATGAGTTTGCAACTACTTTACTTTTGGAGAAAATTCAAAACATTCATTATTCAATAGGGCCCAAACTATCAAAAACCAGCCGTTTCAATGAACACACATGTCTTGGTAGAATCATGCAGGACTGGAATTTTTGATGTTTTTCTACTCAACTCATGAGCCCAAACAAGTCTCTAAAAGCATGAGTTTGCAACTACTTTACTTTTGGAGAAAATTCAAAACATTCACTATTCAATAGAGCCCAATAGCAAAAATCAGGTTTTGAATGAAGAATCACATTTCTTGGTAGAATCATGCAGGATTGAAATTTTTGATGGTTTTTTACTCCTCTCAACAGCCCAAACAAGTTTCTAAAAGGATGAGTTTGCAACTACTTTACTTTTGGAGAAAATTCAAAACATTCATTATTCAATAGGGCCCAAACTATCAAAAACCAGCGGTTTCAATGAACACACATTTCTTGGCAGAATCATGCAGGACTGAAATTTTTGATGTTTTTCTACTCCTCTCATGAGCCCAAACAAGTCTCTAAAAGCATGAGTTTGCAACTACTTTACTTTTGGAGAAAATTCAAAACATTCATTATTCAATAGAGCCCAATAGCAAAAACCAGCGTTTTGAATGAAGAATCACATTTCTTGGTAGAATCATGCAGGATTGAAATTTTTGATGGTTTTTTACTCCTCTCAACAGCCCAAACAAGTTTCTAAAAGGATGAGTTTGCAACTACTTTACTTTTGGAGAAAATTCAAAACATTCATTATTCAATAGGGCCCAAACTATCAAAAACCAGCGGTTTCAATGAACACACATTTCTTGGTAGAATCATGCAGGACTGAAATTTTTGATGTTTTTCTACTCCTCTCATGAGCCCAAACAAGTCTCTAAAAGCATGAGTTTGCAACTACTTTACTTTTGGAGAAAATTCAAAACATTCACTATTCAATAGAGCCCAATAGCAAAAACCAGCGTTTTGAATGAAGAATCACATTTCTTGGTAGAATCATGCAGGATTGAAATTTTTGATGGTTTTTTACTCCTCTCAACAGCCCAAACAAGTTTCTAAAAGGATGAGTTTGCAACTACTTTACTTTTGGAGAAAATTCAAAACATTCATTATTCAATAGGGCCCAAACTATCAAAAACCAGCGGTTTCAATGAACACACATTTCTTGGTAGAATCATGCAGGACTGAAATTTTTGATGTTTTTCTACTCCTCTCATGAGCCCAAACAAGTCTCTAAAAGCATGAGTTTGCAACTACTTTACTTTTGGAGAAAATTCAAAACATTCATTATTCAATAGGGCCCAAACTATCAAAAACCAGCGGTTTGAATGAACACACATTTCTTGGTAGAATCATGCAGGACTGAAATTTTTGATGTTTTTCTACTCCTCTCATGAGCCCAAACAAGTCTCTAAAAGCATGAGTTTGCAACTACTTTACTTTTGGAGAAAATTCAAAACATTCACTATTCAATAGAGCCCAATAGCAAAAATCAGGTTTTGAATGAAGAATCACATTTCTTGGTAAAATCATGCAGGATTGAAATTTTTGATGGTTTTTTACTCCTCTCAACAGCCCAAACAAGTTTCTAAAAGGATGAGTTTGCAACTACTTTACTTTTGGAGAAAATTCAAAACATTCATTATTCAATAGGGCCCAAACTATCAAAAACCAGCGGTTTCAATGAACACACATTTCTTGGTAGAATCATGCAGGACTGAAATTTTTGATGTTTTTCTACTCCTCTCATGAGCCCAAACAAGTCTCTAAAAGCATGAGTTTGCAACTACTTTACTTTTGGAGAAAATTCAAAACATTCATTATTCAATAGGGCCCAAACTATCAAAAACCAGCGGTTTGAATGAACACACATTTCTTGGTAGAATCATGCAGGACTGAAATTTTTGATGTTTTTCTACTCCTCTCATGAGCCCAAACAAGTCTCTAAAAGCATGAGTTTGCAACTACTTTACTTTTGGAGAAAATTCAAAACATTCACTATTCAATAGAGCCCAATAGCAAAAATCAGGTTTTGAATGAAGAATCACATTTCTTGGTAAAATCATGCAGGATTGAAATTTTTGATGGTTTTTTACTCCTCTCAACAGCCCAAACAAGTTTCTAAAAGGATGAGTTTGCAACTACTTTACTTTTGGAGAAAATTTAAAACATTCATTATTCAATAGGGCCCAAACTATCAAAAACCAGCGGTTTCAATGAACACACATTTCTTGGCAGAATCATGCAGGACTGAAATTTTTGATGTTTTTCTACTCCTCTCATGAGCCCAAACAAGTCTCTAAAAGCATGAGTTTGCAACTACTTTACTTCTGGAGAAAATTCAAAACATTCATTATTCAATAGAGCCCAATAGCAAAAACCAGCGTTTTGAATGAAGAATCACATTTCTTGGTAGAATCATGCAGGATTGAAATTTTTGATGGTTTTTTACTCCTCTCAACAGCCCAAACAAGTTTCTAAAAGGATGAGTTTGCAACTACTTTACTTTTGGAGAAAATTCAAAACATTCATTATTCAATAGGGCCCAAACTATGAAAAACGAGCGGTTTCAATGAACACACATTTCTTGGTAGAATCATGCAGGACTGAAATTTTTGATGTTTTTCTACTCCTCTCATGAGCCCAAACAAGTCTCTAAAAGCATGAGTTTGCAACTACTTTACTTTTGGAGAAAATTCAAAACATTCATTATTCAATAGAGCCCAATAGCAAAAACCAGCGTTTTGAATGAAGAATCACATTTCTTGGTAGAATCATGCAGGACTGAAATTTTTGATGTTTTTCTACTCCTCTCATGAGCCCAAACAAGTCTCTAAAAGCATGAGTTTGCAACTACTTTACTTTTGGAGAAAATTCAAAACATTCACTATTCAATAGAGCCCAATAGCAAAAATCAGGTTTTGAATGAAGAATCACATTTCTTGGTAAAATAATGCAGGATTGAAATTTTTGATGGTTTTTTACTCCTCTCAACAGCCCAAACAAGTTTCTAAAAGGATGAGTTTGCAACTACTTTACTTTTGGAGAAAATTTAAAACAATCATTATTCAATAGGGCCCAAACTATCAAAAACCAGCGGTTTCAATGAACACACATTTCTTGGTAGAATCATGCAGGACTGAAATTTTTGATGTTTTTCTACTCCTCTCATGAGCCCAAACAAATCTCAAAAAGCATGAGTTTGCAACTACTTTACTTTTGGAGAAAATTCAAAACATTCATTATTCAATAGAGCCCAATAGCAAAAACCAGCGTTTTGAATGAAGAATCACATTTCTTGGTAGAATCATGCAGGATTGAAATTTTTGATGGTTTTTTACTCCTCTCAACAGCCCAAACAAGTTTCTAAAAGGATGAGTTTGCAACTACTTTACTTTTGGAGAAAATTCAAAACATTCATTATTCAATAGGGCCCAAACTATCAAAAACCAGCGGTTTCAATGAACACACATTTCTTGGTAGAATCATGCAGGACTGAAATTTTTGATGTTTTTCTACTCCTCTCATGAGCCCAAACAAGTCTCTAAAAGCATGAGTTTGCAACTACTTTACTTTTGGAGAAAATTCAAAACATTCATTATTCAATAGAGCCCAATAGCAAAAACCAGCGTTTTGAATGAAGAATCACATTTCTTGGTAGAATCATGCAGGATTGAAATTTTTGATGGTTTTTTACTCCTCTCAACAGCCCAAACAAGTTTCTAAAAGGATGAGTTTGCAACTACTTTACTTTTGGAGAAAATTCAAAACATTCATTATTCAATAGGGCCCAAACTATCAAAAACCAGCGGTTTCAATGAACACACATTTCTTGGCAGAATCATGCAGGACTGAAATTTTTGATGTTTTTCTACTCCTCTCATGAGCCCAAACAAGTCTCTAAAAGCATGAGTTTGCAACTACTTTACTTTTGGAGAAAATTCAAAACATTCATTATTCAATAGAGCCCAATAGCAAAAACCAGCGTTTTGAATGAAGAATCACATTTCTTGGTAGAATCATGCAGGATTGAAATTTTTGATGGTTTTTTACTCCTCTCAACAGCCCAAACAAGTTTCTAAAAGGATGAGTTTGCAACTACTTTACTTTTGGAGAAAATTCAAAACATTCATTATTCAATAGGGCCCAAACTATCAAAAACCAGCGGTTTCAATGAACACACATTTCTTGGTAGAATCATGCAGGACTGAAATTTTTGATGTTTTTCTACTCCTCTCATGAGCCCAAACAAGTCTCTAAAAGCATGAGTTTGCAACTACTTTACTTTTGGAGAAAATTCAAAACATTCATTATTCAATAGGGCCCAATAGCAAAAACCAGCGTTTTGAATGAAGAATCACATTTCTTGGTAGAATCATGCAGGATTGAAATTTTTGATGGTTTTTTACTCCTCTCAACAGCCCAAACAAGTTTCTAAAAGGATGAGTTTGCAACTACTTTACTTTTGGAGAAAATTCAAAACATTCATTATTCAATAGGGCCCAAACTATCAAAAACCAGCGGTTTCAATGAACACACATTTCTTGGTAGAATCATGCAGGACTGAAATTTTTGATGTTTTTCTACTCCTCTCATGAGCCCAAACAAGTCTCTAAAAGCATGAGTTTGCAACTACTTTACTTTTGGAGAAAATTCAAAACATTCATTATTCAATAGGGCCCAAACTATCAAAAACCAGCAGTTTGAATGAACACACATTTCTTGGTAGAATCATGCAGGACTGAAATTTTTGATGTTTTTCTACTCCTCTCATGAGCCCAAACAAGTCTCTAAAAGCATGAGTTTGCAACTACTTTACTTTTGGAGAAAATTCAAAACATTCACTATTCAATAGAGCCCAATAGCAAAAATCAGGTTTTGAATGAAGAATCACATTTCTTGGTAAAATCATGCAGGATTGAAATTTTTGATGTTTTTTTACTCCTCTCAACAGCCCAAACAAGTTTCTAAAAGGATGAGTTTGCAACTACTTTACTTTTGGAGAAAATTCAAAACATTCATTATTCAATAGGGCCCAAACTATCAAAAACCAGCGGTTTGAATGAACACACATTTCTTGGTAGAATCATGCAGGACTGAAATTTTTGATGTTTTTCTACTCCTCTCATGAGCCCAAACAAGTCTCTAAAAGCATGAGTTTGCAACTACTTTACTTTTGGAGAAAATTCAAAACATTCATTATTCAATAGGGCCCAAACTATCAAAAACCAGCGGTTTGAATGAACACACATTTCTTGGTAGAATCATGCAGGACTGAAATTTTTGATGTTTTTCTACTCCTCTCATGAGCCCAAACAAGTCTCTAAAAGCATGAGTTTGCAACTACTTTACTTTTGGAGAAAATTCAAAACATTCATTATTCAATAGAGCCCAATAGCAAAAATCAGGTTTTGAATGAAGAATCACATTTCTTGGTAAAATCATGCAGGATTGAAATTTTTGATGGTTTTTTACTCCTCTCAACAGCCCAAACAAGTTTCTAAAAGGATGAGTTTGCAACTACTTTACTTTTGGAGAAAATTTAAAACATTCATTATTCAATAGGGCCCAAACTATCAAAAACCAGCGGTTTCAATGAACACACATTTCTTGGTAGAATCATGCAGGACTGAAATTTTTGATGTTTTTCTACTCCTCTCATGAGCCCAAACAAATCTCTAAAAGCATGAGTTTGCAACTACTTTACTTTTGGAGAAAATTCAAAACATTCATTATTCAATAGAGCCCAATAGCAAAAACCAGCGTTTTGAATGAAGAATCACATTTCTTGGTAGAATCATGCAGGATTGAAATTTTTGATGGTTTTTTACTCCTCTCAACAGCCCAAACAAGTTTCTAAAAGGATGAGTTTGCAACGACTTTACTTTTGGAGAAAATTCAAAACATTCATTATTCAATAGGGCCCAAACTATCAAAAACCAGCGGTTTGAATGAACACACATTTCTTGGTATAATCATGCAGGACTGAAATTTTTGATGTTTTTCTACTCCTCTCATGAGCCCAAACAAGTCTCTAAAAGCATGAGTTTGCAACTACTTTACTTTTGGAGAAAATTCAAAACATTCATTATTCAATAGGGCCCAAACTATCAAAAACCAGCGGTTTGAATGAACACACATTTCTTGGTAGAATCATGCAGGACTGAAATTTTTGATGTTTTTCTACTCCTCTCATGAGCCCAAACAAGTCTCTAAAAGCATGAGTTTGCAACTACTTTACTTTTGGAGAAAATTCAAAACATTCACTATTCAATAGAGCCCAATAGCAAAAATCAGGTTTTGAATGAAGAATCACATTTCTTGGTAAAATCATGCAGGATTGAAATTTTTGATGGTTTTTTACTCCTCTCAACAGCCCAAACAAGTTTCTAAAAGGATGAGTTTGCAACTACTTTACTTTTGGAGAAAATTTAAAACATTCATTATTCAATAGGGCCCAAACTATCAAAAACCAGCGGTTTCAATGAACACACATTTCTTGGTAGAATCATGCAGGACTGAAATTTTTGATGTTTTTCTACTCCTCTCATGAGCCCAAACAAATCTCTAAAAGCATGAGTTTGCAACTACTTTACTTTTGGAGAAAATTCAAAACATTCATTATTCAATAGAGCCCAATAGCAAAAACCAGCATTTTGAATGAAGAATCACATTTCTTGGTAGAATCATGCAGGATTGAAATTTTTGATGGTTTTTTACTCCTCTCAACAGCCCAAACAAGTTTCTAAAAGGATGAGTTTGCAACTACTTTACTTTTGGAGAAAATTCAAAACATTCATTATTCAATAGGGCCCAAACTATCAAAAACCAGCGGTTTCAATGAACACACATTTCTTGGCAGAATCATGCAGGACTGAAATTTTTGATGTTTTTCTACTCCTCTCATGAGCCCAAACAAGTCTCGAAAAGCATGAGTTTGCAACTACTTTACTTTTGGAGAAAATTCAAAACATTCATTATTCAATAGAGCCCAATAGCAAAAACCAGCGTTTTGAATGAAGAATCACATTTCTTGGTAGAATCATGCAGGATTGAAATTTTTGATGGTTTTTTACTCCTCTCAACAGCCCAAACAAGTTTCTAAAAGGATGAGTTTGCAACTACTTTACTTTTGGAGAAAATTCAAAACATTCATTATTCAATAGGGCCCAAACTATCAAAAACCAGCGGTTTCAATGAACACACATTTCTTGGTAGAATCATGCAGGACTGAAATTTTTGATGTTTTTCTACTCCTCTCATGAGCCCAAACAAGTCTCTAAAAGCATGAGTTTGCAACTACTTTACTTTTGGAGAAAATTCAAAACATTCATTATTCAATAGGGCCCAAACTATCAAAAACCAGCGGTTTGAATGAACACACATTTCTTGGTAGAATCAAGCAGGACTGAAATTTTTGATGTTTTTCTACTCCTCTCATGAGCCCAAACAAGTCTCTAAAAGCATGAGTTTGCAACTACTTTACTTTTGGAGAAAATTCAAAACATTCACTATTCAATAGAGCCCAATAGCAAAAATCAGGTTTTGAATGAAAAATCACATTTCTTGTTAAAATCATGCAGGATTGAAATTTTTGATGTTTTTTTACTCCTCTCAACAGCCCAAACAAGTTTCTAAAAGGATGAGTTTGCAACTACTTTACTTTTGGAGAAAATTCAAAACATTCATTATTCAATAGGGCCCAAACTATCAAAAACCAGCGGTTTGAATGAACACACATTTCTTGGTAGAATCATGCAGGACTGAAATTTTTGATGTTTTTCTACTCCTCTCATGAGCCCAAACAAGTCTCTAAAAGCATGAGTTTGCAACTACTTTACTTTTGGAGAAAATTCAAAACATTCACTATTCAATAGAGCCCAATAGCAAAAATCAGGTTTTGAATGAAGAATCACATTTCTTGGTAAAATCATGCAGGATTGAAATTTTTGATGGTTTTTTACTCCTCTCAACAGCCCAAACAAGTTTCTAAAAGGATGAGTTTGCAACTACTTTACTTTTGGAGAAAATTTAAAACATTCATTATTCAATAGGGCCCAAACTATCAAAAACCAGCGGTTTCAATGAACACACATTTCTTGGTAGAATCATGCAGGACTGAAATTTTTGATGTTTTTCTACTCCTCTCATGAGCCCAAACAAATCTCTAAAAGCATGAGTTTGCAACTACTTTACTTCTGGAGAAAATTCAAAACATTCATTATTCAATAGAGCCCAATAGCAAAAACCAGCATTTTGAATGAAGAATCACATTTCTTGGTAGAATCATGCAGGATTGAAATTTTTGATGGTTTTTTACTCCTCTCAACAGCCCAAACAAGTTTCTAAAAGGATGAGTTTGCAACTACTTTACTTTTGGAGAAAATTCAAAACATTCATTATTCAATAGGGCCCAAACTATCAAAAACCAGCGGTTTCAATGAACACACATTTCTTGGCAGAATCATGCAGGACTGAAATTTTTGATGTTTTTCTACTCCTCTCATGAGCCCAAACAAGTCTCGAAAAGCATGAGTTTGCAACTACTTTACTTTTGGAGAAAATTCAAAACATTCATTATTCAATAGAGCCCAATAGCAAAAACCAGCGTTTTGAATGAAGAATCACATTTCTTGGTAGAATCATGCAGGATTGAAATTTTTGATGGTTTTTTACTCCTCTCAACAGCCCAAACAAGTTTCTAAAAGGATGAGTTTGCAACTACTTTACTTTTGGAGAAAATTCAAAACATTCATTATTCAATAGGGCCCAAACTATCAAAAACCAGCGGTTTCAATGAACACACATTTCTTGGTAGAATCATGCAGGACTGAAATTTTTGATGTTTTTCTACTCCTCTCATGAGCCCAAACAAGTCTCTAAAAGCATGAGTTTGCAACTACTTTACTTTTGGAGAAAATTCAAAACATTCATTATTCAATAGGGCCCAAACTATCAAAAACCAGCGGTTTGAATGAACACACATTTCTTGGTAGAATCAAGCAGGACTGAAATTTTTGATGTTTTTCTACTCCTCTCATGAGCCCAAACAAGTCTCTAAAAGCATGAGTTTGCAACTACTTTACTTTTGGAGAAAATTCAAAACATTCACTATTCAATAGAGCCCAATAGCAAAAATCAGGTTTTGAATGAAAAATCACATTTCTTGGTAAAATCATGCAGGATTGAAATTTTTGATGTTTTTTTACTCCTCTCAACAGCCCAAACAAGTTTCTAAAAGGATGAGTTTGCAACTACTTTACTTTTGGAGAAAATTCAAAACATTCATTATTCAATAGGGCCCAAACTATCAAAAACCAGCGGTTTGAATGAACACACATTTCTTGGTAGAATCATGCAGGACTGAAATTTTTGATGTTTTTCTACTCCTCTCATGAGCCCAAACAAGTCTCTAAAAGCATGAGTTTGCAACTACTTTACTTTTGGAGAAAATTCAAAACATTCATTATTCAATAGGGCCCAAACTATCAAAAACCAGCGGTTTGAATGAACACACATTTCTTGGTAGAATCATGCAGGACTGAAATTTTTGATGTTTTTCTACTCCTCTCATGAGCCCAAACAAGTCTCTAAAAGCATGAGTTTGCAACTACTTTACTTTTGGAGAAAATTCAAAACATTCACTATTCAATAGAGCCCAATAGCAAAAATCAGGTTTTGAATGAAGAATCACATTTCTTGGTAAAATCATGCAGGATTGAAATTTTTGATGGTTTTTTACTCCTCTCAACAGCCCAAACAAGTTTCTAAAAGGATGAGTTTGCAACTACTTTACTTTTGGAGAAAATTTAAAACATTCATTATTCAATAGGGCCCAAATTCAATCTGTGTTTGGAAACCGCTTAAGAGAGTGAGTGCACCATTCTCATAGGAACTGCAGATACTGAAATGATGCGTGTAGTGAAGTGAGCAAGCTCTTTTTCCATCTCCCTGGCGAGCATCGCCCACCTGTCTGCTGAGGCTCCCTCAGCAGACTGAAGCTGACTACTACTGCGCAGCTGCTACAGACTGTGGGCTGCCCATTGTGACACGTTGTCCCATTGTGACACGTGGTCCCATTGTTCCAGGAATAGAACACATCCAAGCATTGTGTTCTATGAATGGCATGATTCCTATCACAGTGTTCCATGGATGGAACACATCCTATTTACTGCAGGCAAGCAGCGCACCTAGCTGCTGCTGCTACTGCTACAAGCCACTAGAATACCGTCTGTCAGACAGGTGGACGTAGGCCGAACATTCAAATAACTCGCCAGATAAATCGTTGCTTTTCCATTTAATTCATATATGAATTAATTCAAAATTGAACAGTAAATTTCAAAGTTGGAAGGCCACAAGAGGGGGACAATGTTTCAAAAATGAAACGACATATCATTGCATGAGGGATGTGGTAGGAATTGAATGCTTGAATTAAGACTGGGGAAGTACTGAGGGGAAGGGGCTGCAGGCCTTGTAGAAGGTGGGTGTGCAGAAATGTAGCTATCCAAAGCCAAACACATTACTGCAGCTTGTCACACCTGTACCTACCAAGCAGCAAAGGCCAAGATAGATCGTTATTTTACTGACAGATTGAATACAGTGCAATACCTCCCATATAGAGGTGAATAAGAGTAGTAGTTTCTAGTAGTAGTAGTAGTAGTAGTAGTAGTAGTAGTAGTAGTAGTAGTAGAAGAGTTGGTCAAGTTAAATCAAGGCTAAGGAATTGGAAATGTGCAACTTGGACCAAGAAAAACTTATTACAGAGCAACGACATTTGAAAAAAGCATTCAAATCATGCTTTGAAAACACTACTTGTGTATCCCGACTTCAATTCAATCTGTCTTTGGAAACCGCTTAAAGGGAAGGTGCCATCCAAAAAATTTTTTTTCAGCAATTGAAAAAATGTAAAGAATTAATGTTTACATTTTCTTAAAAAATATTTTCGTTTGTTTTTAATTTTGCAAAATATGAAAAATAATTTTAAAAAGTTTGGCATTTCCACTTGTTAACACTAGGGGGAGCAGCTACTGAAATCTGGCACAAAAACCTATGACATCTATAGACAAAGTGAGCAGCCATTTTGATGGGGCTTGCAAAGTTACTGACTGTCTTTGCATGTAAAGTCTGGATCACAACAGGCCATCAATCAGCAGACATGTTTCCTGGATTTCTGTGGAGCAGACAAGCAGACGGTTCATCCATGTGAATAAAACACAGCGCTCTTTGTACAATCCCTGGCACCGAACGGGGCGCCCCCCACAGACCAGCACACTGCTCTCCTGAAATACTCTGTGCTGCTGTCGCCCTGCTCCTTCCACCATACATCAGGCCCCTGTCCCCTCGGTTTCACACATCGCCAGGACGGGATCTGAGGAGAGGAATGGGGTCTTCGGTCACCGAGGATGGCAGGCAGCAAGGATTCTGGGAGCAGAGTGACAGCAGCACAGAGTATTTCAGGAGAGCAGTATCACACGGGATAGGATTAGATACACGGCTCAGCAGGCAGCATCACACAGGAGAGGATTAGATACACGGCTCAGCAGGCAGTATCACACGGGATAGGATTAGATACACGGCTCAGCAGGCAGCATCACACAGGAGAGGATTAGATACACGGCTCAGAATACAGTATCACACAGGATAGGATTAGATACACGGCTCAGCAGTCAGTATCACACAGGATAGGATTACATACACGGCTCAGCAGTCAGTATCACACAGGAGAGGATTAGATACACGGCTCAGCAGGCAGTATCACACAGGAGAGGATTAGATACACGGCTCAGCAGGCAGTATCACACAGAAGAGGATTAGATGCACGGCTCAGCAGGCAGTATCACACAGAAGAGGATTAGATGCACGGCTCAGCAGGCAGTATCACACAGGAGAGGATTAGATACCCGGCTCAGAATACAGTATCACACAGGATAGGATTAGATACACAGCTCAGCAGACAGTATCACACATGAGAGGATTAGATACACGGCTCAGCAGACAGTATCACACAGGAGAGGATTAGATACACGGCTCAGCAGTCAGTATCACACAGGAGAGGATTAGATACACGGCTCAGCAGACAGTATCACACAGGATAGGGTTAGATACACGGCTCAGCAGGCAGTATCACACAGGAGAGGATTAGATACACGGCTCAGCAGGCAGTATCACACAGAAGAGGATTAGATGCACGGCTCAGCAGGCAGTATCACATAGAAGAGGATTAGATGCACGGCTCAGCAGGCAGTATCACATAGAAGAGGATTAGATACACGGCTCAGCAGACAGTATTACAGATATGCCCACACTGGTGAAACTTCCAGCCCCCCCCAATTATACACAAGACTATGGGCTGTATAAGTCACTGTCCTCCTCAGACAGCCATAAAAGCAAAGGTGTCAGATTACCGGAGATCACTGGGGCTGTGAGTGAGGAGGCGGAGACAGAGCAGGAGGACGCTGGAGCAGGAAGCACAGGGCTGAGCCTGGAGTAAGCAGTACAGAGGAGCATAGATGAAAGTCACCCGCACTCACCACTCTCCATCCTCCGGCTCCAGTGAGCGCTTCTCTTCTCTGCTGACCACCTTCTCCTTTTCTTCAGCCTCTCCTCACAACACAGGACCCGTTATGTCACAAGTGGTCCTGTGATAGAGGGTAAGTGGAGCTCAGCAGATAGCACTGGGCTACAGTAAAATGGCGCCCAGCCACACCTACAGCAGTGAATGGTGCAGCCCACAGGGGCGTGCCCAGTTCTCTGCTACTGAGGCTGCAATGTGCGGTCGGAAGCCGATCGCAGTTTCCTATGTGCAGGGACGGCCATATTTGCAGACTGTATGAGTCCTCCACAGATCTGCAAATCAAGATGTCAGCGCCCAGTGGCTACATGAAAACATTATTACAAACAAACCATAAATCCTGGTTAGTACATTTGCTGAAACAACATGTTTTGTAACTTACTATTTTTTTGCAAGTTATATAAAATTGCGGCACCTTCCCTTTAAGAGATTGAGTGCACCATTCTCAGAGGAACTGCAGATACTGAAATGATGCTTGGAGTGAAGTGAGCAAGCTCTTTTTCCATCTCCCTGGCGAGAATCGCCCACCTGTCTGCTGAGGCTCCCTCAGCAGACTGAAGCTGACTACTACTGCGCAGCTGCTACAGACTGTGGGCTGCCCATTGTGACACGTGGTCCCATTGTGACACGTGGTCCCATTGTTCCAGGAATAGAAAACATCCAAGCATTGTGTTCTATGAATGGCATGATTCCTATCACAGTGTTCCATGGATGTAACACATCCTATTTACTGCAGGCAAGCAGCGCACCTAGCTGCTACTGCTGCTGCTGCTGCTACAAGCCACTAGAATACCGTCTGTCAGACAGGTGGACGTAGGCCGAACATTCAAATAACTCGCCAGATAAATCGTTGCTTTTCCATTTAATTCATATATGAATTAATTCAAAATTGAACAGTAAATTTCAAAGTTGGAAGGCCACAAGAGGGGGACATTGTTTCAAAAATGAAACGACATATCATTGCATGAGGGATGTGGTAGGAATTGAATGCTTGAATTAAGACTGGGGAAGTACTGAGGGGAAGGGGCTGCAGGCCTTGTAGCAGGTGGGTGTGCAGAAATATAGCTATCCAAAGCCAAACACATTACTGCAGCTTGTAACACCTGTACCTACCAAGCAGCAAAGGCCAAGATAGATCGTTATTTTACTGACAGATTGAATACTGTGCAATGCCTCCCATATAGAGGTGAATAAGAGTAGTAGTAGTAGTAGAAGTTTTGATCAAGTTAAATCAAGGCTAAGGAATTGGAAATGTGCAACTTGGACCAAGAAAAACTAATTACAGAGCAACGACATTTGAAAAAAGCATTCAAATCATGCTTTGAAAACACTACTTGTGTATCCCGATTTCAATTCAATCTGTCTTTGGAAACCGCTTAAGAGAGTGAGTGCACCATTCTCAGAGGAACTGCAGATACTGAAATGATGCGTGGAGTGAAATGAGCAAGCTCTTTTTCCATCTCCCTGGCGAGCATCGCCCACCTGTATGCTGAGGCTCCCTCAGCAGACTGAAGCTGACTACTACTGCGCAGCTGCTACAGACTGTGGGCTGCCCATTGTGACACGTGGTCCCATTGTGACACATGGTCCCATTTTTCCAGGAATAGAACACATCCAAGCATTGTGTTCTATGAATGGCATGATTCCTATCACAGTGTTCCATGGATGGAACACATCCTATTTACTGCAGGCAAGCAGCGCACCTAGCTGCTGCTGCTGCTGCTACAAGCCACTAGAATACCGTCTGTCAGACAGGTGGACGTAGGCCGAACATTCAAATAACTCGCCAGATAAATCGTTGCTTTTCCATTTAATTCATATATGAATTAATTCAAAATTGAACAGTAAATTTCAAAGTTGAAAGGCCACAAGAGGGGGACAATGTTTCAAAAATGAAACGACATATCATTGCATGAGGGATGCGGTAGGAATTGAATGCTTGAATTAAGACTGGGGAAGTACTGAGGGGAAGGGGCTGCAGGCCTTGTAGCAGGTGGGTGTGCAGAAATGTAGCTATCCAAAGCCAAACACATTAATGCATCTTGTCAGACCTGTACCTACCAAGCAGCAAAGGCTAAGATGGATCGTTATTTTACTGACAGATTGAATACAGTGCAATGCCTCCCATATAGAGGTGAATAGTAGTAGTAGTAGTAGTAGTAGTAGTCAAGTTAAATCAAGGCTAAGGAATTGGAAATGTGCAACTTGGGCCAAGAAAAACTAAATGTCAGAGACACCGCACTGCATTTGCTCATAGAGCCAGTGCGTGTGTCCTGAGTACAGAAGCAGTGCTAAAAGATACCTGTGGAGCAGGGCAGCAGAGGTGACCATGCGTGCTTCAGGCTAATAGTGTCAGGGTCCAGTCAGTGCTGGAAAGTAAAGATGCATAGGACCTGCGGACACTGAAACTGAATAGTCTGCACGGGACCTATGGTCATGTGACTGCAAGGGGGCGGGGCTTAGCGTCCTGTATTCAGATAGGACAGGACACCATACAACAACTCAGAGTCAGGCGCAACAGAGGTCACACACAGTACGGGCGAACGAGGTACAGGAGGGACGAACAGACGGTAGTCAGACAGAGCCAAAGGTCATACACAAGAGGGCGACGTGGTACCAAGGGGACGAGCAGAGAGGCGTCAGGTCACAAGCAGAGAGTCATACACGAGAGGTAGCACAGTACAAAATGGTCAGGCAGAACTCGTAGCAGGGACAGAACCAGATCACAACCGAACAAACAAGCAAGATATCAGACACAAGGCACACGTATACAAGAGGTCACTTAACTCAGCCGAGGGCAGGAGTATAACTGACACCGGACCCAGGTCCATTGACCACTAAATAGCCTCCTGCTGCCAGAGAGAGGCAGCACAATTAACCCCTAGTCTAACCAGGACGGGTCAAAGCGAAATCCCGTCCTGGATCATGACAGTACCCTCCTCTCAATGGGGGGCCACCGGACCCCCAGGTCTCTCAGGGTACTTGGCGTGAAAGGCTCGGATCAACCGATCCGCATGAACTGATCGAGCAGGAACCCACGAGCGTTCCTCAGGACCGTAGCCCTTCCAATGTATCAAATACTGAAGGACGCGACGGACCAACCTGGAGTCGACAATTCGTTCCACCTCGTACTCAGCCTGCCCATCTACCAGAACCGGTGTCGGGGAAGATGATGGTCCCTCCCCACTGGACCTCACAGGTTTCAAAAGGGCCTTATGGAAAACATTTGGGATCCGCAGAGATGGCGGGAGCTGCAACCGAAAAGCCACCGGGTTAACTGCTTCGGTAATTACATAGGGACCTATAAACTTGGGTCCAAGCTTCGCAGAGGGGACCTTGAGCCTTATATTTTTGGTGGATAACCATACCTTATCCCCGACCTGAAACACTGGACCCACGGATCATTTTTTGTCCGCAAAAAATTTAAATTTGTCCTGGGCCTTCGTAATGTTATTCTGGACCTCCCGCCATACCTCCCCCAACCGCTGGATCGACTCGTCCACCCCAGGACACCCAGAATTCAAGCGGGAAAATTCTCCAAAATGAGGATGAAACCCATAATTGCAAAAAAAAGGAGATGTACCCGTAGACTGGTTAGTGCGGTTGTTAAAAGCAAACTCAGCCAATGGTAACACAGAACACCAATCATCCTGTCGGGCTGAGGTCAAACAACGCAGAATTTGCTCCAGAGACTGATTGGTCCGCTCAGTCTGCCCATTAGTCTCTGGATGGTAGGCGGATGAAAAGGACAGACTAATACCCAACCTCCTACAAAAAGCTCTCCAAAATCTGGACACAAATTGCACTCCCCTATCAGACACCACATGCTCCACAAACAATCTGGACAATGTTTCCGCATTAGGTAGAGCTGCCAAAGGTACAAAATGTGCCTGCTTACTAAACCTGTCCACTACGACCCAGACCACGGTATTACCCTTGGAAGGGGGAAGGTTGGTGATGAAATCCATGGACAGATGAGTCCATGGTCTCTCAGGAATTGGCAGTGGTACCAATTCCCCAGCCGGCTGGTTATGGGGAGTTTTCGCACGGGCATAAACCTCACACGCAGACACATACTCCCCAACATCAGAGGCTAAAAAGACCACCAGAACATTCTAGCAATGGCCTTCCGGGTCGCTGAGATCCCTGGATGTCCACCCAGAACTGAGTCATGGAACTCCTGGAGGACCTTGAGACGAAACTGAGCTGGCACATAAAGTTTATCCACCGGCTTAGCTGGAGGTGCAAGAGCCTGGGCTTCTCGAATCTCTCGTTCCAACACTTTAGAAATCTCTGCCACCACCACCCCAGGCTGAAGAATGGAGGATGGAGGTTCCGGGGGGACACCGGATCTAGACTGCGTGACAACGCATCTGCTCTGATATTCTTGGATCCTGGTCGGAAAGTGATCGAGAAGTTGAATCGAGAAAAAAAAAAGTGACCATCTAGCCTGTCTGGGAGTCAACCTTTTAGCAGACTCGATGTAAGCTAGGTTTTTGTGGTCCGTGATTACCGTTATAGGATGGACAGCCCCCTCCAAAAAATGCCTCCATTCTGCAAAAGCCAATTTTACGGCCAGAAGTTCCCGATTCCCCACATCATAGTTTCTCTCTGCCGGAGAGAACTTCTTTGAGAAAAAGGCGCAAGGTCTTAAATTGGTCAAAGTGGCGGGTCCCTGGGACAATACCGCCCCCACCCCCACCTCTGAGGCGTCTACCTCAACAATAAATGGTTCAGAGGGGTCCGGTTGGATAAGAATCGGGGCCGACATGAAACATTTTTTCAAAAACTGAAATGCCGCTACCGCTGCGGTTGACCAATTCTTGATATCGGCCCCCTTTTGAGTCATGTCTGTGAGGGGTTTAACCACCTGTGAGAACCCCCTTATCGGAAATTTATAATAATTAGCGAACCCTAGGAAACGTTGCAGACCCTTCAAATCACACTGTTGAACCCACTCGAGAATGGCCTGCACCTTATTAGGATCCATGCGATACCCTTCAGCAGACACGATGAACCCCAGAAAGGACAGTTCCTGAACAAAAAATAAACATTTTTCAAGTTTAGCAAACAGACAGTTCTCCCTGAGCCTTTGGAGAACTGCCTGAACATGACCAATGTGAGTCTGTTTATCAGGCGAGTAGATTAAAATGTCATCCAAATACACCACCATAAAACTTCCAATCAAATCGGAGAACACATGATTTATGAAATTTTGGAAGACCGCTGGAGCGTTGGTCAGGCCGAAGGGCATGACCAAATTTTCAAACAACCCTTCAGTAGTGAGAAAGGCGGTCTTCCATTCATCTCCATCCCGGACTCGGATAAGGTTATACGCACCCCGTAGGTCTAATTTCGAAAACCACTTAGCTCCGGACAACTGATTGTATAAATCAGGAATAAGTGGAAGGGGATAAGTATTCCTCACAGTTATTTTATTTAACTCACGACAATCGAGGCATGGGCGCAAACCACCGTCTTTTTTTTTTTACAAAAAAGAACCCTGCCGCCACAGGAGAAACAGAAGGATGAATATGTCCCTTACGGAGGCTCTCAGAAATATATTCCTTCATTGCAGCCCGTTCCGGACCCGAGAGGTTATACAGGCGGGCTTTGGGCAATTTAGCACCTGGAACCAGGTCAATGGCACAATCAAATGGGCGGTGTGGTGGTAAAACCTCAGCCTCTTTTTCGGAGAAAACGTCAGTATAATCTATCAGGCACTCCGGAATGCCTTCTAGACCCACGGACGACACAGACACAGAAACAAGACATTTCTCAGAGCAATAGGGACCCCATTTAACAATATCCCGAGATTCCCAATTAATCACAGGATTATGCAGCTGTAACCAGGGGAACCCCAACACCAGTCCCGCAGGCAGGTTGTTCATTACAAAACATGAAATACGTTCCTGATGTAAGGAACTCACTTTAAGGAGAAACTCTTCAGTACAAAACACAATGTCATTCTTACCCAGTGGTGTTTTGTCAATAGCAACAAGGTGAATCGGAGTCTCCAACCTAACTGTCCCTAACTTACACCTGGCCACCAAGTCAGAGTCAATAAAGTTCAATGATGAACCGCAATCCACGAAGGCAGTTGTGGATGTGGAGACACCCCCACAACAAAGTTCCACTTGGAATGACATTTTAGAAAATGCAGAAAAGGGTACCTGAGAGCCTGGGCGACCTCCACGATAATCACCCGGGCTCAGTCGTTTGTTGGTTAGTGGCCGGGAGGGGCAATCCTTTTTCCCATGTCCAGACTCGCCACTGTGAACACAGCATTTTCTCACGTGCCGTTGCCTCCTTTCTTCCTCCTTACGGTTGATGGTTCCCATCGCCGTGATTTTCAGTGAAGAACTGGCTCCCCTTCCTTGGGAGAACAATGATGTCTCGGTTTGTATCACTCCCCTTGCCCGTAACCTGCGATCCATTCGGACGGCCTGTGTCATAGCTTCCTCCAGGGCATCAGGTGGGGGGTGGAGAGCCAAGGCGTCTTTCAGATGCTCAGACAGGCCTCTGCGGAACAACCCCCGGAGAGCGGCGTCGTTCCAGCAGACCTCAGCAGCCCAGCGTCTGAACTCTGAGCAAAACCACTCGGCTGAGTGTTTCCCCTGGCAAACATTCATCAGCCTGTCCTCAGCCATACGCACCCGATCAGGCTCATCATAAATATGCCCCAGGGCCTCAAAAAATGCATCCACAGTCATACGCTCAGGGGCCGTGGTAGGAAGGGAGAAAGCCCAAGCTTGGGGGGCTCCCCTTAACAGAGACATAATGACCCCCACTCTCTGACTTTCATCCCCAGAAGAGTGTGGTCTTAAGGAAAAAAAAGCTTACAGCCCTCCTTGAAAACTCTGAAGTCATTTTTATCTCCAGAAAAGGTATCTGGTAACTTCACTGGAGACTCAGGGGAAATTAATGTAACATCCCGAGCCCCCCATGAAAGAACCCCCTGCACAGTGTCGGCGATCAGCTGCTGAGACTGAGCCAGGACTCTTTATTTTCCAAAGAGTTTCTGAGACATCTGCGTCAGATGCTTAACCTGCTCAGAAAGAGCGTGCACAGGATCCATCACACACACAGGTGAATGGGAGCAGAGAAAAAAAAAATGGTATGGGTCAGTTATAATGTCAGAGACACCGCACTGCACTTGCTCATAGAGCCAGTGCGTGTGTCCTGAGTACAGAAGCAGTGCTAAAAGATACCTGTGGAGCAGGGCAGCAGAGGTGACCATGCGTGCTTCAGGCTAATAGTGTCAGGGTCCAGTCAGTGCTGGAAAGTAAAGATGCATAGGACCTGCGGACACTGAAACTGAATAGTCTGCACGGGACCTATGGTCATGTGACTGCAAGGGGGCGGGGCTTAGCGTCCTGTATTCAGATAGGACAGAACACCATACAACAACTCAGAGTCAGGCAAAACAAAGGTCACACACAGTACGGGCGAACGAGGTACAGGAGGGACGAACAGACGGGTAGTCAGACAGAGCCAAAGGTCATACACAAGAGGGCGACGTGGTACCAAGGGGACGAGCAAAGAGGAGTCGGGTCACAAGCAGAGAGTCATACACGAGAGGTAGCGCAGTACAAGAGGGTCAGGCAGAACTCGTAACAGGGACAGAACCAGATCACAACCGAACAAACAAGCAAGATATCAGGCACAAGGCACACGTATACAAGAGGTCACTTAACTCAGCCGAGGGCAGGAGTATAACTGACACCGGACCCAGGTCCAGTGAGCACTAAATAGCCTCCTGCTGCCAGAGAGAGGCAGCACAATTAACCCCTAGTCTAACCAGGACGGGTCAATGCGAAATCCCGTCCTGGATCATGACACTAATTACAGAGCAACGACATTTGAAAAAAGCATTCAAATCATGCTTTGAAAACACTACTTGTGTATCCCGATTTCAATTCAATCTGTCTTTGGAAACCGCTTAAGAGAGTGAGTGCACCATTCTCAGAGGAACTGCAGATACTGAAATGATGCGTGGAGTGAAGTGAGCAAGCTCTTTTTCCATCTCCCTGGTGAGCATCGCCCACCTGTCTGCTGAGGCTGCCTCAGCAGACTGAAGCTGACTACTACTGCGCAGATGCTACAGACTGTGGGCTGCCCATTGTGACACGTGGTCCCATTGTGACACGTGGTCCCATTGTTCCAGGAATAGAACACATCCAAGCAATGTGTTCTATGAATGGCATGATTCCTATCACAGTGTTCCATGGATGGAACACATCCTATTTACTGCAGGCAAGCAGCACACCTAGCTGCTGCTGCTGCTGCTACAAGTCACTAGAATACCGTCTGTCAGACAGGTGGACGTAGGCCGAACATTCAAATAACTCGCCAGATAAATCGTTGCTTTTCCATTTAATTCATATATGAATTAATTCAAAATTGAACAGTAAATTTCAAAGTTGGAAGGCCACAAGAGGGGGACAATGTTTCAAAAATGAAGCGACATATCATTGCATGAGGGATGTGGTAGGAATTGAATGCTTCAATTAAGACTGGGGAAGTACTGAGGGGAAGGGGCTGCAGGCCTTGTAGCAGGTGGGTGTGCAGAAATGTAGCTATCCAAAGCCAAACACATTACTGCAGCTTGTCACACCTGTACCTACCAAGCAGCAAAGGCCAAGATAGATCGTTATTTTACTGACAGATTGAATACAGTGCAATGCCTCCCATACAGAGGTGAATAAGAGTAGTAGTAGTAGTAGTAAAAGTTTTGATTAAGGCTAAGGAATTGGAAATGTGCAACTTGGACCAAGAAAAACTAATTACAGAGCAACGACATTTGAAAAAAGCATTCAAATCATGCTTTGAAAACACTACTTGTGTATCCTGATTTCAATTCAATCTGTCTTTGGAAACCACTTAACAGAGTGAGTGCACCATTCTCAGAGGAACTTCAGATACTGAAATTATGCGTGGAGTGAAGTGAAGAAGCTCTTTTTCCATCTCCCTGGCGAGCATCGCCCACCTGTATGCTGAGGATCCCTCAGCAGACTGAAGCTGACTACTACTGCGCAGCTGCTACAGACTGTGGGCTGCCCATTGTGACACGTGGTCCCATTGTGACACGTGGTCCCATTGTTCCAGGAATAGAACACATCCAAGCATTCTGTTCTATGAAAGGCATGATTCCTATCACAGTGTTCCATGGATGGAACACATCCTATTTACTGCAGGCAAGCAGCGCACCTAGCTGCTGCTGCTGCTGCTGCTACAAGCCACTAGAATACCGTCTGTCAGACAGGTGGACGTAGGCCGAACATTCAAATAACTCGCCAGATAAATCGTTGCTTTTCCATTTAATTCATATATGAATTATTTCATAATTGAACAGTAAATTTTAAAGTTGGAAGGCCACAAGAGGGGGACAATGTTTCAAAAATGAAACGACATATCATTGCATGAGGGATGTGGTAGGAATTAAATGCTTGAATTAAGACTGGGGAAGTACTGAGGGGAAGGGGCTGCAGGCCTTGTATCAGGTGGGTGTGCAGAAATGTAGCTATCCAAAGCCAAACACATTAATGCAGCTTGTCACACCTGTACCTACCAAGCAGCAAAGGCCAAGATGGATCGTTATTTTACTGACAGATTGAATACAGTGCAATGCCTCCTATATAGAGGTGAATAAGAGTAGTAGTAGTACTAGTAGTAGTAGTAGTAGTAGTAGAAGAGTTGGTCAAGTTAAATCAAGGCTAAGGAATTGGAAATGTGCAACTTGGACCAAGAAAAACTAATTACAGAGCAACGACATTTGAAAAAAGCATTCAAATCATGCTTTGAAAACACTACTTGTGTATCCCGATTTCAATTCAATCTGTCTTTGGAAACCGCTTAAGAGAGTGAGTGCTCCATTCTCAGAGGAACTGCAGATACTGAAATGATGCGTGGAGTGAAGTGAGCAAGCTCTTTTTCCATCTCCCTGGCGAGCATCGCCCACGTGTATGCTGAGGCTCCCTCAGCAGACTGAAGCTGACTACTACTGCGCAGCTGCTACAGACTGTGGGCTGCCCATTGTGACACGTGGTCCCATTGTGACACGTGGTCCCATTGTTCCAGGAATAGAACACATCCACGCATTGTGTTCTATGAATGGCATGATTCCTATCACAGTGTTCCATGGATGGAACACATCCTATTTACTGCAGGCAAGCAGGGCACCTAGCTGCTGCTGCTGCTGCTGCTGCTGCTGCTGCTGCTACAAGACACTAGAATACCGTCTGTCAGACAGGATGACGTAGGCCGAACATTCAAATAACTCGCCAGATAAATCGTTGCTTTTCCATTTAATTCATATATGAATTAATTTAAAATTGAACAGTAAATTTCAAAGTTGGAAGGCCACAAGAGGGAGACAATGTTTCAAAAATGAAACGACATATCATTGCATGAGGGATGTGGTAGGAATTGAATGCTTGAATTAAGACTGGGGAAGTACTGAGGGGAAGGGGCTGCAGGCCTTGTAGCAGGTGGGTGTGCAGAAATGTAGCTATCCAAAGCCAAACACATTACTGCAGCTTGTCACACCTGTACCTACCAAGCAGCAAAGGCCAAGATAGATCGTTATTTTACTGACAGATTGAATACAGTGCAATGCCTCCCATATAGAGGTGAATAAGAGTAGTAGTAGTAGTAGTAGTAGTAGAAGAGTTGGTCAAGTTAAATAAAGGCTAAGGAATTGGAAATGTGCAACTTGGGCCAAGAAAAACTAATTACAGAGCAACGACATTTGAAAAAAGCATTCAAATCATGCTTTGAAAACACTACTTGTGTATCCCGATTTCAATTGAATCTGTCTTTGGAAACCGCTTAAGAGAGTGAGTGCACCATTCTCAGAGGAACTGCAGATACTGAAATGATGCGTGGAGTGAAGTGAGCAAGCTCTTTTTCCATCTCCCTGGCGAGCATCGCCCACCTGTCTGCTGAGGCTCCCTCAGCAGACTGAAGCTGACTACTACTGCGCAGCTGCTACAGACTGTGGGCTGCCCATTGTGACACGTGGTCCCATTGTGACACGTGGTCCCATTGTTCCAGGAATAGAACACATCCATGCATTGTGTTCTATGAATGGCATGATTCCTATCACAGTGTTCCATGGATGGAACACATCCTATTTACTGCAGGCAAGCAGGGCACCTAGCTGCTGCTGCTGCTGCTAGAAGACACTAGAATACCGTCTGTCCGACAGGTGGACGTAGGCCGAACATTCAAATAACTCGCCAGATAAATTGTTGCTTTTCCATTTAATTCATAAATGAATTAATTCAAAATTGAACAGTAAATTTCAAAGTTGGAAGACAATGTTTCAAAAATGAAACGACATATCATTGCATGAGGGATGTGGTAGGAATTGAATGCTTGAATTAAGACTGGGGAAGTACTGAGGGGAAGGGGCTGTAGGCCTTGTAGCAGGTGGGTGTGCAGAAATGTAGCTATCCAAAGCCAAACACATTACTGCAGCTTGTCACACCTGTACCTACCAAGCAGCAAAGGCCAAGATAGATCGTTATTTTACTGACAGATTGAATACAGTGCAATGCCTCCCATATAGAGGTGAATAAGAGTAGTAGTAGCAGTAGTAGAAGAGTTGGTCAAGTTAAATCAAGGCTAAGGAATTGGAAATGTGCAACTTGGGCCAAGAAAAACTAATTACAGAGCAACGACATTTGAAAAAAGCATTCAAATCATGCTTTGAAAACACTACTTGTGTATCCCGATTTCAATTCAATCTGTCTTTGGAAACCACTTAACAGAGTGAGTGCACCATTCTCAGAGGAACTGCAGATACTGAAATGATGCGTGGAGTGAAGTGAAGAAGCTCTTTTTCCATCTCCCTGGCGAGCATCGCCCACCTGTATGCTGAGGATCCCTCAGCAGACTGAAGCTGACTACTACTGCGCAGCTGCTACAGACTGTGGGCTGCCCATTGTGACACGTGGTCCCATTGTGACACGTGGTCCCATTGTTCCAGGAATAGAACACATCCAAGCATTCTGTTCTATGAAAGGCATGATTCCTATCACAGTGTTCCATGGATGGAACACATCCTATTTACTGCAGGCAAGCAGCGCACCTAGCTGCTGCTGCTGCTGCTGCTACAAGCCACTAGAATACCGTCTGTCAGACAGGTGGACGTAGGCCGAACATTCAAATAACTCGCCAGATAAATCGTTGCTTTTCCATTTAATTCATATATGAATTATTTCATAATTGAACAGTAAATTTTAAAGTTGGAAGGCCACAAGAGGGGGACAATGTTTCAAAAATGAAACGACATATCATTGCATGAGGGATGTGGTAGGAATTAAATGCTTGAATTAAGACTGGGGAAGTACTGAGGGGAAGGGGCTGCAGGCCTTGTATCAGGTGGGTGTGCAGAAATGTAGCTATCCAAAGCCAAACACATTAATGCAGCTTGTCACACCTGTACCTACCAAGCAGCAAAGGCCAAGATGGATCGTTATTTTACTGACAGATTGAATACAGTGCAATGCCTCCTATATAGAGGTGAATAAGAGTAGTAGTAGTACTAGTAGTAGTAGTAGTAGTAGTAGAAGAGTTGGTCAAGTTAAATCAAGGCTAAGGAATTGGAAATGTGCAACTTGGACCAAGAAAAACTAATTACAGAGCAACGACATTTGAAAAAAGCATTCAAATCATGCTTTGAAAACACTACTTGTGTATCCCGATTTCAATTCAATCTGTCTTTGGAAACCGCTTAAGAGAGTGAGTGCTCCATTCTCAGAGGAACTGCAGATACTGAAATGATGCGTGGAGTGAAGTGAGCAAGCTCTTTTTCCATCTCCCTGGCGAGCATCGCCCACGTGTATGCTGAGGCTCCCTCAGCAGACTGAAGCTGACTACTACTGCGCAGCTGCTACAGACTGTGGGCTGCCCATTGTGACACGTGGTCCCATTGTGACACGTGGTCCCATTGTTCCAGGAATAGAACACATCCACGCATTGTGTTCTATGAATGGCATGATTCCTATCACAGTGTTCCATGGATGGAACACATCCTATTTACTGCAGGCAAGCAGGGCACCTAGCTGCTGCTGCTGCTGCTGCTGCTGCTGCTGCTACAAGACACTAGAATACCGTCTGTCAGACAGGATGACGTAGGCCGAACATTCAAATAACTCGCCAGATAAATCGTTGCTTTTCCATTTAATTCATATATGAATTAATTTAAAATTGAACAGTAAATTTCAAAGTTGGAAGGCCACAAGAGGGAGACAATGTTTCAAAAATGAAACGACATATCATTGCATGAGGGATGTGGTAGGAATTGAATGCTTGAATTAAGACTGGGGAAGTACTGAGGGGAAGGGGCTGCAGGCCTTGTAGCAGGTGGGTGTGCAGAAATGTAGCTATCCAAAGCCAAACACATTACTGCAGCTTGTCACACCTGTACCTACCAAGCAGCAAAGGCCAAGATAGATCGTTATTTTACTGACAGATTGAATACAGTGCAATGCCTCCCATATAGAGGTGAATAAGAGTAGTAGTAGAAGTAGTAGTAGTAGAAGAGTTGGTCAAGTTAAATAAAGGCTAAGGAATTGGAAATGTGCAACTTGGGCCAAGAAAAACTAATTACAGAGCAACGACATTTGAAAAAAGCATTCAAATCATGCTTTGAAAACACTACTTGTGTATCCCGATTTCAATTGAATCTGTCTTTGGAAACCGCTTAAGAGAGTGAGTGCACCATTCTCAGAGGAACTGCAGATACTGAAATGATGCGTGGAGTGAAGTGAGCAAGCTCTTTTTCCATCTCCCTGGCGAGCATCGCCCACCTGTCTGCTGAGGCTCCCTCAGCAGACTGAAGCTGACTACTACTGCGCAGCTGCTACAGACTGTGGGCTGCCCATTGTGACACGTGGTCCCATTGTGACACGTGGTCCCATTGTTCCAGGAATAGAACACATCCATGCATTGTGTTCTATGAATGGCATGATTCCTATCACAGTGTTCCATGGATGGAACACATCCTATTTACTGCAGGCAAGCAGGGCACCTAGCTGCTGCTGCTGCTGCTAGAAGACACTAGAATACCGTCTGTCCGACAGGTGGACGTAGGCCGAACATTCAAATAACTCGCCAGATAAATTGTTGCTTTTCCATTTAATTCATAAATGAATTAATTCAAAATTGAACAGTAAATTTCAAAGTTGGAAGACAATGTTTCAAAAATGAAACGACATATCATTGCATGAGGGATGTGGTAGGAATTTAATGCTTGAATTAAGACTGGGGAAGTACTGAGGGGAAGGGGCTGTAGGCCTTGTAGCAGGTGGGTGTGCAGAAATGTAGCTATCCAAAGCCAAACACATTACTGCAGCTTGTCACACCTGTACCTACCAAGCAGCAAAGGCCAAGATAGATCGTTATTTTACTGACAGATTGAATACAGTGCAATGCCTCCCATATAGAGGTGAATAAGAGTAGTAGTAGCAGTAGTAGAAGAGTTGGTCAAGTTAAATCAAGGCTAAGGAATTGGAAATGTGCAACTTGGGCCAAGAAAAACTAATTACAGAGCAACGACATTTGAAAAAAGCATTCAAATCATGCTTTGAAAACACTACTTGTGTATCCCGATTTCAATTCAATCTGTCTTTGGAAACCACTTAACAGAGTGAGTGCACCATTCTCAGAGGAACTGCAGATACTGAAATGATGCGTGGAGTGAAGTGAAGAAGCTCTTTTTCCATCTCCCTGGCGAGCATCGCCCACCTGTATGCTGAGGATCCCTCAGCAGACTGAAGCTGACTACTACTGCGCAGCTGCTACAGACTGTGGGCTGCCCATTGTGACACGTGGTCCCATTGTGACACGTGGTCCCATTGTTCCAGGAATAGAACACATCCAAGCATTCTGTTCTATGAAAGGCATGATTCCTATCACAGTGTTCCATGGATGGAACACATCCTATTTACTGCAGGCAAGCAGCGCACCTAGCTGCTGCTGCTGCTGCTGCTACAAGCCACTAGAATACCGTCTGTCAGACAGGTGGACGTAGGCCGAACATTCAAATAACTCGCCAGATAAATCGTTGCTTTTCCATTTAATTCATATATGAATTATTTCATAATTGAACAGTAAATTTTAAAGTTGGAAGGCCACAAGAGGGGGACAATGTTTCAAAAATGAAACGACATATCATTGCATGAGGGATGTGGTAGGAATTAAATGCTTGAATTAAGACTGGGGAAGTACTGAGGGGAAGGGGCTGCAGGCCTTGTATCAGGTGGGTGTGCAGAAATGTAGCTATCCAAAGCCAAACACATTAATGCAGCTTGTCACACCTGTACCTACCAAGCAGCAAAGGCCAAGATGGATCGTTATTTTACTGACAGATTGAATACAGTGCAATGCCTCCTATATAGAGGTGAATAAGAGTAGTAGTAGTACTAGTAGTAGTAGTAGTAGTAGTAGAAGTGTTGGTCAAGTTAAATCAAGGCTAAGGAATTGGAAATGTGCAACTTGGACCAAGAAAAACTAATTACAGAGCAACGACATTTGAAAAAAGCATTCAAATCATGCTTTGAAAACACTACTTGTGTATCCCGATTTCAATTCAATCTGTCTTTGGAAACCGCTTAAGAGAGTGAGTGCTCCATTCTCAGAGGAACTGCAGATACTGAAATGATGCGTGGAGTGAAGTGAGCAAGCTCTTTTTCCATCTCCCTGGCGAGCATCGCCCACGTGTATGCTGAGGCTCCCTCAGCAGACTGAAGCTGACTACTACTGCGCAGCTGCTACAGACTGTGGGCTGCCCATTGTGACACGTGGTCCCATTGTGACACGTGGTCCCATTGTTCCAGGAATAGAACACATCCACGCATTGTGTTCTATGAATGGCATGATTCCTATCACAGTGTTCCATGGATGGAACACATCCTATTTACTGCAGGCAAGCAGGGCACCTAGCTGCTGCTGCTGCTGCTGCTGCTGCTACAAGACACTAGAATACCGTCTGTCAGACAGGATGACGTAGGCCGAACATTCAAATAACTCGCCAGATAAATCGTTGCTTTTCCATTTAATTCATATATGAATTAATTCAAAATTGAACAGTAAATTTCAAAGTTGGAAGGCCACAAGAGGGAGACAATGTTTCAAAAATGAAACGACATATCATTGCATGAGGGATGTGGTAGGAATTGAATGCTTGAATTAAGACTGGGGAAGTACTGAGGGGAAGGGGCTGCAGGCCTTGTAGCAGGTGGGTGTGCAGAAATGTAGTTATCCAAAGCCAAACACATTACTGCAGCTTGTCACACCTGTACCTACCAAGCAGCAAAGGCCAAGATAGATCGTTATTTTACTGACAGATTGAATACAGTGCAATGCCTCCCATATAGAGGTGAATAAGAGTAGTAGTAGTAGTAGTAGTAGTAGAAGAGTTGGTCAAGTTAAATAAAGGCTAAGGAATTGGAAATGTGCAACTTGGGCCAAGAAAAACTAATTACAGAGCAACGACATTTGAAAAAAGCATTCAAATCATGCTTTAAAAAAACCCTTCTTGTGTATCCCGATTTCAATTGAATCTGTCTTTGGAAACCGCTTAAGAGAGTGAGTGCACCATTCTAAGAGGAACTGCAGATACTGAAATGATGCGTGGAGTGAAGTGAGCAAGCTCTTTTTCCATCTCCCTGGCGAGCATCGCCCACCTGTCTGCTGAGGCTCCCTCAGCAGACTGAAGCTGACTACTACTGCGCAGCTGCTACAGACTGTGGGCTGCCCATTGTGACACGTGGTCCCATTGTGACACGTGGTCCCATTGTTCCAGGAATAGAACACATCCATGCATTGTGTTCTATGAATGGCATGATTCCTATCACAGTGTTCCATGGATGGAACACATCCTATTTACTGCAGGCAAGCAGGGCACCTAGCTGCTGCTGCTGCTGCAAGACACTAGAATACCGTCTGTCCGACAGGTGGACGTAGGCCGAACATTCAAATAACTCGCCAGATAAATTGTTGCTTTTCCATTTAATTCATATATGAATTAATTCAAAATTGAACAGTAAATTTCAAAGTTGGAAGACAATGTTTCAAAAATGAAACGACATATCATTGCATGAGGGATGTGGTAGGAATTGAATGCTTGAATTAAGACTGGGGAAGTACTGAGGGGAAGGGGCTGTAGGCCTTGTAGCAGGTGGGTGTGCAGAAATGTAGCTATCCAAAGCCAAACACATTACTGCAGCTTGTCACACCTGTACCTACCAAGCAGCAAAGGCCAAGATAGATCGTTATTTTACTGACAGATTGAATACAGTGCAATGCCTCCCATATAGAGGTGAATAAGAGTAGTAGTAGTAGTAGTAGAAGAGTTGGTCAAGTTAAATCAAGGCTAAGGAATTGGAAATGTGCAACTTGGGCCAAGAAAAACTAATTACAGAGCAACGACATTTGAAAAAAGCATTCAAATCATGCTTTGAAAACACTACTTGTGTATCCCGATTTCAATTCAACCTGTCTTTGGAAACCGCTTAAGAGAGTGAGTGCACCATTCTCAGAGGAACTGCAGATACTGAAATGATGCGTGGAGTGAAGTGAGCAAGCTCTTTTTCCATCTCCCTGGCGAGCATCGCCCACCTGTATGCTGAGGCTCCCTCAGCAGACTGAAGCTGACTACTACTGCGCAGCTGCTACAGACTGTGGGCTGCCCATTGTGACACGTGGTCCCATTGTGACACGTGGTCCCATTGTTCCAGGAATAGAACACATCCAAGCATTGTGTTCTATGAAAGGCATGATTCCTATCACAGTGTTCCATGGATGGAACATATCCTATTTACTGCAGGCAAGCAGCGCACCTAGCTGCTGCTGCTGCAGCTGCTGCTGCTACAAGCCCCTAGAATACCGTCTGTCAGACAGGTGGACGTAGGCCGAACATTCAAATAACTCGCCAGATAAATCGTTGCTTTTCCATTTAATTCATATATGAATTAATTCAAAATTGAACAGTAAATTTCAAAGTTGGAAGGCCACAAGAGGGGGACAATGTTTCAAAAATGAAACGACATATCATTGCATGAGGGATGTGGTAGGAATTGAATGCTTGAATTAAGACTGGGGAAGTACTGAGGGGAAGGGGCTGCAGGCCTTGTAGCAGGTGGCTGTGCAGAAATGTAGCTATCCAAAGCCAAACACATTACTGCAGCTTGTCACACCTGTACCTACCAAGCAGCAAAGGCCAAGATAGATCGTTATTTTACTGACAGATTGAATACAGTGCAATGCCTCCCATATAGAGGTGAATAAGAGTAGTAGTAGTAGTAGAAGAGTTGGTCAAGTTAAATCAAGGCTAAGGAAATGGAAATGTGCATCTTGGACCAAGAAAAACTAATTACAGAGCAACGACATTTGAAAAAAGCATTCAAATCATGCTTTGAAAACACTACTTGTTTATACCGACTTCAATTCAATCTGTCTTTGGAAACCGCTTAAGAGAGTGAGTACACCATTCTCAGAGGAACTGCAGATACTGAAATGATGCGTGGAGTGAAGAGAGCAAGCTCTTTTTTCCATCTCCCTGGTGAGCATCGCCCACCTGTCTGCTGAGGCTCCCTCAGCAGACTGAAGCTGACTACTACTGCGCAGCTGCTACAGACTGTGGGCTGCCCATTGTGACACGTGGTCCCATTGTGACACGTGGTCCCATTGTTCCAGGAATAGAACACATCCAAGCATTGTGTTCTATGAAAGGCATGATTCCTATCACAGTGTTCCATGGATGGAATATATCCTATTTACTGCAGGCAAGCAGCGCACCTAGCTGCTGCTGCTGCTACTACAAGCCACTAGAATACCGTCTGTCAGACAGGTGGATGTAGGCCGAACATTCAAATAACTCGCCAGATAAATCGTTGCTTTTCCATTTAATTCATATATGAATTAATTCAAAATTGAACAGTAAATTTCAAAGTTGGAAGGCCACAAGAGGGGGACAATGTTTCAAAAATGAAACGACATATCATTGCATGAGGGATGTGGTAGGAATTGAATGCTTGAATTAAGACTGGGGAAGTACTGAGGGGAAGGGGCTGCAGGCCTTGTAGCAGGTGGCTGTGCAGAAATGTAGCTATCCAAAGCCAAACACATTACTGCAGCTTGTCACACCTGTACCTACCAAGCAGCAAAGGCCAAGATAGATCGTTATTTTACTGACAGATTGAATACAGTGCAATGCCTCCCATATAGAGGTGAATAAGAGTAGTAGTAGTAGTAGTAGTAGTAGTAGTAGTAGAAGAGTTGGTCAAGTTAAATCAAGGTTAAGGAATTGGAAATGTGCAACTTGGACCAAGAAAAACTAATTACAGAGCAACGACATTTGAAAAAAGCATTCAAATCATTCTTTGAAAACACTACTTGTGTATCCCGAATTCAATTCAATCTGTCTTTGGAAACCGCTTAAGAGAGTGAGTGCACCATTCTCAGCGGAACTGCAGATACTGAAATGATGCATGGAGTGAAGTTAGCAAGCTCTTTTTCCATCTCCCTGGCGAGCATCGCCCACCTGTCTGCTGAGGCTCCCTCAGCAGACTGAAGCTGACTACTACTGTGCAGCTGCTATAGACTGTGGGCTGCCCATTGTGACACGTGGTCCCATTGTGACACGTGGTCCCATTGTTCCAGGAATAGAACACATCCAAGCATTGTGTTCTATGAATGGCATGATTCCTATCACAGTGTTCCATGGATGGAACACATCCTATTTACTGCAGGCAAGCAGTGCACATAGCTGCTGCTGCTACTACTGCTGTTACAAGCCACTAGAATACCGTCTGTCAGACAGGTGGACGTAGGCCGAACATTCAAATAACTCGCCAGATAAATCGTTGCTTTTCCATTTAATTCATATATGAATTAATTCAAAATTGAACTGTAAATTTCAAAGTTGGAAGGCCACAAGAGGGGGACAATGTTTCAAAAATGAAACGACATATCATTGCATGAGGGATGTTGTAGGAATTGAATGCTTGAATTAAGACTGGGGAAGTACTGAGGGGAAGGGGCTGCTGGCCTTGTAGCAGGTGGGTGTGAAGAAATGTAGCAATCCAAAGCCAAACACATTACTGCAGCTTGTCACACCTGTACCTACCAAGCAGCAAAGGCCAAGATAAATCGTTATTTTACTGACAGATAGAATACAGTGCAATGCCTCCCATATAGAGGTGAATAAGAGTAGTAGTAGTAGTAGTAGTAGTAGAAGAGTTGGTCAAGTTAAATCAAGGCTAAGGAATTGGAAATGTGCATCTTGGACCAAGAAAAACTAATTACAGAGCAACGACATTTGAAAAAAGCATTCAAATCATGCTTTGAAAACACTACTTGTGTATCCCGATTTCAATTCAATCTGTCTTTGGAAACCGCTTAAGAGAGTGAGTGCACCATTCTCAGAGGAACTGCAGATACTGAAATGATGCGTGGAGTGAAGTGAGCAAGCTCTTTTTCCATCTCCCTGGCGAGCATCGCCCACCTATCTGCTGAGGCTCCCTCAGCAGACTGAAGCTGACTACTACTGCGCAGCTGCTACAGACTGTGGGCTGCCCATTGTGACACGTGGTCCCATTGTGACACGTGGTCCCATTGTTCCAGGAATAGAACACATCCAAGCATTGTGTTGTATGAATGGCATGATTCCTATCACAGTGTTCCATGGATGGAACACATCCTATTTACTGCAGGCAAGCAGGGCACCTAGCTGCAGCTGCTGCTGCTGCTGCTGCTGCTACAAGACACTAGAATACCGTCTGTCAGACAGGTGGACGTAGGCCAAACATTCAAAGAACTCGCCAGATAAATCGTTGCTTTTCCATTTAATTCATATATGAATTAATTCAAAATTGAACAGTAAATTTCAAAGTTGGAAGGCCACAAGAGGGAGACAATGTTTCAAAAATGAAACGACATATCATTGCATGAGGGATGTGGTAGGAATTGAATGCTTGAATTAAGACTGGGGAAGTACTGAGGGGAAGGGGCTGCAGGCCTTGTAGCAGGTGGGTGTGCAGAAATGTATCTATCCAAAGCCAAACACATTACTGCAGATTGTCACACCTGTACCTACCAAGCAGCAAAGGCCAAGATAGATCGTTATTTTACTGACAGATTGAATACAGTGCAATGCCTCCCATATAGAGGTGAATAAGAGTAGTAGTAGTAGTAGTAGAAGAGTTGGTCAAGTTAAATCAAGGCTAAGGAATTGGAAATGTGCAACTTGGACCAAGAAAAACTAATTACAGAGCAACGACATTTGAAAAAAGCATTCAAATCATGCTTTGAAAACACTACTTGTGTATCCCGATTTCAATTCAACCTGTCTTTGGAAACCGCTTAAGAGAGTGAGTGCACCATTCTCAGAGGAACTGCAGATACTGAAATGATGCGTGGAGTGAAGTGAGCAAGCTCTTTTTCCATCTCCCTGGCGAGCATCGCCCACCTGTATGCTGAGGCTCCCTCAGCAGACTGAAGCTGATTACTACTGCACAGCTGCTACAGACTGTGGGCTGCCCATTGTGACACGTGGTCCCATTGTGACACGTGGTCCCATTGTTCCAGGAATAGAACACATCCAAGCATTGTGTTCTATGAAAGGCATGATTCCTATCACAGTGTTCCATGGATGGAACATATCCTATTTACTGCAGGCAAGCAGCGCACCTAGCTGCTGCTGCTGCTGCTGCTGCTGATACAAGCCACTAGAATACCGTCTGTCAGACAGGTGGACGTAGGCCGAACATTCAAATAACTCGCCAGATAAATCGTTGCTTTTCCATTTAATTCATATATGAATTAATTCAAAATTGAACAGTAAATTTCAAAGTTGGAAGGCCACAAGAGGGAGACAATGTTTCAAAAATGAAACGACATATCATTGCATGAGGGATGTGGTAGGAATTGAATGCTTGAATTAAGACTGGGGAAGTACTGAGGGGAAGGGGCTGCAGGCCTTGTAGCAGGTGGGTGTGCAGAAATGTAGCTATCCAAAGCCAAACACATTACTGCAGCTTGTCACACCTGTACCTACCAAGCAGCAAAGGCCAAGATAGATCGTTATTTTACTGACAGATTGAATACAGTGCAATGCCTCCCATATAGAGGTGAATAAGAGTAGTAGTAGTAGTAGTAGTAGTAGTAGAAGAGTTAGTCAAGTTAAATCAAGGCTAAGGAATTGGAAATGTGCAACTTGGGCCAAGAAAAACTAAATGTCAGAGACACCGCACTGCACTTGCTCATAGAGCCAGTGCGTGTGTCCTGAGTACAGAAGCAGTGCTAAAAGATACCTGTGGAGCAGGGCAGCAGAGGTGACCATGCGTGCTTCAGGCTAATAGTGTCAGGGTCCAGTCAGTGCTGGAAAGTAAAGATGCATAGGACCTGCGGACACTGAAACTGAATAGTCTGCACGGGACCTATGGTCATGTGACTGCAAGGGGGCGGGGCTTAGCGTCCTGTATTCAGATAGGACAGGACACCATACAACAACTCAGAGTCAGGCAAAACAGAGGTCACACACAGTACGGGCGAACGAGGTACAGGAGGGACGAACAGACGGGTAGTCAGACAGAGCCAAAGGTCATACACAAGAGGGCGACGTGGTACCAAGGGGACGAGCAGAGAGGAGTCAGGTCACAAGCAGAGAGTCATACACGAGAGGTAGCGCAGTACAAGAGGCTCATGCAGAACTCGTAACAGGGACAGAACCAAATCACAACCGAACAAACAAGCAAGATATCAGGCACAAGGCACACGTATACAAGAGGTCACTTAACTCAGCCGAGGGCAGGAGTATAACTGACACCGGACCCAGGTCCAGTGAGCACTAAATAGCCTCCTGCTGCCAGAGAGAGGCAGCACAATTAACCCCTAGTCTAACCAGGACGGGTCAAAGCGAAATCCCGTCCTGGATCATGACAGTACCCTCCTCTCAATGGGGGGCCACCGGACCCCCAGGTCTCTCAGGGTACTTGGCGTGAAAGGCTCGGATCAACCGATCCGCATGAACTGATCGAGCAGGAACCCACGAGCGTTCCTCAGGACCGTAGCCCTTCCAATGTATCAAATACTGAAGGGCGCGACGGACCAACCTGGAGTCGACAATTCGTTCCACCTCGTACTCAGCCTGCCCATCTACCAGAACCGGTGTCGGGGAAGATGATGATCCCTCCCCACTGGACCTCACAGGTTTCAAAAGGGCCTTATGGAAAACATTTGGGATCCGCAGAGATGGCGGGAGCTGCAACCAAAAAGCCACCGGGTTAACTGCTTCGGTAATTACATAGGGACCTATAAACTTGGGTCCAAGCTTCGCAGAGGGGACCTTGAGCCTTATATTTTTGGTGGATAACCATACCTTATCCCCGACCTGAAACACTGGACCCACGGATCGTTTTTTGTCCGCAAAAAATTTAAATTTGTCCTGGGCCTTCGTAATGTTATTCTGGACCTCCCGCCATACCTCCCCCAACCGCTGGATCGACTCGTCCACCCCAGGACACCCAGAATTCAAGCGGGAAAATTCTCCAAAATGAGGATGAAACCCATAATTGCAAAAAAAAGGAGATGTACCCGTAGACTGGTTAGTGCGGTTGTTAAAAGCAAACTCAGCCAATGGTAACACAGAACACCAATCATCCTGTCGGGCTGAGGTCAAACAACGCAGAATTTGCTCCAGAGACTGATTGGTCCGCTCAGTCTGCCCATTAGTCTCTGGATGGTAGGCGGATGAAAAGGACAGACTAATACCCAACCTCCTACAAAAAGCTCTCCAAATTCTGGACACAAATTGCACTCCCCTATCAGACACCACATGCTCCACAAACAATCTGGACAATGTTTCCGCATTAGGTAGAGCTGCCAAAGGTACAAAATGTGCCTGCTTACTAAACCTGTCCACTACGACCCAGACCACGGTATTACCCTTGGAAGGGGGAAGGTTGGTGATGAAATCCATGGACAGATGAGTCCATGGTCTCTCAGGAATTGGCAGTGGTACCAATTCCCCGGCCGGCTGGTTATGGGGAGTTTTCGCACGGGCACAAACCTCACACGCAGACACATACTCCCCAACATCAGAGGCTAAAGAAGACCACCAGAACATTCTAGCAATGGCCTTCCGGGTCGCTGAGATCCCTGGATGTCCACCCAGAACTGAGTCATGGAACTCCTGGAGGACCTTGAGACGAAACTGAGCTGGCACATAAAGTTTATCCACCGGCTTAGCTGGAGGTGCAAGAGCCTGGGCTTCTCGAATCTCTCGTTCCAACACATTAGAAATCTCTGCCACCACCACCCCAGGCTGAAGAATGGAGGATGGAGGTTCCGGGGGGGACACCGGATCTAGACTGCGTGACAACGCATCCGCTCTGATATTCTTGGATCCTGGTCGGAAAGTGATCGAGAAGTTGAATCGAGAAAAAAAAAGTGACCATCTAGCCTGTCTGGGAGTCAACCTTTTAGCAGACTCGATGTAAGCTAGGTTTTTGTGGTCCGTGATTACCGTTATAGGATGGACAGCCCCCTCCAAAAAATGCCTCCATTCTGCAAAAGCCAATTTTACGGCCAGAAGTTCCCGATTCCCCACATCATAGTTTCTCTCTGCCGGAGAGAACTTCTTTGACCAATTTAAGACCTTGCGCCTTTTTCTCAAAGTGGCGGGTCCCTGGGACAATACCGCCCCCACCCCCACCTCTGAGGCGTCTACCTCAACAATAAATGGTTCAGAGGGGTCCGGTTGGATAAGAACCGGGGCCGACATGAAACATTTTTTCAAAAACTGAAATGCCGCTACCGCTGCGGTTGACCAATTCTTGATATCGGCCCCCTTTTGAGTCATGTCTGTGAGGGGTTTAACCACCTGTGAGAACCCCCTTATAAATTTCCGATAATAATTAGCGAACCCTAGGAAACGTTGCAGACCCTTCAAATCACACGGTTGAACCCACTCGAGAATGGCCTGCACCTTATTAGGATCCATGCGATACCCTTCAGCAGACACGATGAACCCCAGAAAGGACAGTTCCTGAACAAAAAATAAACATTTTTCAAGTTTAGCAAACAGACAGTTCTCCCTGAGCCTTTGGAGAACTGCCCGAACATGACCAATGTGAGTCTGTTTATCAGGCGAGTAGATTAAAATGTCATCCAAATACACCACCATAAAACGTCCAATCAAATCGGAGAACACATGATTTATGAAATTTTGGAAGACCGCTGGAGCGTTGGTCAGGCCGAAGGGCATGACCAAATTTTCAAACAATCCTTCAGTAGTGAGAAAGGCGGTCTTCCATTCATCTCCATCCCGGACTCGGATAAGGTTATACGCTCCCCGTAGGTCTAATTTCGAAAACCACTTAGCTCCGGACAACTGATTGTATAAATCAGGAATAAGTGGAAGGGGATAAGTATTCCTCACAGTTATTTTATTTAACTCACGACAATCGAGGCATGGGCGCAAACCACCGTCTTTTTTTTTTTACAAAAAAGAACCCTGCCGCCACAGGAGAAACAGAAGGATGAATATGTCCCTTACGGAGGCTCTCAGAAATATATTCCTTCATCGCAGCCCGTTCCGGACCCGAGAGGTTATACAGGCGGGCTTTGGGCAATTTAGCACCTGGAACCAGGTCAATGGCACAATCAAATGGGCGGTGTGGTGGTAAAACCTCAGCCTCTTTTTCGGAGAAACCGTCAGTATAATCTATCAGGCACTCCGGAATGCCTTCTAGACCCACGGACGACACAGACACAGAAACAAGACATTTCTCAGAGCAATAGGGACCCCATTTAACAATATCCCGAGATTCCCAATTAATCACAGGATTATGCAGCTGTAACCAGGGGAACCCCAACACCAGTCCCGCAGGCAGGTTGTTCATTACAAAACATGAAATACGTTCCTGATGTAAGGAACTCACTTTAAGGAGAAACTCTTCAGTACAAAACACAATGTCATTCTTACCCAGTGGTGTTTTGTCAATAGCAACAAGGTGAATCGGAGTCTCCAACCTAACTGTCCCTAACTTACACCTGGCCACCAAGTCAGAGTCAATAAAGTTCAATGATGAACCGCAATCCACGAAGGCAGTTGTGGATGTGGAGACACCCCCACAACAAAGTTCCACTTGGAATGACATTTTAGAAAATGCAGAAAAGGGTACCTGAGAGCCTGGGCGACCTCCACGATAATCACCCGGGCTCAGTCGTTTGTTGGTTAGTGGCCGGGAGGGGCAATCCTTTTACCCATGTCCAGACTCGCCACTGTGAACACAGCATTTTCTCACGTGCCGTTGCCTCCTTTCTTCCTCCTTACGGTTGATGGTTCCCATCGCCGTGATTTTCAGTGAAGAACTGGCTCCCCTTCCTTGGGAGAACAATGATGTCTCGGTTTGTATCACTCCCCTTGCCCGTAACCTGCGATCCATTCGGACGGCCTGTGTCATAGCTTCCTCCAGGGCATCAGGTGGGGGGTGGAGAGCCAAGGCGTCTTTCAGATGCTCAGACAGGCCTCTGCGGAACAACCCCCGGAGAGCGGCGTCGTTCCAGCAGACCTCAGCAGCCCAGCGTCTGAACTCTGAGCAAAACCACTCGGCTGAGTGTTTCCCCTGGCAAACATTCATCAGCCTGTCCTCAGCCATACGCACCCGATCAGGCTCATCATAAATATGCCCCAGGGCCTCAAAAAATGCATCCACAGTCATACGCTCAGGGGCCGTGGTAGGAAGGGAGAAAGCCCAAGCTTGGGGGGCTCCCCTTAACAGAGACATAATGACCCCCACTCTCTGACTTTCATCCCCAGAAGAGTGTGGTCTTAAGGAAAAAAAAAAGCTTACAGCCCTCCTTGAAAACTCTGAAGTCATTTTTATCTCCAGAAAAGGTATCTGGTAACTTCACTGGAGACTCAGGGGAAATTAATGTAACATCCCGAGCCCCCCATGAAAGAACCCCCTGCACAGTGTCGGCGATCAGCTGCTGAGACTGAGCCAGGACTCTTTGTTCTCCAAAGAGTTTCTGAGACATCTGCGTCAGATGCTTAACCTGCTCAGAAAGAGCGTGCACAGGATCCATCACACACACAGGTGAATGGGAGCAGAGAAAAAAAAATGGTATGGGTCAGTTATAATGTCAGAGACACCGCACTGCACTTGCTCATAGAGCCAGTGCGTGTGTCCTGAGTACAGAAGCAGTGCTAAAAGATACCTGTGGAGCAGGGCAGCAGAGGTGACCATGCGTGCTTCAGGCTAATAGTGTCAGGGTCCAGTCAGTGCTGGAAAGTAAAGATGCATAGGACCTGCGGACACTGAAACTGAATAGTCTGCACGGGACCTATGGTCATGTGACTGCAAGGGGGCGGGGCTTAGCGTCCTGTATTCAGATAGGACAGGACACCATACAACAACTCAGAGTCAGGCAAAACAGAGGTCACACACAGTACGGGCGAACGAGGTACAGGAGGGACGAACAGACGGGTAGTCAGACAGAGCCAAAGGTCATACACAAGAGGGCGACGTGGTACCAAGGGGATGAGCAGAGAGGAGTCGGGTCACAAGCAGAGAGTCATACACGAGAGGTAGCGCAGTACAAGAGGGTCAGGCAGAACTCGTAACAGGGACAGAACCAGATCACAACCGAACAAACAAGCAAGATATCAGGCACAAGGCACACGTATACAAGAGGTCACTTAACTCAGCCGAGGGCAGGAGTATAACTGACACCGGACCCAGGTCCAGTGAGCACTAAATAGCCTCCTGCTGCCAGAGAGAGGCAGCACAATTAACCCCTAGTCTAACCAGGATGGGTCAAAGCGAAATCCCGTCCTGGATCATGACACTAATTACAGAGCAACGACATTTGAAAAAAGCATTCAAATCATGCTTTGAAAACACTACTTGTGTATCCCGATTTCAATTCAATCTGTCTTTGGAAACCGCTTAAGTGAGTGAGTGCACCATTCTCAGAGGAACTGCAGATACTGAAATGATGCGTGGAGTGAAGTGAGCAAGCTCTTTTTCCATCTCCCTGGCGAGCATCGCCCACCTGTCTGCTGAGGCTCCCTCAGCAGACTGAAGCTGACTACTACTGAGCAGATGCTACAGACTGTGGGCTGCCCATTGTGACACGTGGTCCCATTGTGACACGTGGTCCCATTGTTCCAGGAATAGAACACATCCAAGCATTGTGTTCTATGAATGGCATGATTCCTATCACAGTGTTCCATGGATGGAACACATCCTATTTACTGCAGGCAAGCAGCACACCTAGCTGCTGCTGCTGCTACAAGTCACTAGAATACCGTCTGTCAGACAGGTGGACGTAGGCCGAACATTCAAATAACTCACCAGATAAATCGTTGCTTTTCCATTTAATTCATATATGAATTAATTCAAAATTGAACAGTAAATTTCAAAGTTGGAAGGCCACAAGAGGGGGACAATGTTTCAAAAATGAAGCGACATATCATTGCATGAGGGATGTGGTAGGAATTGAATGCTTGAATTAAGACTGGGGAAGTACTGAGGGGAAGGGGCTGCAGGTCTTGTAGCAGGTGGCTGTGCAGAAATGTAGCTATCCAAAGCCAAACACATTACTGCAGCTTGTCACACCTGTACCTACCAAGCAGCAAAGGCCAAGATAGATCGTTATTTTACTGACAGATTGAATACAGTGCAATGCCTCCCATACAGAGGTGAATAAGAGTAGTAGTAGTAGTAGAAGTTTTGATTAAGGCTAAGGAATTGGAAATGTGCAACTTGGACCAAGAAAAACTAATTACAGAGCAACGACATTTGAAAAAAGCATTCAAATCATGCTTTGAAAACACTACTTGTGTATCCCGATTTCAATTCAATCTGTCTTTGGAAACCGCTTAACAGAGTGAGTGCACCATTCTCAGAGGAACTGCAGATACTGAAATGATGCGTGGAGTGAAGTGAGCAAGCTCTTTTTCCATCTCCCTGGCGAGCATCGCCCACCTGTATGCTGAGGCTCCCTCAGCAGACTGAAGCTGACTACTACTGCGCAGCTGCTACAGACTGTGGGCTGCCCATTGTGACACGTGGTCCCATTGTGACACGTGGTCCCATTGTTCCAGGAATAGAACACATCCAAGCATTGTGTTCTATGAAAGGCATGATTCCTATCACAGTGTTCCATGGATGGAACACATCCTATTTACTGCAGGCAAGCAGCGCACCTAGCTGCTGCTGCTGCTACAAGCCACTAGAATACCGTCTGTCAGACAGGTGGACGTAGGCCGAACATTCAAATAACTCGCCAGATAAATCGTTGCTTTTCCATTTAATTCATATATGAATTATTTCAAAATTGAACAGTAAATTTCAAAGTTGGAAGGCCACAAGAGGGGGACAATGTTTCAAAAATGAAACGACATATCATTGCATGAGGGATGTGGTAGGAATTGAATGCTTGAATTAACCCCTTCACCCCCAAGGGTGGTTTGCACGTTCATGACCGGGCCAATTTTTACAATTCTGACCACTGTACCTTTATGAGGTCATAACTCTGGAATGCTTCCATGGATCCCGGTGATTCTGACATTGTTTTCTCGTGACATATTGTACTTCATGTTAGTGGTAAAATTTCATTCAAATAACTTGCGTTTATTTGTGAGAAAAACGGAAATTTGTCGAAAATTTTGAAAATTTCGCAATTTTCCAACTTTGAATTTTTATGCCCTTAAATCACAGAGATACGGCACACAAAAAACTTGATAACTAACATTTCCCACATGTTTACTTTACATCAGCACAATTTTGGAACCAAAATTTTTTTTTGTTAGGAAGTTATAAGGGTTAAAAGTTGACCAGCGATTTCTCATTTTTACAACACCATTTTATTTTTACGGACCACATCACATTTGAAGCCACTTTGAGGGGTCTATATGATAGAAAATACCCAAAAGTGACACCATTCTAAAAACTGCACCCCTTAAGGTGCTCAAAACCACATTCAAGAAGTTTATTAACCCTTTAGGTGCGTCACAGGAATTTTTTTGAATATTTAAAAAAAAATGAACATCTAACTTTTTTTCATAAAAAAAATACTTCAGGTTCAATTTTTTTTATTTTACCAAGAGTAACAGGAGAAATTGAACTGCAAAAGTTATTGTGCAATTTGTCCTGAGTACGCAGATACCTGATATGTGGGGGGGAACGACTGTTTCGGCGCATGGCAGAGCTCAGAATGGAAGGAGCGCCGTTTGACTTTTTCAATGCAAAATTGGCTGGAATTCAGATTGGACGCCATGTCACGTTTGGAGAGTCCCTGATGTACCTAAACAGTGGAAACCCCCTACAAGTGACCCCATTTTGGAAACTAGACCCCCCAAGGAACTTATCTAGATATGTGGTGAGAACTTTGAACCCACAAGGGCTTTACAGAAGTTTATAACGTACAGCGGTACAATTAAAAAATCATATTTTTTCCACAAAAATGATCTTTTCACCCCAATTTTTATTTTCCCAAGGGTAACAGGACCCTAAAAGTTATTGTGCAATTTGTCCTGAGTACGCTGATACCCCACATGTGGGGGTAAACCACTATTTGGGCGCATGGCAGAGCTCGGAAGGGAAGCAGCGCCATTTGACGTTTTTGGCTGGAATTGAGATCGGACACCATATCGCGTTTGGAAAACTCCTGATGTACCAAAACAGTGGAACCCCCCCACAAATGACACCATTTTGGAAACTAGACCCCATAAGGAACTTATCTAGATGTGTGGTGAGAACTTTGAACCCCCATGGGCTTCACAGAAGTTTATAACATAAAGCCATACAATTAAAAAATCATATTTTTTCCACAAAAATGATCTTTTCACCCTCATTTCTTATTTTTCCAAGGGTAATAGGACCCTAAAAGTTATTGTGCAATTTGTCCTGAGTACGCTGATACCCCACATGTGGGGGTAAACCACTATTTGGGCGCATGGCAGAGCTCGGAAGGGAAGCAGCGCCATTTGACGTTTTTGGCTGGAATTGAGATCGGACACCATGTCGCGTTTGGAAAACTCCTGATGTACCAAAACAGTGGAACCCCCCCACAAATGACACCATTTTGGAAACTAGACCCCCTAAGGAACTTATCTAGATGTGTGGTGAGAACTTTGAACCCCCATGGGCTTCACAGAAGTTTATAACATAAAGCCATACAATTAAAAAATCATATTTTTTCCACAAAAATGATCTTTTCACCCTCAATTCTTATTTTTCCAAGGGTAACAGGACCCTAAAAGTTATTGTGCAATTTGTCCTGAGTACGCTGATACCCCACATGTGGGGGTAAACCACTATTTGGGCGCATGGCAGAGCTCGGAAGGGAAGCAGCGCCATTTGACGTTTTTGGCTGGAATTGAGATCGGACACGATGTCGCGTTTGGAAAACCCCTGATGTACCAAAACAGTGGAAACCCCCCACAAATGACACCATTTTGGAAACTAGACCCCATAAGGAACTTATCTAGATGTGTGTTGAGCACTTTGACCCCCCCAGTGCTTCACAGAAGTTTATAACACCCGGGCGTGAAAATAAAAAATTCGTATTTTTTCCACAAACATGATCTTTTAGTCACCATTTTTTTATTTTCCCAAGGGTACCAGGAGAAATTGGACCCCAAAAGTTGTTGTCCAATTTGTCCTGAGTATGCTGATACCCCATATGTGGGAGAAAACTACTGTATGGGCACACGTCGGGGCTCGGAAGGGAAGTAGTGACGTTTTGGAATGCAGACTTTGATGGAATGGTCTGCGGGTGTCATGTTGCCTTTGGAGAGCCCCTAATGTACCTAAACAGTGGAAACCCCCCACAAATGACACCATTTTGTATACTAGACCCCCCAAGGAACTTATCTAGATGTGTGGTGAGCACTTTGAACCCCCCAGTGCTTCACAGAAGTTTACAACGCCCGGGCGTGAAAATAAAAAATTCGTATTTTTTCCACAAACATGATCTTTTAGTCACCTTTGTTTTATTTTCCCAAGGGTACCAGGAGAAATTGGACCCCAAAAGTTGTTGTCCAATTTGTCCTGAGTATGCTGACACCCCATATGTGGGATAAAACTACTGTATGGACACATGTCAGGGCTCGGAAGGGAAGTAGTGACGTTTTGGAATGCAGACTTTGATGGAATGGTCTGCGGGTGTCATGTTGCCTTTGGAGAGCCCCTAATGTACCTAAACAGTAGAAACCCCCACAAGTGACCCCATTTTGGAAACGAGACCCCCTAAGGGACTTATCTAGATGTGTGGTGAGCACTTTGAACCCCCAAGGGCTTCACAGAAGTTTATAATGCCCGGGCATGAAAATAAAAAAATCGTATTTTTTCCAGAAACATGATCAATTAGTCCCCAATTTTTTCATTTTCCCAAGGGTAACAGGAGAAATTGGACCCCAAAAGTTGTTGTCCAATTTGTCCTGAGTACGCTGACACCCCATATGTGGGAGAAAACTACTGTATGGACACACGTCGGGGCTCGGAAGGGAAGCAGTGACGTTTTGGAATGCAGACTTTGATGGAATGGTCTGCGGGTGTCATGTGCGTTTGGAGAGCCCCTGATGTACCTAAACTATTGAAACTCCCCACAAGTGACCCCATTTTGGACACTAGACCCCCCACGGAACTTATCTAGATGTGTGGTGAGCACTTTGAACCCCCAAGTGCTTCACAGAAGTTTATAACACTCGGACGTGAAAATAAAAAAATCATTTTTTTCCACAAAAATGATATTTTTGCCCCCAATTTTTTATTTTCCTAAGGGTAACAGGAGAAATTGGACCCCAAAAATTGTTTTGCAATTTGTCCTGAGTAGGCTGATACCCTACATGTGGGGGTAAAACACTGTTTGGGCGCATAGCAGAGCTTGGAAGGGAAGGAGCACCATTTGACTTTTTCAACTCAGAATTGGCTGGAATTGAGATCAGACGCCATGTTGCATTTGGAGAGCCCCTGATGTGCCCAAACAGTGGAAACCCCCAATTCTAACTCCAACCCGAACCCCAACACGCCCCTAACCCTAGCCCTAACCCTAACCCTACCCTAACCCTAGCCCTAACCCTACCCCAACACACCCCTAGCCCTAACCCTACCCTAACCCTAACCCTAACCCTAGCCCTAACCCTAGCCCTAGCCCTAACCCTAATGGAAAAATGGAAATAAATACATTTTTTTTATTTTATTATTTTTCCCTAACTAAGGGGGTGATAACGGGGGGTTTGATTTACTATTTATGGCGGTTTTTATGTTTGGCGGCTGTCGCACGCTAAAAGACGCTTTTTATTGTAAAAATAGTTTTTGCATCACCACATATTGAGAGCTATAATTTTTCCGTATTTTGACCCACTGAGTCATGTGAGGTCTTATTTTTTGCGGGACGAGTTGACGTTTTTATTGGTACCATTTTCGGGCATGTGAAATTTTTTGATCGCTTTTTATTCCGATTTTTGGGACGCAGAATGAACAAGAACCAGCGTTTCATGAATTTCTTTTGGGGGGGTGCGTTTACACCGTTCCGCGTGCGGTAAAATTGATAAAGCGGTTTTATTCTTCGGGTCAGTACGGTTACAGCGATACCTCATTTAGGTCGTTTTTTATGTTTTTGTCGGTTTTATGCAATGAAAACTATTTTATATAAAAAATAATTATTTTTGCATTGCTTTATTCAGCGAGCTATAACTTTTTTATTTTTTCGTTGATGATGCTGTGTCGCGGCTCGTTTTTTGCGGGACAAGATGACGTTTTCAGCGGTACCATGGATATTTATATGCGTCTTTTTGATCGCGCGTTATTACACTTTTTGTTTGGCGGTATGATAATAAATCATTATTTTTTTCTTCGTTTTTTATTTTTATTTTTTAAGGGGTTCGCTAAAGGGGTTAACTAATGGGACAGTTTTATAGGGCGGGTCATTACGGACGCGGCGATACCTAATATGTGTACTTTTATTGTTTGTTTTTTTTATTATTTCCAAAAAATGGATTTATTGGGGGAATATTTTTTTTTTTTTTCTAATTTATTTGGCGATTTTTTTTTAATTATTTTTACACTTTTTTTTATTTTTTTTTTACTTTATTAAATAGCCCCAGGTGGGACATCACAGTCCTGTGACAGATTGCTGATCTGTCACATCACAGATCACTGTGACAGATCAGCGATCTGACACAGGCACTGCAGAAGGCTTCCTCATGCCTGCGCTTTGCAGGCACTGAGGAAGCCAGCTTCCGCAGGCCCCCGAAGGCCCCCGTCGCCATCTTGGATTCGGGGGCCTGGAAGGAGGGAGTCCCCCGCAGCAGCGCTGCACATTGCGCTGCCGTGGGGGGCTCAGGGAAGCACGGAGGGAGCCCCCTCCCTGCCGATGCTTCCCTTTAACCCCCGGTACACCGCGATCGTGTTTGATTGCGGTGTGCAAGGGGTTAACGTGTCGGGGGCGGTCCGTGACCGCCCGTGACACATTGTGCCGGGTGTCAGCTATGATAATTAGCTGACACTCGGCCGCGATCAGCGGCGCTCACCACGTGGGCGCCGCTGATCGCGTCGACGTACTATCCCGTCCCCGGTCATACGGGCCCGGGTACCGTGGACGGGATAGTACGTCGGATGGCAGAAAGGGGTTAAGACTGGGGAAGTACTGAGGGGAAGGGGCTGCAGGCCTTGTATCAGGTGGGTGTGCAGAAATGTAGCTATCCAAAGCCAAACACATTAATGCAGCTTGTCACACCTGTACCTACCAAGCAGCAAAGGCCAAGATGGATCGTTATTTTACTGACAGATTGAATACAGTGCAATAACTCCTATATAGAGGTGAATAAGAGTAGTAGTAGTACTAGTAGTAGTAGTAGTAGTAGTAGTAGTAGTAGTAGAAGAGTTGGTCAAGTTAAAACAAGGCTAAGGAATTGGAAATGTGCAACTTGGACCAAGAAAAACTAATTACAGAGCAACGACATTTGAAAAAAGCATTCAAATCATGCTTTGAAAACACTACTTGTGTATCCCGATTTCAATTCAATCTGTCTTTGGAAACCGCTTAAGAGAGTGCGTGCTCCATTCTCAGAGGAACTGCAGATACTGAAATGATGCGTGGAGTGAAGTGAGCAAGCTCTTTTTCCATCTCCCTGGCGAGCATCGCCCACCTGTATGCTGAGGCTCCCTCAGCAGACTGAAGCTGACTACTACTGCGCAGATGCTACAGACTGTGGGCTGCCCATTGTGACACGTGGTCCCATTGTGACACGTGATCCCATTGTTCCAGGAATAGAACACATCCACGCATTGTGTTCTATGAATGGCATGATTCCTATCACAGTGTTCCATGGATGGAACACATCCTATTTACTGCAGGCAAGCAGGGCACCTAGCTGCTGCTGCTGCTGCTGCTGCTGCTACAAGACACTAGAATACCGTCTGTCAGACAGGTTGACGTAGGCCGAACATTCAAATAACTCGCCAGATAAATCGTTGCTTTTCCATTTAATTCATATATGAATTAATTCAAAATTGAACAGTAAATTTCAAAGTTGGAAGGCCACAAGAGGGAGACAATGTTTCAAAAATGAAACGACATATCATTGCATGAGGGATGTGGTAGGAATTGAATGCTTGAATTAAGACTGGGGAAGTACTGAGGGGAAGGGGCTGCAGGCCTTGTAGCAGGTGGGTGTGCAGAAATGTAGCTATCCAAAGCCAAACACATTACTGCAGCTTGTCACACCTGTACCTACCAAGCAGCAAAGGCCAAGATAGATCATTATTTTACTGACAGATTGAATACAGTGCAATGCCTCCCATATAGAGGTGAATAAGAGTAGTAGTAGTAGTAGTAGTAGTAGAAGAGTTGGTCAAGTTAAATCAAGGCTAAGGAATTGGAAATGTGCAACTTGGGCCAAGAAAAACTAATTACAGAGCAACGACATTTGAAAAAAGCATTCAAATAATGCTTTGAAAACACTACTTGTGTATCCCGATTTCAATTCAATCTGTCTTTGGAAACCACTTAAGAGAGTGAGTGCACCATTCTCAGAGGAACTGCAGATACTGAAATGATGCGTGGAGTGAAGTGAGCAAGCTCTTTTTCCATCTCCCTGGCGAGCATCGCCCACCTGTCTGCTGAGGCTCCCTCAGCAGACTGAAGCTGACTACTACTGCGCAGCTGCTACAGACTGTGGGCTGCCCATTGTGACACGTGGTCCCATTGTGACACGTGGTCCCATTGTTCCAGGAATAGAACACATCCATGCATTGTGTTCTATGAATGGCATGATTCCTATCACAGTGTTCCATGGATGGAACACATCCTATTTACTGTAGGCAAGCAGGGCACCTAGCTGCTGCTGCTGCTGCTGCTACAAGACACTAGAATACCGTCTGTCAGACAGGTGGACGTAGGCCGAACATTCAAATAACTCGCCAGATAAATTGTTGCTTTTCCATTTAATTCATATATGAATTAATGCAAAATTGAACAGTAAATTTCAAAGTTGGAAGGCCACAAGAGGAAGACAATGTTTCAAAAATGAAACGACATATCATTGCATGAGGGATGTGGTAGGAATTGAATGCTTGAATTAAGACTGGGGAAGTACTGAGGGGAAGGGGCTGCAGGCCTTGTAGCAGGTGGGTGTGCAGAAATGTAGCTATCCAAAGCCAAACACATTACTGCAGCTTGTCACACCTGTACCTACCAAGCAGCAAAGGCCAAGATAGATCGTTATTTTACTGACAGATTGAATACAGTGCAATGCCTCCCATATAGAGGTGAATAAGAGTAGTAGTAGTAGAAGAGTTGGTCAAGTTAAATCAAGGCTAAGGAATTGGAAATGTGCATCTTGGACCAAGAAAAACTAATTACAGAGCAACGACATTTGAAAAAAGCATTCAAATCATGCTTTGAAAACACTACTTGTGTATCCCGACTTCAATTCAATCTGTCTTTGGAAACCGCTTAACAGAGTGAGTGCACCATTCTCAGCGGAACTGCAGATACTGAAATGATGCGTGGAGTGAAGTGAGCAAGCTCTTTTTCCATCTCCCTGGCGAGCATCGCCCACCTGTCTGCTGAGGCTCCCTTAGCAGACTGAAGCTGACTACTACTGTGCAGCTGCTACATACTGTGGGCTGCCCATTGTGACACGTGGTCCCATTGTGACACGTGGTCCCATTGTTCCAGGAATAGAACACATCCAAGCATTGTGTTCTATGAATGGCATGATTCCTATCACAGTGTTCCATGGATGGAACACATCCTATTTACTGCAGGCAAGCAGCGCACCTAGCTGCTGCTGCTACAAGACACTAGAATACCGTCTGTCAGACAGGTGGACGTAGGCCGAACATTCAAATAACTCGCCAGATAAATTGTTGCTTTTCCATTTAATTCATATATGAATTAATTCAAAATTGAACAGTAAATTTCAAAGTTGGAAGGCCACAAGAGGGAGACAATGTTTCAAAAATGAAACGACATATCATTGCATGAGGGATGTGGTAGGAATTGAATGCTTGAATTAAGACTGGGGAAGTACTGAGGGGAAGGAGCTGCAGGCCTTGTAGCAGGTGGGTGTGAAGAAATGTAGCTATCCAAAGCCAAACACTTTACTGCAGCTTGTCACACCTGTACCTACCAAGCAGCAAAGGCCAAGATAGATCGTTATTTTACTGACAGATTGAATACAGTGCAATGCCTCCCATATAGAGGTGAATAAGAGTAGTAGTGGTAGTAGTAGAAGAGTTGGTCAAGTTAAATCAAGGCTAAGGAATTGGAAATGTGCAACTTGGGCCAAGAAAAACTAATTACAGAGCAACGACATTTGAAAAAAGCATTCAAATCATGCTTTGAAAACACTACTTGTGTATCCCGATTTCAATTCAATCTGTCTTTGGAAACCGCTTAAGAGAGTGAGTGCACCATTCTCAGAGGAACTGCAGATACTGAAATGATGCGTGGAGTGAAGTGAGCAAGCTCTTTTTCCATCTCCCTGGCGAGCATCGCCCACCTGTATGCTGAGGCTCCCTCAGCAGACTGAAGCTGACTACTACTGCGCAGCTGCTATAGACTGTGGGCTGCCCATTGTGACACGTGGTCCCATTGTGACACGTGGTCCCATTGTTCCAGGAATAGAACACATCCAAGCATTGTGTTCTATGAAAGGCATGATTCCTATCACAGTGTTCCATGGATGGAACATATCCTATTTACTGCAGGCAAGCAGCGCACCTAGCTGCTGTTGCTGCTGCTGCTGCTGCTGCTGCTGCTACAAGCCACTAGAATACCGTCTATCAGACAGGTGGACGTAGGCCGAACATTCAAATAACTCGCCAGATAAATCGTTGCTTTTCCATTTAATTCATATATGAATTAATTCAAAATTGAACAGTAAATTTCAAAGTTGGAATGCCACAAGAGGGGGACAATGTTTCAAAAATTAAACTACATATCATTGCATGAGGGATGTGGTAGGAATTTAATGCTTGAATTAAGACTGGGGAAGTACTGAGGGGAAGGAGCTGCAGGCCTTGTAGCAGGTGGCTGTGCAGAAATGTAGCTATCCAAAGCCAAACACATTACTGCAGCTTGTCACACCTGTACCTACCAAGCAGCAAAGGCCAAGATAGATCGTTATTTTACTGACAGATTGAATACAGTGCAATGCCTCCCATATAGAGGTGAATAAGAGTAGTAGTAGTAGTAGTAGTAGAAGAGTTGGTCAAGTTAAATCAAGGCTAAGGAATTGGAAATGTGCATCTTGGACCAAGAAAAACCAATTGGTTTTTTTACAAACAAGTAGTGTTTTCAAAGCATGATTTGAATGCTTTTTTCAAATGTCGTTGCTCTGTAATTACAGAGCAACGACATTTGAAAAAAGCATTCAAATCATGCTTTGAAAACACTACTTGTTTATCCCGACTTCAATTCAATCTGTCTTTGGAAACCGCTTAAGAGAGTGAGTGCACCATTCTCAGAGGAACTGCAGATACTGAAATGATGCGTGGAGTGAAGAGAGCAAGCTCTTTTTCCATCTCCCTGGTGAGCATCGCCCACCTGTCAGCTGAGGCTCCCTTAGCAGACTGAAGCTGACTACTACTGCGCAGCTGCTACAGACTGTGGGCTGCCCATTGTGACACGTGGTCCCATTGTGACACGTGATCCCATTGTTCCAGGAATAGAACACATCCACGCATTGTGTTCTATGAATGGCATGATTCCTATCACAGTGTTCCATGGATGGAACACATCCAATTTACTGCAGGCAAGTAGGGCACCTAGCTGCTGCTGCTGCTGCTGCTGCTGCTACAAGACACTAGAATACCGTCTGTCAGACAGGTTGACGTAGGCCGAACATTCAAATAACTCGCCAGATAAATCATTGCTTTTCCATTTAATTCATATATGAATTAATTCAAAATTGAACAGTAAATTTCAAAGTTGGAAGGCCACAAGAGGGAGACAATGTTTCAAAAATGAAACGACATATCATTGCATGAGGGATGTGGTAGGAATTGAATGCTTGAATTAAGACTGGGGAAGTACTGAGGGGAAGGGGCTGCAGGCCTTGTAGCAGGTGGGTGTGCAGAATTGTAGCTATCCAAAGGCAAACACATTACTGCAGCTTGTCACACCTGTACCTACCAAGCAGCAAAGGCCAAGATAAATCGTTATTTTACTGACAGATTGAATACAGTGCAATGCCTCCCATATAGAGGTGAATAAGAGTAGTAGTAGTAGTAGAAGAGATGGTCAAGTTAAATCAAGGCTAAGGAATTGGAAATGTGCAACTTGGGCCAAGAAAAACTAATTACAGAGCAACAACATTTGAAAAAAGCATTCAAATAATGCTTTGAAAACACTACTTGTTGTGTATCCCGATTTCAATTCAATCTGTCTTTGGAAACCGCTTAAGAGAGTGAGTGCACCATTCTCAGAGGAACTGCAGATACTGAAATGATGCGTGGAGTGAAGTGAGCAAGCTCTTTTTCCATCTCCCTGGCGAGCATCGCCCACCTGTCTGCTGAGGCTCCCTCAGCAGACTGAAGCTGACTACTACTGCGCAGCTGCTACAGACTGTGGGCTGCCCATTGTGACACGTGGTCCCATTATGACACGTGGTCCCATTGTTCCAGGAATAGAACACATCCATGCATTGTGTTCTATGAATGGCATGATTCCTATCACAGTGTTCCATGGATGGAACATATCCTATTTACTGCAGGCAAGCAGCGCACCTAGCTGCTGCTGCTGCTGCTGCTACAAGCCACTAGAATACCGTCTGTCAGACAGGTGGATGTAGGCCGAACATTCAAATAACTCGCCAGATAAATCGTTGCTTTTCCATTTAATTCATATATGAATTAATTCAAAATTGAACAGTAAATTTCAAAGTTGGAAGGCCACAAGAGGGGGACAATGTTTCAAAAATGAAACGACATATCATTGCATGAGGGATGTGGTAGGAATTGAATGCTTGAATTAAGACTGGGGAAGTACTGAGGGGAAGGGGCTGCAGGCCTTGTAGCAGTTGGCTGTGCAGAAATGTAGCTATCCAAAGCCAAACACATTACTGCAGCTTGTCACACCTGTACCTACCAAGCAGCAAAGGCCAAGATAGATCGTTATTTTACTGACAGATTGAATACAGTGCAATGCCTCCCATATAGAGGTGAATAAGAGAAGTAGTAGTAGTAGATGAGTTGGTCAAGTTAAATCAAGGCTAAGGAATTGGAAATGTGCAACTTGGGCCAAGAAAAACTAATTACAGAGCAACGACATTTGAAAAAAGCATTCAAATCATGCTTTGAAAACACTACTTGTGTATCCCGATTTCAATTCAATCTGTCTTTGGAAACCGCTTAAGAGAGTGAGTGCACCATTCTCAGAGGAACTGCAGATACTGAAATGATGCGTGGAGTGAAGTGAGCAAGCTCTTTTTCCATCTCCCTGGCGAGCATCGCCCACCTGTATGCTGAGGCTCCCTTAGCAGACTGAAGCTGACTTCTACTGCGCAGCTGCTACAGACTGTGGGCTGCCCATTGTGACACGTGGTCCCATTGTGACACATGGTCCCATTGTTCCAGGAATAGAACACATCCAAGCATTGTGTTCTATGAAAGGCATGATTCCTATCACAGTGTTCCATGGATTTAACATATCCTATTTACTGCAGGCAAGCAGCGCACCTAGCTGCTGCTGCTGCTACAAGCCACTAGAATACCGTCTGTCAGACAGGTGGATGTAGGCCGAACATTCAAATAACTCGCCAGATAAATCGTTGCTTTTCCATTTAATTCATATATGAATTAATTCAAAATTGAACAGTAAATTTCAAAGTTGGAAGGCCACAAGAGGGGGACAATGTTTCAAAAATGAAACGACATATCATTGCATGAGGGATGTGGTAGGAATTGAATGCTTGAATTAAGACTGGGGAAGTACTGAGGGGAAGGGGCTGCAGGCCTTGTAGCAGTTGGCTGTGCAGAAATGTAGCTATCCAAAGCCAAACACATTACTGCAGCTTGTCACACCTGTACCTACCAAGCAGCAAAGGCCAAGATAGATCGTTATTTTACTGACAGATTGAATACAGTGCAATGCCTCCCATATAGAGGTGAATAAGAGTAGTAGTAGTAGTAGTAGTAGTAGAAGAGTTGGTCAAGTTAAATCAAGGTTGAGGAATTGGAAATGTGCAACTTGGACCAAGAAAAACTAATTACAGAGCAACGACATTTGAAAAAAGCATTCAAATCATGCTTTGAAAACACTACTTGTGTATCCCGACTTCAATTCAATCTGTCTTTGGAAACCGCTTAAGAGAGTGAGTGCACCATTCTCAGCGGAACTGCAGATACTGAAATGATGCGTGGAGTGAAGTGAGCAAGCTCTTTTTCCATCTCCCTGGCGAGCATCGCCCACCTCTCTGCTGAGGCTCCCTCAGCAGACTGAAGCTGACTACTACTGTGCAGCTGCTACAGACTGTGGGCTGCCCATTGTGACACGTGGTCCCATTGTGACACGTGGTCCCATTGTTCCAGGAATAGAACACATCCAAGCATTGTGTTCTATGAATGGCATGATTCCTATCACAGTGTTCCATGGATGGAACACATCCTATTTACTGCAGGCAAGCAGCGCACCTAGCTGCTGCTCCTACTACTGCTGTTACAAGCCACTAGAATACCGTCTGTCAGACAGGTGGACGTAGGCCGAACATTCAAATAACTCGCCAGATAAATCGTTGCTTTTCCATTTAATTCATATATGAATTAATTCAAAATTGAACTGTAAATTTCAAAGTTGGAAGGCCACAAGAGGGGGACAATGTTTCAAAAATGAAACGACATATCATTGCATGAGGGATGTTGTAGGAATTGAATGCTTGAATTAAGACTGGGGAAGTACTGAGGGGAAGGGGCTGCAGGCCTTGTAGCAGGTGGGTGTGAAGAAATGTAGCTATCCAAAGCCAAACACATTACTGCAGCTTGTCACACCTGTACCTACCAAGCAGCAAAGGCCAAGATAAATCGTTATTTTACTGACAGATTGAATACAGTGCAATGCCTCCCATATAGAGGTGAATAAGAGTAGTAGTAGTAGTAGTAGTAGTAGAAGAGTTGGTCAAGTTAAATCAAGGCTAAGGAATTGAAAATGTGCAACTTGGGCCAAGAAAAACTAATTATAGAGCAACGACATTTGAAAAAAGCATTCAAATAATGCTTTGAAAACACTACTTGTGTATCCCGATTTCAATTCAATCTGTCTTTGGAAACCGCTTAAGAGAGTGAGTGCACTATTCTCAGAGGAACTGCAGATACTGAAATGATGCGTGGAGTGAAGTGAGCAAGCTCTTTTTCCATCTCCCTGGCGAGCATCGCCCACCTGTCTGCTGAGGCTCCCTCAGCAGACTGAAGCTGACTACTACTGCGCAGCTGCTACAGACTGTGGGCTGCCCATTGTGACACGCGGTCCCATTGTGACACGTGGTCCCATTGTTCCAGGAATAGAACACATCCAAGCATTGTGTTCTATGAATGGCATGATTCCTATCACAGTGTTCCATGGATGGAACACATCCTATTTACTGCAGGCAAGCAGCGCACCTAGCTGCTGCTGCTGCTGCTTCAAGCCACTAGAATACCGTCTGTCAGACAGGTGGACGTAGGCCGAACATTCAAATAACTCGCCAGATAAATCGTTGCTTTTCCATTTAATTCATATATTAATTAATTCAAAATTGAACAGTAAATTTCAAAGTTTGAAGGCCACAAGAGGGGGACAATATTTCAAAAATGAAACGACATATCATTGCATGAGGGATGTTGTAGGAATTGAATGCTTGAATTAAGACTGGGGAAGTACTGAGGGGAAGGGGCTGCAGGCCTTGTAGCAGGTGGGTGTGAAGAAATGTAGCTATCCAAAGCCAAACACATTACTGCAGCTTGTCACACCTGTACCTACCAAGCAGCAAAGGCCAAGATAAATCGTTATTTTACTGACAGATTGAATACAGTGCAATGCCTCCCATATAGAGGTGAATAAGAGTAGTAGTAGTAGTAGTAGTAGAAGAGTTGGTCAAGTTAAATCAAGGCTAAGGAATTGGAAATGTGCAACTTGGGCCAAGAAAAACTAATTATAGAGCAACGACATTTGAAAAAAGCATTCAAATAATGCTTTGAAAACACTACTTGTGTATCCCGATTTCAATTCAATCTGTCTTTGGAAACCGCTTAAGAGAGTGAGTGCACTATTCTCAGAGGAACTGCAGATACTGAAATGATGCGTGGAGTGAAGTGAGCAAGCTCTTTTTCCATCTCCCTGGCGAGCATCGCCCACCTGTCTGCTGAGGCTCCCTCAGCAGACTGAAGCTGACTACTACTGCGCAGCTGCTACAGACTGTGGGCTGCCCATTGTGACACGCGGTCCCATTGTGACACGTGGTCCCATTGTTCCAGGAATAGAACACATCCAAGCATTGTGTTCTATGAATGGCATGATTCCTATCACAGTGTTCCATGGATGGAACACATCCTATTTACTGCAGGCAAGCAGCGCACCTAGCTGCTGCTGCTGCTGCTTCAAGCCACTAGAATACCGTCTGTCAGACAGGTGGACGTAGGCCGAACCTTCAAATAACTCGCCAGATAAATCGTTGCTTTTCCATTTAATTCATATATTAATTAATTCAAAATTGAACAGTAAATTTCAAAGTTTGAAGGCCACAAGAGGGGGACAATATTTCAAAAATGAAACGACATATCATTGCATGAGGGATGTGGTAGGAATTGAATGCATGAATTAAGACTGGGGAAGTACTGAGGGGAGGGGGCTGCAGGCCTTGTAGCAGGTGTGTGTGCAGAAATGTAGCTATCCAAAGCCAAACATATTACTGCAGCTTGTCACACCTGTACCTACCAAGCAGCAAAGGAGAAGATAATAATAATAATAATAATAATAATAATCTTTCTTTATATAGCGCCAACATATTCCGCAGCTCTTTACAGTTGAACAGTTTCAAACACAACAGTCATAAGTAACAACGTTAACAATACAATAATTAAAGCGAAATAAGACGACCCTGCTTGTGGAGCTTACAATCTACAATGAGGTGGGGGAGATACAAAGCATAGGTTTGTATTTACAATGATGTATTTACAATGACGGTCCAGCCATCTTCAGGGGGTGTGGGTTAGATGGAGATAGTGAATGGGCTACACACACACAAACATAACATGACTTTGATTACTGAATGTGATAGGCCGCTCTGAACAAATGCGTTTTGAGCGAGCGCCTAAAACTATGCAAATTGTGGATGATCCTAATATCTTGGGGTAGAGCATTCCAGAGGATTGGCGCAGCACGGGAGAAGTCTTGGAGTCGGGAGTGGGAGGTACGGATTAGGGCAGAGGTTAGTCGAAAGTCATTTGCAGAGCGCAGCGGTCGGTTAGGCCGATAGACAGAAATGAGGGAGGAGATGTAAGGGGGTGCCGCACTGTGGAGAGCTTTGTGGGTGAGAACAAGTACTTTGAATTGTACCCTGTAATGAATTGGCAGCCAGTGTAACGACTGGCGAAGAGCGGACGCGTCTGAGTAACGATTAGCCAGATGGACAACCCTGGCTGCTGCATTAAGGATAGACTGGAGAGGGGAGAGTCGAGTGAGAGGGAGGCCAATTAATAGAGCATTACAGTAGTCCAGGCGGGAGTGGATCAGGGCGACAGTGAGAGTTTTTGTTGTTTCCATGGTGAGAAAAGGGCGGATTCTAGAGATGTTCTTTAGGTGTAAGCGGCATGAGCGGGCTAGATAGTTATTTTACTGACAGATTGAATACAGTGCAATGCCTCCCATATAGAGGTGAATAAGAGTAGTAGTAGTAGTAGTAGAAGATTTGATCAAGTTAAATCAAGGCTAAGGAATTGGAAATGTGCAACTTGGACCAAGAAAAACTAATTACAGAGCAACGACATTTGAAAAAAGCATTCAAATCATGCTTTGAAAACACTACTTGTGTATCCCGATTTCAATTCAATCTGTCTTTGGAAACCGCTTAAGAGAGTGAGTGCACCATTCTCAGAGGAACTGCAGATACTGAAATGATGCGTGGAGTGAAGTGAGCAAGCTCTTTTTCCATCTCCCTGGCGAGCATCACCCACCTGTCTGCTGAGGCTCCCTCAGCAGACTGAAGCTGACTACTACTGTGCAGCTGCTACAGACTGTGGGCTGCCCATTGTGACACGTGGTCCCATTGTGACACGTGGTCCCATTGTTCCAGGAATTGAACACATCCAAGCATTGTGTTCTATGAATGGCATGATTCCTATCACAGTGTTCCATGGATGGAACACATCCTATTTACTGCAGGCAAGCAGCGCACCTAGCTGCTGCTGCTGCTGCTGCTGCTGCTACAAGCCACTAGAATACCGTCTGTCAGACAGGTGGACGTAGGCCGAACATTCAAATAACTCGCCAGATAAATCGTTGCTTTTCCATTTAATTCATATATGAATTAATTCAAAATTGAACAGTAAATTTCAAAGTTGGAAGGCCACAAGAGGGGGACAATGTTTCAAAAATGAAACGACATATCATTACATGAGGGATGTGGTAGGAATTGAATGCTTGAATTAAGACTGGGGAAGTACTGAGGGGAAGGGGCTGCAGGCCTTGTAGCAGGTGGGTGTGCAGAAATGTAGCTATCCAAAGCCAAACACATTACTGCAGCTTGTCACACCTGTACCTACCAAGCAGCAAAGGCCAAGATAGATCGTTATTTTACTGACAGATTGAATACAGTGCAATGCCTCCCATATAGAGGTGAATAAGAGTAGTAGTAGTAGTAGTAGAAGAGTTGGTCAAGTTAAATCAAGGCTAAGGAATTGGAAATGTGCATCTTGGACCAAGAAAAACTAATTACAGAGCAACGACATTTGAAAAAAGCATTCAAATCATGCTTTGAAAACACTACTTGTGTATCCCGATTTCAATTCAATCTGTCTTTGGAAACCGCTTAAGAGAGTGAGTGCACCATTCTCAGAGGAACTGCAGATACTGAAATGATGCGTGGAGTGAAGTGAGCAAGCTATTTTTCCATCTCCCTGGCGAGCATCGCCCACCTGTCTGCTGAGGCTCCCTCAGCAGACTGAAGCTGACTACTACTGCGCAGCTGCTACAGACTGTGGGCTGCCCATTGTGACACGTGGTCCCATTGTGACACGTGGTCCCATTGTTCCAGGAATAGAACACATCCAAGCATTGTGTTCTATGAATGGCATGATTCCTATCACAGTGTTCCATGGATGGAACACATCCTATTTACTGCAGGCAAGCAGCACACCTAGCTGCTGCTGCTGCTGCTGCTACAAGCCACTAGAATACCGTCTGTCAGAGAGGTGGACGTAGGCCGAACATTCAAATAACTCGCCAGATAAATCGTTGCTTTTCCATTTAATTCATATATGAATTAATTCAAAATTGAACAGTAAATTTCAAAGTTGGAAGGCCACAAGAGGGGGACAATGTTTCAAAAATGAAACGACATATCATTGCATGAGGGATGTGGTAGGAATTGAATGCTTGAATTAAGACTGGGGAAGTACTGAGGGGAAGGGGCTGCAGGCCTTGTAGCAGGTGGGTGTGCAGAAATGTAGCTATCCAAAGCCAAACATTTTACTGCAGCTTGTCACACCTGTACCTACCAAGCAGCAAAGGCCAAGATAGATCGTTATTTTACTGACAGATTGAATACAGTGCAATGCCTCCCATATAGAGGTGATTAAGAGTAGTAGTAGTAGTAGTAGAAGAGTTGGTTAAGTTAAATCAAGGCTAAGAGAGACGAGCCTAAGCTGGGGAGTATTTCTGCTCTTTCAGATGAAGAAGAATTTTATGAAGCTTCTCCCCTACAAAGCCCAGATAAATGTAGGCCTAGATTAGACTCTGGCTCTGTCAGTAAGGACTCAAGTACTCTTACAGGCCTTGATGATATTCAGGCCTCGGAGAAGGGGGCTTCTGAACAATATATCAAAGATATAATGCAAGCCTTTAATAGATCTATAAAATCAACCCTGGATGAAAATACTAACCGCTTACAAATTAAAATTGATACAATCAATACTAGGATTGATAAAAATGTCACCAAAATAGAGGTTCTGGAGAAAAAATCAGAGACCCTTCAAAAACAACAATATGATACTCAAAAAGAGATTACCTTCCTACGTAACAAATTAGCTGACCTCGAGGACCGTAATAGAAGAAATAACTTAAAATTGAGAGGTATTTCAGAAAAGATAAACCAAAACAGCTTACAGAATTATGTTAAAGAAATATTAATTAAAATCCTGCCATCTATTCCAGAACCAGAACTTATGATTGATAGAATACATAGACTACCTCGCCCTGGATCCTTACCATCCGATGTCCCTAGAGACACTATACTTAGATTCCATTTCTTCTCCACGAAAGAAAAATTCTTAAATTACCTTAGAACTAACAAACATCTACCCCACCCTTATGATCATATCAAATCGTTTGCGGACCTCTCTAAAGATACTATTCAGTCAAGGAAAAATTTTAATGAGGTAACTACTTTATTAAGGAAGAAAGGTGTGATGTACAGGTGGGGGTTCCCTACTAAACTCCTCATTAGCCAGGGTGGTAGGGTGATTTCGATTTTGTCTCCACAGGAGGGTATGAAGTTTCTAGACTCCATCGATAAAAGAGGAGAGACTCCGGGCTGAAGAAAAATTTATATATATATCAGTTTCTTCTTTCTTGTGGGAGGCTTCCTACAGAGTTACACGAACTTTCCCCATTTTGGGAGTTTATCTGCGAGTTGCAGTTGCTTCCTCTATTGGTGTTGCGGTTTATTTGTTCATTGTTCTTTAGTTTATGGTTAAGATTTTATCTTTCAATGTTAGGGGTTTAAATAGTCCCGTTAAGAGGTACTGGACATGGAGAGAGATCAAAAGAAGCAAAGCAGATATAATCTGTCTCCAGGAAGTGAAATTAGCTAAATCAGGGCATCCTGGAATAGAAAACAAGAATTTCCCACATTTATTTAAATCTTTAAATGAGTCTAAAAAGGCCGGAGTGATTACTTTGATTAAAAATTCAGTTTCTTTTGAAATAATTGAACAGATTTCCGACTTAGAGGGAAGATACCTAATTCTAATATGTCTGATAGAAAACCAATTAACCACCCTAGTTAATGTTTATGCGCCTAATGATGGCCAGATGCGCTACTTTAATAATCTGGAAAATAAAATACAGGAGGTTAAAAAAGGTACATTGATTGTGGCTGGGGACTTTAATATTGTCCCTAATGGCGTTTATGATTCCACTTCTCCCACCAGATCAGCTTTTCCAGAGTTAGGTAATTGGCTTATTAATCATGAATATTTAGACATTTTCAGGTGTCTTAATACTTCTTCCCTGGAATTTACCCACTATTCATCGGTCCACAAAACCTTTTCTAGAATAGACCTTTTTATTACAGATTCCCTTTCCATTTCCAAATTCAAAAAAATCGAGATCCTTCCCAGAACCTTTTCAGATCACGCGCCTGTTTTATGTGAAGTTCTACTAGGTAGAGCAACAAATCATCACCCATTATGGAGATGTAATTCTTCACTATTACACAAACCTGATTCAAAAAAAGAAATCGAATCGTCTATTACAAATTTTTTTTTAGAAAATGACACAGATGGCATGAGCCCTTTTACAATTTGGAATGCCCACAAGGCAGTTGTTAGGGGTACAATGATACATATTTCCTATAAAAATAAAAAACTGAATCAAGCAGAGATAAATAAAATACAATTAGAATTAAAACACAAAGAGGACACTCAGAAAAACTTAACTCATCCCTCTACAAATCTTCATCTGGAAATTATCAAACTTAGAACTAAATTAAGAGCGATCCTTTTTAATGAATATGAAAAATTTGCTAAAAGCATGAAATCGAATTATTACTCTTCTTTTAACAAGCCGACTAAGATTATGGCCCAAAAATTCAAAATGAATAGAATCAAGAACAGGATCAATAAAATTAAACATAACGGTGAGCACCTAGTCAACCCGGCAGATATAGTCAACAAATTTGCTGACTATTATACTTCATTATATAATCTTAAAGATGACCAAAGTATTTCACAACCAAATAAACAAAAAATTAATGAGTTTCTTACACATCTTACTTTACCCAAATTCTCTAATCAACAACTATCATCTCTTGAGGTTCCCTTTTCAGATCTTGAGGTACTAGAGGCCATTAAATCACTCAAAACTAAGAAATCACCGGGTCCTGATGGTTTCTCAAATGACTATTACTTGACCTTTGCCTCTTTATTGACTCCGTATTTAACTAGGGTTTTTAATAGAGCTTCTGAAACTGGGAAATTTCCTCAAGAGATGTTGCAGGCCATTATATCCTTAATTCCTAAACCGAAAGGAGATCTAGATTCCGTCAAAAACTATAGGCCTATTTCACTAATTAATACCGATGTTAAAATTTATTCTAAAATTATCGCTACAAGAATGAAAAAAATACTACCAAACATAGTTCATAGAGATCAATTGGGCTTTATAGCTGGTCGACAAACTAGCGATGGAACTAGGAGAATATTTAATTTAATAAACCATATCAAAACCAAAAAGATTCCATCATTACTCCTTGCTCTGGATGCTGAAAAAGCCTTTGACAGAGTCAATTGGCAATTTTTAACCGCCACCCTAAACAAATTTGGTTTCGGTTCTAAATTAATAAATACAATAATGGCACTTTATTCATCCCCTTCTGCTAATATATACGCTAATAACCATCTATCTAAGCAAATTTTGATTACAAATGGCACTAGACAAGGATGTCCCCTTTCGCCTTTACTTTTTGCGTTAATAATGGAACCTCTAGCAGAAACTATTAGATCCAACCAATTTGTCAAGGGCATCCAAATAGGTGAGACACAATATAAGATAAGATTATTTGCTGACGATATTATATTAAGTCTCTCAAACCCACTGGATTCAATTAAAGGTGTTCTTCCTATTATTGAAAAATTCTCTAGGGTCTCCTTTTATAGAATAAATGACACGAAATCGAAAATTCTAGATTTTTTCCTTAGCAATGAAACCATCACTAGTATTAAAAACATTACCAAATTTGAATGGGAAAAAGATGCAATTTTGTATTTAGGCATCTCCATAACTAGGAATTTTGCCAAAACTATTGAAGTGAATATGCAGAATCTCATTAAAAGTACTCAAATCGAATTTAATACTCACTCTAAGCATGAAATTTCGTGGGTAGGGAGGATAGTTCTCTTTAAACTTCTCACTCTCCCTAAGATACTTTACATTTTCAGGTGTTTGCCTCTTTCCATTCCCCTTAAATATATCAGACAATTGCAATCCTTAGTAAACAAATTTGTTTCTAACAAAAAAAAGCCAGAGTAGCATTCCTTTCACTCACTAGAGGGAAAATTGAGGGAGGTTTAGCCCTTCCTAACTTAGTTAATTATTACTACTCAAATCTCATAATGCAATCCCTACCATGGTTTAATCAGGATAATTGCCCAATATGGGTAGATATAGAGAGATGCTGGAACAAAAATACTCCGCTATCAAGACTGATTTTGGATGGGTTGACAAAAACCAGGGGAAGTGTCTTGAGGAGATCATTTGCATATTCCCAGTGCCTTCTGGGATAAGTGAAGAGTCTCCGCGAGCTCAACGATCACTGGGTTTTGGCCGTTGCAGCTGAAAAGAGGAAATCGGAAAACCAGGGGAAGAGTCTTGAGGAGATCATTTGCATATTCCCAGTGCCTTCTGGGATAAGTGAAGAGTCTCCGCGAGCTCAACGATCACTGGGTTTTGGCCGTTGCAGCTGAAAAGAGGAAATCGGAAAACCAGGGGAAGAGTCTTGAGGAGATCATTTGCATATTCCCAGTGCCTTCTGGGATAAGTGAAGAGTCTCCGCGAGCTCAACGATCACTGGGTTTTGGCCGTTGCAGCTGAAAAGAGGAAATCGGAAAACCAGGGGAAGAGTCTTGAGGAGATCATTTGCATATTCCCAGTGCCTTCTGGGATAAGTGAAGAGTCTCCGCAAGCTCAACGATCACTGGGTTTTGGCCGTTGCAGCTGAAAAGAGGAAATCGGAAAACCAGGGGAAGAGTCTTGAATTTGGACTCATCTTTCATCGTTTTTAAGAAATCTCAAGATGGAAGAGGCCAGGAGCCATTTGGTGAGCTGCATTTCTTGCTACATGTTCACAGACTTACCAGTGGAAAAGCCAAACTTCACATGCCACAAATGCAAGCTTGTGTCCCTGTTGGAGGAAAAGTTGCAAAATCTCGAAGAGAGGTTAGCTACGTTGAAGATCATTAAGGAAGGTGAAGAGTTCTTGGACAGAGCAGAATTATCTCTTCATGTTACAGAAAGAGAAGAAATTCGAAGTGCACCTGAAGAAACAGAGGAATGGAGACATGTGACCCAGAGAAGCAGGAGGATCAGGAGGCAGTCAGCACCCATACTGCTCAGAAACCAGTACCAGGCTCTCACGCAGGAAAACAATGAAGAAATACATCAGGATAAGACTTTGCCAACAAGCAGCAACCTTGTACGCCTTCAGAGTCCTCCTGGATGGAGAAAGAAAAATGTTGTGAAGAAGAAACGGAGAGTGGTGGTCATGGGGGATTCCCTGTTGAGAGGAACAGAGGCCGCTATCTGCATACCGGATATAACTTCAAGAGAAATGTGTTGTCTTCCAGGTGCAAAAATTAAAGATGTGTCTGACAGGATATCAGGACTCTTCAGACCTACAGATGACTACCCATTCCTGCTACTACATGTGGGGACAAATGACACTGCAAGAAACGACCTGGAAACCATCTGCAGAGACTTTGAAGACTTAGGCAAGAAAGTGAAAGAACTGGGAGTGCAGGTGGTCTTCTCTTCCATCCTCCCAGTGGATGGCCATGGAACAAGGAGGTGGAATAAGATTCTGCAGGTGAACAACTGGCTACGTCGATGGTGCCGTCAGCAACGATTTGGATTTCTGGATCACGGAGTGAACTACTTATACGATGGACTACATGCTAGAGATGGGGTGCACCTTACGAAGACTGGAAAGCATGTATTTGGAAGTCGCCTTGCTACACTTGTAAGGAGAGCTTTAAACTAGAACAACATGGGAAGGGAAGCAAAAGACCAGAAAAAGCCATACACCTGACAAATGCTATTGAGAACTCTGCTATTAGAAGTGGAAAGGAAGAACAAAGACGAAAGAATCTAATTAATAAAAATATTGGAGAACGAGAAACCAATCACAAACTAAAATGTTTCTATACTAATGCACAAAGCATGGGCAACAAACAAGGAGAATTGGAACTACTAACACAGGAAAAGAAATATGATGTCATTGGAATCACTGAAACTTGGTGGGACAATACACATGATTGGAATACAAGACTAGAAGGATACAACTTATTTGCAAGAAACAGACTTGATAAACGAGGAGGGGGTGTCGCATTGTATGTTAGAAACGCGTATATCTGCACAGAGATTGAAGCTTCAGAGACTGGGAGTTCTGTGGAAACTGTTTGGGTAAGAATACAAGGACAGAACAATGGAAAGGACACCATTGTAGGCATTTACTACAGGCCGCCTGTGCAAGCTGAAGCTATGGATGAACTCTTTATGCATCAAATGGCCAAGTTCTCCAAAAAATATGACATAGTTGTCATGGGAGATTTCAACTATCCAGACATTTGTTGGGAATCTCTCTCAGGCAAAACTAACAGGTCAAGGAAATTCTTATCCTCTCTTGCTGACAACTTTATCTTCCAAAAGGTAAGGGAGAAAACAAGGGGAACTGCTACCTTGGATCTAATCCTTATAAACAGGGAGGAAATGGTTGAGGAGGTAAAAGTGGCTGGGACCCTAGGAGGTAGCGACCATGCTATTTTAGAATTTTGGATAACTAGAGGCGGAAGACCTGTGAAGACTCAGACGTCAAGGTTAGATTTCAGAAAGGCAGATTTTAAGGGATTCAGAAAGAGAATTGGAGGGATCCAATGGCTGGATATCCTTAAAGACAAAAATGTCCAGGAAGGATGGGAAATCTTGAAAAATGAAATTCTCAAAGCACAGTTGTTAACAATTCCGAAAAGAGGGAAGAATAGGAAGCAGTTAAGGAAACCAGGATGAATGAACACAGAACTTAAGCACATGCTAAAAAGGAAGAAAAAAATGTTTATAAAATGGAAAGAGGGAGGCATATCTAAAGAAGAATATAATGCTGTCTGCAGAACCTGCAGGGCACAAATCAGATTTGCTAAAGCTGAAAATGAATTGAGGCTTGCAAGAGATGTCAAAAGCAATAATAAAGGATTTTGGGGATATGTCAAAAGTAAAAGAAAAGTCAAAGATGCTATAGGATTTTTACAGGATGAAAATGATGAAATGGTAAGACAGGATGTTGAGAAGGCTGAACTTTTAAATTCCTATTTTGCATCTGTTTTCTCTCAGAAAGGAAATGTAACATCAACTGTTATTCACTGTCCTATTAAGGGAATAGAAGAATCCAGGATATCTATAAACAGAAAGATAGTGAGGAAACACTTAGCTAGCCTAAATGAATTCAAGTCTCCAGGTCCAGATGAATTACACCCCAGAGTACTGAAGGAGATAGCAGAAGAAATTTTTGAACCCCTCTCTATAATCTTTGAAAATTCTTGGAGAACAGGAGAAGTGCCAGAAGACTGGAGAAGAGCAAATGTTGTTCCTATCTTCAAAAAGGGGAAGAAGGTGGACCCAGGTAACTATAGGCCGGTGAGTCTGACTTCTATACCAGGAAAGATCTTTGAACAAATTATTAAACAACATATATGTCAATACCTGGATAAGAATGAAGTGATTAAACAGAGTCAGCATGGGTTTGTAACTAATAAGTCATGTCAGACTAACTTAATTTCCTTCTATGACGGTATCACTGATTGGGTGGATCAAGGAAATGCTGTAGATATAGTATATCTTGACTTCAGCAAAGCATTTGACAAAGTCTCTCATACAATCCTTATTGAAAAAATGATTAAGTATGGAATGGACAAGGCAACTGTTAGGTGGATTCATAACTGGCTTAGTGATCGGACCCAAAGAGTGGTCGTAAATGGCTGCACATCCAGTTGGAAGAATGTCTCAAGTGGGGTACCACAGGGCTCTGTCCTGGGCCCTGTATTGTTCAACATCTTTATCAACGATTTAGATGAAGGAATTGAGGGTAAACTGATTAAATTTGCTGATGACACAAAGCTAGGAGGGATAGCTAATACTAGAGAAGAGAGAGAGAGGATTCAAAAAGATTTAAATAAACTGGAGAAGTGGGCAGCAACTAACAGAATGGTTTTTAACAGGGAGAAATGCAAAGTACTACATCTGGGCAATAAAAATGGAAAAAGCATATATAGAATGGGAGGAATAGGGCTAAGTGACAGCACATGTGAAAAAGACTTGGGTATACTAATAGATCACAGACTGAATATGAGTCAACAGTGTGATGCAGCAGCAAAAAAGGCAAATGCAATTCTAGGATGTATTAACAGAAGCATACAGTCTAGATCACGTGAAGTCATTATTTCCCTCTACTCCTCTTTGGTCAGACCTCATCTGGAATATTGTGTCCAGTTTTGGGCACCACATTTTAAAAAAGACATCAACAAACTGGAGCAAGTTCAGAAAAGAGCGACCAGAATGGTGACCGGTCTGCAAACCCTGTCTTATGAGGAAAGGTTGCAGGATTTGGGAATGTTTGGTTTGCAAAAGAGAAGACTGAGAGGAGACTTAATAGCTGTCTACAAATATCTAAAGGGCTGTCACATTATAGAAGGATCAACTTTATTCTCATTTGCACAAGGAAAGACTAGAAGCAATGGGATGAAACTGAATGGGAGGAGACACAGATTAGATATTAGAAAAAACTTTTTGACAGTTAGAGTGATCAATGAGTGGAACAGGCTGCCACGAGAAGTGGTGAGTTCTCCTTCAATGGAAGTCTTCAAACAGAGGCTGGACAGACATCTGACTGGGATGATTTAGCGAATCCTGCTTTGAGCAGGGGGTTGGACCAGATGGCCCAGGAGGTCCCTTCCAACTCTACGATTCTATGATTCTATGATTTAATTGCTTATCACATCTTCCTCCAACAACTTCAGCCACACTACAAGCTTGGAAAAACTTAGCCAAACCTCAAATACACACCAAAAAAGGCTCCAAATATCAACAAATTAAAAATATCTCTCTTAAAACCTTTGGCTTAATATTGGAAAAGGAAATTCCTTCAAATTGGGAAAAGGTTGGTATTAAAAAACTAGCGGACTTGCATAATGGTAAACAATTTTTCTGCAACAATTTACTCCGAATTAAATTTAATCTTACTACTGACGACTTTCAATTTCTATCTAACTTAAAGAAACTTATTAAGAAGCTTTTGAGAAAAAGAACTTTTCTAACAGACTCCACAAGCTTATTGATATGTAATCCCGGTAATAAATACTATTGGAAGTCGAGAAATATTTACGATTTTCTTAATTCTAGTGATGCACCAGAAAAAACCACTTTTATGCTCAACTGGGAAAAGGACCTCAACATTTCGAGAACTCAACAACAATGGTCTAAAGCACTAAAATCAACATACTCGTCTAATATATGTGCTAATCTTCACGAATCATTCTTTAAAATCCTGTCTAGATGGTACTTTACCCCCTTTAAACTAGCAAAAATCTTTCCTGGTAGATCCCCTGATTGCTGGAGGAATTGTGGTGAAGTTGGTAGTTTACTCCACATGTTCTGGGATTGTTCAAGAATCAGACCTTTATGGTCCGAAATCTCTGACTTAATTAACAAGATTACTAAAACTAAAATCATTTTAACTCCACATAAGGCCTTGTTATCCCTGGATCTTGAAGATATTCATCCCCATCACCGATCCGTCGTTATCCATCTATTCTTAATAACCAAAAATGCGATAGCTACCTTTTGGAAAGAAGACTCAATTCCCAGACTTAGTGACATCATTGATAAAATGAATCTTCATGATTCATACGAAAAAAGCCATGCTATCGCTAATAACTACTATATGACTTATTGTAAGAGGTGGAAATGTTGGTCAGATTTTAGCACTTCCTAGCTTAGCTTTGATCTCTCTCATTCACTCCTAGTCCAATTTGATTTTATTAGGGTTATTGTTTATTATATACAACTCCCTAACCGCATTATTGCTTTATTAAACAACGGCTAATTTGTATTTGAATTTACTTCTATTGTACCTGCAATTTGGTAAATGTACTGTTATTGTTAGTTGTTTATCTCAACTGATCTCATAATTGTAAAATTACTGTTATATTTCCCCTCCCCCCCCCTTTTTTATCCTTCCTTCCTTTTACCCTTTGGTTTGACCTTTGTGTGTCTCAATAAAACAACTAAAAATCACTCCAAACTTCTTTCCCTTCCCATTCCATACCCTACCATACCTTCCCCCCCCTCCCCTCCCCTCTTTCTTATTTATTACATATGTGATATCTACATTGGAATCCCACTGGAAAACATTACTGTTATTATATTTTAAAATTTAATAAAGTTCATTGAAAATGGAGAAAATTCAAAACATTCATTATTCAATAGAGCCCAATAGCAAAAACCAGCGTTTTGAATGAAGAATCACATTTCTTGGTAGAATCATGCAGGATTGAAATTTTTGATGGTTTTTTACTCCTCTCAACAGCCCAAACAAGTTTCTAAAAGGATGAGTTTGCAACTACTTTACTTTTGGAGAAAATTCAAAACATTCATTATTCAATAGGGCCCAAACTATCAAAAACCAGCGGTTTGAATGAACACACATTTCTTGGTAGAATCATGCAGGACTGAAATTTTTGATGTTTTTCTACTCCTCTCATGAGCCCAAACAAGTCTCTAAAAGCATGAGTTTGCAACTACTTCACTTTTGGAGAAAATTCAAAACATTCATTATTCAATAGAGCCCAATAGCAAAAATCAGGTTTTGAATGAAGAATCACATTTCTTGGTAGAATCATGCAGGATTGAAATTTTTGATGGTTTTTTACTCGTCTCAACAGCCCAAACAAGTTTCTAAAAGGATGAGTTTGCAACTACTTTACTTTTGGAGAAAATTCAAAACATTCATTATTCAATAGGGCCCAAACTATCAAAAACCAGCGGTTTGAATGAACACACATTTCTTGGTAGAATCATGCAGGACTGAAATTTTTGATGTTTTTCTACTCCTCTCATGAGCCCAAACAAGTCTCTAAAAGCATGAGTTTGCAACTACTTTACTTTTGGAGAAAATTCAAAACATTCACTATTCAATAGAGCCCAATAGCAAAAATCAGGTTTTGAATGAAGAATCACATTTCTTGGTAAAATCATGCAGGATTGAAATTTTTGATGGTTTTTTACTCCTCTCAACAGCCCAAACAAGTTTCTAAAAGGATGAGTTTGCAACTACTTTACTTTTGGAGAAAATTCAAAACATTCATTATTCAATAGGGCCCAAACTATCAAAAACCAGCGGTTTCAATGAACACACATTTCTTGGTAGAATCATGCAGTACTGAAATTTTTGATGTTTTTCTACTCCTCTCATGAGCCCAAACAAGTCTCTAAAAGCATGAGTTTGCAACTACTTTACTTTTGGAGAAAATTCAAAACATTCATTATTCAATAGAGCCCAATAGCAAAAACCAGCGTTTTGAATGAAGAATCACATTTCTTGGTAGAATCATGCAGGATTGAAATTTTTGATGGTTTTTTACTCCTCTCAACAGCCCAAACAAGTTTCTAAAAGGTTGAGTTTGCAACTACTTTACTTTTGGAGAAAATTCAAAACATTCATTATTCAATAGGGCCCAAACTATCAAAAACCAGCGGTTTCAATGAACACACATTTCTTGGTAGAATCATGCAGGACTGAAATTTTTGATATTTTTCTACTCCTCTCATGAGCCCAAACAAGTCTCTAAAAGCATGAGTTTGCAACTACTTTACTTTTGGAGAAAATTCAAAACATTCACTATTCAATAGAGCCCAATAGCAAAAATCAGGTTTTGAATGAAGAATCACATTTCTTGGTAAAATCATGCAGGATTGAAATTTTTGATGGTTTTTTACTCCTCTCAACAGCCCAAACAAGTTTCTAAAAGGATGAGTTTGCAACTACTTTACTTTTGGAGAAAATTCAAAACATTCCTTATTCAATAGGGCCCAAACTATCAAAAACCAGCGGTTTCAATGAACACACATTTCTTGGTAGAATCATGCAGGACTGAAATTTTTGATGTTTTTCTACTCCTCTCATGAGCCCAAACAAGTCTCTAAAAGCATGAGTTTGCAACTACTTTACTTTTGGAGAAAATTCAAAACATTCATTATTCAATAGAGCCCAATAGCAAAAACCAGCGTTTTGAATGAAGAATCACATTTCTTGGTAGAATCATGCAGGATTGAAATTTTTGATGGTTTTTTACTCCTCTCAACAGCCCAAACAAGTTTCTAAAAGGATGAGTTTGCAACTACTTTACTTTTGGAGAAAATTCAAAACATTCATTATTCAATAGGGCCCAAAATATCAAAAACCAGCGGTTTGAATGAACACACATTTCTTGGTAGAATCGTGCAGGACTGAAATTTTTGATGTTTTTCTACTTCTCTCATGAGCCCAAACAAGTCTCTAAAAGGATGAGTTTGCAACTACTTTACTTTTGGAGAAAATTCAAAACATTCATTATTCAATAGAGCCCAATAGCAAAAATCAGGTTTTGAATGAAGAATCACATTTCTTGGTAGAATCATGCAGGATTGAAATTTTTGATGGGTTTTTACTCCTCTCAACAGCCCAAACAAGTTTCTAAAAGGATGAGTTTGCAACTACTTTACTTTTGGAGAAAATTCAAAACATTCATTATTCAATAGGGCCCAAAATATCAAAAACCAGCGGTTTGAATGAACACACATTTCTTTGTAGAATCGTGCAGGACTGAAATTTTTGATGTTTTTCTACTCCTCTCATGAGCCCAAACAAGTCTCTTAAAGCATGAGTTTGCAACTACTTTACTTTTGGAGAAAATTCAAAACATTCATTATTCAATAGAGCCCAATAGCAAAAATCAGGTTTTGAATGAAGAATCACATTTCTTGGTAGAATCATGCAGGATTGAAATTTTTGATGGTTTTTTACTCCTCTCAACAGCCCAAACAAGTTTCTAAAAGGATGAGTTTGCAACTACTTTACTTTTGGAGAAAATTCAAAACATTCATTATTCAATAGGGCCCAAACTATCAAAAACCAGCGGTTTCAATGAACACACATTTCTTGGTAGAATCATGCAGGACTGAAATTTTTGATGTTTTTCTACTCCTCTCATGAGCCCAAACAAGTCTCTAAAAGCATGAGTTTGCAACTACTTTACTTTTGGAGAAAATTCAAAACATTCATTATTCAATAGAGCCCAATAGCAAAAACCAGCGTTTTGAATGAAGAATCACATTTCTTGGTAGAATCATGCAGGATTGAAATTTTTGATGGTTTTTTACTCCTCTCAACAGCCCAAACAAGTTTCTAAAATGATGAGTTTGCAACTACTTTACTTTTGGAGAAAATTCAAAACATTCATTATTCAATAGGGCCCAAACTATCAAAAACCAGCGGTTTCAATGAACACACATGTCTTGGTAGAATCATGCAGGACTGAAATTTTTGATGTTTTTCTACTCATCTCATGAGCCCAAACAAGTCTCTAAAAGCATGAGTTTGCAACTACTTTACTTTTGGAGAAAATTCAAAACATTCATTATTCAATAGGGCCCAAACTATCAAAAACCAGCGGTTTCAATGAACACACATTTCTTGGTAGAATCATGCAGGACTGAAATTTTTGATGTTTTTCTACTCCTCTCATGAGCCCAAACAAGTCTCTAAAAGCATGAGTTTGCAACTACTTTACTTTTGGAGAAAATTCAAAACATTCATTATTCAATAGAGCCCAATAGCAAAAACCAGCGTTTTGAATGAAGAATCACATTTCTTGGTAGAATCATGCAGGATTGAAATTTTTGATGGTTTTTTACTCCTCTCAACAGCCCAAACAAGTTTCTAAAAGGATGAGTTTGCAACTACTTTACTTTTGGAGAAAATTCAAAACATTCATTATTCAATAGGGCCCAAACTATCAAAAACCAGCGGTTTCAATGAACACACATTTCTTGGTAGAATCATGCAGGACTGAAATTTTTGATGTTTTTCTACTCCTCTCATGAGCCCAAACAAGTCTCTAAAAGCATGAGTTTGCAACTACTTTACTTTTGGAGAAAATTCAAAACATTCACTATTCAATAGAGCCCAATAGCAAAAATCAGGTTTTGAATGAAGAATCACATTTCTTGGTAAAATCATGCAGGATTGAAATTTTTGATGGTTTTTTACTCCTCTCAACAGCCCAAACAAGTCTCTAAAAGCATGAGTTTGCAACTACTTTACTTTTGGAGAAAATTCAAAACATTCATTATTCAATAGGGCCCAAACTATCAAAAACCAGCGGTTTCAATGAACACACATTTCTTGGTAGAATCATACAGGACTGAAATTTTTGATGTTTTTCTACTCCTCTCATGAGCCCAAAAAAGTCTCTAAAAGCATGCGTTTGCAACTACTTTACTTTTGGAGAAAATTCAAAACATTCATTATTCAATAGAGCCCAATAGCAAAAACCAGCGTTTTGAATGAAGAATCACATTTCTTGGTAGAATCATGCAGGACTGAAATTTTTGATATTTTTCTACTCCTCTCATGAGCCCAAACAAGTCTCTAAAAGCATGAGTTTGCAACTACTTTACTTTTGGAGAAAATTCAAAACATTCATTATTCAATAGAGCCCAATAGCAAAAATCAGGTTTTGAATGAAGAATCACATTTCTTGGTAGAATCATGCAGGATTGAAATTTTTGATGGTTTTTTACTCCTCTCAACAGCCCAAACAAGTTTCTAAAAGGATGAGTTTGCAACTACTTTACTTTTGGAGAAAGTTCAAAACATTCATTATTCAATAGGGCCCAAAATATCAAAAACCAGCGGTTTGAATGAACACACATTTCTTGGTAGAATCGTGCAGGACTGAAATTTTTGATGTTTTTCTACTCCTCTCATGAGCCCAAACAAGTCTCTAAAAGGATGAGTTTGCAACTACTTTACTTTTGGAGAAAATTCAAAACATTCATTATTCAATAGAGCCCAATAGCAAAAAACAGCGTTTTGAATGAAGAATCACATTTCTTGGTAGAATCATGCAGGATTGAAATTTTTGATGTTTTTTTACTCCTCTCAACAGCCCAAACAAGTTTCTAAAAGGATGAGTTTGCAACTACTTTACTTTTGGAGAAAATTCAAAACATTCATTATTCAATAGAGCCCAATAGCAAAAACCAGCGTTTTGAATGAAGAATCACATTTCTTGGTAGAATCATGCAGGATTGAAATTTTTGATGGTTTTTTACTCCTCTCAACAGCCCAAACAAGTTTCTAAAAGGATGAGTTTGCAACTACTTTACTTTTGGAGAAAATTCAAAACATTCATTATTCAATAGAGCCCAATAGCAAAAACCAGCGTTTTGAATGAAGAATCACATTTCTTGGTAGAATCATGCAGGACTGAAATTTTTGATGTTTTTCTACTCATCTCATGAGCCCAAACAAGTCTCTAAAAGCATGAGTTTGCAACTACTTTACTTTTGGAGAAAAATCAAAACATTCATTATTCAATAGAGCCCAATAGCAAAAAGCAGCGTTTTGAATGAAGAATCACATTGGTAGAATCATGCAGGATTGAAATTTTTGATGTTTTTCTACTCCTCTCATGAGCCCAAACAAGTCTCTAAAAGCATGAGTTTGCAACTACTTTACTTTTGGAGAAAATTCAAAACATTCATTATTCAATAGGGCCCAAAATATCAAAAACCAGCGGTTTGAATGAACACACATTTCTTGGTAGAATCGTGCAGGACTGAAATTTTTGATGTTTTTCTACTTCTCTCATGAGCCCAAACAAGTCTCTAAAAGGATGAGTTTGCAACTACTTTACTTTTGGAGAAAATTCAAAACATTCAATATTCAATAGGGCCCAAACTATCAAAAACCAGCGGTTTCAATGAACACACATTTCTTGGTAGAATCATGCAGGACTGAAATTTTTGATGTTTTTCTACTCCTCTCATGAGCCCAAACAAGTCTCTAAAAGCATGAGTTTGCAACTACTTTACTTTTGGAGAAAATTCAAAACATTCATTATTCAATAGAGCCCAATAGCAAAAATCAGGTTTTGAATGAAGAATCACATTTCTTGGTAGAATCATGCAGGATTGAAATTTTTGATGGTTTTTTACTCCTCTCAACAGCCCAAACAAGTTTCTAAAAGGATGAGTTTGCAACTACTTTACTTTTGGAGAAAATTCAAAACATTCATTATTCAATAGGGCCCAAAATATCAAAAACCAGCGGTTTGAATGAACACACATTTCTTGGTAGAATCGTGCAGGACTGAAATTTTTGATGTTTTTCTACTTCTCTCATGAGCCCAAACAAGTCTCTAAAAGGATGAGTTTGCAACTACTTTACTTTTGGAGAAAATTCAAAACATTCAATATTCAATAGGGCCCAAACTATCAAAAACCAGCGGTTTCAATGAACACACATTTCTTGGTAGAATCATGCAGGACTGAAATTTTTGATGTTTTTCTACTCCTCTCATGAGCCCAAACAAGTCTCTAAAAGCATGAGTTTGCAACTACTTTACTTTTGGAGAAAATTCAAAACATTCATTATTCAATAGAGCCCAATAGCAAAAATCAGGTTTTGAATGAAGAATCACATTTCTTGGTAGAATCATGCAGGATTGAAATTTTTGATGGGTTTTTACTCCTCTCAACAGCCCAAACAAGTTTCTAAAAGGATGAGTTTGCAACTACTTTACTTTTGGAGAAAATTCAAAACATTCATTATTCAATAGGGCCCAAAATATCAAAAACCAGCGGTTTGAATGAACACACATTTCTTGGTAGAATCGTGCAGGACTGAAATTTTTGATGTTTTTCTACTCCTCTCATGAGCCCAAACAAGTCTCTAAAAGCATGAGTTTGCAACTACTTTACTTTTGGAGAAAATTCAAAACATTCATTATTCAATAGAGCCCAATAGCAAAAATTAGGTTTTGAATGAAGAATCACATTTCTTGGTAGAATCATGCAGGATTGAAATTTTTGATGGTTTTTTACTCCTCTCAACAGCCCAAACAAGTTTCTAAAAGGATGAGTTTGCAACTACTTTACTTTTGCAGAAAATTCAAAACATTCATTATTCAATAGTGCCCAAACTATCAAAAACCAGCGGTTTCAATGAACACACATTTCTTGGTGGAATCATGCAGGACTGAAATTTTTGATGTTTTTCTACTCCTCTCAAGAGCCCAAACAAGTCTCTAAAAGCATGAGTTTGCAACTACTTTACTTTTGGAGAAAATTCAAAACATTCATTATTCAGTAGAGCCCAATAGCAAAAACCAGCGTTTTGAATGAAGAATCACATTTCTTGGTAGAATCATGCAGGATTGAAATTTTTGATGGTTTTTTACTCCTCTCAACAGCCCAAACAAGTTTCTAAAAGGATGAGTTTGCAACTACTTTACTTTTGGAGAAAATTAAAAACATTCATTATTCAATAGGGCCCAAACTATCAAAAACCAGCGGTTTGAATGAACACACATTTCTTGGTAGAATCATGCAGGACTGAAATTTTTGATGTTTTTCTACTCCTCTCATGAGCCCAAACAAGTCTCTAAAAGCATGAGTTTGCAACTACTTTACTTTTGGAGAAAATTCAAAACATTCACTATTCAATAGAGCCCAATAGCAAAAATCAGGTTTTGAATGAAGAATCACATTTCTTGGTAAAATCATGCAGGATTGAAATTTTTGATGGTTTTTACTCCTCTCAACAGCCCAAACAAGTTTCTAAAAGGATGAGTTTGCAACTACTTTACTTTTGGAGAAAATTCAAAACATTCATTATTCAATAGGGCCCAAACTATCAAAAACCAGCGGTTTCAATGAACACACATTTCTTGGTAGAATCATGCAGGACTGAAATTTTTGATGTTTTTCTTCTCCTCTCATGAGCCCAAACAAGTCTCTAAAAGCATGAGTTTGCAACTACTTTACTTTTGGAGAAAATTCAAAACATTCATTATTCAATAGAGCCCAATAGCAAAAACCAGCGTTTTGAATGAAGAATCACATTTCTTGGTAGAATCATGCAGGATTGAAATTTTTGATGGTTTTTTACTCCTCTCAACAGCCCAAACAAGTTTCTAAAAGGATGAGTTTGCAACTACTTTACTTTTCGAGAAAATTCAAAACATTCATTATTCAATAGGGCCCAAACTATCAAAAACCAGCGGTTTCAATGAACACACATTTCTTGGTAGAATCATGCAGGACTGAAATTTTTGATGTTTTTCTACTCCTCTCATGAGCCCAAACAAGTCTCTAAAAGCATGCATTTGCAACTACTTTACTTTTGGAGAAAATTCAAAACATTCATTATTCAATAGAGCCCAATAGCAAAAACCAGCGTTTTGAATGAAGAATCACATTTCTTGGTAGAATCATGTAGGATTGAAATTTTTGATGGTTTTTTACTCCTCTCAACAGCCCAAACAAGTTTCTAAAAGGATTAGTTTGCAACTACTTTACTTTTGGAGAAAATTCAAAACATTCATTATTCAATAGGGCCCAAACTATCAAAAACCAGCCGTTTCAATGAACACACATGTCTTGGTAGAATCATGCAGGACTGAAATTTTTGATGTTTTTCTACTCATCTCATGAGCCCAAACAAGTCTCTAAAAGCATGAGTTTGCAACTACTTTACTTTTGGAGAAAAATCAAAACATTCATTATTCAATAGAGCCCAATAGCAAAAAGCAGCGTTTTGAATGAAGAATCACATTGGTAGAATCATGCAGGATTGAAATTTTTGATGTTTTTCTACTCCTCTCATGAGCCCAAACAAGTCTCTAAAAGCATGAGTTTGCAACTACTTTACTTTTGGAGAAAATTCAAAACATTCATTATTCAATAGGGCCCAAAATATCAAAAACCAGCGGTTTGAATGAACACACATTTCTTGGTAGAATCGTGCAGGACTGAAATTTTTGATGTTTTTCTACTTCTCTCATGAGCCCAAACAAGTCTCTAAAAGGATGAGTTTGCAACTACTTTACTTTTGGAGAAAATTCAAAACATTCAATATTCAATAGGGCCCAAACTATCAAAAACCAGCGGTTTCAATGAACACACATTTCTTGGTAGAATCATGCAGGACTGAAATTTTTGATGTTTTTCTACTCCTCTCATGAGCCCAAACAAGTCTCTAAAAGCATGAGTTTGCAACTACTTTACTTTTGGAGAAAATTCAAAACATTCATTATTTAATAGAGCCCAATAGCAAAAATCAGGTTTTGAATGAAGAATCACATTTCTTGGTAGAATCATGCAGGATTGAAATTTTTGATGGTTTTTTACTCCACTCAACAGCCCAAACAAGTTTCTAAAAGGATGAGTTTGCAACTACTTTACTTTTGGAGAAAATTCAAAACATTCATTATTCAATAGGGCCCAAAATATCAAAAACCAGCGGTTTGAATGAACACACATTTCTTGGTAGAATCGTGCAGGACTGAAATTTTTGATGTTTTTCTACTTCTCTCATGAGCCCAAACAAGTCTCTAAAAGGATGAGTTTGCAACTACTTTACTTTTGGAGAAAATTCAAAACATTCATTATTCAATAGAGCCCAATAGCAAAAATCAGGTTTTGAATGAAGAATCACATTTCTTGGTAGAATCATGCAGGATTGAAATTTTTGATGGGTTTTTACTCCTCTCAACAGCCCAAACAAGTTTCTAAAAGGATGAGTTTGCAACTACTTTACTTTTGGAGAAAATTCAAAACATTCATTATTCAATAGGGCCCAAACTATCAAAAACCAGCGGTTCCAATGAACACACATTTCTTGGTAGAATCATGCAGGACTGAAATTTTTGATGTTTTTCTTCTCCTCTCATGAGCCCAAACAAGTCTCTAAAAGCATGAGTTTGCAACTACTTTACTTTTGGAGAAAATTCAAAACCTTCATTATTCAATAGAGCCCAATAGCAAAAACCAGCGTTTTGAATGAAGAATCACATTTCTTGGTAGAATCATGCAGGATTGAAATTTTTGATGGTTTTTTACTCCTCTCAACAGCCCAAACAAGTTTCTAAAAGGATGAGTTTGCAACTACTTTACTTTTGGAGAAAATTCAAAACATTCATTATTCAATAGGGCCCAAACTATCAAAAACCAGCGGTTTCAATGAACACACATTTCTTGGTAGAATCATGCAGGACTGAAATTTTTGATGTTTTTCTACTCCTCTCATGAGCCCAAACAAGTCTCTAAAAGCATGCGTTTGCAACTACTTTACTTTTGGAGAAAATTCAAAACATTCATTATTCAATAGAGCCCAATAGCAAAAACCAGCGTTTTGAATGAAGAATCACATTTCTTGGTAGAATCATGCAGGATTGAAATTTTTGATGGTTTTTTACTCCTCTCAACAGCCCAAACAAGTTTCTAAAAGGATGAGTTTGCAACTACTTTACTTTTGGAGAAAATTCAAAACATTCATTATTCAATAGGGCCCAAACTATCAAAAACCAGCGGTTTCAATGAACACACATTTCTTGGTAGAATCATGCAGGACTGAAATTTTTGATGTTTTTCTACTCCTCTCATGAGCCCAAACAAGTCTCTAAAAGCATGAGTTTGCAACTACTTTACTTTTGGAGAAAATTCAAAACATTCATTATTCAATAGAGCCCAATAGCAAAAACCAGCGTTTTGAATGAAGAATTACATTTCTTGGTAGAATCATGCAGGATTGAAATTTTTGATGGTTTTTTACTCCTCTCAACAGCCCAAACAAGTTTCTAAAAGGATGAGCTTGCAACTACTTTACTTTTGGAGAAAATTCAAAACATTCATTATTCAATAGGGCCCAAACTATCAAAAACCAGCCGTTTCAATGAACACACATGTCTTGGTAGAATCATGCAGGACTGAAATTTTTGATGTTTTTCTACTCATCTCATGAGCCCAAACAAGTCTCTAAAAGCATGAGTTTGCAACTACTTTACTTTTGGAGAAAATTCAAAACATTCATTATTCAATAGGGCCCAAACTATCAAAAACCAGCGGTTTCAATGAACACACATTTCTTGGTAGAATCATGCAGGACTGAAATTTTTGATGTTTTTCTACTCCTCTCATGAGCCCAAACAAGTCTCTAAAAGCATGAGTTTGCAACTACTTTACTTTTGGAGAAAATTCAAAACATTCATTATTCAATAGAGCCCAATAGCAAAAACCAGCGTTTTGAATGAAGAATCACATTTCTTGGTAGAATCATGCAGGATTGAAATTTTTGATGGTTTTTTACTCCTCTCAACAGCCCAAACAAGTTTCTAAAAGGATGAGTTTGCAACTACTTTACTTTTGGAGAAAATTCAAAACATTCATTATTCAATAGGGCCCAAACTATCAAAAACCAGCGGTTTCAATGAACACACATTTCTTGGTAGAATCATGCAGGACTGAAATTTTTGATGTTTTTCTACTCCTCTCATGAGCCCAAACAAGTCTCTAAAAGCATGAGTTTGCAACTACTTTACTTTTGGAGAAAATTCAAAACATTCACTATTCAATAGAGCCCAATAGCAAAAATCAGGTTTTGAATGAAGAATCACATTTCTTGGTAAAATCATGCAGGATTGAAATTTTTGATGGTTTTTTACTCCTCTCAACAGCCCAAACAAGTCTCTAAAAGCATGAGTTTGCAACTACTTTACTTTTGGAGAAAATTCAAAACATTCATTATTCAATAGGGCCCAAACTATCAAAAACCAGCGGTTTCAATGAACACACATTTCTTGGTAGAATCATGCAGGACTGAAATTTTTGATGTTTTTCTACTCCTCTCATGAGCCCAAACAAGTCTCTAAAAGCATGAGTTTGCAACTACTTTACTTTTGGAGAAAATTCAAAACATTCATTATTCAATAGAGCCCAATAGCAAAAACCAGCGTTTTGAATGAAGAATCACATTTCTTGGTAGAATCATGCAGGATTGAAATTTTTGATGGTTTTTTACTCCTCTCAACAGCCCAAACAAGTTTCTAAAAGGATGAGTTTGCAACTACTTTACTTTTGGAGAAAATTCAAAACATTCATTATTCAATAGGGCCCAAACTATCAAAAACCAGCGGTTTCAATGAACACACATTTCTTGGTAGAATCATGCAGGACTGAAATTTTTGATGTTTTTCTACTCCTCTCATGAGCCCAAACAAGTCTCTAAAAGCATGAGTTTGCAACTACTTTACTTTTGGAGAAAATTCAAAACATTCATTATTCAATAGAGCCCAATAGCAAAAACCAGCGTTTTGAATGAAGAATCACATTTCTTGGTAGAATCATGCAGGATTGAAATTTTTGATGGTTTTTTACTCCTCTCAACAGCCCAAACAAGTTTCTAAAAGGATGAGTTTGCAACTACTTTACTTTTGGAGAAAATTCAAAACATTCATTATTCAATAGGGCCCAAACTATCAAAAACCAGCGGTTTCAATGAACACACATTTCTTGGTAGAATCATGCAGGACTGAAATTTTTGATGTTTTTCTACTCCTCTCATGAGCCCAAACAAGTCTCTAAAAGCATGAGTTTGCAACTACTTTACTTTTGGAGAAAATTCAAAACATTCACTATTCAATAGAGCCCAATAGCAAAAATCAGGTTTTGAATGAAGAATCACATTTCTTGGTAAAATCATGCAGGATTGAAATTTTTGATGGTTTTTTACTCCTCTCAACAGCCCAAACAAGTCTCTAAAAGCATGAGTTTGCAACTACTTTACTTTTGGAGAAAATTCAAAACATTCATTATTCAATAGGGCCCAAACTATCAAAAACCAGCGGTTTCAATGAACACACATTTCTTGGTAGAATCATGCAGGACTGAAATTTTTGATGTTTTTCTACTCCTCTCATGAGCCCAAACAAGTCTCTAAAAGCATGAGTTTGCAACTACTTTACTTTTGGAGAAAATTCAAAACATTCATTATTCAATAGAGCCCAATAGCAAAAACCAGCGTTTTGAATGAAGAATCACATTTCTTGGTAGAATCATGCAGGATTGAAATTTTTGATGGTTTTTTACTCCTCTCAACAGCCCAAACAAGTTTCTAAAAGGATGAGTTTGCAACTACTTTACTTTTGGAGAAAATTCAAAACATTCATTATTCAATAGGGCCCAAACTATCAAAAACCAGCGGTTTCAATGAACACACATTTCTTGGTAGAATCATGCAGGACTGAAATTTTTGATGTTTTTCTACTCCTCTCATGAGCCCAAACAAGTCTCTAAAAGCATGCATTTGCAACTACTTTACTTTTGGAGAAAATTCAAAACATTCATTATTCAATAGAGCCCAATAGCAAAAACCAGCGTTTTGAATGAAGAATCACATTTCTTGGTAGAATCATGTAGGATTGAAATTTTTGATGGTTTTTTACTCCTCTCAACAGCCCAAACAAGTTTCTAAAAGGATTAGTTTGCAACTACTTTACTTTTGGAGAAAATTCAAAACATTCATTATTCAATAGGGCCCAAACTATCAAAAACCAGCTGTTTCAATGAACACACATGTCTTGGTAGAATCATGCAGGACTGAAATTTTTGATGTTTTTCTACTCATCTCATGAGCCCAAACAAGTCTCTAAAAGCATGAGTTTGCAACTACTTTACTTTTGGAGAAAAATCAAAACATTCATTATTCAATAGAGCCCAATAGCAAAAAGCAGCGTTTTGAATGAAGAATCACATTGGTAGAATCATGCAGGATTGAAATTTTTGATGTTTTTCTACTCCTCTCATGAGCCCAAACAAGTCTCTAAAAGCATGAGTTTGCAACTACTTTACTTTTGGAGAAAATTCAAAACATTCATTATTCAATAGGGCCCAAAATATCAAAAACCAGCGGTTTGAATGAACACACATTTCTTGGTAGAATCGTGCAGGACTGAAATTTTTGATGTTTTTCTACTTCTCTCATGAGCCCAAACAAGTCTCTAAAAGGATGATTTTGCAACTACTTTACTTTTGGAGAAAATTCAAAACATTCAATATTCAATAGGGCCCAAACTATCAAAAACCAGCGGTTTCAATGAACACACATTTCTTGGTAGAATCATGCAGGACTGAAATTTTTGATGTTTTTCTACTCCTCTCATGAGCCCAAACAAGTCTCTAAAAGCATGAGTTTGCAACTACTTTACTTTTGGAGAAAATTCAAAACATTCATTATTTAATAGAGCCCAATAGCAAAAATCAGGTTTTGAATGAAGAATCACATTTCTTGGTAGAATCATGCAGGATTGAAATTTTTGATGGTTTTTTACTCCACTCAACAGCCCAAACAAGTTTCTAAAAGGATGAGTTTGCAACTACTTTACTTTTGGAGAAAATTCAAAACATTCATTATTCAATAGGGCCCAAAATATCAAAAACCAGCGGTTTCAATGAACACACATTTCTTGGTAGAATCATGCAGGACTGAAATTTTTGATGTTTTTCTACTCCTCTCATGAGCCCAAACAAGTCTCTAAAAGCATGAGTTTGCAACTACTTTACTTTTGGAGAAAATTCAAAACATTCACTATTCAATAGAGCCCAATAGCAAAAATCAGGTTTTGAATGAAGAATCACATTTCTTGGTAAAATCATGCAGGATTGAAATTTTTGATGGTTTTTTACTCCTCTCAACAGCCCAAACAAGTCTCTAAAAGCATGAGTTTGCAACTACTTTACTTTTGGAGAAAATTCAAAACATTCATTATTCAATAGGGCCCAAACTATCAAAAACCAGCGGTTTCAATGAACACACATTTCTTGGTAGAATCATGCAGGACTGAAATTTTTGATGTTTTTCTACTCCTCTCATGAGCCCAAACAAGTCTCTAAAAGCATGAGTTTGCAACTACTTTACTTTTGGAGAAAATTCAAAACATTCATTATTCAATAGAGCCCAATAGCAAAAACCAGCGTTTTGAATGAAGAATCACATTTCTTGGTAGAATCATGCAGGATTGAAATTTTTGATGGTTTTTTACTCCTCTCAACAGCCCAAACAAGTTTCTAAAAGGATGAGTTTGCAACTACTTTACTTTTGGAGAAAATTCAAAACATTCATTATTCAATAGGGCCCAAACTATCAAAAACCAGCGGTTTCAATGAACACACATTTCTTGGTAGAATCATGCAGGACTGAAATTTTTGATGTTTTTCTACTCCTCTCATGAGCCCAAACAAGTCTCTAAAAGCATGCATTTGCAACTACTTTACTTTTGGAGAAAATTCAAAACATTCATTATTCAATAGAGCCCAATAGCAAAAACCAGCGTTTTGAATGAAGAATCACATTTCTTGGTAGAATCATGTAGGATTGAAATTTTTGATGGTTTTTTACTCCTCTCAACAGCCCAAACAAGTTTCTAAAAGGATTAGTTTGCAACTACTTTACTTTTGGAGAAAATTCAAAACATTCATTATTCAATAGGGCCCAAACTATCAAAAACCAGCTGTTTCAATGAACACACATGTCTTGGTAGAATCATGCAGGACTGAAATTTTTGATGTTTTTCTACTCATCTCATGAGCCCAAACAAGTCTCTAAAAGCATGAGTTTGCAACTACTTTACTTTTGGAGAAAAATCAAAACATTCATTATTCAATAGAGCCCAATAGCAAAAAGCAGCGTTTTGAATGAAGAATCACATTGGTAGAATCATGCAGGATTGAAATTTTTGATGTTTTTCTACTCCTCTCATGAGCCCAAACAAGTCTCTAAAAGCATGAGTTTGCAACTACTTTACTTTTGGAGAAAATTCAAAACATTCATTATTCAATAGGGCCCAAAATATCAAAAACCAGCGGTTTGAATGAACACACATTTCTTGGTAGAATCGTGCAGGACTGAAATTTTTGATGTTTTTCTACTTCTCTCATGAGCCCAAACAAGTCTCTAAAAGGATGATTTTGCAACTACTTTACTTTTGGAGAAAATTCAAAACATTCAATATTCAATAGGGCCCAAACTATCAAAAACCAGCGGTTTCAATGAACACACATTTCTTGGTAGAATCATGCAGGACTGAAATTTTTGATGTTTTTCTACTCCTCTCATGAGCCCAAACAAGTCTCTAAAAGCATGAGTTTGCAACTACTTTACTTTTGGAGAAAATTCAAAACATTCATTATTTAATAGAGCCCAATAGCAAAAATCAGGTTTTGAATGAAGAATCACATTTCTTGGTAGAATCATGCAGGATTGAAATTTTTGATGGTTTTTTACTCCACTCAACAGCCCAAACAAGTTTCTAAAAGGATGAGTTTGCAACTACTTTACTTTTGGAGAAAATTCAAAACATTCATTATTCAATAGGGCCCAAAATATCAAAAACCAGCGGTTTGAATGAACACACATTTCTTGGTAGAATCGTGCAGGACTGAAATTTTTGATGTTTTTCTACTTCTCTCATGAGCCCAAACAAGTCTCTAAAAGGATGAGTTTGCAACTACTTTACTTTTGGAGAAAATTCAAAACATTCATTATTCAATAGAGACCAATAGCAAAAATCAGGTTTTGAATGAAGAATCACATTTCTTGGTAGAATCATGCAGGATTGAAATTTTTGATGGGTTTTTACTCCTCTCAACAGCCCAAACGAGTTTCTAAAAGGATGAGTTTGCAACTACTTTACTTTTGGAGAAAATTCAAAACATTCATTATTCAATAGGGCCCAAACTATCAAAAACCAGCGGTTCCAATGAACACACATTTCTTGGTAGAATCATGCAGGACTGAAATTTTTGATGTTTTTCTTCTCCTCTCATGAGCCCAAACAAGTCTCTAAAAGCATGAGTTTGCAACTACTTTACTTTTGGAGAAAATTCAAAACCTTCATTATTCAATAGAGCCCAATAGCAAAAACCAGCGTTTTGAATGAAGAATCACATTTCTTGGTAGAATCATGCAGGATTGAAATTTTTGATGGTTTTTTACTCCTCTCAACAGCCCAAACAAGTTTCTAAAAGGATGAGTTTGCAACTACTTTACTTTTGGAGAAAATTCAAAACATTCATTATTCAATAGGGCCCAAACTATCAAAAACCAGCGGTTTCAATGAACACACATTTCTTGGTAGAATCATGCAGGACTGAAATTTTTGATGTTTTTCTACTCCTCTCATGAGCCCAAACAAGTCTCTAAAAGCATGCGTTTGCAACTACTTTACTTTTGGAGAAAATTCAAAACATTCATTATTCAATAGAGCCCAATAGCAAAAACCAGCGTTTTGAATGAAGAATCACATTTCTTGGTAGAATCATGCAGGATTGAAATTTTTGATGGTTTTTTACTCCTCTCAACAGCCCAAACAAGTTTCTAAAAGGATGAGTTTGCAACTACTTTACTTTTGGAGAAAATTCAAAACATTCATTATTCAATAGGGCCCAAACTATCAAAAACCAGCGGTTTCAATGAACACACATTTCTTGGTAGAATCATGCAGGACTGAAATTTTTGATGTTTTTCTACTCCTCTCATGAGCCCAAACAAGTCTCTAAAAGCATGAGTTTGCAACTACTTTACTTTTGGAGAAAATTCAAAACATTCATTATTCAATAGAGCCCAATAGCAAAAACCAGCGTTTTGAATGAAGAATTACATTTCTTGGTAGAATCATGCAGGATTGAAATTTTTGATGGTTTTTTACTCCTCTCAACAGCCCAAACAAGTTTCTAAAAGGATGAGCTTGCAACTACTTTACTTTTGGAGAAAATTCAAAACATTCATTATTCAATAGGGCCCAAACTATCAAAAACCAGCCGTTTCAATGAACACACATGTCTTGGTAGAATCATGTAGGACTGAAATTTTTGATGTTTTTCTACTCATCTCATGAGCCCAAACAAGTCTCTAAAAGCATGAGTTTGCAACTACTTTACTTTTGGAGAAAATTCAAAACATTCATTATTCAATAGGGCCCAAACTATCAAAAACCAGCGGTTTCAATGAACACACATTTCTTGGTAGAATCATGCAGGACTGAAATTTTTGATGTTTTTCTACTCCTCTCATGAGCCCAAACAAGTCTCTAAAAGCATGAGTTTGCAACTACTTTACTTTTGGAGAAAATTCAAAACATTCATTATTCAATAGAGCCCAATAGCAAAAACCAGCGTTTTGAATGAAGAATCACATTTCTTGGTAGAATCATGCAGGATTGAAATTTTTGATGGTTTTTTACTCCTCTCAACAGCCCAAACAAGTTTCTAAAAGGATGAGTTTGCAACTACTTTACTTTTGGAGAAAATTCAAAACATTCATTATTCAATAGGGCCCAAACTATCAAAAACCAGCGGTTTCAATGAACACACATTTCTTGGTAGAATCATGCAGGACTGAAATTTTTGATGTTTTTCTACTCCTCTCATGAGCCCAAACAAGTCTCTAAAAGCATGAGTTTGCAACTACTTTACTTTTGGAGAAAATTCAAAACATTCACTATTCAATAGAGCCCAATAGCAAAAATCAGGTTTTGAATGAAGAATCACATTTCTTGGTAAAATCATGCAGGATTGAAATTTTTGATGGTTTTTTACTCCTCTCAACAGCCCAAACAAGTCTCTAAAAGCATGAGTTTGCAACTACTTTACTTTTGGAGAAAATTCAAAACATTCATTATTCAATAGGGCCCAAACTATCAAAAACCAGCGGTTTCAATGAACACACATTTCTTGGTAGAATCATACAGGACTGAAATTTTTGATGTTTTTCTACTCCTCTCATGAGCCCAAAAAAGTCTCTAAAAGCATGCGTTTGCAACTACTTTACTTTTGGAGAAAATTCAAAACATTCATTATTCAATAGAGCCCAATAGCAAAAACCAGCGTTTTGAATGAAGAATCACATTTCTTGGTAGAATCATGCAGGACTGAAATTTTTGATATTTTTCTACTCCTCTCATGAGCCCAAACAAGTCTCTAAAAGCATGAGTTTGCAACTACTTTACTTTTGGAGAAAATTCAAAACATTCATTATTCAATAGAGCCCAATAGCAAAAATCAGGTTTTGAATGAAGAATCACATTTCTTGGTAGAATCATGCAGGATTGAAATTTTTGATGGTTTTTTACTCCTCTCAACAGCCCAAACAAGTTTCTAAAAGGATGAGTTTGCAACTACTTTACTTTTGGAGAAAGTTCAAAACATTCATTATTCAATAGGGCCCAAAATATCAAAAACCAGCGGTTTGAATGAACACACATTTCTTGGTAGAATCGTGCAGGACTGAAATTTTTGATGTTTTTCTACTCCTCTCATGAGCCCAAACAAGTCTCTAAAAGGATGAGTTTGCAACTACTTTACTTTTGGAGAAAATTCAAAACATTCATTATTCAATAGAGCCCAATAGCAAAAAACAGCGTTTTGAATGAAGAATCACATTTCTTGGTAGAATCATGCAGGATTGAAATTTTTGATGTTTTTTTACTCCTCTCAACAGCCCAAACAAGTTTCTAAAAGGATGAGTTTGCAACTACTTTACTTTTGGAGAAAATTCAAAACATTCATTATTCAATAGAGCCCAATAGCAAAAACCAGCGTTTTGAATGAAGAATCACATTTCTTGGTAGAATCATGCAGGATTGAAATTTTTGATGGTTTTTTACTCCTCTCAACAGCCCAAACAAGTTTCTAAAAGGATGAGTTTGCAACTACTTTACTTTTGGAGAAAATTCAAAACATTCATTATTCAATAGAGCCCAACAGCAAAAACCAGCGTTTTGAATGAAGAATCACATTTCTTGGTAGAATCATGCAGGACTGAAATTTTTGATGTTTTTCTACTCATCTCATGAGCCCAAACAAGTCTCTAAAAGCATGAGTTTGCAACTACTTTACTTTTGGAGAAAAATCAAAACATTCATTATTCAATAGAGCCCAATAGCAAAAAGCAGCGTTTTGAATGAAGAATCACATTGGTAGAATCATGCAGGATTGAAATTTTTGATGTTTTTCTACTCCTCTCATGAGCCCAAACAAGTCTCTAAAAGCATGAGTTTGCAACTACTTTACTTTTGGAGAAAATTCAAAACATTCATTATTCAATAGGGCCCAAAATATCAAAAACCAGCGGTTTGAATGAACACACATTTCTTGGTAGAATCGTGCAGGACTGAAATTTTTGATGTTTTTCTACTTCTCTCATGAGCCCAAACAAGTCTCTAAAAGGATGAGTTTGCAACTACTTTACTTTTGGAGAAAATTCAAAACATTCAATATTCAATAGGGCCCAAACTATCAAAAACCAGCGGTTTCAATGAACACACATTTCTTGGTAGAATCATGCAGGACTGAAATTTTTGATGTTTTTCTACTCCTCTCATGAGCCCAAACAAGTCTCTAAAAGCATGAGTTTGCAGCTACTTTACTTTTGGAGAAAATTCAAAACATTCATTATTCAATAGAGCCCAATAGCAAAAATCAGGTTTTGAATGAAGAATCACATTTCTTGGTAGAATCATGCAGGATTGAAATTTTTGATGGTTTTTTACTCCTCTCAACAGCCCAAACAAGTTTCTAAAAGGATGAGTTTGCAACTACTTTACTTTTGCAGAAAATTCAAAACATTCATTATTCAATAGAGCCCAAACTATCAAAAACCAGCGGTTTCAATGAACACACATTTCTTGGTGGAATCATGCAGGACTGAAATTTTTGATGTTTTTCTACTCCTCTCAAGAGCCCAAACAAGTCTCTAAAAGCATGAGTTTGCAACTACTTTACTTTTGGAGAAAATTCAAAACATTCATTATTCAGTAGAGCCCAATAGCAAAAACCAGCGTTTTGAATGAAGAATCACATTTCTTGGTAGAATCATGCAGGATTGAAATTTTTGATGGTTTTTTACTCCTCTCAACAGCCCAAACAAGTTTCTAAAAGGATGAGTTTGCAACTACTTTACTTTTGGAGAAAATTAAAAACATTCATTATTCAATAGGGCCCAAACTATCAAAAACCAGCGGTTTGAATGAACACACATTTCTTGGTAGAATCATGCAGGACTGAAATTTTTGATGTTTTTCTACTCCTCTCATGAGCCCAAACAAGTCTCTAAAAGCATGAGTTTGCAACTACTTTACTTTTGGAGAAAATTCAAAACATTCACTATTCAATAGAGCCCAATAGCAAAAATCAGGTTTTGAATGAAGAATCACATTTCTTGGTAAAATCATGCAGGATTGAAATTTTTGATGGTTTTTACTCCTCTCAACAGCCCAAACAAGTTTCTAAAAGGATGAGTTTGCAACTACTTTACTTTTGGAGAAAATTCAAAACATTCATTATTCAATAGGGCCCAAACTATCAAAAACCAGCGGTTTCAATGAACACACATTTCTTGGTAGAATCATGCAGGACTGAAATTTTTGATGTTTTTCTTCTCCTCTCATGAGCCCAAACAAGTCTCTAAAAGCATGAGTTTGCAACTACTTTACTTTTGGAGAAAATTCAAAACATTCATTATTCAATAGAGCCCAATAGCAAAAACCAGCGTTTTGAATGAAGAATCACATTTCTTGGTAGAATCATGCAGGATTGAAATTTTTGATGGTTTTTTACTCCTCTCAACAGCCCAAACAAGTTTCTAAAAGGATGAGTTTGCAACTACTTTACTTTTGGAGAAAATTCAAAACATTCATTATTCAATAGGGCCCAAACTATCAAAAACCAGCGGTTTCAATGAACACACATTTCTTGGTAGAATCATGCAGGACTGAAATTTTTGATGTTTTTCTACTCCTCTCATGAGCCCAAACAAGTCTCTAAAAGCATGCATTTGCAACTACTTTACTTTTGGAGAAAATTCAAAACATTCATTATTCAATAGAGCCCAATAGCAAAAACCAGCGTTTTGAATGAAGAATCACATTTCTTGGTAGAATCATGCAGGATTGAAATTTTTGATGGTTTTTTACTCCTCTCAACAGCCCAAACAAGTTTCTAAAAGGATGAGTTTGCAACTACTTTACTTTTGGAGAAAATTCAAAACATTCATTATTCAATAGGGCCCAAACTATCAAAAACCAGCCGTTTCAATGAACACACATGTCTTGGTAGAATTATGCAGGACTGAAATTTTTGATGTTTTTCTACTCATCTCATGAGCCCAAACAAGTCTCTAAAAGCATGAGTTTGCAACTACTTTACTTTTGGAGAAAAATCAAAACATTCATTATTCAATAGAGCCCAATAGCAAAAAGCAGCGTTTTGAATGAAGAATCACATTGGTAGAATCATGCAGGATTGAAATTTTTGATGTTTTTCTACTCCTCTCATGAGCCCAAACAAGTCTCTAAAAGCATGAGTTTGCAACTACTTTACTTTTGGAGAAAATTCAAAACATTCATTATTCAATAGGGCCCAAAATATCAAAAACCAGCGGTTTGAATGAACACACATTTCTTGGTAGAATCGTGCAGGACTGAAATTTTTTATGTTTTTCTACTTCTCTCATGAGCCCAAACAAGTCTCTAAAAGGATGAGTTTGCAACTACTTTACTTTTGGAGAAAATTCAAAACATTCAATATTCAATAGGGCCCAAACTATCAAAAACCAGCGGTTTCAATGAACACACATTTCTTGGTAGAATCATGCAGGACTGAAATTTTTGATGTTTTTCTACTCCTCTCATGAGCCCAAACAAGTCTCTAAAAGCATGCATTTGCAACTACTTTACTTTTGGAGAAAATTCAAAACATTCATTATTCAATAGAGCCCAATAGCAAAAACCAGCGTTTTGAATGAAGAATCACATTTCTTGGTAGAATCATGCAGGATTGAAATTTTTGATGGTTTTTTACTCCTCTCAACAGCCCAAACAAGTTTCTAAAAGGATGAGTTTGCAACTACTTTACTTTTGGAGAAAATTCAAAACATTCATTATTCAATAGGGCCCAAACTATCAAAAACCAGCCGTTTCAATGAACACACATGTCTTGGTAGAATTATGCAGGACTGAAATTTTTGATGTTTTTCTACTCATCTCATGAGCCCAAACAAGTCTCTAAAAGCATGAGTTTGCAACTACTTTACTTTTGGAGAAAAATCAAAACATTCATTATTCAATAGAGCCCAATAGCAAAAAGCAGCGTTTTGAATGAAGAATCACATTGGTAGAATCATGCAGGATTGAAATTTTTGATGTTTTTCTACTCCTCTCATGAGCCCAAACAAGTCTCTAAAAGCATGAGTTTGCAACTACTTTACTTTTGGAGAAAATTCAAAACATTCATTATTCAATAGGGCCCAAAATATCAAAAACCAGCGGTTTGAATGAACACACATTTCTTGGTAGAATCGTGCAGGACTGAAATTTTTGATGTTTTTCTACTTCTCTCATGAGCCCAAACAAGTCTCTAAAAGGATGAGTTTGCAACTACTTTACTTTTGGAGAAAATTCAAAACATTCAATATTCAATAGGGCCCAAACTATCAAAAACCAGCGGTTTCAATGAACACACATTTCTTGGTAGAATCATGCAGGACTGAAATTTTTGATGTTTTTCTACTCCTCTCATGAGCCCAAACAAGTCTCTAAAAGCATGAGTTTGCAACTACTTTACTTTTGGAGAAAATTCAAAACATTCATTATTTAATAGAGCCCAATAGCAAAAATCAGGTTTTGAATGAAGAATCACATTTCTTGGTAGAATCATGCAGGATTGAAATTTTTGATGGTTTTTTACTCCTCTCAACAGCCCAAACAAGTTTCTAAAAGGATGAGTTTGCAACTACTTTACTTTTGGAGAAAATTCAAAACATTCATTATTCAATAGGGCCCAAAATATCAAAAACCAGCGGTTTGAATGAACACACATTTCTTGGTAGAATCGTGCAGGACTGAAATTTTTGATGTTTTTCTACTTCTCTCATGAGCCCAAACAAGTCTCTAAAAGGATGAGTTTGCAACTACTTTACTTTTGGAGAAAATTCAAAACATTCATTATTCAATAGAGCCCAATAGCAAAAATCAGGTTTTGAATGAAGAATCACATTTCTTGGTAGAATCATGCAGGATTGAAATTTTTGATGGGTTTTTACTCCTCTCAACAGCCCAAACAAGTTTCTAAAAGGATGAGTTTGCAACTACTTTACTTTTGGAGAAAATTCAAAACATTCATTATTCAATAGGGCCCAAACTATCAAAAACCAGCGGTTCCAATGAACACACATTTCTTGGTAGAATCATGCAGGACTGAAATTTTTGATGTTTTTCTTCTCCTCTCATGAGCCCAAACAAGTCTCTAAAAGCATGAGTTTGCAACTACTTTACTTTTGGAGAAAATTCAAAACCTTCATTATTCAATAGAGCCCAATAGCAAAAACCAGCGTTTTGAATGAAGAATCACATTTCTTGGTAGAATCATGCAGGATTGAAATTTTTGATGGTTTTTTACTCCTCTCAACAGCCCAAACAAGTTTCTAAAAGGATGAGTTTGCAACTACTTTACTTTTGGAGAAAATTCAAAACATTCATTATTCAATAGGGCCCAAACTATCAAAAACCAGCGGTTTCAATGAACACACATTTCTTGGTAGAATCATGCAGGACTGAAATTTTTGATGTTTTTCTACTCCTCTCATGAGCCCAAACAAGTCTCTAAAAGCATGCGTTTGCAACTACTTTACTTTTGGAGAAAATTCAAAACATTCATTATTCAATAGAGCCCAATAGCAAAAACCAGCGTTTTGAATGAAGAATCACATTTCTTGGTAGAATCATGCAGGATTGAAATTTTTGATGGTTGTTTACTCCTCTCAACAGCCCAAACAAGTTTCTAAAAGGATGAGTTTGCAACTACTTTACTTTTGGAGAAAATTCAAAACATTCATTATTCAATAGGGCCCAAACTATCAAAAACCAGCGGTTTCAATGAACACACATTTCTTGGTAGAATCATGCAGGACTGAAATTTTTGATGTTTTTCTACTCCTCTCATGAGCCCAAACAAGTCTCTAAAAGCATGAGTTTGCAACTACTTTACTTTTGGAGAAAATTCAAAACATTCATTATTCAATAGAGCCCAATAGCAAAAACCAGCGTTTTGAATGAAGAATCACATTTCTTGGTAGAATCATGCAGGATTGAAATTTTTGATGGTTTTTTACTCCTCTCAACAGCCCAAACAAGTTTCTAAAAGGATGAGTTTGCAACTACTTTACTTTTGGAGAAAATTCAAAACATTCATTATTCAATAGGGCCCAAACTATCAAAAACCAGCGGTTTCAATGAACACACATTTCTTGGTAGAATCATGCAGGACTGAAATTTTTGATGTTTTTCTACTCCTCTCATGAGCCCAAACAAGTCTCTAAAAGCATGAGTTTGCAACTACTTTACTTTTGGAGAAAATTCAAAACATTCATTATTCAATAGAGCCCAATAGCAAAAACCAGCGTTTTGAATGAAGAATCACATTTCTTGGTAGAATCATGCAGGATTGAAATTTTTGATGGTTTTTTACTCCTCTCAACAGCCCAAACAAGTTTCTAAAAGGATGAGTTTGCAACTACTTTACTTTTGGAGAAAATTCAAAACATTCATTATTCAATAGGACCCCAGCTATCAAAAACCAGCGGTTTGAATGAACACATTTCTTGGTAGAATCATGCAGGACTGAAATTTTTGATGTTTTTCTACTCCTCTCATGAGCCCAAACAAGTCTCTAAAAGCATGAGTTTGCAACTACTTTACTTTTGGAGAAAATTCAAAACATTCACTATTCAATAGAGCCCAATAGCAAAAATCAGGTTTTGAATGAAGAATCACATTTCTTGGTAAAAACATGCAGGATTGAAATTTAATGGTTTTTTACTCCTCTCAACAGCCCAAACAAGTTTCTAAAAGGATGAGTTTGCAACTACTTTACTTTTGGAGAAAATTCAAAACATTCATTATTCAATAGGGCCCAAACTATCAAAAACCAGCGGTTTCAATGAACACACATTTCTTGGTAGAATCATGCAGGACTGAAATTTTTGATGTTTTTCTACTCCTCTCATGAGCCCAAACAAGTCTCTAAAAGCATGAGTTTGCAACTACTTTACTTTTGGAGAAAATTCAAAACATTCATTATTCAATAGAGCCCAATAGCAAAAACCAGCGTTTTGAATGAAGAATCACATTTCTTGGTAGAATCATGCAGGATTGAAATTTTTGATGGTTTTTTACTCCTCTCAACAGCCCAAACAAGTTTCTAAAAGGATGAGTTTGCAACTACTTTACTTTTGGAGAAAATTCAAAACATTCATTATTCAATAGGGCCCAAACTATCAAAAACCAGCGGTTTCAATGAACACACATTTCTTGGTAGAATCATGCAGGACTGAAATTTTTGATGTTTTTCTACTCCTCTCATGAGCCCAAACAAGTCTCTAAAAGCATGAGTTTGCAACTACTTTACTTTTGGAGAAAATTCAAAACATTCATTATTCAATAGAGCCCAATAGCAAAAACCAGCGTTTTGAATGAAGAATCACATTTCTTGGTAGAATCATGCAGGATTGAAATTTTTGATGGTTTTTTACTCCTCTCAACAGCCCAAACAAGTTTCTAAAAGGATGAGTTTGCAACTACTTTACTTTTGGAGAAAATTCAAAACATTCATTATTCAATAGGGCCCAAACTATCAAAAACCAGCGGCTTCAATGAACACACATTTCTTGGTAGAATCATGCAGGACTGAAATTTTTGATGTTTTTCTACTCCTCTCATGAGCCCAAACAAGTCTCTAAAAGCATGAGTTTGCAACTACTTTACTTTTGGAGAAAATTCAAAACATTCATTATTCAATAGAGCCCAATAGCAAAAACCAGCGTTTTGAATGAAGAATCACATTTCTTGGTAGAATCATGCAGGATTGAAATTTTTGATGGTTTTTTACTCCTCTCAACAGCCCAAACAAGTTTCTAAAAGGATGAGTTTGCAACTACTTTACTTTTGGAGAAAATTCAAAACATTCATTATTCAATAGGGCCCAAACTATCAAAAACCAGCGGTTTCAATGAACACACATTTCTTGGTAGAATCATGCAGGACTGAAATTTTTGATGTTTTTCTACTCCTCTCATGAGCCCAAACAAGTCTCTAAAAGCATGAGTTTGCAACTACTTTACTTTTGGAGAAAATTCAAAACATTCATTATTCAATAGAGCCCAATAGCAAAAACCAGCGTTTTGAATGAAGAATCACATTTCTTGGTAGAATCATGCAGGATTGAAATTTTTGATGGTTTTTTACTCCTCTCAACAGCCCAAACAAGTTTCTAAAAGGATGAGTTTGCAACTACTTTACTTTTGGAGAAAATTCAAAACATTCATTATTCAATAGGGCCCAAACTATCAAAAACCAGCGGTTTCAATGAACACACATTTCTTGGTAGAATCATGCAGGACTGAAATTTTTGATGTTTTTCTACTCCTCTCATGAGCCCAAACAAGTCTCTAAAAGCATGAGTTTGCAACTACTTTACTTCTGGAGAAAATTCAAAACATTCATTATTCAATAGAGCCCAATAGCAAAAACCAGCGTTTTGAATGAAGAATCACATTTCTTGGTAGAATCATGCAGGATTGAAATTTTTGATGGTTTTTTACTCCTCTCAACAGCCCAAACAAGTTTCTAAAAGGATGAGTTTGCAACTACTTTACTTTTGGAGAAAATTCAAAACATTCATTATTCAATAGGGCCCAAACTATCAAAAACCAGCGGTTTGAATGAACACACATTTCTTGGTAGAATCATGCAGGACTGAAATTTTTGATGTTTTTCTACTCCTCTCATGAGCCCAAACAAGTCTCTAAAAGCATGAGTTTGCAACTACTTTACTTTTGGAGAAAATTCAAAACATTCATTATTCAATAGGGCCCAAACTATCAAAAACCAGCGGTTTGAATGAACACACATTTCTTGGTAGAATCATGCAGGACTGAAATTTTTGATGTTTTTCTACTCCTCTCATAAGCCCAAACAAGTCTCTAAATGCATGAGTTTGCAACTACTTTACTTTTGGAGAAAATTCAAAACATTCACTATTCAATAGAGCCCAATAGCAAAAATCAGGTTTTGAATGAAGAATCACATTTCTTGGTAAAATCATGCAGGATTGAAATTTTTTATGGTTTTTTACTCCTCTCAACAGCCCAAACAAGTTTCTAAAAGGATGAGTTTGCAACTACTTTACTTTTGGAGAAAATTCAAAACATTCATTATTCAATAGGGCCCAAACTATCAAAAACCAGCGGTTTGAATGAACACACATTTCTTGGTAGAATCATGCAGGACTGAAATTTTTGATGTTTTTCTACTCCTCTCATGAGCCCAAACAAGTCTCTAAAAGCATGAGTTTGCAACTACTTTACTTTTGGAGAAAATTCAAAACATTCATTATTCAATAGGGCCCAAACTATCAAAAACCAGCGGTTTGAATGAACACACATTTCTTGGTAGAATCATGCAGGACTGAAATTTTTGATGTTTTTCTACTCCTCTCATGAGCCCAAACAAGTCTCTAAAAGCATGAGTTTGCAACTACTTTACTTTTGGAGAAAATTCAAAACATTCACTATTCAATAGAGCCCAATAGCAAAAATCAGGTTTTGAATGAAGAATCACATTTCTTGGTAAAATCATGCAGGATTGAAATTTTTGATGGTTTTTTACTCCTCTCAACAGCCCAAACAAGTTTCTAAAAGGATGAGTTTGCAACTACTTTACTTTTGGAGAAAATTTAAAACATTCATTATTCAATAGGGCCCAAACTATCAAAAACCAGCGGTTTCAATGAACACACATTTCTTGGTAGAATCATGCAGGACTGAAATTTTTGATGTTTTTCTACTCCTCTCATGAGCCCAAACAAATCTCTAAAAGCATGAGTTTGCAACTACTTTACTTTTGGAGAAAATTCAAAACATTATTCAATAGAGCCCAATAGCAAAAACCAGCGTTTTGAATGAAGAATCACATTTCTTGGTAGAATCATGCAGGATTGAAATTTTTGATGGTTTTTTACTCCTCTCAACAGCCCAAACAAGTTTCTAAAAGGATGAGTTTGCAACTACTTTACTTTTGGAGAAAATTCAAAACATTCATTATTCAATAGGGCCCAAACTATCAAAAACCAGCCGTTTCAATGAACACACATGTCTTGGTAGAATCATGCAGGACTGAAATTTTTGATGTTTTTCTACTCCTCTCATGAGCCCAAACAAGTCTCTAAAAGCATGAGTTTGCAACTACTTTACTTTTGGAGAAAATTCAAAACATTCATTATTCAATAGAGCCCAATAGCAAAAACCAGCGTTTTGAATGAAGAATCACATTTCTTGCTAGAATCATGCAGGATTGAAATTTTTGATGGTTTTTTACTCCTCTCAACAGCCCAAACAAGTTTCTAAAAGGATGAGTTTGCAACTACTTTACTTTTGGAGAAAATTCAAAACATTCATTATTCAATAGGGCCCAAACTATCAAAAACCAGCGGTTTCAATGAACACACATTTCTTGGTAGAATCATGCAGGACTGAAATTTTTGATGTTTTTCTACTCCTCTCATGAGCCCAAACAAGTCTCTAAAAGCATGAGTTTGCAACTACTTTACTTTTGGAGAAAATTCAAAACATTCATTATTCAATAGAGCCCAATAGCAAAAACCAGCGTTTTGAATGAAGAATCACATTTCTTGGTAGAATCATGCAGGATTGAAATTTTTGATGGTTTTTTACTCCTCTCAACAGCCCAAACAAGTTTCTAAAAGGATGAGTTTGCAACTACTTTACTTTTGGAGAAAATTCAAAACATTCATTATTCAATAGGGCCCAAACTATCAAAAACCAGCGGTTTCAATGAACACACATTTCTTGGTAGAATCATGCAGGACTGAAATTTTTGATGTTTTTCTACTCCTCTCATGAGCCCAAACAAGTCTCTAAAAGCATGAGTTTGCAACTACTTTACTTTTGGAGAAAATTCAAAACATTCATTATTCAATAGAGCCCAATAGCAAAAACCAGCGTTTTGAATGAAGAATCACATTTCTTGGTAGAATCATGCAGGATTGAAATTTTTGATGGTTTTTTACTCCTCTCAACAGCCCAAACAAGTTTCTAAAAGGATGAGTTTGCAACTACTTTACTTTTGGAGAAAATTCAAAACATTCATTATTCAATAGGACCCCAGCTATCAAAAACCAGCGGTTTGAATGAACACATTTCTTGGTAGAATCATGCAGGACTGAAATTTTTGATGTTTTTCTACTCCTCTCATGAGCCCAAACAAGTCTCTAAAAGCATGAGTTTGCAACTACTTTACTTTTGGAGAAAATTCAAAACATTCACTATTCAATAGAGCCCAATAGCAAAAATCAGGTTTTGAATGAAGAATCACATTTCTTGGTAAAATCATGCAGGATTGAAATTTAATGGTTTTTTACTCCTCTCAACAGCCCAAACAAGTTTCTAAAAGGATGAGTTTGCAACTACTTTACTTTTGGAGAAAATTCAAAACATTCATTATTCAATAGGGCCCAAACTATCAAAAACCAGCGGTTTCAATGAACACACATTTCTTGGTAGAATCATGCAGGACTGAAATTTTTGATGTTTTTCTACTCCTCTCATGAGCCCAAACAAGTCTCTAAAAGCATGAGTTTGCAACTACTTTACTTTTGGAGAAAATTCAAAACATTCATTATTCAATAGAGCCCAATAGCAAAAACCAGCGTTTTGAATGAAGAATCACATTTCTTGGTAGAATCATGCAGGATTGAAATTTTTGATGGTTTTTTACTCCTCTCAACAGCCCAAACAAGTTTCTAAAAGGATGAGTTTGCAACTACTTTACTTTTGGAGAAAATTCAAAACATTCATTATTCAATAGGGCCCAAACTATCAAAAACCAGCGGTTTCAATGAACACACATTTCTTGGTAGAATCATGCAGGACTGAAATTTTTGATGTTTTTCTACTCCTCTCATGAGCCCAAACAAGTCTCTAAAAGCATGAGTTTGCAACTACTTTACTTTTGGAGAAAATTCAAAACATTCATTATTCAATAGAGCCCAATAGCAAAAACCAGCGTTTTGAATGAAGAATCACATTTCTTGGTAGAATCATGCAGGATTGAAATTTTTGATGGTTTTTTACTCCTCTCAACAGCCCAAACAAGTTTCTAAAAGGATGAGTTTGCAACTACTTTACTTTTGGAGAAAATTCAAAACATTCATTATTCAATAGGGCCCAAACTATCAAAAACCAGTGGCTTCAATGAACACACATTTCTTGGTAGAATCATGCAGGACTGAAATTTTTGATGTTTTTCTACTCCTCTCATGAGCCCAAACAAGTCTCTAAAAGCATGAGTTTGCAACTACTTTACTTTTGGAGAAAATTCAAAACATTCATTATTCAATAGAGCCCAATAGCAAAAACCAGCGTTTTGAATGAAGAATCACATTTCTTGGTAGAATCATGCAGGATTGAAATTTTTGATGGTTTTTTACTCCTCTCAACAGCCCAAACAAGTTTCTAAAAGGATGAGTTTGCAACTACTTTACTTTTGGAGAAAATTCAAAACATTCATTATTCAATAGGGCCCAAACTATCAAAAACCAGCGGTTTCAATGAACACACATTTCTTGGTAGAATCATGCAGGACTGAAATTTTTGATGTTTTTCTACTCCTCTCATGAGCCCAAACAAGTCTCTAAAAGCATGAGTTTGCAACTACTTTACTTTTGGAGAAAATTCAAAACATTCATTATTCAATAGAGCCCAATAGCAAAAACCAGCGTTTTGAATGAAGAATCACATTTCTTGGTAGAATCATGCAGGATTGAAATTTTTGATGGTTTTTTACTCCTCTCAACAGCCCAAACAAGTTTCTAAAAGGATGAGTTTGCAACTACTTTACTTTTGGAGAAAATTCAAAACATTCATTATTCAATAGGGCCCAAACTATCAAAAACCAGCGGTTTCAATGAACACACATTTCTTGGTAGAATCATGCAGGACTGAAATTTTTGATGTTTTTCTACTCCTCTCATGAGCCCAAACAAGTCTCTAAAAGCATGAGTTTGCAACTACTTTACTTCTGGAGAAAATTCAAAACATTCATTATTCAATAGAGCCCAATAGCAAAAACCAGCGTTTTGAATGAAGAATCACATTTCTTGGTAGAATCATGCAGGATTGAAATTTTTGATGGTTTTTTACTCCTCTCAACAGCCCAAACAAGTTTCTAAAAGGATGAGTTTGCAACTACTTTACTTTTGGAGAAAATTCAAAACATTCATTATTCAATAGGGCCCAAACTATCAAAAACCAGCGGTTTGAATGAACACACATTTCTTGGTAGAATCATGCAGGACTGAAATTTTTGATGTTTTTCTACTCCTCTCATGAGCCCAAACAAGTCTCTAAAAGCATGAGTTTGCAACTACTTTACTTTTGGAGAAAATTCAAAACATTCATTATTCAATAGGGCCCAAACTATCAAAAACCAGCGGTTTGAATGAACACACATTTCTTGGTAGAATCATGCAGGACTGAAATTTTTGATGTTTTTCTACTCCTCTCATGAGCCCAAACAAGTCTCTAAAAGCATGAGTTTGCAACTACTTTACTTTTGGAGAAAATTCAAAACATTCACTATTCAATAGAGCCCAATAGCAAAAATCAGGTTTTGAATGAAGAATCACATTTCTTGGTAAAATCATGCAGGATTGAAATTTTTTATGGTTTTTTACTCCTCTCAACAGCCCAAACAAGTTTCTAAAAGGATGAGTTTGCAACTACTTTACTTTTGGAGAAAATTCAAAACATTCATTATTCAATAGGGCCCAAACTATCAAAAACCAGCGGTTTGAATGAACACACATTTCTTGGTAGAATCATGCAGGACTGAAATTTTTGATGTTTTTCTACTCCTCTCATGAGCCCAAACAAGTCTCTAAAAGCATGAGTTTGCAACTACTTTACTTTTGGAGAAAATTCAAAACATTCATTATTCAATAGGGCCCAAACTATCAAAAACCAGCGGTTTGAATGAACACACATTTCTTGGTAGAATCATGCAGGACTGAAATTTTTGATGTTTTTCTACTCCTCTCATGAGCCCAAACAAGTCTCTAAAAGCATGAGTTTGCAACTACTTTACTTTTGGAGAAAATTCAAAACATTCACTATTCAATAGAGCCCAATAGCAAAAATCAGGTTTTGAATGAAGAATCACATTTCTTGCTAGAATCATGCAGGATTGAAATTTTTGATGGTTTTTTACTCCTCTCAACAGCCCAAACAAGTTTCTAAAAGGATGAGTTTGCAACTACTTTACTTTTGGAGAAAATTCAAAACATTCATTATTCAATAGGGCCCAAACTATCAAAAACCAGCGGTTTCAATGAACACACATTTCTTGGTAGAATCATGCAGGACTGAAATTTTTGATGTTTTTCTACTCCTCTCATGAGCCCAAACAAGTCTCTAAAAGCATGAGTTTGCAACTACTTTACTTTTGGAGAAAATTCAAAACATTCATTATTCAATAGAGCCCAATAGCAAAAACCAGCGTTTTGAATGAAGAATCACATTTCTTGGTAGAATCATGCAGGATTGAAATTTTTGATGGTTTTTTACTCCTCTCAACAGCCCAAACAAGTTTCTAAAAGGATGAGTTTGCAACTACTTTACTTTTGGAGAAAATTCAAAACATTCATTATTCAATAGGGCCCAAACTATCAAAAACCAGCGGTTTCAATGAACACACATTTCTTGGTAGAATCATGCAGGACTGAAATTTTTGATGTTTTTCTACTCCTCTCATGAGCCCAAACAAGTCTCTAAAAGCATGAGTTTGCAACTACTTTACTTTTGGAGAAAATTCAAAACATTCATTATTCAATAGAGCCCAATAGCAAAAACCAGCGTTTTGAATGAAGAATCACATTTCTTGGTAGAATCATGCAGGATTGAAATTTTTGATGGTTTTTTACTCCTCTCAACAGCCCAAACAAGTTTCTAAAAGGATGAGTTTGCAACTACTTTACTTTTGGAGAAAATTCAAAACATTCATTATTCAATAGGACCCCAGCTATCAAAAACCAGCGGTTTGAATGAACACATTTCTTGGTAGAATCATGCAGGACTGAAATTTTTGATGTTTTTCTACTCCTCTCATGAGCCCAAACAAGTCTCTAAAAGCATGAGTTTGCAACTACTTTACTTTTGGAGAAAATTCAAAACATTCACTATTCAATAGAGCCCAATAGCAAAAATCAGGTTTTGAATGAAGAATCACATTTCTTGGTAAAATCATGCAGGATTGAAATTTAATGGTTTTTTACTCCTCTCAACAGCCCAAACAAGTTTCTAAAAGGATGAGTTTGCAACTACTTTACTTTTGGAGAAAATTCAAAACATTCATTATTCAATAGGGCCCAAACTATCAAAAACCAGCGGTTTCAATGAACACACATTTCTTGGTAGAATCATGCAGGACTGAAATTTTTGATGTTTTTCTACTCCTCTCATGAGCCCAAACAAGTCTCTAAAAGCATGAGTTTGCAACTACTTTACTTTTGGAGAAAATTCAAAACATTCATTATTCAATAGAGCCCAATAGCAAAAACCAGCGTTTTGAATGAAGAATCACATTTCTTGGTAGAATCATGCAGGATTGAAATTTTTGATGGTTTTTTACTCCTCTCAACAGCCCAAACAAGTTTCTAAAAGGATGAGTTTGCAACTACTTTACTTTTGGAGAAAATTCAAAACATTCATTATTCAATAGGGCCCAAACTATCAAAAACCAGCGGTTTCAATGAACACACATTTCTTGGTAGAATCATGCAGGACTGAAATTTTTGATGTTTTTCTACTCCTCTCATGAGCCCAAACAAGTCTCTAAAAGCATGAGTTTGCAACTACTTTACTTTTGGAGAAAATTCAAAACATTCATTATTCAATAGAGCCCAATAGCAAAAACCAGCGTTTTGAATGAAGAATCACATTTCTTGGTAGAATCATGCAGGATTGAAATTTTTGATGGTTTTTTACTCCTCTCAACAGCCCAAACAAGTTTCTAAAAGGATGAGTTTGCAACTACTTTACTTTTGGAGAAAATTCAAAACATTCATTATTCAATAGGGCCCAAACTATCAAAAACCAGTGGCTTCAATGAACACACATTTCTTGGTAGAATCATGCAGGACTGAAATTTTTGATGTTTTTCTACTCCTCTCATGAGCCCAAACAAGTCTCTAAAAGCATGAGTTTGCAACTACTTTACTTTTGGAGAAAATTCAAAACATTCATTATTCAATAGAGCCCAATAGCAAAAACCAGCGTTTTGAATGAAGAATCACATTTCTTGGTAGAATCATGCAGGATTGAAATTTTTGATGGTTTTTTACTCCTCTCAACAGCCCAAACAAGTTTCTAAAAGGATGAGTTTGCAACTACTTTACTTTTGGAGAAAATTCAAAACATTCATTATTCAATAGGGCCCAAACTATCAAAAACCAGCGGTTTCAATGAACACACATTTCTTGGTAGAATCATGCAGGACTGAAATTTTTGATGTTTTTCTACTCCTCTCATGAGCCCAAACAAGTCTCTAAAAGCATGAGTTTGCAACTACTTTACTTTTGGAGAAAATTCAAAACATTCATTATTCAATAGAGCCCAATAGCAAAAACCAGCGTTTTGAATGAAGAATCACATTTCTTGGTAGAATCATGCAGGATTGAAATTTTTGATGGTTTTTTACTCCTCTCAACAGCCCAAACAAGTTTCTAAAAGGATGAGTTTGCAACTACTTTACTTTTGGAGAAAATTCAAAACATTCATTATTCAATAGGGCCCAAACTATCAAAAACCAGCGGTTTCAATGAACACACATTTCTTGGTAGAATCATGCAGGACTGAAATTTTTGATGTTTTTCTACTCCTCTCATGAGCCCAAACAAGTCTCTAAAAGCATGAGTTTGCAACTACTTTACTTCTGGAGAAAATTCAAAACATTCATTATTCAATAGAGCCCAATAGCAAAAACCAGCGTTTTGAATGAAGAATCACATTTCTTGGTAGAATCATGCAGGATTGAAATTTTTGATGGTTTTTTACTCCTCTCAACAGCCCAAACAAGTTTCTAAAAGGATGAGTTTGCAACTACTTTACTTTTGGAGAAAATTCAAAACATTCATTATTCAATAGGGCCCAAACTATCAAAAACCAGCGGTTTGAATGAACACACATTTCTTGGTAGAATCATGCAGGACTGAAATTTTTGATGTTTTTCTACTCCTCTCATGAGCCCAAACAAGTCTCTAAAAGCATGAGTTTGCAACTACTTTACTTTTGGAGAAAATTCAAAACATTCATTATTCAATAGGGCCCAAACTATCAAAAACCAGCGGTTTGAATGAACACACATTTCTTGGTAGAATCATGCAGGACTGAAATTTTTGATGTTTTTCTACTCCTCTCATGAGCCCAAACAAGTCTCTAAAAGCATGAGTTTGCAACTACTTTACTTTTGGAGAAAATTCAAAACATTCACTATTCAATAGAGCCCAATAGCAAAAATCAGGTTTTGAATGAAGAATCACATTTCTTGGTAAAATCATGCAGGATTGAAATTTTTTATGGTTTTTTACTCCTCTCAACAGCCCAAACAAGTTTCTAAAAGGATGAGTTTGCAACTACTTTACTTTTGGAGAAAATTCAAAACATTCATTATTCAATAGGGCCCAAACTATCAAAAACCAGCGGTTTGAATGAACACACATTTCTTGGTAGAATCATGCAGGACTGAAATTTTTGATGTTTTTCTACTCCTCTCATGAGCCCAAACAAGTCTCTAAAAGCATGAGTTTGCAACTACTTTACTTTTGGAGAAAATTCAAAACATTCATTATTCAATAGGGCCCAAACTATCAAAAACCAGCGGTTTGAATGAACACACATTTCTTGGTAGAATCATGCAGGACTGAAATTTTTGATGTTTTTCTACTCCTCTCATGAGCCCAAACAAGTCTCTAAAAGCATGAGTTTGCAACTACTTTACTTTTGGAGAAAATTCAAAACATTCACTATTCAATAGAGCCCAATAGCAAAAATCAGGTTTTGAATGAAGAATCACATTTCTTGGTAAAATCATGCAGGATTGAAATTTTTGATGGTTTTTTACTCCTCTCAACAGCCCAAACAAGTTTCTAAAAGGATGAGTTTGCAACTACTTTACTTTTGGAGAAAATTTAAAACATTCATTATTCAATAGGGCCCAAACTATCAAAAACCAGCGGTTTCAATGAACACACATTTCTTGGTAGAATCATGCAGGACTGAAATTTTTGATGTTTTTCTACTCCTCTCATGAGCCCAAACAAATCTCTAAAAGCATGAGTTTGCAACTACTTTACTTTTGGAGAAAATTCAAAACATTATTCAATAGAGCCCAATAGCAAAAACCAGCGTTTTGAATGAAGAATCACATTTCTTGGTAGAATCATGCAGGATTGAAATTTTTGATGGTTTTTTACTCCTCTCAACAGCCCAAACAAGTTTCTAAAAGGATGAGTTTGCAACTACTTTACTTTTGGAGAAAATTTAAAACATTCATTATTCAATAGGGCCCAAACTATCAAAAACCAGCGGTTTCAATGAACACACATTTCTTGGTAGAATCATGCAGGACTGAAATTTTTGATGTTTTTCTACTCCTCTCATGAGCCCAAACAAATCTCTAAAAGCATGAGTTTGCAACTACTTTACTTTTGGAGAAAATTCAAAACATTATTCAATAGAGCCCAATAGCAAAAACCAGCGTTTTGAATGAAGAATCACATTTCTTGGTAGAATCATGCAGGATTGAAATTTTTGATGGTTTTTTACTCCTCTCAACAGCCCAAACAAGTTTCTAAAAGGATGAGTTTGCAACTACTTTACTTTTGGAGAAAATTCAAAACATTCATTATTCAATAGGGCCCAAACTATCAAAAACCAGCCGTTTCAATGAACACACATGTCTTGGTAGAATCATGCAGGACTGAAATTTTTGATGTTTTTCTACTCCTCTCATGAGCCCAAACAAGTCTCTAAAAGCATGAGTTTGCAACTACTTTACTTTTGGAGAAAATTCAAAACATTCATTATTCAATAGAGCCCAATAGCAAAAACCAGCGTTTTGAATGAAGAATCACATTTCTTGCTAGAATCATGCAGGATTGAAATTTTTGATGGTTTTTTACTCCTCTCAACAGCCCAAACAAGTTTCTAAAAGGATGAGTTTGCAACTACTTTACTTTTGGAGAAAATTCAAAACATTCATTATTCAATAGGGCCCAAACTATCAAAAACCAGCGGTTTCAATGAACACACATTTCTTGGTAGAATCATGCAGGACTGAAATTTTTGATGTTTTTCTACTCCTCTCATGAGCCCAAACAAGTCTCTAAAAGCATGAGTTTGCAACTACTTTACTTTTGGAGAAAATTCAAAACATTCATTATTCAATAGAGCCCAATAGCAAAAACCAGCGTTTTGAATGAAGAATCACATTTCTTGGTAGAATCATGCAGGATTGAAATTTTTGATGGTTTTTTACTCCTCTCAACAGCCCAAACAAGTTTCTAAAAGGATGAGTTTGCAACTACTTTACTTTTGGAGAAAATTCAAAACATTCATTATTCAATAGGGCCCAAACTATCAAAAACCAGCGGTTTCAATGAACACACATTTCTTGGTAGAATCATGCAGGACTGAAATTTTTGATGTTTTTCTACTCCTCTCATGAGCCCAAACAAGTCTCTAAAAGCATGAGTTTGCAACTACTTTACTTTTGGAGAAAATTCAAAACATTCATTATTCAATAGAGCCCAATAGCAAAAACCAGCGTTTTGAATGAAGAATCACATTTCTTGGTAGAATCATGCAGGATTGAAATTTTTGATGGTTTTTTACTCCTCTCAACAGCCCAAACAAGTTTCTAAAAGGATGAGTTTGCAACTACTTTACTTTTGGAGAAAATTCAAAACATTCATTATTCAATAGGACCCCAGCTATCAAAAACCAGCGGTTTGAATGAACACATTTCTTGGTAGAATCATGCAGGACTGAAATTTTTGATGTTTTTCTACTCCTCTCATGAGCCCAAACAAGTCTCTAAAAGCATGAGTTTGCAACTACTTTACTTTTGGAGAAAATTCAAAACATTCACTATTCAATAGAGCCCAATAGCAAAAATCAGGTTTTGAATGAAGAATCACATTTCTTGGTAAAATCATGCAGGATTGAAATTTAATGGTTTTTTACTCCTCTCAACAGCCCAAACAAGTTTCTAAAAGGATGAGTTTGCAACTACTTTACTTTTGGAGAAAATTCAAAACATTCATTATTCAATAGGGCCCAAACTATCAAAAACCAGCGGTTTCAATGAACACACATTTCTTGGTAGAATCATGCAGGACTGAAATTTTTGATGTTTTTCTACTCCTCTCATGAGCCCAAACAAGTCTCTAAAAGCATGAGTTTGCAACTACTTTACTTTTGGAGAAAATTCAAAACATTCATTATTCAATAGAGCCCAATAGCAAAAACCAGCGTTTTGAATGAAGAATCACATTTCTTGGTAGAATCATGCAGGATTGAAATTTTTGATGGTTTTTTACTCCTCTCAACAGCCCAAACAAGTTTCTAAAAGGATGAGTTTGCAACTACTTTACTTTTGGAGAAAATTCAAAACATTCATTATTCAATAGGGCCCAAACTATCAAAAACCAGCGGTTTCAATGAACACACATTTCTTGGTAGAATCATGCAGGACTGAAATTTTTGATGTTTTTCTACTCCTCTCATGAGCCCAAACAAGTCTCTAAAAGCATGAGTTTGCAACTACTTTACTTTTGGAGAAAATTCAAAACATTCATTATTCAATAGAGCCCAATAGCAAAAACCAGCGTTTTGAATGAAGAATCACATTTCTTGGTAGAATCATGCAGGATTGAAATTTTTGATGGTTTTTTACTCCTCTCAACAGCCCAAACAAGTTTCTAAAAGGATGAGTTTGCAACTACTTTACTTTTGGAGAAAATTCAAAACATTCATTATTCAATAGGGCCCAAACTATCAAAAACCAGCGGCTTCAATGAACACACATTTCTTGGTAGAATCATGCAGGACTGAAATTTTTGATGTTTTTCTACTCCTCTCATGAGCCCAAACAAGTCTCTAAAAGCATGAGTTTGCAACTACTTTACTTTTGGAGAAAATTCAAAACATTCATTATTCAATAGAGCCCAATAGCAAAAACCAGCGTTTTGAATGAAGAATCACATTTCTTGGTAGAATCATGCAGGATTGAAATTTTTGATGGTTTTTTACTCCTCTCAACAGCCCAAACAAGTTTCTAAAAGGATGAGTTTGCAACTACTTTACTTTTGGAGAAAATTCAAAACATTCATTATTCAATAGGGCCCAAACTATCAAAAACCAGCGGTTTCAATGAACACACATTTCTTGGTAGAATCATGCAGGACTGAAATTTTTGATGTTTTTCTACTCCTCTCATGAGCCCAAACAAGTCTCTAAAAGCATGAGTTTGCAACTACTTTACTTTTGGAGAAAATTCAAAACATTCATTATTCAATAGAGCCCAATAGCAAAAACCAGCGTTTTGAATGAAGAATCACATTTCTTGGTAGAATCATGCAGGATTGAAATTTTTGATGGTTTTTTACTCCTCTCAACAGCCCAAACAAGTTTCTAAAAGGATGAGTTTGCAACTACTTTACTTTTGGAGAAAATTCAAAACATTCATTATTCAATAGGGCCCAAACTATCAAAAACCAGCGGTTTCAATGAACACACATTTCTTGGTAGAATCATGCAGGACTGAAATTTTTGATGTTTTTCTACTCCTCTCATGAGCCCAAACAAGTCTCTAAAAGCATGAGTTTGCAACTACTTTACTTCTGGAGAAAATTCAAAACATTCATTATTCAATAGAGCCCAATAGCAAAAACCAGCGTTTTGAATGAAGAATCACATTTCTTGGTAGAATCATGCAGGATTGAAATTTTTGATGGTTTTTTACTCCTCTCAACAGCCCAAACAAGTTTCTAAAAGGATGAGTTTGCAACTACTTTACTTTTGGAGAAAATTCAAAACATTCATTATTCAATAGGGCCCAAACTATCAAAAACCAGCGGTTTGAATGAACACACATTTCTTGGTAGAATCATGCAGGACTGAAATTTTTGATGTTTTTCTACTCCTCTCATGAGCCCAAACAAGTCTCTAAAAGCATGAGTTTGCAACTACTTTACTTTTGGAGAAAATTCAAAACATTCATTATTCAATAGGGCCCAAACTATCAAAAACCAGCGGTTTGAATGAACACACATTTCTTGGTAGAATCATGCAGGACTGAAATTTTTGATGTTTTTCTACTCCTCTCATGAGCCCAAACAAGTCTCTAAAAGCATGAGTTTGCAACTACTTTACTTTTGGAGAAAATTCAAAACATTCACTATTCAATAGAGCCCAATAGCAAAAATCAGGTTTTGAATGAAGAATCACATTTCTTGGTAAAATCATGCAGGATTGAAATTTTTTATGGTTTTTTACTCCTCTCAACAGCCCAAACAAGTTTCTAAAAGGATGAGTTTGCAACTACTTTACTTTTGGAGAAAATTCAAAACATTCATTATTCAATAGGGCCCAAACTATCAAAAACCAGCGGTTTGAATGAACACACATTTCTTGGTAGAATCATGCAGGACTGAAATTTTTGATGTTTTTCTACTCCTCTCATGAGCCCAAACAAGTCTCTAAAAGCATGAGTTTGCAACTACTTTACTTTTGGAGAAAATTCAAAACATTCATTATTCAATAGGGCCCAAACTATCAAAAACCAGCGGTTTGAATGAACACACATTTCTTGGTAGAATCATGCAGGACTGAAATTTTTGATGTTTTTCTACTCCTCTCATGAGCCCAAACAAGTCTCTAAAAGCATGAGTTTGCAACTACTTTACTTTTGGAGAAAATTCAAAACATTCACTATTCAATAGAGCCCAATAGCAAAAATCAGGTTTTGAATGAAGAATCACATTTCTTGGTAAAATCATGCAGGATTGAAATTTTTGATGGTTTTTTACTCCTCTCAACAGCCCAAACAAGTTTCTAAAAGGATGAGTTTGCAACTACTTTACTTTTGGAGAAAATTTAAAACATTCATTATTCAATAGGGCCCAAACTATCAAAAACCAGCGGTTTCAATGAACACACATTTCTTGGTAGAATCATGCAGGACTGAAATTTTTGATGTTTTTCTACTCCTCTCATGAGCCCAAACAAATCTCTAAAAGCATGAGTTTGCAACTACTTTACTTTTGGAGAAAATTCAAAACATTATTCAATAGAGCCCAATAGCAAAAACCAGCGTTTTGAATGAAGAATCACATTTCTTGGTAGAATCATGCAGGATTGAAATTTTTGATGGTTTTTTACTCCTCTCAACAGCCCAAACAAGTTTCTAAAAGGATGAGTTTGCAACTACTTTACTTTTGGAGAAAATTCAAAACATTCATTATTCAATAGGGCCCAAACTATCAAAAACCAGCCGTTTCAATGAACACACATGTCTTGGTAGAATCATGCAGGACTGAAATTTTTGATGTTTTTCTACTCATCTCATGAGCCCAAACAAGTCTCTAAAAGCATGAGTTTGCAACTACTTTACTTTTGGAGAAAATTCAAAACATTCACTATTCAATAGAGCCCAATAGCAAAAATCAGGTTTTGAATGAAGAATCACATTTCTTGGTAGAATCATGCAGGATTGAAATTTTTGATGGTTTTTTACTCCTCTCAACAGCCCAAACAAGTTTCTAAAAGGATGAGTTTGCAACTACTTTACTTTTGGAGAAAATTCAAAACATTCATTATTCAATAGGGCCCAAACTCAAAAACCAGCGGTTTGAATGAACACACATTTCTTGGTAGAATCATGCAGGACTGAAATTTTTGATGTTTTTCTACTCCTCTCAAGAGCCCAAACAAGTCTCTAAAAGCATGAGTTTGCAACTACTTTACTTTTGGAGAAAATTCAAAACATTCAATATTCAATAGAGCCCAATAGCAAAAACCAGCGTTTTGAATGAAGAATCACATTTCTTGGTAGAATCATGCAGGATTGAAATTTTTGATGGTTTTTTACTCCTCTCAACAGCCCAAACAAGTTTCTAAAAGGATGAGTTTGCAACTACTTTACTTTTGGAGAAAATTAAAAACATTCATTATTCAATAGGGCCCAAACTATCAAAAACCAGCGGTTTGAATGAACACACATTTCTTGGTAGAATCATGCAGGACTGAAATTTTTGATGTTTTTCTACTCCTCTCATGAGCCCAAACAAGTCTCTAAAAGCATGAGTTTGCAACTACTTTACTTTTGGAGAAAATTCAAAACATTCACTATTCAATAGAGCCCAATAGCAAAAATCAGGTTTTGAATGAAGAATCACATTTCTTGGTAAAATCATGCAGGATTGAAATTTTTGATGGTTTTTACTCCTCTCAACAGCCCAAACAAGTTTCTAAAAGGATGAGTTTGCAACTACTTTACTTTTGGAGAAAATTCAAAACATTCATTATTCAATAGGGCCCAAACTATCAAAAACCAGCGGTTTCAATGAACACACATTTCTTGGTAGAATCATGCAGGACTGAAATTTTTGATGTTTTTCTACTCCTCTCATGAGCCCAAACAAGTCTCTAAAAGCATGAGTTTGCAACTACTTTACTTTTGGAGAAAATTCAAAACATTCATTATTCAATAGAGCCCAATAGCAAAAACCAGCGTTTTGAATGAAGAATTACATTTCTTGGTAGAATCATGCAGGATTGAAATTTTTGATGGTTTTTTACTCCTCTCAACAGCCCAAACAAGTTTCTAAAAGGATGAGTTTGCAACTACTTTACTTTTGGAGAAAATTCAAAACATTCATTATTCAATATGGCCCAAACTATCAAAAACCAGCCGTTTCAATGAACACACATGTCTTGGTAGAATCATGCAGGACTGAAATTTTTGATGTTTTTCTACTCATCTCATGAGCCCAAACAAGTCTCTAAAAGCATGAGTTTGCAACTACTTTACTTTTGTAGAAAATTCAACACATTCATTATTCAATAGGGCCCAAACTATCAAAAACCAGCGGTTTGAATGAACACACATTTCTTGGTAGAATCATGCAGGACTGAAATTTTTGATGTTTTTCTACTCCTCTCATGAGCCCAAACAAGTCTCTAAAAGCATGAGTTTGCAACTACTTTACTTTTGGAGAAAAATCAAAACATTCATTACTCAATAGAGCCCAATAGCAAAAAGCAGCGTTTTGAATGAAGAATCACATTTCTTGGTAGAATCATGCAGGATTGAAATTTTTGATGTTTTTCTACTCCTCTCATGAGCCCAAACAAGTCTCTAAAAGCATGAGTTTGCAACTACTTTACTTTTGTAGAAAATTCAACACATTCATTATTCAATAGGGCCCAAACTATCAAAAACCAGCGGTTTGAATGAACACACATTTCTTGGTAGAATCATGCAGGACTGAAATTTTTGATGTTTTTCTACTCCTCTCATGAGCCCAAACAAGTCTCTAAAAGCATGAGTTTGCAACTACTTTACTTTTGAAGAAAATTCAAAACATTCATTATTCAATAGAGCCCAATAGCAAAAATCAGGTTTTGAATGAAGAATCACATTTCTTGGTAGAATCATGCAGGATTGAAATTTTTGATGGTTTTTTACTCCTCTCAACAGCCCAAACAAGTTTCTAAAAGGATGAGTTTGCAACTACTTTACTTTTGGAGAAAATTCAAAACATTCATTATTCAATAGGGCCCAAAATATCAAAAACCATCGGTTTGAATGAACACACATTTCTTGGTAGAATCGTGCAGGACTGAAATTTTTGATGTTTTTCTACTTCTCTCATGAGCCCAAACAAGTCTCTAAAAGGATGAGTTTGCAACTACTTTACTTTTGGAGAAAATTCAAAACATTCATTATTCAATAGAGCCCAATAGCAAAAATCAGGTTTTGAATGAAGAATCACATTTCTTGGTAGAATCATGCAGGATTGAAATTTTTGATGGGTTTTTACTCCTCTCAACAGCCCAAACAAGTTTCTAAAAGGATGAGTTTGCAACTACTTTACTTTTGGAGAAAATTCAAAACATTCATTATTCAATAGGGCCCAAAATATCAAAAACCAGCGGTTTGAATGAACACACATTTCTTGGTAGAATCGTGCAGGACTGAAATTTTTGATGTTTTTCTACTCCTCTCATGAGCCCAAACAAGTCTCTTAAAGCATGAGTTTGCAACTACTTTACTTTTGGAGAAAATTCAAAACATTCATTATTCAATAGAGCCCAATAGTAAAAATCAGGTTTTGAATGAAGAATCACATTTCTTGGTAGAATCATGCAGGATTGAAATTTTTGATGTTTTTTTACTCCTCTCAACAGCCCAAACAAGTTTCTAAAAGGATGAGTTTGCAACTACTTTACTTTTGGAGAAAATTCAAAACATTCATTATTCAATAGGGCCCAAACTATCAAAAACCAGCGGTTTCAATGAACACACATTTCTTGGTAGAATCATGCAGGACTGAAATTTTTGATGTTTTTCTACTCCTCTCATGAGCCCAAACAAGTCTCTAAAAGCATGAGTTTGCAACTACTTTACTTTTGGAGAAAATTCAAAACATTCATTATTCAATAGAGCCCAATAGCAAAAACCAGCGTTTTGAATGAAGAATCACATTTCTTGGTAGAATCATGCAGGACTGAAATTTTTGATGGTTTTTTACTCCTCTCAACAGCCCAAACAAGTTTCTAAAAGGATGAGTTTGCTACTACTTTACTTTTGGAGAAAATTCAAAACATTCATTATTCAATAGAGCCCAAACTATCAAAAACCAGCGGTTTCAATGAACACACATGTCTTGGTAGAATCATGCAGGACTGAAATTTTTGATGTTTTTCTACTCATCTCATGAGCCCAAACAAGTCTCTAAAAGCATGAGTTTGCAACTACTTTACTTTTGGAGAAAATTCAAAACATTCATTATTCAATAGGGCCCAAACTATCAAAAACCAGCGGTTTGAATGAACACACATTTCTTGGTAGAATCATGCAGGACTGAAATTTTTGATGTTTTTCTACTCCTCTCATGAGCCCAAACAAGTCTCTAAAAGCATGAGTTTGCAACTACTTTACTTTTGGAGAAAATTCAAAACATTCACTATTCAATAGAGCCCAATAGCAAAAATCAGGTTTTGAATGAAGAATCACATTTCTTGGTAGAATCATGCAGGACTGAAATTTTTGATGTTTTTCTACTCCTCTCATGAGCCCAAACAAATCTCTAAAAGCATGAGTTTGCAACTACTTTACTTTTGGAGAAAATTCAAAACATTCATTATTCAATAGAGCCCAATAGAAAAACCAGCGTTTTGAATGAAGAATCACATTTCTTGGTAAAATCATGCAGGATTGAAATTTTTGATGGTTTTTTACTCCTCTCAACAGCCCAAACAAGTTTCTAAAAGGATGAGTTTGCAACTACTTTACTTTTGGAGAAAATTCAAAACATTCATTATTCAATAGGGCCGAAACTATCAAAAACCAGCGGTTTCAATGAACACACATTTCTTGGTAGAATCATGCAGGACTGAAATTTTTGATGTTTTTCTACTCCTCTCATGAGCCCAAACAAGTCTCTAAAAGCATGAGTTTGCAACTACTTTACTTTTGGAGAAAATTCAAAACATTCATTATTCAATAGAGCCCAATAGCAAAAACCAGCGTTTTGAATGAAGAATCACATTTCTTGGTAGAATCATGCAGGATTGAAATTTTTGATGGTTTTTTACTCCTCTCAACAGCCCAAACAAGTTTCTAAAAGGATGAGTTTGCAACTACTTTACTTTTGGAGAAAATTCAAAACATTCATTATTCAATAGGGCCCAAACTATCAAAAACCAGCGGTTTCAATGAACACACATTTCTTGGTAGAATCATGCAGGACTGAAATTTTTTATGTTTTTCTACTCCTCTCATGAGCCCAAACAAGTCTCTAAAAGCATGAGTTTGCAACTACTTTACTTTTGGAGAAAATTCAAAACATTCATTATTCAATAGAGCCCAATAGCAAAAATCAGGTTTTGAATGAAGAATCACATTTCTTGGTAGAATCATGCAGGACTGAAATTTTTGATGTTTTTCTACTCCTCTCATGAGCCCAAACAAATCTCTAAAAGCATGAGTTTGCAACTACTTTACTTTTGGAGAAAATTCAAAACATTCATTATTCAATAGAGCCCAATAGAAAAACCAGCGTTTTGAATGAAGAATCACATTTCTTGGTAAAATCATGCAGGATTGAAATTTTTGATGGTTTTTTACTCCTCTCAACAGCCCAAACAAGTTTCTAAAAGGATGAGTTTGCAACTACTTTACTTTTGGAGAAAATTCAAAACATTCATTATTCAATAGGGCCGAAACTATCAAAAACCAGCGGTTTCAATGAACACACATTTCTTGGTAGAATCATGCAGGACTGAAATTTTTGATGTTTTTCTACTCCTCTCATGAGCCCAAACAAGTCTCTAAAAGCATGAGTTTGCAACTACTTTACTTTTGGAGAAAATTCAAAACATTCATTATTCAATAGAGCCCAATAGCAAAAACCAGCGTTTTGAATGAAGAATCACATTTCTTGGTAGAATCATGCAGGATTGAAATTTTTGATGGTTTTTTACTCCTCTCAACAGCCCAAACAAGTTTCTAAAAGGATGAGTTTGCAACTACTTTACTTTTGGAGAAAATTCAAAACATTCATTATTCAATAGGGCCCAAACTATCAAAAAACAGCGGTTTCAATGAACACACATTTCTTGGTAGAATCATGCAGGACTGAAATTTTTGATGTTTTTCTACTCCTCTCATAAGCCCAAACAAGTCTCTAAAAGCATGAGTTTGCAACTACTTTACTTTTGGAGAAAATTCAAAACATTCATTATTCAATAGAGCCCAATAGCAAAAACCAGCGTTTTGAATGAAGAATCACATTTCTTGGTAGAATCATGCAGGATTGAAATTTTTATGGTTTTTTACTCCTCTCAACAGCCCAAACAAGTTTCTAAAAGGATGAGTTTGCAACTACTTTACTTTTGGAGAAAATTCAAAACATTCATTATTCAATAGGGCCCAAACTATCAAAAACCAGCGGTTTCAATGAACACACATTTCTTGGTAGAATCATGCAGGACTGAAATTTTTTATGTTTTTCTACTCCTCTCATGAGCCCAAACAAGTCTCTAAAAGCATGAGTTTGCAACTACTTTACTTTTGGAGAAAATTCAAAACATTCATTATTCAATAGAGCCCAATAGCAAAAACCAGCGTTTTGAATGAAGAATCACATTTCTTGGTAGAATCATGCAGGATTGAAATTTTTGATGGTTTTTTACTCCTCTCAACAGCCCAAACAAGTTTCTAAAAGGATGAGTTTGCAACTACTTTACTTTTGGAGAAAATTCAAAACATTCATTATTCAATAGGGCCCAAACTATCAAAAACCAGCGGTTTGAATGAACACATTTCTTGGTAGAATCATGCAGGACTGAAATTTTTGATGTTTTTCTACTCCTCTCATGAGCCCAAACAAGTCTCTAAAAGCATGAGTTTGCAACTACTTTGCTTTTGGAGAAAATTCAAAACATTCACTATTCAATAGAGCCCAATAGCAAAAATCAGGTTTTGAATGAAGAATCACATTTCTTGGTAAAATCATGCAGGATTGAAATTTAATGGTTTTTTACTCCTCTCAACAGCCCAAACAAGTTTCTAAAAGGATGAGTTTGCAACTACTTTACTTTTGGAGAAAATTCAAAACATTCATTATTCAATAGGGCCCAAACTATCAAAAAACAGCGGTTTCAATGAACACACATTTCTTGGTAGAATCATGCAGGACTGAAATTTTTGATGTTTTTCTACTCCTCTCATGAGCCCAAACAAGTCTCTAAAAGCATGAGTTTGCAACTACTTTACTTTTGGAGAAAATTCAAAACATTCATTATTCAATAGAGCCCAATAGCAAAAACCAGCGTTTTGAATGAAGAATCACATTTCTTGGTAGAATCATGCAGGATTGAAATTTTTGATGGTTTTTTACTCCTCTCAACAGCCCAAACAAGTTTCTAAAAGGATGAGTTTGCAACTACTTTACTTTTGGAGAAAATTCAAAACATTCATTATTCAATAGGGCCCAAACTATCAAAAACCAGCGGCTTCAATGAACACACATTTCTTGGTAGAATCATGCAGGACTGAAATTTTTTATGTTTTTCTACTCCTCTCATGAGCCCAAACAAGTCTCTAAAAGCATGAGTTTGCAACTACTTTACTTTTGGAGAAAATTCAAAACATTCATTATTCAATAGAGCCCAATAGCAAAAACCAGCGTTTTGAATGAAGAATCACATTTCTTGGTAGAATCATGCAGGATTGAAATTTTTGATGGTTTTTTACTCCTCTCAACAGCCCAAACAAGTTTCTAAAAGGATGAGTTTGCAACTACTTTACTTTTGGAGAAAATTCAAAACATTCATTATTCAATAGGGCCCAAACTATCAAAAACCAGCGGTTTGAATGAACACATTTCTTGGTAGAATCATGCAGGACTGAAATTTTTGATGTTTTTCTACTCCTCTCATGAGCCCAAACAAGTCTCTAAAAGCATGAGTTTGCAACTACTTTGCTTTTGGAGAAAATTCAAAACATTCACTATTCAATAGAGCCCAATAGCAAAAATCAGGTTTTGAATGAAGAATCACATTTCTTGGTAAAATCATGCAGGATTGAAATTTAATGGTTTTTTACTCCTCTCAACAGCCCAAACAAGTTTCTAAAAGGATGAGTTTGCAACTACTTTACTTTTGGAGAAAATTCAAAACATTCATTATTCAATAGGGCCCAAACTATCAAAAACCAGCGGTTTCAATGAACACACATTTCTTGGTAGAATCATGCAGGACTGAAATTTTTGATGTTTTTCTACTCCTCTCATGAGCCCAAACAAGTCTCTAAAAGCATGAGTTTGCAACTACTTTACTTTTGGAGAAAATTCAAAACATTCATTATTCAATAGAGCCCAATAGCAAAAACCAGCGTTTTGAATGAAGAATCACATTTCTTGGTAGAATCATGCAGGATTGAAATTTTTGATGGTTTTTTACTCCTCTCAACAGCCCAAACAAGTTTCTAAAAGGATGAGTTTGCAACTACTTTACTTTTGGAGAAAATTCAAAACATTCATTATTCAATAGGGCCCAAACTATCAAAAACCAGCGGCTTCAATGAACACACATTTCTTGGTAGAATCATGCAGGACTGAAATTTTTGATGTTTTTCTACTCCTCTCATGAGCCCAAACAAGTCTCTAAAAGCATGAGTTTGCAACTACTTTACTTTTGGAGAAAATTCAAAACATTCATTATTCAATAGAGCCCAATAGCAAAAACCAGCGTTTTGAATGAAGAATCACATTTCTTGGTAGAATCATGCAGGATTGAAATTTTTGATGGTTTTTTACTCCTCTCAACAGCCCAAACAAGTTTCTAAAAGGATGAGTTTGCAACTACTTTACTTTTGGAGAAAATTCAAAACATTCATTATTCAATAGGGCCCAAACTATCAAAAACCAGCGGTTTCAATGAACACACATTTCTTGGTAGAATCATGCAGGACTGAAATTTTTGATGTTTTTCTACTCCTCTCATGAGCCCAAACAAGTCTCTAAAAGCATGAGTTTGCAACTACTTTACTTTTGGAGAAAATTCAAAACATTCATTATTCAATAGAGCCCAATAGCAAAAACCAGCGTTTTGAATGAAGAATCACATTTCTTGGTAGAATCATGCAGGATTGAAATTTTTGATGGTTTTTTACTCCTCTCAACAGCCCAAACAAGTTTCTAAAAGGATGAGTTTGCAACTACTTTACTTTTGGAGAAAATTCAAAACATTCATTATTCAATAGGGCCCAAACTATCAAAAACCAGCGGTTTCAATGAACACACATTTCTTGGTAGAATCATGCAGGACTGAAATTTTTGATGTTTTTCTACTCCTCTCATGAGCCCAAACAAGTCTCTAAAAGCATGAGTTTGCAACTACTTTACTTTTGGAGAAAATTCAAAACATTCATTATTCAATAGAGCCCAATAGCAAAAACCAGCGTTTTGAATGAAGAATCACATTTCTTGGTAGAATCATGCAGGATTGAAATTTTTGATGGTTTTTTACTCCTCTCAACAGCCCAAACAAGTTTCTAAAAGGATGAGTTTGCAACTACTTTACTTTTGGAGAAAATTCAAAACATTCATTATTCAATAGGGCCCAAACTATCAAAAACCAGCGGTTTGAATGAACACACATTTCTTGGTAGAATCATGCAGGACTGAAATTTTTGATGTTTTTCTACTCCTCTCATGAGCCCAAACAAGTCTCTAAAAGCATGAGTTTGCAACTACTTTACTTTTGGAGAAAATTCAAAACATTCATTATTCAATAGGGCCCAAACTATCAAAAACCAGCGGTTTGAATGAACACACATTTCTTGGTAGAATCATGCAGGACTGAAATTTTTGATGTTTTTCTACTCCTCTCATGAGCCCAAACAAGTCTCTAAAAGCATGAGTTTGCAACTACTTTACTTTTGGAGAAAATTCAAAACATTCACTATTCAATAGAGCCCAATAGCAAAAATCAGGTTTTGAATGAAGAATCACATTTCTTGGTAAAATCATGCAGGATTGAAATTTTTGATGGTTTTTTACTCCTCTCAACAGCCCAAACAAGTTTCTAAAAGGATGAGTTTGCAACTACTTTACTTTTAGAGAAAATTCAAAACATTCATTATTCAATAGGGCCCAAACTATCAAAAACCAGCGGTTTGAATGAACACACATTTCTTGGTAGAATCATGCAGGACTGAAATTTTTGATGTTTTTCTACTCCTCTCATGAGCCCAAACAAGTCTCTAAAAGCATGAGTTTGCAACTACTTTACTTTTGGAGAAAATTCAAAACATTCATTATTCAATAGGGCCCAAACTATCAAAAACCAGCGGTTTGAATGAACACACATTTCTTGGTAGAATCATGCAGGACTGAAATTTTTGATGTTTTTCTACTCCTCTCATGAGCCCAAACAAGTCTCTAAAAGTATGAGTTTGCAACTACTTTACTTTTGGAGAAAATTCAAAACATTCACTATTCAATAGAGCCCAATAGCAAAAATCAGGTTTTGAATGAAGAATCACATTTCTTGGTAAAATCATGCAGGATTGAAATTTTTGATGGTTTTTTACTCCTCTCAACAGCCCAAACAAGTTTCTAAAAGGATGAGTTTGCAACTACTTTACTTTTGGAGAAAATTTAAAACATTCATTATTCAATAGGGCCCAAACTATCAAAAACCAGCGGTTTCAATGAACACACATTTCTTGGTAGAATCATGCAGGACTGAAATTTTTGATGTTTTTCTACTCCTCTCATGAGCCCAAACAAATCTCTAAAAGCATGAGTTTGCAACTACTTTACTTTTGGAGAAAATTCAAAACATTATTCAATAGAGCCCAATAGCAAAAACCAGCGTTTTGAATGAAGAATCACATTTCTTGGTAGAATCATGCAGGATTGAAATTTTTGATGGTTTTTTACTCCTCTCAACAGCCCAAACAAGTTTCTAAAAGGATGAGTTTGCAACTACTTTACTTTTGGAGAAAATTCAAAACATTCATTATTCAATAGGGCCCAAACTATCAAAAACCAGCCGTTTCAATGAACACACATGTCTTGGTAGAATCATGCAGGACTGAAATTTTTGATGTTTTTCTACTCATCTCATGAGCCCAAACAAGTCTCTAAAAGCATGAGTTTGCAACTACTTTACTTTTGGAGAAAATTCAAAACATTCACTATTCAATAGAGCAAAATAGCAAAAATCAGGTTTTGAATGAAGAATCACATTTCTTGGTAGAATCATGCAGGATTGAAATTTTTGATGGTTTTTTACTCCTCTCAACAGCCCAAACAAGTTTCTAAAAGGATGAGTTTGCAACTACTTTACTTTTGGAGAAAATTCAAAACATTCATTATTCAATAGGGCCCAAACTATCAAAAACCAGCGGCTTCAATGAACACACATTTCTTGGTAGAATCATGCAGGACTGAAATTTTTGATGTTTTTCTACTCCTCTCATGAGCCCAAACAAGTCTCTAAAAGCATGAGTTTGCAACTACTTTACTTTTGGAGAAAATTCAAAACATTCATTATTCAATAGAGCCCAATAGCAAAAACCAGCGTTTTGAATGAAGAATCACATTTCTTGGTAGAATCATGCAGGATTGAAATTTTTGATGGTTTTTTACTCCTCTCAACAGCCCAAACAAGTTTCTAAAAGGATGAGTTTGCAACTACTTTACTTTTGGAGAAAATTCAAAACATTCATTATTCAATAGGGCCCAAACTATCAAAAACCAGCGGCTTCAATGAACACACATTTCTTGGTAGAATCATGCAGGACTGAAATTTTTGATGTTTTTCTACTCCTCTCATGAGCCCAAACAAGTCTCTAAAAGCATGAGTTTGCAACTACTTTACTTTTGGAGAAAATTCAAAACATTCATTATTCAATAGAGCCCAATAGCAAAAACCAGCGTTTTGAATGAAGAATCACATTTCTTGGTAGAATCATGCAGGATTGAAATTTTTGATGGTTTTTTACTCCTCTCAACAGCCCAAACAAGTTTCTAAAAGGATGAGTTTGCAACTACTTTACTTTTGGAGAAAATTCAAAACATTCATTATTCAATAGGGCCCAAACTATCAAAAAACCAGCGGTTTCAATGAACACACATTTCTTGGTAGAATCATGCAGGACTGAAATTTTTGATGTTTTTCTACTCCTCTCATGAGCCCAAACAAGTCTCTAAAAGCATGAGTTTGCAACTACTTTACTTTTGGAGAAAATTCAAAACATTCATTATTCAATAGAGCCCAATAGCAAAAACCAGCGTTTTGAATGAAGAATCACATTTCTTGGTAGAATCATGCAGGATTGAAATTTTTGATGGTTTTTTACTCCTCTCAACAGCCCAAACAAGTTTCTAAAAGGATGAGTTTGCAACTACTTTACTTTTGGAGAAAATTCAAAACATTCATTATTCAATAGGGCCCAAACTATCAAAAACCAGCGGTTTCAATGAACACACATTTCTTGGTAGAATCATGCAGGACTGAAATTTTTGATGTTTTTCTACTCCTCTCATGAGCCCAAACAAGTCTCTAAAAGCATGAGTTTGCAACTACTTTACTTCTGGAGAAAATTCAAAACATTCATTATTCAATAGAGCCCAATAGCAAAAACCAGCGTTTTGAATGAAGAATCACATTTCTTGGTAGAATCATGCAGGATTGAAATTTTTGATGGTTTTTTACTCCTCTCAACAGCCCAAACAAGTTTCTAAAAGGATGAGTTTGCAACTACTTTACTTTTGGAGAAAATTCAAAACATTCATTATTCAATAGGGCCCAAACTATCAAAAACCAGCGGTTTGAATGAACACACATTTCTTGGTAGAATCATGCAGGACTGAAATTTTTGATGTTTTTCTACTCCTCTCATGAGCCCAAACAAGTCTCTAAAAGCATGAGTTTGCAACTACTTTACTTTTGGAGAAAATTCAAAACATTCATTATTCAATAGGGCCCAAACTATCAAAAACCAGCGGTTTGAATGAACACACATTTCTTGGTAGAATCATGCAGGACTGAAATTTTTGATGTTTTTCTACTCCTCTCATGAGCCCAAACAAGTCTCTAAAAGCATGAGTTTGCAACTACTTTACTTTTGGAGAAAATTCAAAACATTCACTATTCAATAGAGCCCAATAGCAAAAATCAGGTTTTGAATGAAGAATCACATTTCTTGGTAAAATCATGCAGGATTGAAATTTTTGATGGTTTTTTACTCCTCTCAACAGCCCAAACAAGTTTCTAAAAGGATGAGTTTGCAACTACTTTACTTTTGGAGAAAATTCAAAACATTCATTATTCAATAGGGCCCAAACTATCAAAAACCAGCGGTTTGAATGAACACACATTTCTTGGTAGAATCATGCAGGACTGAAATTTTTGATGTTTTTCTACTCCTCTCATGAGCCCAAACAAGTCTCTAAAAGCATGAGTTTGCAACTACTTTACTTTTGGAGAAAATTCAAAACATTCATTATTCAATAGGGCCCAAACTATCAAAAACCAGCGGTTTGAATGAACACACATTTCTTGGTAGAATCATGCAGGACTGAAATTTTTGATGTTTTTCTACTCCTCTCATGAGCCCAAACAAGTCTCTAAAAGTATGAGTTTGCAACTACTTTACTTTTGGAGAAAATTCAAAACATTCACTATTCAATAGAGCCCAATAGCAAAAATCAGGTTTTGAATGAAGAATCACATTTCTTGGTAAAATCATGCAGGATTGAAATTTTTGATGGTTTTTTACTCCTCTCAACAGCCCAAACAAGTTTCTAAAAGGATGAGTTTGCAACTACTTTACTTTTGGAGAAAATTTAAAACATTCATTATTCAATAGGGCCCAAACTATCAAAAACCAGCGGTTTCAATGAACACACATTTCTTGGTAGAATCATGCAGGACTGAAATTTTTGATGTTTTTCTACTCCTCTCATGAGCCCAAACAAATCTCTAAAAGCATGAGTTTGCAACTACTTTACTTTTGGAGAAAATTCAAAACATTATTCAATAGAGCCCAATAGCAAAAACCAGCGTTTTGAATGAAGAATCACATTTCTTGGTAGAATCATGCAGGATTGAAATTTTTGATGGTGTTTTACTCCTCTCAACAGCCCAAACAAGTTTCTAAAAGGATGAGTTTGCAACTACTTTACTTTTGGAGAAAATTCAAAACATTCATTATTCAATAGGGCCCAAACTATCAAAAACCAGCCGTTTCAATGAACACACATGTCTTGGTAGAATCATGCAGGACTGAAATTTTTGATGTTTTTCTACTCATCTCATGAGCCCAAACAAGTCTCTAAAAGCATGAGTTTGCAACTACTTTACTTTTGGAGAAAATTCAAAACATTCACTATTCAATAGAGCAAAATAGCAAAAATCAGGTTTTGAATGAAGAATCACATTTCTTGGTAGAATCATGCAGGATTGAAATTTTTGATGGTTTTTTACTCCTCTCCACAGCCCAAACAAGTTTCTAAAAGGATGAGTTTGCAACTACTTTACTTTTGGAGAAAATTCAAAACATTATTCAATAGGGCCCAAACTCAAAAACCAGCGGTTTGAATGAACACACATTTCTTGGTAGAATCATGCAGGACTGAAATTTTTGATGTTTTTCTACTCCTCTCATGAGCCCAAACAAGTCTCTAAAAGCATGAGTTTGCAACTACTTTACTTTTGGAGAAAATTCAAAACATTCATTATTCAATAGGGCCCAAACTATCAAAAACCAGCGGTTTGAATGAACACACATTTCTTGGTAGAATCATGCAGGACTGAAATTTTTGATGTTTTTCTACTCCTCTCATGAGCCCAAACAAGTCTCTAAAAGCATGAGTTTGCAACTACTTTACTTTTGGAGAAAATTCAAAACATTCACTATTCAATAGAGCCCAATAGCAAAAATCAGGTTTTGAATGAAGAATCACATTTCTTGGTAAAATCATGCAGGATTGAAATTTTTGATGGTTTTTTACTCCTCTCAACAGCCCAAACAAGTTTCTAAAAGGATGAGTTTGCAACTACTTTACTTTTGGAGAAAATTCAAAACATTCATTATTCAATAGGGCCCAAACTATCAAAAACCAGCGGTTTGAATGAACACACATTTCTTGGTAGAATCATGCAGGACTGAAATTTTTGATGTTTTTCTACTCCTCTCATGAGCCCAAACAAGTCTCTAAAAGCATGAGTTTGCAACTACTTTACTTTTGGAGAAAATTCAAAACATTCATTATTCAATAGGGCCCAAACTATCAAAAACCAGAGGTTTGAATGAACACACATTTCTTGGTAGAATCATGCAGGACTGAAATTTTTGATGTTTTTCTACTCCTCTCATGAGCCCAAACAAGTCTCTAAAAGCATGAGTTTGCAACTACTTTACTTTTGGAGAAAATTCAAAACATTCACTATTCAATAGAGCCCAATAGCAAAAATCAGGTTTTGAATGAAGAATCACATTTCTTGGTAAAATCATGCAGGATTGAAATTTTTGATGGTTTTTTACTCCTCTCAACAGCCCAAACAAGTTTCTAAAAGGATGAGTTTGCAACTACTTTACTTTTGGAGAAAATTTAAAACATTCATTATTCAATAGGGCCCAAACTATCAAAAACCAGCGGTTTCAATGAACACACATTTCTTGGTAGAATCATGCAGGACTGAAATTTTTGATGTTTTTCTACTCCTCTCATGAGCCCAAACAAATCTCTAAAAGCATGAGTTTGCAACTACTTTACTTTTGGAGAAAATTCAAAACATTATTCAATAGAGCCCAATAGCAAAAACCAGCGTTTTGAATGAAGAATCACATTTCTTGGTAGAATCATGCAGGATTGAAATTTTTGATGGTTTTTTACTCCTCTCAACAGCCCAAACAAGTTTCTAAAAGGATGAGTTTGCAACTACTTTACTTTTGGAGAAAATTCAAAACATTCATTATTCAATAGGGCCCAAACTATCAAAAACCAGCCGTTTCAATGAACACACATGTCTTGGTAGAATCATGCAGGACTGAAATTTTTGATGTTTTTCTACTCATCTCATGAGCCCAAACAAGTCTCTAAAAGCATGAGTTTGCAACTACTTTACTTTTGGAGAAAATTCAAAACATTCACTATTCAATAGAGCCCAATAGCAAAAATCAGGTTTTGAATGAAGAATCACATTTCTTGGTAGAATCATGCAGGATTGAAATTTTTGATGGTTTTTTACTCCTCTCAACAGCCCAAACAAGTTTCTAAAAGGATGAGTTTGCAACTACTTTACTTTTGGAGAAAATTCAAAACATTCATTATTCAATAGGGCCCAAACTCAAAAACCAGCGGTTTGAATGAACACACATTTCTTGGTAGAATCATGCAGGACTGAAATTTTTGATGTTTTTCTACTCCTCTCAAGAGCCCAAACAAGTCTCTAAAAGCATGAGTTTGCAACTACTTTACTTTTGGAGAAAATTCAAAACATTCAATATTCAATAGAGCCCAATAGCAAAAACCAGCGTTTTGAATGAAGAATCACATTTCTTGGTAGAATCATGCAGGATTGAAATTTTTGATGGTTTTTTACTCCTCTCAACAGCCCAAACAAGTTTCTAAAAGGATGAGTTTGCAACTACTTTACTTTTGGAGAAAATTCAAAACATTCATTATTCAATAGGGCCCAAACTATCAAAAACCAGCGGTTTCAATGAACACACATTTCTTGGTCGAATCATGCAGGACTGAAATTTTTGATGTTTTTCTACTCCTCTCATGAGCCCAAACAAGTCTCTAAAAGCATGAGTTTGCAACTACTTTACTTTTGGAGAAAATTCAAAACATTCATTATTCAATAGAGCCCAATAGCAAAAACCAGCGTTTTGAATGAAGAATTACATTTCTTGGTAGAATCATGCAGGATTGAAATTTTTGATGGTTTTTTACTCCTCTCAACAGCCCAAACAAGTTTCTAAAAGGATGAGTTTGCAACTACTTTACTTTTGGAGAAAATTCAAAACATTCATTATTCAATAGGGCCCAAACTATCAAAAACCAGCCGTTTCAATGAACACACATGTCTTGGTAGAATCATGCAGGACTGAAATTTTTGATGTTTTTCTACTCATCTCATGAGCCCAAACAAGTCTCTAAAAGCATGAGTTTGCAACTACTTTACTTTTGGAGAAAAATCAAAACATTCATTATTCAATAGAGCCCAATAGCAAAAAGCAGCGTTTTGAATGAAGAATCACATTTCTTGGTAGAATCATGCAGGATTGAAATTTTTGATGTTTTTCTACTCCTCTCATGAGCCCAAACAAGTCTCTAAAAGCATGAGTTTGCAACTACTTTACTTTTGGAGAAAATTCAACACATTCATTATTCAATAGGGCCCAAACTATCAAAAACCAGCGGTTTGAATGAACACACATTTCTTGGTAGAATCATGCAGGACTGAAATTTTTGATGTTTTTCTACTCCTCTCATGAGCCCAAACAAGTATCTAAAAGCATGAGTTTGCAACTACTTTACTTTTGAAGAAAATTCAAAACATTCATTATTCAATAGAGCCCAATAGCAAAAATCAGGTTTTGAATGAAGAATCACATTTCTTGGTAGAATCATGCAGGATTGAAATTTTTGATGGTTTTTTACTCCTCTCAACAGCCCAAACAAGTTTCTAAAAGGATGAGTTTGCAACTACTTTACTTTTGGAGAAAATTCAAAACATTCATTATTCAATAGGGCCCAAAATATCAAAAACCAGCGGTTTGAATGAACACACATTTCTTGGTAGAATCGTGCAGGACTGAAATTTTTGATGTTTTTCTACTTCTCTCATGAGCCCAAACAAGTCTCTAAAAGGATGAGTTTGCAACTACTTTACTTTTGGAGAAAATTCAAAACATTCATTATTCAATAGAGCCCAATAGCAAAAATCAGGTTTTGAATGAAGAATCACATTTCTTGGTAGAATCATGCAGGATTGAAATTTTTGATGGGTTTTTACTCCTCTCAACAGCCCAAACAAGTTTCTAAAAGGATGAGTTTGCAACTACTTTACTTTTGGAGAAAATTCAAAACATTCATTATTCAATAGGGCCCAAACTATCAAAAACCAGCGGTTTGAATGAACACACATTTCTTGGTAGAATCGTGCAGGACTGAAATTTTTGATGTTTTTCTACTCCTCTCATGAGCCCAAACAATTCTCTTAAAGCATGAGTTTGCAACTACTTTACTTTTGGAGAAAATTCAAAACATTCATTATTCAATAGAGCCCAATAGTAAAAATCAGGTTTTGAATGAAGAATCACATTTCTTGGTAGAATCATGCAGGATTGAAATTTTTGATGTTTTTTTACTCCTCTCAACAGCCCAAACAAGTTTCTAAAAGGATGAGTTTGCAACTACTTTACTTTTGGAGAAAATTCAAAACATTCATTATTCAATAGGGCCCAAACTATCAAAAACCAGCGGTTTCAATGAACACACATTTCTTGGTAGAATCATGCAGGACTGAAATTTTTGATGTTTTTCTACTCCTCTCATGAGCCCAAACAAGTCTCTAAAAGCATGAGTTTGCAACTACTTTACTTTTGGAGAAAATTCAAAACATTCATTATTCAATAGAGCCCAATAGCAAAAACCAGCGTTTTGAATGAAGAATCACATTTCTTGGTAGAATCATGCAGGACTGAAATTTTTGATGGTTTTTTACTCCTCTCAACAGCCCAAACAAGTTTCTAAAAGGATGAGTTTGCTACTACTTTACTTTTGGAGAAAATTCAAAACATTCATTATTCAATAGGGCCCAAACTATCAAAAACCAGCGGTTTCAATGAACACACATGTCTTGGTAGAATCATGCAGGACTGAAATTTTTGATGTTTTTCTACTCATCTCATGAGCCCAAACAAGTCTCTAAAAGCATGAGTTTGCAACTACTTTACTTTTGGAGAAAATTCAAAACATTCATTATTCAATAGGGCCCAAACTATCAAAAACCAGCGGTTTGAATGAACACACATTTCTTGGTAGAATCATGCAGGACTGAAATTTTTGATGTTTTTCTACTCCTCTCATGAGCCCAAACAAGTCTCTAAAAGCATGAGTTTGCAACTACTTTACTTTTGGAGAAAATTCAAAACATTCACTATTCAATAGAGCCCAATAGCAAAAATCAGGTTTTGAATGAAGAATCACATTTCTTGGTAGAATCATGCAGGACTGAAATTTTTGATGTTTTTCTACTCCTCTCATGAGCCCAAACAAATCTCTAAAAGCATGAGTTTGCAACTACTTTACTTTTGGAGAAAATTCAAAACATTCATTATTCAATAGAGCCCAATAGCAAAAACCAGCGTTTTGAATGAAGAATCACATTTCTTGGTAAAATCATGCAGGATTGAAATTTTTGATGGTTTTTTACTCCTCTCAACAGCCCAAACAAGTTTCTAAAAGGATGAGTTTGCAACTACTTTACTTTTGGAGAAAATTCAAAACATTCATTATTCAATAGGGCCCAAACTATCAAAAACCAGCGGTTTCAATGAACACACATTTCTTGGTAGAATCATGCAGGACTGAAATTTTTGATGTTTTTCTACTCCTCTCATGAGCCCAAACAAGTCTCTAAAAGCATGAGTTTGCAACTACTTTACTTTTGGAGAAAATTCAAAACATTCATTATTCAATAGAGCCCAATAGCAAAAACCAGCGTTTTGAATGAAGAATCACATTTCTTGGTAGAATCATGCAGGATTGAAATTTTTGATGGTTTTTTACTCCTCTCAACAGCCCAAACAAGTTTCTAAAAGAATGAGTTTGCAACTACTTTACTTTTGGAGAAAATTCTAAACATTCATTATTCAATAGGGCCCAAACTATCAAAAACCAGCGGTTTCAATGAACACACATTTCTTGGTAGAATCATGCAGGACTGAAATTTTTGATGTTTTTCTACTCCTCTCATGAGCCCAAACAAGTCTCTAAAAGCATGAGTTTGCAACTACTTTACTTTTGGAGAAAATTCAAAACATTCATTATTCAATAGAGCCCAATAGCAAAAACCAGCGTTTTGAATGAAGAATCACATTTCTTGGTAGAATCATGCAGGATTGAAATTTTTGATGGTTTTTTACTCCTCTCAACAGCCCAAACAAGTTTCTAAAAGGATGAGTTTGCAACTACTTTACTTTTGGAGAAAATTCAAAACATTCATTATTCAATAGGGCCCAAACTATCAAAAACCAGCGGTTTCAATGAACACACATTTCTTGGTAGAATCATGCAGGACTGAAATTTTTTATGTTTTTCTACTCCTCTCATGAGCCCAAACAAGTCTCTAAAAGCATGAGTTTGCAACTACTTTACTTTTGGAGAAAATTCAAAACATTCATTATTCAATAGAGCCCAATAGCAAAAACCAGCGTTTTGAATGAAGAATCACATTTCTTGGTAGAATTATGCAGGATTGAAATTTTTGATGGTTTTTTACTCCTCTCAACAGCCCAAACAAGTTTCTAAAAGGATGAGTTTGCAACTACTTTACTTTTGGAGAAAATTCAAAACATTCATTATTCAATAGGGCCCAAACTATCAAAAACCAGCGGTTTGAATGAACACATTTCTTGGTAGAATCATGCAGGACTGAAATTTTTGATGTTTTTCTACTCCTCTCATGAGCCCAAACAAGTCTCTAAAAGCATGAGTTTGCAACTACTTTGCTTTTGGAGAAAATTCAAAACATTCACTATTCAATAGAGCCCAATAGCAAAAATCAGGTTTTGAATGAAGAATCACATTTCTTGGTAAAATCATGCAGGATTGAAATTTAATGGTTTTTTACTCCTCTCAACAGCCCAAACAAGTTTCTAAAAGGATGAGTTTGCAACTACTTTACTTTTGGAGAAAATTCAAAACATTCATTATTCAATAGGGCCCAAACTATCAAAAAACAGCGGTTTCAATGAACACACATTTCTTGGTAGAATCATGCAGGACTGAAATTTTTGATGTTTTTCTACTCCTCTCATGAGCCCAAACAAGTCTCTAAAAGCATGAGTTTGCAACTACTTTACTTTTGGAGAAAATTCAAAACATTCATTATTCAATAGAGCCCAATAGCAAAAACCAGCGTTTTGAATGAAGAATCACATTTCTTGGTAGAATCATGCAGGATTGAAATTTTTGATGGTTTTTTACTCCTCTCAACAGCCCAAACAAGTTTCTAAAAGGATGAGTTTGCAACTACTTTACTTTTGGAGAAAATTCAAAACATTCATTATTCAATAGGGCCCAAACTATCAAAAACCAGCGGTTTCAATGAACACACATTTCTTGGTAGAATCATGCAGGACTGAAATTTTTGATGTTTTTCCACTCCTCTCATGAGCCCAAACAAGTCTCTAAAAGCATGAGTTTGCAACTACTTTACTTTTGGAGAAAATTCAAAACATTCATTATTCAATAGAGCCCAATAGCAAAAACCAGCGTTTTGAATGAAGAATCACATTTCTTGGTAGAATCATGCAGGATTGAAATTTTTGATGGTTTTTTACTCCTCTCAACAGCCCAAACAAGTTTCTAAAAGGATGAGTTTGCAACTACTTTACTTTTGGAGAAAATTCAAAACATTCATTATTCAATAGGGCCCAAACTATCAAAAACCAGCGGCTTCAATGAACACACATTTCTTGGTAGAATCATGCAGGACTGAAATTTTTTATGTTTTTCTACTCCTCTCATGAGCCCAAACAAGTCTCTAAAAGCATGAGTTTGCAACTACTTTACTTTTGGAGAAAATTCAAAACATTCATTATTCAATAGAGCCCAATAGCAAAAACCAGCGTTTTGAATGAAGAATCACATTTCTTGGTAGAATCATGCAGGATTGAAATTTTTGATGGTTTTTTACTCCTCTCAACAGCCCAAACAAGTTTCTAAAAGGATGAGTTTGCAACTACTTTACTTTTGGAGAAAATTCAAAACATTCATTATTCAATAGGGCCCAAACTATCAAAAACCAGCCGTTTCAATGAACACACATGTCTTGGTAGAATCATGCAGTACTGAAATTTTTGATGTTTTTCTACTCATCTCATGAGCCCAAACAAGTCTCTAAAAGCATGAGTTTGCAACTACTTTACTTTTGGAGAAAATTCAAAACATTCACTATTCAATAGAGCCCAATAGCAAAAATCAGGTTTTGAATGAAGAATCACATTTCTTGGTAGAATCATGCAGGATTGAAATTTTTGATGGTTTTTTACTCCTCTCAACAGCCCAAACAAGTTTCTAAAAGGATGAGTTTGCAACTACTTTACTTTTGGAGAAAATTCAAAACATTCATTATTCAATAGGGCCCAAACTCAAAAACCAGCGGTTTGAATGAACACACATTTCTTGGTAGAATCATGCAGGACTGAAATTTTTGATGTTTTTCTACTCCTCTCAAGAGCCCAAACAAGTCTCTAAAAGCATGAGTTTGCAACTACTTTACTTTTGGAGAAAATTCAAAACATTCAATATTCAATAGAGCCCAATAGCAAAAACCAGCGTTTTGAATGAAGAATCACATTTCTTGGTAGAATCATGCAGGATTGAAATTTTTGATGGTTTTTTACTCCTCTCAACAGCCCAAACAAGTTTCTAAAAGGATGAGTTTGCAACTACTTTACTTTTGGAGAAAATTAAAAACATTCATTATTCAATAGGGCCCAAACTATCAAAAACCAGCGGTTTGAATGAACACACATTTCTTGGTAGAATCATGCAGGACTGAAATTTTTGATGTTTTTCTACTCCTCTCATGAGCCCAAACAAGTCTCTAAAAGCATGAGTTTGCAACTACTTTACTTTTGGAGAAAATTCAAAACATTCACTATTCAATAGAGCCCAATAGCAAAAATCAGGTTTTGAATGAAGAATCACATTTCTTGGTAAAATCATGCAGGATTGAAATTTTTGATGGTTTTTACTCCTCTCAACAGCCCAAACAAGTTTCTAAAAGGATGAGTTTGCAACTACTTTACTTTTGGAGAAAATTCAAAACATTCATTATTCAATAGGGCCCAAACTATCAAAAACCAGCGGTTTCAATGAACACACATTTCTTGGTCGAATCATGCAGGACTGAAATTTTTGATGTTTTTCTACTCCTCTCATGAGCCCAAACAAGTCTCTAAAAGCATGAGTTTGCAACTACTTTACTTTTGGAGAAAATTCAAAACATTCATTATTCAATAGAGCCCAATAGCAAAAACCAGCGTTTTGAATGAAGAATTACATTTCTTGGTAGAATCATGCAGGATTGAAATTTTTGATGGTTTTTTACTCCTCTCAACAGCCCAAACAAGTTTCTAAAAGGATGAGTTTGCAACTACTTTACTTTTGGAGAAAATTCAAAACATTCATTATTCAATAGGGCCCAAACTATCAAAAACCAGCCGTTTCAATGAACACACATGTCTTGGTAGAATCATGCAGGACTGAAATTTTTGATGTTTTTCTACTCATCTCATGAGCCCAAACAAGTCTCTAAAAGCATGAGTTTGCAACTACTTTACTTTTGGAGAAAAATCAAAACATTCATTATTCAATAGAGCCCAATAGCAAAAAGCAGCGTTTTGAATGAAGAATCACATTTCTTGGTAGAATCATGCAGGATTGAAATTTTTGATGTTTTTCTACTCCTCTCATGAGCCCAAACAAGTCTCTAAAAGCATGAGTTTGCAACTACTTTACTTTTGGAGAAAATTCAACACATTCATTATTCAATAGGGCCCAAACTATCAAAAACCAGCGGTTTGAATGAACACACATTTCTTGGTAGAATCATGCAGGACTGAAATTTTTGATGTTTTTCTACTCCTCTCATGAGCCCAAACAAGTATCTAAAAGCATGAGTTTGCAACTACTTTACTTTTGAAGAAAATTCAAAACATTCATTATTCAATAGAGCCCAATAGCAAAAATCAGGTTTTGAATGAAGAATCACATTTCTTGGTAGAATCATGCAGGATTGAAATTTTTGATGGTTTTTTACTCCTCTCAACAGCCCAAACAAGTTTCTAAAAGGATGAGTTTGCAACTACTTTACTTTTGGAGAAAATTCAAAACATTCATTATTCAATAGGGCCCAAAATATCAAAAACCAGCGGTTTGAATGAACACACATTTCTTGGTAGAATCGTGCAGGACTGAAATTTTTGATGTTTTTCTACTTCTCTCATGAGCCCAAACAAGTCTCTAAAAGGATGAGTTTGCAACTACTTTACTTTTGGAGAAAATTCAAAACATTCATTATTCAATAGAGCCCAATAGCAAAAATCAGGTTTTGAATGAAGAATCACATTTCTTGGTAGAATCATGCAGGATTGAAATTTTTGATGGGTTTTTACTCCTCTCAACAGCCCAAACAAGTTTCTAAAAGGATGAGTTTGCAACTACTTTACTTTTGGAGAAAATTCAAAACATTCATTATTCAATAGGGCCCAAACTATCAAAAACCAGCGGTTTGAATGAACACACATTTCTTGGTAGAATCGTGCAGGACTGAAATTTTTGATGTTTTTCTACTCCTCTCATGAGCCCAAACAAGTCTCTTAAAGCATGAGTTTGCAACTACTTTACTTTTGGAGAAAATTCAAAACATTCATTATTCAATAGAGCCCAATAGTAAAAATCAGGTTTTGAATGAAGAATCACATTTCTTGGTAGAATCATGCAGGATTGAAATTTTTGATGTTTTTTTACTCCTCTCAACAGCCCAAACAAGTTTCTAAAAGGATGAGTTTGCAACTACTTTACTTTTGGAGAAAATTCAAAACATTCATTATTCAATAGGGCCCAAACTATCAAAAACCAGCGGTTTCAATGAACACACATTTCTTGGTAGAATCATGCAGGACTGAAATTTTTGATGTTTTTCTACTCCTCTCATGAGCCCAAACAAGTCTCTAAAAGCATGAGTTTGCAACTACTTTACTTTTGGAGAAAATTCAAAACATTCATTATTCAATAGAGCCCAATAGCAAAAACCAGCGTTTTGAATGAAGAATCACATTTCTTGGTAGAATCATGCAGGACTGAAATTTTTGATGGTTTTTTACTCCTCTCAACAGCCCAAACAAGTTTCTAAAAGGATGAGTTTGCTACTACTTTACTTTTGGAGAAAATTCAAAACATTCATTATTCAATAGGGCCCAAACTATCAAAAACCAGCGGTTTCAATGAACACACATGTCTTGGTAGAATCATGCAGGACTGAAATTTTTGATGTTTTTCTACTCATCTCATGAGCCCAAACAAGTCTCTAAAAGCATGAGTTTGCAACTACTTTACTTTTGGAGAAAATTCAAAACATTCATTATTCAATAGGGCCCAAACTATCAAAAACCAGCGGTTTGAATGAACACACATTTCTTGGTAGAATCATGCAGGACTGAAATTTTTGATGTTTTTCTACTCCTCTCATGAGCCCAAACAAGTCTCTAAAAGCATGAGTTTGCAACTACTTTACTTTTGGAGAAAATTCAAAACATTCACTATTCAATAGAGCCCAATAGCAAAAATCAGGTTTTGAATGAAGAATCACATTTCTTGGTAGAATCATGCAGGACTGAAATTTTTGATGTTTTTCTACTCCTCTCATGAGCCCAAACAAACCTCTAAAAGCATGAGTTTGCAACTACTTTACTTTTGGAGAAAATTCAAAACATTCATTATTCAATAGAGCCCAATAGCAAAAACCAGCGTTTTGAATGAAGAATCACATTTCTTGGTAAAATCATGCAGGATTGAAATTTTTGATGGTTTTTTACTCCTCTCAACAGCCCAAACAAGTTTCTAAAAGTATGAGTTTGCAACTACTTTACTTTTGGAGAAAATTCAAAACATTCATTATTCAATAGGGCCCAAACTATCAAAAACCAGCGGTTTCAATGAACACACATTTCTTGGTAGAATCATGCAGGACTGAAATTTTTGATGTTTTTCTACTCCTCTCATGAGCCCAAACAAGTCTCTAAAAGCATGAGTTTGCAACTACTTTACTTTTGGAGAAAATTCAAAACATTCATTATTCAATAGAGCCCAATAGCAAAAACCAGCGTTTTGAATGAAGAATCACATTTCTTGGTAGAATCATGCAGGATTGAAATTTTTGATGGTTTTTTACTCCTCTCAACAGCCCAAACAAGTTTCTAAAAGGATGAGTTTGCAACTACTTTACTTTTGGAGAAAATTCTAAACATTCATTATTCAATAGGGCCCAAACTATCAAAAACCAGCGGTTTCAATGAACACACATTTCTTGGTAGAATCATGCAGGACTGAAATTTTTGATGTTTTTCTACTCCTCTCATGAGCCCAAACAAGTCTCTAAAAGCATGAGTTTGCAACTACTTTACTTTTGGAGAAAATTCAAAACATTCATTATTCAATAGAGCCCAATAGCAAAAACCAGCGTTTTGAATGAAGAATCACATTTCTTGGTAGAATCATGCAGGATTGAAATTTTTGATGGTTTTTTACTCCTCTCAACAGCCCAAACAAGTTTCTAAAAGGATGAGTTTGCAACTACTTTACTTTTGGAGAAAATTCAAAACATTCATTATTCAATAGGGCCCAAACTATCAAAAACCAGCGGTTTCAATGAACACACATTTCTTGGTAGAATCATGCAGGACTGAATTTTTTTATGTTTTTCTACTCCTCTCATGAGCCCAAACAAGTCTCTAAAAGCATGAGTTTGCAACTACTTTACTTTTGGAGAAAATTCAAAACATTCATTATTCAATAGAGCCCAATAGCAAAAACCAGCGTTTTGAATGAAGAATCACATTTCTTGGTAGAATCATGCAGGATTGAAATTTTTGATGGTTTTTTACTCCTCTCAACAGCCCAAACAAGTTTCTAAAAGGATGAGTTTGCAACTACTTTACTTTTGGAGAAAATTCAAAACATTCATTATTCAATAGGGCCCAAACTATCAAAAACCAGCGGTTTGAATGAACACATTTCTTGGTAGAATCATGCAGGACTGAAATTTTTGATGTTTTTCTACTCCTCTCATGAGCCCAAACAAGTCTCTAAAAGCATGAGTTTGCAACTACTTTGCTTTTGGAGAAAATTCAAAACATTCACTATTCAATAGAGCCCAATAGCAAAAATCAGGTTTTGAATGAAGAATCACATTTCTTGGTAAAATCATGCAGGATTGAAATTTAATGGTTTTTTACTCCTCTCAACAGCCCAAACAAGTTTCTAAAAGGATGAGTTTGCAACTACTTTACTTTTGGAGAAAATTCAAAACATTCATTATTCAATAGGGCCCAAACTATCAAAAAACAGCGGTTTCAATGAACACACATTTCTTGGTAGAATCATGCAGGACTGAAATTTTTGATGTTTTTCTACTCCTCTCATGAGCCCAAACAAGTCTCTAAAAGCATGAGTTTGCAACTACTTTACTTTTGGAGAAAATTCAAAACATTCATTATTCAATAGAGCCCAATAGCAAAAACCAGCGTTTTGAATGAAGAATCACATTTCTTGGTAGAATCATGCAGGATTGAAATTTTTGATGGTTTTTTACTCCTCTCAACAGCCCAAACAAGTTTCTAAAAGGATGAGTTTGCAACTACTTTACTTTTGGAGAAAATTCAAAACATTCATTATTCAATAGGGCCCAAACTATCAAAAACCAGCGGTTTCAATGAACACACATTTCTTGGTAGAATCATGCAGGACTGAAATTTTTGATGTTTTTCCACTCCTCTCATGAGCCCAAACAAGTCTCTAAAAGCATGAGTTTGCAACTACTTTACTTTTGGAGAAAATTCAAAACATTCATTATTCAATAGAGCCCAATAGCAAAAACCAGCGTTTTGAATGAAGAATCACATTTCTTGGTAGAATCATGCAGGATTGAAATTTTTGATGGTTTTTTACTCCTCTCAACAGCCCAAACAAGTTTCTAAAAGGATGAGTTTGCAACTACTTTACTTTTGGAGAAAATTCAAAACATTCATTATTCAATAGGGCCCAAACTATCAAAAACCAGCGGCTTCAATGAACACACATTTCTTGGTAGAATCATGCAGGACTGAAATTTTTTATGTTTTTCTACTCCTCTCATGAGCCCAAACAAGTCTCTAAAAGCATGAGTTTGCAACTACTTTACTTTTGGAGAAAATTCAAAACATTCATTATTCAATAGAGCCCAATAGCAAAAACCAGCGTTTTGAATGAAGAATCACATTTCTTGGTAGAATCATGCAGGATTGAAATTTTTGATGGTTTTTTACTCCTCTCAACAGCCCAAACAAGTTTCTAAAAGGATGAGTTTGCAACTACTTTACTTTTGGAGAAAATTCAAAACATTCATTATTCAATAGGGCCCAAACTATCAAAAACCAGCCGTTTCAATGAACACACATGTCTTGGTAGAATCATGCAGGACTGAAATTTTTGATGTTTTTCTACTCATCTCATGAGCCCAAACAAGTCTCTAAAAGCATGAGTTTGCAACTACTTTACTTTTGGAGAAAATTCAAAACATTCACTATTCAATAGAGCCCAATAGCAAAAATCAGGTTTTGAATGAAGAATCACATTTCTTGGTAGAATCATGCAGGATTGAAATTTTTGATGGTTTTTTACTCCTCTCAACAGCCCAAACAAGTTTCTAAAAGGATGAGTTTGCAACTACTTTACTTTTGGAGAAAATTCAAAACATTCATTATTCAATAGGGCCCAAACTCAAAAACCAGCGGTTTGAATGAACACACATTTCTTGGTAGAATCATGCAGGACTGAAATTTTTGATGTTTTTCTACTCCTCTCAAGAGCCCAAACAAGTCTCTAAAAGCATGAGTTTGCAACTACTTTACTTTTGGAGAAAATTCAAAACATTCAATATTCAATAGAGCCCAATAGCAAAAACCAGCGTTTTGAATGAAGAATCACATTTCTTGGTAGAATCATGCAGGATTGAAATTTTTGATGGTTTTTTACTCCTCTCAACAGCCCAAACAAGTTTCTAAAAGGATGAGTTTGCAACTACTTTACTTTTGGAGAAAATTAAAAACATTCATTATTCAATAGGGCCCAAACTATCAAAAACCAGCGGTTTGAATGAACACACATTTCTTGGTAGAATCATGCAGGACTGAAATTTTTGATGTTTTTCTACTCCTCTCATGAGCCCAAACAAGTCTCTAAAAGCATGAGTTTGCAACTACTTTACTTTTGGAGAAAATTCAAAACATTCACTATTCAATAGAGCCCAATAGCAAAAATCAGGTTTTGAATGAAGAATCACATTTCTTGGTAAAATCATGCAGGATTGAAATTTTTGATGGTTTTTACTCCTCTCAACAGCCCAAACAAGTTTCTAAAAGGATGAGTTTGCAACTACTTTACTTTTGGAGAAAATTCAAAACATTCATTATTCAATAGGGCCCAAATTATCAAAAACCAGCGGTTTCAATGAACACACATTTCTTGGTCGAATCATGCAGGACTGAAATTTTTGATGTTTTTCTACTCCTCTCATGAGCCCAAACAAGTCTCTAAAAGCATGAGTTTGCAACTACTTTACTTTTGTAGAAAATTCAAAACATTCATTATTCAATAGAGCCCAATAGCAAAAACCAGCGTTTTGAATGAAGAATTACATTTCTTGGTAGAATCATGCAGGATTGAAATTTTTGATGGTTTTTTACTCCTCTCAACAGCCCAAACAAGTTTCTAAAAGGATGAGTTTGCAACTACTTTACTTTTGGAGAAAATTCAAAACATTCATTATTCAATAGGGCCCAAACTATCAAAAACCAGCCGTTTCAATGAACACACATGTCTTGGTAGAATCATGCAGGACTGAAATTTTTGATGTTTTTCTACTCATCTCATGAGCCCAAACAAGTCTCTAAAAGCATGAGTTTGCAACTACTTTACTTTTGGAGAAAAATCAAAACATTCATTATTCAATAGAGCCCAATAGCAAAAAGCAGCGTTTTGAATGAAGAATCACATTTCTTGGTAGAATCATGCAGGATTGAAATTTTTGATGTTTTTCTACTCCTCTCATGAGCCCAAACAAGTCTCTAAAAGCATGAGTTTGCAACTACTTTACTTTTGGAGAAAATTCAACACATTCATTATTCAATAGGGCCCAAACTATCAAAAACCAGCGGTTTGAATGAACACACATTTCTTGGTAGAATCATGCAGGACTGAAATTTTTGATGTTTTTCTACTCCTCTCATGAGCCCAAACAAGTATCTAAAAGCATGAGTTTGCAACTACTTTACTTTTGAAGAAAATTCAAAACATTCATTATTCAATAGAGCCCAATAGCAAAAATCAGGTTTTGAATGAAGAATCACATTTCTTGGTAGAATCATGCAGGATTGAAATTTATGATGGTTTTTTACTCCTCTCAACAGCCCAAACAAGTTTCTAAAAGGATGAGTTTGCAACTACTTTACTTTTGGAGAAAATTCAAAACATTCATTATTCAATAGGGCCCAAAATATCAAAAACCAGCGGTTTGAATGAACACACATTTCTTGGTAGAATCGTGCAGGACTGAAATTTTTGATGTTTTTCTACTTCTCTCATGAGCCCAAACAAGTCTCTAAAAGGATGAGTTTGCAACTACTTTACTTTTGGAGAAAATTCAAAACATTCATTATTCAATAGAGCCCAATAGCAAAAATCAGGTTTTGAATGAAGAATCACATTTCTTGGTAGAATCATGCAGGATTGAAATTTTTGATGGGTTTTTACTCCTCTCAACAGCCCAAACAAGTTTCTAAAAGGATGAGTTTGCAACTACTTTACTTTTGGAGAAAATTCAAAACATTCATTATTCAATAGGGCCCAAACTATCAAAAACCAGCGGTTTGAATGAACACACATTTCTTGGTAGAATCGTGCAGGACTGAAATTTTTGATGTTTTTCTACTCCTCTCATGAGCCCAAACAAGTCTCTTAAAGCATGAGTTTGCAACTACTTTACTTTTGGAGAAAATTCAAAACATTCATTATTCAATAGAGCCCAATAGTAAAAATCAGGTTTTGAATGAAGAATCACATTTCTTGGTAGAATCATGCAGGATTGAAATTTTTGATGTTTTTTTACTCCTCTCAACAGCCCAAACAAGTTTCTAAAAGGATGAGTTTGCAACTACTTTACTTTTGGAGAAAATTCAAAACATTCATTATTCAATAGGGCCCAAACTATCAAAAACCAGCGGTTTCAATGAACACACATTTCTTGGTAGAATCATGCAGGACTGAAATTTTTGATGTTTTTCTACTCCTCTCATGAGCCCAAACAAGTCTCTAAAAGCATGAGTTTGCAACTACTTTACTTTTGGAGAAAATTCAAAACATTCATTATTCAATAGAGCCCAATAGCAAAAACCAGCGTTTTGAATGAAGAATCACATTTCTTGGTAGAATCATGCAGGACTGAAATTTTTGATGGTTTTTTACTCCTCTCAACAGCCCAAACAAGTTTCTAAAAGGATGAGTTTGCTACTACTTTACTTTTGGAGAAAATTCAAAACATTCATTATTCAATAGGGCCCAAACTATCAAAAACCAGCGGTTTCAATGAACACACATGTCTTGGTAGAATCATGCAGGACTGAAATTTTTGATGTTTTTCTACTCATCTCATGAGCCCAAACAAGTCTCTAAAAGCATGAGTTTGCAACTACTTTACTTTTGGAGAAAATTCAAAACATTCATTATTCAATAGGGCCCAAACTATCAAAAACCAGCGGTTTGAATGAACACACATTTCTTGGTAGAATCATGCAGGACTGAAATTTTTGATGTTTTTCTACTCCTCTCATGAGCCCAAACAAGTCTCTAAAAGCATGAGTTTGCAACTACTTTACTTTTGGAGAAAATTCAAAACATTCACTATTCAATAGAGCCCAATAGCAAAAATCAGGTTTTGAATGAAGAATCACATTTCTTGGTAGAATCATGCAGGACTGAAATTTTTGATGTTTTTCTACTCCTCTCATGAGCCCAAACAAATCTCTAAAAGCATGAGTTTGCAACTACTTTACTTTTGGAGAAAATTCAAAACATTCATTATTCAATAGAGCCCAATAGCAAAAACCAGCGTTTTGAATGAAGAATCACATTTCTTGGTAAAATCATGCAGGATTGAAATTTTTGATGGTTTTTTACTCCTCTCAACAGCCCAAACAAGTTTCTAAAAGGATGAGTTTGCAACTACTTTACTTTTGGAGAAAATTCAAAACATTCATTATTCAATAGGGCCCAAACTATCAAAAACCAGCGGTTTCAATGAACACACATTTCTTGGTAGAATCATGCAGGACTGAAATTTTTGATGTTTTTCTACTCCTCTCATGAGCCCAAACAAGTCTCTAAAAGCATGAGTTTGCAACTACTTTACTTTTGGAGAAAATTCAAAACATTCATTATTCAATAGAGCCCAATAGCAAAAACCAGCGTTTTGAATGAAGAATCACATTTCTTGGTAGAATCATGCAGGATTGAAATTTTTGATGGTTTTTTACTCCTCTCAACAGCCCAAACAAGTTTCTAAAAGGATGAGTTTGCAACTACTTTACTTTTGGAGAAAATTCTAAACATTCATTATTCAATAGGGCCCAAACTATCAAAAACCAGCGGTTTCAATGAACACACATTTCTTGGTAGAATCATGCAGGACTGAAATTTTTGATGTTTTTCTACTCCTCTCATGAGCCCAAACAAGTCTCTAAAAGCATGAGTTTGCAACTACTTTACTTTTGGAGAAAATTCAAAACATTCATTATTCAATAGAGCCCAATAGCAAAAACCAGCGTTTTGAATGAAGAATCACATTTCTTGGTAGAATCATGCAGGATTGAAATTTTTGATGGTTTTTTACTCCTCTCAACAGCCCAAACAAGTTTCTAAAAGGATGAGTTTGCAACTACTTTACTTTTGGAGAAAATTCAAAACATTCATTATTCAATAGGGCCCAAACTATCAAAAACCAGCGGTTTCAATGAACACACATTTCTTGGTAGAATCATGCAGGACTGAAATTTTTTATGTTTTTCTACTCCTCTCATGAGCCCAAACAAGTCTCTAAAAGCATGAGTTTGCAACTACTTAACTTTTGGAGAAAATTCAAAACATTCATTATTCAATAGAGCCCAATAGCAAAAACCAGCGTTTTGAATGAAGAATCACATTTCTTGGTAGAATCATGCAGGATTGAAATTTTTGATGGTTTTTTACTCCTCTCAACAGCCCAAACAAGTTTCTAAAAGGATGAGTTTGCAACTACTTTACTTTTGGAGAAAATTCAAAACATTCATTATTCAATAGGGCCCAAACTATCAAAAACCAGCGGTTTGAATGAACACATTTCTTGGTAGAATCATGCAGGACTGAAATTTTTGATGTTTTTCTACTCCTCTCATGAGCCCAAACAAGTCTCTAAAAGCATGAGTTTGCAACTACTTTGCTTTTGGAGAAAATTCAAAACATTCACTATTCAATAGAGCCCAATAGCAAAAATCAGGTTTTGAATGAAGAATCACATTTCTTGGTAAAATCATGCAGGATTGAAATTTAATGGTTTTTTACTCCTCTCAACAGCCCAAACAAGTTTCTAAAAGGATGAGTTTGCAACTACTTTACTTTTGGAGAAAATTCAAAACATTCATTATTCAATAGGGCCCAAACTATCAAAAAACAGCGGTTTCAATGAACACACATTTCTTGGTAGAATCATGCAGGACTGAAATTTTTGATGTTTTTCTACTCCTCTCATGAGCCCAAACAAGTCTCTAAAAGCATGAGTTTGCAACTACTTTACTTTTGGAGAAAATTCAAAACATTCATTATTCAATAGAGCCCAATAGCAAAAACCAGCGTTTTGAATGAAGAATCACATTTCTTGGTAGAATCATGCAGGATTGAAATTTTTGATGGTTTTTTACTCCTCTCAACAGCCCAAACAAGTTTCTAAAAGGATGAGTTTGCAACTACTTTACTTTTGGAGAAAATTCAAAACATTCATTATTCAATAGGGCCCAAACTATCAAAAACCAGCGGTTTCAATGAACACACATTTCTTGGTAGAATCATGCAGGACTGAAATTTTTGATGTTTTTCCACTCCTCTCATGAGCCCAAACAAGTCTCTAAAAGCATGAGTTTGCAACTACTTTACTTTTGGAGAAAATTCAAAACATTCATTATTCAATAGAGCCCAATAGCAAAAATCAGGTTTTGAATGAAGAATCACATTTCTTGGTAGAATCATGCAGGATTGAAATTTTTGATGGGTTTTTACTCCTCTCAACAGCCCAAACAAGTTTCTAAAAGGATGAGTTTGCAACTACTTTACTTTTGGAGAAAATTCAAAACATTCATTATTCAATAGGGCCCAAACTATCAAAAACCAGCGGTTTGAATGAACACACATTTCTTGGTAGAATCGTGCAGGACTGAAATTTTTGATGTTTTTCTACTCCTCTCATGAGCCCAAACAAGTCTCTTAAAGCATGAGTTTGCAACTACTTTACTTTTGGAGAAAATTCAAAACATTCATTATTCAATAGAGCCCAATAGTAAAAATCAGGTTTTGAATGAAGAATCACATTTCTTGGTAGAATCATGCAGGATTGAAATTTTTGATGTTTTTTTACTCCTCTCAACAGCCCAAACAAGTTTCTAAAAGGATGAGTTTGCAACTACTTTACTTTTGGAGAAAATTCAAAACATTCATTATTCAATAGGGCCCAAACTATCAAAAACCAGCGGTTTCAATGAACACACATTTCTTGGTAGAATCATGCAGGACTGAAATTTTTGATGTTTTTCTACTCCTCTCATGAGCCCAAACAAGTCTCTAAAAGCATGAGTTTGCAACTACTTTACTTTTGGAGAAAATTCAAAACATTCATTATTCAATAGAGCCCAATAGCAAAAACCAGCGTTTTGAATGAAGAATCACATTTCTTGGTAGAATCATGCAGGACTGAAATTTTTGATGGTTTTTTACTCCTCTCAACAGCCCAAACAAGTTTCTAAAAGGATGAGTTTGCTACTACTTTACTTTTGGAGAAAATTCAAAACATTCATTATTCAATAGGGCCCAAACTATCAAAAACCAGCGGTTTCAATGAACACACATGTCTTGGTAGAATCATGCAGGACTGAAATTTTTGATGTTTTTCTACTCATCTCATGAGCCCAAACAAGTCTCTAAAAGCATGAGTTTGCAACTACTTTACTTTTGGAGAAAATTCAAAACATTCATTATTCAATAGGGCCCAAACTATCAAAAACCAGCGGTTTGAATGAACACACATTTCTTGGTAGAATCATGCAGGACTGAAATTTTTGATGTTTTTCTACTCCTCTCATGAGCCCAAACAAGTCTCTAAAAGCATGAGTTTGCAACTACTTTACTTTTGGAGAAAATTCAAAACATTCACTATTCAATAGAGCCCAATAGCAAAAATCAGGTTTTGAATGAAGAATCACATTTCTTGGTAGAATCATGCAGGACTGAAATTTTTGATGTTTTTCTACTCCTCTCATGAGCCCAAACAAATCTCTAAAAGCATGAGTTTGCAACTACTTTACTTTTGGAGAAAATTCAAAACATTCATTATTCAATAGAGCCCAATAGCAAAAACCAGCGTTTTGAATGAAGAATCACATTTCTTGGTAAAATCATGCAGGATTGAAATTTTTGATGGTTTTTTACTCCTCTCAACAGCCCAAACAAGTTTCTAAAAGGATGAGTTTGCAACTACTTTACTTTTGGAGAAAATTCAAAACATTCATTATTCAATAGGGCCCAAACTATCAAAAACCAGCGGTTTCAATGAACACACATTTCTTGGTAGAATCATGCAGGACTGAAATTTTTGATGTTTTTCTACTCCTCTCATGAGCCCAAACAAGTCTCTAAAAGCATGAGTTTGCAACTACTTTACTTTTGGAGAAAATTCAAAACATTCATTATTCAATAGAGCCCAATAGCAAAAACCAGCGTTTTGAATGAAGAATCACATTTCTTGGTAGAATCATGCAGGATTGAAATTTTTGATGGTTTTTTACTCCTCTCAACAGCCCAAACAAGTTTCTAAAAGGATGAGTTTGCAACTACTTTACTTTTGGAGAAAATTCTAAACATTCATTATTCAATAGGGCCCAAACTATCAAAAACCAGCGGTTTCAATGAACACACATTTCTTGGTAGAATCATGCAGGACTGAAATTTTTGATGTTTTTCTACTCCTCTCATGAGCCCAAACAAGTCTCTAAAAGCATGAGTTTGCAACTACTTTACTTTTGGAGAAAATTCAAAACATTCATTATTCAATAGAGCCCAATAGCAAAAACCAGCGTTTTGAATGAAGAATCACATTTCTTGGTAGAATCATGCAGGATTGAAATTTTTGATGGTTTTTTACTCCTCTCAACAGCCCAAACAAGTTTCTAAAAGGATGAGTTTGCAACTACTTTACTTTTGGAGAAAATTCAAAACATTCATTATTCAATAGGGCCCAAACTATCAAAAACCAGCGGTTTCAATGAACACACATTTCTTGGTAGAATCATGCAGGACTGAAATTTTTTATGTTTTTCTACTCCTCTCATGAGCCCAAACAAGTCTCTAAAAGCATGAGTTTGCAACTACTTAACTTTTGGAGAAAATTCAAAACATTCATTATTCAATAGAGCCCAATAGCAAAAACCAGCGTTTTGAATGAAGAATCACATTTCTTGGTAAAATCATGCAGGATTGAAATTTTTGATGGTTTTTTACTCCTCTCAACAGCCCAAACAAGTTTCTAAAAGGATGAGTTTGCAACTACTTTACTTTTGGAGAAAATTCAAAACATTCATTATTCAATAGGGCCCAAACTATCAAAAACCAGCGGTTTGAATGAACACATTTCTTGGTAGAATCATGCAGGACTGAAATTTTTGATGTTTTTCTACTCCTCTCATGAGCCCAAACAAGTCTCTAAAAGCATGAGTTTGCAACTACTTTGCTTTTGGAGAAAATTCAAAACATTCACTATTCAATAGAGCCCAATAGCAAAAATCAGGTTTTGAATGAAGAATCACATTTCTTGGTAAAATCATGCAGGATTGAAATTTAATGGTTTTTTACTCCTCTCAACAGCCCAAACAAGTTTCTAAAAGGATGAGTTTGCAACTACTTTACTTTTGGAGAAAATTCAAAACATTCATTATTCAATAGGGCCCAAACTATCAAAAAACAGCGGTTTCAATGAACACACATTTCTTGGTAGAATCATGCAGGACTGAAATTTTTGATGTTTTTCTACTCCTCTCATGAGCCCAAACAAGTCTCTAAAAGCATGAGTTTGCAACTACTTTACTTTTGGAGAAAATTCAAAACATTCATTATTCAATAGAGCCCAATAGCAAAAACCAGCGTTTTGAATGAAGAATCACATTTCTTGGTAGAATCATGCAGGATTGAAATTTTTGATGGTTTTTTACTCCTCTCAACAGCCCAAACAAGTTTCTAAAAGGATGAGTTTGCAACTACTTTACTTTTGGAGAAAATTCAAAACATTCATTATTCAATAGGGCCCAAACTATCAAAAACCAGCGGTTTCAATGAACACACATTTCTTGGTAGAATCATGCAGGACTGAAATTTTTGATGTTTTTCCACTCCTCTCATGAGCCCAAACAAGTCTCTAAAAGCATGAGTTTGCAACTACTTTACTTTTGGAGAAAATTCAAAACATTCATTATTCAATAGAGCCCAATAGCAAAAACCAGCGTTTTGAATGAAGAATCACATTTCTTGGTAGAATCATGCAGGATTGAAATTTTTGATGGTTTTTTACTCCTCTCAACAGCCCAAACAAGTTTCTAAAAGGATGAGTTTGCAACTACTTTACTTTTGGAGAAAATTCAAAACATTCATTATTCAATAGGGCCCAAACTATCAAAAACCAGCGGCTTCAATGAACACACATTTCTTGGTAGAATCATGCAGGACTGAAATTTTTTATGTTTTTCTACTCCTCTCATGAGCCCAAACAAGTCTCTAAAAGCATGAGTTTGCAACTACTTTACTTTTGGAGAAAATTCAAAACATTCATTATTCAATAGAGCCCAATAGCAAAAACCAGCGTTTTGAATGAAGAATCACATTTCTTGGTAGAATCATGCAGGATTGAAATTTTTGATGGTTTTTTACTCCTCTCAACAGCCCAAACAAGTTTCTAAAAGGATGAGTTTGCAACTACTTTACTTTTGGAGAAAATTCAAAACATTCATTATTCAATAGGGCCCAAACTATCAAAAACCAGCGGTTTGAATGAACACACATTTCTTGGTAGAATCATGCAGGACTGAAATTTTTGATGTTTTTCTACTCCTCTCATGAGCCCAAACAAGTCTCTAAAAGCATGAGTTTGCAACTACTTTGCTTTTGGAGAAAATTCAAAACATTCACTATTCAATAGAGCCCAATAGCAAAAATCAGGTTTTGAATGAAGAATCACATTTCTTGGTAAAATCATGCAGGATTGAAATTTAATGGTTTTTTACTCCTCTCAACAGCCCAAACAAGTTTCTAAAAGGATGAGTTTGCAACTACTTTACTTTTGGAGAAAATTCAAAACATTCATTATTCAATAGGGCCCAAACTATCAAAAACCAGCGGTTTCAATGAACACACATTTCTTGGTAGAATCATGCAGGACTGAAATTTTTGATGTTTTTCTACTCCTCTCATGAGCCCAAACAAGTCTCTAAAAGCATGAGTTTGCAACTACTTTACTTTTGGAGAAAATTCAAAACATTCATTATTCAATAGAGCCCAATAGCAAAAACCAGCGTTTTGAATGAAGAATCACATTTCTTGGTAGAATCATGCAGGATTGAAATTTTTGATGGTTTTTTACTCCTCTCAACAGCCCAAACAAGTTTCTAAAAGGATGAGTTTGCAACTACTTTACTTTTGGAGAAAATTCAAAACATTCATTATTCAATAGGGCCCAAACTATCAAAAACCAGCGGTTTCAATGAACACACATTTCTTGGTAGAATCATGCAGGACTGAAATTTTTGATGTTTTTCTACTCCTCTCATGAGCCCAAACAAGTCTCTAAAAGCATGAGTTTGCAACTACTTTACTTTTGGAGAAAATTCAAAACATTCATTATTCAATAGAGCCCAATAGCAAAAACCAGCGTTTTGAATGAAGAATCACATTTCTTGGTAGAATCATGCAGGATTGAAATTTTTGATGGTTTTTTACTCCTCTCAACAGCCCAAACAAGTTTCTAAAAGGATGAGTTTGCAACTACTTTACTTTTGGAGAAAATTCAAAACATTCATTATTCAATAGGGCCCAAACTATCAAAAACCAGCGGCTTCAATGAACACACATTTCTTGGTAGAATCATGCAGGACTGAAATTTTTGATGTTTTTCTACTCCTCTCATGAGCCCAAACAAGTCTCTAAAAGCATGAGTTTGCAACTACTTTACTTTTGGAGAAAATTCAAAACATTCATTATTCAATAGAGCCCAATAGCAAAAACCAGCGTTTTGAATGAAGAATCACATTTCTTGGTAGAATCATGCAGGATTGAAATTTTTGATGGTTTTTTACTCCTCTCAACAGCCCAAACAAGTTTCTAAAAGGATGAGTTTGCAACTACTTTACTTTTGGAGAAAATTCAAAACATTCATTATTCAATAGGGCCCAAACTATCAAAAACCAGCGGTTTCAATGAACACACATTTCTTGGTAGAATCATGCAGGACTGAAATTTTTGATGTTTTTCTACTCCTCTCATGAGCCCAAACAAGTCTCTAAAAGCATGAGTTTGCAACTACTTTACTTTTGGAGAAAATTCAAAACATTCATTATTCAATAGAGCCCAATAGCAAAAACCAGCGTTTTGAATGAAGAATCACATTTCTTGGTAGAATCATGCAGGATTGAAATTTTTGATGGTTTTTTACTCCTCTCAACAGCCCAAACAAGTTTCTAAAAGGATGAGTTTGCAACTACTTTACTTTTGGAGAAAATTCAAAACATTCATTATTCAATAGGGCCCAAACTATCAAAAACCAGCGGTTTCAATGAACACACATTTCTTGGTAGAATCATGCAGGACTGAAATTTTTGATGTTTTTCTACTCCTCTCATGAGCCCAAACAAGTCTCTAAAGGCATGAGTTTGCAACTACTTTACTTTTGGAGAAAATTCAAAACATTCATTATTCAATAGGGCCCAAACTATCAAAAACCAGCGGTTTGAATGAACACACATTTCTTGGTAGAATCATGCAGGACTGAAATTTTTGATGTTTTTCTACTCCTCTCATGAGCCCAAACAAGTCTCTAAAAGCATGAGTTTGCAACTACTTTACTTTTGGAGAAAATTCAAAACATTCACTATTCAATAGAGCCCAATAGCAAAAATCAGGTTTTGAATGAAGAATCACATTTCTTGGTAAAATCATGCAGGATTGAAATTTTTGATGGTTTTTTACTCCTCTCAACAGCCCAAACAAGTTTCTAAAAGGATGAGTTTGCAACTACTTTACTTTTGGAGAAAATTCAAAACATTCATTATTCAATAGGGCCCAAACTATCAAAAACCTGCGGTTTGAATGAACACACATTTCTTGGTAGAATCATGCAGGACTGAAATTTTTGATGTTTTTCTACTCCTCTCATGAGCCCAAACAAGTCTCTAAAAGCATGAGTTTGCAACTACTTTACTTTTGGAGAAAATTCAAAACATTCATTATTCAATAGGGCCCAAACTATCAAAAACCAGCGGTTTGAATGAACACACATTTCTTGGTAGAATCATGCAGGACTGAAATTTTTGATGTTTTTCTACTCCTCTCATGAGCCCAAACAAGTCTCTAAAAGTATGAGTTTGCAACTACTTTACTTTTGGAGAAAATTCAAAACATTCACTATTCAATAGAGCCCAATAGCAAAAATCAGGTTTTGAATGAAGAATCACATTTCTTGGTAAAATCATGCAGGATTGAAATTTTTGATGGTTTTTTACTCCTCTCAACAGCCCAAACAAGTTTCTAAAAGGATGAGTTTGCAACTACTTTACTTTTGGAGAAAATTTAAAACATTCATTATTCAATAGGGCCCAAACTATCAAAAACCAGCCGTTTCAATGAACACACATGTCTTGGTAGAATCATGCAGGATTGAAATTTTTGATGTTTTTCTACTCCTCTCATGAGCCCAAACAAATCTCTAAAAGCATGAGTTTGCAACTACTTTACTTTTGGAGAAAATTCAAAACATTATTCAATAGAGCCCAATAGCAAAAACCAGCGTTTTGAATGAAGAATCACATTTCTAGGTAGAATCATGCAGGATTGAAATTTTTGATGGTTTTTTACTCCTCTCAACAGCCCAAACAAGTTTCTAAAAGGATGAGTTTGCAACTACTTTACTTTTGGAGAAAATTCAAAACATTCATTATTCAATAGGGCCCAAACTATCAAAAACCAGCCGTTTCAATGAACACACATGTCTTGGTAGAATCATGCAGGACTGAAATTTTTGATGTTTTTCTACTCATCTCATGAGCCCAAACAAGTCTCTAAAAGCATGTGTTTGCAACTACTTTACTTTTGGAGAAAATTCAAAACATTCACTATTCAATAGAGCAAAATAGCAAAAATCAGGTTTTGAATGAAGAATCACATTTCTTGGTAGAATCATGCAGGATTGAAATTTTTGATGGTTTTTTACTCCTCTCAACAGCCCAAACAAGTTTCTAAAAGGATGAGTTTGCAACTACTTTACTTTTGGAGAAAATTCAAAACATTATTCAATAGGGCCCAAACTCAAAAACCAGCGGTTTGAATGAACACACATTTCTTGGTAGAATCATGCAGGACTGAAATTTTTGATGTTTTTCTACTCCTCTCATGAGCCCAAACAAGTCTCTAAAAGCATGAGTTTGCAACTACTTTACTTTTGGAGAAAATTCAAAACATTCAATATTCAATAGAGCCCAATAGCAAAAACCAGCGTTTTGAATGAAGAATCACATTTCTTGGTAGAATCATGCAGGATTGAAATTTTTGATGGTTTTTTACTCCTCTCAACAGCCCAAACAAGTTTCTAAAAGGATGAGTTTGCAACTACTTTACTTTTGGAGAAAATTAAAAACATTCATTATTCAATAGGGCCCAAACTATCAAAAACCAGCGGTTTGAATGAACACACATTTCTTGGTAGAATCATGCAGGACTGAAATTTTTGATGTTTTTCTACTCCTCTCATGAGCCCAAACAAGTCTCTAAAAGCATGAGTTTGCAACTACTTTACTTTTGGAGAAAATTCAAAACATTCACTATTCAATAGAGCCCAATAGCAAAAATCAGGTTTTGAATGAAGAATCACATTTCTTGGTAAAATCATGCAGGATTGAAATTTTTGATGGTTTTTACTCCTCTCAACAGCCCAAACAAGTTTCTAAAAGGATGAGTTTGCAACTACTTTACTTTTGGAGAAAATTCAAAACATTCATTATTCAATAGGGCCCAAACTATCAAAAACCAGCGGTTTCAATGAACACACATTTCTTGGTCGAATCATGCAGGACTGAAATTTTTGATGTTTTTCTACTCCTCTCATGAGCCCAAACAAGTCTCTAAAAGCATGAGTTTGCAACTACTTTACTTTTGGAGAAAATTCAAAACATTCATTATTCAATAGAGCCCAATAGCAAAAACCAGCGTTTTGAATGAAGAATTACATTTCTTGGTAGAATCATGCAGGATTGAAATTTTTGATGGTTTTTTACTCCTCTCAACAGCCCAAACAAGTTTCTAAAAGGATGAGTTTGCAACTACTTTACTTTTGGAGAAAATTCAAAACATTCATTATTCAATAGGGCCCAAACTATCAAAAACCAGCGGTTTCAATGAACACACATTTCTTGGTAGAATCATGCAGGACTGAAATTTTTGATGTTTTTCTACTCCTCTCATGAGCCCAAACAAGTCTCTAAAGGCATGAGTTTGCAACTACTTTACTTTTGGAGAAAATTCAAAACATTCATTATTCAATAGGGCCCAAACTATCAAAAACCAGCGGTTTGAATGAACACACATTTCTTGGTAGAATCATGCAGGACTGAAATTTTTGATGTTTTTCTACTCCTCTCATGAGCCCAAACAAGTCTCTAAAAGCATGAGTTTGCAACTACTTTACTTTTGGAGAAAATTCAAAACATTCACTATTCAATAGAGCCCAATAGCAAAAATCAGGTTTTGAATGAAGAATCACATTTCTTGGTAAAATCATGCAGGATTGAAATTTTTGATGGTTTTTTACTCCTCTCAACAGCCCAAACAAGTTTCTAAAAGGATGAGTTTGCAACTACTTTACTTTTGGAGAAAATTCAAAACATTCATTATTCAATAGGGCCCAAACTATCAAAAACCTGCGGTTTGAATGAACACACATTTCTTGGTAGAATCATGCAGGACTGAAATTTTTGATGTTTTTCTACTCCTCTCATGAGCCCAAACAAGTCTCTAAAAGCATGAGTTTGCAACTACTTTACTTTTGGAGAAAATTCAAAACATTCATTATTCAATAGGGCCCAAACTATCAAAAACCAGCGGTTTGAATGAACACACATTTCTTGGTAGAATCATGCAGGACTGAAATTTTTGATGTTTTTCTACTCCTCTCATGAGCCCAAACAAGTCTCTAAAAGTATGAGTTTGCAACTACTTTACTTTTGGAGAAAATTCAAAACATTCACTATTCAATAGAGCCCAATAGCAAAAATCAGGTTTTGAATGAAGAATCACATTTCTTGGTAAAATCATGCAGGATTGAAATTTTTGATGGTTTTTTACTCCTCTCAACAGCCCAAACAAGTTTCTAAAAGGATGAGTTTGCAACTACTTTACTTTTGGAGAAAATTTAAAACATTCATTATTCAATAGGGCCCAAACTATCAAAAACCAGCGGTTTCAATGAACACACATTTCTTGGTAGAATCATGCAGGATTGAAATTTTTGATGTTTTTCTACTCCTCTCATGAGCCCAAACAAATCTCTAAAAGCATGAGTTTGCAACTACTTTACTTTTGGAGAAAATTCAAAACATTATTCAATAGAGCCCAATAGCAAAAACCAGCGTTTTGAATGAAGAATCACATTTCTAGGTAGAATCATGCAGGATTGAAATTTTTGATGGTTTTTTACTCCTCTCAACAGCCCAAACAAGTTTCTAAAAGGATGAGTTTGCAACTACTTTACTTTTGGAGAAAATTCAAAACATTCATTATTCAATAGGGCCCAAACTATCAAAAACCAGCCGTTTCAATGAACACACATGTCTTGGTAGAATCATGCAGGACTGAAATTTTTGATGTTTTTCTACTCATCTCATGAGCCCAAACAAGTCTCTAAAAGCATGTGTTTGCAACTACTTTACTTTTGGAGAAAATTCAAAACATTCACTATTCAATAGAGCAAAATAGCAAAAATCAGGTTTTGAATGAAGAATCACATTTCTTGGTAGAATCATGCAGGATTGAAATTTTTGATGGTTTTTTACTCCTCTCAACAGCCCAAACAAGTTTATAAAAGGATGAGTTTGCAACTACTTTACTTTTGGAGAAAATTCAAAACATTATTCAATAGGGCCCAAACTCAAAAACCAGCGGTTTGAATGAACACACATTTCTTGGTAGAATCATGCAGGACTGAAATTTTTGATGTTTTTCTACTCCTCTCATGAGCCCAAACAAGTCTCTAAAAGCATGAGTTTGCAACTACTTTACTTTTGGAGAAAATTCAAAACATTCAATATTCAATAGAGCCCAATAGCAAAAACCAGCGTTTTGAATGAAGAATCACATTTCTTGGTAGAATCATGCAGGATTGAAATTTTTGATGGTTTTTTACTCCTCTCAACAGCCCAAACAAGTTTCTAAAAGGATGAGTTTGCAACTACTTTACTTTTGGAGAAAATTAAAAACATTCATTATTCAATAGGGCCCAAACTATCAAAAACCAGCGGTTTGAATGAACACACATTTCTTGGTAGAATCATGCAGGACTGAAATTTTTGATGTTTTTCTACTCCTCTCATGAGCCCAAACAAGTCTCTAAAAGCATGAGTTTGCAACTACTTTACTTTTGGAGAAAATTCAAAACATTCACTATTCAATAGAGCCCAATAGCAAAAATCAGGTTTTGAATGAAGAATCACATTTCTTGGTAAAATCATGCAGGATTGAAATTTTTGATGGTTTTTACTCCTCTCAACAGCCCAAACAAGTTTCTAAAAGGATGAGTTTGCAACTACTTTACTTTTGGAGAAAATTCAAAACATTCATTATTCAATAGGGCCCAAACTATCAAAAACCAGCGGTTTCAATGAACACACATTTCTTGGTCGAATCATGCAGGACTGAAATTTTTGATGTTTTTCTACTCCTCTCATGAGCCCAAACAAGTCTCTAAAAGCATGAGTTTGCAACTACTTTACTTTTGGAGAAAATTCAAAACATTCATTATTCAATAGAGCCCAATAGCAAAAACCAGCGTTTTGAATGAAGAATTACATTTCTTGGTAGAATCATGCAGGATTGAAATTTTTGATGGTTTTTTACTCCTCTCAACAGCCCAAACAAGTTTCTAAAAGGATGAGTTTGCAACTACTTTACTTTTGGAGAAAATTCAAAACATTCATTATTCAATAGGGCCCAAACTATCAAAAACCAGCCGTTTCAATGAACACACATGTCTTGGTAGAATCATGCAGGACTGAAATTTTTGATGTTTTTCTACTCATCTCATGAGCCCAAACAAGTCTCTAAAAGCATGAGTTTGCAACTACTTTACTTTTGGAGAAAATTCAAAACATTCATTATTCAATAGAGCCCAATAGCAAAAACCAGCGTTTTGAATGAAGAATCACATTTCTTGGTAGAATCATGCAGGATTGAAATTTTTGATGGTTTTTTACTCCTCTCAACAGCCCAAACAAGTTTCTAAAAGGATGAGTTTGCAACTACTTTACTTTTGGAGAAAATTCAAAACATTCATTATTCAATAGGGCCCAAACTATCAAAAACCAGCGGTTTCAATGAACACACATTTCTTGGTAGAATCATGCAGGACTGAAATTTTTGATGTTTTTCTACTCCTCTCATGAGCCCAAACAAGTCTCTAAAAGCATGAGTTTGCAACTACTTTACTTTTGGAGAAAATTCAAAACATTCATTATTCAATAGAGCCCAATAGCAAAAACCAGCGTTTTGAATGAAGAATCACATTTCTTGGTAGAATCATGCAGGATTGAAATTTTTGATGGTTTTTTACTCCTCTCAACAGCCCAAACAAGTTTCTAAAAGGATGAGTTTGCAACTACTTTACTTTTGGAGAAAATTCAAAACATTCATTATTCAATAGGGCCCAAACTATCAAAAACCAGCGGCTTCAATGAACACACATTTCTTGGTAGAATCATGCAGGACTGAAATTTTTGATGTTTTTCTACTCCTCTCATGAGCCCAAACAAGTCTCTAAAAGCATGAGTTTGCAACTACTTTACTTTTGGAGAAAATTCAAAACATTCATTATTCAATAGAGCCCAATAGCAAAAACCAGCGTTTTGAATGAAGAATCACATTTCTTGGTAGAATCATGCAGGATTGAAATTTTTGATGGTTTTTTACTCCTCTCAACAGCCCAAACAAGTTTCTAAAAGGATGAGTTTGCAACTACTTTACTTTTGGAGAAAATTCAAAACATTCATTATTCAATAGGGCCCAAACTATCAAAAACCAGCGGTTTCAATGAACACACATTTCTTGGTAGAATCATGCAGGACTGAAATTTTTGATGTTTTTCTACTCCTCTCATGAGCCCAAACAAGTCTCTAAAAGCATGAGTTTGCAACTACTTTACTTTTGGAGAAAATTCAAAACATTCATTATTCAATAGAGCCCAATAGCAAAAACCAGCGTTTTGAATGAAGAATCACATTTCTTGGTAGAATCATGCAGGATTGAAATTTTTGATGGTTTTTTACTCCTCTCAACAGCCCAAACAAGTTTCTAAAAGGATGAGTTTGCAACTACTTTACTTTTGGAGAAAATTCAAAACATTCATTATTCAATAGGGCCCAAACTATCAAAAACCAGCGGTTTCAATGAACACACATTTCTTGGTAGAATCATGCAGGACTGAAATTTTTGATGTTTTTCTACTCCTCTCATGAGCCCAAACAAGTCTCTAAAGGCATGAGTTTGCAACTACTTTACTTTTGGAGAAAATTCAAAACATTCATTATTCAATAGGGCCCAAACTATCAAAAACCAGCGGTTTGAATGAACACACATTTCTTGGTAGAATCATGCAGGACTGAAATTTTTGATGTTTTTCTACTCCTCTCATGAGCCCAAACAAGTCTCTAAAAGCATGAGTTTGCAACTACTTTACTTTTGGAGAAAATTCAAAACATTCACTATTCAATAGAGCCCAATAGCAAAAATCAGGTTTTGAATGAAGAATCACATTTCTTGGTAAAATCATGCAGGATTGAAATTTTTGATGGTTTTTTACTCCTCTCAACAGCCCAAACAAGTTTCTAAAAGGATGAGTTTGCAACTACTTTACTTTTGGAGAAAATTCAAAACATTCATTATTCAATAGGGCCCAAACTATCAAAAACCTGCGGTTTGAATGAACACACATTTCTTGGTAGAATCATGCAGGACTGAAATTTTTGATGTTTTTCTACTCCTCTCATGAGCCCAAACAAGTCTCTAAAAGCATGAGTTTGCAACTACTTTACTTTTGGAGAAAATTCAAAACATTCATTATTCAATAGGGCCCAAACTATCAAAAACCAGCGGTTTGAATGAACACACATTTCTTGGTAGAATCATGCAGGACTGAAATTTTTGATGTTTTTCTACTCCTCTCATGAGCCCAAACAAGTCTCTAAAAGTATGAGTTTGCAACTACTTTACTTTTGGAGAAAATTCAAAACATTCACTATTCAATAGAGCCCAATAGCAAAAATCAGGTTTTGAATGAAGAATCACATTTCTTGGTAAAATCATGCAGGATTGAAATTTTTGATGGTTTTTTACTCCTCTCAACAGCCCAAACAAGTTTCTAAAAGGATGAGTTTGCAACTACTTTACTTTTGGAGAAAATTTAAAACATTCATTATTCAATAGGGCCCAAACTATCAAAAACCAGCGGTTTCAATGAACACACATTTCTTGGTAGAATCATGCAGGATTGAAATTTTTGATGTTTTTCTACTCCTCTCATGAGCCCAAACAAATCTCTAAAAGCATGAGTTTGCAACTACTTTACTTTTGGAGAAAATTCAAAACATTATTCAATAGAGCCCAATAGCAAAAACCAGCGTTTTGAATGAAGAATCACATTTCTAGGTAGAATCATGCAGGATTGAAATTTTTGATGGTTTTTTACTCCTCTCAACAGCCCAAACAAGTTTCTAAAAGGATGAGTTTGCAACTACTTTACTTTTGGAGAAAATTCAAAACATTCATTATTCAATAGGGCCCAAACTATCAAAAACCAGCCGTTTCAATGAACACACATGTCTTGGTAGAATCATGCAGGACTGAAATTTTTGATGTTTTTCTACTCATCTCATGAGCCCAAACAAGTCTCTAAAAGCATGTGTTTGCAACTACTTTACTTTTGGAGAAAATTCAAAACATTCACTATTCAATAGAGCAAAATAGCAAAAATCAGGTTTTGAATGAAGAATCACATTTCTTGGTAGAATCATGCAGGATTGAAATTTTTGATGGTTTTTTACTCCTCTCAACAGCCCAAACAAGTTTCTAAAAGGATGAGTTTGCAACTACTTTACTTTTGGAGAAAATTCAAAACATTATTCAATAGGGCCCAAACTCAAAAACCAGCGGTTTGAATGAACACACATTTCTTGGTAGAATCATGCAGGACTGAAATTTTTGATGTTTTTCTACTCCTCTCATGAGCCCAAACAAGTCTCTAAAAGCATGAGTTTGCAACTACTTTACTTTTGGAGAAAATTCAAAACATTCAATATTCAATAGAGCCCAATAGCAAAAACCAGCGTTTTGAATGAAGAATCACATTTCTTGGTAGAATCATGCAGGATTGAAATTTTTGATGGTTTTTTACTCCTCTCAACAGCCCAAACAAGTTTCTAAAAGGATGAGTTTGCAACTACTTTACTTTTGGAGAAAATTAAAAACATTCATTATTCAATAGGGCCCAAACTATCAAAAACCAGCGGTTTGAATGAACACACATTTCTTGGTAGAATCATGCAGGACTGAAATTTTTGATGTTTTTCTACTCCTCTCATGAGCCCAAACAAGTCTCTAAAAGCATGAGTTTGCAACTACTTTACTTTTGGAGAAAATTCAAAACATTCACTATTCAATAGAGCCCAATAGCAAAAATCAGGTTTTGAATGAAGAATCACATTTCTTGGTAAAATCATGCAGGATTGAAATTTTTGATGGTTTTTACTCCTCTCAACAGCCCAAACAAGTTTCTAAAAGGATGAGTTTGCAACTACTTTACTTTTGGAGAAAATTCAAAACATTCATTATTCAATAGGGCCCAAACTATCAAAAACCAGCGGTTTCAATGAACACACATTTCTTGGTCGAATCATGCAGGACTGAAATTTTTGATGTTTTTCTACTCCTCTCATGAGCCCAAACAAGTCTCTAAAAGCATGAGTTTGCAACTACTTTACTTTTGGAGAAAATTCAAAACATTCATTATTCAATAGAGCCCAATAGCAAAAACCAGCGTTTTGAATGAAGAATTACATTTCTTGGTAGAATCATGCAGGATTGAAATTTTTGATGGTTTTTTACTCCTCTCAACAGCCCAAACAAGTTTCTAAAAGGATGAGTTTGCAACTACTTTACTTTTGGAGAAAATTCAAAACATTCATTATTCAATAGGGCCCAAACTATCAAAAACCAGCGGTTTCAATGAACACACATTTCTTGGTAGAATCATGCAGGACTGAAATTTTTGATGTTTTTCTACTCCTCTCATGAGCCCAAACAAGTCTCTAAAGGCATGAGTTTGCAACTACTTTACTTTTGGAGAAAATTCAAAACATTCATTATTCAATAGGGCCCAAACTATCAAAAACCAGCGGTTTGAATGAACACACATTTCTTGGTAGAATCATGCAGGACTGAAATTTTTGATGTTTTTCTACTCCTCTCATGAGCCCAAACAAGTCTCTAAAAGCATGAGTTTGCAACTACTTTACTTTTGGAGAAAATTCAAAACATTCACTATTCAATAGAGCCCAATAGCAAAAATCAGGTTTTGAATGAAGAATCACATTTCTTGGTAAAATCATGCAGGATTGAAATTTTTGATGGTTTTTTACTCCTCTCAACAGCCCAAACAAGTTTCTAAAAGGATGAGTTTGCAACTACTTTACTTTTGGAGAAAATTCAAAACATTCATTATTCAATAGGGCCCAAACTATCAAAAACCTGCGGTTTGAATGAACACACATTTCTTGGTAGAATCATGCAGGACTGAAATTTTTGATGTTTTTCTACTCCTCTCATGAGCCCAAACAAGTCTCTAAAAGCATGAGTTTGCAACTACTTTACTTTTGGAGAAAATTCAAAACATTCATTATTCAATAGGGCCCAAACTATCAAAAACCAGCGGTTTGAATGAACACACATTTCTTGGTAGAATCATGCAGGACTGAAATTTTTGATGTTTTTCTACTCCTCTCATGAGCCCAAACAAGTCTCTAAAAGTATGAGTTTGCAACTACTTTACTTTTGGAGAAAATTCAAAACATTCACTATTCAATAGAGCCCAATAGCAAAAATCAGGTTTTGAATGAAGAATCACATTTCTTGGTAAAATCATGCAGGATTGAAATTTTTGATGGTTTTTTACTCCTCTCAACAGCCCAAACAAGTTTCTAAAAGGATGAGTTTGCAACTACTTTACTTTTGGAGAAAATTTAAAACATTCATTATTCAATAGGGCCCAAACTATCAAAAACCAGCGGTTTCAATGAACACACATTTCTTGGTAGAATCATGCAGGATTGAAATTTTTGATGTTTTTCTACTCCTCTCATGAGCCCAAACAAATCTCTAAAAGCATGAGTTTGCAACTACTTTACTTTTGGAGAAAATTCAAAACATTATTCAATAGAGCCCAATAGCAAAAACCAGCGTTTTGAATGAAGAATCACATTTCTAGGTAGAATCATGCAGGATTGAAATTTTTGATGGTTTTTTACTCCTCTCAACAGCCCAAACAAGTTTCTAAAAGGATGAGTTTGCAACTACTTTACTTTTGGAGAAAATTCAAAACATTCATTATTCAATAGGGCCCAAACTATCAAAAACCAGCCGTTTCAATGAACACACATGTCTTGGTAGAATCATGCAGGACTGAAATTTTTGATGTTTTTCTACTCATCTCATGTGCCCAAACAAGTCTCTAAAAGCATGTGTTTGCAACTACTTTACTTTTGGAGAAAATTCAAAACATTCACTATTCAATAGAGCAAAATAGCAAAAATCAGGTTTTGAATGAAGAATCACATTTCTTGGTAGAATCATGCAGGATTGAAATTTTTGATGGTTTTTTACTCCTCTCAACAGCCCAAACAAGTTTATAAAAGGATGAGTTTGCAACTACTTTACTTTTGGAGAAAATTCAAAACATTATTCAATAGGGCCCAAACTCAAAAACCAGCGGTTTGAATGAACACACATTTCTTGGTAGAATCATGCAGGACTGAAATTTTTGATGTTTTTCTACTCCTCTCATGAGCCCAAACAAGTCTCTAAAAGCATGAGTTTGCAACTACTTTACTTTTGGAGAAAATTCAAAACATTCAATATTCAATAGAGCCCAATAGCAAAAACCAGCGTTTTGAATGAAGAATCACATTTCTTGGTAGAATCATGCAGGATTGAAATTTTTGATGGTTTTTTACTCCTCTCAACAGCCCAAACAAGTTTCTAAAAGGATGAGTTTGCAACTACTTTACTTTTGGAGAAAATTAAAAACATTCATTATTCAATAGGGCCCAAACTATCAAAAACCAGCGGTTTGAATGAACACACATTTCTTGGTAGAATCATGCAGGACTGAAATTTTTGATGTTTTTCTACTCCTCTCATGAGCCCAAACAAGTCTCTAAAAGCATGAGTTTGCAACTACTTTACTTTTGGAGAAAATTCAAAACATTCACTATTCAATAGAGCCCAATAGCAAAAATCAGGTTTTGAATGAAGAATCACATTTCTTGGTAAAATCATGCAGGATTGAAATTTTTGATGGTTTTTACTCCTCTCAACAGCCCAAACAAGTTTCTAAAAGGATGAGTTTGCAACTACTTTACTTTTGGAGAAAATTCAAAACATTCATTATTCAATAGGGCCCAAACTATCAAAAACCAGCGGTTTCAATGAACACACATTTCTTGGTCGAATCATGCAGGACTGAAATTTTTGATGTTTTTCTACTCCTCTCATGAGCCCAAACAAGTCTCTAAAAGCATGAGTTTGCAACTACTTTACTTTTGGAGAAAATTCAAAACATTCATTATTCAATAGAGCCCAATAGCAAAAACCAGCGTTTTGAATGAAGAATTACATTTCTTGGTAGAATCATGCAGGATTGAAATTTTTGATGGTTTTTTACTCCTCTCAACAGCCCAAACAAGTTTCTAAAAGGATGAGTTTGCAACTACTTTACTTTTGGAGAAAATTCAAAACATTCATTATTCAATAGGGCCCAAACTATCAAAAACCAGCCGTTTCAATGAACACACATGTCTTGGTAGAATCATGCAGGACTGAAATTTTTGATGTTTTTCTACTCATCTCATGAGCCCAAACAAGTCTCTAAAAGCATGAGTTTGCAACTACTTTACTTTTGGAGAAAAATCAAAACATTCATTATTCAATAGAGCCCAATAGCAAAAAGCAGCGTTTTGAATGAAGAATCACATTTCTTGGTAGAATCATGCAGGATTGAAATTTTTGATGTTTTTCTACTCCTCTCATGAGCCCAAACAAGTCTCTAAAAGCATGAGTTTGCAACTACTTTACTTTTGGAGAAAATTCAACACATTCATTATTCAATAGGGCCCAAACTATCAAAAACCAGCGGTTTGAATGAACACACATTTCTTGGTAGAATCATGCAGGACTGAAATTTTTGATGTTTTTCTACTCCTCTCATGAGCCCAAACAAGTATCTAAAAGCATGAGTTTGCAACTACTTTACTTTTGAAGAAAATTCAAAACATTCATTATTCAATAGAGCCCAATAGCAAAAATCAGGTTTTGAATGAAGAATCACATTTCTTGGTAGAATCATGCAGGATTGAAATTTTTGATGGTTTTTTACTCCTCTCAACAGCCCAAACAAGTTTCTAAAAGGATGAGTTTGCAACTACTTTACTTTTGGAGAAAATTCAAAACATTCATTATTCAATAGGGCCCAAAATATCAAAAACCAGCGGTTTGAATGAACACACATTTCTTGGTAGAATCGTGCAGGACTGAAATTTTTGATGTTTTTCTACTTCTCTCATGAGCCCAAACAAGTCTCTAAAAGGATGAGTTTGCAACTACTTTACTTTTGGAGAAAATTCAAAACATTCATTATTCAATAGAGCCCAATAGCAAAAATCAGGTTTTGAATGAAGAATCACATTTCTTGGTAGAATCATGCAGGATTGAAATTTTTGATGGGTTTTTACTCCTCTCAACAGCCCAAACAAGTTTCTAAAAGGATGAGTTTGCAACTACTTTACTTTTGGAGAAAATTCAAAACATTCATTATTCAATAGGGCCCAAACTATCAAAAACCAGCGGTTTGAATGAACACACATTTCTTGGTAGAATCGTGCAGGACTGAAATTTTTGATGTTTTTCTACTCCTCTCATGAGCCCAAACAAGTCTCTTAAAGCATGAGTTTGCAACTACTTTACTTTTGGAGAAAATTCAAAACATTCATTATTCAATAGAGCCCAATAGTAAAAATCAGGTTTTGAATGAAGAATCACATTTCTTGGTAGAATCATGCAGGATTGAAATTTTTGATGTTTTTTTACTCCTCTCAACAGCCCAAACAAGTTTCTAAAAGGATGAGTTTGCAACTACTTTACTTTTGGAGAAAATTCAAAACATTCATTATTCAATAGGGCCCAAACTATCAAAAACCAGCGGTTTCAATGAACACACATTTCTTGGTAGAATCATGCAGGACTGAAATTTTTGATGTTTTTCTACTCCTCTCATGAGCCCAAACAAGTCTCTAAAAGCATGAGTTTGCAACTACTTTACTTTTGGAGAAAATTCAAAACATTCATTATTCAATAGAGCCCAATAGCAAAAACCAGCGTTTTGAATGAAGAATCACATTTCTTGGTAGAATCATGCAGGACTGAAATTTTTGATGGTTTTTTACTCCTCTCAACAGCCCAAACAAGTTTCTAAAAGGATGAGTTTGCTACTACTTTACTTTTGGAGAAAATTCAAAACATTCATTATTCAATAGGGCCCAAACTATCAAAAACCAGCGGTTTCAATGAACACACATGTCTTGGTAGAATCATGCAGGACTGAAATTTTTGATGTTTTTCTACTCATCTCATGAGCCCAAACAAGTCTCTAAAAGCATGAGTTTGCAACTACTTTACTTTTGGAGAAAATTCAAAACATTCATTATTCAATAGGGCCCAAACTATCAAAAACCAGCGGTTTGAATGAACACACATTTCTTGGTAGAATCATGCAGGACTGAAATTTTTGATGTTTTTCTACTCCTCTCATGAGCCCAAACAAGTCTCTAAAAGCATGAGTTTGCAACTACTTTACTTTTGGAGAAAATTCAAAACATTCACTATTCAATAGAGCCCAATAGCAAAAATCAGGTTTTGAATGAAGAATCACATTTCTTGGTAGAATCATGCAGGACTGAAATTTTTGATGTTTTTCTACTCCTCTCATGAGCCCAAACAAATCTCTAAAAGCATGAGTTTGCAACTACTTTACTTTTGGAGAAAATTCAAAACATTCATTATTCAATAGAGCCCAATAGCAAAAACCAGCGTTTTGAATGAAGAATCACATTTCTTGGTAAAATCATGCAGGATTGAAATTTTTGATGGTTTTTTACTCCTCTCAACAGCCCAAACAAGTTTCTAAAAGGATGAGTTTGCAACTACTTTACTTTTGGAGAAAATTCAAAACATTCATTATTCAATAGGGCCCAAACTATCAAAAACCAGCGGTTTCAATGAACACACATTTCTTGGTAGAATCATGCAGGACTGAAATTTTTGATGTTTTTCTACTCCTCTCGTGAGCCCAAACAAGTCTCTAAAAGCATGAGTTTGCAACTACTTTACTTTTGGAGAAAATTCAAAACATTCATTATTCAATAGAGCCCAATAGCAAAAACCAGCGTTTTGAATGAAGAATCACATTTCTTGGTAGAATCATGCAGGATTGAAATTTTTGATGGTTTTTTACTCCTCTCAACAGCCCAAACAAGTTTCTAAAAGGATGAGTTTGCAACTACTTTACTTTTGGAGAAAATTCTAAACATTCATTATTCAATAGGGCCCAAACTATCAAAAACCAGCGGTTTCAATGAACACACATTTCTTGGTAGAATCATGCAGGACTGAAATTTTTGATGTTTTTCTACTCCTCTCATGAGCCCAAACAAGTCTCTAAAAGCATGAGTTTGCAACTACTTTACTTTTGGAGAAAATTCAAAACATTCATTATTCAATAGAGCCCAATAGCAAAAACCAGCGTTTTGAATGAAGAATCACATTTCTTGGTAGAATCATGCAGGATTGAAATTTTTGATGGTTTTTTACTCCTCTCAACAGCCCAAACAAGTTTCTAAAAGGATGAGTTTGCAACTACTTTACTTTTGGAGAAAATTCAAAACATTCATTATTCAATAGGGCCCAAACTATCAAAAACCAGCGGTTTCAATGAACACACATTTCTTGGTAGAATCATGCAGGACTGAAATTTTTTATGTTTTTCTACTCCTCTCATGAGCCCAAACAAGTCTCTAAAAGCATGAGTTTGCAACTACTTTACTTTTGGAGAAAATTCAAAACATTCATTATTCAATAGAGCCCAATAGCAAAAACCAGCGTTTTGAATGAAGAATCACATTTCTTGGTAGAATCATGCAGGATTGAAATTTTTGATGGTTTTTTACTCCTCTCAACAGCCCAAACAAGTTTCTAAAAGGATGAGTTTGCAACTACTTTACTTTTGGAGAAAATTCAAAACATTCATTATTCAATAGGGCCCAAACTATCAAAAACCAGCGGTTTGAATGAACACATTTCTTGGTAGAATCATGCAGGACTGAAATTTTTGATGTTTTTCTACTCCTCTCATGAGCCCAAACAAGTCTCTAAAAGCATGAGTTTGCAACTACTTTGCTTTTGGAGAAAATTCAAAACATTCACTATTCAATAGAGCCCAATAGCAAAAATCAGGTTTTGAATGAAGAATCACATTTCTTGGTAAAATCATGCAGGATTGAAATTTAATGGTTTTTTACTCCTCTCAACAGCCCAAACAAGTTTCTAAAAGGATGAGTTTGCAACTACTTTACTTTTGGAGAAAATTCAAAACATTCATTATTCAATAGGGCCCAAACTATCAAAAAACAGCGGTTTCAATGAACACACATTTCTTGGTAGAATCATGCAGGACTGAAATTTTTGATGTTTTTCTACTCCTCTCATGAGCCCAAACAAGTCTCTAAAAGCATGAGTTTGCAACTACTTTACTTTTGGAGAAAATTCAAAACATTCATTATTCAATAGAGCCCAATAGCAAAAACCAGCGTTTTGAATGAAGAATCACATTTCTTGGTAGAATCATGCAGGATTGAAATTTTTGATGGTTTTTTACTCCTCTCAACAGCCCAAACAAGTTTCTAAAAGGATGAGTTTGCAACTACTTTACTTTTGGAGAAAATTCAAAACATTCATTATTCAATAGGGCCCAAACTATCAAAAACCAGCGGTTTCAATGAACACACATTTCTTGGTAGAATCATGCAGGACTGAAATTTTTGATGTTTTTCCACTCCTCTCATGAGCCCAAACAAGTCTCTAAAAGCATGAGTTTGCAACTACTTTACTTTTGGAGAAAATTCAAAACATTCATTATTCAATAGAGCCCAATAGCAAAAACCAGCGTTTTGAATGAAGAATCACATTTCTTGGTAGAATCATGCAGGATTGAAATTTTTGATGGTTTTTTACTCCTCTCAACAGCCCAAACAAGTTTCTAAAAGGATGAGTTTGCAACTACTTTACTTTTGGAGAAAATTCAAAACATTCATTATTCAATAGGGCCCAAACTATCAAAAACCAGCGGCTTCAATGAACACACATTTCTTGGTAGAATCATGCAGGACTGAAATTTTTGATGTTTTTCTACTCCTCTCATGAGCCCAAACAAGTCTCTAAAAGCATGAGTTTGCAACTACTTTACTTTTGGAGAAAATTCAAAACATTCATTATTCAATAGAGCCCAATAGCAAAAACCAGCGTTTTGAATGAAGAATCACATTTCTTGGTAGAATCATGCAGGATTGAAATTTTTGATGGTTTTTTACTCCTCTCAACAGCCCAAACAAGTTTCTAAAAGGATGAGTTTGCAACTACTTTACTTTTGGTGAAAATTCAAAACATTCATTATTCAATAGGGCCCAAACTATCAAAAACCAGCCGTTTCAATGAACACACATGTCTTGGTAGAATCATGCAGGACTGAAATTTTTGATGTTTTTCTACTCATCTCATGAGCCCAAACAAGTCTCTAAAAGCATGAGTTTGCAACTACTTTACTTTTGGAGAAAATTCAAAACATTCACTATTCAATAGAGCCCAATAGCAAAAATCAGGTTTTGAATGAAGAATCACATTTCTTGGTAGAATCATGCAGGATTGAAATTTTTGATGGTTTTTTACTCCTCTCAACAGCCCAAACAAGTTTCTAAAAGGATGAGTTTGCAACTACTTTACTTTTGGAGAAAATTCAAAACATTCATTATTCAATAGGGCCCAAACTCAAAAACCAGCGGTTTGAATGAACACACATTTCTTGGTAGAATCATGCAGGACTGAAATTTTTGATGTTTTTCTACTCCTCTCAAGAGCCCAAACAAGTCTCTAAAAGCTTGAGTTTGCAACTACTTTACTTTTGGAGAAAATTCAAAACATTCAATATTCAATAGAGCCCAATAGCAAAAACCAGCGTTTTGAATGAAGAATCACATTTCTTGGTAGAATCATGCAGGATTGAAATTTTTGATGGTTTTTTACTCCTCTCAACAGCCCAAACAAGTTTCTAAAAGGATGAGTTTGCAACTACTTTACTTTTGGAGAAAATTAAAAACATTCATTATTCAATAGGGCCCAAACTATCAAAAACCAGCGGTTTGAATGAACACACATTTCTTGGTAGAATCATGCAGGACTGAAATTTTTGATGTTTTTCTACTCCTCTCATGAGCCCAAACAAGTCTCTAAAAGCATGAGTTTGCAACTACTTTACTTTTGGAGAAAATTCAAAACATTCACTATTCAATAGAGCCCAATAGCAAAAATCAGGTTTTGAATGAAGAATCACATTTCTTGGTAAAATCATGCAGGATTGAAATTTTTGATGGTTTTTACTCCTCTCAACAGCCCAAACAAGTTTCTAAAAGGATGAGTTTGCAACTACTTTACTTTTGGAGAAAATTCAAAACATTCATTATTCAATAGGGCCCAAATTATCAAAAACCAGCGGTTTCAATGAACACACATTTCTTGGTCGAATCATGCAGGACTGAAATTTTTGATGTTTTTCTACTCCTCTCATGAGCCCAAACAAGTCTCTAAAAGCATGAGTTTGCAACTACTTTACTTTTGGAGAAAATTCAAAACATTCATTATTCAATAGAGCCCAATAGCAAAAACCAGCGTTTTGAATGAAGAATTACATTTCTTGGTAGAATCATGCAGGATTGAAATTTTTGATGGTTTTTTACTCCTCTCAACAGCCCAAACAAGTTTCTAAAAGGATGAGTTTGCAACTACTTTACTTTTGGAGAAAATTCAAAACATTCATTATTCAATAGGGCCCAAACTATCAAAAACCAGCCGTTTCAATGAACACACATGTCTTGGTAGAATCATGCAGGACTGAAATTTTTGATGTTTTTCTACTCATCTCATGAGCCCAAACAAGTCTCTAAAAGCATGAGTTTGCAACTACTTTACTTTTGGAGAAAAATCAAAACATTCATTATTCAATAGAGCCCAATAGCAAAAAGCAGCGTTTTGAATGAAGAATCACATTTCTTGGTAGAATCATGCAGGATTGAAATTTTTGATGTTTTTCTACTCCTCTCATGAGCCCAAACAAGTCTCTAAAAGCATGAGTTTGCAACTACTTTACTTTTGGAGAAAATTCAACACATTCATTATTCAATAGGGCCCAAACTATCAAAAACCAGCGGTTTGAATGAACACACATTTCTTGGTAGAATCATGCAGGACTGAAATTTTTGATGTTTTTCTACTCCTCTCATGAGCCCAAACAAGTATCTAAAAGCATGAGTTTGCAACTACTTTACTTTTGAAGAAAATTCAAAACATTCATTATTCAATAGAGCCCAATAGCAAAAATCAGGTTTTGAATGAAGAATCACATTTCTTGGTAGAATCATGCAGGATTGAAATTTTTGATGGTTTTTTACTCCTCTCAACAGCCCAAACAAGTTTCTAAAAGGATGAGTTTGCAACTACTTTACTTTTGGAGAAAATTCAAAACATTCATTATTCAATAGGGCCCAAAATATCAAAAACCAGCGGTTTGAATGAACACACATTTCTTGGTAGAATCGTGCAGGACTGAAATTTTTGATGTTTTTCTACTTCTCTCATGAGCCCAAACAAGTCTCTAAAAGGATGAGTTTGCAACTACTTTACTTTTGGAGAAAATTCAAAACATTCATTATTCAATAGAGCCCAATAGCAAAAATCAGGTTTTGAATGAAGAATCACATTTCTTGGTAGAATCATGCAGGATTGAAATTTTTGATGGGTTTTTACTCCTCTCAACAGCCCAAACAAGTTTCTAAAAGGATGAGTTTGCAACTACTTTACTTTTGGAGAAAATTCAAAACATTCATTATTCAATAGGGCCCAAACTATCAAAAACCAGCGGTTTGAATGAACACACATTTCTTGGTAGAATCGTGCAGGACTGAAATTTTTGATGTTTTTCTACTCCTCTCATGAGCCCAAACAAGTCTCTTAAAGCATGAGTTTGCAACTACTTTACTTTTGGAGAAAATTCAAAACATTCATTATTCAATAGAGCCCAATAGTAAAAATCAGGTTTTGAATGAAGAATCACATTTCTTGGTAGAATCATGCAGGATTGAAATTTTTGATGTTTTTTTACTCCTCTCAACAGCCCAAACAAGTTTCTAAAAGGATGAGTTTGCAACTACTTTACTTTTGGAGAAAATTCAAAACATTCATTATTCAATAGGGCCCAAACTATCAAAAACCAGCGGTTTCAATGAACACACATTTCTTGGTAGAATCATGCAGGACTGAAATTTTTGATGTTTTTCTACTCCTCTCATGAGCCCAAACAAGTCTCTAAAAGCATGAGTTTGCAACTACTTTACTTTTGGAGAAAATTCAAAACATTCATTATTCAATAGAGCCCAATAGCAAAAACCAGCGTTTTGAATGAAGAATCACATTTCTTGGTAGAATCATGCAGGACTGAAATTTTTGATGGTTTTTTACTCCTCTCAACAGCCCAAACAAGTTTCTAAAAGGATGAGTTTGCTACTACTTTACTTTTGGAGAAAATTCAAAACATTCATTATTCAATAGGGCCCAAACTATCAAAAACCAGCGGTTTCAATGAACACACATGTCTTGGTAGAATCATGCAGGACTGAAATTTTTGATGTTTTTCTACTCATCTCATGAGCCCAAACAAGTCTCTAAAAGCATGAGTTTGCAACTACTTTACTTTTGGAGAAAATTCAAAACATTCATTATTCAATAGGGCCCAAACTATCAAAAACCAGCGGTTTGAATGAACACACATTTCTTGGTAGAATCATGCAGGACTGAAATTTTTGATGTTTTTCTACTCCTCTCATGAGCCCAAACAAGTCTCTAAAAGCATGAGTTTGCAACTACTTTACTTTTGGAGAAAATTCAAAACATTCACTATTCAATAGAGCCCAATAGCAAAAATCAGGTTTTGAATGAAGAATCACATTTCTTGGTAGAATCATGCAGGACTGAAATTTTTGATGTTTTTCTACTCCTCTCATGAGCCCAAACAAATCTCTAAAAGCATGAGTTTGCAACTACTTTACTTTTGGAGAAAATTCAAAACATTCATTATTCAATAGAGCCCAATAGCAAAAACCAGCGTTTTGAATGAAGAATCACATTTCTTGGTAAAATCATGCAGGATTGAAATTTTTGATGGTTTTTTACTCCTCTCAACAGCCCAAACAAGTTTCTAAAAGGATGAGTTTGCAACTACTTTACTTTTGGAGAAAATTCAAAACATTCATTATTCAATAGGGCCCAAACTATCAAAAACCAGCGGTTTCAATGAACACACATTTCTTGGTAGAATCATGCAGGACTGAAATTTTTGATGTTTTTCTACTCCTCTCATGAGCCCAAACAAGTCTCTAAAAGCATGAGTTTGCAACTACTTTACTTTTGGAGAAAATTCAAAACATTCATTATTCAATAGAGCCCAATAGCAAAAACCAGCGTTTTGAATGAAGAATCACATTTCTTGGTAGAATCATGCAGGATTGAAATTTTTGATGGTTTTTTACTCCTCTCAACAGCCCAAACAAGTTTCTAAAAGGATGAGTTTGCAACTACTTTACTTTTGGAGAAAATTCTAAACATTCATTATTCAATAGGGCCCAAACTATCAAAAACCAGCGGTTTCAATGAACACACATTTCTTGGTAGAATCATGCAGGACTGAAATTTTTGATGTTTTTCTACTCCTCTCATGAGCCCAAACAAGTCTCTAAAAGCATGAGTTTGCAACTACTTTACTTTTGGAGAAAATTCAAAACATTCATTATTCAATAGAGCCCAATAGCAAAAACCAGCGTTTTGAATGAAGAATCACATTTCTTGGTAGAATCATGCAGGATTGAAATTTTTGATGGTTTTTTACTCCTCTCAACAGCCCAAACAAGTTTCTAAAAGGATGAGTTTGCAACTACTTTACTTTTGGAGAAAATTCAAAACATTCATTATTCAATAGGGCCCAAACTATCAAAAACCAGCGGTTTGAATGAACACATTTCTTGGTAGAATCATGCAGGACTGAAATTTTTGATGTTTTTCTACTCCTCTCATGAGCCCAAACAAGTCTCTAAAAGCATGAGTTTGCAACTACTTTGCTTTTGGAGAAAATTCAAAACATTCACTATTCAATAGAGCCCAATAGCAAAAATCAGGTTTTGAATGAAGAATCACATTTCTTGGTAAAATCATGCAGGATTGAAATTTAATGGTTTTTTACTCCTCTCAACAGCCCAAACAAGTTTCTAAAAGGATGAGTTTGCAACTACTTTACTTTTGGAGAAAATTCAAAACATTCATTATTCAATAGGGCCCAAACTATCAAAAAACAGCGGTTTCAATGAACACACATTTCTTGGTAGAATCATGCAGGACTGAAATTTTTGATGTTTTTCTACTCCTCTCATGAGCCCAAACAAGTCTCTAAAAGCATGAGTTTGCAACTACTTTACTTTTGGAGAAAATTCAAAACATTCATTATTCAATAGAGCCCAATAGCAAAAACCAGCGTTTTGAATGAAGAATCACATTTCTTGGTAGAATCATGCAGGATTGAAATTTTTGATGGTTTTTTACTCCTCTCAACAGCCCAAACAAGTTTCTAAAAGGATGAGTTTGCAACTACTTTACTTTTGGAGAAAATTCAAAACATTCATTATTCAATAGGGCCCAAACTATCAAAAACCAGCGGTTTCAATGAACACACATTTCTTGGTAGAATCATGCAGGACTGAAATTTTTGATGTTTTTCCACTCCTCTCATGAGCCCAAACAAGTCTCTAAAAGCATGAGTTTGCAACTACTTTACTTTTGGAGAAAATTCAAAACATTCATTATTCAATAGAGCCCAATAGCAAAAACCAGCGTTTTGAATGAAGAATCACATTTCTTGGTAGAATCATGCAGGATTGAAATTTTTGATGGTTTTTTACTCCTCTCAACAGCCCAAACAAGTTTCTAAAAGGATGAGTTTGCAACTACTTTACTTTTGGAGAAAATTCAAAACATTCATTATTCAATAGGGCCCAAACTATCAAAAACCAGCGGCTTCAATGAACACACATTTCTTGGTAGAATCATGCAGGACTGAAATTTTTTATGTTTTTCTACTCCTCTCATGAGCCCAAACAAGTCTCTAAAAGCATGAGTTTGCAACTACTTTACTTTTGGAGAAAATTCAAAACATTCATTATTCAATAGAGCCCAATAGCAAAAACCAGCGTTTTGAATGAAGAATCACATTTCTTGGTAGAATCATGCAGGATTGAAATTTTTGATGGTTTTTTACTCCTCTCAACAGCCCAAACAAGTTTCTAAAAGGATGAGTTTGCAACTACTTTACTTTTGGAGAAAATTCAAAACATTCATTATTCAATAGGGCCCAAACTATCAAAAACCAGCGGTTTGAATGAACACACATTTCTTGGTAGAATCATGCAGGACTGAAATTTTTGATGTTTTTCTACTCCTCTCATGAGCCCAAACAAGTCTCTAAAAGCATGAGTTTGCAACTACTTTGCTTTTGGAGAAAATTCAAAACATTCACTATTCAATAGAGCCCAATAGCAAAAATCAGGTTTTGAATGAAGAATCACATTTCTTGGTAAAATCATGCAGGATTGAAATTTAATGGTTTTTTACTCCTCTCAACAGCCCAAACAAGTTTCTAAAAGGATGAGTTTGCAACTACTTTACTTTTGGAGAAAATTCAAAACATTCATTATTCAATAGGGCCCAAACTATCAAAAACCAGCGGTTTCAATGAACACACATTTCTTGGTAGAATCATGCAGGACTGAAATTTTTGATGTTTTTCTACTCCTCTCATGAGCCCAAACAAGTCTCTAAAAGCATGAGTTTGCAACTACTTTACTTTTGGAGAAAATTCAAAACATTCATTATTCAATAGAGCCCAATAGCAAAAACCAGCGTTTTGAATGAAGAATCACATTTCTTGGTAGAATCATGCAGGATTGAAATTTTTGATGGTTTTTTACTCCTCTCAACAGCCCAAACAAGTTTCTAAAAGGATGAGTTTGCAACTACTTTACTTTTGGAGAAAATTCAAAACATTCATTATTCAATAGGGCCCAAACTATCAAAAACCAGCGGTTTCAATGAACACACATTTCTTGGTAGAATCATGCAGGACTGAAATTTTTGATGTTTTTCTACTCCTCTCATGAGCCCAAACAAGTCTCTAAAAGCATGAGTTTGCAACTACTTTACTTTTGGAGAAAATTCAAAACATTCATTATTCAATAGAGCCCAATAGCAAAAACCAGCGTTTTGAATGAAGAATCACATTTCTTGGTAGAATCATGCAGGATTGAAATTTTTGATGGTTTTTTACTCCTCTCAACAGCCCAAACAAGTTTCTAAAAGGATGAGTTTGCAACTACTTTACTTTTGGAGAAAATTCAAAACATTCATTATTCAATAGGGCCCAAACTATCAAAAACCAGCGGCTTCAATGAACACACATTTCTTGGTAGAATCATGCAAGACTGAAATTTTTGATGTTTTTCTACTCCTCTCATGAGCCCAAACAAGTCTCTAAAAGCATGAGTTTGCAACTACTTTACTTTTGGAGAAAATTCAAAACATTCATTATTCAATAGAGCCCAATAGCAAAAACCAGCGTTTTGAATGAAGAATCACATTTCTTGGTAGAATCATGCAGGATTGAAATTTTTGATGGTTTTTTACTCCTCTCAACAGCCCAAACAAGTTTCTAAAAGGATGAGTTTGCAACTACTTTACTTTTGGAGAAAATTCAAAACATTCATTATTCAATAGGGCCCAAACTATCAAAAACCAGCGGTTTCAATGAACACACATTTCTTGGTAGAATCATGCAGGACTGAAATTTTTGATGTTTTTCTACTCCTCTCATGAGCCCAAACAAGTCTCTAAAAGCATGAGTTTGCAACTACTTTACTTTTGGAGAAAATTCAAAACATTCATTATTCAATAGAGCCCAATAGCAAAAACCAGCGTTTTGAATGAAGAATCACATTTCTTGGTAGAATCATGCAGGATTGAAATTTTTGATGGTTTTTTACTCCTCTCAACAGCCCAAACAAGTTTCTAAAAGGATGAGTTTGCAACTACTTTACTTTTGGAGAAAATTCAAAACATTCATTATTCAATAGGGCCCAAACTATCAAAAACCAGCGGTTTCAATGAACACACATTTCTTGGTAGAATCATGCAGGACTGAAATTTTTGATGTTTTTCTACTCCTCTCATGAGCCCAAACAAGTCTCTAAAAGCATGAGTTTGCAACTACTTTACTTTTGGAGAAAATTCAAAACATTCATTATTCAATAGGGCCCAAACTATCAAAAACCAGCGGTTTGAATGAACACACATTTCTTGGTAGAATCATGCAGGACTGAAATTTTTGATGTTTTTCTACTCCTCTCATGAGCCCAAACAAGTCTCTAAAAGCATGAGTTTGCAACTACTTTACTTTTGGAGAAAATTCAAAACATTCACTATTCAATAGAGCCCAATAGCAAAAATCAGGTTTTGAATGAAGAATCACATTTCTTGGTAAAATCATGCAGGATTGAAATTTTTGATGGTTTTTTACTCCTCTCAACAGCCCAAACAAGTTTCTAAAAGGATGAGTTTGCAACTACTTTACTTTTGGAGAAAATTCAAAACATTCATTATTCAATAGGGCCCAAACTATCAAAAACCTGCGGTTTGAATGAACACACATTTCTTGGTAGAATCATGCAGGACTGAAATTTTTGATGTTTTTCTACTCCTCTCATGAGCCCAAACAAGTCTCTAAAAGCATGAGTTTGCAACTACTTTACTTTTGGAGAAAATTCAAAACATTCATTATTCAATAGGGCCCAAACTATCAAAAACCAGCGGTTTGAATGAACACACATTTCTTGGTAGAATCATGCAGGACTGAAATTTTTGATGTTTTTCTACTCCTCTCATGAGCCCAAACAAGTCTCTAAAAGTATGAGTTTGCAACTACTTTACTTTTGGAGAAAATTCAAAACATTCACTATTCAATAGAGCCCAATAGCAAAAATCAGGTTTTGAATGAAGAATCACATTTCTTGGTAAAATCATGCAGGATTGAAATTTTTGATGGTTTTTTACTCCTCTCAACAGCCCAAACAAGTTTCTAAAAGGATGAGTTTGCAACTACTTTACTTTTGGAGAAAATTTAAAACATTCATTATTCAATAGGGCCCAAACTATCAAAAACCAGCGGTTTCAATGAACACACATTTCTTGGTAGAATCATGCAGGATTGAAATTTTTGATGTTTTTCTACTCCTCTCATGAGCCCAAACAAATCTCTAAAAGCATGAGTTTGCAACTACTTTACTTTTGGAGAAAATTCAAAACATTATTCAATAGAGCCCAATAGCAAAAACCAGCGTTTTGAATGAAGAATCACATTTCTTGGTAGAATCATGCAGGATTGAAATTTTTGATGGTTTTTTACTCCTCTCAACAGCCCAAACAAGTTTCTAAAAGGATGAGTTTGCAACTACTTTACTTTTGGAGAAAATTCAAAACATTCATTATTCAATAGGGCCCAAACTATCAAAAACCAGCCGTTTCAATGAACACACATGTCTTGGTAGAATCATGCAGGACTGAAATTTTTGATGTTTTTCTACTCATCTCATGAGCCCAAACAAGTCTCTAAAAGCATGTGTTTGCAACTACTTTACTTTTGGAGAAAATTCAAAACATTCACTATTCAATAGAGCAAAATAGCAAAAATCAGGTTTTGAATGAAGAATCACATTTCTTGGTAGAATCATGCAGGATTGAAATTTTTGATGGTTTTTTACTCCTCTCAACAGCCCAAACAAGTTTCTAAAAGGATGAGTTTGCAACTACTTTACTTTTGGAGAAAATTCAAAACATTATTCAATAGGGCCCAAACTCAAAAACCAGCAGTTTGAATGAACACACATTTCTTGGTAGAATCATGCAGGACTGAAATTTTTGATGTTTTTCTACTCCTCTCATGAGCCCAAACAAGTCTCTAAAAGCATGAGTTTGCAACTACTTTACTTTTGGAGAAAATTCAAAACATTCATTATTCAATAGGGCCCAAACTATCAAAAACCAGCGGTTTGAATGAACACACATTTCTTGGTAGAATCATGCAGGACTGAAATTTTTGATGTTTTTCTACTCCTCTCATGAGCCCAAACAAGTCTCTAAAAGCATGAGTTTGCAACTACTTTACTTTTGGAGAAAATTCAAAACATTCACTATTCAATAGAGCCCAATAGCAAAAATCAGGTTTTGAATGAAGAATCACATTTCTTGGTAAAATCATGCAGGATTGAAATTTTTGATGGTTTTTTACTCCTCTCAACAGCCCAAACAAGTTTCTAAAAGGATGAGTTTGCAACTACTTTACTTTTGGAGAAAATTCAAAACATTCATTATTCAATAGGGCCCAAAGTATCAAAAACCAGCGGTTTGAATGAACACACATTTCTTGGTAGAATCATGCAGGACTGAAATTTTTGATGTTTTTCTACTCCTCTCATGAGCCCAAACAAGTCTCTAAAAGCATGAGTTTGCAACTACTTTACTTTTGGAGAAAATTCAAAACATTCATTATTCAATAGGGCCAAAACTATCAAAAACCAGCGGTTTGAATGAACACACATTTCTTGGTAGAATCATGCAGGACTGAAATTTTTGATGTTTTTCTACTCCTCTCATGAGCCCAAACAAGTCTCTAAAAGCATGAGTTTGCAACTACTTTACTTTTGGAGAAAATTCAAAACATTCACTATTCAATAGAGCCCAATAGCAAAAATCAGGTTTTGAATGAAGAATCACATTTCTTGGTAAAATCATGCAGGATTGAAATTTTTGATGGTTTTTTACTCCTCTCAACAGCCCAAACAAGTTTCTAAAAGGATGAGTTTGCAACTACTTTACTTTTGGAGAAAATTTAAAACATTCATTATTCAATAGGGCCCAAACTATCAAAAACCAGCGGTTTGAATGAACACACATTTCTTGGTAGAATCATGCAGGACTGAAATTTTTGATGTTTTTCTACTCCTCTCATGAGCCCAAACAAATCTCTAAAAGCATGAGTTTGCAACTGCTTTACTTTTGGAGAAAATTCAAAACATTATTCAATAGAGCCCAATAGCAAAAACCAGCGTTTTGAATGAAGAATCACATTTCTTGGTAGAATCATGCAGGATTGAAATTTTTGATGGTTTTTTACTCCTCTCAACAGCCCAAACAAGTTTCTAAAAGGATGAGTTTGCAACTACTTTACTTTTGGAGAAAATTCAAAACATTCATTATTCAATAGGGCCCAAACTATCAAAAACCAGCCGTTTCAATGAACACACATGTCTTGGTAGAATCATGCAGGACTGAAATTTTTGATGTTTTTCTACTCATCTCATGAGCCCAAACAAGTCTCTAAAAGCATGAGTTTGCAACTACTTTACTTTTGGAGAAAATTCAAAACATTCACTATTCAATAGAGCCCAATAGCAAAAATCAGGTTTTGAATGAAGAATCACATTTCTTGGTAGAATCATGCAGGATTGAAATTTTTGATGGTTTTTTACTCCTCTCAACAGCCCAAACAAGTTTCTAAAAGGATGAGTTTGCAACTACTTTACTTTTGGAGAAAATTCAAAACATTCATTATTCAATAGGGCCCAAACTATCAAAAACCAGCGGTTTCAATGAACACACATTTCTTGGTAGAATCATACAGGACTGAAATTTTTGATGTTTTTCTACTCCTCTCATGAGCCCAAACAAGTCTCTAAAAGCATGAGTTTGCAACTACTTTACTTCTGGAGAAAATTCAAAACATTCATTATTCAATAGAGCCCAATAGCAAAAACCAGCGTTTTGAATGAAGAATCACATTTCTTGGTAGAATCATGCAGGATTGAAATTTTTGATGGTTTTTTACTCCTCTCAACAGCCCAAACAAGTTTCTAAAAGGATGAGTTTGCAACTACTTTACTTTTGGAGAAAATTCAAAACATTCATTATTCAATAGGGCCCAAACGATCAAAAACCAGCGGTTTGAATGAACACACATTTCTTGGTAGAATCATGCAGGACTGAAATTTTTGATGTTTTTCTACTCCTCTCATGAGCCCAAACAAGTCTCTAAAAGCATGAGTTTGCAACTACTTTACTTTTGGAGAAAATTCAAAACATTCATTATTCAATAGGGCCCAAACTATCAAAAACCAGCGGTTTGAATGAACACACATTTCTTGGTAGAATCATGCAGGACTGAAATTTTTGATGTTTTTCTACTCCTCTCATGAGCCCAAACAAGTCTCTAAAAGCATGAGTTTGCAACTACTTTACTTTTGGAGAAAATTCAAAACATTCACTATTCAATAGAGCCCAATAGCAAAAATCAGGTTTTGAATGAAGAATCACATTTCTTGGTAAAATCATGCAGGATTGAAATTTTTGATGGTTTTTTACTCCTCTCAACAGCCCAAACAAGTTTCTAAAAGGATGAGTTTGCAACTACTTTACTTTTGGAGAAAATTTAAAACATTCATTATTCAATAGGGCCCAAACTATCAAAAACCAGCGGTTTCAATGAACACACATTTCTTGGTAGAATCATGCAGGACTGAAATTTTTGATGTTTTTCTACTCCTCTCATGAGCCCAAACAAATCTCTAAAAGCATGAGTTTGCAACTACTTTACTTTTGGAGAAAATTCAAAACATTCATTATTCAATAGAGCCCAATAGCAAAAACCAGCATTTTGAATGAAGAATCACATTTCTTGGTAGAATCATGCAGGATTGAAATTTTTGATGGTTTTTTACTCCTCTCAACAGCCCAAACAAGTTTCTAAAAGGATGAGTTTGCAACTACTTTACTTTTGGAGAAAATTCAAAACATTCATTATTCAATAGGGCCCAAACTATCAAAAACCAGCGGTTTCAATGAACACACATTTCTTGGTAGAATCATGCAGGACTGAAATTTTTGATGTTTTTCTACTCCTCTCATGAGCCCAAACAAGTCTCTAAAAGCATGAGTTTGCAACTACTTTACTTTTGGAGGAAATTCAAAACATTCATTATTCAATAGAGCCCAATAGCAAAAACCAGCGTTTTGAATGAAGAATCACATTTCTTGGTAGAATCATGCAGGATTGAAATTTTTGATGGTTTTTTACTCCTCTCAACAGCCCAAACAAGTTTCTAAAAGGATGAGTTTGCAACTACTTTACTTTTGGAGAAAATTCAAAACATTCATTATTCAATAGGGCCCAAACTATCAAAAACCAGCGGTTTCAATGAACACACATTTCTTGGTAGAATCATGCAGGACTGAAATTTTTGATGTTTTTCTACTCCTCTCATGAGCCCAAACAAGTCTCTAAAAGCATGAGTTTGCAACTACTTTACTTTTGGAGAAAATTCAAAACATTCACTATTCAATAGAGCCCAATAGCAAAAATCAGGTTTTGAATGAAGAATCACATTTCTTGGTAAAATCATGCAGGATTGAAATTTTTGATGGTTTTTTACTCCTCTCAACAGCCCAAACAAGTTTCTAAAAGGATGAGTTTGCAACTACTTTACTTTTGGAGAAAATTTAAAACATTCATTATTCAATAGGGCCCAAACTATTAAAAACCAGCGGTTTGAATGAACACACATTTCTTGGTAGAATCATGCAGGACTGAAATTTTTGATGTTTTTCTACTCCTCTCATGAGCCCAAACAAATCTCTAAAAGCATGAGTTTGCAACTACTTTACTTTTGGAGAAAATTCAAAACATTATTCAATAGAGCCCAATAGCAAAAACCAGCGTTTTGAATGAAGAATCACATTTCTTGGTAGAATCATGCAGGATTGAAATTTTTGATGGTTTTTTACTCCTCTCAACAGCCCAAACAAGTTTCTAAAAGGATGAGTTTGCAACTACTTTACTTTTGGAGAAAATTCAAAACATTCATTATTCAATAGGGCCCAAACTATCAAAAACCAGCCGTTTCAATGAACACACATGTCTTGGTAGAATCATGCAGGACTGAAATTTTTGATGTTTTTCTACTCATCTCATGAGCCCAAACAAGTCTCTAAAAGCATGAGTTTGCAACTACTTTACTTTTGGAGAAAATTCAAAACATTCACTATTCAATAGAGCCCAATAGCAAAAATCAGGTTTTGAATGAAGAATCACATTTCTTGGTAGAATCATGCAGGATTGAAATTTTTGATGGTTTTTTACTCCTCTCAACAGCCCAAACAAGTTTCTAAAAGGATGAGTTTGCAACTACTTTACTTTTGGAGAAAATTCAAAACATTCATTATTCAATAGGGCCCAAACGATCAAAAACCAGCGGTTTGAATGAACACACATTTCTTGGTAGAATCATGCAGGACTGAAATTTTTGATGTTTTTCTACTCCTCTCATGAGCCCAAACAAGTCTCTAAAAGCATGAGTTTGCAACTACTTTACTTTTGGAGAAAATTCAAAACATTCATTATTCAATAGGGCCCAAACTATCAAAAACCAGCGGTTTGAATGAACACACATTTCTTGGTAGAATCATGCAGGACTGAAATTTTTGATGTTTTTCTACTCCTCTCATGAGCCCAAACAAGTCTCTAAAAGCATGAGTTTGCAACTACTTTACTTTTGGAGAAAATTCAAAACATTCACTATTCAATAGAGCCCAATAGCAAAAATCAGGTTTTGAATGAAGAATCACATTTCTTGGTAAAATCATGCAGGATTGAAATTTTTGATGGTTTTTTACTCCTCTCAACAGCCCAAACAAGTTTCTAAAAGGATGAGTTTGCAACTACTTTACTTTTGGAGAAAATTTAAAACATTCATTATTCAATAGGGCCCAAACTATCAAAAACCAGCGGTTTCAATGAACACACATTTCTTGGTAGAATCATGCAGGACTGAAATTTTTGATGTTTTTCTACTCCTCTCATGAGCCCAAACAAATCTCTAAAAGCATGAGTTTGCAACTACTTTACTTTTGGAGAAAATTCAAAACATTCATTATTCAATAGAGCCCAATAGCAAAAACCAGCATTTTGAATGAAGAATCACATTTCTTGGTAGAATCATGCAGGATTGAAATTTTTGATGGTTTTTTACTCCTCTCAACAGCCCAAACAAGTTTCTAAAAGGATGAGTTTGCAACTACTTTACTTTTGGAGAAAATTCAAAACATTCATTATTCAATAGGGCCCAAACTATCAAAAACCAGCGGTTTCAATGAACACACATTTCTTGGTAGAATCATGCAGGACTGAAATTTTTGATGTTTTTCTACTCCTCTCATGAGCCCAAACAAGTCTCTAAAAGCATGAGTTTGCAACTACTTTACTTTTGGAGAAAATTCAAAACATTCATTATTCAATAGAGCCCAATAGCAAAAACCAGCGTTTTGAATGAAGAATCACATTTCTTGGTAGAATCATGCAGGATTGAAATTTTTGATGGTTTTTTACTCCTCTCAACAGCCCAAACAAGTTTCTAAAAGGATGAGTTTGCAACTACTTTACTTTTGGAGAAAATTCAAAACATTCATTATTCAATAGGGCCCAAACTATCAAAAACCAGCGGTTTGAATGAACACACATTTCTTGGTAGAATCATGCAGGACTGAAATTTTTGATGTTTTTCTACTCCTCTCATGAGCCCAAACAAGTCTCTAAAAGCATGAGTTTGCAACTACTTTACTTTTGGAGAAAATTCAAACCATTCATTATTCAATAGGGCCCAAACTATCAAAAACCAGCCGTTTCAATGAACACACATGTCTTGGTAGAATCATGCAGGACTGAAATTTTTGATGTTTTTCTACTCATCTCATGAGCCCAAACAAGTCTCTAAAAGCATGAGTTTGCAACTACTTTACTTTTGGAGAAAATTCAAAACATTCACTATTCAATAGAGCCCAATAGCAAAAATCAGGTTTTGAATGAAGAATCACATTTCTTGGTAGAATCATGCAGGATTGAAATTTTTGATGGTTTTTTACTCCTCTCAACAGCCCAAACAAGTTTCTAAAAGGATGAGTTTGCAACTACTTTACTTTTGGAGAAAATTCAAAACATTCATTATTCAATAGGGCCCAAACGATCAAAAACCAGCGGTTTGAATGAACACACATTTCTTGGTAGAATCATGCAGGACTGAAATTTTTGATGTTTTTCTACTCCTCTCATGAGCCCAAACAAGTCTCTAAAAGCATGAGTTTGCAACTACTTTACTTTTGGAGAAAATTCAAAACATTCATTATTCAATAGGGCCCAAACTATCAAAAACCAGCGGTTTGAATGAACACACATTTCTTGGTAGAATCATGCAGGACTGAAATTTTTGATGTTTTTCTACTCCTCTCATGAGCCCAAACAAGTCTCTAAAAGCATGAGTTTGCAACTACTTTACTTTTGGAGAAAATTCAAAACATTCACTATTCAATAGAGCCCAATAGCAAAAATCAGGTTTTGAATGAAGAATCACATTTCTTGGTAAAATCATGCAGGATTGAAATTTTTGATGGTTTTTTACTCCTCTCAACAGCCCAAACAAGTTTCTAAAAGGATGAGTTTGCAACTACTTTACTTTTGGAGAAAATTTAAAACATTCATTATTCAATAGGGCCCAAACTATCAAAAACCAGCGGTTTCAATGAACACACATTTCTTGGTAGAATCATGCAGGACTGAAATTTTTGATGTTTTTCTACTCCTCTCATGAGCCCAAACAAATCTCTAAAAGCATGAGTTTGCAACTACTTTACTTTTGGAGAAAATTCAAAACATTCATTATTCAATAGAGCCCAATAGCAAAAACCAGCATTTTGAATGAAGAATCACATTTCTTGGTAGAATCATGCAGGATTGAAATTTTTGATGGTTTTTTACTCCTCTCAACAGCCCAAACAAGTTTCTAAAAGGATGAGTTTGCAACTACTTTACTTTTGGAGAAAATTCAAAACATTCATTATTCAATAGGGCCCAAACTATCAAAAACCAGCGGTTTCAATGAACACACATTTCTTGGTAGAATCATGCAGGACTGAAATTTTTGATGTTTTTCTACTCCTCTCATGAGCCCAAACAAGTCTCTAAAAGCATGAGTTTGCAACTACTTTACTTTTGGAGAAAATTCAAAACATTCATTATTCAATAGAGCCCAATAGCAAAAACCAGCGTTTTGAATGAAGAATCACATTTCTTGGTAGAATCATGCAGGATTGAAATTTTTGATGGTTTTTTACTCCTCTCAACAGCCCAAACAAGTTTCTAAAAGGATGAGTTTGCAACTACTTTACTTTTGGAGAAAATTCAAAACATTCATTATTCAATAGGGCCCAAACTATCAAAAACCAGCGGTTTCAATGAACACACATTTCTTGGTAGAATCATGCAGGACTGAAATTTTTGATGTTTTTCTACTCCTCTCATGAGCCCAAACAAGTCTCTAAAAGCATGAGTTTGCAACTACTTTACTTTTGGAGAAAATTCAAAACATTCATTATTCAATAGAGCCCAATAGCAAAAACCAGCGTTTTGAATGAAGAATCACATTTCTTGGTAGAATCATGCAGGATTGAAATTTTTGATGGTTTTTTACTCCTCTCAACAGCCCAAACAAGTTTCTAAAAGGATGAGTTTGCAACTACTTTACTTTTGGAGAAAATTCAAAACATTCATTATTCAATAGGGCCCAAACTATCAAAAACCAGCGGTTTCAATGAACACACATTTCTTGGTAGAATCATGCAGGACTGAAATTTTTGATGTTTTTCTACTCCTCTCATGAGCCCAAACAAGTCTCTAAAAGCATGAGTTTGCAACTACTTTACTTTTGGAGAAAATTCAAAACATTCATTATTCAATAGAGCCCAATAGCAAAAACCAGCGTTTTGAATGAAGAATCACATTTCTTGGTAGAATCATGCAGGATTGAAATTTTTGATGGTTTTTTACTCCTCTCAACAGCCCAAACAAGTTTCTAAAAGGATGAGTTTGCAACTACTTTACTTTTGGAGAAAATTCAAAACATTCATTATTCAATAGGGCCCAAACTATCAAAAACCAGCGGTTTGAATGAACACACATTTCTTGGTAGAATCATGCAGGACTGAAATTTTTGATGTTTTTCTACTCCTCTCATGAGCCCAAACAAGTCTCTAAAAGCATGAGTTTGCAACTACTTTACTTTTGGAGAAAATTCAAACCATTCATTATTCAATAGGGCCCAAACTATCAAAAACCAGCGGTTTGAATGAACACACATTTCTTGGTAGAATCATGCAGGACTGAAATTTTTGATGTTTTTCTACTCCTCTCATGAGCCCAAACAAGTCTCTAAAAGCATGAGTTTGCAACTACTTTACTTTTGGAGAAAATTCAAAACATTCACTATTCAATAGAGCCCAATAGCAAAAATCAGGTTTTGAATGAAGAATCACATTTCTTGGTAAAATCATGCAGGATTGAAATTTTTGATGGTTTTTTACTCCTCTCAACAGCCCAAACAAGTTTCTAAAAGGATGAGTTTGCAACTACTTTACTTTTGGAGAAAATTCAAAACATTCATTATTCAATAGGGCCCAAACTATCAAAAACCAGCGGTTTGAATGAACACACATTTCTTGGTAGAATCATGCAGGACTGAAATTTTTGATGTTTTTCTACTCCTCTCATGAGCCCAAACAAGTCTCTAAAAGCATGAGTTTGCAACTACTTTACTTTTGGAGAAAATTCAAAACATTCATTATTCAATAGGGCCCAAACTATCAAAAACCAGCGGTTTCAATGAACACACATTTCTTGGTAGAATCATGCAGGACTGAAATTTTTGATGTTTTTCTACTCCTCTCATGAGCCCAAACAAGTCTCTAAAAGCATGAGTTTGCAACTACTTTACTTTTGGAGAAAATTCAAAACATTCACTATTCAATAGAGCCCAATAGCAAAAATCAGGTTTTGAATGAAGAATCACATTTCTTGGTAAAATCATGCAGGATTGAAATTTTTGATGGTTTTTTACTCCTCTCAACAGCCCAAACAAGTTTCTAAAAGGATGAGTTTGCAACTACTTTACTTTTGGAGAAAATTTAAAACATTCATTATTCAATAGGGCCCAAACTATCAAAAACCAGCGGTTTCAATGAACACACATTTCTTGGTAGAATCATGCAGGACTGAAATTTTTGATGTTTTTCTACTCCTCTCATGAGCCCAAACAAGTCTCTAAAAGCATGAGTTTGCAACTACTTTACATTTGGAGAAAATTCAAAACATTATTCAATAGAGCCCAATAGCAAAAACCAGCGTTTTGAATGAAGAATCACATTTCTTGGTAGAATCATGCAGGATTGAAATTTTTGATGGTTTTTTACTCCTCTCAACAGCCCAAACAAGTTTCTAAAAGGATGAGTTTGCAACTACTTTACTTTTGGAGAAAATTCAAAACATTCATTATTCAATAGGGCCCAAACTATCAAAAACCAGCGGTTTCAATGAACACACATTTCTTGGTAGAATCATACAGGACTGAAATTTTTGATGTTTTTCTACTCCTCTCATGAGCCCAAACAAGTCTCTAAAAGCATGAGTTTGCAACTACTTTACTTCTGGAGAAAATTCAAAACATTCATTATTCAATAGAGCCCAATAGCAAAAACCAGCGTTTTGAATGAAGAATCACATTTCTTGGTAGAATCATGCAGGATTGAAATTTTTGATGGTTTTTTACTCCTCTCAACAGCCCAAACAAGTTTCTAAAAGGATGAGTTTGCAACTACTTTACTTTTGGAGAAAATTCAAAACATTCATTATTCAATAGGGCCCAAACGATCAAAAACCAGCGGTTTGAATGAACACACATTTCTTGGTAGAATCATGCAGGACTGAAATTTTTGATGTTTTTCTACTCCTCTCATGAGCCCAAACAAGTCTCTAAAAGCATGAGTTTGCAACTACTTTACTTTTGGAGAAAATTCAAAACATTCATTATTCAATAGGGCCCAAACTATCAAAAACCAGCGGTTTGAATGAACACACATTTCTTGGTAGAATCATGCAGGACTGAAATTTTTGATGTTTTTCTACTCCTCTCATGAGCCCAAACAAGTCTCTAAAAGCATGAGTTTGCAACTACTTTACTTTTGGAGAAAATTCAAAACATTCACTATTCAATAGAGCCCAATAGCAAAAATCAGGTTTTGAATGAAGAATCACATTTCTTGGTAAAATCATGCAGGATTGAAATTTTTGATGGTTTTTTACTCCTCTCAACAGCCCAAACAAGTTTCTAAAAGGATGAGTTTGCAACTACTTTACTTTTGGAGAAAATTTAAAACATTCATTATTCAATAGGGCCCAAACTATCAAAAACCAGCGGTTTCAATGAACACACATTTCTTGGTAGAATCATGCAGGACTGAAATTTTTGATGTTTTTCTACTCCTCTCATGAGCCCAAACAAATCTCTAAAAGCATGAGTTTGCAACTACTTTACTTTTGGAGAAAATTCAAAACATTCATTATTCAATAGAGCCCAATAGCAAAAACCAGCATTTTGAATGAAGAATCACATTTCTTGGTAGAATCATGCAGGATTGAAATTTTTGATGGTTTTTTACTCCTCTCAACAGCCCAAACAAGTTTCTAAAAGGATGAGTTTGCAACTACTTTACTTTTGGAGAAAATTCAAAACATTCATTATTCAATAGGGCCCAAACTATCAAAAACCAGCGGTTTCAATGAACACACATTTCTTGGTAGAATCATGCAGGACTGAAATTTTTGATGTTTTTCTACTCCTCTCATGAGCCCAAACAAGTCTCTAAAAGCATGAGTTTGCAACTACTTTACTTTTGGAGGAAATTCAAAACATTCATTATTCAATAGAGCCCAATAGCAAAAACCAGCGTTTTGAATGAAGAATCACATTTCTTGGTAGAATCATGCAGGATTGAAATTTTTGATGGTTTTTTACTCCTCTCAACAGCCCAAACAAGTTTCTAAAAGGATGAGTTTGCAACTACTTTACTTTTGGAGAAAATTCAAAACATTCATTATTCAATAGGGCCCAAACTATCAAAAACCAGCGGTTTCAATGAACACACATTTCTTGGTAGAATCATGCAGGACTGAAATTTTTGATGTTTTTCTACTCCTCTCATGAGCCCAAACAAGTCTCTAAAAGCATGAGTTTGCAACTACTTTACTTTTGGAGAAAATTCAAAACATTCACTATTCAATAGAGCCCAATAGCAAAAATCAGGTTTTGAATGAAGAATCACATTTCTTGGTAAAATCATGCAGGATTGAAATTTTTGATGGTTTTTTACTCCTCTCAACAGCCCAAACAAGTTTCTAAAAGGATGAGTTTGCAACTACTTTACTTTTGGAGAAAATTTAAAACATTCATTATTCAATAGGGCCCAAACTATTAAAAACCAGCGGTTTGAATGAACACACATTTCTTGGTAGAATCATGCAGGACTGAAATTTTTGATGTTTTTCTACTCCTCTCATGAGCCCAAACAAATCTCTAAAAGCATGAGTTTGCAACTACTTTACTTTTGGAGAAAATTCAAAACATTATTCAATAGAGCCCAATAGCAAAAACCAGCGTTTTGAATGAAGAATCACATTTCTTGGTAGAATCATGCAGGATTGAAATTTTTGATGGTTTTTTACTCCTCTCAACAGCCCAAACAAGTTTCTAAAAGGATGAGTTTGCAACTACTTTACTTTTGGAGAAAATTCAAAACATTCATTATTCAATAGGGCCCAAACTATCAAAAACCAGCCGTTTCAATGAACACACATGTCTTGGTAGAATCATGCAGGACTGAAATTTTTGATGTTTTTCTACTCATCTCATGAGCCCAAACAAGTCTCTAAAAGCATGAGTTTGCAACTACTTTACTTTTGGAGAAAATTCAAAACATTCACTATTCAATAGAGCCCAATAGCAAAAATCAGGTTTTGAATGAAGAATCACATTTCTTGGTAGAATCATGCAGGATTGAAATTTTTGATGGTTTTTTACTCCTCTCAACAGCCCAAACAAGTTTCTAAAAGGATGAGTTTGCAACTACTTTACTTTTGGAGAAAATTCAAAACATTCATTATTCAATAGGGCCCAAACGATCAAAAACCAGCGGTTTGAATGAACACACATTTCTTGGTAGAATCATGCAGGACTGAAATTTTTGATGTTTTTCTACTCCTCTCATGAGCCCAAACAAGTCTCTAAAAGCATGAGTTTGCAACTACTTTACTTTTGGAGAAAATTCAAAACATTCATTATTCAATAGGGCCCAAACTATCAAAAACCAGCGGTTTGAATGAACACACATTTCTTGGTAGAATCATGCAGGACTGAAATTTTTGATGTTTTTCTACTCCTCTCATGAGCCCAAACAAGTCTCTAAAAGCATGAGTTTGCAACTACTTTACTTTTGGAGAAAATTCAAAACATTCACTATTCAATAGAGCCCAATAGCAAAAATCAGGTTTTGAATGAAGAATCACATTTCTTGGTAAAATCATGCAGGATTGAAATTTTTGATGGTTTTTTACTCCTCTCAACAGCCCAAACAAGTTTCTAAAAGGATGAGTTTGCAACTACTTTACTTTTGGAGAAAATTTAAAACATTCATTATTCAATAGGGCCCAAACTATCAAAAACCAGCGGTTTCAATGAACACACATTTCTTGGTAGAATCATGCAGGACTGAAATTTTTGATGTTTTTCTACTCCTCTCATGAGCCCAAACAAATCTCTAAAAGCATGAGTTTGCAACTACTTTACTTTTGGAGAAAATTCAAAACATTCATTATTCAATAGAGCCCAATAGCAAAAACCAGCATTTTGAATGAAGAATCACATTTCTTGGTAGAATCATGCAGGATTGAAATTTTTGATGGTTTTTTACTCCTCTCAACAGCCCAAACAAGTTTCTAAAAGGATGAGTTTGCAACTACTTTACTTTTGGAGAAAATTCAAAACATTCATTATTCAATAGGGCCCAAACTATCAAAAACCAGCGGTTTCAATGAACACACATTTCTTGGTAGAATCATGCAGGACTGAAATTTTTGATGTTTTTCTACTCCTCTCATGAGCCCAAACAAGTCTCTAAAAGCATGAGTTTGCAACTACTTTACTTTTGGAGAAAATTCAAAACATTCATTATTCAATAGAGCCCAATAGCAAAAACCAGCGTTTTGAATGAAGAATCACATTTCTTGGTAGAATCATGCAGGATTGAAATTTTTGATGGTTTTTTACTCCTCTCAACAGCCCAAACAAGTTTCTAAAAGGATGAGTTTGCAACTACTTTACTTTTGGAGAAAATTCAAAACATTCATTATTCAATAGGGCCCAAACTATCAAAAACCAGCGGTTTGAATGAACACACATTTCTTGGTAGAATCATGCAGGACTGAAATTTTTGATGTTTTTCTACTCCTCTCATGAGCCCAAACAAGTCTCTAAAAGCATGAGTTTGCAACTACTTTACTTTTGGAGAAAATTCAAACCATTCATTATTCAATAGGGCCCAAACTATCAAAAACCAGCCGTTTCAATGAACACACATGTCTTGGTAGAATCATGCAGGACTGAAATTTTTGATGTTTTTCTACTCATCTCATGAGCCCAAACAAGTCTCTAAAAGCATGAGTTTGCAACTACTTTACTTTTGGAGAAAATTCAAAACATTCACTATTCAATAGAGCCCAATAGCAAAAATCAGGTTTTGAATGAAGAATCACATTTCTTGGTAGAATCATGCAGGATTGAAATTTTTGATGGTTTTTTACTCCTCTCAACAGCCCAAACAAGTTTCTAAAAGGATGAGTTTGCAACTACTTTACTTTTGGAGAAAATTCAAAACATTCATTATTCAATAGGGCCCAAACGATCAAAAACCAGCGGTTTGAATGAACACACATTTCTTGGTAGAATCATGCAGGACTGAAATTTTTGATGTTTTTCTACTCCTCTCATGAGCCCAAACAAGTCTCTAAAAGCATGAGTTTGCAACTACTTTACTTTTGGAGAAAATTCAAAACATTCATTATTCAATAGGGCCCAAACTATCAAAAACCAGCGGTTTGAATGAACACACATTTCTTGGTAGAATCATGCAGGACTGAAATTTTTGATGTTTTTCTACTCCTCTCATGAGCCCAAACAAGTCTCTAAAAGCATGAGTTTGCAACTACTTTACTTTTGGAGAAAATTCAAAACATTCACTATTCAATAGAGCCCAATAGCAAAAATCAGGTTTTGAATGAAGAATCACATTTCTTGGTAGAATCATGCAGGATTGAAATTTTTGATGGTTTTTTACTCCTCTCAACAGCCCAAACAAGTTTCTAAAAGGATGAGTTTGCAACTACTTTACTTTTGGAGAAAATTCAAAACATTCATTATTCAATAGGGCCCAAACGATCAAAAACCAGCGGTTTGAATGAACACACATTTCTTGGTAGAATCATGCAGGACTGAAATTTTTGATGTTTTTCTACTCCTCTCATGAGCCCAAACAAGTCTCTAAAAGCATGAGTTTGCAACTACTTTACTTTTGGAGAAAATTCAAAACATTCATTATTCAATAGGGCCCAAACTATCAAAAACCAGCGGTTTGAATGAACACACATTTCTTGGTAGAATCATGCAGGACTGAAATTTTTGATGTTTTTCTACTCCTCTCATGAGCCCAAACAAGTCTCTAAAAGCATGAGTTTGCAACTACTTTACTTTTGGAGAAAATTCAAAACATTCACTATTCAATAGAGCCCAATAGCAAAAATCAGGTTTTGAATGAAGAATCACATTTCTTGGTAAAATCATGCAGGATTGAAATTTTTGATGGTTTTTTACTCCTCTCAACAGCCCAAACAAGTTTCTAAAAGGATGAGTTTGCAACTACTTTACTTTTGGAGAAAATTTAAAACATTCATTATTCAATAGGGCCCAAACTATCAAAAACCAGCGGTTTCAATGAACACACATTTCTTGGTAGAATCATGCAGGACTGAAATTTTTGATGTTTTTCTACTCCTCTCATGAGCCCAAACAAATCTCTAAAAGCATGAGTTTGCAACTACTTTACTTTTGGAGAAAATTCAAAACATTCATTATTCAATAGAGCCCAATAGCAAAAACCAGCATTTTGAATGAAGAATCACATTTCTTGGTAGAATCATGCAGGATTGAAATTTTTGATGGTTTTTTACTCCTCTCAACAGCCCAAACAAGTTTCTAAAAGGATGAGTTTGCAACTACTTTACTTTTGGAGAAAATTCAAAACATTCATTATTCAATAGGGCCCAAACTATCAAAAACCAGCGGTTTCAATGAACACACATTTCTTGGTAGAATCATGCAGGACTGAAATTTTTGATGTTTTTCTACTCCTCTCATGAGCCCAAACAAGTCTCTAAAAGCATGAGTTTGCAACTACTTTACTTTTGGAGAAAATTCAAAACATTCATTATTCAATAGAGCCCAATAGCAAAAACCAGCGTTTTGAATGAAGAATCACATTTCTTGGTAGAATCATGCAGGATTGAAATTTTTGATGGTTTTTTACTCCTCTCAACAGCCCAAACAAGTTTCTAAAAGGATGAGTTTGCAACTACTTTACTTTTGGAGAAAATTCAAAACATTCATTATTCAATAGGGCCCAAACTATCAAAAACCAGCGGTTTCAATGAACACACATTTCTTGGTAGAATCATGCAGGACTGAAATTTTTGATGTTTTTCTACTCCTCTCATGAGCCCAAACAAGTCTCTAAAAGCATGAGTTTGCAACTACTTTACTTTTGGAGAAAATTCAAAACATTCATTATTCAATAGAGCCCAATAGCAAAAACCAGCGTTTTGAATGAAGAATCACATTTCTTGGTAGAATCATGCAGGATTGAAATTTTTGATGGTTTTTTACTCCTCTCAACAGCCCAAACAAGTTTCTAAAAGGATGAGTTTGCAACTACTTTACTTTTGGAGAAAATTCAAAACATTCATTATTCAATAGGGCCCAAACTATCAAAAACCAGCGGTTTCAATGAACACACATTTCTTGGTAGAATCATGCAGGACTGAAATTTTTGATGTTTTTCTACTCCTCTCATGAGCCCAAACAAGTCTCTAAAAGCATGAGTTTGCAACTACTTTACTTTTGGAGAAAATTCAAAACATTCATTATTCAATAGAGCCCAATAGCAAAAACCAGCGTTTTGAATGAAGAATCACATTTCTTGGTAGAATCATGCAGGATTGAAATTTTTGATGGTTTTTTACTCCTCTCAACAGCCCAAACAAGTTTCTAAAAGGATGAGTTTGCAACTACTTTACTTTTGGAGAAAATTCAAAACATTCATTATTCAATAGGGCCCAAACTATCAAAAACCAGCGGTTTGAATGAACACACATTTCTTGGTAGAATCATGCAGGACTGAAATTTTTGATGTTTTTCTACTCCTCTCATGAGCCCAAACAAGTCTCTAAAAGCATGAGTTTGCAACTACTTTACTTTTGGAGAAAATTCAAACCATTCATTATTCAATAGGGCCCAAACTATCAAAAACCAGCGGTTTGAATGAACACACATTTCTTGGTAGAATCATGCAGGACTGAAATTTTTGATGTTTTTCTACTCCTCTCATGAGCCCAAACAAGTCTCTAAAAGCATGAGTTTGCAACTACTTTACTTTTGGAGAAAATTCAAAACATTCACTATTCAATAGAGCCCAATAGCAAAAATCAGGTTTTGAATGAAGAATCACATTTCTTGGTAAAATCATGCAGGATTGAAATTTTTGATGGTTTTTTACTCCTCTCAACAGCCCAAACAAGTTTCTAAAAGGATGAGTTTGCAACTACTTTACTTTTGGAGAAAATTCAAAACATTCATTATTCAATAGGGCCCAAACTATCAAAAACCAGCGGTTTGAATGAACACACATTTCTTGGTAGAATCATGCAGGACTGAAATTTTTGATGTTTTTCTACTCCTCTCATGAGCCCAAACAAGTCTCTAAAAGCATGAGTTTGCAACTACTTTACTTTTGGAGAAAATTCAAAACATTCATTATTCAATAGGGCCCAAACTATCAAAAACCAGCGGTTTCAATGAACACACATTTCTTGGTAGAATCATGCAGGACTGAAATTTTTGATGTTTTTCTACTCCTCTCATGAGCCCAAACAAGTCTCTAAAAGCATGAGTTTGCAACTACTTTACTTTTGGAGAAAATTCAAAACATTCACTATTCAATAGAGCCCAATAGCAAAAATCAGGTTTTGAATGAAGAATCACATTTCTTGGTAAAATCATGCAGGATTGAAATTTTTGATGGTTTTTTACTCCTCTCAACAGCCCAAACAAGTTTCTAAAAGGATGAGTTTGCAACTACTTTACTTTTGGAGAAAATTTAAAACATTCATTATTCAATAGGGCCCAAACTATCAAAAACCAGCGGTTTCAATGAACACACATTTCTTGGTAGAATCATGCAGGACTGAAATTTTTGATGTTTTTCTACTCCTCTCATGAGCCCAAACAAATCTCTAAAAGCATGAGTTTGCAACTACTTTACTTTTGGAGAAAATTCAAAACATTCATTATTCAATAGAGCCCAATAGCAAAAACCAGCATTTTGAATGAAGAATCACATTTCTTGGTAGAATCATGCAGGATTGAAATTTTTGATGGTTTTTTACTCCTCTCAACAGCCCAAACAAGTTTCTAAAAGGATGAGTTTGCAACTACTTTACTTTTGGAGAAAATTCAAAACATTCATTATTCAATAGGGCCCAAACTATCAAAAACCAGCGGTTTCAATGAACACACATTTCTTGGTAGAATCATGCAGGACTGAAATTTTTGATGTTTTTCTACTCCTCTCATGAGCCCAAACAAGTCTCTAAAAGCATGAGTTTGCAACTACTTTACTTTTGGAGAAAATTCAAAACATTCATTATTCAATAGAGCCCAATAGCAAAAACCAGCGTTTTGAATGAAGAATCACATTTCTTGGTAGAATCATGCAGGATTGAAATTTTTGATGGTTTTTTACTCCTCTCAACAGCCCAAACAAGTTTCTAAAAGGATGAGTTTGCAACTACTTTACTTTTGGAGAAAATTCAAAACATTCATTATTCAATAGGGCCCAAACTATCAAAAACCAGCGGTTTCAATGAACACACATTTCTTGGTAGAATCATGCAGGACTGAAATTTTTGATGTTTTTCTACTCCTCTCATGAGCCCAAACAAGTCTCTAAAAGCATGAGTTTGCAACTACTTTACTTTTGGAGAAAATTCAAAACATTCATTATTCAATAGAGCCCAATAGCAAAAACCAGCGTTTTGAATGAAGAATCACATTTCTTGGTAGAATCATGCAGGATTGAAATTTTTGATGGTTTTTTACTCCTCTCAACAGCCCAAACAAGTTTATAAAAGGATGAGTTTGCAACTACTTTACTTTTGGAGAAAATTCAAAACATTATTCAATAGGGCCCAAACTCAAAAACCAGCGGTTTGAATGAACACACATTTCTTGGTAGAATCATGCAGGACTGAAATTTTTGATGTTTTTCTACTCCTCTCATGAGCCCAAACAAGTCTCTAAAAGCATGAGTTTGCAACTACTTTACTTTTGGAGAAAATTCAAAACATTCAATATTCAATAGAGCCCAATAGCAAAAACCAGCGTTTTGAATGAAGAATCACATTTCTTGGTAGAATCATGCAGGATTGAAATTTTTGATGGTTTTTTACTCCTCTCAACAGCCCAAACAAGTTTCTAAAAGGATGAGTTTGCAACTACTTTACTTTTGGAGAAAATTAAAAACATTCATTATTCAATAGGGCCCAAACTATCAAAAACCAGCGGTTTGAATGAACACACATTTCTTGGTAGAATCATGCAGGACTGAAATTTTTGATGTTTTTCTACTCCTCTCATGAGCCCAAACAAGTCTCTAAAAGCATGAGTTTGCAACTACTTTACTTTTGGAGAAAATTCAAAACATTCACTATTCAATAGAGCCCAATAGCAAAAATCAGGTTTTGAATGAAGAATCACATTTCTTGGTAAAATCATGCAGGATTGAAATTTTTGATGGTTTTTACTCCTCTCAACAGCCCAAACAAGTTTCTAAAAGGATGAGTTTGCAACTACTTTACTTTTGGAGAAAATTCAAAACATTCATTATTCAATAGGGCCCAAACTATCAAAAACCAGCGGTTTCAATGAACACACATTTCTTGGTCGAATCATGCAGGACTGAAATTTTTGATGTTTTTCTACTCCTCTCATGAGCCCAAACAAGTCTCTAAAAGCATGAGTTTGCAACTACTTTACTTTTGGAGAAAATTCAAAACATTCATTATTCAATAGAGCCCAATAGCAAAAACCAGCGTTTTGAATGAAGAATTACATTTCTTGGTAGAATCATGCAGGATTGAAATTTTTGATGGTTTTTTACTCCTCTCAACAGCCCAAACAAGTTTCTAAAAGGATGAGTTTGCAACTACTTTACTTTTGGAGAAAATTCAAAACATTCATTATTCAATAGGGCCCAAACTATCAAAAACCAGCCGTTTCAATGAACACACATGTCTTGGTAGAATCATGCAGGACTGAAATTTTTGATGTTTTTCTACTCATCTCATGAGCCCAAACAAGTCTCTAAAAGCATGAGTTTGCAACTACTTTACTTTTGGAGAAAAATCAAAACATTCATTATTCAATAGAGCCCAATAGCAAAAAGCAGCGTTTTGAATGAAGAATCACATTTCTTGGTAGAATCATGCAGGATTGAAATTTTTGATGTTTTTCTACTCCTCTCATGAGCCCAAACAAGTCTCTAAAAGCATGAGTTTGCAACTACTTTACTTTTGGAGAAAATTCAACACATTCATTATTCAATAGGGCCCAAACTATCAAAAACCAGCGGTTTGAATGAACACACATTTCTTGGTAGAATCATGCAGGACTGAAATTTTTGATGTTTTTCTACTCCTCTCATGAGCCCAAACAAGTATCTAAAAGCATGAGTTTGCAACTACTTTACTTTTGAAGAAAATTCAAAACATTCATTATTCAATAGAGCCCAATAGCAAAAATCAGGTTTTGAATGAAGAATCACATTTCTTGGTAGAATCATGCAGGATTGAAATTTTTGATGGTTTTTTACTCCTCTCAACAGCCCAAACAAGTTTCTAAAAGGATGAGTTTGCAACTACTTTACTTTTGGAGAAAATTCAAAACATTCATTATTCAATAGGGCCCAAAATATCAAAAACCAGCGGTTTGAATGAACACACATTTCTTGGTAGAATCGTGCAGGACTGAAATTTTTGATGTTTTTCTACTTCTCTCATGAGCCCAAACAAGTCTCTAAAAGGATGAGTTTGCAACTACTTTACTTTTGGAGAAAATTCAAAACATTCATTATTCAATAGAGCCCAATAGCAAAAATCAGGTTTTGAATGAAGAATCACATTTCTTGGTAGAATCATGCAGGATTGAAATTTTTGATGGGTTTTTACTCCTCTCAACAGCCCAAACAAGTTTCTAAAAGGATGAGTTTGCAACTACTTTACTTTTGGAGAAAATTCAAAACATTCATTATTCAATAGGGCCCAAACTATCAAAAACCAGCGGTTTGAATGAACACACATTTCTTGGTAGAATCGTGCAGGACTGAAATTTTTGATGTTTTTCTACTCCTCTCATGAGCCCAAACAAGTCTCTTAAAGCATGAGTTTGCAACTACTTTACTTTTGGAGAAAATTCAAAACATTCATTATTCAATAGAGCCCAATAGTAAAAATCAGGTTTTGAATGAAGAATCACATTTCTTGGTAGAATCATGCAGGATTGAAATTTTTGATGTTTTTTTACTCCTCTCAACAGCCCAAACAAGTTTCTAAAAGGATGAGTTTGCAACTACTTTACTTTTGGAGAAAATTCAAAACATTCATTATTCAATAGGGCCCAAACTATCAAAAACCAGCGGTTTCAATGAACACACATTTCTTGGTAGAATCATGCAGGACTGAAATTTTTGATGTTTTTCTACTCCTCTCATGAGCCCAAACAAGTCTCTAAAAGCATGAGTTTGCAACTACTTTACTTTTGGAGAAAATTCAAAACATTCATTATTCAATAGAGCCCAATAGCAAAAACCAGCGTTTTGAATGAAGAATCACATTTCTTGGTAGAATCATGCAGGACTGAAATTTTTGATGGTTTTTTACTCCTCTCAACAGCCCAAACAAGTTTCTAAAAGGATGAGTTTGCTACTACTTTACTTTTGGAGAAAATTCAAAACATTCATTATTCAATAGGGCCCAAACTATCAAAAACCAGTGGTTTCAATGAACACACATGTCTTGGTAGAATCATGCAGGACTGAAATTTTTGATGTTTTTCTACTCATCTCATGAGCCCAAACAAGTCTCTAAAAGCATGAGTTTGCAACTACTTTACTTTTGGAGAAAATTCAAAACATTCATTATTCAATAGGGCCCAAACTATCAAAAACCAGCGGTTTGAATGAACACACATTTCTTGGTAGAATCATGCAGGACTGAAATTTTTGATGTTTTTCTACTCCTCTCATGAGCCCAAACAAGTCTCTAAAAGCATGAGTTTGCAACTACTTTACTTTTGGAGAAAATTCAAAACATTCACTATTCAATAGAGCCCAATAGCAAAAATCAGGTTTTGAATGAAGAATCACATTTCTTGGTAGAATCATGCAGGACTGAAATTTTTGATGTTTTTCTACTCCTCTCATGAGCCCAAACAAATCTCTAAAAGCATGAGTTTGCAACTACTTTACTTTTGGAGAAAATTCAAAACATTCATTATTCAATAGAGCCCAATAGCAAAAACCAGCGTTTTGAATGAAGAATCACATTTCTTGGTAAAATCATGCAGGATTGAAATTTTTGATGGTTTTTTACTCCTCTCAACAGCCCAAACAAGTTTCTAAAAGGATGAGTTTGCAACTACTTTACTTTTGGAGAAAATTCAAAACATTCATTATTCAATAGGGCCCAAACTATCAAAAACCAGCGGTTTCAATGAACACACATTTCTTGGTAGAATCATGCAGGACTGAAATTTTTGATGTTTTTCTACTCCTCTCGTGAGCCCAAACAAGTCTCTAAAAGCATGAGTTTGCAACTACTTTACTTTTGGAGAAAATTCAAAACATTCATTATTCAATAGAGCCCAATAGCAAAAACCAGCGTTTTGAATGAAGAATCACATTTCTTGGTAGAATCATGCAGGATTGAAATTTTTGATGGTTTTTTACTCCTCTCAACAGCCCAAACAAGTTTCTAAAAGGATGAGTTTGCAACTACTTTACTTTTGGAGAAAATTCTAAACATTCATTATTCAATAGGGCCCAAACTATCAAAAACCAGCGGTTTCAATGAACACACATTTCTTGGTAGAATCATGCAGGACTGAAATTTTTGATGTTTTTCTACTCCTCTCATGAGCCCAAACAAGTCTCTAAAAGCATGAGTTTGCAACTACTTTACTTTTGGAGAAAATTCAAAACATTCATTATTCAATAGAGCCCAATAGCAAAAACCAGCGTTTTGAATGAAGAATCACATTTCTTGGTAGAATCATGCAGGATTGAAATTTTTGATGGTTTTTTACTCCTCTCAACAGCCCAAACAAGTTTCTAAAAGGATGAGTTTGCAACTACTTTACTTTTGGAGAAAATTCAAAACATTCATTATTCAATAGGGCCCAAACTATCAAAAACCAGCGGTTTCAATGAACACACATTTCTTGGTAGAATCATGCAGGACTGAAATTTTTTATGTTTTTCTACTCCTCTCATGAGCCCAAACAAGTCTCTAAAAGCATGAGTTTGCAACTACTTTACTTTTGGAGAAAATTCAAAACATTCATTATTCAATAGAGCCCAATAGCAAAAACCAGCGTTTTGAATGAAGAATCACATTTCTTGGTAGAATCATGCAGGATTGAAATTTTTGATGGTTTTTTACTCCTCTCAACAGCCCAAACAAGTTTCTAAAAGGATGAGTTTGCAACTACTTTACTTTTGGAGAAAATTCAAAACATTCATTATTCAATAGGGCCCAAACTATCAAAAACCAGCGGTTTGAATGAACACATTTCTTGGTAGAATCATGCAGGACTGAAATTTTTGATGTTTTTCTACTCCTCTCATGAGCCCAAACAAGTCTCTAAAAGCATGAGTTTGCAACTACTTTGCTTTTGGAGAAAATTCAAAACATTCACTATTCAATAGAGCCCAATAGCAAAAATCAGGTTTTGAATGAAGAATCACATTTCTTGGTAAAATCATGCAGGATTGAAATTTAATGGTTTTTTACTCCTCTCAACAGCCCAAACAAGTTTCTAAAAGGATGAGTTTGCAACTACTTTACTTTTGGAGAAAATTCAAAACATTCATTATTCAATAGGGCCCAAACTATCAAAAAACAGCGGTTTCAATGAACACACATTTCTTGGTAGAATCATGCAGGACTGAAATTTTTGATGTTTTTCTACTCCTCTCATGAGCCCAAACAAGTCTCTAAAAGCATGAGTTTGCAACTACTTTACTTTTGGAGAAAATTCAAAACATTCATTATTCAATAGAGCCCAATAGCAAAAACCAGCGTTTTGAATGAAGAATCACATTTCTTGGTAGAATCATGCAGGATTGAAATTTTTGATGGTTTTTTACTCCTCTCAACAGCCCAAACAAGTTTCTAAAAGGATGAGTTTGCAACTACTTTACTTTTGGAGAAAATTCAAAACATTCATTATTCAATAGGGCCCAAACTATCAAAAACCAGCGGTTTCAATGAACACACATTTCTTGGTAGAATCATGCAGGACTGAAATTTTTGATGTTTTTCCACTCCTCTCATGAGCCCAAACAAGTCTCTAAAAGCATGAGTTTGCAACTACTTTACTTTTGGAGAAAATTCAAAACATTCATTATTCAATAGAGCCCAATAGCAAAAACCAGCGTTTTGAATGAAGAATCACATTTCTTGGTAGAATCATGCAGGATTGAAATTTTTGATGGTTTTTTACTCCTCTCAACAGCCCAAACAAGTTTCTAAAAGGATGAGTTTGCAACTACTTTACTTTTGGAGAAAATTCAAAACATTCATTATTCAATAGGGCCCAAACTATCAAAAACCAGCGGCTTCAATGAACACACATTTCTTGGTAGAATCATGCAGGACTGAAATTTTTGATGTTTTTCTACTCCTCTCATGAGCCCAAACAAGTCTCTAAAAGCATGAGTTTGCAACTACTTTACTTTTGGAGAAAATTCAAAACATTCATTATTCAATAGAGCCCAATAGCAAAAACCAGCGTTTTGAATGAAGAATCACATTTCTTGGTAGAATCATGCAGGATTGAAATTTTTGATGGTTTTTTACTCCTCTCAACAGCCCAAACAAGTTTCTAAAAGGATGAGTTTGCAACTACTTTACTTTTGGTGAAAATTCAAAACATTCATTATTCAATAGGGCCCAAACTATCAAAAACCAGCCGTTTCAATGAACACACATGTCTTGGTAGAATCATGCAGGACTGAAATTTTTGATGTTTTTCTACTCATCTCATGAGCCCAAACAAGTCTCTAAAAGCATGAGTTTGCAACTACTTTACTTTTGGAGAAAATTCAAAACATTCACTATTCAATAGAGCCCAATAGCAAAAATCAGGTTTTGAATGAAGAATCACATTTCTTGGTAGAATCATGCAGGATTGAAATTTTTGATGGTTTTTTACTCCTCTCAACAGCCCAAACAAGTTTCTAAAAGGATGAGTTTGCAACTACTTTACTTTTGGAGAAAATTCAAAACATTCATTATTCAATAGGGCCCAAACTCAAAAACCAGCGGTTTGAATGAACACACATTTCTTGGTAGAATCATGCAGGACTGAAATTTTTGATGTTTTTCTACTCCTCTCAAGAGCCCAAACAAGTCTCTAAAAGCTTGAGTTTGCAACTACTTTACTTTTGGAGAAAATTCAAAACATTCAATATTCAATAGAGCCCAATAGCAAAAACCAGCGTTTTGAATGAAGAATCACATTTCTTGGTAGAATCATGCAGGATTGAAATTTTTGATGGTTTTTTACTCCTCTCAACAGCCCAAACAAGTTTCTAAAAGGATGAGTTTGCAACTACTTTACTTTTGGAGAAAATTAAAAACATTCATTATTCAATAGGGCCCAAACTATCAAAAACCAGCGGTTTGAATGAACACACATTTCTTGGTAGAATCATGCAGGACTGAAATTTTTGATGTTTTTCTACTCCTCTCATGAGCCCAAACAAGTCTCTAAAAGCATGAGTTTGCAACTACTTTACTTTTGGAGAAAATTCAAAACATTCACTATTCAATAGAGCCCAATAGCAAAAATCAGGTTTTGAATGAAGAATCACATTTCTTGGTAAAATCATGCAGGATTGAAATTTTTGATGGTTTTTACTCCTCTCAACAGCCCAAACAAGTTTCTAAAAGGATGAGTTTGCAACTACTTTACTTTTGGAGAAAATTCAAAACATTCATTATTCAATAGGGCCCAAATTATCAAAAACCAGCGGTTTCAATGAACACACATTTCTTGGTCGAATCATGCAGGACTGAAATTTTTGATGTTTTTCTACTCCTCTCATGAGCCCAAACAAGTCTCTAAAAGCATGAGTTTGCAACTACTTTACTTTTGGAGAAAATTCAAAACATTCATTATTCAATAGAGCCCAATAGCAAAAACCAGCGTTTTGAATGAAGAATTACATTTCTTGGTAGAATCATGCAGGATTGAAATTTTTGATGGTTTTTTACTCCTCTCAACAGCCCAAACAAGTTTCTAAAAGGATGAGTTTGCAACTACTTTACTTTTGGAGAAAATTCAAAACATTCATTATTCAATAGGGCCCAAACTATCAAAAACCAGCCGTTTCAATGAACACACATGTCTTGGTAGAATCATGCAGGACTGAAATTTTTGATGTTTTTCTACTCATCTCATGAGCCCAAACAAGTCTCTAAAAGCATGAGTTTGCAACTACTTTACTTTTGGAGAAAAATCAAAACATTCATTATTCAATAGAGCCCAATAGCAAAAAGCAGCGTTTTGAATGAAGAATCACATTTCTTGGTAGAATCATGCAGGATTGAAATTTTTGATGTTTTTCTACTCCTCTCATGAGCCCAAACAAGTCTCTAAAAGCATGAGTTTGCAACTACTTTACTTTTGGAGAAAATTCAACACATTCATTATTCAATAGGGCCCAAACTATCAAAAACCAGCGGTTTGAATGAACACACATTTCTTGGTAGAATCATGCAGGACTGAAATTTTTGATGTTTTTCTACTCCTCTCATGAGCCCAAACAAGTATCTAAAAGCATGAGTTTGCAACTACTTTACTTTTGAAGAAAATTCAAAACATTCATTATTCAATAGAGCCCAATAGCAAAAATCAGGTTTTGAATGAAGAATCACATTTCTTGGTAGAATCATGCAGGATTGAAATTTTTGATGGTTTTTTACTCCTCTCAACAGCCCAAACAAGTTTCTAAAAGGATGAGTTTGCAACTACTTTACTTTTGGAGAAAATTCAAAACATTCATTATTCAATAGGGCCCAAAATATCAAAAACCAGCGGTTTGAATGAACACACATTTCTTGGTAGAATCGTGCAGGACTGAAATTTTTGATGTTTTTCTACTTCTCTCATGAGCCCAAACAAGTCTCTAAAAGGATGAGTTTGCAACTACTTTACTTTTGGAGAAAATTCAAAACATTCATTATTCAATAGAGCCCAATAGCAAAAATCAGGTTTTGAATGAAGAATCACATTTCTTGGTAGAATCATGCAGGATTGAAATTTTTGATGGGTTTTTACTCCTCTCAACAGCCCAAACAAGTTTCTAAAAGGATGAGTTTGCAACTACTTTACTTTTGGAGAAAATTCAAAACATTCATTATTCAATAGGGCCCAAACTATCAAAAACCAGCGGTTTGAATGAACACACATTTCTTGGTAGAATCGTGCAGGACTGAAATTTTTGATGTTTTTCTACTCCTCTCATGAGCCCAAACAAGTCTCTTAAAGCATGAGTTTGCAACTACTTTACTTTTGGAGAAAATTCAAAACATTCATTATTCAATAGAGCCCAATAGTAAAAATCAGGTTTTGAATGAAGAATCACATTTCTTGGTAGAATCATGCAGGATTGAAATTTTTGATGTTTTTTTACTCCTCTCAACAGCCCAAACAAGTTTCTAAAAGGATGAGTTTGCAACTACTTTACTTTTGGAGAAAATTCAAAACATTCATTATTCAATAGGGCCCAAACTATCAAAAACCAGCGGTTTCAATGAACACACATTTCTTGGTAGAATCATGCAGGACTGAAATTTTTGATGTTTTTCTACTCCTCTCATGAGCCCAAACAAGTCTCTAAAAGCATGAGTTTGCAACTACTTTACTTTTGGAGAAAATTCAAAACATTCATTATTCAATAGAGCCCAATAGCAAAAACCAGCGTTTTGAATGAAGAATCACATTTCTTGGTAGAATCATGCAGGACTGAAATTTTTGATGGTTTTTTACTCCTCTCAACAGCCCAAACAAGTTTCTAAAAGGATGAGTTTGCTACTACTTTACTTTTGGAGAAAATTCAAAACATTCATTATTCAATAGGGCCCAAACTATCAAAAACCAGCGGTTTCAATGAACACACATGTCTTGGTAGAATCATGCAGGACTGAAATTTTTGATGTTTTTCTACTCATCTCATGAGCCCAAACAAGTCTCTAAAAGCATGAGTTTGCAACTACTTTACTTTTGGAGAAAATTCAAAACATTCATTATTCAATAGGGCCCAAACTATCAAAAACCAGCGGTTTGAATGAACACACATTTCTTGGTAGAATCATGCAGGACTGAAATTTTTGATGTTTTTCTACTCCTCTCATGAGCCCAAACAAGTCTCTAAAAGCATGAGTTTGCAACTACTTTACTTTTGGAGAAAATTCAAAACATTCACTATTCAATAGAGCCCAATAGCAAAAATCAGGTTTTGAATGAAGAATCACATTTCTTGGTAGAATCATGCAGGACTGAAATTTTTGATGTTTTTCTACTCCTCTCATGAGCCCAAACAAATCTCTAAAAGCATGAGTTTGCAACTACTTTACTTTTGGAGAAAATTCAAAACATTCATTATTCAATAGAGCCCAATAGCAAAAACCAGCGTTTTGAATGAAGAATCACATTTCTTGGTAAAATCATGCAGGATTGAAATTTTTGATGGTTTTTTACTCCTCTCAACAGCCCAAACAAGTTTCTAAAAGGATGAGTTTGCAACTACTTTACTTTTGGAGAAAATTCAAAACATTCATTATTCAATAGGGCCCAAACTATCAAAAACCAGCGGTTTCAATGAACACACATTTCTTGGTAGAATCATGCAGGACTGAAATTTTTGATGTTTTTCTACTCCTCTCATGAGCCCAAACAAGTCTCTAAAAGCATGAGTTTGCAACTACTTTACTTTTGGAGAAAATTCAAAACATTCATTATTCAATAGAGCCCAATAGCAAAAACCAGCGTTTTGAATGAAGAATCACATTTCTTGGTAGAATCATGCAGGATTGAAATTTTTGATGGTTTTTTACTCCTCTCAACAGCCCAAACAAGTTTCTAAAAGGATGAGTTTGCAACTACTTTACTTTTGGAGAAAATTCTAAACATTCATTATTCAATAGGGCCCAAACTATCAAAAACCAGCGGTTTCAATGAACACACATTTCTTGGTAGAATCATGCAGGACTGAAATTTTTGATGTTTTTCTACTCCTCTCATGAGCCCAAACAAGTCTCTAAAAGCATGAGTTTGCAACTACTTTACTTTTGGAGAAAATTCAAAACATTCATTATTCAATAGAGCCCAATAGCAAAAACCAGCGTTTTGAATGAAGAATCACATTTCTTGGTAGAATCATGCAGGATTGAAATTTTTGATGGTTTTTTACTCCTCTCAACAGCCCAAACAAGTTTCTAAAAGGATGAGTTTGCAACTACTTTACTTTTGGAGAAAATTCAAAACATTCATTATTCAATAGGGCCCAAACTATCAAAAACCAGCGGTTTGAATGAACACATTTCTTGGTAGAATCATGCAGGACTGAAATTTTTGATGTTTTTCTACTCCTCTCATGAGCCCAAACAAGTCTCTAAAAGCATGAGTTTGCAACTACTTTGCTTTTGGAGAAAATTCAAAACATTCACTATTCAATAGAGCCCAATAGCAAAAATCAGGTTTTGAATGAAGAATCACATTTCTTGGTAAAATCATGCAGGATTGAAATTTAATGGTTTTTTACTCCTCTCAACAGCCCAAACAAGTTTCTAAAAGGATGAGTTTGCAACTACTTTACTTTTGGAGAAAATTCAAAACATTCATTATTCAATAGGGCCCAAACTATCAAAAAACAGCGGTTTCAATGAACACACATTTCTTGGTAGAATCATGCAGGACTGAAATTTTTGATGTTTTTCTACTCCTCTCATGAGCCCAAACAAGTCTCTAAAAGCATGAGTTTGCAACTACTTTACTTTTGGAGAAAATTCAAAACATTCATTATTCAATAGAGCCCAATAGCAAAAACCAGCGTTTTGAATGAAGAATCACATTTCTTGGTAGAATCATGCAGGATTGAAATTTTTGATGGTTTTTTACTCCTCTCAACAGCCCAAACAAGTTTCTAAAAGGATGAGTTTGCAACTACTTTACTTTTGGAGAAAATTCAAAACATTCATTATTCAATAGGGCCCAAACTATCAAAAACCAGCGGTTTCAATGAACACACATTTCTTGGTAGAATCATGCAGGACTGAAATTTTTGATGTTTTTCCACTCCTCTCATGAGCCCAAACAAGTCTCTAAAAGCATGAGTTTGCAACTACTTTACTTTTGGAGAAAATTCAAAACATTCATTATTCAATAGAGCCCAATAGCAAAAACCAGCGTTTTGAATGAAGAATCACATTTCTTGGTAGAATCATGCAGGATTGAAATTTTTGATGGTTTTTTACTCCTCTCAACAGCCCAAACAAGTTTCTAAAAGGATGAGTTTGCAACTACTTTACTTTTGGAGAAAATTCAAAACATTCATTATTCAATAGGGCCCAAACTATCAAAAACCAGCGGCTTCAATGAACACACATTTCTTGGTAGAATCATGCAGGACTGAAATTTTTTATGTTTTTCTACTCCTCTCATGAGCCCAAACAAGTCTCTAAAAGCATGAGTTTGCAACTACTTTACTTTTGGAGAAAATTCAAAACATTCATTATTCAATAGAGCCCAATAGCAAAAACCAGCGTTTTGAATGAAGAATCACATTTCTTGGTAGAATCATGCAGGATTGAAATTTTTGATGGTTTTTTACTCCTCTCAACAGCCCAAACAAGTTTCTAAAAGGATGAGTTTGCAACTACTTTACTTTTGGAGAAAATTCAAAACATTCATTATTCAATAGGGCCCAAACTATCAAAAACCAGCGGTTTGAATGAACACACATTTCTTGGTAGAATCATGCAGGACTGAAATTTTTGATGTTTTTCTACTCCTCTCATGAGCCCAAACAAGTCTCTAAAAGCATGAGTTTGCAACTACTTTGCTTTTGGAGAAAATTCAAAACATTCACTATTCAATAGAGCCCAATAGCAAAAATCAGGTTTTGAATGAAGAATCACATTTCTTGGTAAAATCATGCAGGATTGAAATTTAATGGTTTTTTACTCCTCTCAACAGCCCAAACAAGTTTCTAAAAGGATGAGTTTGCAACTACTTTACTTTTGGAGAAAATTCAAAACATTCATTATTCAATAGGGCCCAAACTATCAAAAACCAGCGGTTTCAATGAACACACATTTCTTGGTAGAATCATGCAGGACTGAAATTTTTGATGTTTTTCTACTCCTCTCATGAGCCCAAACAAGTCTCTAAAAGCATGAGTTTGCAACTACTTTACTTTTGGAGAAAATTCAAAACATTCATTATTCAATAGAGCCCAATAGCAAAAACCAGCGTTTTGAATGAAGAATCACATTTCTTGGTAGAATCATGCAGGATTGAAATTTTTGATGGTTTTTTACTCCTCTCAACAGCCCAAACAAGTTTCTAAAAGGATGAGTTTGCAACTACTTTACTTTTGGAGAAAATTCAAAACATTCATTATTCAATAGGGCCCAAACTATCAAAAACCAGCGGTTTCAATGAACACACATTTCTTGGTAGAATCATGCAGGACTGAAATTTTTGATGTTTTTCTACTCCTCTCATGAGCCCAAACAAGTCTCTAAAAGCATGAGTTTGCAACTACTTTACTTTTGGAGAAAATTCAAAACATTCATTATTCAATAGAGCCCAATAGCAAAAACCAGCGTTTTGAATGAAGAATCACATTTCTTGGTAGAATCATGCAGGATTGAAATTTTTGATGGTTTTTTACTCCTCTCAACAGCCCAAACAAGTTTCTAAAAGGATGAGTTTGCAACTACTTTACTTTTGGAGAAAATTCAAAACATTCATTATTCAATAGGGCCCAAACTATCAAAAACCAGCGGCTTCAATGAACACACATTTCTTGGTAGAATCATGCAAGACTGAAATTTTTGATGTTTTTCTACTCCTCTCATGAGCCCAAACAAGTCTCTAAAAGCATGAGTTTGCAACTACTTTACTTTTGGAGAAAATTCAAAACATTCATTATTCAATAGAGCCCAATAGCAAAAACCAGCGTTTTGAATGAAGAATCACATTTCTTGGTAGAATCATGCAGGATTGAAATTTTTGATGGTTTTTTACTCCTCTCAACAGCCCAAACAAGTTTCTAAAAGGATGAGTTTGCAACTACTTTACTTTTGGAGAAAATTCAAAACATTCATTATTCAATAGGGCCCAAACTATCAAAAACCAGCGGTTTCAATGAACACACATTTCTTGGTAGAATCATGCAGGACTGAAATTTTTGATGTTTTTCTACTCCTCTCATGAGCCCAAACAAGTCTCTAAAAGCATGAGTTTGCAACTACTTTACTTTTGGAGAAAATTCAAAACATTCATTATTCAATAGAGCCCAATAGCAAAAACCAGCGTTTTGAATGAAGAATCACATTTCTTGGTAGAATCATGCAGGATTGAAATTTTTGATGGTTTTTTACTCCTCTCAACAGCCCAAACAAGTTTCTAAAAGGATGAGTTTGCAACTACTTTACTTTTGGAGAAAATTCAAAACATTCATTATTCAATAGGGCCCAAACTATCAAAAACCAGCGGTTTCAATGAACACACATTTCTTGGTAGAATCATGCAGGACTGAAATTTTTGATGTTTTTCTACTCCTCTCATGAGCCCAAACAAGTCTCTAAAAGCATGAGTTTGCAACTACTTTACTTTTGGAGAAAATTCAAAACATTCATTATTCAATAGGGCCCAAACTATCAAAAACCAGCGGTTTGAATGAACACACATTTCTTGGTAGAATCATGCAGGACTGAAATTTTTGATGTTTTTCTACTCCTCTCATGAGCCCAAACAAGTCTCTAAAAGCATGAGTTTGCAACTACTTTACTTTTGGAGAAAATTCAAAACATTCACTATTCAATAGAGCCCAATAGCAAAAATCAGGTTTTGAATGAAGAATCACATTTCTTGGTAAAATCATGCAGGATTGAAATTTTTGATGGTTTTTTACTCCTCTCAACAGCCCAAACAAGTTTCTAAAAGGATGAGTTTGCAACTACTTTACTTTTGGAGAAAATTCAAAACATTCATTATTCAATAGGGCCCAAACTATCAAAAACCTGCGGTTTGAATGAACACACATTTCTTGGTAGAATCATGCAGGACTGAAATTTTTGATGTTTTTCTACTCCTCTCATGAGCCCAAACAAGTCTCTAAAAGCATGAGTTTGCAACTACTTTACTTTTGGAGAAAATTCAAAACATTCATTATTCAATAGGGCCCAAACTATCAAAAACCAGCGGTTTGAATGAACACACATTTCTTGGTAGAATCATGCAGGACTGAAATTTTTGATGTTTTTCTACTCCTCTCATGAGCCCAAACAAGTCTCTAAAAGTATGAGTTTGCAACTACTTTACTTTTGGAGAAAATTCAAAACATTCACTATTCAATAGAGCCCAATAGCAAAAATCAGGTTTTGAATGAAGAATCACATTTCTTGGTAAAATCATGCAGGATTGAAATTTTTGATGGTTTTTTACTCCTCTCAACAGCCCAAACAAGTTTCTAAAAGGATGAGTTTGCAACTACTTTACTTTTGGAGAAAATTTAAAACATTCATTATTCAATAGGGCCCAAACTATCAAAAACCAGCGGTTTCAATGAACACACATTTCTTGGTAGAATCATGCAGGATTGAAATTTTTGATGTTTTTCTACTCCTCTCATGAGCCCAAACAAATCTCTAAAAGCATGAGTTTGCAACTACTTTACTTTTGGAGAAAATTCAAAACATTATTCAATAGAGCCCAATAGCAAAAACCAGCGTTTTGAATGAAGAATCACATTTCTTGGTAGAATCATGCAGGATTGAAATTTTTGATGGTTTTTTACTCCTCTCAACAGCCCAAACAAGTTTCTAAAAGGATGAGTTTGCAACTACTTTACTTTTGGAGAAAATTCAAAACATTCATTATTCAATAGGGCCCAAACTATCAAAAACCAGCCGTTTCAATGAACACACATGTCTTGGTAGAATCATGCAGGACTGAAATTTTTGATGTTTTTCTACTCATCTCATGAGCCCAAACAAGTCTCTAAAAGCATGTGTTTGCAACTACTTTACTTTTGGAGAAAATTCAAAACATTCACTATTCAATAGAGCAAAATAGCAAAAATCAGGTTTTGAATGAAGAATCACATTTCTTGGTAGAATCATGCAGGATTGAAATTTTTGATGGTTTTTTACTCCTCTCAACAGCCCAAACAAGTTTCTAAAAGGATGAGTTTGCAACTACTTTACTTTTGGAGAAAATTCAAAACATTATTCAATAGGGCCCAAACTCAAAAACCAGCAGTTTGAATGAACACACATTTCTTGGTAGAATCATGCAGGACTGAAATTTTTGATGTTTTTCTACTCCTCTCATGAGCCCAAACAAGTCTCTAAAAGCATGAGTTTGCAACTACTTTACTTTTGGAGAAAATTCAAAACATTCATTATTCAATAGGGCCCAAACTATCAAAAACCAGCGGTTTGAATGAACACACATTTCTTGGTAGAATCATGCAGGACTGAAATTTTTGATGTTTTTCTACTCCTCTCATGAGCCCAAACAAGTCTCTAAAAGCATGAGTTTGCAACTACTTTACTTTTGGAGAAAATTCAAAACATTCACTATTCAATAGAGCCCAATAGCAAAAATCAGGTTTTGAATGAAGAATCACATTTCTTGGTAAAATCATGCAGGATTGAAATTTTTGATGGTTTTTTACTCCTCTCAACAGCCCAAACAAGTTTCTAAAAGGATGAGTTTGCAACTACTTTACTTTTGGAGAAAATTCAAAACATTCATTATTCAATAGGGCCCAAAGTATCAAAAACCAGCGGTTTGAATGAACACACATTTCTTGGTAGAATCATGCAGGACTGAAATTTTTGATGTTTTTCTACTCCTCTCATGAGCCCAAACAAGTCTCTAAAAGCATGAGTTTGCAACTACTTTACTTTTGGAGAAAATTCAAAACATTCATTATTCAATAGGGCCAAAACTATCAAAAACCAGCGGTTTGAATGAACACACATTTCTTGGTAGAATCATGCAGGACTGAAATTTTTGATGTTTTTCTACTCCTCTCATGAGCCCAAACAAGTCTCTAAAAGCATGAGTTTGCAACTACTTTACTTTTGGAGAAAATTCAAAACATTCACTATTCAATAGAGCCCAATAGCAAAAATCAGGTTTTGAATGAAGAATCACATTTCTTGGTAAAATCATGCAGGATTGAAATTTTTGATGGTTTTTTACTCCTCTCAACAGCCCAAACAAGTTTCTAAAAGGATGAGTTTGCAACTACTTTACTTTTGGAGAAAATTTAAAACATTCATTATTCAATAGGGCCCAAACTATCAAAAACCAGCGGTTTGAATGAACACACATTTCTTGGTAGAATCATGCAGGACTGAAATTTTTGATGTTTTTCTACTCCTCTCATGAGCCCAAACAAATCTCTAAAAGCATGAGTTTGCAACTGCTTTACTTTTGGAGAAAATTCAAAACATTATTCAATAGAGCCCAATAGCAAAAACCAGCGTTTTGAATGAAGAATCACATTTCTTGGTAGAATCATGCAGGATTGAAATTTTTGATGGTTTTTTACTCCTCTCAACAGCCCAAACAAGTTTCTAAAAGGATGAGTTTGCAACTACTTTACTTTTGGAGAAAATTCAAAACATTCATTATTCAATAGGGCCCAAACTATCAAAAACCAGCCGTTTCAATGAACACACATGTCTTGGTAGAATCATGCAGGACTGAAATTTTTGATGTTTTTCTACTCATCTCATGAGCCCAAACAAGTCTCTAAAAGCATGAGTTTGCAACTACTTTACTTTTGGAGAAAATTCAAAACATTCACTATTCAATAGAGCCCAATAGCAAAAATCAGGTTTTGAATGAAGAATCACATTTCTTGGTAGAATCATGCAGGATTGAAATTTTTGATGGTTTTTTACTCCTCTCAACAGCCCAAACAAGTTTCTAAAAGGATGAGTTTGCAACTACTTTACTTTTGGAGAAAATTCAAAACATTCATTATTCAATAGGGCCCAAACTATCAAAAACCAGCGGTTTCAATGAACACACATTTCTTGGTAGAATCATACAGGACTGAAATTTTTGATGTTTTTCTACTCCTCTCATGAGCCCAAACAAGTCTCTAAAAGCATGAGTTTGCAACTACTTTACTTCTGGAGAAAATTCAAAACATTCATTATTCAATAGAGCCCAATAGCAAAAACCAGCGTTTTGAATGAAGAATCACATTTCTTGGTAGAATCATGCAGGATTGAAATTTTTGATGGTTTTTTACTCCTCTCAACAGCCCAAACAAGTTTCTAAAAGGATGAGTTTGCAACTACTTTACTTTTGGAGAAAATTCAAAACATTCATTATTCAATAGGGCCCAAACGATCAAAAACCAGCGGTTTGAATGAACACACATTTCTTGGTAGAATCATGCAGGACTGAAATTTTTGATGTTTTTCTACTCCTCTCATGAGCCCAAACAAGTCTCTAAAAGCATGAGTTTGCAACTACTTTACTTTTGGAGAAAATTCAAAACATTCATTATTCAATAGGGCCCAAACTATCAAAAACCAGCGGTTTGAATGAACACACATTTCTTGGTAGAATCATGCAGGACTGAAATTTTTGATGTTTTTCTACTCCTCTCATGAGCCCAAACAAGTCTCTAAAAGCATGAGTTTGCAACTACTTTACTTTTGGAGAAAATTCAAAACATTCACTATTCAATAGAGCCCAATAGCAAAAATCAGGTTTTGAATGAAGAATCACATTTCTTGGTAAAATCATGCAGGATTGAAATTTTTGATGGTTTTTTACTCCTCTCAACAGCCCAAACAAGTTTCTAAAAGGATGAGTTTGCAACTACTTTACTTTTGGAGAAAATTTAAAACATTCATTATTCAATAGGGCCCAAACTATCAAAAACCAGCGGTTTCAATGAACACACATTTCTTGGTAGAATCATGCAGGACTGAAATTTTTGATGTTTTTCTACTCCTCTCATGAGCCCAAACAAATCTCTAAAAGCATGAGTTTGCAACTACTTTACTTTTGGAGAAAATTCAAAACATTCATTATTCAATAGAGCCCAATAGCAAAAACCAGCATTTTGAATGAAGAATCACATTTCTTGGTAGAATCATGCAGGATTGAAATTTTTGATGGTTTTTTACTCCTCTCAACAGCCCAAACAAGTTTCTAAAAGGATGAGTTTGCAACTACTTTACTTTTGGAGAAAATTCAAAACATTCATTATTCAATAGGGCCCAAACTATCAAAAACCAGCGGTTTCAATGAACACACATTTCTTGGTAGAATCATGCAGGACTGAAATTTTTGATGTTTTTCTACTCCTCTCATGAGCCCAAACAAGTCTCTAAAAGCATGAGTTTGCAACTACTTTACTTTTGGAGGAAATTCAAAACATTCATTATTCAATAGAGCCCAATAGCAAAAACCAGCGTTTTGAATGAAGAATCACATTTCTTGGTAGAATCATGCAGGATTGAAATTTTTGATGGTTTTTTACTCCTCTCAACAGCCCAAACAAGTTTCTAAAAGGATGAGTTTGCAACTACTTTACTTTTGGAGAAAATTCAAAACATTCATTATTCAATAGGGCCCAAACTATCAAAAACCAGCGGTTTCAATGAACACACATTTCTTGGTAGAATCATGCAGGACTGAAATTTTTGATGTTTTTCTACTCCTCTCATGAGCCCAAACAAGTCTCTAAAAGCATGAGTTTGCAACTACTTTACTTTTGGAGAAAATTCAAAACATTCACTATTCAATAGAGCCCAATAGCAAAAATCAGGTTTTGAATGAAGAATCACATTTCTTGGTAAAATCATGCAGGATTGAAATTTTTGATGGTTTTTTACTCCTCTCAACAGCCCAAACAAGTTTCTAAAAGGATGAGTTTGCAACTACTTTACTTTTGGAGAAAATTTAAAACATTCATTATTCAATAGGGCCCAAACTATTAAAAACCAGCGGTTTGAATGAACACACATTTCTTGGTAGAATCATGCAGGACTGAAATTTTTGATGTTTTTCTACTCCTCTCATGAGCCCAAACAAATCTCTAAAAGCATGAGTTTGCAACTACTTTACTTTTGGAGAAAATTCAAAACATTATTCAATAGAGCCCAATAGCAAAAACCAGCGTTTTGAATGAAGAATCACATTTCTTGGTAGAATCATGCAGGATTGAAATTTTTGATGGTTTTTTACTCCTCTCAACAGCCCAAACAAGTTTCTAAAAGGATGAGTTTGCAACTACTTTACTTTTGGAGAAAATTCAAAACATTCATTATTCAATAGGGCCCAAACTATCAAAAACCAGCCGTTTCAATGAACACACATGTCTTGGTAGAATCATGCAGGACTGAAATTTTTGATGTTTTTCTACTCATCTCATGAGCCCAAACAAGTCTCTAAAAGCATGAGTTTGCAACTACTTTACTTTTGGAGAAAATTCAAAACATTCACTATTCAATAGAGCCCAATAGCAAAAATCAGGTTTTGAATGAAGAATCACATTTCTTGGTAGAATCATGCAGGATTGAAATTTTTGATGGTTTTTTACTCCTCTCAACAGCCCAAACAAGTTTCTAAAAGGATGAGTTTGCAACTACTTTACTTTTGGAGAAAATTCAAAACATTCATTATTCAATAGGGCCCAAACGATCAAAAACCAGCGGTTTGAATGAACACACATTTCTTGGTAGAATCATGCAGGACTGAAATTTTTGATGTTTTTCTACTCCTCTCATGAGCCCAAACAAGTCTCTAAAAGCATGAGTTTGCAACTACTTTACTTTTGGAGAAAATTCAAAACATTCATTATTCAATAGGGCCCAAACTATCAAAAACCAGCGGTTTGAATGAACACACATTTCTTGGTAGAATCATGCAGGACTGAAATTTTTGATGTTTTTCTACTCCTCTCATGAGCCCAAACAAGTCTCTAAAAGCATGAGTTTGCAACTACTTTACTTTTGGAGAAAATTCAAAACATTCACTATTCAATAGAGCCCAATAGCAAAAATCAGGTTTTGAATGAAGAATCACATTTCTTGGTAAAATCATGCAGGATTGAAATTTTTGATGGTTTTTTACTCCTCTCAACAGCCCAAACAAGTTTCTAAAAGGATGAGTTTGCAACTACTTTACTTTTGGAGAAAATTTAAAACATTCATTATTCAATAGGGCCCAAACTATCAAAAACCAGCGGTTTCAATGAACACACATTTCTTGGTAGAATCATGCAGGACTGAAATTTTTGATGTTTTTCTACTCCTCTCATGAGCCCAAACAAATCTCTAAAAGCATGAGTTTGCAACTACTTTACTTTTGGAGAAAATTCAAAACATTCATTATTCAATAGAGCCCAATAGCAAAAACCAGCATTTTGAATGAAGAATCACATTTCTTGGTAGAATCATGCAGGATTGAAATTTTTGATGGTTTTTTACTCCTCTCAACAGCCCAAACAAGTTTCTAAAAGGATGAGTTTGCAACTACTTTACTTTTGGAGAAAATTCAAAACATTCATTATTCAATAGGGCCCAAACTATCAAAAACCAGCGGTTTCAATGAACACACATTTCTTGGTAGAATCATGCAGGACTGAAATTTTTGATGTTTTTCTACTCCTCTCATGAGCCCAAACAAGTCTCTAAAAGCATGAGTTTGCAACTACTTTACTTTTGGAGAAAATTCAAAACATTCATTATTCAATAGAGCCCAATAGCAAAAACCAGCGTTTTGAATGAAGAATCACATTTCTTGGTAGAATCATGCAGGATTGAAATTTTTGATGGTTTTTTACTCCTCTCAACAGCCCAAACAAGTTTCTAAAAGGATGAGTTTGCAACTACTTTACTTTTGGAGAAAATTCAAAACATTCATTATTCAATAGGGCCCAAACTATCAAAAACCAGCGGTTTGAATGAACACACATTTCTTGGTAGAATCATGCAGGACTGAAATTTTTGATGTTTTTCTACTCCTCTCATGAGCCCAAACAAGTCTCTAAAAGCATGAGTTTGCAACTACTTTACTTTTGGAGAAAATTCAAACCATTCATTATTCAATAGGGCCCAAACTATCAAAAACCAGCCGTTTCAATGAACACACATGTCTTGGTAGAATCATGCAGGACTGAAATTTTTGATGTTTTTCTACTCATCTCATGAGCCCAAACAAGTCTCTAAAAGCATGAGTTTGCAACTACTTTACTTTTGGAGAAAATTCAAAACATTCACTATTCAATAGAGCCCAATAGCAAAAATCAGGTTTTGAATGAAGAATCACATTTCTTGGTAGAATCATGCAGGATTGAAATTTTTGATGGTTTTTTACTCCTCTCAACAGCCCAAACAAGTTTCTAAAAGGATGAGTTTGCAACTACTTTACTTTTGGAGAAAATTCAAAACATTCATTATTCAATAGGGCCCAAACGATCAAAAACCAGCGGTTTGAATGAACACACATTTCTTGGTAGAATCATGCAGGACTGAAATTTTTGATGTTTTTCTACTCCTCTCATGAGCCCAAACAAGTCTCTAAAAGCATGAGTTTGCAACTACTTTACTTTTGGAGAAAATTCAAAACATTCATTATTCAATAGGGCCCAAACTATCAAAAACCAGCGGTTTGAATGAACACACATTTCTTGGTAGAATCATGCAGGACTGAAATTTTTGATGTTTTTCTACTCCTCTCATGAGCCCAAACAAGTCTCTAAAAGCATGAGTTTGCAACTACTTTACTTTTGGAGAAAATTCAAAACATTCACTATTCAATAGAGCCCAATAGCAAAAATCAGGTTTTGAATGAAGAATCACATTTCTTGGTAAAATCATGCAGGATTGAAATTTTTGATGGTTTTTTACTCCTCTCAACAGCCCAAACAAGTTTCTAAAAGGATGAGTTTGCAACTACTTTACTTTTGGAGAAAATTTAAAACATTCATTATTCAATAGGGCCCAAACTATCAAAAACCAGCGGTTTCAATGAACACACATTTCTTGGTAGAATCATGCAGGACTGAAATTTTTGATGTTTTTCTACTCCTCTCATGAGCCCAAACAAATCTCTAAAAGCATGAGTTTGCAACTACTTTACTTTTGGAGAAAATTCAAAACATTCATTATTCAATAGAGCCCAATAGCAAAAACCAGCATTTTGAATGAAGAATCACATTTCTTGGTAGAATCATGCAGGATTGAAATTTTTGATGGTTTTTTACTCCTCTCAACAGCCCAAACAAGTTTCTAAAAGGATGAGTTTGCAACTACTTTACTTTTGGAGAAAATTCAAAACATTCATTATTCAATAGGGCCCAAACTATCAAAAACCAGCGGTTTCAATGAACACACATTTCTTGGTAGAATCATGCAGGACTGAAATTTTTGATGTTTTTCTACTCCTCTCATGAGCCCAAACAAGTCTCTAAAAGCATGAGTTTGCAACTACTTTACTTTTGGAGAAAATTCAAAACATTCATTATTCAATAGAGCCCAATAGCAAAAACCAGCGTTTTGAATGAAGAATCACATTTCTTGGTAGAATCATGCAGGATTGAAATTTTTGATGGTTTTTTACTCCTCTCAACAGCCCAAACAAGTTTCTAAAAGGATGAGTTTGCAACTACTTTACTTTTGGAGAAAATTCAAAACATTCATTATTCAATAGGGCCCAAACTATCAAAAACCAGCGGTTTCAATGAACACACATTTCTTGGTAGAATCATGCAGGACTGAAATTTTTGATGTTTTTCTACTCCTCTCATGAGCCCAAACAAGTCTCTAAAAGCATGAGTTTGCAACTACTTTACTTTTGGAGAAAATTCAAAACATTCATTATTCAATAGAGCCCAATAGCAAAAACCAGCGTTTTGAATGAAGAATCACATTTCTTGGTAGAATCATGCAGGATTGAAATTTTTGATGGTTTTTTACTCCTCTCAACAGCCCAAACAAGTTTCTAAAAGGATGAGTTTGCAACTACTTTACTTTTGGAGAAAATTCAAAACATTCATTATTCAATAGGGCCCAAACTATCAAAAACCAGCGGTTTCAATGAACACACATTTCTTGGTAGAATCATGCAGGACTGAAATTTTTGATGTTTTTCTACTCCTCTCATGAGCCCAAACAAGTCTCTAAAAGCATGAGTTTGCAACTACTTTACTTTTGGAGAAAATTCAAAACATTCATTATTCAATAGAGCCCAATAGCAAAAACCAGCGTTTTGAATGAAGAATCACATTTCTTGGTAGAATCATGCAGGATTGAAATTTTTGATGGTTTTTTACTCCTCTCAACAGCCCAAACAAGTTTCTAAAAGGATGAGTTTGCAACTACTTTACTTTTGGAGAAAATTCAAAACATTCATTATTCAATAGGGCCCAAACTATCAAAAACCAGCGGTTTGAATGAACACACATTTCTTGGTAGAATCATGCAGGACTGAAATTTTTGATGTTTTTCTACTCCTCTCATGAGCCCAAACAAGTCTCTAAAAGCATGAGTTTGCAACTACTTTACTTTTGGAGAAAATTCAAACCATTCATTATTCAATAGGGCCCAAACTATCAAAAACCAGCGGTTTGAATGAACACACATTTCTTGGTAGAATCATGCAGGACTGAAATTTTTGATGTTTTTCTACTCCTCTCATGAGCCCAAACAAGTCTCTAAAAGCATGAGTTTGCAACTACTTTACTTTTGGAGAAAATTCAAAACATTCACTATTCAATAGAGCCCAATAGCAAAAATCAGGTTTTGAATGAAGAATCACATTTCTTGGTAAAATCATGCAGGATTGAAATTTTTGATGGTTTTTTACTCCTCTCAACAGCCCAAACAAGTTTCTAAAAGGATGAGTTTGCAACTACTTTACTTTTGGAGAAAATTCAAAACATTCATTATTCAATAGGGCCCAAACTATCAAAAACCAGCGGTTTGAATGAACACACATTTCTTGGTAGAATCATGCAGGACTGAAATTTTTGATGTTTTTCTACTCCTCTCATGAGCCCAAACAAGTCTCTAAAAGCATGAGTTTGCAACTACTTTACTTTTGGAGAAAATTCAAAACATTCATTATTCAATAGGGCCCAAACTATCAAAAACCAGCGGTTTCAATGAACACACATTTCTTGGTAGAATCATGCAGGACTGAAATTTTTGATGTTTTTCTACTCCTCTCATGAGCCCAAACAAGTCTCTAAAAGCATGAGTTTGCAACTACTTTACTTTTGGAGAAAATTCAAAACATTCACTATTCAATAGAGCCCAATAGCAAAAATCAGGTTTTGAATGAAGAATCACATTTCTTGGTAAAATCATGCAGGATTGAAATTTTTGATGGTTTTTTACTCCTCTCAACAGCCCAAACAAGTTTCTAAAAGGATGAGTTTGCAACTACTTTACTTTTGGAGAAAATTTAAAACATTCATTATTCAATAGGGCCCAAACTATCAAAAACCAGCGGTTTCAATGAACACACATTTCTTGGTAGAATCATGCAGGACTGAAATTTTTGATGTTTTTCTACTCCTCTCATGAGCCCAAACAAGTCTCTAAAAGCATGAGTTTGCAACTACTTTACATTTGGAGAAAATTCAAAACATTATTCAATAGAGCCCAATAGCAAAAACCAGCGTTTTGAATGAAGAATCACATTTCTTGGTAGAATCATGCAGGATTGAAATTTTTGATGGTTTTTTACTCCTCTCAACAGCCCAAACAAGTTTCTAAAAGGATGAGTTTGCAACTACTTTACTTTTGGAGAAAATTCAAAACATTCATTATTCAATAGGGCCCAAACTATCAAAAACCAGCGGTTTCAATGAACACACATTTCTTGGTAGAATCATACAGGACTGAAATTTTTGATGTTTTTCTACTCCTCTCATGAGCCCAAACAAGTCTCTAAAAGCATGAGTTTGCAACTACTTTACTTCTGGAGAAAATTCAAAACATTCATTATTCAATAGAGCCCAATAGCAAAAACCAGCGTTTTGAATGAAGAATCACATTTCTTGGTAGAATCATGCAGGATTGAAATTTTTGATGGTTTTTTACTCCTCTCAACAGCCCAAACAAGTTTCTAAAAGGATGAGTTTGCAACTACTTTACTTTTGGAGAAAATTCAAAACATTCATTATTCAATAGGGCCCAAACGATCAAAAACCAGCGGTTTGAATGAACACACATTTCTTGGTAGAATCATGCAGGACTGAAATTTTTGATGTTTTTCTACTCCTCTCATGAGCCCAAACAAGTCTCTAAAAGCATGAGTTTGCAACTACTTTACTTTTGGAGAAAATTCAAAACATTCATTATTCAATAGGGCCCAAACTATCAAAAACCAGCGGTTTGAATGAACACACATTTCTTGGTAGAATCATGCAGGACTGAAATTTTTGATGTTTTTCTACTCCTCTCATGAGCCCAAACAAGTCTCTAAAAGCATGAGTTTGCAACTACTTTACTTTTGGAGAAAATTCAAAACATTCACTATTCAATAGAGCCCAATAGCAAAAATCAGGTTTTGAATGAAGAATCACATTTCTTGGTAAAATCATGCAGGATTGAAATTTTTGATGGTTTTTTACTCCTCTCAACAGCCCAAACAAGTTTCTAAAAGGATGAGTTTGCAACTACTTTACTTTTGGAGAAAATTTAAAACATTCATTATTCAATAGGGCCCAAACTATCAAAAACCAGCGGTTTCAATGAACACACATTTCTTGGTAGAATCATGCAGGACTGAAATTTTTGATGTTTTTCTACTCCTCTCATGAGCCCAAACAAATCTCTAAAAGCATGAGTTTGCAACTACTTTACTTTTGGAGAAAATTCAAAACATTCATTATTCAATAGAGCCCAATAGCAAAAACCAGCATTTTGAATGAAGAATCACATTTCTTGGTAGAATCATGCAGGATTGAAATTTTTGATGGTTTTTTACTCCTCTCAACAGCCCAAACAAGTTTCTAAAAGGATGAGTTTGCAACTACTTTACTTTTGGAGAAAATTCAAAACATTCATTATTCAATAGGGCCCAAACTATCAAAAACCAGCGGTTTCAATGAACACACATTTCTTGGTAGAATCATGCAGGACTGAAATTTTTGATGTTTTTCTACTCCTCTCATGAGCCCAAACAAGTCTCTAAAAGCATGAGTTTGCAACTACTTTACTTTTGGAGGAAATTCAAAACATTCATTATTCAATAGAGCCCAATAGCAAAAACCAGCGTTTTGAATGAAGAATCACATTTCTTGGTAGAATCATGCAGGATTGAAATTTTTGATGGTTTTTTACTCCTCTCAACAGCCCAAACAAGTTTCTAAAAGGATGAGTTTGCAACTACTTTACTTTTGGAGAAAATTCAAAACATTCATTATTCAATAGGGCCCAAACTATCAAAAACCAGCGGTTTCAATGAACACACATTTCTTGGTAGAATCATGCAGGACTGAAATTTTTGATGTTTTTCTACTCCTCTCATGAGCCCAAACAAGTCTCTAAAAGCATGAGTTTGCAACTACTTTACTTTTGGAGAAAATTCAAAACATTCACTATTCAATAGAGCCCAATAGCAAAAATCAGGTTTTGAATGAAGAATCACATTTCTTGGTAAAATCATGCAGGATTGAAATTTTTGATGGTTTTTTACTCCTCTCAACAGCCCAAACAAGTTTCTAAAAGGATGAGTTTGCAACTACTTTACTTTTGGAGAAAATTTAAAACATTCATTATTCAATAGGGCCCAAACTATTAAAAACCAGCGGTTTGAATGAACACACATTTCTTGGTAGAATCATGCAGGACTGAAATTTTTGATGTTTTTCTACTCCTCTCATGAGCCCAAACAAATCTCTAAAAGCATGAGTTTGCAACTACTTTACTTTTGGAGAAAATTCAAAACATTATTCAATAGAGCCCAATAGCAAAAACCAGCGTTTTGAATGAAGAATCACATTTCTTGGTAGAATCATGCAGGATTGAAATTTTTGATGGTTTTTTACTCCTCTCAACAGCCCAAACAAGTTTCTAAAAGGATGAGTTTGCAACTACTTTACTTTTGGAGAAAATTCAAAACATTCATTATTCAATAGGGCCCAAACTATCAAAAACCAGCCGTTTCAATGAACACACATGTCTTGGTAGAATCATGCAGGACTGAAATTTTTGATGTTTTTCTACTCATCTCATGAGCCCAAACAAGTCTCTAAAAGCATGAGTTTGCAACTACTTTACTTTTGGAGAAAATTCAAAACATTCACTATTCAATAGAGCCCAATAGCAAAAATCAGGTTTTGAATGAAGAATCACATTTCTTGGTAGAATCATGCAGGATTGAAATTTTTGATGGTTTTTTACTCCTCTCAACAGCCCAAACAAGTTTCTAAAAGGATGAGTTTGCAACTACTTTACTTTTGGAGAAAATTTAAAACATTCATTATTCAATAGGGCCCAAACTATCAAAAACCAGCGGTTTCAATGAACACACATTTCTTGGTAGAATCATGCAGGACTGAAATTTTTGATGTTTTTCTACTCCTCTCATGAGCCCAAACAAATCTCTAAAAGCATGAGTTTGCAACTACTTTACTTTTGGAGAAAATTCAAAACATTCATTATTCAATAGAGCCCAATAGCAAAAACCAGCATTTTGAATGAAGAATCACATTTCTTGGTAGAATCATGCAGGATTGAAATTTTTGATGGTTTTTTACTCCTCTCAACAGCCCAAACAAGTTTCTAAAAGGATGAGTTTGCAACTACTTTACTTTTGGAGAAAATTCAAAACATTCATTATTCAATAGGGCCCAAACTATCAAAAACCAGCGGTTTCAATGAACACACATTTCTTGGTAGAATCATGCAGGACTGAAATTTTTGATGTTTTTCTACTCCTCTCATGAGCCCAAACAAGTCTCTAAAAGCATGAGTTTGCAACTACTTTACTTTTGGAGGAAATTCAAAACATTCATTATTCAATAGAGCCCAATAGCAAAAACCAGCGTTTTGAATGAAGAATCACATTTCTTGGTAGAATCATGCAGGATTGAAATTTTTGATGGTTTTTTACTCCTCTCAACAGCCCAAACAAGTTTCTAAAAGGATGAGTTTGCAACTACTTTACTTTTGGAGAAAATTCAAAACATTCATTATTCAATAGGGCCCAAACTATCAAAAACCAGCGGTTTCAATGAACACACATTTCTTGGTAGAATCATGCAGGACTGAAATTTTTGATGTTTTTCTACTCCTCTCATGAGCCCAAACAAGTCTCTAAAAGCATGAGTTTGCAACTACTTTACTTTTGGAGAAAATTCAAAACATTCACTATTCAATAGAGCCCAATAGCAAAAATCAGGTTTTGAATGAAGAATCACATTTCTTGGTAAAATCATGCAGGATTGAAATTTTTGATGGTTTTTTACTCCTCTCAACAGCCCAAACAAGTTTCTAAAAGGATGAGTTTGCAACTACTTTACTTTTGGAGAAAATTTAAAACATTCATTATTCAATAGGGCCCAAACTATTAAAAACCAGCGGTTTGAATGAACACACATTTCTTGGTAGAATCATGCAGGACTGAAATTTTTGATGTTTTTCTACTCCTCTCATGAGCCCAAACAAATCTCTAAAAGCATGAGTTTGCAACTACTTTACTTTTGGAGAAAATTCAAAACATTATTCAATAGAGCCCAATAGCAAAAACCAGCGTTTTGAATGAAGAATCACATTTCTTGGTAGAATCATGCAGGATTGAAATTTTTGATGGTTTTTTACTCCTCTCAACAGCCCAAACAAGTTTCTAAAAGGATGAGTTTGCAACTACTTTACTTTTGGAGAAAATTCAAAACATTCATTATTCAATAGGGCCCAAACTATCAAAAACCAGCCGTTTCAATGAACACACATGTCTTGGTAGAATCATGCAGGACTGAAATTTTTGATGTTTTTCTACTCATCTCATGAGCCCAAACAAGTCTCTAAAAGCATGAGTTTGCAACTACTTTACTTTTGGAGAAAATTCAAAACATTCACTATTCAATAGAGCCCAATAGCAAAAATCAGGTTTTGAATGAAGAATCACATTTCTTGGTAGAATCATGCAGGATTGAAATTTTTGATGGTTTTTTACTCCTCTCAACAGCCCAAACAAGTTTCTAAAAGGATGAGTTTGCAACTACTTTACTTTTGGAGAAAATTCAAAACATTCATTATTCAATAGGGCCCAAACGATCAAAAACCAGCGGTTTGAATGAACACACATTTCTTGGTAGAATCATGCAGGACTGAAATTTTTGATGTTTTTCTACTCCTCTCATGAGCCCAAACAAGTCTCTAAAAGCATGAGTTTGCAACTACTTTACTTTTGGAGAAAATTCAAAACATTCATTATTCAATAGGGCCCAAACTATCAAAAACCAGCGGTTTGAATGAACACACATTTCTTGGTAGAATCATGCAGGACTGAAATTTTTGATGTTTTTCTACTCCTCTCATGAGCCCAAACAAGTCTCTAAAAGCATGAGTTTGCAACTACTTTACTTTTGGAGAAAATTCAAAACATTCACTATTCAATAGAGCCCAATAGCAAAAATCAGGTTTTGAATGAAGAATCACATTTCTTGGTAAAATCATGCAGGATTGAAATTTTTGATGGTTTTTTACTCCTCTCAACAGCCCAAACAAGTTTCTAAAAGGATGAGTTTGCAACTACTTTACTTTTGGAGAAAATTCAAAACATTCATTATTCAATAGGGCCCAAACTATCAAAAACCAGCGGTTTCAATGAACACACATTTCTTGGTAGAATCATGCAGGACTGAAATTTTTGATGTTTTTCTACTCCTCTCATGAGCCCAAACAAGTCTCTAAAAGCATGAGTTTGCAACTACTTTACTTTTGGAGGAAATTCAAAACATTCATTATTCAATAGAGCCCAATAGCAAAAACCAGCGTTTTGAATGAAGAATCACATTTCTTGGTAGAATCATGCAGGATTGAAATTTTTGATGGTTTTTTACTCCTCTCAACAGCCCAAACAAGTTTCTAAAAGGATGAGTTTGCAACTACTTTACTTTTGGAGAAAATTCAAAACATTCATTATTCAATAGGGCCCAAACTATCAAAAACCAGCGGTTTCAATGAACACACATTTCTTGGTAGAATCATGCAGGACTGAAATTTTTGATGTTTTTCTACTCCTCTCATGAGCCCAAACAAGTCTCTAAAAGCATGAGTTTGCAACTACTTTACTTTTGGAGAAAATTCAAAACATTCACTATTCAATAGAGCCCAATAGCAAAAATCAGGTTTTGAATGAAGAATCACATTTCTTGGTAAAATCATGCAGGATTGAAATTTTTGATGGTTTTTTACTCCTCTCAACAGCCCAAACAAGTTTCTAAAAGGATGAGTTTGCAACTACTTTACTTTTGGAGAAAATTTAAAACATTCATTATTCAATAGGGCCCAAACTATTAAAAACCAGCGGTTTGAATGAACACACATTTCTTGGTAGAATCATGCAGGACTGAAATTTTTGATGTTTTTCTACTCCTCTCATGAGCCCAAACAAATCTCTAAAAGCATGAGTTTGCAACTACTTTACTTTTGGAGAAAATTCAAAACATTATTCAATAGAGCCCAATAGCAAAAACCAGCGTTTTGAATGAAGAATCACATTTCTTGGTAGAATCATGCAGGATTGAAATTTTTGATGGTTTTTTACTCCTCTCAACAGCCCAAACAAGTTTCTAAAAGGATGAGTTTGCAACTACTTTACTTTTGGAGAAAATTCAAAACATTCATTATTCAATAGGGCCCAAACTATCAAAAACCAGCCGTTTCAATGAACACACATGTCTTGGTAGAATCATGCAGGACTGAAATTTTTGATGTTTTTCTACTCATCTCATGAGCCCAAACAAGTCTCTAAAAGCATGAGTTTGCAACTACTTTACTTTTGGAGAAAATTCAAAACATTCACTATTCAATAGAGCCCAATAGCAAAAATCAGGTTTTGAATGAAGAATCACATTTCTTGGTAGAATCATGCAGGATTGAAATTTTTGATGGTTTTTTACTCCTCTCAACAGCCCAAACAAGTTTCTAAAAGGATGAGTTTGCAACTACTTTACTTTTGGAGAAAATTCAAAACATTCATTATTCAATAGGGCCCAAACGATCAAAAACCAGCGGTTTGAATGAACACACATTTCTTGGTAGAATCATGCAGGACTGAAATTTTTGATGTTTTTCTACTCCTCTCATGAGCCCAAACAAGTCTCTAAAAGCATGAGTTTGCAACTACTTTACTTTTGGAGAAAATTCAAAACATTCATTATTCAATAGGGCCCAAACTATCAAAAACCAGCGGTTTGAATGAACACACATTTCTTGGTAGAATCATGCAGGACTGAAATTTTTGATGTTTTTCTACTCCTCTCATGAGCCCAAACAAGTCTCTAAAAGCATGAGTTTGCAACTACTTTACTTTTGGAGAAAATTCAAAACATTCACTATTCAATAGAGCCCAATAGCAAAAATCAGGTTTTGAATGAAGAATCACATTTCTTGGTAAAATCATGCAGGATTGAAATTTTTGATGGTTTTTTACTCCTCTCAACAGCCCAAACAAGTTTCTAAAAGGATGAGTTTGCAACTACTTTACTTTTGGAGAAAATTTAAAACATTCATTATTCAATAGGGCCCAAACTATCAAAAACCAGCGGTTTCAATGAACACACATTTCTTGGTAGAATCATGCAGGACTGAAATTTTTGATGTTTTTCTACTCCTCTCATGAGCCCAAACAAATCTCTAAAAGCATGAGTTTGCAACTACTTTACTTTTGGAGAAAATTCAAAACATTCATTATTCAATAGAGCCCAATAGCAAAAACCAGCATTTTGAATGAAGAATCACATTTCTTGGTAGAATCATGCAGGATTGAAATTTTTGATGGTTTTTTACTCCTCTCAACAGCCCAAACAAGTTTCTAAAAGGATGAGTTTGCAACTACTTTACTTTTGGAGAAAATTCAAAACATTCATTATTCAATAGGGCCCAAACTATCAAAAACCAGCGGTTTCAATGAACACACATTTCTTGGTAGAATCATGCAGGACTGAAATTTTTGATGTTTTTCTACTCCTCTCATGAGCCCAAACAAGTCTCTAAAAGCATGAGTTTGCAACTACTTTACTTTTGGAGAAAATTCAAAACATTCATTATTCAATAGAGCCCAATAGCAAAAACCAGCGTTTTGAATGAAGAATCACATTTCTTGGTAGAATCATGCAGGATTGAAATTTTTGATGGTTTTTTACTCCTCTCAACAGCCCAAACAAGTTTCTAAAAGGATGAGTTTGCAACTACTTTACTTTTGGAGAAAATTCAAAACATTCATTATTCAATAGGGCCCAAACTATCAAAAACCAGCGGTTTGAATGAACACACATTTCTTGGTAGAATCATGCAGGACTGAAATTTTTGATGTTTTTCTACTCCTCTCATGAGCCCAAACAAGTCTCTAAAAGCATGAGTTTGCAACTACTTTACTTTTGGAGAAAATTCAAACCATTCATTATTCAATAGGGCCCAAACTATCAAAAACCAGCCGTTTCAATGAACACACATGTCTTGGTAGAATCATGCAGGACTGAAATTTTTGATGTTTTTCTACTCATCTCATGAGCCCAAACAAGTCTCTAAAAGCATGAGTTTGCAACTACTTTACTTTTGGAGAAAATTCAAAACATTCACTATTCAATAGAGCCCAATAGCAAAAATCAGGTTTTGAATGAAGAATCACATTTCTTGGTAGAATCATGCAGGATTGAAATTTTTGATGGTTTTTTACTCCTCTCAACAGCCCAAACAAGTTTCTAAAAGGATGAGTTTGCAACTACTTTACTTTTGGAGAAAATTCAAAACATTCATTATTCAATAGGGCCCAAACGATCAAAAACCAGCGGTTTGAATGAACACACATTTCTTGGTAGAATCATGCAGGACTGAAATTTTTGATGTTTTTCTACTCCTCTCATGAGCCCAAACAAGTCTCTAAAAGCATGAGTTTGCAACTACTTTACTTTTGGAGAAAATTCAAAACATTCATTATTCAATAGGGCCCAAACTATCAAAAACCAGCGGTTTGAATGAACACACATTTCTTGGTAGAATCATGCAGGACTGAAATTTTTGATGTTTTTCTACTCCTCTCATGAGCCCAAACAAGTCTCTAAAAGCATGAGTTTGCAACTACTTTACTTTTGGAGAAAATTCAAAACATTCACTATTCAATAGAGCCCAATAGCAAAAATCAGGTTTTGAATGAAGAATCACATTTCTTGGTAGAATCATGCAGGATTGAAATTTTTGATGGTTTTTTACTCCTCTCAACAGCCCAAACAAGTTTCTAAAAGGATGAGTTTGCAACTACTTTACTTTTGGAGAAAATTCAAAACATTCATTATTCAATAGGGCCCAAACGATCAAAAACCAGCGGTTTGAATGAACACACATTTCTTGGTAGAATCATGCAGGACTGAAATTTTTGATGTTTTTCTACTCCTCTCATGAGCCCAAACAAGTCTCTAAAAGCATGAGTTTGCAACTACTTTACTTTTGGAGAAAATTCAAAACATTCATTATTCAATAGGGCCCAAACTATCAAAAACCAGCGGTTTGAATGAACACACATTTCTTGGTAGAATCATGCAGGACTGAAATTTTTGATGTTTTTCTACTCCTCTCATGAGCCCAAACAAGTCTCTAAAAGCATGAGTTTGCAACTACTTTACTTTTGGAGAAAATTCAAAACATTCACTATTCAATAGAGCCCAATAGCAAAAATCAGGTTTTGAATGAAGAATCACATTTCTTGGTAAAATCATGCAGGATTGAAATTTTTGATGGTTTTTTACTCCTCTCAACAGCCCAAACAAGTTTCTAAAAGGATGAGTTTGCAACTACTTTACTTTTGGAGAAAATTTAAAACATTCATTATTCAATAGGGCCCAAACTATCAAAAACCAGCGGTTTCAATGAACACACATTTCTTGGTAGAATCATGCAGGACTGAAATTTGTGATGTTTTTCTACTCCTCTCATGAGCCCAAACAAATCTCTAAAAGCATGAGTTTGCAACTACTTTACTTTTGGAGAAAATTCAAAACATTCATTATTCAATAGAGCCCAATAGCAAAAACCAGCATTTTGAATGAAGAATCACATTTCTTGGTAGAATCATGCAGGATTGAAATTTTTGATGGTTTTTTACTCCTCTCAACAGCCCAAACAAGTTTCTAAAAGGATGAGTTTGCAACTACTTTACTTTTGGAGAAAATTCAAAACATTCATTATTCAATAGGGCCCAAACTATCAAAAACCAGCGGTTTCAATGAACACACATTTCTTGGTAGAATCATGCAGGACTGAAATTTTTGATGTTTTTCTACTCCTCTCATGAGCCCAAACAAGTCTCTAAAAGCATGAGTTTGCAACTACTTTACTTTTGGAGAAAATTCAAAACATTCATTATTCAATAGAGCCCAATAGCAAAAACCAGCGTTTTGAATGAAGAATCACATTTCTTGGTAGAATCATGCAGGATTGAAATTTTTGATGGTTTTTTACTCCTCTCAACAGCCCAAACAAGTTTCTAAAAGGATGAGTTTGCAACTACTTTACTTTTGGAGAAAATTCAAAACATTCATTATTCAATAGGGCCCAAACTATCAAAAACCAGCGGTTTCAATGAACACACATTTCTTGGTAGAATCATGCAGGACTGAAATTTTTGATGTTTTTCTACTCCTCTCATGAGCCCAAACAAGTCTCTAAAAGCATGAGTTTGCAACTACTTTACTTTTGGAGAAAATTCAAAACATTCATTATTCAATAGAGCCCAATAGCAAAAACCAGCGTTTTGAATGAAGAATCACATTTCTTGGTAGAATCATGCAGGATTGAAATTTTTGATGGTTTTTTACTCCTCTCAACAGCCCAAACAAGTTTCTAAAAGGATGAGTTTGCAACTACTTTACTTTTGGAGAAAATTCAAAACATTCATTATTCAATAGGGCCCAAACTATCAAAAACCAGCGGTTTCAATGAACACACATTTCTTGGTAGAATCATGCAGGACTGAAATTTTTGATGTTTTTCTACTCCTCTCATGAGCCCAAACAAGTCTCTAAAAGCATGAGTTTGCAACTACTTTACTTTTGGAGAAAATTCAAAACATTCATTATTCAATAGAGCCCAATAGCAAAAACCAGCGTTTTGAATGAAGAATCACATTTCTTGGTAGAATCATGCAGGATTGAAATTTTTGATGGTTTTTTACTCCTCTCAACAGCCCAAACAAGTTTCTAAAAGGATGAGTTTGCAACTACTTTACTTTTGGAGAAAATTCAAAACATTCATTATTCAATAGGGCCCAAACTATCAAAAACCAGCGGTTTGAATGAACACACATTTCTTGGTAGAATCATGCAGGACTGAAATTTTTGATGTTTTTCTACTCCTCTCATGAGCCCAAACAAGTCTCTAAAAGCATGAGTTTGCAACTACTTTACTTTTGGAGAAAATTCAAACCATTCATTATTCAATAGGGCCCAAACTATCAAAAACCAGCGGTTTGAATGAACACACATTTCTTGGTAGAATCATGCAGGACTGAAATTTTTGATGTTTTTCTACTCCTCTCATGAGCCCAAACAAGTCTCTAAAAGCATGAGTTTGCAACTACTTTACTTTTGGAGAAAATTCAAAACATTCACTATTCAATAGAGCCCAATAGCAAAAATCAGGTTTTGAATGAAGAATCACATTTCTTGGTAAAATCATGCAGGATTGAAATTTTTGATGGTTTTTTACTCCTCTCAACAGCCCAAACAAGTTTCTAAAAGGATGAGTTTGCAACTACTTTACTTTTGGAGAAAATTCAAAACATTCATTATTCAATAGGGCCCAAACTATCAAAAACCAGCGGTTTGAATGAACACACATTTCTTGGTAGAATCATGCAGGACTGAAATTTTTGATGTTTTTCTACTCCTCTCATGAGCCCAAACAAGTCTCTAAAAGCATGAGTTTGCAACTACTTTACTTTTGGAGAAAATTCAAAACATTCATTATTCAATAGGGCCCAAACTATCAAAAACCAGCGGTTTCAATGAACACACATTTCTTGGTAGAATCATGCAGGACTGAAATTTTTGATGTTTTTCTACTCCTCTCATGAGCCCAAACAAGTCTCTAAAAGCATGAGTTTGCAACTACTTTACTTTTGGAGAAAATTCAAAACATTCACTATTCAATAGAGCCCAATAGCAAAAATCAGGTTTTGAATGAAGAATCACATTTCTTGGTAAAATCATGCAGGATTGAAATTTTTGATGGTTTTTTACTCCTCTCAACAGCCCAAACAAGTTTCTAAAAGGATGAGTTTGCAACTACTTTACTTTTGGAGAAAATTTAAAACATTCATTATTCAATAGGGCCCAAACTATCAAAAACCAGCGGTTTCAATGAACACACATTTCTTGGTAGAATCATGCAGGACTGAAATTTTTGATGTTTTTCTACTCCTCTCATGAGCCCAAACAAATCTCTAAAAGCATGAGTTTGCAACTACTTTACTTTTGGAGAAAATTCAAAACATTCATTATTCAATAGAGCCCAATAGCAAAAACCAGCATTTTGAATGAAGAATCACATTTCTTGGTAGAATCATGCAGGATTGAAATTTTTGATGGTTTTTTACTCCTCTCAACAGCCCAAACAAGTTTCTAAAAGGATGAGTTTGCAACTACTTTACTTTTGGAGAAAATTCAAAACATTCATTATTCAATAGGGCCCAAACTATCAAAAACCAGCGGTTTCAATGAACACACATTTCTTGGTAGAATCATGCAGGACTGAAATTTTTGATGTTTTTCTACTCCTCTCATGAGCCCAAACAAGTCTCTAAAAGCATGAGTTTGCAACTACTTTACTTTTGGAGAAAATTCAAAACATTCATTATTCAATAGAGCCCAATAGCAAAAACCAGCGTTTTGAATGAAGAATCACATTTCTTGGTAGAATCATGCAGGATTGAAATTTTTGATGGTTTTTTACTCCTCTCAACAGCCCAAACAAGTTTCTAAAAGGATGAGTTTGCAACTACTTTACTTTTGGAGAAAATTCAAAACATTCATTATTCAATAGGGCCCAAACTATCAAAAACCAGCGGTTTCAATGAACACACATTTCTTGGTAGAATCATGCAGGACTGAAATTTTTGATGTTTTTCTACTCCTCTCATGAGCCCAAACAAGTCTCTAAAAGCATGAGTTTGCAACTACTTTACTTTTGGAGAAAATTCAAAACATTCATTATTCAATAGAGCCCAATAGCAAAAACCAGCGTTTTGAATGAAGAATCACATTTCTTGGTAGAATCATGCAGGATTGAAATTTTTGATGGTTTTTTACTCCTCTCAACAGCCCAAACAAGTTTCTAAAAGGATGAGTTTGCAACTACTTTACTTTTGGAGAAAATTCAAAACATTCATTATTCAATAGGGCCCAAACTATCAAAAACCAGCGGTTTCAATGAACACACATTTCTTGGTAGAATCATGCAGGACTGAAATTTTTGATGTTTTTCTACTCCTCTCATGAGCCCAAACAAGTCTCTAAAAGCATGAGTTTGCAACTACTTTACTTTTGGAGAAAATTCAAAACATTCATTATTCAATAGAGCCCAATAGCAAAAACCAGCGTTTTGAATGAAGAATCACATTTCTTGGTAGAATCATGCAGGATTGAAATTTTTGATGGTTTTTTACTCCTCTCAACAGCCCAAACAAGTTTCTAAAAGGATGAGTTTGCAACTACTTTACTTTCGGAGAAAATTCAAAACATTCATTATTCAATAGGGCCCAAACTATCAAAAACCAGCGGTTTGAATGAACACACATTTCTTGGTAGAATCATGCAGGACTGAAATTTTTGATGTTTTTCTACTCCTCTCATGAGCCCAAACAAGTCTCTAAAAGCATGAGTTTGCAACTACTTTACTTTTGGAGAAAATTCAAACCATTCATTATTCAATAGGGCCCAAACTATCAAAAACCAGCGGTTTGAATGAACACACATTTCTTGGTAGAATCATGCAGGACTGAAATTTTTGATGTTTTTCTACTCCTCTCATGAGCCCAAACAAGTCTCTAAAAGCATGAGTTTGCAACTACTTTACTTTTGGAGAAAATTCAAAACATTCACTATTCAATAGAGCCCAATAGCAAAAATCAGGTTTTGAATGAAGAATCACATTTCTTGGTAAAATCATGCAGGATTGAAATTTTTGATGGTTTTTTACTCCTCTCAACAGCCCAAACAAGTTTCTAAAAGGATGAGTTTGCAACTACTTTACTTTTGGAGAAAATTCAAAACATTCATTATTCAATAGGGCCCAAACTATCAAAAACCAGCGGTTTGAATGAACACACATTTCTTGGTAGAATCATGCAGGACTGAAATTTTTGATGTTTTTCTACTCCTCTCATGAGCCCAAACAAGTCTCTAAAAGCATGAGTTTGCAACTACTTTACTTTTGGAGAAAATTCAAAACATTCATTATTCAATAGGGCCCAAACTATCAAAAACCAGCGGTTTCAATGAACACACATTTCTTGGTAGAATCATGCAGGACTGAAATTTTTGATGTTTTTCTACTCCTCTCATGAGCCCAAACAAGTCTCTAAAAGCATGAGTTTGCAACTACTTTACTTTTGGAGAAAATTCAAAACATTCACTATTCAATAGAGCCCAATAGCAAAAATCAGGTTTTGAATGAAGAATCACATTTCTTGGTAAAATCATGCAGGATTGAAATTTTTGATGGTTTTTTACTCCTCTCAACAGCCCAAACAAGTTTCTAAAAGGATGAGTTTGCAACTACTTTACTTTTGGAGAAAATTTAAAACATTCATTATTCAATAGGGCCCAAACTATCAAAAACCAGCGGTTTCAATGAACACACATTTCTTGGTAGAATCATGCAGGACTGAAATTTTTGATGTTTTTCTACTCCTCTCATGAGCCCAAACAAGTCTCTAAAAGCATGAGTTTGCAACTACTTTACATTTGGAGAAAATTCAAAACATTATTCAATAGAGCCCAATAGCAAAAACCAGCGTTTTGAATGAAGAATCACATTTCTTGGTAGAATCATGCAGGATTGAAATTTTTGATGGTTTTTTACTCCTCTCAACAGCCCAAACAAGTTTCTAAAAGGATGAGTTTGCAACTACTTTACTTTTGGAGAAAATTCAAAACATTCATTATTCAATAGGGCCCAAACTATCAAAAACCAGCGGTTTCAATGAACACACATTTCTTGGTAGAATCATACAGGACTGAAATTTTTGATGTTTTTCTACTCCTCTCATGAGCCCAAACAAGTCTCTAAAAGCATGAGTTTGCAACTACTTTACTTCTGGAGAAAATTCAAAACATTCATTATTCAATAGAGCCCAATAGCAAAAACCAGCGTTTTGAATGAAGAATCACATTTCTTGGTAGAATCATGCAGGATTGAAATTTTTGATGGTTTTTTACTCCTCTCAACAGCCCAAACAAGTTTCTAAAAGGATGAGTTTGCAACTACTTTACTTTTGGAGAAAATTCAAAACATTCATTATTCAATAGGGCCCAAACGATCAAAAACCAGCGGTTTGAATGAACACACATTTCTTGGTAGAATCATGCAGGACTGAAATTTTTGATGTTTTTCTACTCCTCTCATGAGCCCAAACAAGTCTCTAAAAGCATGAGTTTGCAACTACTTTACTTTTGGAGAAAATTCAAAACATTCATTATTCAATAGGGCCCAAACTATCAAAAACCAGCGGTTTGAATGAACACACATTTCTTGGTAGAATCATGCAGGACTGAAATTTTTGATGTTTTTCTACTCCTCTCATGAGCCCAAACAAGTCTCTAAAAGCATGAGTTTGCAACTACTTTACTTTTGGAGAAAATTCAAAACATTCACTATTCAATAGAGCCCAATAGCAAAAATCAGGTTTTGAATGAAGAATCACATTTCTTGGTAAAATCATGCAGGATTGAAATTTTTGATGGTTTTTTACTCCTCTCAACAGCCCAAACAAGTTTCTAAAAGGATGAGTTTGCAACTACTTTACTTTTGGAGAAAATTTAAAACATTCATTATTCAATAGGGCCCAAACTATCAAAAACCAGCGGTTTCAATGAACACACATTTCTTGGTAGAATCATGCAGGACTGAAATTTTTGATGTTTTTCTACTCCTCTCATGAGCCCAAACAAATCTCTAAAAGCATGAGTTTGCAACTACTTTACTTTTGGAGAAAATTCAAAACATTCATTATTCAATAGAGCCCAATAGCAAAAACCAGCATTTTGAATGAAGAATCACATTTCTTGGTAGAATCATGCAGGATTGAAATTTTTGATGGTTTTTTACTCCTCTCAACAGCCCAAACAAGTTTCTAAAAGGATGAGTTTGCAACTACTTTACTTTTGGAGAAAATTCAAAACATTCATTATTCAATAGGGCCCAAACTATCAAAAACCAGCGGTTTCAATGAACACACATTTCTTGGTAGAATCATGCAGGACTGAAATTTTTGATGTTTTTCTACTCCTCTCATGAGCCCAAACAAGTCTCTAAAAGCATGAGTTTGCAACTACTTTACTTTTGGAGGAAATTCAAAACATTCATTATTCAATAGAGCCCAATAGCAAAAACCAGCGTTTTGAATGAAGAATCACATTTCTTGGTAGAATCATGCAGGATTGAAATTTTTGATGGTTTTTTACTCCTCTCAACAGCCCAAACAAGTTTCTAAAAGGATGAGTTTGCAACTACTTTACTTTTGGAGAAAATTCAAAACATTCATTATTCAATAGGGCCCAAACTATCAAAAACCAGCGGTTTCAATGAACACACATTTCTTGGTAGAATCATGCAGGACTGAAATTTTTGATGTTTTTCTACTCCTCTCATGAGCCCAAACAAGTCTCTAAAAGCATGAGTTTGCAACTACTTTACTTTTGGAGAAAATTCAAAACATTCACTATTCAATAGAGCCCAATAGCAAAAATCAGGTTTTGAATGAAGAATCACATTTCTTGGTAAAATCATGCAGGATTGAAATTTTTGATGGTTTTTTACTCCTCTCAACAGCCCAAACAAGTTTCTAAAAGGATGAGTTTGCAACTACTTTACTTTTGGAGAAAATTTAAAACATTCATTATTCAATAGGGCCCAAACTATTAAAAACCAGCGGTTTGAATGAACACACATTTCTTGGTAGAATCATGCAGGACTGAAATTTTTGATGTTTTTCTACTCCTCTCATGAGCCCAAACAAATCTCTAAAAGCATGAGTTTGCAACTACTTTACTTTTGGAGAAAATTCAAAACATTATTCAATAGAGCCCAATAGCAAAAACCAGCGTTTTGAATGAAGAATCACATTTCTTGGTAGAATCATGCAGGATTGAAATTTTTGATGGTTTTTTACTCCTCTCAACAGCCCAAACAAGTTTCTAAAAGGATGAGTTTGCAACTACTTTACTTTTGGAGAAAATTCAAAACATTCATTATTCAATAGGGCCCAAACTATCAAAAACCAGCCGTTTCAATGAACACACATGTCTTGGTAGAATCATGCAGGACTGAAATTTTTGATGTTTTTCTACTCATCTCATGAGCCCAAACAAGTCTCTAAAAGCATGAGTTTGCAACTACTTTACTTTTGGAGAAAATTCAAAACATTCACTATTCAATAGAGCCCAATAGCAAAAATCAGGTTTTGAATGAAGAATCACATTTCTTGGTAGAATCATGCAGGATTGAAATTTTTGATGGTTTTTTACTCCTCTCAACAGCCCAAACAAGTTTCTAAAAGGATGAGTTTGCAACTACTTTACTTTTGGAGAAAATTCAAAACATTCATTATTCAATAGGGCCCAAACGATCAAAAACCAGCGGTTTGAATGAACACACATTTCTTGGTAGAATCATGCAGGACTGAAATTTTTGATGTTTTTCTACTCCTCTCATGAGCCCAAACAAGTCTCTAAAAGCATGAGTTTGCAACTACTTTACTTTTGGAGAAAATTCAAAACATTCATTATTCAATAGGGCCCAAACTATCAAAAACCAGCGGTTTGAATGAACACACATTTCTTGGTAGAATCATGCAGGACTGAAATTTTTGATGTTTTTCTACTCCTCTCATGAGCCCAAACAAGTCTCTAAAAGCATGAGTTTGCAACTACTTTACTTTTGGAGAAAATTCAAAACATTCACTATTCAATAGAGCCCAATAGCAAAAATCAGGTTTTGAATGAAGAATCACATTTCTTGGTAAAATCATGCAGGATTGAAATTTTTGATGGTTTTTTACTCCTCTCAACAGCCCAAACAAGTTTCTAAAAGGATGAGTTTGCAACTACTTTACTTTTGGAGAAAATTTAAAACATTCATTATTCAATAGGGCCCAAACTATCAAAAACCAGCGGTTTCAATGAACACACATTTCTTGGTAGAATCATGCAGGACTGAAATTTTTGATGTTTTTCTACTCCTCTCATGAGCCCAAACAAATCTCTAAAAGCATGAGTTTGCAACTACTTTACTTTTGGAGAAAATTCAAAACATTCATTATTCAATAGAGCCCAATAGCAAAAACCAGCATTTTGAATGAAGAATCACATTTCTTGGTAGAATCATGCAGGATTGAAATTTTTGATGGTTTTTTACTCCTCTCAACAGCCCAAACAAGTTTCTAAAAGGATGAGTTTGCAACTACTTTACTTTTGGAGAAAATTCAAAACATTCATTATTCAATAGGGCCCAAACTATCAAAAACCAGCGGTTTCAATGAACACACATTTCTTGGTAGAATCATGCAGGACTGAAATTTTTGATGTTTTTCTACTCCTCTCATGAGCCCAAACAAGTCTCTAAAAGCATGAGTTTGCAACTACTTTACTTTTGGAGAAAATTCAAAACATTCATTATTCAATAGAGCCCAATAGCAAAAACCAGCGTTTTGAATGAAGAATCACATTTCTTGGTAGAATCATGCAGGATTGAAATTTTTGATGGTTTTTTACTCCTCTCAACAGCCCAAACAAGTTTCTAAAAGGATGAGTTTGCAACTACTTTACTTTTGGAGAAAATTCAAAACATTCATTATTCAATAGGGCCCAAACTATCAAAAACCAGCGGTTTGAATGAACACACATTTCTTGGTAGAATCATGCAGGACTGAAATTTTTGATGTTTTTCTACTCCTCTCATGAGCCCAAACAAGTCTCTAAAAGCATGAGTTTGCAACTACTTTACTTTTGGAGAAAATTCAAACCATTCATTATTCAATAGGGCCCAAACTATCAAAAACCAGCCGTTTCAATGAACACACATGTCTTGGTAGAATCATGCAGGACTGAAATTTTTGATGTTTTTCTACTCATCTCATGAGCCCAAACAAGTCTCTAAAAGCATGAGTTTGCAACTACTTTACTTTTGGAGAAAATTCAAAACATTCACTATTCAATAGAGCCCAATAGCAAAAATCAGGTTTTGAATGAAGAATCACATTTCTTGGTAGAATCATGCAGGATTGAAATTTTTGATGGTTTTTTACTCCTCTCAACAGCCCAAACAAGTTTCTAAAAGGATGAGTTTGCAACTACTTTACTTTTGGAGAAAATTCAAAACATTCATTATTCAATAGGGCCCAAACGATCAAAAACCAGCGGTTTGAATGAACACACATTTCTTGGTAGAATCATGCAGGACTGAAATTTTTGATGTTTTTCTACTCCTCTCATGAGCCCAAACAAGTCTCTAAAAGCATGAGTTTGCAACTACTTTACTTTTGGAGAAAATTCAAAACATTCATTATTCAATAGGGCCCAAACTATCAAAAACCAGCGGTTTCAATGAACACACATTTCTTGGTAGAATCATGCAGGACTGAAATTTTTGATGTTTTTCTACTCCTCTCATGAGCCCAAACAAATCTCTAAAAGCATGAGTTTGCAACTACTTTACTTTTGGAGAAAATTCAAAACATTCATTATTCAATAGAGCCCAATAGCAAAAACCAGCATTTTGAATGAAGAATCACATTTCTTGGTAGAATCATGCAGGATTGAAATTTTTGATGGTTTTTTACTCCTCTCAACAGCCCAAACAAGTTTCTAAAAGGATGAGTTTGCAACTACTTTACTTTTGGAGAAAATTCAAAACATTCATTATTCAATAGGGCCCAAACTATCAAAAACCAGCGGTTTCAATGAACACACATTTCTTGGTAGAATCATGCAGGACTGAAATTTTTGATGTTTTTCTACTCCTCTCATGAGCCCAAACAAGTCTCTAAAAGCATGAGTTTGCAACTACTTTACTTTTGGAGAAAATTCAAAACATTCATTATTCAATAGAGCCCAATAGCAAAAACCAGCGTTTTGAATGAAGAATCACATTTCTTGGTAGAATCATGCAGGATTGAAATTTTTGATGGTTTTTTACTCCTCTCAACAGCCCAAACAAGTTTCTAAAAGGATGAGTTTGCAACTACTTTACTTTTGGAGAAAATTCAAAACATTCATTATTCAATAGGGCCCAAACTATCAAAAACCAGCGGTTTCAATGAACACACATTTCTTGGTAGAATCATGCAGGACTGAAATTTTTGATGTTTTTCTACTCCTCTCATGAGCCCAAACAAGTCTCTAAAAGCATGAGTTTGCAACTACTTTACTTTTGGAGAAAATTCAAAACATTCATTATTCAATAGAGCCCAATAGCAAAAACCAGCGTTTTGAATGAAGAATCACATTTCTTGGTAGAATCATGCAGGATTGAAATTTTTGATGGTTTTTTACTCCTCTCAACAGCCCAAACAAGTTTCTAAAAGGATGAGTTTGCAACTACTTTACTTTTGGAGAAAATTCAAAACATTCATTATTCAATAGGGCCCAAACTATCAAAAACCAGCGGTTTCAATGAACACACATTTCTTGGTAGAATCATGCAGGACTGAAATTTTTGATGTTTTTCTACTCCTCTCATGAGCCCAAACAAGTCTCTAAAAGCATGAGTTTGCAACTACTTTACTTTTGGAGAAAATTCAAAACATTCATTATTCAATAGAGCCCAATAGCAAAAACCAGCGTTTTGAATGAAGAATCACATTTCTTGGTAGAATCATGCAGGATTGAAATTTTTGATGGTTTTTTACTCCTCTCAACAGCCCAAACAAGTTTCTAAAAGGATGAGTTTGCAACTACTTTACTTTTGGAGAAAATTCAAAACATTCATTATTCAATAGGGCCCAAACTATCAAAAACCAGCGGTTTGAATGAACACACATTTCTTGGTAGAATCATGCAGGACTGAAATTTTTGATGTTTTTCTACTCCTCTCATGAGCCCAAACAAGTCTCTAAAAGCATGAGTTTGCAACTACTTTACTTTTGGAGAAAATTCAAACCATTCATTATTCAATAGGGCCCAAACTATCAAAAACCAGCGGTTTGAATGAACACACATTTCTTGGTAGAATCATGCAGGACTGAAATTTTTGATGTTTTTCTACTCCTCTCATGAGCCCAAACAAGTCTCTAAAAGCATGAGTTTGCAACTACTTTACTTTTGGAGAAAATTCAAAACATTCACTATTCAATAGAGCCCAATAGCAAAAATCAGGTTTTGAATGAAGAATCACATTTCTTGGTAAAATCATGCAGGATTGAAATTTTTGATGGTTTTTTACTCCTCTCAACAGCCCAAACAAGTTTCTAAAAGGATGAGTTTGCAACTACTTTACTTTTGGAGAAAATTCAAAACATTCATTATTCAATAGGGCCCAAACTATCAAAAACCAGCGGTTTGAATGAACACACATTTCTTGGTAGAATCATGCAGGACTGAAATTTTTGATGTTTTTCTACTCCTCTCATGAGCCCAAACAAGTCTCTAAAAGCATGAGTTTGCAACTACTTTACTTTTGGAGAAAATTCAAAACATTCATTATTCAATAGGGCCCAAACTATCAAAAACCAGCGGTTTCAATGAACACACATTTCTTGGTAGAATCATGCAGGACTGAAATTTTTGATGTTTTTCTACTCCTCTCATGAGCCCAAACAAGTCTCTAAAAGCATGAGTTTGCAACTACTTTACTTTTGGAGAAAATTCAAAACATTCACTATTCAATAGAGCCCAATAGCAAAAATCAGGTTTTGAATGAAGAATCACATTTCTTGGTAAAATCATGCAGGATTGAAATTTTTGATGGTTTTTTACTCCTCTCAACAGCCCAAACAAGTTTCTAAAAGGATGAGTTTGCAACTACTTTACTTTTGGAGAAAATTTAAAACATTCATTATTCAATAGGGCCCAAACTATCAAAAACCAGCGGTTTCAATGAACACACATTTCTTGGTAGAATCATGCAGGACTGAAATTTTTGATGTTTTTCTACTCCTCTCATGAGCCCAAACAAGTCTCTAAAAGCATGAGTTTGCAACTACTTTACATTTGGAGAAAATTCAAAACATTATTCAATAGAGCCCAATAGCAAAAACCAGCGTTTTGAATGAAGAATCACATTTCTTGGTAGAATCATGCAGGATTGAAATTTTTGATGGTTTTTTACTCCTCTCAACAGCCCAAACAAGTTTCTAAAAGGATGAGTTTGCAACTACTTTACTTTTGGAGAAAATTCAAAACATTCATTATTCAATAGGGCCCAAACTATCAAAAACCAGCGGTTTCAATGAACACACATGTCTTGGTAGAATCATGCAGGACTGAAATTTTTGATGTTTTTCTACTCATCTCATGAGCCCAAACAAGTCTCTAAAAGCATGAGTTTGCAACTACTTTACTTTTGGAGAAAATTCAAAACATTCACTATTCAATAGAGCCCAATAGCAAAAATCAGGTTTTGAATGAAGAATCACATTTCCTGGTAGAATCATGCAGGATTGAAATTTTTGATGGTTTTTTACTCCTCTCAACAGCCCAAACAAGTTTCTAAAAGGATGAGTTTGCAACTACTTTACTTTTGGAGAAAATTCAAAACATTCATTATTCAATAGGGCCCAAACTATCAAAAACCAGCGGTTTCAATGAACACACATTTCTTGGTAGAATCATGCAGGACTGAAATTTTTGATGTTTTTCTACTCCTCTCATGAGCCCAAACAAGTCTCTAAAAGCATGAGTTTGCAACTACTTTACTTTTGGAGAAAATTCAAAACATTCACTATTCAATAGAGCCCAATAGCAAAAATCAGGTTTTGAATGAAGAATCACATTTCTTGGTAAAATCATGCAGGATTGAAATTTTTGATGGTTTTTTACTCCTCTCAACAGTCCAAACAAGTTTCTAAAAGGATGAGTTTGCAACTACTTTACTTTTGGAGAAAATTCAAAACATTCATTATTCAATAGGGCCCAAACTATCAAAAACCAGCGGTTTGAATGAACACACATTTCTTGGTAGAATCATGCAGGACTGAAATATTTGATGTTTTTCTACTCCTCTCATGAGCCCAAACAAGTCTCTAAAAGCATGAGTTTGCAACTACTTTACTTTTGGAGAAAATTCAAAACATTCATTATTCAATAGGGCCCAAACTATCAAAAACCAGCGGTTTGAATGAACACACATTTCTTGGTAGAATCATGCAGGACTGAAATTTTTGATGTTTTTCTACTCCTCTCATGAGCCCAAACAAGTCTCTAAAAGCATGAGTTTGCAACTACTTTACTTTTGGAGAAAATTCAAAACATTCACTATTCAATAGAGCCCAATAGCAAAAATCAGGTTTTGAATGAAGAATCACATTTCTTGGTAAAATCATGCAGGATTGAAATTTTTGATGGTTTTTTACTCCTCTCAACAGCCCAAACAAGTTTCTAAAAGGATGAGTTTGCAACTACTTTACTTTTGGAGAAAATTTAAAACATTCATTATTCAATAGGGCCCAAACTATCAAAAACCAGCGGTTTCAATGAACACACATTTCTTGGTAGAATCATGCAGGACTGAAATTTTTGATGTTTTTCTACTCCTCTCATGAGCCCAAACAAATCTCTAAAAGCATAAGTTTGCAACTACTTTACTTTTGGAGAAAATTAAAAACATTATTCAATAGAGCCCAATAGCAAAAACCAGCGTTTTGAATGAAGAATCACATTTCTTGGTAGAATCATGCAGGATTGAAATTTTTGATGGTTTTTTACTCCTCTCAACAGCCCAAACAAGATTCTAAAAGGATGAGTTTGCAACTACTTTACTTTTGGAGAAAATTCAAAACATTCATTATTCAATAGGGCCCAAACTATCAAAATCCAGCGGTTTGAATGAACACACATTTCTTGGTAGAATCATGCAGGACTGAAATTTTTGATGTTTTTCTACTCCTCTCATGAGCCCAAACAAGTCTCTAAAAGCATGAGTTTGCAACTACTTTACTTTTGGAGAAAATTCAAAACATTCATTATTCAATAGGGCCCAAACTATCAAAAACCAGCGGCTTGAATGAACACACATTTCTTGGTAGAATCATGCAGGACTGAAATTTTTGATGTTTTTCTACTCCTCTCATGAGCCCAAACAAGTCTCTAAAAGCATGAGTTTGCAACTACTTTACTTTTGGAGAAAATTCAAAACATTCACTATTCAATAGAGCCCAATAGCAAAAATCAGGTTTTGAATGAAGAATCACATTTCTTGGTAAAATCATGCAGGATTGAAATTTTTGATGGTTTTTTACTCCTCTCAACAGCCCAAACAAGTTTCTAAAAGGATGAGTTTGCAACTACTTTACTTTTGGAGAAAATTTAAAACATTCATTATTCAATAGGGCCCAAACTATCAAAAACCAGCGGTTTCAATGAACACACATTTCTTGGTAGAATCATGCAGGACTGAAATTTTTGATGTTTTTCTACTCCTCTCATGAGCCCAAACAAATCTCTAAAAGCATGAGTTTGCAACTACTTTACTTTTGGAGAAAATTCAAAACATTCATTATTCAATAGAGCCCAATAGCAAAAACCAGCGTTTTGAATGAAGAATCACATTTCTTGGTAGAATCATGCAGGATTGAAATTTTTGATGGTTTTTTACTCCTCTCAACAGCCCAAACAAGTTTCTAAAAGGATGAGTTTGCAACTACTTTACTTTTGGAGAAAATTCAAAACATTCATTATTCAATAGGGCCCAAACTATCAAAAACCAGCGGTTTCAATGAACACACATTTCTTGGTAGAATCATGCAGGACTGAAATTTTTGATGTTTTTCTACTCCTCTCATGAGCCCAAACAAGTCTCTAAAAGCATGAGTTTGCAACTACTTTACTTTTGGAGAAAATTCAAAACATTCATTATTCAATAGAGCCCAATAGCAAAAACCAGCGTTTTGAATGAAGAATCACATTTCTTGGTAGATTCATGCAGCATTGAAATTTTTGATGGTTTTTTACTCCTCTCAACAGCCCAAACAAGTTTCTAAAAGGATGAGTTTGCAACTACTTTACTTTTGGAGAAAATTCAAAACATTCATTATTCAATAGGGCCCAAACTATCAAAAACCAGCGGTTTCAATGAACACACATTTCTTGGTAGAATCATGCAGGACTGAAATCTTTGATGTTTTTCTACTCCTCTCATGAGCCCAAACAAGTCTCTAAAAGCATGAGTTTGCAACTACTTTACTTTTGGAGAAAATTCAAAACATTCACTATTCAATAGAGCCCAATAGCAAAAACCAGCGTTTTGAATGAAGAATCACATTTCTTGGTAGAATCATGCAGGATTGAAATTTTTGATGTTTTTTTACTCCTCTCAACAGCCCAAACAAGTTTCTAAAAGGATGAGTTTGCAACTACTTTACTTTTGGAGAAAATTCAAAACATTCATTATTCAATAGGGCCCAAACTATCAAAAACCAGCGGTTTCAATGAACACACATTTCTTGGTAGAATCATGCAGGACTGAAATTTTTGATGTTTTTCTACTCCTCTCATGAGCCCAAACAAGTCTCTAAAAGCATGAGTTTGCAGCTACTTTACTTCTGGAGAAAATTCAAAGCATTCATTATTCAATAGAGCCCAATAGCAAAAACCAGCGTTTTGAATGAAGAATCACATTTCTTGGTAGAATCATGCAGGATTGAAATTTTTGATGGTTTTTTACTCCTCTCAACAGCCCAAACAAGTTTCTAAAAGGATGAGTTTGCAACTACTTTACTTTTGGAGAAAATTCAAAACATTCATTATTCAATAAGGCCCAAACTATCAAAAACCAGCGGTTTGAATGAACACACATTTCTTGGTAGAATCATGCAGGACTGAAATTTTTGATGTTTTTCTACTCCTCTCATGAGCCCAAACAAGTCTCTAAAAGCATGAGTTTGCAACTACTTTACTTTTGGAGAAAATTCAAAACATTCATTATTCAATAGGGCCCAAACTATCAAAAACCAGCGGTTTGAATGAACACACATTTCTTGGTAGAATCATGCAGGACTGAAATTTTTGATGTTTTTCTACTCCTCTCATGAGCCCAAACAAGTCTCTAAAAGCATGAGTTTGCAACTACTTTACTTTTGGAGAAAATTCAAAACATTCACTATTCAATAGAGCCCAATAGCAAAAATCAGGTTTTGAATGAAGAATCACATTTCTTGGTAAAATCATGCAGGATTGAAATTTTTGATGGTTTTTTACTCCTCTCAACAGCCCAAACAAGTTTCTAAAAGGATGAGTTTGCAACTACTTTACTTTTGGAGAAAATGTAAAACATTCATTATTCAATAGGGCCCAAACTATCAAAAACCAGCGGTTTCAATGAACACACATTTCTTGGTAGAATCATGCAGGACTGAAATTTTTGATGTTTTTCTACTCCTCTCATGAGCCCAAACAAATCTCTAAAAGCATGAGTTTGCAACTACTTAACTTTTGGAGAAAATTCAAAACATTCATTATTCAATAGAGCCCAATAGCAAAAACCAGCGTTTTGAATGAAGAATCACATTTCTTGGTAGAATCATGCAGGATTGAAATTTTTGATGGTTTTTTACTCCTCTCAACAGCCCAAACAAGTTTCTAAAAGGATGAGTTTGCAACTACTTTACTTTTGGAGAAAATTCAAAACATTCATTATTCAATAGGGCCCAAACTATCAAAAACCAGCAGTTTCAATGAACACACATTTCTTGGTAGAATCATGCAGGACTGAAATTTTTGATGTTTTTCTACTCCTCTCATGAGCCCAAGCAAGTCTCTAAAAGCATGAGTTTGCAACTACTTTACTTTTGGAGAAAATTCAAAACATTCATTATTCAATAGAGCCCAATAGCAAAAACCAGCGTTTTGAATGAAGAATCACATTTCTTGGTAGATTCATGCAGCATTGAAATTTTTGATGGTTTTTTACTCCTCTCAACAGCCCAAACAAGTTTCTAAAAGGATGAGTTTGCAACTACTTTACTTTTGGAGAAAATTCAAAACATTCATTATTCAATAGGGCCCAAACTATCAAAAACCAGCGGTTTCAATGAACACACATTTCTTGGTAGAATCATGCAGGACTGAAATCTTTGATGTTTTTCTACTCCTCTCATGAGCCCAAACAAGTCTCTAAAAGCATGAGTTTGCAACTACTTTACTTTTGGAGAAAATTCAAAACATTCATTATTCAATAGAGCCCAATAGCAAAAACCAGCGTTTTGAATGAAGAATCACATTTCTTGGTAGAATCATGCAGGATTGAAATTTTTGATGTTTTTTTACTCCTCTCAACAGCCCAAACAAGTTTCTAAAAGGATGAGTTTGCAACTACTTTACTTTTGGAGAAAATTCAAAACATTCATTATTCAATAGGGCCCAAACTATCAAAAACCAGCGGTTTCAATGAACACACATTTCTTGGTAGAATCATGCAGGACTGAAATTTTTGATGTTTTTCTACTCCTCTCATGAGCCCAAACAAGTCTCTAAAAGCATGAGTTTGCAGCTACTTTACTTCTGGAGAAAATTCAAAACATTCATTATTCAATAGAGCCCAATAGCAAAAACCAGCGTTTTGAATGAAGAATCACATTTCTTGGTAGAATCATGCAGGATTGAAATTTTTGATGGTTTTTTACTCCTCTCAACAGCCCAAACAAGTTTCTAAAAGGATGAGTTTGCAACTACTTTACTTTTGGAGAAAATTCAAAACATTCATTATTCAATAGGGCCCAAACTATCAAAAACCAGCGGTTTGAATGAACACACATTTCTTGGTAGAATCATGCAGGACTGAAATTTTTGATGTTTTTCTACTCCTCTCATGAGCCCAAACAAGTCTCTAAAAGCATGAGTTTGCAACTACTTTACTTTTGGAGAAAATTCAAAACATTCATTATTCAATAGGGCCCAAACTATCAAAAACCAGCGGTTTGAATGAACACACATTTCTTGGTAGAATCATGCAGGACTGAAATTTTTGATGTTTTTCTACTCCTCTCATGAGCCCAAACAAGTCTCTAAAAGCATGAGTTTGCAACTACTTTACTTTTGGAGAAAATTCAAAACATTCACTATTCAATAGAGCCCAATAGCAAAAATCAGGTTTTGAATGAAGAATCACATTTCTTGGTAAAATCATGCAGGATTGAAATTTTTGATGGTTTTTTACTCCTCTCAACAGCCCAAACAAGTTTCTAAAAGGATGAGTTTGCAACTACTTTACTTTTGGAGAAAATTTAAAACATTCATTATTCAATAGGGCCCAAACTATCAAAAACCAGCGGTTTCAATGAACACACATTTCTTGGTAGAATCATGCAGGACTGAAATTTTTGATGTTTTTCTACTCCTCTCATGAGCCCAAACAAATCTCTAAAAGCATGAGTTTGCAACTACTTTACTTTTGGAGAAAAATCAAAACATTCATTATTCAATAGAGCCCAATAGCAAAAACCAGCGTTTTGAATGAAAAATCACATTTCTTGGTAGAATCATGCAGGATTGAAATTTTTGATGGTTTTTTACTCCTCTCAACAGCCCAAACAAGTTTCTAAAAGGATGAGTTTGCAACTACTTTACTTTTGGAGAAAATTCAAAACATTCATTATTCAATAGGGCCCAAACTATCAAAAACCAGCGGTTTCAATGAACACACATTTCTTGGTAGAATCATGCAGGACTGAAATTTTTGATGTTTTTCTACTCCTCTCATGAGCCCAAGCAAGTCTCTAAAAGCATGAGTTTGCAACTACTTTACTTTTGGAGAAAATTCAAAACATTCATTATTCAATAGAGCCCAATAGCAAAAACCAGCGTTTTGAATGAAGAATCACATTTCTTGGTAGAATCATGCAGGATTGAAATTTTTGATGGTTTTTTACTCCTCTCAACAGCCCAAACAAGTTTCTAAAAGGATGAGTTTGCAACTACTTTACTTTTGAAGAAAATTCAAAACATTCATTATTCAATAGGGCCCAAACTATCAAAAACCAGCGGTTTCAATGAACACACATTTCTTGGTAGAATCATGCAGGACTGAAATTTTTGATGTTTTTCTACTCCTCTCATGAGCCCAAACAAGTCTCTAAAAGCATGAGTTTGCAACTACTTTACTTTTGGAGAAAATTCAAAACATTCATTATTCAATAGGGCCCAAACTATCAAAAACCAGCGGTTTGAATGAACACACATTTCTTGGTAGAATCATGCAGGACTGAAATTTGTGATGTTTTTCTACTCCTCTCATGAGCCCAAACAAGTCTCTAAAAGCATGAGTTTGCAACTACTTTACTTTTGGAGAAAATTCAAAACATTCATTATTCAATATAGCCCAATAGCAAAAACCAGCGTTTTGAATGAAGAATCACATTTCTTGGTAGAATCATGCAGGATTGAAATTTTTGATGGTTTTTTACTCCCCTCAACAGCCCAAACAAGTTTCTAAAAGGATGAGTTTGCAACTACTTTACTTTTGGAGAAAATTCAAAACATTCATTATTCAATAGGGCCCAAACTATCAAAAACCAGCCGTTTCAATGAACACACATGTCTTGGTAGAATCATGCAGGACTGAAATTTTTGATGTTTTTCTACTCATCTCATGAGCCCAAACAAGTCTCTAAAAGCATAAGTTTGCAACTACTTTACTTTTGGAGAAAATTCAAAACATTCACTATTCAATAGAGCCCAATAGCAAAAATCAGGTTTTGAATGAAGAATCACATTTCTTGGTAGAATCATGCAGGATTGAAATTTTTGATGGTTTTTTACTCCTCTCAACAGCCCAAACAAGTTTCTAAAAGGATGAGTTTGCAACTACTTTACTTTTGGAGAAAATTCAAAACATTCATTATTCAATAGGGCCCAAACTATCAAAAACCAGCGGTTTCAATGAACACACATTTCTTGGTAGAATCATGCAGGACTGAAATTTTTGATGTTTTTCTACTCCTCTCATGAGCCCAAACAAGTCTCTAAAAGCATGAGTTTGCAACTACTTTACTTTTGGAGAAAATTCAAAACATTCACTATTCAATAGAGCCCAATAGCAAAAATCAGGTTTTGAATGAAGAATCACATTTCTTGGTAAAATCATGCAGGATTGAAATTTTTGATGGTTTTTTACTCCTCTCAACAGCCCAAACAAGTCTCTAAAAGCATGAGTTTGCAACTACTTTACTTTTGGAGAAAATTCAAAACATTCATTATTCAATAGGGCCCAAACTATCAAAAACCAGCGGTTTGAATGAACACACATTTCTTGGTAGAATCATGCAGGACTGAAATTTGTGATGTTTTACTACTCCTCTCATGAGCCCAAACAAGTCTCTAAAAGCATGAGTTTGCAACTACTTTACTTTTGGAGAAAATTCAAAACATTCATTATTCAATATAGCCCAATAGCAAAAACCAGCGTTTTGAATGAAGAATCACATTTCTTGGTAGAATCATGCAGGATTGAAATTTTTGATGGTTTTTTACTCCTCTCAACAGCCCAAACAAGTTTCTAAAAGGATGAGTTTGCAACTACTTTACTTTTGGAGAAAATTCAAAACATTCATTATTCAATAGGGCCCAAACTATCAAAAACCAGCCGTTTCAATGAACACACATGTCTTGGTAGAATCATGCAGGACTGAAATTTTTGATGTTTTTCTACTCATCTCATGAGCCCAAACAAGTCTCTAAAAGCATAAGTTTGCAACTACTTTACTTTTGGAGAAAATTCAAAACATTCACTATTCAATAGAGCCCAATAGCAAAAATCAGGTTTTGAATGAAGAATCACATTTCTTGGTAGAATCATGCAGGATTGAAATTTTTGATGGTTTTTTACTCCTCTCAACAGCCCAAACAAGTTTCTAAAAGGATGAGTTTGCAACTACTTTACTTTTGGAGAAAATTCAAAACATTCATTATTCAATAGGGCCCAAACTATCAAAAACCAGCGGTTTGAATGAACACACATTTCTTGGTAGAATCATGCAGGACTGAAATTTTTGATGTTTTTCTACTCCTCTCATGAGCCCAAACAAGTCTCTAAAAGCATGAGTTTGCAACTACTTTACTTTTGGAGAAAATTCAAAACATTCACTATTCAATAGAGCCCAATAGCAAAAATCAGGTTTTGAATGAAGAATCACATTTCTTGGTAAAATCATGCAGGATTGAAATTTTTGATGGTTTTTTACTCCTCTCAACAGCCCAAACAAGTCTCTAAAAGCATGAGTTTGCAACTACTTTACTTTTGGAGAAAATTCAAAACATTCATTATTCAATAGGGCCCAAACTATCAAAAACCAGCGGTTTGAATGAACACACATTTCTTGGTAGAATCATGCAGGACTGAAATTTGTGATGTTTTACTACTCCTCTCATGAGCCCAAACAAGTCTCTAAAAGCATGAGTTTGCAACTACTTTACTTTTGGAGAAAATTCAAAACATTCATTATTCAATAGAGCCCAATAGCAAAAACCAGCGTTTTGAATGAAGAATCACATTTCTTGGTAGAATCATGCAGGTTTGAAATTTTTGATGGTTTTTATACTCCTCTCATGAGCCCAAACAAGTCTCTAAAAGCATGAGTTTGCAACTACTTTACTTTTGGAGAAAATTCAAAACATTCATTATTCAATAGGGCCCAAACTATCAAAAACCAGCGGTTTGAATGAACACACATTTCTTGGTAGAATCATGCAGGACTGAAATTTGTGATGTTTTTCTACTCCTCTCATGAGCCCAAACAAGTCTCTAAAAGCATGAGTTTGCAACTACTTTACTTTTGGAGAAAATTCAAAACATTCATTATTCAATAGAGCCCAATAGCAAAAACCAGCGTTTTGAATGAAGAATCACATTTCTTGGTAGAATCATGCAGGATTGAAATTTTTGATGGTTTTTTACTCCTCTCAACAGCCCAAACAAGTTTCTAAAAGGATGAGTTTGCAACTACTTTACTTTTGGAGAAAATTCAAAACATTCATTATTCAATAGGGCCCAAACTATCAAAAACCAGCCGTTTCAATGAACACACATGTCTTGGTAGAATCATGCAGGACTGAAATTTTTGATGTTTTTCTACTCATCTCATGAGCCCAAACAAGTCTCTAAAAGCATAAGTTTGCAACTACTTTACTTTTGGAGAAAATTCAAAACATTCACTATTCAATAGAGCCCAATAGCAAAAATCAGGTTTTGAATGAAGAATCACATTTCTTGGTAGAATCATGCAGGATTGAAATTTTTGATGGTTTTTTACTCCTCTCAACAGCCCAAACAAGTTTCTAAAAGGATGAGTTTGCAACTACTTTACTTTTGGAGAAAATTCAAAACATTCATTATTCAATAGGGCCCAAACTATCAAAAACCAGCGGTTTCAATGAACACACATTTCTTGGTAGAATCATGCAGGACTGAAATTTTTGATGTTTTTCTACTCCTCTCATGAGCCCAAACAAGTCTCTAAAAGCATGAGTTTGCAACTACTTTACTTTTGGAGAAAATTCAAAACATTCATTATTCAATAGGGCCCAAACTATCAAAAACCAGCGGTTTGAATGAACACACATTTCTTGGTAGAATCATGCAGGACTGAAATTTTTGATGTTTTTCTACTCCTCTCATGAGCCCAAGCAAGTCTCTAAAAGCATGAGTTTGCAACTACTTTACTTTTGGAGAAAATTCAAAACATTCACTATTCAATAGAGCCCAATAACAAAAATCAGGTTTTGAATGAAGAATCACATTTCTTGGTAAAATCATGCAGGATTGAAATTTTTGATGGTTTTTTACTCCTCTCAACAGCCCAAACAAGTTTCTAAAAGGATGAGTTTGCAACTACTTTACTTTTGGAGAAAATTTAAAACATTCATTATTCAATAGGGCCCAAACTATCAAAAACCAGCGGTTTCAATGAACACACATTTCTTGGTAGAATCATGCAGGACTGAAATTTTTGATGTTTTTCTACTCCTCTCATGAGCCCAAACAAATCTCTAAAAGCATGAGTTTGCAACTACTTTTCTTTTGGAGAAAATTCAAAACATTCATTATTCAATAGAGCCCAATAGCAAAAACCAGCGTTTTGAATGAAGAATCACATTTCTTGGTAGAATCATGCAGGATTGGAATTTTTGATGGTTTTTTACTCCTCTCAACAGCCCAAACAAGTTTCTAAAAGGATGAGTTTGCAACTACTTTACTTTTGGAGAAAATTCAAAACATTCATTATTCAATAGGGCCCAAACTATCAAAAACCAGCGGTTTCAATGAACACACATTTCTTGGTAGAATCATGCAGGACTGAAATTTTTGATGTTTTTCTACTCCTCTCATGAGCCCAAACAAGTCTCTAAAAGCATGAGTTTGCAACTACTTTACTTTTGGAGAAAATTCAAAACATTCATTATTCAATAGAGCCCAATAGCAAAAACCAGCGTTTTGAATGAAGAATCACATTTCTTGGTAGAATCATGCAGGATTGAAATTTTTGATGGTTTTTTACTCCTCTCAACAGCCCAAACAAGTTTCTAAAAGGATGAGTTTGCAACTACTTTACTTTTGAAGAAAATTCAAAACATTCATTATTCAATAGGGCCCAAACTATCAAAAACCAGCGGTTTCAATGAACACACATTTCTTGGTAGAATCATGCAGGACTGAAATTTTTGATGTTTTTCTACTCCTCTCATGAGCCCAAACAAGTCTCTAAAAGCATGAGTTTGCAACTACTTTACTTTTGGAGAAAATTCAAAACATTCATTATTCAATAGGGCCCAAACTATCAAAAACCAGCGGTTTGAATGAACACACATTTCTTGGTAGAATCATGCAGGACTGAAATTTTTGATGTTTTTCTACTCCTCTCATGAGCCCAAACAAGTCTCTAAAAGCATGAGTTTGCAACTACTTTACTTTTGGAGAAAATTCAAAACATTCATTATTCAATAGAGCCCAATAGCAAAAACCAGCGTTTTGAATGAAGAATCACATTTCTTGGTAGAATCATGCAGGATTGAAATTTTTGATGGTTTTTTACTCCTCTCAACAGCCCAAACAAGTTTCTAAAAGGATGAGTTTGCAACTACTTTACTTTTGGAGAAAATTCAAAACATTCATTATTCAATAGGGCCCAAAAGATCAAAAACCAGCCGTTTCAATGAACACACATGTCTTGGTAGAATCATGCAGGACTGAAATTTTTGATGTTTTTCTACTCATCTCATGAGCCCAAACAAGTCTCTAAAAGCATGAGTTTGCAACTACTTTACTTTTGGAGAAAATTCAAAACATTCACTATTCAATAGAGCCCAATAGCAAAAATCAGGTTTTGAATGAAGAATCACATTTCTTGGTAGAATCATGCAGGATTGAAATTTTTGATGGTTTTTTACTCCTCTCAACAGCCCAAACAAGTTTCTAAAAGGATGAGTTTGCAACTACTTTACTTTTGGAGAAAATTCAAAACATTCATTATTCAATAGGGCCCAAACTATCAAAAACCAGCGGTTTGAATGAACACACATTTCTTGGTAGAATCATGCAGGACTGAAATTTTTGATGTTTTTCTACTCCTCTCATGAGCCCAAACAAGTCTCTAAAAGCATGAGTTTGCAACTACTTTACTTTTGGAGAAAATTCAAAACATTCATTATTCAATAGGGCCCAAACTATCAAAAACCAGCGGTTTGAATAAACACACATTTCTTGGTAGAATCATGCAGGACTGAAATTTTTGATGTTTTTCTACTCCTCTCATGAGCCCAAACAAGTCTCTAAAAGCATGAGTTTGCAACTACTTTACTTTTGGAGAAAATTCAAAACATTCACTATTCAATAGAGCCCAATAGCAAAAATCAGGTTTTGAATGAAGAATCACATTTCTTGGTAAAATCATGCAGGATTGAAATTTTTGATGTTTTTTTACTCCTCTCAACAGCCCAAACAAGTTTCTAAAAGGATGAGTTTGCAACTACTTTACTTTTGGAGAAAATTTAAAACATTCATTATTCAATAGGGCCCAAACTATCAAAAACCAGCGGTTTGAATGAACACACATTTCTTGGTAGAATCTTGCAGGACTGAAATTTTTGATGTTTTTCTACTCCTCTCATGAGCCCAAACAAATCTCTAAAAGCATGAGTTTGCAACTACTTTACTTTTGGAGAAAATTCAAAACATTCATTATTCAATAGAGCCCAATAGCAAAAACCAGCGTTTTGAATGAAGAATCACATTTCTTGGTAGAATCATGCAGGATTGAAATTTTTGATGGTTTTTTACTCCTCTCAACAGCCCAAACAAGTTTCTAAAAGGATGAGTTTGCAACTACTTTACTTTTGGAGAAAATTCAAAACATTCATTATTCAATAGGGCCCAAACTATCCAAAACCAGCGGTTTCAATGAACACACATTTCTTGGTAGAATCATGCAGGACTGAAATTTTTGATGTTTTTCTACTCCTCTCATGAGCCCAAACAAGTCTCTAAAAGCATGAGTTTGCAACTACTTTACTTTTGGAAAAAATTCAAAACATTCATTATTCAATAGAGCCCAATAGCAAAAACCAGCGTTTTGAATGAAGAATCACATTTCTTGGTAGAATCATGCAGAATTGAAATTTTTGATGGTTTTTTACTCCTCTCAACAGCCCAAACAAGTTTCTAAAAGGATGAGTTTGCAACTACTTTACTTTTGGAGAAAATTCAAAACATTCATTATTCAATAGGGCCCAAACTATCAAAAACCAGCGGTTTCAATGAACACACATTTCTTGGTAGAATCATGCAGGACTGAAATTTTTGATGTTTTTCTACTCCTCTCATGAGCCCAAACAAGTCTCTAAAAGCATGAGTTTGCAACTACTTTACTTTTGGAGAAAATTCAAAACATTCATTATTCAATAGGGCCCAAACTATCAAAAACCAGCGGTTTGAATGAACACACATTTCTTGGTAGAATCATGCAGGACTGAAATTTTTGATGTTTTTCTACTCCTCTCATGAGCCCAAACAAGTCTCTAAAAGCATGAGTTTGCAACTACTTTACTTTTGGAGAAAATTCAAAACATTCACTATTCAATAGAGCCCAATAGCAAAAATCAGGTTTTGAATGAAGAATCACATTTCTTGGTAAAATCATGCAGGATTGAAATTTTTGATGTTTTTTTACTCCTCTCAACAGCCCAAACAAGTTTCTAAAAGGATGAGTTTGCAACTACTTTACTTTTGGAGAAAATTTAAAACATTCATTATTCAATAGGGCCCAAACTATCAAAAACCAGCGGTTTCAATGAACACACATTTCTTGGTAGAATCATGCAGGACTGAAATTTTTGATGTTTTTCTACTCCTCTCATGAGCCCAAACAAATCTCTAAAAGCATGAGTTTGCAACTACTTTACTTTTGGAGAAAATTCAAAACATTCATTATTCAATAGAGCCCAATAGCAAAAACCAGCGTTTTGAATGAAGAATCACATTTCTTGGTAGAATCATGCAGGATTGAAATTTTTGATGGTTTTTTACTCCTCTCAACAGCCCAAACAAGTTTCTAAAAGGATGAGTTTGCAACTACTTTACTTTTGGAGAAAATTCAAAACATTCATTATTCAATAGGGCCCAAACTATCAAAAACCAGCCGTTTCAATGAACACTCATGTCTTGGTAGAATCATGCAGGACTGAAATTTTTGATGTTTTTCTACTCATCTCATGAGCCCAAACAAGTCTCTAAAACTCATCCTTTTAGAAACTTGTTTGGGCTGTTGAGAGGAGTAAAAAACCATCAAAAATTTCAATCCTGCATGATTCTACCAAGAAATGTGATTCTTCATTCAAAACGCTGGTTTTTGCTATTGGGCTCTATTGAATAATGAATGTTTTGAATTTTCTCCAAAAGTAAAGTAGTTGCAAACTCATGCTTTTAGAGACTTGTTTGGGCTCATGAGAGGAGTAGAAAAACATCAAAAATTTCAGTCCTGCATGATTCTACCAAGAAATGTGTGTTCATTGAAACCGCTGGTTTTTGATAGTTTGGGCCCTATTGAATAATGAATGTTTTGAATTTTCTCCAAAAGTAAAGTAGTTGCAAACTCATCCTTTTAGAAACTTGTTTGGGCTGTTGAGAGGAGTAAAAAACCATCAAAAATTTCACATTTCTTGGTAAAATCATGCAGTTTTGAAATTTTTGATGGTTTTTTACTCCTCTCAACAGCCCAAACAAGTTTCTAAAAGGATGAGTTTGCAACTACTTTACTTTTGTAGAAAATTCAAAACATTCATTATTCAATAGGGCCCAAACTATCAAAAACCAGCGGTTTCAATGAACACACATTTCTTGGTAGAATCATGCAGGACTGAAATTTTTGATGTTTTTCTACTCCTCTCATGAGCCCAAACAAGTCTCTAAAAGCATGAGTTTACAACTACTTTACTTTTGGAGAAAATTCAAAACATTCACTATTCAATAGAGCCCAATAGCAAAAATCAGGTTTTGAATGAAGAATCACATTTCTTGGTAAAATCATGCAGGATTGAAATTTTTGATGGTTTTTTACTCCTCTCAACAGCCCAAACAAGTTTCTAAAAGGATGAGTTTGCAACTACTTTACTTTTGGAGAAAATTCAAAACATTCATTATTCAATAGGGCCCAAACTATCAAAAACCAGCGGTTTCAATGAACACACATTTCTTGGTAGAATCATGCAGGACTGAAATTTTTGATGTTTTTCTACTCCTCTCATGAGCCCAAACAAGTCTCTAAAAGCATGAGTTTGCAACTACTTTACTTTTGGAGAAAATTCAAAACATTCATTATTCAATAGAGCCCAATAGCAAAAACCAGCGTTTTGAATGAAGAATCACATTTCTTGGTAGAATCATGCAGGATTGAAATTTTTGATGGTTTTTTACTCCTCTCAACAGCCCAAACAAGTTTCTAAAAGGATGAGTTTGCAACTACTTTACTTTTGGAGAAAATTCAAAACATTCATTATTCAATAGGGCCCAAACTATCAAAAACCAGCGGTTTCAATGAACACACATTTCTTGGTAGAATCATGCAGGACTGAAATTTTTGATGTTTTTCTACTCCTCTCATGAGCCCAAACAAGTCTCTAAAAGCATGAGTTTGCAACTACTTTACTTTTGGAGAAAATTCAAAACATTCATTATTCAATAGAGCCCAATAGCAAAAACCAGCGTTTTGAATGAAGAATCACATTTCTTGGTAGAATCATGCAGGATTGAAATTTTTGATGGTTTTTTACTCCTCTCAACAGCCCAAACAAGTTTCTAAAAGGATGAGTTTGCAACTACTTTACTTTTGGAGAAAATTCAAAACATTCATTATTCAATAGGGCCCAAACTATCAAAAACCAGCGGTTTCAATGAACACACATTTCTTGGTAGAATCATGCAGGACTGAAATTTTTGATGTTTTTCTACTCCTCTCATGAGCCCAAACAAGTCTCTAAAAGCATGAGTTTGCAACTACTTTACTTTTGGAGAAAATTCAAAACATTCATTATTCAATAGAGCCCAATAGCAAAAACCAGCGTTTTGAATGAAGAATCACATTTCTTGGTAGAATCATGCAGGATTGAAATTTTTGATGGTTTTTTACTCCTCTCAACAGCCCAAACAAGTTTCTAAAAGGATGAGTTTGCAACTACTTTACTTTTGGAGAAAATTCAAAACATTCATTATTCAATAGGGCCCAAACTATCAAAAACCAGCGGTTTCAATGAACACACATTTCTTGGTAGAATCATGCAGGACTGAAATTTTTGATGTTTTTCTACTCCTCTCATGAGCCCAAACAAGTCTCTAAAAGCATGAGTTTGCAACTACTTTACTTTTGGAGAAAATTCAAAACATTCATTATTCAATAGGGCCCAAACTATCAAAAACCAGCGGTTTCAATGAACACACATTTCTTGGTAGAATCATGCAGGACTGAAATTTTTGATGTTTTTCTACTCCTCTCATGAGCCCAAACAAGTCTCTAAAAGTATGAGTTTGCAACTACTTTACTTTTGGAGAAAATTCAAAACATTCACTATTCAATAGAGCCCAATAGCAAAAATCAGGTTTTGAATGAAGAATCACATTTCTTGGTAAAATCATGCAGGATTGAAATTTTTGATGGTTTTTTACTCCTCTCAACAGCCCAAACAAGTTTCTAAAAGGATGAGTTTGCAACTACTTTACTTTTGGAGAAAATTCAAAACATTCATTATTCAATAGGGCCCAAACTATCAAAAACCAGCGGTTTCAATGAACACACATTTCTTGGTAGAATCATGCAGGACTGAAATTTTTGATGTTTTTCTACTCCTCTCATGAGCCCAAACAAATCTCTAAAAGCATGAGTTTGCAACTACTTTACTTTTGGAGAAAATTCAAAACATTCATTATTCAATAGAACCCAATAGCAAAAACCAGCGTTTTGAATGAAGAATCACATTTCTTGGTAGAATCATGCAGGATTGAAATTTTTAGAAACTTGTTTGGGCTGTTGAGAGGAGTAAAAAACCATCAAAAATTTCAATCCTGCATGATTCTACCAAGAAATGTGATTCTTCATTCAAAACGCTGGTTTTTGCTATTGGGCTCTATTGAATAATGAATGTTTTGAATTTTCTCCAAAAGTAAAGTAGTTGCAAACTCATGCTTTTAGAGACTTGTTTGGGCTCATGAGAGGAGTAGAAAAACATCAAAAATTTCAGTCCTGCATGATTCTACCAAGAAATGTGTGTTCATTCAAACCGCTGGTTTTTGATAGTTTGGGCCCTATTGAATAATGAATGTTTTGAATTTTCTCCAAAAGTAAAGTAGTTGCAAACTCATGCTTTTAGAGATTTGTTTGGGCTCATGAGAGGAGTAGAAAAACATCAAAAATTTCAGTCCTGCATGATTCTACCAAGAAATGTGTGTTCATTGAAACCGCTGTTTTTTGATAGTTTGGGCCCTATTGAATAATGAATGTTTTGAATTTTCTCCAAAAGTAAAGTAGTTGCAAACTCATCCTTTTAGAAACTTGTTTGGGCTGTTGAGAGGAGTAAAAAACCATCAAAAATTTCAATCCTGCATGATTCTACCAAGAAATGTGATTCTTCATTCAAAACGCTGGTTTTTGCTATTGGGCTCTATTGAATAATGAATGTTTTGAATTTTCTCCAAAAGTAAAGTAGTTGCAAACTCATGCTTTTAGAGACTTGTTTGGGCTCATGAGAGGAGTAGAAAAACATCAAAAATTTCAGTCCTGCATGATTCTACCAAGAAATGTGTGTTCATTGAAACCGCTGGTTTTTGATAGTTTGGGCCCTATTGAATAATGAATGTTTTGAATTTTCTCCAAAAGTAAAGTAGTTGCAAACTCATCCTTTTAGAAACTTGTTTGGGCTGTTGAGAGGAGTAAAAAACCATCAAAAATTTCAATCCTGCATGATTCTACCAAGAAATGTGATTCTTCATTCAAAACGCTGGTTTTTGCTATTGGGCTCTATTGAATAATGAATGTTTTGAATTTTCTCCAAAAGTAAAGTAGTTGCAAACTCATGCTTTTAGAGACTTGTTTGGGCTCATGAGAGGAGTAGAAAAACATCAAAAATTTCAGTCCTGCATGATTCTACCAAGAAATGTGTGTTCATTGAAACCGCTGGTTTTTGATAGTTTGGGCCCTATTGAATAATGAATGTTTTGAATTTTCTCCAAAAGTAAAGTAGTTGCAAACTCATCCATTTAGAAACTTGTTTGGGCTGTTGAGAGGAGTAAAAAACCATCAAAAATTTCAATCCTGCATGATTCTACCAAGAAATGTGATTCTTCATTCAAAACGCTGGTTTTTGCTATTGGGCTCTATTGAATAATGAATGTTTTGAATTTTCTCCAAAAGTAAAGTAGTTGCAAACTCATGCTTTTAGAGACTTGTTTGGGCTCATGAGAGGAGTAGAAAAACATCAAAAATTTCAGTCCTGCATGATTCTACCAAGAAATGTGTGTTCATTGAAACCGCTGGTTTTTGATAGTTTGGGCCCTATTGAATAATGAATGTTTTGAATTTTCTCCAAAAGTAAAGTAGTTGCAAACTCATCCTTTTAGAAACTTGTTTGGGCTGTTGAGAGGAGTAAAAAACCATCAAAAATTTCAATCCTGCATGATTCTACCAAGAAATGTGATTCTTCATTCAAAACGCTGGTTTTTGCTATTGGGCTCTATTGAATAATGAATGTTTTGAATTTTCTCCAGAAGTAAAGTAGTTGCAAACTCATGCTTTTAGAGACTTGTTTGGGCTCATGAGAGGAGTAGAAAAACATCAAAAATTTCAGTCCTGCATGATTCTACCAAGAAATGTGTGTTCATTGAAACCGCTGGTTTTTGATAGTTTGGGCCCTATTGAATAATGAATGTTTTGAATTTTCTCCAAAAGTAAAGTAGTTGCAAACTCATCCTTTTAGAAACTTGTTTGGGCTGTTGAGAGGAGTAAAAAACCATTAAATTTCAATCCTGCATGATTTTACCAAGAAATGTGATTCTTCATTCAAAACCTGATTTTTGCTATTGGGCTCTATTGAATAGTGAATGTTTTGAATTTTCTCCAAAAGTAAAGAAGTTGCAAACTCATGCTTTTAGAGACTTGTTTGGGCTCATGAGAGGAGTAGAAAAACATCAAAAATTTCAGTCCTGCATGATTCTACCAAGAAATGTGATTCTTCATTCAAAACGCTGGTTTTTGCTATTGGGCTCTATTGAATAATGAATGTTTTGAATTTTCTCCAAAAGTAAAGTAGTTGCAAACTCATGCTTTTAGAGACTTGTTTGGGCTCATGAGAGGAGTAGAAAAACATCAAAAATTTCAGTCCTGCATGATTCTACCAAGAAATGTGTGTTCATTGAAACCGCTGGTTTTTGATAGTTTGGGCCCTATTGAATAATGAATGTTTTGAATTTTCTCCAAAAGTAAAGTAGTTGTAAACTCATCCTTTTAGAAACTTGTTTGGGCTGTTGAGAGGAGTAAAAAACCATTAAATTTCAATCCTGCATGATTTTACCAAGAAATGTGATTCTTCATTCAAAACCTGATTTTTGCTTTTGGGCTCTATTGAATAGTGAATGTTTTGAATTTTCTCCAAAAGTAAAGTAGTTGCAAACTCATGCTTTTAGAGACTTGTTTGGGCTCATGAGAGGAGTAGAAAAACATCAAAAATTTCAGTCCTGCATGATTCTACCAAGAAATGTGTTCATTCAAACCGCTGGTTTTTGATAGTTTGGGCCCTATTGAATAATGAATGTTTTGAATTTTCTCCAAAAGTAAAGTAGTTGCAAACTCATCCTTTTAGAAACTTGTTTGGGCTGTTGAGAGGAGTAAAAAACCATCAAAAATTTCAATCCTGCATGATTCTACCAAGAAATGTGATTCTTCATTCAAAACGCTGGTTTTTGCTATTGGGCTCTATTGAATAATGAATGTTTTGAATTTTCTCCAAAAGTAAAGTAGTTGCAAACTCATGCTTTTAGAGACTTGTTTGGGCTCATGAGAGGAGTAGAAAAACATCAAAAATTTCAGTCCTGCATGATTCTACCAAGAAATGTGTGTTCATTGAAACCGCTGGTTTTTGATAGTTTGGGCCCTATTGAATAATGAATGTTTTGAATTTTCTCCAAAAGTAAAGTAGTTGCAAACTCATCCTTTTAGAAACTTGTTTGGGCTGTTGAGAGGAGTAAAAAACCATCAAAAATTTCAATCCTGCATGATTCTACCAAGAAATGTGATTCTTCATTCAAAACGCTGGTTTTTGCTATTGGGCTCTATTGAATAATGAATGTTTTGAATTTTCTCCAAAAGTAAAGTAGTTGCAAACTCATGCTTTTAGAGACTTGTTTGGGCTCATGAGAGGAGTAGAAAAACATCAAAAATTTCAGTCCTGCATGATTCTACCAAGAAATGTGTGTTCATTGAAACCGCTGGTTTTTGATAGTTTGGGCCCTATTGAATAATGAATGTTTTGAATTTTCTCCAAAAGTAAAGTAGTTGCAAACTCATCCTTTTAGAAACTTGTTTGGGCTGTTGAGAGGAGTAAAAAACCATCAAAAATTTCAATCCTGCATGATTCTACCAAGAAATGTGATTCTTCATTCAAAACGCTGGTTTTTGCTATTGGGCTCTATTGAATAATGAATGTTTTGAATTTTCTCCAGAAGTAAAGTAGTTGCAAACTCATGCTTTTAGAGACTTGTTTGGGCTCATGAGAGGAGTAGAAAAACATCAAAAATTTCAGTCCTGCATGATTCTACCAAGAAATGTGTGTTCATTGAAACCGCTGGTTTTTGATAGTTTGGGCCCTATTGAATAATGAATGTTTTGAATTTTCTCCAAAAGTAAAGTAGTTGCAAACTCATCCTTTTAGAAACTTGTTTGGGCTGTTGAGAGGAGTAAAAAACCATTAAATTTCAATCCTGCATGATTTTACCAAGAAATGTGATTCTTCATTCAAAACCTGATTTTTGCTATTGGGCTCTATTGAATAGTGAATGTTTTGAATTTTCTCCAAAAGTAAAGAAGTTGCAAACTCATGCTTTTAGAGACTTGTTTGGGCTCATGAGAGGAGTAGAAAAACATCAAAAATTTCAGTCCTGCATGATTCTACCAAGAAATGTGATTCTTCATTCAAAACGCTGGTTTTTGCTATTGGGCTCTATTGAATAATGAATGTTTTGAATTTTCTCCAAAAGTAAAGTAGTTGCAAACTCATGCTTTTAGAGACTTGTTTGGGCTCATGAGAGGAGTAGAAAAACATCAAAAATTTCAGTCCTGCATGATTCTACCAAGAAATGTGTGTTCATTGAAACCGCTGGTTTTTGATAGTTTGGGCCCTATTGAATAATGAATGTTTTGAATTTTCTCCAAAAGTAAAGTAGTTGCAAACTCATCCTTTTAGAAACTTGTTTGGGCTGTTGAGAGGAGTAAAAAACCATCAAAAATTTCAATCCTGCATAATTCTACCAAGAAATGTGATTCTTCATTCAAAACGCTGGTTTTTGCTATTGGGCTCTATTGAATAATGAATGTTTTGAATTTTCTCCAGAAGTAAAGTAGTTGCAAACTCATGCTTTTAGAGACTTGTTTGGGCTCATGAGAGGAGTAGAAAAACATCAAAAATTTCAGTCCTGCATGATTCTACCAAGAAATGTGTGTTCATTGAAACCGCTGGTTTTTGATAGTTTGGGCCCTATTGAATAATGAATGTTTTGAATTTTCTCCAAAAGTAAAGTAGTTGCAAACTCATCCTTTTAGAAACTTGTTTGGGCTGTTGAGAGGAGTAAAAAACCATTAAATTTCAATCCTGCATGATTTTACCAAGAAATGTGATTCTTCATTCAAAACCTGATTTTTGCTTTTGGGCTCTATTGAATAGTGAATGTTTTGAATTTTCTCCAAAAGTAAAGTAGTTGCAAACTCATGCTTTTAGAGACTTGTTTGGGCTCATGAGAGGAGTAGAAAAATATCAAAAATTTCAGTCCTGCATGATTCTACCAAGAAATGTGTTCATTCAAACCGCTGGTTTTTGATAGTTTGGGCCCTATTGAATAATGAATGTTTTGAATTTTCTCCAAAAGTAAAGTAGTTGCAAACTCATCCTTTTAGAAACTTGTTTGGGCTGTTGAGAGGAGTAAAAAACCATCAAAAATTTCAATCCTGCATGATTCTACCAAGAAATGTGATTCTTCATTCAAAACGCTGGTTTTTGCTATTGGGCTCTATTGAATAATGAATGTTTTGAATTTTCTCCAAAAGTAAAGTAGTTGCAAACTCATGCTTTTAGAGACTTGCTTGGGCTCATGAGAGGAGTAGAAAAACATCAAAAATTTCAGTCCTGCATGATTCTACCAAGAAATGTGTGTTCATTGAAACCGCTGGTTTTTGATAGTTTGGGCCCTATTGAATAATGAATGTTTTGAATTTTCTCCAAAAGTAAAGTAGTTGCAAACTCATCCTTTTAGAAACTTGTTTGGGCTGTTGAGAGGAGTAAAAAACCATCAAAAATTTCAATCCTGCATAATTCTACCAAGAAATGTGATTCTTCATTCAAAACGCTGGTTTTTGCTATTGGGCTCTATTGAATAATGAATGTTTTGAATTTTCTCCAGAAGTAAAGTAGTTGCAAACTCATGCTTTTAGAGACTTGTTTGGGCTCATGAGAGGAGTAGAAAAACATCAAAAATTTCAGTCCTGCATGATTCTACCAAGAAATGTGTGTTCATTGAAACCGCTGGTTTTTGATAGTTTGGGCCCTATTGAATAATGAATGTTTTGAATTTTCTCCAAAAGTAAAGTAGTTGCAAACTCATCCTTTTAGAAACTTGTTTGGGCTGTTGAGAGGAGTAAAAAACCATCAAAAATTTCAATCCTGCATGATTCTACCAAGAAATGTGATTCTTCATTCAAAACGCTGGTTTTTGCTATTGGGCTCTATTGAATAATGAATGTTTTGAATTTTCTCCAAAAGTAAAGTAGTTGCAAACTCATGCTTTTAGAGACTTGTTTGGGCTCATGAGAGGAGTAGAAAAACATCAAAAATTTCAGTCCTGCATGATTCTACCAAGAAATGTGTGTTCATTGAAACCGCTGGTTTTTGATAGTTTGGGCCCTATTGAATAATGAATGTTTTGAATTTTCTCCAAAAGTAAAGTAGTTGCAAACTCATCCTTTTAGAAACTTGTTTGGGCTGTTGAGAGGGGTAAAAAACCATCAAAAATTTCAATCCTGCATGATTCTACCAAGAAATGTGATTCTTCATTCAAAACGCTGGTTTTTGCTATTGGGCTCTATTGAATAATGAATGTTTTGAATTTTCTCCAAAAGTAAAGTAGTTGCAAACTCATGCTTTTAGAGACTTGTTTGGGCTCATGAGAGGAGTAGAAAAACATCAAAAATTTCAGTCCTGCATGATTCTACCAAGAAATGTGTGTTCATTGAAACCGCTGGTTTTTGATAGTTTGGGCCCTATTGAATAATGAATGTTTTGAATTTTCTCCAAAAGTAAAGTAGTTGCAAACTCATCCTTTTAGAAACTTGTTTGGGCTGTTGAGAGGAGTAAAAAACCATCAAAAATTTCAATCCTGCATGATTTTATCAAGAAATGTGATTCTTCATTCAAAACGCTGGTTTTTGCTATTGGGCTCTATTGAATAATGAATGTTTTGAATTTTCTCCAAAAGTAAAGTAGTTGCAAACTCATGCTTTTAGAGATTTGTTTGGGCTCATGAGAGGAGTAGAAAAACATCAAAAATTTCAGTCCTGCATGATTCTACCAAGAAATGTGATTCTTCATTCAAAACCTGATTTTTGCTATTGGGCTCTATTGAATAGTGAATGTTTTGAATTTTCTCCAAAAGTAAAGTAGTTGCAAACTCATGCTTTTAGAGACTTGTTTGGGCTCATGAGAGGAGTAGAAAAACATCAAAAATTTCAGTCCTGCATGATTCTACCAAGAAATGTGTGTTCATTGAAACCGCTGGTTTTTGATAGTTTGGGCCCTATTGAATAATGAATGTTTTGAATTTTCTCCAAAAGTAAAGTAGTTGCAAACTCATCCTTTTAGAAACTTGTTTGGGCTGTTGAGAGGAGTAAAAAACCATCAAAAATTTCAATCCTGCATGATTCTACCAAGAAATGTGATTCTTCATTCAAAACGCTGGTTTTTGCTATTGGGCTCTATTGAATAATGAATGTTTTGAATTTTCTCCAAAAGTAAAGTAGTTGCAAACTCATGCTTTTAGAGACTTGTTTGGGCTCATGAGAGGAGTAGAAAAACATCAAAAATTTCAGTCCTGCATGATTCTACCAAGAAATGTGTGTTCATTGAAACCGCTGGTTTTTGATAGTTTGGGCCCTATTGAATAATGAATGTTTTGAATTTTCTCCAAAAGTAAAGTAGTTGCAAACTCATCCTTTTAGAAACTTGTTTGGGCTGTTGAGAGGAGTAAAAAACCATTAAATTTCAATCCTGCATGATTTTACCAAGAAATGTGATTCTTCATTCAAAACCTGATTTTTGCTATTGGGCTCTATTGAATAGTGAATGTTTTGAATTTTCTCCAAAAGTAAAGTAGTTGCAAACTCATGCTTTTAGAGACTTGTTTGGGCTCATGAGAGGAGTAGAAAAACATCAAAAATTTCAGTCCTGCATGATTCTACCAAGAAATGTGATTCTTCATTCAAAACGCTGGTTTTTGCTATTGGGCTCTATTGAATAATGAATGTTTTGAATTTTCTCCAAAAGTAAAGTAGTTGCAAACTCATGCTTTTAGAGACTTGTTTGGGCTCATGAGAGGAGTAGAAAAACATGAAAAATTTCAGTCCTGCATGATTCTACCAAGAAATGTGTGTTCATTGAAACCGCTGGTTTTTGATAGTTTGGGCCCTATTGAATAATGAATGTTTTGAATTTTCTCCAAAAGTAAAGTAGTTGCAAACTCATCCTTTTAGAAACTTGTTTGGGCTGTTGAGAGGAGTAAAAAACCATCAAAAATTTCAATCCTGCATGATTCTACCAAGAAATGTGATTCTTCATTCAAAACGCTGGTTTTTGCTATTGGGCTCTATTGAATAATGAATGTTTTGAATTTTCTCCAGAAGTAAAGTAGTTGCAAACTCATGCTTTTAGAGACTTGTTTGGGCTCATGAGAGGAGTAGAAAAACATCAAAAATTTCAGTCCTGCATGATTCTACCAAGAAATGTGTGTTCATTGAAACCGCTGGTTTTTGATAGTTTGGGCCCTATTGAATAATGAATGTTTTGAATTTTCTCCAAAAGTAAAGTAGTTGCAAACTCATCCTTTTAGAAACTTGTTTGGGCTGTTGAGAGGAGTAAAAAACCATTAAATTTCAATCCTGCATGATTTTACCAAGAAATGTGATTCTTCATTCAAAACCTGATTTTTGCTTTTGGGCTCTATTGAATAGTGAATGTTTTGAATTTTCTCCAAAAGTAAAGTAGTTGCAAACTCATGCTTTTAGAGACTTGTTTGGGCTCATGAGAGGAGTAGAAAAACATCAAAAATTTCAGTCCTGCATGATTCTACCAAGAAATGTGTGTTCATTCAAACCGCTGGTTTTTGATAGTTTGGGCCCTATTGAATAATGAATGTTTTGAATTTTCTCCAAAAGTAAAGTAGTTGCAAACTCATGCTTTTAGAGACTTGTTTGGGCTCATGAGAGGAGTAGAAAAACATCAAAAATTTCAGTCCTGCATGATTCTACCAAGAAATGTGTGTTCATTCAAACCGCTGGTTTTTGATAGTTTGGGCCCTATTGAATAATGAATGTTTTGAATTTTCTCCAAAAGTAAAGTAGTTGCAAACTCATCCTTTTAGAAACTTGTTTGGGCTGTTGAGAGGAGTAAAAAACCATCAAAAATTTCAATCCTGCATGATTCTACCAAGAAATGTGATTCTTCATTCAAAACGCTGGTTTTTGCTATTGGGCTCTATTGAATAATGAATGTTTTGAATTTTCTCCAAAAGTAAAGTAGTTGCAAACTCATGCTTTTAGAGACTTGTTTGGGCTCATGAGAGGAGTAGAAAAACATCAAAAATTTCAGTCCTGCATGATTCTACCAAGAAATGTGTGTTCATTGAAACCGCTGGTTTTTGATAGTTTGGGCCCTATTGAATAATGAATGTTTTGAATTTTCTCCAAAAGTAAAGTAGTTGCAAACTCATCCTTTTAGAAACTTGTTTGGGCTGTTGAGAGGAGTAAAAAACCATCAAAAATTTCAATCCTGCATGATTCTACCAAGAAATGTGATTCTTCATTCAAAACGCTGGTTTTTGCTATTGAGCTCTATTGAATAATGAATGTTTTGAATTTTCTCCAGAAGTAAAGTAGTTGCAAACTCATGCTTTTAGAGACTTGTTTGGGCTCATGAGAGGAGTAGAAAAACATCAAAAATTTCAGTCCTGCATGATTCTACCAAGAAATGTGTGTTCATTGAAACCGCTGGTTTTTGATAGTTTGGGCCCTATTGAATAATGAATGTTTTGAATTTTCTCCAAAAGTAAAGTAGTTGCAAACTCATCCTTTTAGAAACTTGTTTGGGCTGTTGAGAGGAGTAAAAAACCATTAAATTTCAATCCTGCATGATTTTACCAAGAAATGTGATTCTTCATTCAAAACCTGATTTTTGCTTTTGGGCTCTATTGAATAGTGAATGTTTTGAATTTTCTCCAAAAGTAAAGTAGTTGCAAACTCATGCTTTTAGAGACTTGTTTGGGCTCATGAGAGGAGTAGAAAAATATCAAAAATTTCAGTCCTGCATGATTCTACCAAGAAATGTGTTCATTCAAACCGCTGGTTTTTGATAGTTTGGGCCCTATTGAATAATGAATGTTTTGAATTTTCTCCAAAAGTAAAGTAGTTGCAAACTCATCCTTTTAGAAACTTGTTTGGGCTGTTGAGAGGAGTAAAAAACCATCAAAAATTTCAATCCTGCATGATTCTACCAAGAAATGTGATTCTTCATTCAAAACGCTGGTTTTTGCTATTGGGCTCTATTGAATAATGAATGTTTTGAATTTTCTCCAAAAGTAAAGTAGTTGCAAACTCATGCTTTTAGAGACTTGCTTGGGCTCATGAGAGGAGTAGAAAAACATCAAAAATTTCAGTCCTGCATGATTCTACCAAGAAATGTGTGTTCATTGAAACCGCTGGTTTTTGATAGTTTGGGCCCTATTGAATAATGAATGTTTTGAATTTTCTCCAAAAGTAAAGTAGTTGCAAACTCATCCTTTTAGAAACTTGTTTGGGCTGTTGAGAGGAGTAAAAAACCATCAAAAATTTCAATCCTGCATAATTCTACCAAGAAATGTGATTCTTCATTCAAAACGCTGGTTTTTGCTATTGGGCTCTATTGAATAATGAATGTTTTGAATTTTCTCCAGAAGTAAAGTAGTTGCAAACTCATGCTTTTAGAGACTTGTTTGGGCTCATGAGAGGAGTAGAAAAACATCAAAAATTTCAGTCCTGCATGATTCTACCAAGAAATGTGTGTTCATTGAAACCGCTGGTTTTTGATAGTTTGGGCCCTATTGAATAATGAATGTTTTGAATTTTCTCCAAAAGTAAAGTAGTTGCAAACTCATCCTTTTAGAAACTTGTTTGGGCTGTTGAGAGGAGTAAAAAACCATTAAATTTCAATCCTGCATGATTTTACCAAGAAATGTGATTCTTCATTCAAAACCTGATTTTTGCTTTTGGGCTCTATTGAATAGTGAATGTTTTGAATTTTCTCCAAAAGTAAAGTAGTTGCAAACTCATGCTTTTAGAGACTTGTTTGGGCTCATGAGAGGAGTAGAAAAATATCAAAAATTTCAGTCCTGCATGATTCTACCAAGAAATGTGTTCATTCAAACCGCTGGTTTTTGATAGTTTGGGCCCTATTGAATAATGAATGTTTTGAATTTTCTCCAAAAGTAAAGTAGTTGCAAACTCATCCTTTTAGAAACTTGTTTGGGCTGTTGAGAGGAGTAAAAAACCATCAAAAATTTCAATCCTGCATGATTCTACCAAGAAATGTGATTCTTCATTCAAAACGCTGGTTTTTGCTATTGGGCTCTATTGAATAATGAATGTTTTGAATTTTCTCCAAAAGTAAAGTAGTTGCAAACTCATGCTTTTAGAGACTTGTTTGGGCTCATGAGAGGAGTAGAAAAACATCAAAAATTTCAGTCCTGCATGATTCTACCAAGAAATGTGTGTTCATTGAAACCGCTGGTTTTTGATAGTTTGGGCCCTATTGAATAATGAATGTTTTGAATTTTCTCCAAAAGTAAAGTAGTTGCAAACTCATCCTTTTAGAAACTTGTTTGGGCTGTTGAGAGGGGTAAAAAACCATCAAAAATTTCAATCCTGCATGATTCTACCAAGAAATGTGATTCTTCATTCAAAACGCTGGTTTTTGCTATTGGGCTCTATTGAATAATGAATGTTTTGAATTTTCTCCAAAAGTAAAGTAGTTGCAAACTCATGCTTTTAGAGACTTGTTTGGGCTCATGAGAGGAGTAGAAAAACATCAAAAATTTCAGTCCTGCATGATTCTACCAAGAAATGTGTGTTCATTGAAACCGCTGGTTTTTGATAGTTTGGGCCCTATTGAATAATGAATGTTTTGAATTTTCTCCAAAAGTAAAGTAGTTGCAAACTCATCCTTTTAGAAACTTGTTTGGGCTGTTGAGAGGAGTAAAAAACCATCAAAAATTTCAATCCTGCATGATTCTACCAAGAAATGTGATTCTTCATTCAAAACGCTGGTTTTTGCTATTGAGCTCTATTGAATAATGAATGTTTTGAATTTTCTCCAAAAGTAAAGTAGTTGCAAACTCATGCTTTTAGAGACTTGTTTGGGCTCATGAGAGGAGTAGAAAAACATCAAAAATTTCAGTCCTGCATGATTCTACCAAGAAATGTGTGTTCATTGAAACCGCTGGTTTTTGATAGTTTGGGCCCTATTGAATAATGAATGTTTTGAATTTTCTCCAAAAGTAAAGTAGTTGCAAACTCATCCTTTTAGAAACTTGTTTGGGCTGTTGAGAGGAGTAAAAAACCATCAAAAATTTCAATCCTGCATGATTTTATCAAGAAATGTGATTCTTCATTCAAAACGCTGGTTTTTGCTATTGGGCTCTATTGAATAATGAATGTTTTGAATTTTCTCCAAAAGTAAAGTAGTTGCAAACTCATGCTTTTAGAGATTTGTTTGGGCTCATGAGAGGAGTAGAAAAACATCAAAAATTTCAGTCCTGCATGATTCTACCAAGAAATGTGATTCTTCATTCAAAACCTGATTTTTGCTATTGGGCTCTATTGAATAGTGAATGTTTTGAATTTTCTCCAAAAGTAAAGTAGTTGCAAACTCATGCTTTTAGAGACTTGTTTGGGCTCATGAGAGGAGTAGAAAAACATCAAAAATTTCAGTCCTGCATGATTCTACCAAGAAATGTGTGTTCATTGAAACCGCTGGTTTTTGATAGTTTGGGCCCTATTGAATAATGAATGTTTTGAATTTTCTCCAAAAGTAAAGTAGTTGCAAACTCATCCTTTTAGAAACTTGTTTGGGCTGTTGAGAGGAGTAAAAAACCATCAAAAATTTCAATCCTGCATGATTCTACCAAGAAATGTGATTCTTCATTCAAAACGCTGGTTTTTGCTATTGGGCTCTATTGAATAATGAATGTTTTGAATTTTCTCCAAAAGTAAAGTAGTTGCAAACTCATGCTTTTAGAGACTTGTTTGGGCTCATGAGAGGAGTAGAAAAACATCAAAAATTTCAGTCCTGCATGATTCTACCAAGAAATGTGTGTTCATTGAAACTGCTGGTTTTTGATAGTTTGGGCCCTATTGAATAATGAATGTTTTGAATTTTCTCCAAAAGTAAAGTAGTTGCAAACTCATCCTTTTAGAAACTTGTTTGGGCTGTTGAGAGGAGTAAAAAACCATTAAATTTCAATCCTGCATGATTTTACCAAGAAATGTGATTCTTCATTCAAAACCTGATTTTTGCTATTGGGCTCTATTGAATAGTGAATGTTTTGAATTTTCTCCAAAAGTAAAGTAGTTGCAAACTCATGCTTTTAGAGACTTGTTTGGGCTCATGAGAGGAGTAGAAAAACATCAAAAATTTCAGTCCTGCATGATTCTACCAAGAAATGTGATTCTTCATTCAAAACGCTGGTTTTTGCTATTGGGCTCTATTGAATAATGAATGTTTTGAATTTTCTCCAAAAGTAAAGTAGTTGCAAACTCATGCTTTTAGAGACTTGTTTGGGCTCATGAGAGGAGTAGAAAAACATGAAAAATTTCAGTCCTGCATGATTCTACCAAGAAATGTGTGTTCATTGAAACCGCTGGTTTTTGATAGTTTGGGCCCTATTGAATAATGAATGTTTTGAATTTTCTCCAAAAGTAAAGTAGTTGCAAACTCATCCTTTTAGAAACTTGTTTGGGCTGTTGAGAGGAGTAAAAAACCATCAAAAATTTCAATCCTGCATGATTCTACCAAGAAATGTGATTCTTCATTCAAAACGCTGGTTTTTGCTATTGGGCTCTATTGAATAATGAATGTTTTGAATTTTCTCCAGAAGTAAAGTAGTTGCAAACTCATGCTTTTAGAGACTTGTTTGGGCTCATGAGAGGAGTAGAAAAACATCAAAAATTTCAGTCCTGCATGATTCTACCAAGAAATGTGTGTTCATTGAAACCGCTGGTTTTTGATAGTTTGGGCCCTATTGAATAATGAATGTTTTGAATTTTCTCCAAAAGTAAAGTAGTTGCAAACTCATCCTTTTAGAAACTTGTTTGGGCTGTTGAGAGGAGTAAAAAACCATTAAATTTCAATCCTGCATGATTTTACCAAGAAATGTGATTCTTCATTCAAAACCTGATTTTTGCTTTTGGGCTCTATTGAATAGTGAATGTTTTGAATTTTCTCCAAAAGTAAAGTAGTTGCAAACTCATGCTTTTAGAGACTTGTTTGGGCTCATGAGAGGAGTAGAAAAACATCAAAAATTTCAGTCCTGCATGATTCTACCAAGAAATGTGTGTTCATTCAAACCGCTGGTTTTTGATAGTTTGGGCCCTATTGAATAATGAATGTTTTGAATTTTCTCCAAAAGTAAAGTAGTTGCAAACTCATGCTTTTAGAGACTTGTTTGGGCTCATGAGAGGAGTAGAAAAACATCAAAAATTTCAGTCCTGCATGATTCTACCAAGAAATGTGTGTTCATTCAAACCGCTGGTTTTTGATAGTTTGGGCCCTATTGAATAATGAATGTTTTGAATTTTCTCCAAAAGTAAAGTAGTTGCAAACTCATCCTTTTAGAAACTTGTTTGGGCTGTTGAGAGGAGTAAAAAACCATCAAAAATTTCAATCCTGCATGATTCTACCAAGAAATGTGATTCTTCATTCAAAACGCTGGTTTTTGCTATTGGGCTCTATTGAATAATGAATGTTTTGAATTTTCTCCAAAAGTAAAGTAGTTGCAAACTCATGCTTTTAGAGACTTGTTTGGGCTCATGAGAGGAGTAGAAAAACATCAAAAATTTCAGTCCTGCATGATTCTACCAAGAAATGTGTGTTCATTGAAACCGCTGGTTTTTGATAGTTTGGGCCCTATTGAATAATGAATGTTTTGAATTTTCTCCAAAAGTAAAGTAGTTGCAAACTCATCCTTTTAGAAACTTGTTTGGGCTGTTGAGAGGAGTAAAAAACCATCAAAAATTTCAATCCTGCATGATTCTACCAAGAAATGTGATTCTTCATTCAAAACGCTGGTTTTTGCTATTGAGCTCTATTGAATAATGAATGTTTTGAATTTTCTCCAAAAGTAAAGTAGTTGCAAACTCATGCTTTTAGAGACTTGTTTGGGCTCATGAGAGGAGTAGAAAAACATCAAAAATTTCAGTCCTGCATGATTCTACCAAGAAATGTGTGTTCATTGAAACCGCTGGTTTTTGATAGTTTGGGCCCTATTGAATAATGAATGTTTTGAATTTTCTCCAAAAGTAAAGTAGTTGCAAACTCATCCTTTTAGAAACTTGTTTGGGCTGTTGAGAGGAGTAAAAAACCATCAAAAATTTCAATCCTGCATGATTTTACCAAGAAATGTGATTCTTCATTCAAAACGCTGGTTTTTGCTATTGGGCTCTATTGAATAATGAATGTTTTGAATTTTCTCCAAAAGTAAAGTAGTTGCAAACTCATGCTTTTAGAGATTTGTTTGGGCTCATGAGAGGAGTAGAAAAACATCAAAAATTTCAGTCCTGCATGATTCTACCAAGAAATGTGATTCTTGATTCAAAACCTGATTTTTGCTATTGGGCTCTATTGAATAGTGAATGTTTTGAATTTTCTCCAAAAGTAAAGTAGTTGCAAACTCATGCTTTTAGAGACTTGTTTGGGCTCATGAGAGGAGTAGAAAAACATCAAAAATTTCAGTCCTGCATGATTCTACCAAGAAATGTGTGTTCATTCAAACCGCTGGTTTTTGATAGTTTGGGCCCTATTGAATAATGAATGTTTTGAATTTTCTCCAAAAGTAAAGTAGTTGCAAACTCATCCTTTTAGAAACTTGTTTGGGCTGTTGAGAGGAGTAAAAAACCATCAAAAATTTCAATCCTGCATGATTCTACCAAGAAATGTGATTCTTCATTCAAAACGCTGGTTTTTGCTATTGGGCTCTATTGAATAATGAATGTTTTGAATTTTCTCCAGAAGTAAAGTAGTTGCAAACTCATGCTTTTAGAGACTTGTTTGGGCTCATGAGAGGAGTAGAAAAACATCAAAAATTTCAGTCCTGCATGATTCTACCAAGAAATGTGTGTTCATTGAAACCGCTGGTTTTTGATAGTTTGGGCCCTATTGAATAATGAATGTTTTGAATTTTCTCCAAAAGTAAAGTAGTTGCAAACTCATCCTTTTAGAAACTTGTTTGGGCTGTTGAGAGGAGTAAAAAACCATTAAATTTCAATCCTGCATGATTTTACCAAGAAATGTGATTCTTCATTCAAAACCTGATTTTTGCTATTGGGCTCTATTGAATAGTGAATGTTTTGAATTTTCTCCAAAAGTAAAGTAGTTGCAAACTCATGCTTTTAGAGACTTGTTTGGGCTCATGAGAGGAGTAGAAAAACATCAAAAATTTCAGTCCTGCATGATTCTACCAAGAAATGTGTTCATTCAAACCGCTGGTTTTTGATAGTTTGGGCCCTATTGAATAATGAATGTTTTGAATTTTCTCCAAAAGTAAAGTAGTTGCAAACTCATCCTTTTAGAAACTTGTTTGGGCTGTTGAGAGGAGTAAAAAACCATCAAAAATTTCAATCCTGCATGATTCTACCAAGAAATGTGATTCTTCATTCAAAACGCTGGTTTTTGCTATTGGGCTCTATTGAATAATGAATGTTTTGAATTTTCTCCAAAAGTAAAGTAGTTGCAAACTCATGCTTTTAGAGACTTGTTTGGGCTCATGAGAGGAGTAGAAAAACATCAAAAATTTCAGTCCTGCATGATTCTACCAAGAAATGTGTGTTCATTGAAACCGCTGGTTTTTGATAGTTTGGGCCCTATTGAATAATGAATGTTTTGAATTTTCTCCAAAAGTAAAGTAGTTGCAAACTCATCATTTTAGAAACTTGTTTGGGCTGTTGAGAGGAGTAAAAAACCATCAAAAATTTCAATCCTGCATGATTCTACCAAGAAATGTGATTCTTCATTCAAAACGCTGGTTTTTGCTATTGGGCTCTATTGAATAATGAATGTTTTGAATTTTCTCCAAAAGTAAAGTAGTTGCAAACTCATGCTTTTAGAGACTTGTTTGGGCTCATGAGAGGAGTAGAAAAACATCAAAAATTTCAGTCCTGCATGATTCTACCAAGAAATGTGTGTTCATTGAAACCGCTGGTTTTTGATAGTTTGGGCCCTATTGAATAATGAATGTTTTGAATTTTCTCCAAAAGTAAAGTAGTTGCAAACTCATCCTTTTAGAAACTTGTTTGGGCTGTTGAGAGGAGTAAAAAACCATCAAAAATTTCAATCCTGCATGATTCTACCAAGAAATGTGATTCTTCATTCAAAACGCTGGTTTTTGCTATTGAGCTCTATTGAATAATGAATGTTTTGAATTTTCTCCAAAAGTAAAGTAGTTGCAAACTCATGCTTTTAGAGACTTGTTTGGGCTCATGAGAGGAGTAGAAAAACATCAAAAATTTCAGTCCTGCATGATTCTACCAAGAAATGTGTGTTCATTGAAACCGCTGGTTTTTGATAGTTTGGGCCCTATTGAATAATGAATGTTTTGAATTTTCTCCAAAAGTAAAGTAGTTGCAAACTCATCCTTTTAGAAACTTGTTTGGGCTGTTGAGAGGAGTAAAAAACCATCAAAAATTTCAATCCTGCATGATTTTACCAAGAAATGTGATTCTTCATTCAAAACGCTGGTTTTTGCTATTGGGCTCTATTGAATAATGAATGTTTTGAATTTTCTCCAAAAGTAAAGTAGTTGCAAACTCATGCTTTTAGAGATTTGTATGGGCTCATGAGAGGAGTAGAAAAACATCAAAAATTTCAGTCCTGCATGATTCTACCAAGAAATGTGATTCTTCATTCAAAACCTGATTTTTGCTATTGGGCTCTATTGAATAGTGAATGTTTTGAATTTTCTCCAAAAGTAAAGTAGTTGCAAACTCATGCTTTTAGAGACTTGTTTGGGCTCATGAGAGGAGTAGAAAAACATCAAAAATTTCAGTCCTGCATGATTCTACCAAGAAATGTGTGTTCATTCAAACCGCTGGTTTTTGATAGTTTGGGCCCTATTGAATAATGAATGCTTTGAATTTTCTCCAAAAGTAAAGTAGTTGCAAACTCATACTTTTAGAGACTTGTTTGGGCTCATGAGAGGAGTAGAAAAACATCAAAAATTTCAGTCCTGCATGATTCTACCAAGAAATGTGTGTTCATTCAAACCGCTGGTTTTTGATAGTTTGGGCCCTATTGAATAATGAATGTTTTGAATTTTCTCCAAAAGTAAAGTAGTTGCAAACTCATCCTTTTAGAAACTTGTTTGGGCTGTTGAGAGGAGTAAAAAACCATCAAAAATTTCAATCCTGCATGATTCTACCAAGAAATGTGATTCTTCATTCAAAACGCTGGTTTTTGCTATTGGGCTCTATTGAATAATGAATGTTTTGAATTTTCTCCAGAAGTAAAGTAGTTGCAAACTCATGCTTTTAGAGACTTGTTTGGGCTCATGAGAGGAGTAGAAAAACATCAAAAATTTCAGTCCTGCATGATTCTACCAAGAAATGTGTGTTCATTGAAACCGCTGGTTTTTGATAGTTTGGGCCCTATTGAATAATGAATGTTTTGAATTTTCTCCAAAAGTAAAGTAGTTGCAAACTCATCCTTTTAGAAACTTGTTTGGGCTGTTGAGAGGAGTAAAAAACCATCAAAAATTTCAATCCTGCATGATTCTACCAAGAAATGTGATTCTTCATTCAAAACGCTGGTTTTTGCTATTGGGCTCTATTGAATAATGAATGTTTTGAATTTTCTCCAAAAGTAAAGTAGTTGCAAACTCATGCTTTTAGAGACTTGTTTGGGCTCATGAGAGGAGTAGAAAAACATCAAAAATTTCAGTCCTGCATGATTCTACCAAGAAATGTGTGTTCATTCAAACCGCTGGTTTTTGATAGTTTGGGCCCTATTGAATAATGAATGTTTTGAATTTTCTCCAAAAGTAAAGTAGTTGCAAACTCATCCTTTTAGAAACTTGTTTGGGCTGTTGAGAGGAGTAAAAAACCATCAAAAATTTCAATCCTGCATGATTCTACCAAGAAATGTGATTCTTCATTCAAAACGCTGGTTTTTGCTATTGGGCTCTATTGAATAATGAATGTTTTGAATTTTCTCCAGAAGTAAAGTAGTTGCAAACTCATGCTTTTAGAGACTTGTTTGGGCTCATGAGAGGAGTAGAAAAACATCAAAAATTTCAGTCCTGCATGATTCTACCAAGAAATGTGTGTTCATTGAAACCGCTGGTTTTTGATAGTTTGGGCCCTATTGAATAATGAATGTTTTGAATTTTCTCCAAAAGTAAAGTAGTTGCAAACTCATCCTTTTAGAAACTTGTTTGGGCTGTTGAGAGGAGTAAAAAACCATTAAATTTCAATCCTGCATGATTTTACCAAGAAATGTGATTCTTCATTCAAAACCTGATTTTTGCTATTGGGCTCTATTGAATAGTGAATGTTTTGAATTTTCTCCAAAAGTAAAGTAGTTGCAAACTCATGCTTTTAGAGACTTGTTTGGGCTCATGAGAGGAGTAGAAAAACATCAAAAATTTCAGTCCTGCATGATTCTACCAAGAAATGTGATTCTTCATTCAAAACGCTGGTTTTTGCTATTGGGCTCTATTGAATAATGAATGTTTTGAATTTTCTCCAAAAGTAAAGTAGTTGCAAACTCATGCTTTTAGAGACTTGTTTGGGCTCATGAGAGGAGTAGAAAAACATCAAAAATTTCAGTCCTGCATGATTCTACCAAGAAATGTGTGTTCATTGAAACCGCTGGTTTTTGATAGTTTGGGCCCTATTGAATAATGAATGTTTTGAATTTTCTCCAAAAGTAAAGTAGTTGCAAACTCATCCTTTTAGAAACTTGTTTGGGCTGTTGAGAGGAGTAAAAAACCATCAAAAATTTCAATCCTGCATGATTCTACCAAGAAATGTGATTCTTCATTCAAAACGCTGGTTTTTGCTATTGGGCTCTATTGAATAATGAATGTTTTGAATTTTCTCCAGAAGTAAAGTAGTTGCAAACTCATGCTTTTAGAGACTTGTTTGGGCTCATGAGAGGAGTAGAAAAACATCAAAAATTTCAGTCCTGCATGATTCTACCAAGAAATGTGTGTTCATTGAAACCGCTGGTTTTTGATAGTTTGGGCCCTATTGAATAATGAATGTTTTGAATTTTCTCCAAAAGTAAAGTAGTTGCAAACTCATCCTTTTAGAAACTTGTTTGGGCTGTTGAGAGGAGTAAAAAACCATTAAATTTCAATCCTGCATGATTTTACCAAGAAATGTGATTCTTCATTCAAAACCTGATTTTTGCTATTGGGCTCTATTGAATAGTGAATGTTTTGAATTTTCTCCAAAAGTAAAGTAGTTGCAAACTCATGCTTTTAGAGACTTGTTTGGGCTCATGAGAGGAGTAGAAAAACATCAAAAATTTCAGTCCTGCATGATTCTACCAAGAAATGTGTTCATTCAAACCGCTGGTTTTTGATAGTTTGGGCCCTATTGAATAATGAATGTTTTGAATTTTCTCCAAAAGTAAAGTAGTTGCAAACTCATCCTTTTAGAAACTTGTTTGGGCTGTTGAGAGGAGTAAAAAACCATCAAAAATTTCAATCCTGCATGATTCTACCAAGAAATGTGATTCTTCATTCAAAACGCTGGTTTTTGCTATTGGGCTCTATTGAATAATGAATGTTTTGAATTTTCTCCAAAAGTAAAGTAGTTGCAAACTCATGCTTTTAGAGACTTGTTTGGGCTCATGAGAGGAGTAGAAAAACATCAAAAATTTCAGTCCTGCATGATTCTACCAAGAAATGTGTGTTCATTGAAACCGCTGGTTTTTGATAGTTTGGGCCCTATTGAATAATGAATGTTTTGAATTTTCTCCAAAAGTAAAGTAGTTGCAAACTCATCATTTTAGAAACTTGTTTGGGCTGTTGAGAGGAGTAAAAAACCATCAAAAATTTCAATCCTGCATGATTCTACCAAGAAATGTGATTCTTCATTCAAAACGCTGGTTTTTGCTATTGGGCTCTATTGAATAATGAATGTTTTGAATTTTCTCCAAAAGTAAAGTAGTTGCAAACTCATGCTTTTAGAGACTTGTTTGGGCTCATGAGAGGAGTAGAAAAACATCAAAAATTTCAGTCCTGCATGATTCTACCAAGAAATGTGTGTTCATTGAAACCGCTGGTTTTTGATAGTTTGGGCCCTATTGAATAATGAATGTTTTGAATTTTCTCCAAAAGTAAAGTAGTTGCAAACTCATCCTTTTAGAAACTTGTTTGGGCTGTTGAGAGGAGTAAAAAACCATCAAAAATTTCAATCCTGCATGATTTTACCAAGAAATGTGATTCTTCATTCAAAACGCTGGTTTTTGCTATTGGGCTCTATTGAATAATGAATGTTTTGAATTTTCTCCAAAAGTAAAGTAGTTGCAAACTCATGCTTTTAGAGATTTGTATGGGCTCATGAGAGGAGTAGAAAAACATCAAAAATTTCAGTCCTGCATGATTCTACCAAGAAATGTGATTCTTCATTCAAAACCTGATTTTTGCTATTGGGCTCTATTGAATAGTGAATGTTTTGAATTTTCTCCAAAAGTAAAGTAGTTGCAAACTCATGCTTTTAGAGACTTGTTTGGGCTCATGAGAGGAGTAGAAAAACATCAAAAATTTCAGTCCTGCATGATTCTACCAAGAAATGTGTGTTCATTCAAACCGCTGGTTTTTGATAGTTTGGGCCCTATTGAATAATGAATGTTTTGAATTTTCTCCAAAAGTAAAGTAGTTGCAAACTCATACTTTTAGAGACTTGTTTGGGCTCATGAGAGGAGTAGAAAAACATCAAAAATTTCAGTCCTGCATGATTCTACCAAGAAATGTGTGTTCATTCAAACCGCTGGTTTTTGATAGTTTGGGCCCTATTGAATAATGAATGTTTTGAATTTTCTCCAAAAGTAAAGTAGTTGCAAACTCATCCTTTTAGAAACTTGTTTGGGCTGTTGAGAGGAGTAAAAAACCATCAAAAATTTCAATCCTGCATGATTCTACCAAGAAATGTGATTCTTCATTCAAAACGCTGGTTTTTGCTATTGGGCTCTATTGAATAATGAATGTTTTGAATTTTCTCCAGAAGTAAAGTAGTTGCAAACTCATGCTTTTAGAGACTTGTTTGGGCTCATGAGAGGAGTAGAAAAACATCAAAAATTTCAGTCCTGCATGATTCTACCAAGAAATGTGTGTTCATTGAAACCGCTGGTTTTTGATAGTTTGGGCCCTATTGAATAATGAATGTTTTGAATTTTCTCCAAAAGTAAAGTAGTTGCAAACTCATCCTTTTAGAAACTTGTTTGGGCTGTTGAGAGGAGTAAAAAACCATCAAAAATTTCAATCCTGCATGATTCTACCAAGAAATGTGATTCTTCATTCAAAACGCTGGTTTTTGCTATTGGGCTCTATTGAATAATGAATGTTTTGAATTTTCTCCAAAAGTAAAGTAGTTGCAAACTCATGCTTTTAGAGACTTGTTTGGGCTCATGAGAGGAGTAGAAAAACATCAAAAATTTCAGTCCTGCATGATTCTACCAAGAAATGTGTGTTCATTGAAACCGCTGGTTTTTGATAGTTTGGGCCCTATTGAATAATGAATGTTTTGAATTTTCTCCAAAAGTAAAGTAGTTGCAAACTCATCCTTTTAGAAACTTGTTTGGGCTGTTGAGAGGAGTAAAAAACCATCAAAAATTTCAATCCTGCATGATTCTACCAAGAAATGTGATTCTTCATTCAAAACGCTGGTTTTTGCTATTGGGCTCTATTGAATAATGAATGTTTTGAATTTTCTCCAAAAGTAAAGTAGTTGCAAACTCATGCTTTTAGAGACTTGTTTGGGCTCATGAGAGGAGTAGAAAAACATCAAAAATTTCAGTCCTGCATGATTCTACCAAGAAATGTGTGTTCATTGAAACCGCTGGTTTTTGATAGTTTGGGCCCTATTGAATAATGAATGTTTTGAATTTTCTCCAAAAGTAAAGTAGTTGCAAACTCATCCTTTTAGAAACTTGTTTGGGCTGTTGAGAGGAGTAAAAAACCATCAAAAATTTCAATCCTGCATGATTCTACCAAGAAATGTGATTCTTCATTCAAAACGCTGGTTTTTGCTATTGGGCTCTATTGAATAATGAATGTTTTGAATTTTCTCCAAAAGTAAAGTAGTTGCAAACTCATGCTTTTAGAGACTTGTTTGGGCTCATGAGAGGAGTAGAAAAACATCAAAAATTTCAGTCCTGCATGATTCTACCAAGAAATGTGTGTTCATTGAAACCGCTGGTTTTTGATAGTTTGGGCCCTATTGAATAATGAATGTTTTGAATTTTCTCCAAAAGTAAAGTAGTTGCAAACTCATCCTTTTAGAAACTTGTTTGGGCTGTTGAGAGGATTAAAAAACCATCAAAAATTTCAATCCTGCATGATTCTACCAAGAAATGTGATTCTTCATTCAAAACGCTGGTTTTTGCTATTGGGCTCTATTGAATAATGAATGTTTTGAATTTTCTCCAGAAGTAAAGTAGTTGCAAACTCATGCTTTTAGAGACTTGTTTGGGCTCATGAGAGGAGTAGAAAAACATCAAAAATTTCAGTCCTGCATGATTCTACCAAGAAATGTGTGTTCATTCAAACCGCTGGTTTTTGATAGTTTGGGCCCTATTGAATAATGAATGTTTTGAATTTTCTCCAAAAGTAAAGTAGTTGCAAACTCATCCTTTTAGAAACTTGTTTGGGCTGTTGAGAGGAGTAAAAAACCATCAAAAATTTCAGTCCTGCATGATTCTACCAAGAAATGTGATTCTTCATTCAAAACGCTGGTTTTTGCTATTGGGCTCTATTGAATAATGAATGTTTTGAATTTTCTCCAAAAGTAAAGTAGTTGCAAACTCATGCTTTTAGAGACTTGTTTGGGCTCATGAGAGGAGTAGAAAAACATCAAAAATTTCAGTCCTGCATGATTCTACCAAGAAATGTGATTATTCATTCAAAACGCTGGTTTTTGCTATTGGGCTCTATTGAATAATGAATGTTTTGAATTTTCTCCAAAAGTAAAGTAGTTGCAAACTCATGCTTTTAGAGACTTGTTTGGGCTCATGAGAGGAGTAGAAAAACATCAAAAATTTCAGTCCTGCATGATTCTACCAAGAAATGTGTGTTCATTGAAACCGCTGGTTTTTGATAGTTTGGGCCCTATTGAATAATGAATGTTTTGAATTTTCTCCAAAAGTAAAGTAGTTGCAAACTCATCCTTTTAGAAACTTGTTTGGGCTGTTGAGAGGAGTAAAAAACCATCAAAAATTTCAATCCTGCATGATTCTACCAAGAAATGTGATTCTTCATTCAAAACGCTGGTTTTTGCTATTGGGCTCTATTGAATAATGAATGTTTTGAATTTTCTCCAGAAGTAAAGTAGTTGCAAACTCATGCTTTTAGAGACTTGTTTGGGCTCATGAGAGGAGTAGAAAAACATCAAAAATTTCAGTCCTGCATGATTCTACCAAGAAATGTGTGTTCATTGAAACCGCTGGTTTTTGATAGTTTGGGCCCTATTGAATAATGAATGTTTTGAATTTTCTCCAAAAGTAAAGTAGTTGCAAACTCATCCTTTTAGAAACTTGTTTGGGCTGTTGAGAGGAGTAAAAAACCATTAAATTTCAATCCTGCATGATTTTACCAAGAAATGTGATTCTTCATTCAAAACCTGATTTTTGCTATTGGGCTCTATTGAATAGTGAATGTTTTGAATTTTCTCCAAAAGTAAAGTAGTTGCAAACTCATGCTTTTAGAGACTTGTTTGGGCTCATGAGAGGAGTAGAAAAACATCAAAAATTTCAGTCCTGCATGATTCTACCAAGAAATGTGTTCATTCAAACCGCTGGTTTTTGATAGTTTGGGCCCTATTGAATAATGAATGTTTTGAATTTTCTCCAAAAGTAAAGTAGTTGCAAACTCATCCTTTTAGAAACTTGTTTGGGCTGTTGAGAGGAGTAAAAAACCATCAAAAATTTCAATCCTGCATGATTCTACCAAGAAATGTGATTCTTCATTCAAAACGCTGGTTTTTGCTATTGGGCTCTATTGAATAATGAATGTTTTGAATTTTCTCCAAAAGTAAAGTAGTTGCAAACTCATGCTTTTAGAGACTTGTTTGGGCTCATGAGAGGAGTAGAAAAACATCAAAAATTTCAGTCCTGCATGATTCTACCAAGAAATGTGTGTTCATTGAAACCGCTGGTTTTTGATAGTTTGGGCCCTATTGAATAATGAATGTTTTGAATTTTCTCCAAAAGTAAAGTAGTTGCAAACTCATCCTTTTAGAAACTTGTTTGGGCTGTTGAGAGGAGTAAAAAACCATCAAAAATTTCAATCCTGCATGATTCTACCAAGAAATGTGATTCTTCATTCAAAACGCTGGTTTTTGCTATTGGGCTCTATTGAATAATGAATGTTTTGAATTTTCTCCAAAAGTAAAGTAGTTGCAAACTCATGCTTTTAGAGACTTGTTTGGGCTCATGAGAGGAGTAGAAAAACATCAAAAATTTCAGTCCTGCATGATTCTACCAAGAAATGTGTGTTCATTGAAACCGCTGGTTTTTGATAGTTTGGGCCCTATTGAATAATGAATGTCTTGAATTTTCTCCAAAAGTAAAGTAGTTGCAAACTCATCCTTTTAGAAACTTGTTTGGGCTGTTGAGAGGAGTAAAAAACCATTAAATTTCAATCCTGCATGATTTTACCAAGAAATGTGATTCTTCATTCAAAACCTGATTTTTGCTATTGGGCTCTATTGAATAGTGAATGTTTTGAATTTTCTCCAAAAGTAAAGTAGTTGCAAACTCATGCTTTTAGAGACTTGTTTGGGCTCATGAGAGGAGTAGAAAAACATCAAAAATTTCAGTCCTGCATGATTCTACCAAGAAATGTGATTCTTCATTCAAAACGCTGGTTTTTGCTATTGGGCTCTATTGAATAATGAATGTTTTGAATTTTCTCCAAAAGTAAAGTAGTTGCAAACTCATGCTTTTAGAGACTTGTTTGGGCTCATGAGAGGAGTAGAAAAACATCAAAAATTTCAGTCCTGCATGATTCTACCAAGAAATGTGTGTTCATTGAAACCGCTGGTTTTTGATAGTTTGGGCCCTATTGAATAATGAATGTTTTGAATTTTCTCCAAAAGTAAAGTAGTTGCAAACTCATCCTTTTAGAAACTTGTTTGGGCTGTTGAGAGGAGTAAAAAACCATCAAAAATTTCAATCCTGCATGATTCTACCAAGAAATGTGATTCTTCATTCAAAACGCTGGTTTTTGCTATTGGGCTCTATTGAATAATGAATGTTTTGAATTTTCTCCAGAAGTAAAGTAGTTGCAAACTCATGCTTTTAGAGACTTGTTTGGGCTCATGAGAGGAGTAGAAAAACATCAAAAATTTCAGTCCTGCATGATTCTACCAAGAAATGTGTGTTCATTGAAACCGCTGGTTTTTGATAGTTTGGGCCCTATTGAATAATGAATGTTTTGAATTTTCTCCAAAAGTAAAGTAGTTGCAAACTCATCCTTTTAGAAACTTGTTTGGGCTGTTGAGAGGAGTAAAAAACCATTAAATTTCAATCCTGCATGATTTTACCAAGAAATGTGATTCTTCATTCAAAACCTGATTTTTGCTATTGGGCTCTATTGAATAGTGAATGTTTTGAATTTTCTCCAAAAGTAAAGTAGTTGCAAACTCATGCTTTTAGAGACTTGTTTGGGCTCATGAGAGGAGTAGAAAAACATCAAAAATTTCAGTCCTGCATGATTCTACCAAGAAATGTGTTCATTCAAACCGCTGGTTTTTGATAGTTTGGGCCCTATTGAATAATGAATGTTTTGAATTTTCTCCAAAAGTAAAGTAGTTGCAAACTCATCCTTTTAGAAACTTGTTTGGGCTGTTGAGAGGAGTAAAAAACCATCAAAAATTTCAATCCTGCATGATTCTACCAAGAAATGTGATTCTTCATTCAAAACGCTGGTTTTTGCTATTGGGCTCTATTGAATAATGAATGTTTTGAATTTTCTCCAAAAGTAAAGTAGTTGCAAACTCATGCTTTTAGAGACTTGTTTGGGCTCATGAGAGGAGTAGAAAAACATCAAAAATTTCAGTCCTGCATGATTCTACCAAGAAATGTGTGTTCATTGAAACCGCTGGTTTTTGATAGTTTGGGCCCTATTGAATAATGAATGTTTTGAATTTTCTCCAAAAGTAAAGTAGTTGCAAACTCATCCTTTTAGAAACTTGTTTGGGCTGTTGAGAGGAGTAAAAAACCATCAAAAATTTCAATCCTGCATGATTCTACCAAGAAATGTGATTCTTCATTCAAAACGCTGGTTTTTGCTATTGGGCTCTATTGAATAATGAATGTTTTGAATTTTCTCCAAAAGTAAAGTAGTTGCAAACTCATGCTTTTAGAGACTTGTTTGGGCTCATGAGAGGAGTAGAAAAACATCAAAAATTTCAGTCCTGCATGATTCTACCAAGAAATGTGTGTTCATTGAAACCGCTGGTTTTTGATAGTTTGGGCCCTATTGAATAATGAATGTTTTGAATTTTCTCCAAAAGTAAAGTAGTTGCAAACTCATCCTTTTAGAAACTTGTTTGGGCTGTTGAGAGGAGTAAAAAACCATTAAATTTCAATCCTGCATGATTTTACCAAGAAATGTGATTCTTCATTCAAAACCTGATTTTTGCTATTGGGCTCTATTGAATAGTGAATGTTTTGAATTTTCTCCAAAAGTAAAGTAGTTGCAAACTCATGCTTTTAGAGACTTGTTTGGGCTCATGAGAGGAGTAGAAAAACATCAAAAATTTCAATCCTGCATGATTCTACCAAGAAATGTGTTCATTCAAACCGCTGGTTTTTGATAGTTTGGGCCCTATTGAATAATGAATGTTTTGAATTTTCTCCAAAAGTAAAGTAGTTGCAAACTCATCCTTTTAGAAACTTGTTTGGGCTGTTGAGAGGAGTAAAAAACCATCAAAAATTTCAATCCTGCATGATTCTACCAAGAAATGTGATTCTTCATTCAAAACGCTGGTTTTTGCTATTGGGCTCTATTGAATAATGAATGTTTTGAATTTTCTCCAAAAGTAAAGTAGTTGCAAACTCATGCTTTTAGAGATTTGTTTGGGCTCATGAGAGGAGTAGAAAAACATCAAAAATTTCAGTCCTGCATGATTCTACCAAGAAATGTGATTCTTCATTCAAAACCTGATTTTTGCTATTGGGCTCTATTGAATAGTGAATGTTTTGAATTTTCTCCAAAACTAAAGTAGTTGCAAACTCATGCTTTTAGAGACTTGTTTGGGCTCATGAGAGGAGTAGAAAAACATCAAAAATTTCAGTCCTGCATGATTCTACCAAGAAATGTGTGTTCATTCAAACCGCTGGTTTTTGATAGTTTGGGCCCTATTGAATAATGAATGTTTTGAATTTTCTCCAAAAGTAAAGTAGTTGCAAACTCATACTTTTAGAGACTTGTTTGGGCTCATGAGAGGAGTAGAAAAACATCAAAAATTTCAGTCCTGCATGATTCTACCAAGAAATGTGTGTTCATTCAAACCGCTGTTTTTTGATAGTTTGGGCCCTATTGAATAATGAATGTTTTGAATTTTCTCCAAAAGTAAAGTAGTTGCTAACTCATCCTTTTAGAAACTTGTTTGGGCTGTTGAGAGGAGTAAAAAACCATCAAAAATTTCAATCCTGCATGATTCTACCAAGAAATGTGATTCTTCATTCAAAACGCTGGTTTTTGCTATTGGGCTCTATTGAATAATGAATGTTTTGAATTTTCTCCAGAAGTAAAGTAGTTGCAAACTCATGCTTTTAGAGACTTGTTTGGGCTCATTAGAGGAGTAGAAAAACATCAAAAATTTCAGTCCTGCATGATTCTACCAAGAAATGTGTGTTCATTGAAACCGCTGGTTTTTGATAGTTTGGGCCCTATTGAATAATGAATGTTTTGAATTTTCTCCAAAAGTAAAGTAGTTGCAAACTCATCCTTTTAGAAACTTGTTTGGGCTGTTGAGAGGAGTAAAAAACCATCAAAAATTTCAATCCTGCATGATTCTACCAAGAAATGTGATTCTTCATTCAAAACGCTGGTTTTTGCTATTGGGCTCTATTGAATAATGAATGTTTTGAATTTTCTCCAGAAGTAAAGTAGTTGCAAACTCATGCTTTTAGAGACTTGTTTGGGCTCATGAGAGGAGTAGAAAAACATCAAAAATTTCAGTCCTGCATGATTCTACCAAGAAATGTGTGTTCATTGAAACCGCTGGTTTTTGATAGTTTGGGCCCTATTGAATAATGAATGTTTTGAATTTTCTCCAAAAGTAAAGTAGTTGCAAACTCATCCTTTTAGAAACTTGTTTGGGCTGTTGAGAGGAGTAAAAAACCATTAAATTTCAATCCTGCATGATTTTACCAAGAAATGTGATTCTTCATTCAAAACCTGATTTTTGCTATTGGGCTCTATTGAATAGTGAATGTTTTGAATTTTCTCCAAAAGTAAAGTAGTTGCAAACTCATGCTTTTAGAGACTTGTTTGGGCTCATGAGAGGAGTAGAAAAACATCAAAAATTTCAGTCCTGCATGATTCTACCAAGAAATGTGTTCATTCAAACCGCTGGTTTTTGATAGTTTGGGCCCTATTGAATAATGAATGTTTTGAATTTTCTCCAAAAGTAAAGTAGTTGCAAACTCATCCTTTTAGAAACTTGTTTGGGCTGTTGAGAGGAGTAAAAAACCATCAAAAATTTCAATCCTGCATGATTCTACCAAGAAATGTGATTCTTCATTCAAAACGCTGGTTTTTGCTATTGGGCTCTATTGAATAATGAATGTTTTGAATTTTCTCCAAAAGTAAAGTAGTTGCAAACTCATGCTTTTAGAGATTTGTTTGGGCTCATGAGAGGAGTAGAAAAACATCAAAAATTTCAGTCCTGCATGATTCTACCAAGAAATGTGATTCTTCATTCAAAACCTGATTTTTGCTATTGGGCTCTATTGAATAGTGAATGTTTTGAATTTTCTCCAAAACTAAAGTAGTTGCAAACTCATGCTTTTAGAGACTTGTTTGGGCTCATGAGAGGAGTAGAAAAACATCAAAAATTTCAGTCCTGCATGATTCTACCAAGAAATGTGTGTTCATTCAAACCGCTGGTTTTTGATAGTTTGGGCCCTATTGAATAATGAATGTTTTGAATTTTCTCCAAAAGTAAAGTAGTTGCAAACTCATACTTTTAGAGACTTGTTTGGGCTCATGAGAGGAGTAGAAAAACATCAAAAATTTCAGTCCTGCATGATTCTACCAAGAAATGTGTGTTCATTCAAACCGCTGTTTTTTGATAGTTTGGGCCCTATTGAATAATGAATGTTTTGAATTTTCTCCAAAAGTAAAGTAGTTGCTAACTCATCCTTTTAGAAACTTGTTTGGGCTGTTGAGAGGAGTAAAAAACCATCAAAAATTTCAATCCTGCATGATTCTACCAAGAAATGTGATTCTTCATTCAAAACGCTGGTTTTTGCTATTGGGCTCTATTGAATAATGAATGTTTTGAATTTTCTCCAGAAGTAAAGTAGTTGCAAACTCATGCTTTTAGAGACTTGTTTGGGCTCATTAGAGGAGTAGAAAAACATCAAAAATTTCAGTCCTGCATGATTCTACCAAGAAATGTGTGTTCATTGAAACCGCTGGTTTTTGATAGTTTGGGCCCTATTGAATAATGAATGTTTTGAATTTTCTCCAAAAGTAAAGTAGTTGCAAACTCATCCTTTTAGAAACTTGTTTGGGCTGTTGAGAGGAGTAAAAAACCATCAAAAATTTCAATCCTGCATGATTCTACCAAGAAATGTGATTCTTCATTCAAAACGCTGGTTTTTGCTATTGGGCTCTATTGAATAATGAATGTTTTGAATTTTCTCCAGAAGTAAAGTAGTTGCAAACTCATGCTTTTAGAGACTTGTTTGGGCTCATGAGAGGAGTAGAAAAACATCAAAAATTTCAGTCCTGCATGATTCTACCAAGAAATGTGTGTTCATTGAAACCGCTGGTTTTTGATAGTTTGGGCCCTATTGAATAATGAATGTTTTGAATTTTCTCCAAAAGTAAAGTAGTTGCAAACTCATCCTTTTAGAAACTTGTTTGGGCTGTTGAGAGGAGTAAAAAACCATTAAATTTCAATCCTGCATGATTTTACCAAGAAATGTGATTCTTCATTCAAAACCTGATTTTTGCTATTGGGCTCTATTGAATAGTGAATGTTTTGAATTTTCTCCAAAAGTAAAGTAGTTGCAAACTCATGCTTTTAGAGACTTGTTTGGGCTCATGAGAGGAGTAGAAAAACATCAAAAATTTCAGTCCTGCATGATTCTACCAAGAAATGTGTTCATTCAAACCGCTGGTTTTTGATAGTTTGGGCCCTATTGAATAATGAATGTTTTGAATTTTCTCCAAAAGTAAAGTAGTTGCAAACTCATCCTTTTAGAAACTTGTTTGGGCTGTTGAGAGGAGTAAAAAACCATCAAAAATTTCAATCCTGCATGATTCTACCAAGAAATGTGATTCTTCATTCAAAACGCTGGTTTTTGCTATTGGGCTCTATTGAATAATGAATGTTTTGAATTTTCTCCAAAAGTAAAGTAGTTGCAAACTCATGCTTTTAGAGATTTGTTTGGGCTCATGAGAGGAGTAGAAAAACATCAAAAATTTCAGTCCTGCATGATTCTACCAAGAAATGTGTGTTCATTGAAACCGCTGGTTTTTGATAGTTTGGGCCCTATTGAATAATGAATGTTTTGAATTTTCTCCAAAAGTAAAGTAGTTGCAAACTCATCCTTTTAGAAACTTGTTTGGGCTGTTGAGAGGAGTAAAAAACCATCAAAAATTTCAATCCTGCATGATTCTACCAAGAAATGTGATTCTTCATTCAAAACGCTGGTTTTTGCTATTGGGCTCTATTGAATAATGAATGTTTTGAATTTTCTCCAAAAGTAAAGTAGTTGCAAACTCATGCTTTTAGAGACTTGTTTGCGCTCATGAGAGGAGTAGAAAAACATCAAAAATTTCAGTCCTGCATGATTCTACCAAGAAATGTGTGTTCATTGAAACCGCTGGTTTTTGATAGTTTGGGCCCTATTGAATAATGAATGTTTTGAATTTTCTCCAAAAGTAAAGTAGTTGCAAACTCATCCTTTTAGAAACTTGTTTGGGCTGTTGAGAGGAGTAAAAAACCATCAAAAATTTCAATCCTGCATGATTTTACCAAGAAATGTGATTCTTCATTCAAAACGCTGGTTTTTCCTATTGGGCTCTATTGAATAATGAATGTTTTGAATTTTCTCCAAAAGTAAAGTAGTTGCAAACTCATGCTTTTAGAGATTTGTTTGGGCTCATGAGAGGAGTAGAAAAACATCAAAAATTTCAGTCCTGCATGATTCTACCAAGAAATGTGATTCTTCATTCAAAACCTGATTTTTGCTATTGGGCTCTATTGAATAGTGAATGTTTTGAATTTTCTCTAAAAGTAAAGTAGTTGCAAACTCATGCTTTTAGAGACTTGTTTGGGCTCATGAGAGGAGTAGAAAAACATCAAAAATTTCAGTCCTGCATGATTCTACCAAGAAATGTGTGTTCATTCAAACCGCTGGTTTTTGATAGTTTGGGCCCTATTGAATAATGAATGTTTTGAATTTTCTCCAAAAGTAAAGTAGTTGCAAACTCATACTTTTAGAGACTTGTTTGGGCTCATGAGAGGAGTAGAAAAACATCAAAAATTTCAGTCCTGCATGATTCTACCAAGAAATGTGTGTTCATTCAAACCGCTGGTTTTTGATAGTTTGGGCCCTATTGAATAATGAATGTTTTGAATTTTCTCCAAAAGTAAAGTAGTTGCAAACTCATCCTTTTAGAAACTTGTTTGGGCTGTTGAGAGGAGTAAAAAACCATCAAAAATTTCAATCCTGCATGATTCTACCAAGAAATGTGATTCTTCATTCAAAACGCTGGTTTTTGCTATTGGGCTCTATTGAATAATGAATGTTTTGAATTTTCTCCAGAAGTAAAGTAGTTGCAAACTCATGCTTTTAGAGACTTGTTTGGGCTCATGAGAGGAGTAGAAAAACATCAAAAATTTCAGTCCTGCATGATTCTACCAAGAAATGTGTGTTCATTGAAACGGCTGGTTTTTGATAGTTTGGGCCCTATTGAATAATGAATGTTTTGAATTTTCTCCAAAAGTAAAGTAGTTGCAAACTCATCCTTTTAGAAACTTGTTTGGGCTGTTGAGAGGAGTAAAAAACCATCAAAAATTTCAATCCTGCATGATTCTACCAAGAAATGTGATTCTTCATTCAAAACGCTGGTTTTTGCTATTGGGCTCTATTGAATAATGTTTTGAATTTTCTCCAAAAGTAGAGTAGTTGCAAACTCATGCTTTTAGAGATTTGTTTGGGCTCATGAGAGGAGTAGAAAAACATCAAAAATTTCAGTCCTGCATGATTCTACCAAGAAATGTGTGTTCATTGAAACCGCTGGTTTTTGATAGTTTGGGCCCTATTGAATAATGAATGTTTTAAATTTTCTCCAAAAGTAAAGTAGTTGCAAACTCATCCTTTTAGAAACTTGTTTGGGCTGTTGAGAGGAGTAAAAAACCATCAAAAATTTCAATCCTGCATGATTTTACCAAGAAATGTGATTCTTCATTCAAAACCTGATTTTTGCTATTGGGCTCTATTGAATAGTGAATGTTTTGAATTTTCTCCAAAAGTAAAGTAGTTGCAAACTCATGCTTTTAGAGACTTGTTTGGGCTCATGAGAGGAGTAGAAAAACATCAAAAATTTCAGTCCTGCATGATTCTACCAAGAAATGTGTGTTCATTCAAACCGCTGGTTTTTGATCGTTTGGGCCCTATTGAATAATGAATGTTTTGAATTTTCTCCAAAAGTAAAGTAGTTGCAAACTCATGCTTTTAGAGACTTGTTTGGGCTCATGAGAGGAGTAGAAAAACATCAAAAATTTCAGTCCTGCATGATTCTACCAAGAAATGTGTGTTCATTCAAACCGCTGGTTTTTGATAGTTTGGGCCCTATTGAATAATGAATGTTTTGAATTTTCTCCAAAAGTAAAGTAGTTGCAAACTCATCCTTTTAGAAACTTGTTTGGGCTGTTGAGAGGAGTAAAAAACCATCAAAAATTTCAATCCTGCATGATTCTACCAAGAAATGTGATTCTTCATTCAAAACGCTGGTTTTTGCTATTGGGCTCTATTGAATCATGAATGTTTTGAATTTTCTCCAGAAGTAAAGTAGTTGCAAACTCATGCTTTTAGAGACTTGTTTGGGCTCATGAGAGGAGTAGAAAAACATCAAAAATTTCAGTCCTGCATGATTCTACCAAGAAATGTGTGTTCATTGAAACCGCTGGTTTTTGATAGTTTGGGCCCTATTGAATAATGAATGTTTTGAATTTTCTCCAAAAGTAAAGTAGTTGCAAACTCATCCTTTTGGAAACTTGTTTGGGCTGTTGAGAGGAGTAAAAAACCATCAAAAATTTCAATCCTGCATGATTCTACCAAGAAATGTGATTCTTCATTCAAAACCTGATTTTTGCTATTGGGCTCTATTGAAAAGTGAATGTTTTGAATTTTCTCCAAAAGTAAAGTAGTTGCAAACTCATGCTTTTAGAGACTTGTTTGGGCTCATGAGATGAGTAGAAAAACATCAAAAATTTCAGTCCTGCATGATTCTACCAAGACGTGTGTTCATTGAAACGGCTGGTTTTTGATAGTTTGGGCCCTATTGAATAATGAATGTTTTGAATTTTCTCCAAAAGTAAAGTAGTTGCAAACTCATCCTTTTAGAAACTTGTTTGGGCTGTTGAGAGGAGTAAAAAACCATCAAAAATTTCAATCCTGCATGATTTTACCAAGAAATGTGATTCTTCATTCAAAACCTGATTTTTGCTATTGGGCTCTATTGAATAATGAATGTTTTGAATTTTCTCCAAAAGTAAAGTAGTTGCAAACTCATGCTTTTAGAGACTTGTTTGGGCTCATGAGAGGAGTAGAAAAACATCAAAAATTTCAGTCCTGCATGATTCTACCAAGAAATGTGTGTTCATTCAAACCGCTGGTTTTTGATAGTTTGGGCCCTATTGAATAATGAATGTTTTGAATTTTCTCCAAAAGTAAAGTAGTTGCAAACTCATGCTTTTAGAGACTTGTTTGGGCTCATGAGAGGAGTAGAAAAACATCAAAAATTTCAGTCCTGCATGATTCTACCAAGAAATGTGTGTTCATTCAAACCGCTGGTTTTTGATAGTTTGGGCCCTATTGAATAATGAATGTTTTGAATTTTCTCCAAAAGTAAAGTAGTTGCAAACTCATCCTTTTAGAAACTTGTTTGGGCTGTTGAGAGGAGTAAAAAACCATCAAAAATTTCAATCCTGCATGATTTTACCAAGAAATGTGATTCTTCATTCAAAACCTGATTTTTGCTATTGGGCTCTATTGAATAGTGAATGTTTTGAATTTTCTCCAAAAGTAAAGTAGTTGCAAACTCATGCTTTTAGAGACTTGTTTGGGCTCATGAGAGGAGTAGAAAAACATCAAAAATTTCAGTCCTGCATGATTCTACCAAGAAATGTGTGTTCATTCAAACCGCTGGTTTTTGATAGTTTGGGCCCTATTGAATAATGAATGTTTTGAATTTTCTCCAAAAGTAAAGTAGTTGCAAACTCATGCTTTTAGAGACTTGTTTGGGCTCATGAGAGGAGTAGAAAAACATCAAAAATTTCAGTCCTGCATGATTCTACCAAGAAATGTGTGTTCATTGAAACCGCTGGTTTTTGATAGTTTGGGCCCTATTGAATAATGAATGTTTTGAATTTTCTCCAAAAGTAAAGTAGTTGCAAACTCATCCTTTTAGAAACTTGTTTGGGCTGTTGAGAGGAGTAAAAAACCATTAAATTTCAATCCTGCATGATTTTACCAAGAAATGTGATTCTTCATTCAAAACCTGATTTTTGCTATTGGGCTCTATTGAATAGTGAATGTTTTGAATTTTCTCCAAAAGTAAAGTAGTTGCAAACTCATGCTTTTAGAGACTTGTTTGGGCTCATGAGAGGAGTAGAAAAACATCAAAAATTTCAGTCCTGCATGATTCTACCAAGAAATGTGTTCATTCAAACCGCTGGTTTTTGATAGTTTGGGCCCTATTGAATAATGAATGTTTTGAATTTTCTCCAAAAGTAAAGTAGTTGCAAACTCATCCTTTTAGAAACTTGTTTGGGCTGTTGAGAGGAGTAAAAAACCATCAAAAATTTCAATCCTGCATGATTCTACCAAGAAATGTGATTCTTCATTCAAAACGCTGGTTTTTGCTATTGGGCTCTATTGAATAATGAATGTTTTGAATTTTCTCCAAAAGTAAAGTAGTTGCAAACTCATGCTTTTAGAGACTTGTTTGGGCTCATGAGAGGAGTAGAAAAACATCAAAAATTTCAGTCCTGCATGATTCTACCAAGAAATGTGTGTTCATTGAAACCGCTGGTTTTTGATAGTTTGGGCCCTATTGAATAATGAATGTTTTGAATTTTCTCCAAAAGTAAAGTAGTTGCAAACTCATCCTTTTAGAAACTTGTTTGGGCTGTTGAGAGGAGTAAAAAACCATCAAAAATTTCAATCCTGCATGATTCTACCAAGAAATGTGATTCTTCATTCAAAACGCTGGTTTTTGCTATTGGGCTCTATTGAATAATGAATGTTTTGAATTTTCTCCAAAAGTAAAGTAGTTGCAAACTCATGCTTTTAGAGACTTGTTTGCGCTCATGAGAGGAGTAGAAAAACATCAAAAATTTCAGTCCTGCATGATTCTACCAAGAAATGTGATTCTTCATTCAAAACCTGATTTTTGCTATTGGGCTCTATTGAATAGTGAATGTTTTGAATTTTCTCCAAAACTAAAGTAGTTGCAAACTCATGCTTTTAGAGACTTGTTTGGGCTCATGAGAGGAGTAGAAAAACATCAAAAATTTCAGTCCTGCATGATTCTACCAAGAAATGTGTGTTCATTCAAACCGCTGGTTTTTGATAGTTTGGGCCCTATTGAATAATGAATGTTTTGAATTTTCTCCAAAAGTAAAGTAGTTGCAAACTCATACTTTTAGAGACTTGTTTGGGCTCATGAGAGGAGTAGAAAAACATCAAAAATTTCAGTCCTGCATGATTCTACCAAGAAATGTGTGTTCATTCAAACCGCTGTTTTTTGATAGTTTGGGCCCTATTGAATAATGAATGTTTTGAATTTTCTCCAAAAGAAAAGTAGTTGCTAACTCATCCTTTTAGAAACTTGTTTGGGCTGTTGAGAGGAGTAAAAAACCATCAAAAATTTCAATCCTGCATGATTCTACCAAGAAATGTGATTCTTCATTCAAAACGCTGGTTTTTGCTATTGGGCTCTATTGAATAATGAATGTTTTGAATTTTCTCCAGAAGTAAAGTAGTTGCAAACTCATGCTTTTAGAGACTTGTTTGGGCTCATTAGAGGAGTAGAAAAACATCAAAAATTTCAGTCCTGCATGATTCTACCAAGAAATGTGTGTTCATTGAAACCGCTGGTTTTTGATAGTTTGGGCCCTATTGAATAATGAATGTTTTGAATTTTCTCCAAAAGTAAAGTAGTTGCAAACTCATCCTTTTAGAAACTTGTTTGGGCTGTTGAGAGGAGTAAAAAACCATCAAAAATTTCAATCCTGCATGATTCTACCAAGAAATGTGATTCTTCATTCAAAACGCTGGTTTTTGCTATTGGGCTCTATTGAATAATGAATGTTTTGAATTTTCTCCAGAAGTAAAGTAGTTGCAAACTCATGCTTTTAGAGACTTGTTTGGGCTCATGAGAGGAGTAGAAAAACATCAAAAATTTCAGTCCTGCATGATTCTACCAAGAAATGTGTGTTCATTGAAACCGCTGGTTTTTGATAGTTTGGGCCCTATTGAATAATGAATGTTTTGAATTTTCTCCAAAAGTAAAGTAGTTGCAAACTCATCCTTTTAGAAACTTGTTTGGGCTGTTGAGAGGAGTAAAAAACCATTAAATTTCAATCCTGCATGATTTTACCAAGAAATGTGATTCTTCATTCAAAACCTGATTTTTGCTATTGGGCTCTATTGAATAGTGAATGTTTTGAATTTTCTCCAAAAGTAAAGTAGTTGCAAACTCATGCTTTTAGAGACTTGTTTGGGCTCATGAGAGGAGTAGAAAAACATCAAAAATTTCAGTCCTGCATGATTCTACCAAGAAATGTGTTCATTCAAACCGCTGGTTTTTGATAGTTTGGGCCCTATTGAATAATGAATGTTTTGAATTTTCTCCAAAAGTAAAGTAGTTGCAAACTCATCCTTTTAGAAACTTGTTTGGGCTGTTGAGAGGAGTAAAAAACCATCAAAAATTTCAATCCTGCATGATTCTACCAAGAAATGTGATTCTTCATTCAAAACGCTGGTTTTTGCTATTGGGCTCTATTGAATAATGAATGTTTTGAATTTTCTCCAAAAGTAAAGTAGTTGCAAACTCATGCTTTTAGAGATTTGTTTGGGCTCATGAGAGGAGTAGAAAAACATCAAAAATTTCAGTCCTGCATGATTCTACCAAGAAATGTGTGTTCATTGAAACCGCTGGTTTTTGATAGTTTGGGCCCTATTGAATAATGAATGTTTTGAATTTTCTCCAAAAGTAAAGTAGTTGCAAACTCATCCTTTTAGAAACTTGTTTGGGCTGTTGAGAGGAGTAAAAAACCATCAAAAATTTCAATCCTGCATGATTCTACCAAGAAATGTGATTCTTCATTCAAAACGCTGGTTTTTGCTATTGGGCTCTATTGAATAATGAATGTTTTGAATTTTCTCCAAAAGTAAAGTAGTTGCAAACTCATGCTTTTAGAGACTTGTTTGCGCTCATGAGAGGAGTAGAAAAACATCAAAAATTTCAGTCCTGCATGATTCTACCAAGAAATGTGTGTTCATTGAAACCGCTGGTTTTTGATAGTTTGGGCCCTATTGAATAATGAATGTTTTGAATTTTCTCCAAAAGTAAAGTAGTTGCAAACTCATCCTTTTAGAAACTTGTTTGGGCTGTTGAGAGGAGTAAAAAACCATCAAAAATTTCAATCCTGCATGATTTTACCAAGAAATGTGATTCTTCATTCAAAACGCTGGTTTTTCCTATTGGGCTCTATTGAATAATGAATGTTTTGAATTTTCTCCAAAAGTAAAGTAGTTGCAAACTCATGCTTTTAGAGATTTGTTTGGGCTCATGAGAGGAGTAGAAAAACATCAAAAATTTCAGTCCTGCATGATTCTACCAAGAAATGTGATTCTTCATTCAAAACCTGATTTTTGCTATTGGGCTCTATTGAATAGTGAATGTTTTGAATTTTCTCTAAAAGTAAAGTAGTTGCAAACTCATGCTTTTAGAGACTTGTTTGGGCTCATGAGAGGAGTAGAAAAACATCAAAAATTTCAGTCCTGCATGATTCTACCAAGAAATGTGTGTTCATTCAAACCGCTGGTTTTTGATAGTTTGGGCCCTATTGAATAATGAATGTTTTGAATTTTCTCCAAAAGTAAAGTAGTTGCAAACTCATACTTTTAGAGACTTGTTTGGGCTCATGAGAGGAGTAGAAAAACATCAAAAATTTCAGTCCTGCATGATTCTACCAAGAAATGTGTGTTCATTCAAACCGCTGGTTTTTGATAGTTTGGGCCCTATTGAATAATGAATGTTTTGAATTTTCTCCAAAAGTAAAGTAGTTGCAAACTCATCCTTTTAGAAACTTGTTTGGGCTGTTGAGAGGAGTAAAAAACCATCAAAAATTTCAATCCTGCATGATTCTACCAAGAAATGTGATTCTTCATTCAAAACGCTGGTTTTTGCTATTGGGCTCTATTGAATAATGAATGTTTTGAATTTTCTCCAGAAGTAAAGTAGTTGCAAACTCATGCTTTTAGAGACTTGTTTGGGCTCATGAGAGGAGTAGAAAAACATCAAAAATTTCAGTCCTGCATGATTCTACCAAGAAATGTGTGTTCATTGAAACGGCTGGTTTTTGATAGTTTGGGCCCTATTGAATAATGAATGTTTTGAATTTTCTCCAAAAGTAAAGTAGTTGCAAACTCATCCTTTTAGAAACTTGTTTGGGCTGTTGAGAGGAGTAAAAAACCATCAAAAATTTCAATCCTGCATGATTCTACCAAGAAATGTGATTCTTCATTCAAAACGCTGGTTTTTGCTATTGGGCTCTATTGAATAATGTTTTGAATTTTCTCCAAAAGTAGAGTAGTTGCAAACTCATGCTTTTAGAGATTTGTTTGGGCTCATGAGAGGAGTAGAAAAACATCAAAAATTTCAGTCCTGCATGATTCTACCAAGAAATGTGTGTTCATTGAAACCGCTGGTTTTTGATAGTTTGGGCCCTATTGAATAATGAATGTTTTAAATTTTCTCCAAAAGTAAAGTAGTTGCAAACTCATCCTTTTAGAAACTTGTTTGGGCTGTTGAGAGGAGTAAAAAACCATCAAAAATTTCAATCCTGCATGATTTTACCAAGAAATGTGATTCTTCATTCAAAACCTGATTTTTGCTATTGGGCTCTATTGAATAGTGAATGTTTTGAATTTTCTCCAAAAGTAAAGTAGTTGCAAACTCATGCTTTTAGAGACTTGTTTGGGCTCATGAGAGGAGTAGAAAAACATCAAAAATTTCAGTCCTGCATGATTCTACCAAGAAATGTGTGTTCATTCAAACCGCTGGTTTTTGATCGTTTGGGCCCTATTGAATAATGAATGTTTTGAATTTTCTCCAAAAGTAAAGTAGTTGCAAACTCATGCTTTTAGAGACTTGTTTGGGCTCATGAGAGGAGTAGAAAAACATCAAAAATTTCAGTCCTGCATGATTCTACCAAGAAATGTGTGTTCATTCAAACCGCTGGTTTTTGATAGTTTGGGCCCTATTGAATAATGAATGTTTTGAATTTTCTCCAAAAGTAAAGTAGTTGCAAACTCATCCTTTTAGAAACTTGTTTGGGCTGTTGAGAGGAGTAAAAAACCATCAAAAATTTCAATCCTGCATGATTCTACCAAGAAATGTGATTCTTCATTCAAAACGCTGGTTTTTGCTATTGGGCTCTATTGAATCATGAATGTTTTGAATTTTCTCCAGAAGTAAAGTAGTTGCAAACTCATGCTTTTAGAGACTTGTTTGGGCTCATGAGAGGAGTAGAAAAACATCAAAAATTTCAGTCCTGCATGATTCTACCAAGAAATGTGTGTTCATTGAAACCGCTGGTTTTTGATAGTTTGGGCCCTATTGAATAATGAATGTTTTGAATTTTCTCCAAAAGTAAAGTAGTTGCAAACTCATCCTTTTGGAAACTTGTTTGGGCTGTTGAGAGGAGTAAAAAACCATCAAAAATTTCAATCCTGCATGATTCTACCAAGAAATGTGATTCTTCATTCAAAACCTGATTTTTGCTATTGGGCTCTATTGAAAAGTGAATGTTTTGAATTTTCTCCAAAAGTAAAGTAGTTGCAAACTCATGCTTTTAGAGACTTGTTTGGGCTCATGAGATGAGTAGAAAAACATCAAAAATTTCAGTCCTGCATGATTCTACCAAGACGTGTGTTCATTGAAACGGCTGGTTTTTGATAGTTTGGGCCCTATTGAATAATGAATGTTTTGAATTTTCTCCAAAAGTAAAGTAGTTGCAAACTCATCCTTTTAGAAACTTGTTTGGGCTGTTGAGAGGAGTAAAAAACCATCAAAAATTTCAATCCTGCATGATTTTACCAAGAAATGTGATTCTTCATTCAAAACCTGATTTTTGCTATTGGGCTCTATTGAATAATGAATGTTTTGAATTTTCTCCAAAAGTAAAGTAGTTGCAAACTCATGCTTTTAGAGACTTGTTTGGGCTCATGAGAGGAGTAGAAAAACATCAAAAATTTCAGTCCTGCATGATTCTACCAAGAAATGTGTGTTCATTCAAACCGCTGGTTTTTGATAGTTTGGGCCCTATTGAATAATGAATGTTTTGAATTTTCTCCAAAAGTAAAGTAGTTGCAAACTCATGCTTTTAGAGACTTGTTTGGGCTCATGAGAGGAGTAGAAAAACATCAAAAATTTCAGTCCTGCATGATTCTACCAAGAAATGTGTGTTCATTCAAACCGCTGGTTTTTGATAGTTTGGGCCCTATTGAATAATGAATGTTTTGAATTTTCTCCAAAAGTAAAGTAGTTGCAAACTCATCCTTTTAGAAACTTGTTTGGGCTGTTGAGAGGAGTAAAAAACCATCAAAAATTTCAATCCTGCATGATTTTACCAAGAAATGTGATTCTTCATTCAAAACCTGATTTTTGCTATTGGGCTCTATTGAATAGTGAATGTTTTGAATTTTCTCCAAAAGTAAAGTAGTTGCAAACTCATGCTTTTAGAGACTTGTTTGGGCTCATGAGAGGAGTAGAAAAACATCAAAAATTTCAGTCCTGCATGATTCTACCAAGAAATGTGTGTTCATTCAAACCGCTGGTTTTTGATAGTTTGGGCCCTATTGAATAATGAATGTTTTGAATTTTCTCCAAAAGTAAAGTAGTTGCAAACTCATGCTTTTAGAGACTTGTTTGGGCTCATGAGAGGAGTAGAAAAACATCAAAAATTTCAGTCCTGCATGATTCTACCAAGAAATGTGTGTTCATTGAAACCGCTGGTTTTTGATAGTTTGGGCCCTATTGAATAATGAATGTTTTGAATTTTCTCCAAAAGTAAAGTAGTTGCAAACTCATCCTTTTAGAAACTTGTTTGGGCTGTTGAGAGGAGTAAAAAACCATTAAATTTCAATCCTGCATGATTTTACCAAGAAATGTGATTCTTCATTCAAAACCTGATTTTTGCTATTGGGCTCTATTGAATAGTGAATGTTTTGAATTTTCTCCAAAAGTAAAGTAGTTGCAAACTCATGCTTTTAGAGACTTGTTTGGGCTCATGAGAGGAGTAGAAAAACATCAAAAATTTCAGTCCTGCATGATTCTACCAAGAAATGTGTTCATTCAAACCGCTGGTTTTTGATAGTTTGGGCCCTATTGAATAATGAATGTTTTGAATTTTCTCCAAAAGTAAAGTAGTTGCAAACTCATCCTTTTAGAAACTTGTTTGGGCTGTTGAGAGGAGTAAAAAACCATCAAAAATTTCAATCCTGCATGATTCTACCAAGAAATGTGATTCTTCATTCAAAACGCTGGTTTTTGCTATTGGGCTCTATTGAATAATGAATGTTTTGAATTTTCTCCAAAAGTAAAGTAGTTGCAAACTCATGCTTTTAGAGACTTGTTTGGGCTCATGAGAGGAGTAGAAAAACATCAAAAATTTCAGTCCTGCATGATTCTACCAAGAAATGTGTGTTCATTGAAACCGCTGGTTTTTGATAGTTTGGGCCCTATTGAATAATGAATGTTTTGAATTTTCTCCAAAAGTAAAGTAGTTGCAAACTCATCCTTTTAGAAACTTGTTTGGGCTGTTGAGAGGAGTAAAAAACCATCAAAAATTTCAATCCTGCATGATTCTACCAAGAAATGTGATTCTTCATTCAAAACGCTGGTTTTTGCTATTGGGCTCTATTGAATAATGAATGTTTTGAATTTTCTCCAAAAGTAAAGTAGTTGCAAACTCATGCTTTTAGAGACTTGTTTGCGCTCATGAGAGGAGTAGAAAAACATCAAAAATTTCAGTCCTGCATGATTCTACCAAGAAATGTGTGTTCATTGAAACCGCTGGTTTTTGATAGTTTGGGCCCTATTGAATAATGAATGTTTTGAATTTTCTCCAAAAGTAAAGTAGTTGCAAACTCATCCTTTTAGAAACTTGTTTGGGCTGTTGAGAGGAGTAAAAAACCATCAAAAATTTCAATCCTGCATGATTCTACCAAGAAATGTGATTCTTCATTCAAAACGCTGGTTTTTGCTATTGGGCTCTATTGAATAATGAATGTTTTGAATTTTCTCCAGAAGTAAAGTAGTTGCAAACTCATGCTTTTAGAGACTTGTTTGGGCTCATGAGAGGAGTAGAAAAACATCAAAAATTTCAGTCCTGCATGATTCTACCAAGAAATGTGTGTTCATTGAAACCGCTGGTTTTTGATAGTTTGGGCCCTATTGAATAATGAATGTTTTGAATTTTCTCCAAAAGTAAAGTAGTTGCAAACTCATCCTTTTAGAAACTTGTTTGGGCTGTTGAGAGGAGTAAAAAACCATCAAAAATTTCAATCCTGCATGATTCTACCAAGAAATGTGATTCTTCATTCAAAACCTGATTTTTGCTATTGGGCTCTATTGAATAGTGAATGTTTTGAATTTTCTCCAAAAGTAAAGCAGTTGCAAACTCATGCTTTTAGAGACTTGTTTGGGCTCATGAGATGAGTAGAAAAACATCAAAAATTTCAGTCCTGCATGATTCTACCAAGACATGTGTGTTCATTGAAACGGCTGGTTTTTGATAGTTTGGGCCCTATTGAATAATGAATGTTTTGAATTTTCTCCAAAAGTAAAGTAGTTGCAAACTCATCCTTTTAGAAACTTGTTTGGGCTGTTGAGAGGAGTAAAAAACCATCAAAAATTTCAATCCTGCATGATTCTACCAAGAAATGTGATTCTTCATTCAAAACGCTGGTTTTTGCTATTGGGCTCTATTGAATAATGTTTTGAATTTTCTCCAAAAGTAGAGTAGTTGCAAACTCATGCTTTTAGAGATTTGTTTGGGCTCATGAGAGGAGTAGAAAAACATCAAAAATTTCAGTCCTGCATGATTCTACCAAGAAATGTGTGTTCATTGAAACCGCTGGTTTTTGATAGTTTGGGCCCTATTGAATAATGAATGTTTTAAATTTTCTCCAAAAGTAAAGTAGTTGCAAACTCATCCTTTTAGAAACTTGTTTGGGCTGTTGAGAGGAGTAAAAAACCATCAAAAATTTCAATCCTGCATGATTTTACCAAGAAATGTGATTCTTCATTCAAAACCTGATTTTTGCTATTGGGCTCTATTGAATAGTGAATGTTTTGAATTTTCTCAAAAAGTAAAGTAGTTGCAAACTCATGCTTTTAGAGACTTGTTTGGGCTCATGAGAGGAGTAGAAAAACATCAAAAATTTCAGTCCTGCATGATTCTACCAAGAAATGTGTGTTCATTCAAACCGCTGGTTTTTGATAGTTTGGGCCCTATTGAATAATGAATGTTTTGAATTTTCTCCAAAAGTAAAGTAGTTGCAAACTCATGCTTTTAGAGACTTGTTTGGGCTCATGAGAGGAGTAGAAAAACATCAAAAATTTCAGTCCTGCATGATTCTACCAAGAAATGTGTGTTCATTCAAACCGCTGGTTTTTGATAGTTTGGGCCCTATTGAATAATGAATGTTTTGAATTTTCTCCAAAAGTAAAGTAGTTGCAAACTCATCCTTTTAGAAACTTGTTTGGGCTGTTGAGAGGAGTAAAAAACCATCAAAAATTTCAATCCTGCATGATTTTACCAAGAAATGTGATTCTTCATTCAAAACCTGATTTTTGCTATTGGGCTCTATTGAATAGTGAATGTTTTGAATTTTCTCCAAAAGTAAAGTAGTTGCAAACTCATGCTTTTAGAGACTTGTTTGGGCTCATGAGAGGAGTAGAAAAACATCAAAAATTTCAGTCCTGCATGATTCTACCAAGAAATGTGTGTTCATTCAAACCGCTGGTTTTTGATAGTTTGGGCCCTATTGAATAATGAATGTTTTGAATTTTCTCCAAAAGTAAAGTAGTTGCAAACTCATGCTTTTAGAGACTTGTTTGGGCTCATGAGAGGAGTAGAAAAACATCAAAAATTTCAGTCCTGCATGATTCTACCAAGAAATGTGTGTTCATTGAAACCGCTGGTTTTTGATAGTTTGGGCCCTATTGAATAATGAATGTTTTGAATTTTCTCCAAAAGTAAAGTAGTTGCAAACTCATCCTTTTAGAAACTTGTTTGGGCTGTTGAGAGGAGTAAAAAACCATCAAAAATTTCAATCCTGCATGATTCTACCAAGAAATGTGATTCTTCATTCAAAACGCTGGTTTTTGCTATTGGGCTCTATTGAATCATGAATGTTTTGAATTTTCTCCAGAAGTAAAGTAGTTGCAAACTCATGCTTTTAGAGACTTGTTTGGGCTCATGAGAGGAGTAGAAAAACATCAAAAATTTCAGTCCTGCATGATTCTACCAAGAAATGTGTGTTCATTGAAACCGCTGGTTTTTGATAGTTTGGGCCCTATTGAATAATGAATGTTTTGAATTTTCTCCAAAAGTAAAGTAGTTGCAAACTCATCCTTTTGGAAACTTGTTTGGGCTGTTGAGAGGAGTAAAAAACCATCAAAAATTTCAATCCTGCATGATTCTACCAAGAAATGTGATTCTTCATTCAAAACCTGATTTTTGCTATTGGGCTCTATTGAATAGTGAATGTTTTGAATTTTCTCCAAAAGTAAAGTAGTTGCAAACTCATGCTTTTAGAGACTTGTTTGGGCTCATGAGATGAGTAGAAAAACATCAAAAATTTCAGTCCTGCATGATTCTACCAAGACATGTGTGTTCATTGAAACGGCTGGTTTTTGATAGTTTGGGCCCTATTGAATAATGAATGTTTTGAATTTTCTCCAAAAGTAAAGTAGTTGCAAACTCATCCTTTTAGAAACTTGTTTGGGCTGTTGAGAGGAGTAAAAAACCATCAAAAATTTCAATCCTGCATGATTTTACCAAGAAATGTGATTCTTCATTCAAAACCTGATTTTTGCTATTGGGCTCTATTGAATAATGAATGTTTTGAATTTTCTCCAAAAGTAAAGTAGTTGCAAACTCATGCTTTTAGAGACTTGTTTGGGCTCATGAGAGGAGTAGAAAAACATCAAAAATTTCAGTCCTGCATGATTCTACCAAGAAATGTGTGTTCATTCAAACCGCTGGTTTTTGATAGTTTGGGCCCTATTGAATAATGAATGTTTTGAATTTTCTCCAAAAGTAAAGTAGTTGCAAACTCATGCTTTTAGAGACTTGTTTGGGCTCATGAGAGGAGTAGAAAAACATCAAAAATTTCAGTCCTGCATGATTCTACCAAGAAATGTGTGTTCATTCAAACCGCTGGTTTTTGATAGTTTGGGCCCTATTGAATAATGAATGTTTTGAATTTTCTCCAAAAGTAAAGTAGTTGCAAACTCATCCTTTTAGAAACTTGTTTGGGCTGTTGAGAGGAGTAAAAAACCATCAAAAATTTCAATCCTGCATGATTTTACCAAGAAATGTGATTCTTCATTCAAAACCTGATTTTTGCTATTGGGCTCTATTGAATAATGAATGTTTTGAATTTTCTCCAAAAGTAAAGTAGTTGCAAACTCATGCTTTTAGAGACTTGTTTGGGCTCATGAGAGGAGTAGAAAAACATCAAAAATTTCAGTCCTGCATGATTCTACCAAGAAATGTGTGTTCATTCAAACCGCTGGTTTTTGATAGTTTGGGCCCTATTGAATAATGAATGTTTTGAATTTTCTCCAAAAGTAAAGTAGTTGCAAACTCATGCTTTTAGAGACTTGTTTGGGCTCATGAGAGGAGTAGAAAAACATCAAAAATTTCAGTCCTGCATGATTCTACCAAGAAATGTGTGTTCATTCAAACCGCTGGTTTTTGATAGTTTGGGCCCTATTGAATAATGAATGTTTTGAATTTTCTCCAAAAGTAAAGTAGTTGCAAACTCATCCTTTTAGAAACTTGTTTGGGCTGTTGAGAGGAGTAAAAAACCATCAAAAATTTCAATCCTGCATGATTTTACCAAGAAATGTGATTCTTCATTCAAAACCTGATTTTTGCTATTGGGCTCTATTGAATAGTGAATGTTTTGAATTTTCTCCAAAAGTAAAGTAGTTGCAAACTCATGCTTTTAGAGACTTGTTTGGGCTCATGAGAGGAGTAGAAAAACATCAAAAATTTCAGTCCTGCATGATTCTACCAAGAAATGTGTGTTCATTCAAACCGCTGGTTTTTGATAGTTTGGGCCCTATTGAATAATGAATGTTTTGAATTTTCTCCAAAAGTAAAGTAGTTGCAAACTCATGCTTTTAGAGACTTGTTTGGGCTCATGAGAGGAGTAGAAAAACATCAAAAATTTCAGTCCTGCATGATTCTACCAAGAAATGTGTGTTCATTGAAACCGCTGGTTTTTGATAGTTTGGGCCCTATTGAATAATGAATGTTTTGAATTTTCTCCAAAAGTAAAGTAGTTGCAAACTCATCCTTTTAGAAACTTGTTTGGGCTGTTGAGAGGAGTAAAAAACCATTAAATTTCAATCCTGCATGATTTTACCAAGAAATGTGATTCTTCATTCAAAACCTGATTTTTGCTATTGGGCTCTATTGAATAGTGAATGTTTTGAATTTTCTCCAAAAGTAAAGTAGTTGCAAACTCATGCTTTTAGAGACTTGTTTGGGCTCATGAGAGGAGTAGAAAAACATCAAAAATTTCAGTCCTGCATGATTCTACCAAGAAATGTGTTCATTCAAACCGCTGGTTTTTGATAGTTTGGGCCCTATTGAATAATGAATGTTTTGAATTTTCTCCAAAAGTAAAGTAGTTGCAAACTCATCCTTTTAGAAACTTGTTTGGGCTGTTGAGAGGAGTAAAAAACCATCAAAAATTTCAATCCTGCATGATTCTACCAAGAAATGTGATTCTTCATTCAAAACGCTGGTTTTTGCTATTGGGCTCTATTGAATAATGAATGTTTTGAATTTTCTCCAAAAGTAAAGTAGTTGCAAACTCATGCTTTTAGAGACTTGTTTGGGCTCATGAGAGGAGTAGAAAAACATCAAAAATTTCAGTCCTGCATGATTCTACCAAGAAATGTGTGTTCATTGAAACCGCTGGTTTTTGATAGTTTGGGCCCTATTGAATAATGAATGTTTTGAATTTTCTCCAAAAGTAAAGTAGTTGCAAACTCATCCTTTTAGAAACTTGTTTGGGCTGTTGAGAGGAGTAAAAAACCATCAAAAATTTCAATCCTGCATGATTCTACCAAGAAATGTGATTCTTCATTCAAAACGCTGGTTTTTGCTATTGGGCTCTATTGAATAATGAATGTTTTGAATTTTCTCCAAAAGTAAAGTAGTTGCAAACTCATGCTTTTAGAGACTTGTTTGGGCTCATGAGAGGAGTAGAAAAACATCAAAAATTTCAGTCCTGCATGATTCTACCAAGAAATGTGTGTTCATTGAAACCGCTGGTTTTTAATAGTTTGGGCCCTATTGAATAATGAATGTTTTGAATTTTCTCCAAAAGTAAAGTAGTTGCAAACTCATCCTTTTAGAAACTTGTTTGGGCTGTTGAGAGGAGTAAAAAACCATCAAAAATTTCAATCCTGCATGATTTTACCAAGAAATGTGATTCTTCATTCAAAACGCTGGTTTTTCCTATTGGGCTCTATTGAATAATGAATGTTTTGAATTTTCTCCAAAAGTAAAGTAGTTGCAAACTCATGCTTTTAGAGATTTGTTTGGGCTCATGAGAGGAGTAGAAAAACATCAAAAATTTCAGTCCTGCATGATTCTACCAAGAAATGTGATTCTTCATTCAAAACCTGATTTTTGCTATTGGGCTCTATTGAATAGTGAATGTTTTGAATTTTCTCCAAAAGTAAAGTAGTTGCAAACTCATGCTTTTAGAGACTTGTTTGGGCTCATGAGAGGAGTAGAAAAACATCAAAAATTTCAGTCCTGCATGATTCTACCAAGAAATGTGTGTTCATTCAAACCGCTGGTTTTTGATAGTTTGGGCCCTATTGAATAATGAATGTTTTGAATTTTCTCCAAAAGTAAAGTAGTTGCAAACTCATGCTTTTAGAGACTTGTTTGGGCTCATGAGAGGAGTAGAAAAACATCAAAAATTTCAGTCCTGCATGATTCTACCAAGAAATGTGTGTTCATTCAAACCGCTGGTTTTTGATAGTTTGGGCCCTATTGAATAATGAATGTTTTGAATTTTCTCCAAAAGTAAAGTAGTTGCAAACTCATCCTTTTAGAAACTTGTTTGGGCTGTTGAGAGAAGTAAAAAACCATCAAAAATTTCAATCCTGCATGATTCTACCAAGAAATGTGATTCTTCATTCAAAACCTGATTTTTGCTATTGGGCTCTATTGAATAGTGAATGTTTTGAATTTTCTCCAAAAGTAAAGTAGTTGCAAACTCATGCTTTTAGAGACTTGTTTGGGCTCATGAGATGAGTAGAAAAACATCAAAAATTTCAGTCCTGCATGATTCTACCAAGACATGTGTGTTCATTGAAACGGCTGGTTTTTGATAGTTTGGGCCCTATTGAATAATGAATGTTTTGAATTTTCTCCAAAAGTAAAGTAGTTGCAAACTCATCCTTTTAGAAACTTGTTTGGGCTGTTGAGAGGAGTAAAAAACCATCAAAAATTTCAATCCTGCATGATTCTACCAAGAAATGTGATTCTTCATTCAAAACGCTGGTTTTTGCTATTGGGCTCTATTGAATAATGTTTTGAATTTTCTCCAAAAGTAAAGTAGTTGCAAACTCATGCTTTTAGAGATTTGTTTGGGCTCATGAGAGGAGTAGAAAAACATCAAAAATTTCAGTCCTGCATGATTCTACCAAGAAATGTGTGTTCATTGAAACCGCTGGTTTTTGATAGTTTGGGCCCTATTGAATAATGAATGTTTTAAATTTTCTCCAAAAGTAAAGTAGTTGCAAACTCATCCTTTTAGAAACTTGTTTGGGCTGTTGAGAGGAGTAAAAAACCATCAAAAATTTCAATCCTGCATGATTTTACCAAGAAATGTGATTCTTCATTCAAAACCTGATTTTTGCTATTGGGCTCTATTGAATAGTGAATGTTTTGAATTTTCTCCAAAAGTAAAGTAGTTGCAAACTCATGCTTTTAGAGACTTGTTTGGGCTCATGAGAGGAGTAGAAAAACATCAAAAATTTCAGTCCTGCATGATTCTACCAAGAAATGTGTGTTCATTCAAACCGCTGGTTTTTGATAGTTTGGGCCCTATTGAATAATGAATGTTTTGAATTTTCTCCAAAAGTAAAGTAGTTGCAAACTCATGCTTTTAGAGACTTGTTTGGGCTCATGAGAGGAGTAGAAAAACATCAAAAATTTCAGTCCTGCATGATTCTACCAAGAAATGTGTGTTCATTCAAACCGCTGGTTTTTGATAGTTTGGGCCCTATTGAATAATGAATGTTTTGAATTTTCTCCAAAAGTAAAGTAGTTGCAAACTCATGCTTTTAGAGACTTGTTTGGGCTCATGAGAGGAGTAGAAAAACATCAAAAATTTCAGTCCTGCATGATTCTACCAAGAAATGTGTGTTCATTGAAACCGCTGGTTTTTGATAGTTTGGGCCCTATTGAATAATGAATGTTTTGAATTTTCTCCAAAAGTAAAGTAGTTGCAAACTCATCCTTTTAGAAACTTGTTTGGGCTGTTGAGAGGAGTAAAAAACCATCAAAAATTTCAATCCTGCATGATTCTACCAAGAAATGTGATTCTTCATTCAAAACGCTGGTTTTTGCTATTGGGCTCTATTGAATAATGAATGTTTTGAATTTTCTCCAGAAGTAAAGTAGTTGCAAACTCATGCTTTTAGAGACTTGTTTGGGCTCATGAGAGGAGTAGAAAAACATCAAAAATTTCAGTCCTGCATGATTCTACCAAGAAATGTGTGTTCATTCAAACCGCTGGTTTTTGATAGTTTGGGCCCTATTGAATAATGAATGTTTTGAATTTTCTCCAAAAGTAAAGTAGTTGCAAACTCATGCTTTTAGAGACTTGTTTGGGCTCATGAGAGGAGTAGAAAAACATCAAAAATTTCAGTCCTGCATGATTCTACCAAGAAATGTGTGTTCATTGAAACCGCTGGTTTTTGATAGTTTGGGCCCTATTGAATAATGAATGTTTTGAATTTTCTCCAAAAGTAAAGTAGTTGCAAACTCATCCTTTTAGAAACTTGTTTGGGCTGTTGAGAGGAGTAAAAAACCATTAAATTTCAATCCTGCATGATTTTACCAAGAAATGTGATTCTTCATTCAAAACCTGATTTTTGCTATTGGGCTCTATTGAATAGTGAATGTTTTGAATTTTCTCCAAAAGTAAAGTAGTTGCAAACTCATGCTTTTAGAGACTTGTTTGGGCTCATGAGAGGAGTAGAAAAACATCAAAAATTTCAGTCCTGCATGATTCTACCAAGAAATGTGTTCATTCAAACCGCTGGTTTTTGATAGTTTGGGCCCTATTGAATAATGAATGTTTTGAATTTTCTCCAAAAGTAAAGTAGTTGCAAACTCATCCTTTTAGAAACTTGTTTGGGCTGTTGAGAGGAGTAAAAAACCATCAAAAATTTCAATCCTGCATGATTCTACCAAGAAATGTGATTCTTCATTCAAAACGCTGGTTTTTGCTATTGGGCTCTATTGAATAATGAATGTTTTGAATTTTCTCCAAAAGTAAAGTAGTTGCAAACTCATGCTTTTAGAGACTTGTTTGGGCTCATGAGAGGAGTAGAAAAACATCAAAAATTTCAGTCCTGCATGATTCTACCAAGAAATGTGTGTTCATTCAAACCGCTGGTTTTTGATAGTTTGGGCCCTATTGAATAATGAATGTTTTGAATTTTCTCCAAAAGTAAAGTAGTTGCAAACTCATCCTTTTAGAAACTTGTTTGGGCTGTTGAGAGGAGTAAAAAACCATCAAAAATTTCAATCCTGCATGATTCTACCAAGAAATGTGATTCTTCATTCAAAACGCTGGTTTTTGCTATTGGGCTCTATTGAATAATGAATGTTTTGAATTTTCTCCAAAAGTAAAGTAGTTGCAAACTCATGCTTTTAGAGACTTGTTTGGGCTCATGAGAGGAGTAGAAAAACATCAAAAATTTCAGTCCTGCATGATTCTACCAAGAAATGTGTGTTCATTGAAACCGCTGGTTTTTGATAGTTTGGGCCCTATTGAATAATGAATGTTTTGAATTTTCTCCAAAAGTAAAGTAGTTGCAAACGCATCCTTTTAGAAACTTGTTTGGGCTGTTGAGAGGAGTAAAAAACCATCAAAAATTTCAATCCTGCATGATTTTACCAAGAAATGTGATTCTTCATTCAAAACCTGATTTTTACTATTGGGCTCTATTGAATAGTGAATGTTTTGAATTTTCTCCAAAAGTAAAGTAGTTGCAAACTCATGCTTTTAGAGACTAGTTTGGGCTCATGAGAGGAGTAGAAAAACATCAAAAATTTCAGTCCTGCATGATTCTACCAAGAAATGTGTGTTCATTGAAACCGCTGGTTTTTGATAGTTTGGGCCCTATTGAATAATGAATGTTTTGAATTTTCTCCAAAAGTAAAGTAGTTGCAAACTCATCCTTTTAGAAACTTGTTTGGGCTGTTGAGAGGAGTAAAAAACCATCAAAAATTTCAATCCTGCATGATTTTACCAAGAAATGTGATTCTTCATTCAAAACCTGATTTTTGCTATTGGGCTCTATTGAATAGTGAATGTTTTGAATTTTCTCCAAAAGTAAAGTAGTTGCAAACTCATGCTTTTAGAGACTTGTTTGGGCTCATGAGAGGAGTAGAAAAACATCAAAAATTTCAGTCCTGCATGATTCTACCAAGAAATGTGTGTTCATTGAAACCGCTGGTTTTTGATAGTTTGGGCCCTATTGAATAATGAATGTTTTGAATTTTCTCCAAAAGTAAAGTAGTTGCAAACTCATGCTTTTAGAGACTTGTTTGGGCTCATGAGAGGAGTAGAAAAACATCAAAAATTTCAGTCCTGCATGATTCTACCAAGAAATGTGTGTTCATTGAAACCGCTGGTTTTTGATAGTTTGGGCCCTATTGAATAATGAATGTTTTGAATTTTCTCCAAAAGTAAAGTAGTTGCAAACTCATCCTTTTAGAAACTTGTTTGGGCTGTTGAGAGGAGTAAAAAACCATTAAATTTCAATCCTGCATGATTTTACCAAGAAATGTGATTCTTCATTCAAAACCTGATTTTTGCTATTGGGCTCTATTGAATAGTGAATGTTTTGAATTTTCTCCAAAAGTAAAGTAGTTGCAAACTCATGCTTTTAGAGACTTGTTTGGGCTCATGAGAGGAGTAGAAAAACATCAAAAATTTCAGTCCTGCATGATTCTACCAAGAAATGTGTTCATTCAAACCGCTGGTTTTTGATAGTTTGGGCCCTATTGAATAATGAATGTTTTGAATTTTCTCCAAAAGTAAAGTAGTTGCAAACTCATCCTTTTAGAAACTTGTTTGGGCTGTTGAGAGGAGTAAAAAACCATCAAAAATTTCAATCCTGCATGATTCTACCAAGAAATGTGATTCTTCATTCAAAACGCTGGTTTTTGCTATTGGGCTCTATTGAATAATGAATGTTTTGAATTTTCTCCAAAAGTAAAGTAGTTGCAAACTCATGCTTTTAGAGACTTGTTTGGGCTCATGAGAGGAGTAGAAAAACATCAAAAATTTCAGTCCTGCATGATTCTACCAAGAAATGTGTGTTCATTGAAACCGCTGGTTTTTGATAGTTTGGGCCCTATTGAATAATGAATGTTTTGAATTTTCTCCAAAAGTAAAGTAGTTGCAAACGCATCCTTTTAGAAACTTGTTTGGGCTGTTGAGAGGAGTAAAAAACCATCAAAAATTTCAATCCTGCATGATTTTACCAAGAAATGTGATTCTTCATTCAAAACCTGATTTTTACTATTGGGCTCTATTGAATAGTGAATGTTTTGAATTTTCTCCAAAAGTAAAGTAGTTGCAAACTCATGCTTTTAGAGACTAGTTTGGGCTCATGAGAGGAGTAGAAAAACATCAAAAATTTCAGTCCTGCATGATTCTACCAAGAAATGTGTGTTCATTGAAACCGTTGGTTTTTGATAGTTTGGGCCCTATTGAATAATGAATGTTTTGAATTTTCTCCAAAAGTAAAGTAGTTGCAAACTCATCCTTTTAGAAACTTGTTTGGGCTGTTGAGAGGAGTAAAAAACCATCAAAAATTTCAATCCTGCATGATTTTACCAAGAAATGTGATTCTTCATTCAAAACCTGATTTTTGCTATTGGGCTCTATTGAATAGTGAATGTTTTGAATTTTCTCCAAAAGTAAAGTAGTTGCAAACTCATGCTTTTAGAGACTTGTTTGGGCTCATGAGAGGAGTAGAAAAACATCAAAAATTTCAGTCCTGCATGATTCTACCAAGAAATGGGTGTTCATTCAAACCGCTGGTTTTTGATAGTTTGGGCCCTATTGAATAATGAATGTTTTGAATTTTCTCCAAAAGTAAAGTAGTTGCAAACTCATGCTTTTAGAGACTTGTTTGGGCTCATGAGAGGAGTAGAAAAACATCAAAAATTTCAGTCCTGCATGATTCTACCAAGAAATGTGTGTTCATTGAAACCGCTGGTTTTTGATAGTTTGGGCCCTATTGAATAATGAATGTTTTGAATTTTCTCCAAAAGTAAAGTAGTTGCAAACGCATCCTTTTAGAAACTTGTTTGGGCTGTTGAGAGGAGTAAAAAACCATCAAAAATTTCAATCCTGCATGATTTTACCAAGAAATGTGATTCTTCATTCAAAACCTGATTTTTACTATTGGGCTCTATTGAATAGTGAATGTTTTGAATTTTCTCCAAAAGTAAAGTAGTTGCAAACTCATGCTTTTAGAGACTAGTTTGGGCTCATGAGAGGAGTAGAAAAACATCAAAAATTTCAGTCCTGCATGATTCTACCAAGAAATGTGTGTTCATTGAAACCGCTGGTTTTTGATAGTTTGGGCCCTATTGAATAATGAATGTTTTGAATTTTCTCCAAAAGTAAAGTAGTTGCAAACTCATCCTTTTAGAAACTTGTTTGGGCTGTTGAGAGGAGTAAAAAACCATCAAAAATTTCAATCCTGCATGATTTCACCAAGAAATGTGATTCTTCATTCAAAACCTGATTTTTGCTATTGGGCTCTATTGAATAGTGAATGTTTTGAATTTTCTCCAAAAGTAAAGTAGTTGCAAACTCATGCTTTTAGAGACTTGTTTGGGCTCATGAGAGGAGTAGAAAAACATCAAAAATTTCAGTCCTGCATGATTCTACCAAGAAATGTGTGTTCATTGAAACCGCTGGTTTTTGATAGTTTGGGCCCTATTGAATAATGAATGTTTTGAATTTTCTCCAAAAGTAAAGTAGTTGCAAACTCATGCTTTTAGAGACTTGTTTGGGCTCATGAGAGGAGTAGAAAAACATCAAAAATTTCAGTCCTGCATGATTCTACCAAGAAATGTGTGTTCATTGAAACCGCTGGTTTTTGATAGTTTGGGCCCTATTGAATAATGAATGTTTTGAATTTTCTCCAAAAGTAAAGTAGTTGCAAACTCATCCTTTTAGAAACTTGTTTGGGCTGTTGAGAGGAGTAAAAAACCATCAAAAATTTCAATCCTGCATGATTCTACCAAGAAATGTGATTCTTCATTCAAAACGCTGGTTTTTGCTATTGGGCTCTATTGAATAATGAATGTTTTGAATTTTCTCCAAAAGTAAAGTAGTTGCAAACTCATGCTTTTAGAGACTTGTTTGGGCTCATGAGAGGAGTAGAAAAACATCAAAAATTTCAATCCTGCATGATTTTACCAAGAAATGTGATTCTTCATTCAAAACCTGATTTTTACTATTGGGCTCTATTGAATAGTGAATGTTTTGAATTTTCTCCAAAAGTAAAGTAGTTGCAAACTCATGCTTTTAGAGACTAGTTTGGGCTCATGAGAGGAGTAGAAAAACATCAAAAATTTCAGTCCTGCATGATTCTACCAAGAAATGTGTGTTCATTGAAACCGCTGGTTTTTGATAGTTTGGGCCCTATTGAATAATGAATGTTTTGAATTTTCTCCAAAAGTAAAGTAGTTGCAAACTCATCCTTTTAGAAACTTGTTTGGGCTGTTGAGAGGAGTAAAAAACCATCAAAAATTTCAATCCTGCATGATTTCACCAAGAAATGTGATTCTTCATTCAAAACCTGATTTTTGCTATTGGGCTCTATTGAATAGTGAATGTTTTGAATTTTCTCCAAAAGTAAAGTAGTTGCAAACTCATGCTTTTAGAGACTTGTTTGGGCTCATGAGAGGAGTAGAAAAACATCAAAAATTTCAGTCCTGCATGATTCTACCAAGAAATGTGTGTTCATTCAAACCGCTGGTTTTTGATAGTTTGGGCCCTATTGAATAATGAATGTTTTGAATTTTCTCCAAAAGTAAAGTAGTTGCAAACTCATGCTTTTAGAGACTTGTTTGGGCTCATGAGAGGAGTAGAAAAACATCAAAAATTTCAGTCCTGCATGATTCTACCAAGAAATGTGTTCATTCAAACCGCTGGTTTTTGATAGTTTGGGCCCTATTGAATAATGAATGTTTTGAATTTTCTCCAAAAGTAAAGTAGTTGCAAACTCATCCTTTTAGAAACTTGTTTGGGCTGTTGAGAGGAGTAAAAAACCATCAAAAATTTCAATCCTGCATGATTCTACCAAGAAATGTGATTCTTCATTCAAAACGCTGGTTTTTGCTATTGGGCTCTATTGAATAATGAATGTTTTGAATTTTCTCCAAAAGTAAAGTAGTTGCAAACTCATGCTTTTAGAGACTTGTTTGGGCTCATGAGAGGAGTAGAAAAACATCAAAAATTTCAATCCTGCATGATTTTACCAAGAAATGTGATTCTTCATTCAAAACCTGATTTTTACTATTGGGCTCTATTGAATAGTGAATGTTTTGAATTTTCTCCAAAAGTAAAGTAGTTGCAAACTCATGCTTTTAGAGACTAGTTTGGGCTCATGAGAGGAGTAGAAAAACATCAAAAATTTCAGTCCTGCATGATTCTACCAAGAAATGTGTGTTCATTGAAACCGCTGGTTTTTGATAGTTTGGGCCCTATTGAATAATGAATGTTTTGAATTTTCTCCAAAAGTAAAGTAGTTGCAAACTCATCCTTTTAGAAACTTGTTTGGGCTGTTGAGAGGAGTAAAAAACCATCAAAAATTTCAATCTTGCATGATTTCACCAAGAAATGTGATTCTTCATTCAAAACCTGATTTTTGCTATTGGGCTCTATTGAATAGTGAATGTTTTGAATTTTCTCCAAAAGTAAAGTAGTTGCAAACTCATGCTTTTAGAGACTTGTTTGGGCTCATGAGAGGAGTAGAAAAACATCAAAAATTTCAGTCCTGCATGATTCTACCAAGAAATGTGTGTTCATTCAAACCGCTGGTTTTTGATAGTTTGGGCCCTATTGAATAATGAATGTTTTGAATTTTCTCCAAAAGTAAAGTAGTTGCAAACTCATGCTTTTAGAGACTTGTTTGGGCTCATGAGAGGAGTAGAAAAACATCAAAAATTTCAGTCCTGCATGATTCTACCAAGAAATGTGTGTTCATTGAAACCGCTGGTTTTTGATAGTTTGGGCCCTATTGAATAATGAATGTTTTGAATTTTCTCCAAAAGTAAAGTAGTTGCAAACTCATCCTTTTAGAAACTTGTTTGGGCTGTTGAGAGGAGTAAAAAACCATTAAATTTCAATCCTGCATGATTTTACCAAGAAATGTGATTCTTCATTCAAAACCTGATTTTTGCTATTGGGCTCTATTGAATAGTGAATGTTTTGAATTTTCTCCAAAAGTAAAGTAGTTGCAAACTCATGCTTTTAGAGACTTGTTTGGGCTCATGAGAGGAGTAGAAAAACATCAAAAATTTCAGTCCTGCATGATTCTACCAAGAAATGTGTTCATTCAAACCGCTGGTTTTTGATAGTTTGGGCCCTATTGAATAATGAATGTTTTGAATTTTCTCCAAAAGTAAAGTAGTTGCAAACTCATCCTTTTAGAAACTTGTTTGGGCTGTTGAGAGGAGTAAAAAACCATCAAAAATTTCAATCCTGCATGATTCTACCAAGAAATGTGATTCTTCATTCAAAACGCTGGTTTTTGCTATTGGGCTCTATTGAATAATGAATGTTTTGAATTTTCTCCAAAAGTAAAGTAGTTGCAAACTCATGCTTTTAGAGACTTGTTTGGGCTCATGAGAGGAGTAGAAAAACATCAAAAATTTCAGTCCTGCATGATTCTACCAAGAAATGTGTGTTCATTGAAACCGCTGGTTTTTGATAGTTTGGGCCCTATTGAATAATGAATGTTTTGAATTTTCTCCAAAAGTAAAGTAGTTGCAAACGCATCCTTTTAGAAACTTGTTTGGGCTGTTGAGAGGAGTAAAAAACCATCAAAAATTTCAATCCTGCATGATTTTACCAAGAAATGTGATTCTTCATTCAAAACCTGATTTTTACTATTGGGCTCTATTGAATAGTGAATGTTTTGAATTTTCTCCAAAAGTAAAGTAGTTGCAAACTCATGCTTTTAGAGACTAGTTTGGGCTCATGAGAGGAGTAGAAAAACATCAAAAATTTCAGTCCTGCATGATTCTACCAAGAAATGTGTGTTCATTGAAACCGTTGGTTTTTGATAGTTTGGGCCCTATTGAATAATGAATGTTTTGAATTTTCTCCAAAAGTAAAGTAGTTGCAAACTCATCCTTTTAGAAACTTGTTTGGGCTGTTGAGAGGAGTAAAAAACCATCAAAAATTTCAATCCTGCATGATTTTACCAAGAAATGTGATTCTTCATTCAAAACCTGATTTTTGCTATTGGGCTCTATTGAATAGTGAATGTTTTGAATTTTCTCCAAAAGTAAAGTAGTTGCAAACTCATGCTTTTAGAGACTTGTTTGGGCTCATGAGAGGAGTAGAAAAACATCAAAAATTTCAGTCCTGCATGATTCTACCAAGAAATGTGTGTTCATTGAAACCGCTGGTTTTTGATAGTTTGGGCCCTATTGAATAATGAATGTTTTGAATTTTCTCCAAAAGTAAAGTAGTTGCAAACTCATGCTTTTAGAGACTTGTTTGGGCTCATGAGAGGAGTAGAAAAACATCAAAAATTTCAGTCCTGCATGATTCTACCAAGAAATGTGTGTTCATTGAAACCGCTGGTTTTTGATAGTTTGGGCCCTATTGAATAATGAATGTTTTGAATTTTCTTCAAAAGTAAAGTAGTTGCAAACTCATCCTTTTAGAAACTTGTTTGGGCTGTTGAGAGGAGTAAAAAACCATCAAAAATTTCAATCCTGCATGATTCTACCAAGAAATGTGATTCTTCATTCAAAACGCTGTTTTTTGCTATTGGGCTCTATTGAATAATGAATGTTTTGAATTTTCTCCAAAAGTAAAGTAGTTGCAAACTCATGCTTTTAGAGACTTGTTTGGGCTCATGAGAGGAGTAGAAAAACATCAAAAATTTCAGTCCTGCATGATTCTACCAAGAAATGTGTGTTCATTGAAACCGCTGGTTTTTGATAGTTTGGGCCCTATTGAATAATGAATGTTTTGAATTTTCTCCAAAAGTAAAGTAGTTGCAATCTCATCCTTTTAGAAACTTGTTTGGGCTGTTGAGAGGAGTAAAAAACCATCAAAAATTTAAATCCTGCATGATTCTACCAAGAAATGTGATTCTTCATTCAAAACGCTGGTTTTTGCTATTGGGCTCTATTGAATAATGAATGTTTTGAATTTTCTCCAAAAGTAAAGTAGTTGCAAACTCATGCTTTTAGAGATTTGTTTGGGCTCATGAGAGGAGTAGAAAAACATCAAAAATTTCAGTCCTGCATGATTCTACCAAGAAATGTGTGTTCATTGAAACCGCTGGTTTTTGATAGTTTGGGCCCTATTGAATAATGAATGTTTTAAATTTTCTCCAAAAGTAAAGTAGTTGCAAACTCATCCTTTTAGAAAATTGTTTGGGCTGTTGAGAGGAGTAAAAAACCATCAAAAATTTCAATCCTGCATGATTTTACCAAGAAATGTGATTCTACATTCAAAACCTGATTTTTGCTATTGGGCTCTATTGAATAGTGAATGTTTTGAATTTTCTCCAAAAGTAAAGTAGTTGCAAACTCATGCTTTTAGAGACTTGTTTGGGCTCATGAGAGGAGTAGAAAAACATCAAAAATTTCAGTCCTGCATGATTCTACCAAGAAATGTGTGTTCATTCAAACCACTGGTTTTTGATAGTTTGGGCCCTATTGAATAATGAATGTTTTGAATTTTCTCCAAAAGTAAAGTAGTTGCAAACTCATGCTTTTAGAGACTTGTTTGGGCTCATGAGAGGAGTAGAAAAACATCAAAAATTTCAGTCCTGCATGATTCTACCAAAAAATGTGTGTTCATTGAAACCGCTGGTTTTTGATAGTTTGGGCCCTATTGAATAATGAATGTTTTGAATTTTCTCCAAAAGTAAAGTAGTTGCAAACTCATCCTTTTAGAAACTTGTTTGGGCTGTTGAGAGGAGTAAAAAACCATCAAAAATTTCAATCCTGCATGATTCTACCAAGAAATGTGATTCTTCATTCAAAACGCTGGTTTTTGCTGTTGGGCTCTATTGAATAATGAATGTTTTGAATTTTCTCCAAAAGTAAAGTAGTTGCAAACTCATGCTTTTAGAGACTTGTTTGGGCTCATGAGAGGAGTAGAAAAACATCAAAAATTTCAGTCCTGCATGATTCTACCAAGAAATGTGTGTTCATTGAAACCGCTGGTTTTTGATAGTTTGGGCCCTATTGAATAATGAATGTTTTGAATTTTCTCCAAAAGTAAAGTAGTTGCAAACTCATCCTTTTAGAAACTTGTTTGGGCTGTTGAGAGGAGTAAAAAACCATCAAAAATTTCAATCCTGCATGATTCTACCAAGAAATGTGATTCTTCATTCAAAACGCTGGTTTTTGCTATTGGGCTCTATTGAATAATGAATGTTTTGAATTTTCTCCAAAAGTAAAGTAGTTGCAAACTCATGCTTTTAGAGACTTGTTTGGGCTCATGAGAGGAGTAGAAAAACATCAAAAATTTCAATCCTGCATGATTCTACCAAGAAATGTGTGTTCATTGAAACCGCTGGTTTTTGATAGTTTGGGCCCTATTGAATAATGAATGTTTTGAATTTTCTCCAAAAGTAAAGTAGTTGCAAACTCATCCTTTTAGAAACTTGTTTGGGCTGTTGAGAGGAGTAAAAAACCATCAAAAATTTCAATCCTGCATGATTCTACCAAGAAATGTGATTCTTCATTCAAAACGCTGGTTTTTGCTGTTGGGCTCTATTGAATAATGAATGTTTTGAATTTTCTCCAAAAGTAAAGTAGTTACAAACTCATGCTTTTAGAGACTTGTTTGGGCTCATGAGAGGAGTAGAAAAACATCAAAAATTTCAGTCCTGCATGATTCTACCAAGAAATGTGTGTTCATTGAAACCGCTGGTTTTTGATAGTTTGGGCCCTATTGAATAATGAATGTTTTGAATTTTCTCCAAAAGTAAAGTAGTTGCAAACTCATCCTCTTAGAAACTTGTTTGGGCTGTTGAGAGGAGTAAAAAACCATCAAAAATTTCAATCCTGCATGATTCTACCAAGAAATGTGATTCTTCATTCAAAACGCTGGTTTTTGCTATTGGGCTCTATTGAATAATGAATGTTTTGAATTTTCTCCAAAAGTAAAGTAGTTGCAAACTCATGCTTTTAGAGACTTGTTTGGGCTCATGAGAGGAGTAGAAAAACATGAAAAATTTCAGTCCTGCATGATTCTACCAAGAAATGTGTGTTCATTGAAACCGCTGGTTTTTGATAGTTTGGGCCCTATTGAATAATGAATGTTTTGAATTTTCTCCAAAAGTAAAGTAGTTGCAAACTCATCCTTTTAGAAACTTGTTTGGGCTGTTGAGAGGAGTAAAAAACCATCAAAAATTTCAATCCTGCATGATTCTACCAAGAAATGTGATTCTTCATTCAAAACGCTGGTTTTTGCTATTGGGCTCTATTGAATAATGAATGTTTTGAATTTTCTCCAAAAGTAAAGTAGTTGCAAACTCATGCTTTTAGAGACTTGTTTGGGCTCACGAGAGGAGTAGAAAAACATCAAAAATTTCAGTCCTGCATGATTCTACCAAGAAATGTGTGTTCATTGAAACCGCTGGTTTTTGATAGTTTGGGCCCTATTGAATAATGAATGTTTTGAATTTTCTCCAAAAGTAAAGTAGTTGCAAACTCATCCTTTTAGAAACTTGTTTGGGCTGTTGAGAGGAGTAAAAAACCATCAAAAATTTCAATCCTGCATGATTCTACCAAGAAATGTGATTCTTCATTCAAAACGCTGGTTTTTGCTATTGGGCTCTATTGAATAATGAATGTTTTGAATTTTCTCCAAAAGTAAAGTAGTTGCAAACTCATGCTTTTAGAGACTTGTTTGGGCTCATGAGAGGAGTAGAAAAACATCAAAAATTTCAGTCCTGCATGATTCTACCAAGAAATGTGTGTTCATTGAAACCGCTGGTTTTTGATAGTTAGGGCCCTATTGAATAATGAATGTTTTGAATTTTCTCCAAAAGTAAAGTAGTTGCAAACTCATCCTTTTAGAAACTTGTTTGGGCTGTTGAGAGGAGTAAAAAACCATCAAAAATTTCAATCCTGCATGATTTTACCAAGAAATGTGATTCTTCATTCAAAACCTGATTTTTGCTATTGGGCTCTATTGAATAGTGAATGTTTTGAATTTTCTCCAAAAGTAAAGTAGTTGCAAACTCATGCTTTTAGAGACTTGTTTGGGCTCATGAGAGGAGTAGAAAAACATCAAAAATTTCAGTCCTGCATGATTCTACCAAGAAATGTGTTCATTCAAACCGCTGGTTTTTGATAGTTTGGGCCCTATTGAATAATTAATGTTTTGAATTTTCTCCAAAAGTAAAGTAGTTGCAAACTCATCCTTTTAGAAACTTGTTTGGGCTGTTGAGAGGAGTAAAAAACCATCAAAAATTTCAATCCTGCATGATTCTACCAAGAAATGTGATTCTTCATTCAAAACGCTGGTTTTTGCTATTGGGTTCTATTGAATAATGAATGTTTTGAATTTTCTCCAAAAGTAAAGTAGTTGCAAACTCATGCTTTTAGAGACTTGTTTGGGCTCAAGAGAGGAGTAGAAAAACATCAAAAATTTCAGTCCTGCATGATTCTACCAAGAAATGTGTGTTCATTGAAACCGCTGGTTTTTGATAGTTTGGGCCCTATTGAATAATGAATGTTTTGAATTTTCTCCAAAAGTAAAGTAGTTGCAAACTCATCCTTTTAGAAACTTGTTTGGGCTGTTGAGAGGAGTAAAAAACCATCAAAAATTTCAATCCTGCATGATTTTACCAAGAAATGTGATTCTTCATTCAAAACCTGATTTTTGCTATTGGGCTCTATTGAATAGTGAATGTTTTGAATTTTCTCCAAAAGTAAAGTAGTTGCAAACTCATGCTTTTAGAGACTTGTTTGGGCTCATGAGAGGAGTAGAAAAACATCAAAAATTTCAGTCCTGCATGATTCTACCAAGAAATGTGTTCATTCAAACCGCTGGTTTTTGATAGTTTGGGCCCTATTGAATAATGAATGTTTTGAATTTTCTCCAAAAGTAAAGTAGTTGCAAACTCATCCTTTTAGAAACTTGTTTGGGCTGTTGAGAGGAGTAAAAAACCATCAAAAATTTCAATCCTGCATGATTCTACCAAGAAATGTGATTCTTCATTCAAAACGCTGGTTTTTGCTATTGGGCTCTATTGAATAATGAATGTTTTGAATTTTCTCCAAAAGTAAAGTAGTTGCAAACTCATCCTTTTAGAAACTTGTTTGGGCTGTTGAGAGGAGTAAAAAACCATCAAAAATTTCAATCCTGCATGATTCTACCAAGAAATGTGATTCTTCATTCAAAACGCTGGTTTTTGCTATTGGGCTCTATTGAATAATGAATGTTTTGAATTTTCTCCAGAAGTAAAGTAGTTGCAAACTCATGCTTTTAGAGACTTGTTTGGGCTCATGAGAGGAGTAGAAAAACATCAAAAATTTCAGTCCTGCATGATTCTACCAAGAAATGTGTGTTCATTGAAACCGCTGGTTTTTGATAGTTTGGGCCCTATTGAATAATGAATGTTTTGAATTTTCTCCAAAAGTAAAGTAGTTGCAAACTCATCCTTTTAGAAACTTGTTTGGGCTGTTGAGAGGAGTAAAAAACCATCAAAAATTTAAATCCTGCATGATTCTACCAGGAAATGTGATTCTTCATTCAAAACGCTGGTTTTTGCTATTGGGCTCTATTGAATAATGAATGTTTTGAATTTTCTCCAAAAGTAAAGTAGTTGCAAACTCATGCTTTTAGAGACTTGTTTGGGCTCATGAGAGGAGTAGAAAAACATCAAAAATTTCAGTCCTGCATGATTCTACCAAGAAATGTGTGTTCATTGAAACCGCTGGTTTTTGATAGTTTGGGCCCTATTGAATAATGAATGTTTTGAATTTTCTCCAAAAGTAAAGTAGTTGCAAACTCATCCTTTTAGAAACTTGTTTGGGCTGTTGAGAGGAGTAAAAAACCATCAAAAATTTCAATCCTGCATGATTTTACCAAGAAATGTGATTCTTCATTCAAAACCTGATTTTTGCTATTGGGCTCTATTGAATAGTGAATGTTTTGAATTTTCTCCAAAAGTAAAGTAGTTGCAAACTCATGCTTTTAGAGACTTGTTTGGGCTCATGAGAGGAGTAGAAAAACATCAAAAATTTCAGTCCTGCATGATTCTACCAAGAAATGTGTGTTCATTCAAACCGCTGGTTTTTGATAGTTTGGGCCCTATTGAATAATGAATGTTTTGAATTTTCTCCAAAAGTAAAGTAGTTGCAAACTCATGCTTTTAGAGACTTGTTTGGGCTCATGAGAGGAGTAGAAAAACATCAAAAATTTCAGTCCTGCATGATTCTACCAAGAAATGTGTGTTCATTGAAACCGCTGGTTTTTGATAGTTTGGGCCCTATTGAATAATGAATGTTTTGAATTTTCTCCAAAAGTAAAGTAGTTGCAAACTCATCCTTTTAGAAACTTGTTTGGGCTGTTGAGAGGAGTAAAAAACCATCAAAAATTTCAATCCTGCATGATTCTACCAAGAAATGTGATTCTTCATTCAAAACGCTGGTTTTTGCTATTGGGCTCTATTGAATAATGAATGTTTTGAATTTTCTCCAAAAGTAAAGTAGTTGCAAACTCATGCTTTTAGAGACTTGTTTGGGCTCATGAGAGGAGTAGAAAAACATCAAAAATTTCAGTCCTGCATGATTCTACCAAGAAATGTGTGTTCATTGAAACCGCTGGTTTTTGATAGTTTGGGCCCTATTGAATAATGAATGTTTTGAATTTTCTCCAAAAGTAAAGTAGTTGCAAACTCATCCTTTTAGAAACTTGTTTGGGCTGTTGAGAGGAGTAAAAAACCATCAAAAATTTCAATCCTGCATGATTTTACCAAGAAATGTGATTCTTCATTCAAAACCTGATTTTTGCTATTGGGCTCTATTGAATAGTGAATGTTTTGAATTTTCTCCAAAAGTAAAGTAGTTGCAAACTCATGCTTTTAGAGACTTGTTTGGGCTCATGAGAGGAGTAGAAAAACATCAAAAATTTCAGTCCTGCATGATTCTACCAAGAAATGTGTGTTCATTCAAACCGCTGGTTTTTGATAGTTTGGGCCCTATTGAATAATGAATGTTTTGAATTTTCTCCAAAAGTAAAGTAGTTGCAAACTCATGCTTTTAGAGACTTGTTTGGGCTCATGAGAGGAGTAGAAAAACATCAAAAATTTCAGTCCTGCATGATTCTACCAAGAAATGTGTGTTCATTGAAACCGCTGGTTTTTGATAGTTTGGGCCCTATTGAATAATGAATGTTTTGAATTTTCTCCAAAAGTAAAGTAGTTGCAAACTCATCCTTTTAGAAACTTGTTTGGGCTGTTGAGAGGAGTAAAAAACCATCAAAAATTTCAATCCTGCATGATTCTACCAAGAAATGTGATTCTTCATTCAAAACGCTGGTTTTTGCTATTGGGCTCTATTGAATAATGAATGTTTTGAATTTTCTCCAAAAGTAAAGTAGTTGCAAACTCATGCTTTTAGAGACTTGTTTGGGCTCATGAGAGGAGTAGAAAAACATCAAAAATTTCAGTCCTGCATGATTCTACCAAGAAATGTGTGTTCATTGAAACCGCTGGTTTTTGATAGTTTGGGCCCTATTGAATAATGAATGTTTTGAATTTTCTCCAAAAGTAAAGTAGTTGCAAACTCATCCTTTTAGAAACTTGTTTGGGCTGTTGAGAGGAGTAAAAAACCATCAAAAATTTCAATCCTGCATGATTTTACCAAGAAATGTGATTCTTCATTCAAAACCTGATTTTTGCTATTGGGCTCTATTGAATAGTGAATGTTTTGAATTTTCTCCAAATGTAAAGTAGTTGCAAACTCATGCTTTTAGAGACTTGTTTGGGCTCATGAGAGGAGTAGAAAAACATCAAAAATTTCAGTCCTGCATGATTCTACCAAGAAATGTGGGTTCATTCAAACCGCTGGTTTTTGATAGTTTGGGCCCTATTGAATAATGAATGTTTTGAATTTTCTCCAAAAGTAAAGTAGTTGCAAACTCATGCTTTTAGAGACTTGTTTGGGCTCATGAGAGGAGTAGAAAAACATCAAAAATTTCAGTCCTGCATGATTCTACCAAGAAATGTGTGTTCATTGAAACCGCTGGTTTTTGATAGTTTGGGCCCTATTGAATAATGAATGTTTTGAATTTTCTCCAAAAGTAAAGTAGTTGCAAACTCATCCTTTTAGAAACTTGTTTGGGCTGTTGAGAGGAGTAAAAAACCATCAAAAATTTCAATCCTGCATGATTCTACCAAGAAATGTGATTCTTCATTCAAAACGCTGGTTTTTGCTATTGGGCTCTATTGAATAATGAATGTTTTGAGTTTTCTCCAAAAGTAAAGTAGTTGCAAACTCATGCTTTTAGAGACTTGTTTGGGCTCATGAGAGGAGTAGAAAAACATCAAAAATTTCAGTCCTGCATGATTCTACCAAGAAATGTGTGTTCATTGAAACCGCTGGTTTTTGATAGTTTGGGCCCTATTGAATAATGAATGTTTTGAATTTTCTCCAAAAGTAAAGTAGTTGCAAACTCATCCTTTTAGAAACTTGTTTGGGCTGTTGAGAGGAATAAAAAACCATCAAAAATTTCAATCCTGTATGATTTTACCAAGAAATGTGATTCTTCATTCAAAACCTGATTTTTGCTATTGGGCTCTATTGAATAGTGAATGTTTTGAATTTTCTCCAAAAGTAAAGTAGTTGCAAACTCATGCTTTTAGAGACTTGTTTGGGCTCATGAGAGGAGTAGAAAAACATCAAAAATTTCAGTCCTGCATGATTCTACCAAGAAATGTGTGTTCATTGAAACCGCTGGTTTTTGATAGTTTGGGCCCTATTGAATAATGAATGTTTTGAATTTTCTCCAAAAGTAAAGTAGTTGCAAACTCATCCTTTTAGAAACTTGTTTGGGCTGTTGAGAGGAGTAAAAAACCATCAAAAATTTAAATCCTGCATGATTCTACCAGGAAATGTGATTCTTCATTCAAAACGCTGGTTTTTGCTATTGGGCTCTATTGAATAATGAATGTTTTGAATTTTCTCCAAAAGTAAAGTAGTTGCAAACTCATGCTTTTAGAGACTTGTTTGGGCTCATGAGAGGAGTAGAAAAACATCAAAAATTTCAGTCCTGCATGATTCTACCAAGAAATGTGTGTTCATTGAAACCGCTGGTTTTTGATAGTTTGGGCCCTATTGAATAATGAATGTTTTGAATTTTCTCCAAAAGTAAAGTAGTTGCAAACTCATCCTTTTAGAAACTTGTTTGGGCTGTTGAGAGGAGTAAAAAACCATCAAAAATTTCAATCCTGCATGATTTTACCAAGAAATGTGATTCTTCATTCAAAACCTGATTTTTGCTATTGGGCTCTATTGAATAGTGAATGTTTTGAATTTTCTCCAAAAGTAAAGTAGTTGCAAACTCATGCTTTTAGAGACTTGTTTGGGCTCATGAGAGGAGTAGAAAAACATCAAAAATTTCAGTCCTGCATGATTCTACCAAGAAATGTGTGTTCATTCAAACCGCTGGTTTTTGATAGTTTGGGCCCTATTGAATAATGAATGTTTTGAATTTTCTCCAAAAGTAAAGTAGTTGCAAACTCATGCTTTTAGAAACTTGTTTGGGCTGTTGAGAGGAGTAAAAAACCATCAAAAATTTCAATCCTGCATGATTCTACCAAGAAATGTGATTCTTCATTCAAAACGCTGGTTTTTGCTATTGGGCTCTATTGAATAATGAATGTTTTGAATTTTCTCCAAAAGTAAAGTAGTTGCAAACTCATGCTTTTAGAGACTTGTTTGGGCTCATGAGAGGAGTAGAAAAACATCAAAAATTTCAGTCCTGCATGATTCTACCAAGAAATGTGTGTTCATTGAAACCGCTGGTTTTTGATAGTTTGGGCCCTATTGAATAATGAATGTTTTGAATTTTCTCCAAAAGTAAAGTAGTTGCAAACTCATCCTTTTAGAAACTTGTTTGGGCTGTTGAGAGGAGTAAAATACCATCAAAAATTTAAATCCTGCATGATTCTACCAGGAAATGTGATTCTTCATTCAAAACGCTGGTTTTTGCTATTGGGCTCTATTGAATAATGAATGTTTTGAATTTTCTCCAAAAGTAAAGTAGTTGCAAACTCATGCTTTTAGAGACTTGTTTGGGCTCATGAGAGGAGTAGAAAAACATCAAAAATTTCAGTCCTGCATGATTCTACCAAGAAATGTGTGTTCATTGAAACCGCTGGTTTTTGATAGTTTGGGCCCTATTGAATAATGAATGTTTTGAATTTTCTCCAAAAGTAAAGTAGTTGCAAACTCATCCTTTTAGAAACTTGTTTGGGCTGTTGAGAGGAGTAAAAAACCATCAAAAATTTCAATCCTGCATGATTTTACCAAGAAATGTGATTCTTCATTCAAAACCTGATTTTTGCTATTGGGCTCTATTGAATAGTGAATGTTTTGAATTTTCTCCAAAAGTAAAGTAGTTGCAAACTCATGCTTTTAGAGACTTGTTTGGGCTCATGAGAGGAGTAGAAAAACATCAAAAATTTCAGTCCTGCATGATTCTACCAAGAAATGTGTGTTCATTCAAACCGCTGGTTTTTGATAGTTTGGGCCCTATTGAATAATGAATGTTTTGAATTTTCTCCAAAAGTAAAGTAGTTGCAAACTCATGCTTTTAGAGACTTGTTTGGGCTCATGAGAGGAGTAGAAAAACATCAAAAATTTCAGTCCTGCATGATTCTACCAAGAAATGTGTGTTCATTGAAACCGCTGGTTTTTGATAGTTTGGGCCCTATTGAATAATGAATGTTTTGAATTTTCTCCAAAAGTAAAGTAGTTGCAAACTCATCCTTTTAGAAACTTGTTTGGGCTGTTGAGAGGAGTAAAAAACCATCAAAAATTTCAATCCTGCATGATTTTACCAAGAAATGTGATTCTTCATTCAAAACCTGATTTTTGCTATTGGGCTCTATTGAATAGTGAATGTTTTGAATTTTCTCCAAAAGTAAAGTAGTTGCAAACTCATGCTTTTAGAGACTTGTTTGGGCTCATGAGAGGAGTAGAAAAACATCAAAAATTTCAGTCCTGCATGATTCTACCAAGAAATGTGTGTTCATTCAAACCGCTGGTTTTTGATAGTTTGGGCCCTATTGAATAATGAATGTTTTGAATTTTCTCCAAAAGTAAAGTAGTTGCAAACTCATGCTTTTAGAGACTTGTTTGGGCTCATGAGAGGAGTAGAAAAACATCAAAAATTTCAGTCCTGCATGATTCTACCAAGAAATGTGTGTTCATTGAAACCGCTGGTTTTTGATAGTTTGGGCCCTATTGAATAATGAATGTTTTGAATTTTCTCCAAAAGTAAAGTAGTTGCAAACTCATCCTTTTAGAAACTTGTTTGGGCTGTTGAGAGGAGTAAAAAACCATCAAAAATTTCAATCCTGCATGATTCTACCAAGAAATGTGATTCTTCATTCAAAACGCTGGTTTTTGCTATTGGGCTCTATTGAATAATGAATGTTTTGAATTTTCTCCAAAAGTAAAGTAGTTGCAAACTCATGCTTTTAGAGACTTGTTTGGGCTCATGAGAGGAGTAGAAAAACATCAAAAATTTCAGTCCTGCATGATTCTACCAAGAAATGTGTGTTCATTGAAACCGCTGGTTTTTGATAGTTTGGGCCCTATTGAATAATGAATGTTTTGAATTTTCTCCAAAAGTAAAGTAGTTGCAAACTCATCCTTTTAGAAACTTGTTTGCGCTGTTGAGAGGAGTAAAAAACCATCAAAAATTTCAATCCTGCATGATTTTACCAAGAAATGTGATTCTTCATTCAAAACCTGATTTTTGCTATTGGGCTCTATTGAATAGTGAATGTTTTGAATTTTCTCCAAAAGTAAAGTAGTTGCAAACTCATGCTTTTAGAGACTTGTTTGGGCTCATGAGAGGAGTAGAAAAACATCAAAAATTTCAGTCCTGCATGATTCTACCAAGAAATGTGGGTTCATTCAAACCGCTGGTTTTTGATAGTTTGGGCCCTATTGAATAATGAATGTTTTGAATTTTCTCCAAAAGTAAAGTAGTTGCAAACTCATGCTTTTAGAGACTTGTTTGGGCTCATGAGAGGAGTAGAAAAACATCAAAAATTTCAGTCCTGCATGATTCTACCAAGAAATGTGTGTTCATTGAAACCGCTGGTTTTTGATAGTTTGGGCCCTATTGAATAATGAATGTTTTGAATTTTCTCCAAAAGTAAAGTAGTTGCAAACTCATCCTTTTAGAAACTTGTTTGGGCTGTTGAGAGGAGTAAAAAACCATCAAAAATTTCAATCCTGCATGATTCTACCAAGAAATGTGATTCTTCATTCAAAACGCTGGTTTTTGCTATTGGGCTCTATTGAATAATGAATGTTTTGAGTTTTCTCCAAAAGTAAAGTAGTTGCAAACTCATGCTTTTAGAGACTTGTTTGGGCTCATGAGAGGAGTAGAAAAACATCAAAAATTTCAGTCCTGCATGATTCTACCAAGAAATGTGTGTTCATTGAAACCGCTGGTTTTTGATAGTTTGGGCCCTATTGAATAATGAATGTTTTGAATTTTCTCCAAAAGTAAAGTAGTTGCAAACTCATCCTTTTAGAAACTTGTTTGGGCTGTTGAGAGGAGTAAAAAACCATCAAAAATTTCAATCCTGTATGATTTTACCAAGAAATGTGATTCTTCATTCAAAACCTGATTTTTGCTATTGGGCTCTATTGAATAGTGAATGTTTTGAATTTTCTCCAAAAGTAAAGTAGTTGCAAACTCATGCTTTTAGAGACTTGTTTGGGCTCATGAGAGGAGTAGAAAAACATCAAAAATTTCAGTCCTGCATGATTCTACCAAGAAATGTGTGTTCATTGAAACCGCTGGTTTTTGATAGTTTGGGCCCTATTGAATAATGAATGTTTTGAATTTTCTCCAAAAGTAAAGTAGTTGCAAACTCATCCTTTTAGAAACTTGTTTGGGCTGTTGAGAGGAGTAAAAAACCATCAAAAATTTCAATCCTGCATGATTCTACCAAGAAATGTGATTCTTCATTCAAAACGCTGGTTTTTGCTATTGGGCTCTATTGAATAATGAATGTTTTGAATTTTCTCCAAAAGTAAAGTAGTTGCAAACTCATGCTTTTAGAGACTTGTTTGGGCTCATGAGAGGAGTAGAAAAACATCAAAAATTTCAGTCCTGCATGATTCTACCAAGAAATGTGTGTTCATTCAAACCGCTGGTTTTTGATAGTTTGGGCCCTATTGAATAATGAATGTTTTGAATTTTCTCCAAAAGTAAAGTAGTTGCAAACTCATGCTTTTAGAGACTTGTTTGGGCTCATGAGAGGAGTAGAAAAACATCAAAAATTTCAGTCCTGCATGATTCTACCAAGAAATGTGTGTTCATTGAAACCGCTGGTTTTTGATAGTTTGGGCCCTATTGAATAATGAATGTTTTGAATTTTCTCCAAAAGTAAAGTAGTTGCAAACTCATCCTTTTAGAAACTTGTTTGGGCTGTTGAGAGGAGTAAAAAACCATCAAAAATTTCAATCCTGCATGATTCTACCAAGAAATGTGATTCTTCATTCAAAACGCTGGTTTTTGCTATTGGGCTCTATTGAATAATGAATGTTTTGAATTTTCTCCAAAAGTAAAGTAGTTGCAAACTCATGCTTTTAGAGACTTGTTTGGGCTCATGAGAGGAGTAGAAAAACATCAAAAATTTCAGTCCTGCATGATTCTACCAAGAAATGTGTGTTCATTGAAACCGCTGGTTTTTGATAGTTTGGGCCCTATTGAATAATGAATGTTTTGAATTTTCTCCAAAAGTAAAGTAGTTGCAAACTCATCCTTTTAGAAACTTGTTTGGGCTGTTGAGAGGAGTAAAAAACCATCAAAAATTTCAATCCTGCATGATTTTACCAAGAAATGTGATTCTTCATTCAAAACCTGATTTTTGCTATTGGGCTCTATTGAATAGTGAATGTTTTGAATTTTCTCCAAAAGTAAAGTAGTTGCAAACTCATGCTTTTAGAGACTTGTTTGGGCTCATGAGAGGAGTAGAAAAACATCAAAAATTTCAGTCCTGCATGATTCTACCAAGAAATGTGTGTTCATTGAAACCGCTGGTTTTTGATAGTTTGGGCCCTATTGAATAATGAATGTTTTGAATTTTCTCCAAAAGTAAAGTAGTTGCAAACTCATCCTTTTAGAAACTTGTTTGGGCTGTTGAGAGGAGTAAAAAACCATCAAAAATTTCAATCCTGCATGATTCTACCAAGAAATGTGATTCTTCATTCAAAACCTGATTTTTGCTATTGGGCTCTATTGAATAGTGAATGTTTTGAATTTTCTCCAAAAGTAAAGTAGTTGCAAACTCATGCTTTTAGAGACTTGTTTGGGCTCATGAGATGAGTAGAAAAACATCAAAAATTTCAGTCCTGCATGATTCTACCAAGACATGTGTGTTCATTGAAACGGCTGGTTTTTGATAGTTTGGGCCCTATTGTATAATGAATGTTTTGAATTTTCTCCAAAAGTAAAGTAGTTGCAAACTCATCCTTTTAGAAACTTGTTTGGGCTGTTGAGAGGAGTAAAAAACTATCAAAAATTTCAATCCTGCATGATTCTACCAAGAAATGTGATTCTTCATTCAAAACGCTGGTTTTTGCTATTGGGCTCTATTGAATAATGAATGTTTTGAATTTTCTCCAAAAGTAAAGTAGTTGCAAACTCATGCTTTTAGAGACTTGTTTGGGCTCATGAGAGGAGTAGAAAAACATCAAAAATTTCAGTCCTGCATGATTCTACCAAGAAATGTGTGTTCATTCAAACCGCTGGTTTTTGATAGTTTGGGCCCTATTGAATAATGAATGTTTTGAATTTTCTCCAAAAGTAAAGTAGTTGCAAACTCATGCTTTTAGAGACTTGTTTGGGCTCATGAGAGGAGTAGAAAAACATCAAAAATTTCAGTCCTGCATGATTCTACCAAGAAATGTGTGTTCATTGAAACCGCTGGTTTTTGATAGTTTGGGCCCTATTGAATAATGAATGTTTTGAATTTTCTCCAAAAGTAAAGTAGTTGCAAACTCATCCTTTTAGAAACTTGTTTGGGCTGTTGAGAGGAGTAAAAAACCATCAAAAATTTCAATCCTGCATGATTCTACCAAGAAATGTGATTCTTCATTCAAAACGCTGGTTTTTGCTATTGGGCTCTATTGAATAATGAATGTTTTGAATTTTCTCCAAAAGTAAAGTAGTTGCAAACTCATGCTTTTAGAGACTTGTTTGGGCTCATGAGAGGAGTAGAAAAACATCAAAAATTTCAGTCCTGCATGATTCTACCAAGAAATGTGTGTTCATTGAAACCGCTGGTTTTTGATAGTTTGGGCCCTATTGAATAATGAATGTTTTGAATTTTCTCCAAAAGTAAAGTAGTTGCAAACTCATCCTTTTAGAAACTTGTTTGGGCTGTTGAGAGGAGTAAAAAACCATCAAAAATTTAAATCCTGCATGATTCTACCAGGAAATGTGATTCTTCATTCAAAACGCTGGTTTTTGCTATTGGGCTCTATTGAATAATGAATGTTTTGAATTTTCTCCAAAAGTAAAGTAGTTGCAAACTCATGCTTTTAGAGACTTGTTTGGGCTCATGAGAGGAGTAGAAAAACATCAAAAATTTCAGTCCTGCATGATTCTACCAAGAAATGTGTGTTCATTGAAACCGCTGGTTTTTGATAGTTTGGGCCCTATTGAATAATGAATGTTTTGAATTTTCTCCAAAAGTAAAGTAGTTGCAAACTCATCCTTTTAGAAACTTGTTTGGGCTGTTGAGAGGAGTAAAAAACCATCAAAAATTTCAATCCTGCATGATTTTACCAAGAAATGTGATTCTTCATTCAAAACCTGATTTTTGCTATTGGGCTCTATTGAATAGTGAATGTTTTGAATTTTCTCCAAAAGTAAAGTAGTTGCAAACTCATGCTTTTAGAGACTTGTTTGGGCTCATGAGAGGAGTAGAAAAACATCAAAAATTTCAGTCCTGCATGATTCTACCAAGAAATGTGTGTTCATTCAAACCGCTGGTTTTTGATAGTTTGGGCCCTATTGAATAATGAATGTTTTGAATTTTCTCCAAAAGTAAAGTAGTTGCAAACTCATCCTTTTAGAAACTTGTTTGGGCTGTTGAGAGGAGTAAAAAACCATCAAAAATTTCAATCCTGCATGATTTTACCAAGAAATGTGATTCTTCATTCAAAACCTGATTTTTGCTATTGGGCTCTATTGAATAGTGAATGTTTTGAATTTTCTCCAAAAGTAAAGTAGTTGCAAACTCATGCTTTTAGAGACTAGTTTGGGCTCATGATAGGAGTAGAAAAACATCAAAAATTTCAGTCCTGCATGATTCTACCAAGAAATGTGTGTTCATTGAAACCGCTGGTTTTTGATAGTTTGGGCCCTATTGAATAATGAATGTTTTGAATTTTCTCCAAAAGTAAAGTAGTTGCAAACTCATCCTTTTAGAAACTTGTTTGGGCTGTTGAGAGGAGTAAAAAACCATCAAAAATTTCAATCCTGCATGATTCTACCAAGAAATGTGATTCTTCATTCAAAACCTGATTTTTGCTATTGGGCTCTATTGAATAGTGAATGTTTTGAATTTTCTCCAAAAGTAAAGTAGTTGCAAACTCATGCTTTTAGAGACTTGTTTGGGCTCATGAGATGAGTAGAAAAACATCAAAAATTTCAGTCCTGCATGATTCTACCAAGACATGTGTGTTCATTGAAACGGCTGGTTTTTGATAGTTTGGGCCCTATTGTATAATGAATGTTTTGAATTTTCTCCAAAAGTAAAGTAGTTGCAAACTCATCCTTTTAGAAACTTGTTTGGGCTGTTGAGAGGAGTAAAAAACTATCAAAAATTTCAATCCTGCATGATTCTACCAAGAAATGTGTGTTCATTGAAACCGCTGGTTTTTGATAGTTTGGGCCCTATTGAATAATGAATGTTTTGAATTTTCTCCAAAAGTAAAGTAGTTGCAAACTCATCCTTTTAGAAACTTGTTTGGGCTGTTGAGAGGAGTAAAAAACCATCAAAAATTTCAATCCTGTATGATTTTACCAAGAAATGTGATTCTTCATTCAAAACCTGATTTTTGCTATTGGGCTCTATTGAATAGTGAATGTTTTGAATTTTCTCCAAAAGTAAAGTAGTTGCAAACTCATGCTTTTAGAGACTTGTTTGGGCTCATGAGAGGAGTAGAAAAACATCAAAAATTTCAGTCCTGCATGATTCTACCAAGAAATGTGTGTTCATTGAAACCGCTGGTTTTTGATAGTTTGGGCCCTATTGAATAATGAATGTTTTGAATTTTCTCCAAAAGTAAAGTAGTTGCAAACTCATCCTTTTAGAAACTTGTTTGGGCTGTTGAGAGGAGTAAAAAACCATCAAAAATTTCAATCCTGCATGATTCTACCAAGAAATGTGATTCTTCATTCAAAACGCTGGTTTTTGCTATTGGGCTCTATTGAATAATGAATGTTTTGAATTTTCTCCAAAAGTAAAGTAGTTGCAAACTCATGCTTTTAGAGACTTGTTTGGGCTCATGAGAGGAGTAGAAAAACATCAAAAATTTCAGTCCTGCATGATTCTACCAAGAAATGTGTGTTCATTCAAACCGCTGGTTTTTGATAGTTTGGGCCCTATTGAATAATGAATGTTTTGAATTTTCTCCAAAAGTAAAGTAGTTGCAAACTCATGCTTTTAGAGACTTGTTTGGGCTCATGAGAGGAGTAGAAAAACATCAAAAATTTCAGTCCTGCATGATTCTACCAAGAAATGTGTGTTCATTGAAACCGCTGGTTTTTGATAGTTTGGGCCCTATTGAATAATGAATGTTTTGAATTTTCTCCAAAAGTAAAGTAGTTGCAAACTCATCCTTTTAGAAACTTGTTTGGGCTGTTGAGAGGAGTAAAAAACCATCAAAAATTTCAATCCTGCATGATTCTACCAAGAAATGTGATTCTTCATTCAAAACGCTGGTTTTTGCTATTGGGCTCTATTGAATAATGAATGTTTTGAATTTTCTCCAAAAGTAAAGTAGTTGCAAACTCATGCTTTTAGAGACTTGTTTGGGCTCATGAGAGGAGTAGAAAAACATCAAAAATTTCAGTCCTGCATGATTCTACCAAGAAATGTGTGTTCATTGAAACCGCTGGTTTTTGATAGTTTGGGCCCTATTGAATAATGAATGTTTTGAATTTTCTCCAAAAGTAAAGTAGTTGCAAACTCATCCTTTTAGAAACTTGTTTGGGCTGTTGAGAGGAGTAAAAAACCATCAAAAATTTAAATCCTGCATGATTCTACCAGGAAATGTGATTCTTCATTCAAAACGCTGGTTTTTGCTATTGGGCTCTATTGAATAATGAATGTTTTGAATTTTCTCCAAAAGTAAAGTAGTTGCAAACTCATGCTTTTAGAGACTTGTTTGGGCTCATGAGAGGAGTAGAAAAACATCAAAAATTTCAGTCCTGCATGATTCTACCAAGAAATGTGTGTTCATTGAAACCGCTGGTTTTTGATAGTTTGGGCCCTATTGAATAATGAATGTTTTGAATTTTCTCCAAAAGTAAAGTAGTTGCAAACTCATCCTTTTAGAAACTTGTTTGGGCTGTTGAGAGGAGTAAAAAACCATCAAAAATTTCAATCCTGCATGATTTTACCAAGAAATGTGATTCTTCATTCAAAACCTGATTTTTGCTATTGGGCTCTATTGAATAGTGAATGTTTTGAATTTTCTCCAAAAGTAAAGTAGTTGCAAACTCATGCTTTTAGAGACTTGTTTGGGCTCATGAGAGGAGTAGAAAAACATCAAAAATTTTAGTCCTGCATGATTCTACCAAGAAATGTGTGTTCATTCAAACCGCTGGTTTTTGATAGTTTGGGCCCTATTGAATAATGAATGTTTTGAATTTTCTCCAAAAGTAAAGTAGTTGCAAACTCATCCTTTTAGAAACTTGTTTGGGCTGTTGAGAGGAGTAAAAAACCATCAAAAATTTCAATCCTGCATGATTTTACCAAGAAATGTGATTCTTCATTCAAAACCTGATTTTTGCTATTGGGCTCTATTGAATAGTGAATGTTTTGAATTTTCTCCAAAAGTAAAGTAGTTGCAAACTCATGCTTTTAGAGACTAGTTTGGGCTCATGAGAGGAGTAGAAAAACATCAAAAATTTCAGTCCTGCATGATTCTACCAAGAAATGTGTGTTCATTGAAACCGCTGGTTTTTGATAGTTTGGGCCCTATTGAATAATGAATGTTTTGAATTTTCTCCAAAAGTAAAGTAGTTGCAAACTCATCCTTTTAGAAACTTGTTTGGGCTGTTGAGAGGAGTAAAAAACCATCAAAAATTTCAATCCTGCATGATTCTACCAAGAAATGTGATTCTTCATTCAAAACCTGATTTTTGCTATTGGGCTCTATTGAATAGTGAATGTTTTGAATTTTCTCCAAAAGTAAAGTAGTTGCAAACTCATGCTTTTAGAGACTTGTTTGGGCTCATGAGATGAGTAGAAAAACATCAAAAATTTCAGTCCTGCATGATTCTACCAAGACATGTGTGTTCATTGAAACGGCTGGTTTTTGATAGTTTGGGCCCTATTGTATAATGAATGTTTTGAATTTTCTCCAAAAGTAAAGTAGTTGCAAACTCATCCTTTTAGAAACTTGTTTGGGCTGTTGAGAGGAGTAAAAAACTATCAAAAATTTCAATCCTGCATGATTCTACCAAGAAATGTGTGTTCATTGAAACCGCTGGTTTTTGATAGTTTGGGCCCTATTGAATAATGAATGTTTTGAATTTTCTCCAAAAGTAAAGTAGTTGCAAACTCATCCTTTTAGAAACTTGTTTGGGCTGTTGAGAGGAGTAAAAAACCATCAAAAATTTCAATCCTGCATGATTCTACCAAGAAATGTGATTCTTCATTCAAAACGCTGGTTTTTGCTATTGGGCTCTATTGAATAATGAATGTTTTGAATTTTCTCCAAAAGTAAAGTAGTTGCAAACTCATGCTTTTAGAGACTTGTTTGGGCTCATGAGAGGAGTAGAAAAACATCAAAAATTTCAGTCCTGCATGATTCTACCAAGAAATGTGTGTTCATTGAAACCGCTGGTTTTTGATAGTTTGGGCCCTATTGAATAATGAATGTTTTGAATTTTCTCCAAAAGTAAAGTAGTTGCAAACTCATCCTTTTAGAAACTTGTTTGGGCTGTTGAGAGGAGTAAAAAACCATCAAAAATTTCAATCCTGCATGATTTTACCAAGAAATGTGATTCTTCATTCAAAACCTGATTTTTGCTATTGGGCTCTATTGAATAGTGAATGTTTTGAATTTTCTCCAAAAGTAAAGTAGTTGCAAACTCATGCTTTTAGAGACTTGTTTGGGCTCATGAGAGGAGTAGAAAAACATCAAAAATTTCAGTCCTGCATGATTCTACCAAGAAATGTGGGTTCATTCAAACCGCTGGTTTTTGATAGTTTGGGCCCTATTGAATAATGAATGTTTTGAATTTTCTCCAAAAGTAAAGTAGTTGCAAACTCATGCTTTTAGAGACTTGTTTGGGCTCATGAGAGGAGTAGAAAAACATCAAAAATTTCAGTCCTGCATGATTCTACCAAGAAATGTGTGTTCATTGAAACCGCTGGTTTTTGATAGTTTGGGCCCTATTGAATAATGAATGTTTTGAATTTTCTCCAAAAGTAAAGTAGTTGCAAACTCATCCTTTTAGAAACTTGTTTGGGCTGTTGAGAGGAGTAAAAAACCATCAAAAATTTCAATCGTGCATGATTCTACCAAGAAATGTGATTCTTCATTCAAAACGCTGGTTTTTGCTATTGGGCTCTATTGAATAATGAATGTTTTGAATTTTCTCCAAAAGTAAAGTAGTTGCAAACTCATGCTTTTAGAGACTTGTTTGGGCTCATGAGAGGAGTAGAAAAACATCAAAAATTTCAGTCCTGCATGATTCTACCAAGAAATGTGTGTTCATTGAAACCGCTGGTTTTTGATAGTTTGGGCCCTATTGAATAATGAATGTTTTGAATTTTCTCCAAAAGTAAAGTAGTTGCAAACTCATCCTTTTAGAAACTTGTTTGGGCTGTTGAGAGGAGTAAAAAACCATCAAAAATTTCAATCCTGTATGATTTTACCAAGAAATGTGATTCTTCATTCAAAACCTGATTTTTGCTATTGGGCTCTATTGAATAATGAATGTTTTGAATTTTCTCCAAAAGTAAAGTAGTTGCAAACTCATGCTTTTAGAGACTTGTTTGGGCTCATGAGAGGAGTAGAAAAACATCAAAAATTTCAGTCCTGCATGATTCTACCAAGAAATGTGTGTTCATTCAAACCGCTGGTTTTTGATAGTTTGGGCCCTATTGAATAATGAATGTTTTGAATTTTCTCCAAAAGTAAAGTAGTTGCAAACTCATGCTTTTAGAGACTTGTTTGGGCTCATGAGAGGAGTAGAAAAACATCAAAAATTTCAGTCCTGCATGATTCTACCAAGAAATGTGTGTTCATTGAAACCGCTGGTTTTTGATAGTTTGGGCCCTATTGAATAATGAATGTTTTGAATTTTCTCCAAAAGTAAAGTAGTTGCAAACTCATCCTTTTAGAAACTTGTTTGGGCTGTTGAGAGGAGTAAAAAACCATCAAAAATTTCAATCCTGCATGATTCTACCAAGAAATGTGATTCTTCATTCAAAACGCTGGTTTTTGCTATTGGGCTCTATTGAATAATGAATGTTTTGAATTTTCTCCAAAAGTAAAGTAGTTGCAAACTCATGCTTTTAGAGACTTGTTTGGGCTCATGAGAGGAGTAGAAAAACATCAAAAATTTCAGTCCTGCATGATTCTACCAAGAAATGTGTGTTCATTGAAACCGCTGGTTTTTGATAGTTTGGGCCCTATAGAATAATGAATGTTTTAAATTTTCTCCAAAAGTAAAGTAGTTGCAAACTCATCCTTTTAGAAACTTGTTTGGGGTGTTGAGAGGAGTAAAAAAACATCAAAAATTTCAATCCTGCATGATTTTACCAAGAAATGTGATTCTTCATTCAAAACCTGATTTTTGCTATTGGGCTCTATTGAATAGTGAATGTTTTGAATTTTCTCCAAAAGTAAAGTAGTGGCAAACTCATGCTTTTAGAGACTTGTTTGGGCTCATGAGAGGAGTAGAAAAACATCAAAAATTTCAGTCCTGCATGATTCTACCAAGAAATGTGTGTTCATTCAAACCGCTGGTTTTTGATAGTTTGGGCCCTATTGAATAATGAATGTTTTGAATTTTCTCCAAAAGTAAAGTAGTTGCAAACTCATGCTTTTAGAGACTTGTTTGGGCTCATGAGAGGAGTAGAAAAAGATCAAAAATTTCAGTCCTGCATGATTCTACCAAGAAATGTGTGTTCATTCAAACCGCTGGTTTTTGATAGTTTGGGCCCTATTGAATAATGAATGTTTTGAATTTTCTCCAAAAGTAAAGTAGTTGCAAACTCATCCTTTTAGAACCTTGTTTGGGCTGTTGAGAGGAGTAAAAAACCATCAAAAATTTCAATCCTGCATGATTCTACCAAGAAATGTGATTCTTCATTCAAAACGCTGGTTTTTGCTATTGGGCTCTATTGAATAATGAATGTTTTGAATTTTCTCCAGAAGTAAAGTAGTTGCAAACTCATGCTTTTAGAGACTTGTTTGGGCTCATGAGAGGAGTAGAAAAACATCAAAAATTTCAGTCCTGCATGATTCTACCAAGAAATGTGTGTTCATTGAAACAGCTGGTTTTTGATAGTTTGGGCCCTATTGAATAATGAATGTTTTGAATTTTCTCCAAAAGTAAAGTAGTTGCAAACTCATCCTTTTAGAAACTTGTTTGGGCTGTTGAGAGGAGTAAAAAACCATCAAAAATTTCAATCCTGCATGATTCTACCAAGAAATGTGATTCTTCATTCAAAACCTGATTTTTGCTATTGGGCTCTATTGAATAGTGAATGTTTTGAATTTTCTCCAAAAGTAAAGTAGTTGCAAACTCATGCTTTTAGAGACTTGTTTGGGCTCATGAGATGAGTAGAAAAACATCAAAAATTTCAGTCCTGCATGATTCTACCAAGACATGTGTGTTTTTTGAAACGGCTGGTTTTTGATAGTTTGGGCCCTATTGAATAATGAATGTTTTGAATTTTCTCCAAAAGTAAAGTAGTTGCAAACTCATCCTTTTAGAAACTTGTTTGGGCTGTTGAGAGGAGTAAAAAACCATCAAAAATTTCAATCCTGCATGATTCTACCAAGAAATGTGATTCTTCATTCAAAACGCTGGTTTTTGCTATTGGGCTCTATTGAATAATGAATGTTTTGAATTTTCTCCAAAAGTAAAGTAGTTGCAAACTCATGCTTTTAGAGACTTGTTTGGGCTCATGAGAGGAGTAGAAAAACATCAAAAATTTCAGTCCTGCATGATTCTACCAAGAAATGTGTGTTCATTCAAACCGCTGGTTTTTGATAGTTTGGGCCCTATTGAATAATGAATGTTTTGAATTTTCTCCAAAAGTAAAGTAGTTGCAAACTCATGCTTTTAGAGACTTGTTTGGGCTCATGAGAGGAGTAGAAAAACATCAAAAATTTCAGTCCTGCATGATTCTACCAAGAAATGTGTGTTCATTGAAACCGCTGGTTTTTGATAGTTTGGGCCCTATTGAATAATGAATGTTTTGAATTTTCTCCAAAAGTAAAGTAGTTGCAAATTCATCCTTTTAGAAACTTGTTTGGGCTGTTGAGAGGAGTAAAAAACCATCAAAAATTCCAATCCTGCATGATTCTACCAAGAAATGTGATTCTTCATTCAAAACGCTGGTTTTTGCTATTGGGCTCTATTGAATAATGAATGTTTTGAATTTTCTCCAAAAGAAAAGTAGTTGCAAACTCATGCTTTTAGAGATTTGTTTGGGCTCATGAGAGGAGTAGAAAAACATCAAAAATTTCAGTCCTGCATGATTCTACCAAGAAATGTGTGTTCATTGAAACCGCTGGTTTTTGATAGTTTGGGCCCTATTGAATAATGAATGTTTTAAATTTTCTCCAAAAGTAAAGTAGTTGCAAACTCATCCTTTTAGAAACTTGTTTGGGCTGTTGAGAGGAGTAAAAAACCATCAAAAATTTCAATCCTGCATGATTCTACCAAGAAATGTGATTCTTCATTCAAAACGCTGGTTTTTGCTATTGGGCTCTATTGAATAATGAATGTTTTGAATTTTCTCCAAAAGTAAAGTAGTTGCAAACTCATGCTTTTAGAGACTTGTTTGGGCTCATGAGAGGAGTAGAAAAACATCAAAAATTTCAGTCCTGCATGATTCTACCAAGAAATGTGTGTTCATTGAAACCGCTGGTTTTTGATAGTTTGGGCCCTATTGAATAATGAATGTTTTGAATTTTCTCCAAAAGTAAAGTAGTTGCAAACTCATCCTTTTAGAAACTTGTTTGGGCTGTTGAGAGGAGTAAAAAACCATCAAAAATTTCAATCCTGCATGATTTTACCAAGAAATGTGATTCTTCATTCAAAACCTGATTTTTGCTATTGGGCTCTATTGAATAGTGAATGTTTTGAATTTTCTCCAAAAGTAAAGTAGTTGCAAACTCATGCTTTTAGAGACTTGTTTGGGCTCATGAGATGAGTAGAAAAACATCAAAAATTTCAGTCCTGCATGATTCTACCAAGACATGTGTGTTCATTGAAACGGCTGGTTTTTGATAGTTTGGGCCCTATTGTATAATGAATGTTTTGAATTTTCTCCAAAAGTAAAGTAGTTGCAAACTCATCCTTTTAGAAACTTGTTTGGGCTGTTGAGAGGAGTAAAAAACTATCAAAAATTTCAATCCTGCATGATTCTACCAAGAAATGTGATTCTTCATTCAAAACGCTGGTTTTTGCTATTGGGCTCTATTGAATAATGAATGTTTTGAATTTTCTCCAAAAGTAAAGTAGTTGCAAACTCATGCTTTTAGAGACTTGTTTGGGCTCATGAGAGGAGTAGAAAAACATCAAAAATTTCAGTCCTGCATGATTCTACCAAGAAATGTGTGTTCATTCAAACCGCTGGTTTTTGATAGTTTGGGCCCTATTGAATAATGAATGTTTTGAATTTTCTCCAAAAGTAAAGTAGTTGCAAACTCATGCTTTTAGAGACTTGTTTGGGCTCATGAGAGGAGTAGAAAAACATCAAAAATTTCAGTCCTGCATGATTCTACCAAGAAATGTGTGTTCATTGAAACCGCTGGTTTTTGATAGTTTGGGCCCTATTGAATAATGAATGTTTTGAATTTTCTCCAAAAGTAAAGTAGTTGCAAACTCATCCTTTTAGAAACTTGTTTGGGCTGTTGAGAGGAGTAAAAAACCATCAAAAATTTCAATCCTGCATGATTCTACCAAGAAATGTGATTCTTCATTCAAAACGCTGGTTTTTGCTATTGGGCTCTATTGAATAATGAATGTTTTGAATTTTCTCCAAAAGTAAAGTAGTTGCAAACTCATGCTTTTAGAGACTTGTTTGGGCTCATGAGAGGAGTAGAAAAACATCAAAAATTTCAGTCCTGCATGATTCTACCAAGAAATGTGTGTTCATTGAAACCGCTGGTTTTTGATAGTTTGGGCCCTATTGAATAATGAATGTTTTGAATTTTCTCCAAAAGTAAAGTATTTGCAAACTCATCCTTTTAGAAACTTGTTTGGGCTGTTGAGAGGAGTAAAAAACCATCAAAAATTTAAATCCTGCATGATTCTACCAGGAAATGTGATTCTTCATTCAAAACGCTGGTTTTTGCTAATGGGCTCTATTGAATAATGAATGTTTTGAATTTTCTCCAAAAGTAAAGTAGTTGCAAACTCATGCTTTTAGAGACTTGTTTGGGCTCATGAGAGGAGTAGAAAAACATCAAAAATTTCAGTCCTGCATGATTCTACCAAGAAATGTGTGTTCATTGAAACCGCTGGTTTTTGATAGTTTGGGCCCTATTGAATAATGAATGTTTTGAATTTTCTCCAAAAGTAAAGTAGTTGCAAACTCATCCTTTTAGAAACTTGTTTGGGCTGTTGAGAGGAGTAAAAAACCATCAAAAATTTCAATCCTGCATGATTTTACCAAGAAATGTGATTCTTCATTCAAAACCTGATTTTTGCTATTGGGCTCTATTGAATAGTGAATGTTTTGAATTTTCTCCAAAAGTAAAGTAGTTGCAAACTCATGCTTTTAGAGACTTGTTTGGGCTCATGATAGGAGTAGAAAAACATCAAAAATTTCAGTCCTGCATGATTCTACCAAGAAATGTGTGTTCATTCAAACCGCTGGTTTTTGATAGTTTGGGCCCTATTGAATAATGAATGTTTTGAATTTTCTCCAAAAGTAAAGTAGTTGCAAACTCATGCTTTTAGAGACTTGTTTGGGCTCATGAGAGGAGTAGAAAAACATCAAAAATTTCAGTCCTGCATGATTCTACCAAGAAATGTGTGTTCATTGAAACCGCTGGTTTTTGATAGTTTGGGCCCTATTGAATAATGAATGTTTTGAATTTTCTCCAAAAGTAAAGTAGTTGCAAACTCATCCTTTTAGAAACTTGTTTGGGCTGTTGAGAGGAGTAAAAAACCATCAAAAATTTCAATCCTGCATGATTTTACCAAGAAATGTGATTCTTCATTCAAAACCTGATTTTTGCTATTGGGCTCTATTGAATAGTGAATGTTTTGAATTTTCTCCAAAAGTAAAGTAGTTGCAAACTCATGCTTTTAGAGACTTGTTTGGGCTCATGAGAGGAGTAGAAAAACATCAAAAATTTCAGTCCTGCATGATTCTACCAAGAAATGTGGGTTCATTCAAACCGCTGGTTTTTGATAGTTTGGGCCCTATTGAATAATGAATGTTTTGAATTTTCTCCAAAAGTAAAGTAGTTGCAAACTCATGCTTTTAGAGACTTGTTTGGGCTCATGAGAGGAGTAGAAAAACATCAAAAATTTCAGTCCTGCATGATTCTACCAAGAAATGTGTGTTCATTGAAACCGCTGGTTTTTGATAGTTTGGGCCCTATTGAATAATGAATGTTTTGAATTTTCTCCAAAAGTAAAGTAGTTGCAAACTCATCCTTTTAGAAACTTGTTTGGGCTGTTGAGAGGAGTAAAAAACCATCAAAAATTTCAATCGTGCATGATTCTACCAAGAAATGTGATTCTTCATTCAAAACGCTGGTTTTTGCTATTGGGCTCTATTGAATAATGAATGTTTTGAATTTTCTCCAAAAGTAAAGTAGTTGCAAACTCATGCTTTTAGAGACTTGTTTGGGCTCATGAGAGGAGTAGAAAAACATCAAAAATTTCAGTCCTGCATGATTCTACCAAGAAATGTGTGTTCATTGAAACCGCTGGTTTTTGATAGTTTGGGCCCTATTGAATAATGAATGTTTTGAATTTTCTCCAAAAGTAAAGTCGTTGCAAACTCATCCTTTTAGAAACTTGTTTGGGCTGTTGAGAGGAGTAAAAAACCATCAAAAATTTCAATCCTGTATGATTTTACCAAGAAATGTGATTCTTCATTCAAAACCTGATTTTTGCTATTGGGCTCTATTGAATAATGAATGTTTTGAATTTTCTCCAAAAGTAAAGTAGTTGCAAACTCATGCTTTTAGAGACTTGTTTGGGCTCATGAGAGGAGTAGAAAAACATCAAAAATTTCAGTCCTGCATGATTCTACCAAGAAATGTGTGTTCATTCAAACCGCTGGTTTTTGATAGTTTGGGCCCTATTGAATAATGAATGTTTTGAATTTTCTCCAAAAGTAAAGTAGTTGCAAACTCATGCTTTTAGAGACTTGTTTGGGCTCATGAGATGAGTAGAAAAACATCAAAAATTTCAGTCCTGCATGATTCTACCAAGACATGTGTGTTTTTTGAAACGGCTGGTTTTTGATAGTTTGGGCCCTATTGAATAATGAATGTTTTGAATTTTCTCCAAAAGTAAAGTAGTTGCAAACTCATCCTTTTAGAAACTTGTTTGGGCTGTTGAGAGGAGTAAAAAACCATCAAAAATTTCAATCCTGCATGATTCTACCAAGAAATGTGATTCTTCATTCAAAACGCTGGTTTTTGCTATTGGGCTCTATTGAATAATGAATGTTTTGAATTTTCTCCAAAAGTAAAGTAGTTGCAAACTCATGCTTTTAGAGACTTGTTTGGGCTCATGAGAGGAGTAGAAAAACATCAAAAATTTCAGTCCTGCATGATTCTACCAAGAAATGTGTGTTCATTCAAACCGCTGGTTTTTGATAGTTTGGGCCCTATTGAATAATGAATGTTTTGAATTTTCTCCAAAAGTAAAGTAGTTGCAAACTCATGCTTTTAGAGACTTGTTTGGGCTCATGAGAGGAGTAGAAAAACATCAAAAATTTCAGTCCTGCATGATTCTACCAAGAAATGTGTGTTCATTGAAACCGCTGGTTTTTGATAGTTTGGGCCCTATTGAATAATGAATGTTTTGAATTTTCTCCAAAAGTAAAGTAGTTGCAAACTCATCCTTTTAGAAACTTGTTTGGGCTGTTGAGAGGAGTAAAAAACCATCAAAAATTCCAATCCTGCATGATTCTACCAAGAAATGTGATTCTTCATTCAAAACGCTGGTTTTTGCTATTGGGCTCTATTGAATAATGAATGTTTTGAATTTTCTCCAAAAGAAAAGTAGTTGCAAACTCATGCTTTTAGAGATTTGTTTGGGCTCATGAGAGGAGTAGAAAAACATCAAAAATTTCAGTCCTGCATGATTCTACCAAGAAATGTGTGTTCATTGAAACCGCTGGTTTTTGATAGTTTGGGCCCTATTGAATAATGAATGTTTTAAATTTTATCCAAAAGTAAAGTAGTTGCAAACTCATCCTTTTAGAAACTTGTTTGGGCTGTTGAGAGGAGTAAAAAACCATCAAAAATTTCAATCCTGCATGATTTTACCAAGAAATGTGATTCTTCATTCAAAACCTGATTTTTGCTATTGGGCTCTATTGAATAGTGAATGTTTTGAATTTTCTCCAAAAGTAAAGTAGTTGCAAACTCATGCTTTTAGAGACTTGTTTGGGCTCATGAGAGGAGTAGAAAAACATCAAAAATTTCAGTCCTGCATGATTCTACCAAGAAATGTGTGTTCATTGAAACCGCTGGTTTTTGAAGGTTTGGGCCCTATTGAATAATGAATGTTTTGAATTTTATACAAATGTAAAGTAGTTGCAAACTCATCCTTTTAGAAACTTGTTTGGGCTGTTGAGAGGAGTAAAAAACCATCAAAAATTTCAATCCTGCATGATTCTACCAAGAAATGTGATTCTTCATTCAAAACGCTGGTTTTTGCTATTGGGCTCTATTGAATAATGAATGTTTTGAATTTTCTCCAAAAGTAAAGTAGTTGCAAACTCATGCTTTTAGAGACTTGTTTGGGCTCATGAGAGGAGTAGAAAAACATCAAAAATTTCAGTCCTGCATGATTCTACCAAGAAATGTGTGTTCATTGAAACCGCTGGTTTTTGATAGTTTGGGCCCTATTGAATAATGAATGTTTTGAATTTTCTCCAAAAGTAAAGTAGTTGCAAACTCATCCTTTTAGAAACTTGTTTGGGCTGTTGAGAGGAGTAAAAAACCATCAAAAATTTCAATCCTGCATGATTTTACCAAGAAATGTGATTCTTCATTCAAAACCTGATTTTTGCTATTGGGCTCTATTGAATAGTGAATGTTTTGAATTTTCTCCAAAAGTAAAGTAGTTGCAAACTCATGCTTTTAGAGACTTGTTTGGGCTCATGAGAGGAGTAGAAAAACATCAAAAATTTCAGTCCTGCATGATTCTACCAAGAAATGTGTTCATTCAAACCGCTGGTTTTTGATAGTTTGGGCCCTATTGAATAATGAATGTTTTGAATTTTCTCCAAAAGTAAAGTAGTTGCAAACTCATCCTTTTAGAAACTTGTTTGGGCTGTTGAGAGGAGTAAAAAACCATCAAAAATTTCAATCCTGCATGATTCTACCAAGAAATGTGATTCTTCATTCAAAACGCTGGTTTTTGCTATTGGGCTCTATTGAATAATGAATGTTTTGAATTTTCTCCAGAAGTAAAGTAGTTGCAAACTCATGCTTTTAGAGACTTGTTTGGGCTCATGAGAGGAGTAGAAAAACATCAAAAATTTCAGTCCTGCATGATTCTACCAAGAAATGTGTGTTCATTGAAACCGCTGGTTTTTGATAGTTTGGGCCCTATTGAATAATGAATGTTTTGAATTTTCTCCAAAAGTAAAGTAGTTGCAAACTCATCCTTTTAGAAACTTGTTTGGGCTGTTGAGAGGAGTAAAAAACCATCAAAAATTTCAATCCTGCATGATTCTACCAAGAAATGTGATTCTTCATTCAAAACGCTGGTTTTTGCTATTGGGCTCTATTGAATAATGAATGTTTTGAATTTTCTCCAAAAGTAAAGTAGTTGCAAACTCATGCTTTTAGAGACTTGTTTGGGCTCATGAGAGGAGTAGAAAAACATCAAAAATTTCAGTCCTGCATGATTCTACCAAGAAATGTGTGTTCATTGAAACCGCTGGTTTTTGATAGTTTGGGCCCTATTGAATAATGAATGTTTTGAATTTTCTCCAAAAGTAAAGTAGTTGCAAACTCATCCTTTTAGAAACTTGTTTGGGCTGTTGAGAGGAGTAAAAAACCATCAAAAATTTCAATCCTGCATGATTTTACCAAGAAATGTGATTCTTCATTCAAAACCTGATTTTTGCTATTGGGCTCTATTGAATAGTGAATGTTTTGAATTTTCTCCAAAAGTAAAGTAGTTGCAAACTCATGCTTTTAGAGACTAGTTTGGGCTCATGAGAGGAGTAGAAAAACATCAAAAATTTCAGTCCTGCATGATTCTACCAAGAAATGTGTGTTCATTGAAACCGCTGGTTTTTGATAGTTTGGGCCCTATTGAATAATGAATGTTTTGAATTTTCTCCAAAAGTAAAGTAGTTGCAAACTCATCCTTTTAGAAACTTGTTTGGGCTGTTGAGAGGAGTAAAAAACCATCAAAAATTTCAATCCTGCATGATTCTACCAAGAAATGTGATTCTTCATTCAAAACCTGATTTTTGCTATTGGGCTCTATTGAATAGTGAATGTTTTGAATTTTCTCCAAAAGTAAAGTAGTTGCAAACTCATGCTTTTAGAGACTTGTTTGGGCTCATGAGAGGAGTAGAAAAACATCAAAAATTTCAGTCCTGCATGATTCTACCAAGACATGTGTGTTCATTGAAACGGCTGGTTTTTGATAGTTTGGGCCCTATTGTATAATGAATGTTTTGAATTTTCTCCAAAAGTAAAGTAGTTGCAAACTCATCCTTTTAGAAACTTGTTTGGGCTGTTGAGAGGAGTAAAAAACCATCAAAAATTTCAATCCTGCATGATTCTACCAAGAAATGTGATTCTTCATTCAAAACGCTGGTTTTTGCTATTGGGCTCTATTGAATAATGAATGTTTTGAATTTTCTCCAAAAGTAAAGTAGTTGCAAACTCATGCTTTTAGAGACTTGTTTGGGCTCATGAGAGGAGTAGAAAAACATCAAAAATTTCAGTCCTGCATGATTCTACCAAGAAATGTGTGTTCATTCAAACCGCTGGTTTTTGATAGTTTGGGCCCTATTGAATAATGAATGTTTTGAATTTTCTCCAAAAGTAAAGTAGTTGCAAACTCATGCTTTTAGAGACTTGTTTGGGCTCATGAGAGGAGTAGAAAAACATCAAAAATTTCAGTCCTGCATGATTCTACCAAGAAATGTGTGTTCATTGAAACCGCTGGTTTTTCATAGTTTGGGCCCTATTGAATAATGAATGTTTTGAATTTTCTCCAAAAGTAAAGTAGTTGCAAACTCATCCTTTTAGAAACTTGTTTGGGCTGTTGAGAGGAGTAAAAAACCATCAAAAATTTAAATCCTGCATGATTCTACCAGGAAATGTGATTCTTCATTCAAAACGCTGGTTTTTGCTATTGGGCTCTATTGAATAATGAATGTTTTGAATTTTCTCCAAAAGTAAAGTAGTTGCAAACTCATGCTTTTAGAGACTTGTTTGGGCTCATGAGAGGAGTAGAAAAACATCAAAAATTTCAGTCCTGCATGATTCTACCAAGAAATGTGTGTTCATTGAAACCGCTGGTTTTTGATAGTTTGGGCCCTATTGAATAATGAATGTTTTGAATTTTCTCCAAAAGTAAAGTAGTTGCAAACTCATCCTTTTAGAAACTTGTTTGGGCTGTTGAGAGGAGTAAAAAACCATCAAAAATTTCAATCCTGCATGATTTTACCAAGAAATGTGATTCTTCATTCAAAACCTGATTTTTGCTATTGGGCTCTATTGAATAGTGAATGTTTTGAATTTTCTCCAAAAGTAAAGTAGTTGCAAACTCATGCTTTTAGAGACTTGTTTGGGCTCATGAGAGGAGAAGAAAAACATCAAAAATTTCAGTCCTGCATGATTCTACCAAGAAATGTGTGTTCATTCAAACCGCTGGTTTTTGATAGTTTGGGCCCTATTGAATAATGAATGTTTTGAATTTTCTCCAAAAGTAAAGTAGTTGCAAACTCATGCTTTTAGAGACTTGTTTGGGCTCATGAGAGGAGTAGAAAAACATCAAAAATTTCAGTCCTGCATGATTCTACCAAGAAATGTGTGTTCATTGAAACCGCTGGTTTTTGATAGTTTGGGCCCTATTGAATAATGAATGTTTTGAATTTTCTCCAAAAGTAAAGTAGTTGCAAACTCATCCTTTTAGAAACTTGTTTGGGCTGTTGAGAGGAGTAAAAAACCATCAAAAATTTCAATCCTGCATGATTCTACCAAGAAATGTGATTCTTCATTCAAAACGCTGGTTTTTGCTATTGGGCTCTATTGAATAATGAATGTTTTGAATTTTCTCCAAAAGTAAAGTAGTTGCAAACTCATGCTTTTAGAGACTTGTTTGGGCTCATGAGAGGAGTAGAAAAACATCAAAAATTTCAGTCCTGCATGATTCTACCAAGAAATGTGTGTTCATTGAAACCGCTGGTTTTTGATAGTTTGGGCCCTATTGAATAATGAATGTTTTGAATTTTCTCCAAAAGTAAAGTAGTTGCAAACTCATCCTTTTAGAAACTTGTTTGGGCTGTTGAGAGGAGTAAAAAACCATCAAAAATTTCAATCCTGCATGATTCTACCAAGAAATGTGATTCTTCATTCAAAACGCTGGTTTTTGCTATTGGGCTCTATTGAATAATGAATGTTTTGAATTTTCTCCAAAAGTAAAGTAGTTGCAAACTCATGCTTTTAGAGACTTGTTTGGGCTCATGAGAGGAGTAGAAAAACATCAAAAATTTCAGTCCTGCATGATTCTACCAAGAAATGTGTGTTCATTGAAACCGCTGGTTTTTGATAGTTTGGGCCCTATTGAATAATGAATGTTTTGAATTTTCTCCAAAAGTAAAGTAGTTGCAAACTCATCCTTTTAGAAACTTGTTTGGGCTGTTGAGAGGAGTAAAAAACCATCAAAAATTTCAATCCTGCATGATTCTACCAAGAAATGTGATTCTTCATTCAAAACGCTGGTTTTTGCTATTGGGCTCTATTGAATAATGAATGTTTTGAATTTTCTCCAAAAGTAAAGTAGTTGCAAACTCATGCTTTTAGAGACTTGTTTGGGCTCATGAGAGGAGTAGAAAAACATCAAAAATTTCAGTCCTGCATGATTCTACCAAGAAATGTGTGTTCATTGAAACCGCTGGTTTTTGATAGTTTGGGCCCTATTGAATAATGAATGTTTTGAATTTTCTCCAAAAGTAAAGTAGTTGCAAACTCATCCTTTTAGAAACTTGTTTGGGCTGTTGAGAGGAGTAAAAAACCATCAAAAATTTCAATCCTGCATGATTCTACCAAGAAATGTGATTCTTCATTCAAAACGCTGGTTTTTGCTATTGGGCTCTATTGAATAATGAATGTTTTGAATTTTCTCCAAAAGTAAAGTAGTTGCAAACTCATGCTTTTAGAGACTTGTTTGGGCTCATGAGAGGAGTAGAAAAACATCAAAAATTTCAGTCCTGCATGATTCTACCAAGAAATGTGTGTTCATTGAAACCGCTGGTTTTTGATAGTTTGGGCCCTATTGAATAATGAATGTTTTGAATTTTCTCCAAAAGTAAAGTAGTTGCAAACTCATCCTTTTAGAAACTTGTTTGGGCTGTTGAGAGGAGTAAAAAACCATCAAAAATTTCAATCCTGCATGATTCTACCAAGAAATGTGATTCTTCATTCAAAACGCTGGTTTTTGCTATTGGGCTCTATTGAATAATGAATGTTTTGAATTTTCTCCAAAAGTAAAGTAGTTGCAAACTCATGCTTTTAGAGACTTGTTTGGGCTCATGAGAGGAGTAGAAAAACATCAAAAATTTCAGTCCTGCATGATTCTACCAAGAAATGTGTGTTCATTGAAACCGCTGGTTTTTGATAGTTTGGGCCCTATTGAATAATGAATGTTTTGAATTTTCTCCAAAAGTAAAGTAGTTGCAAACTCATCCTTTTAGAAACTTGTTTGGGCTGTTGAGAGGAGTAAAAAACCATCAAAAATTTCAATCCTGCATGATTTTACCAAGAAATGTGATTCTTCATTCAAAACCTGATTTTTGCTATTGGGCTCTATTGAATAGTGAATGTTTTGAATTTTCTCCAAAAGTAAAGTAGTTGCAAACTCATGCTTTTAGAGACTTGTTTGGGCTCATGAGAGGAGTAGAAAAACATCAAAAATTTCAGTCCTGCATGATTCTACCAAGAAATGTGGGTTCATTCAAACCGCTGGTTTTTGATAGTTTGGGCCCTATTGAATAATGAATGTTTTGAATTTTCTCCAAAAGTAAAGTAGTTGCAAACTCATGCTTTTAGAGACTTGTTTGGGCTCATGAGAGGAGTAGAAAAACATCAAAAATTTCAGTCCTGCATGATTCTACCAAGAAATGTGTGTTCATTGAAACCGCTGGTTTTTGATAGTTTGGGCCCTATTGAATAATGAATGTTTTGAATTTTCTCCAAAAGTAAAGTAGTTGCAAACTCATCCTTTTAGAAACTTGTTTGGGCTGTTGAGAGGAGTAAAAAACCATCAAAAATTTCAATCCTGTATGATTTTACCAAGAAATGTGATTCTTCATTCAAAACCTGATTTTTGCTATTGGGCTCTATTGAATAGTGAATGTTTTGAATTTTCTCCAAAAGTAAAGTAGTTGCAAACTCATGCTTTTAGAGACTTGTTTGGGCTCATGAGAGGAGTAGAAAAACATCAAAAATTTCAGTCCTGCATGATTCTACCAAGAAATGTGTGTTCATTGAAACCGCTGGTTTTTGATAGTTTGGGCCCTATTGAATAATGAATGTTTTGAATTTTCTCCAAAAGTAAAGTAGTTGCAAACTCATCCTTTTAGAAACTTGTTTGGGCTGTTGAGAGGAGTAAAAAACCATCAAAAATTTCAATCCTCCATGATTTTACCAAGAAATGTGATTCTTCATTCAAAACCTGATTTTTGCTATTGGGCTCTATTGAATAGTGAATGTTTTGAATTTTCTCCAAAAGTAAAGTAGTTGCAAACTCATGCTTTTAGAGACTTGTTTGGGCTCATGAGATGAGTAGAAAAACATCAAAAATTTTAGTCCTGCATGATTCTACCAAGACATGTGTGTTCATTGAAACGGCTGGTTTTTGATAGTTTGGGCCCTATTGAATAATGAATGTTTTGAATTTTCTCCAAAAGTAAAGTAGTTGCAAACTCATCCTTTTAGAAACTTGTTTGGGCTGTTGAGAGGAGTAAAAAACCATCAAAAATTTCAATCCTGCATGATTCTACCAAGAAATGTGATTCTTCATTCAAAACGCTGGTTTTTGCTATTGGGCTCTATTGAATAATGAATGTTTTGAATTTTCTCCAAAAGTAAAGTAGTTGCAAACTCATGCTTTTAGAGACTTGTTTGGGCTCATGAGAGGAGTAGAAAAACATCAAAAATTTCAGTCCTGCATGATTCTACCAAGAAATGTGTGTTCATTCAAACCGCTGGTTTTTGATAGTTTGGGCCCTATTGAATAATGAATGTTTTGAATTTTCTCCAAAAGTAAAGTAGTTGCAAACTCATGCTTTTAGAGACTTGTTTGGGCTCATGAGAGGAGTAGAAAAACATCAAAAATTTCAGTCCTGCATGATTCTACCAAGAAATGTGTGTTCATTGAAACCGCTGGTTTTTGATAGTTTGGGCCCTATTGAATAATGAATGTTTTGAATTTTCTCCAAAAGTAAAGTAGTTGCAAACTCATCCTTTTAGAAACTTGTTTGGGCTGTTGAGAGGAGTAAAAAACCATCAAAAATTTCAATCCTGCATGATTCTACCAAGAAATGTGATTCTTCATTCAAAACGCTGGTTTTTGCTATTGGGCTCTATTGAATAATGAATGTTTTGAATTTTCTCCAAAAGTAAAGTAGTTGCAAACTCATGCTTTTAGAGACTTGTTTGGGCTCATGAGAGGAGTAGAAAAACATCAAAAATTTCAGTCCTGCATGATTCTACCAAGAAATGTGTGTTCATTGAAACCGCTGGTTTTTGATAGTTTGGGCCCTATTGAATAATGAATGTTTTAAATTTTCTCCAAAAGTAAAGTAGTTGCAAACTCATCCTTTTAGAAACTTGTTTGGGCTGTTGAGAGGAGTAAAAAAACATCAAAAATTTCAATCCTGCATGATTTTACCAAGAAATGTGATTCTTCATTCAAAACCTGATTTTTGCTATTGGGCTCTATTGAATAGTGAATGTTTTGAATTTTCTCCAAAAGTAAAGTAGTGGCAAACTCATGCTTTTAGAGACTTGTTTGGGCTCATGAGAGGAGTAGAAAAACATCAAAAATTTCAGTCCTGCATGATTCTACCAAGAAATGTGTGTTCATTCAAACCGCTGGTTTTTGATAGTTTGGGCCCTATTGAATAATGAATGTTTTGAATTTTCTCCAAAAGTAAAGTAGTTGCAAACTCATGCTTTTAGAGACTTGTTTGGGCTCATGAGAGGAGTAGAAAAACATCAAAAATTTCAGTCCTGCATGATTCTACCAAGAAATGTGTGTTCATTCAAACCGCTGGTTTTTGATAGTTTGGGCCCTATTGAATAATGAATGTTTTGAATTTTCTCCAAAAGTAAAGTAGTTGCAAACTCATCCTTTTAGAACCTTGTTTGGGCTGTTGAGAGGAGTAAAAAACCATCAAAAATTTCAATCCTGCATGATTCTACCAAGAAATGTGATTCTTCATTCAAAACGCTGGTTTTTGCTATTGGGCTCTATTGAATAATGAATGTTTTGAATTTTCTCCAGAAGTAAAGTAGTTGCAAACTCATGCTTTTAGAGACTTGTTTGGGCTCATGAGAGGAGTAGAAAAACATCAAAAATTTCAGTCCTGCATGATTCTACCAAGAAATGTGTGTTCATTGAAACAGCTGGTTTTTGATAGTTTGGGCCCTATTGAATAATGAATGTTTTGAATTTTCTCCAAAAGTAAAGTAGTTGCAAACTCATCCTTTTAGAACCTTGTTTGGGCTGTTGAGAGGAGTAAAAAACCATCAAAAATTTCAATCCTGCATGATTCTACCAAGAAATGTGATTCTTCATTCAAAACGCTGGTTTTTGCTATTGGGCTCTATTGAATAGTGAATGTTTTGAATTTTCTCCAAAAGTAAAGTAGTTGCAAACTCATGCTTTTAGAGACTTGTTTGGGCTCATGAGAGGAGTAGAAAAACATCAAAAATTTCAGTCCTGCATGATTCTACCAAGAAATGTGTGTTCATTGAAACCGCTGGTTTTTGAAGGTTTGGGCCCTATTGAATAATGAATGTTTTGAATTTTATACAAATGTAAAGTAGTTGCAAACTCATCCTTTTAGAAACTTGTTTGGGCTGTTGAGAGGAGTAAAAAACCATCAAAAATTTCAATCCTGCATGATTCTACCAAGAAATGTGATTCTTCATTCAAAACGCTGGTTTTTGCTATTGGGCTCTATTGAATAATGAATGTTTTGAATTTTCTCCAAAAGTAAAGTAGTTGCAAACTCATGCTTTTAGAGACTTGTTTGGGCTCATGAGAGGAGTAGAAAAACATCAAAAATTTCAGTCCTGCATGATTCTACCAAGAAATGTGTGTTCATTCAAACCGCTGGTTTTTGATAGTTTGGGCCCTATTGAATAATGAATGTTTTGAATTTTCTCCAAAAGTAAAGTAGTTGCAAACTCATGCTTTTAGAGACTTGTTTGGGCTCATGAGAGGAGTAGAAAAACATCAAAAATTTCAGTCCTGCATGATTCTACCAAGAAATGTGTGTTCATTGAAACCGCTGGTTTTTGATAGTTTGGGCCCTATTGAATAATGAATGTTTTGAATTTTCTCCAAAAGTAAAGTAGTTGCAAACTCATCCTTTTAGAAACTTGTTTGGGCTGTTGAGAGGAGTAAAAAACCATCAAAAATTCCAATCCTGCATGATTCTACCAAGAAATGTGATTCTTCATTCAAAACGCTGGTTTTTGCTATTGGGCTCTATTGAATAATGAATGTTTTGAATTTTCTCCAAAAGAAAAGTAGTTGCAAACTCATGCTTTTAGAGATTTGTTTGGGCTCATGAGAGGAGTAGAAAAACATCAAAAATTTCAGTCCTGCATGATTCTACCAAGAAATGTGTGTTCATTGAAACCGCTGGTTTTTGATAGTTTGGGCCCTATTGAATAATGAATGTTTTAAATTTTATCCAAAAGTAAAGTAGTTGCAAACTCATCCTTTTAGAAACTTGTTTGGGCTGTTGAGAGGAGTAAAAAACCATCAAAAATTTCAATCCTGCATGATTTTACCAAGAAATGTGATTCTTCATTCAAAACCTGATTTTTGCTATTGGGCTCTATTGAATAGTGAATGTTTTGAATTTTCTCCAAAAGTAAAGTAGTTGCAAACTCATGCTTTTAGAGACTTGTTTGGGCTCATGAGAGGAGTAGAAAAACATCAAAAATTTCAGTCCTGCATGATTCTACCAAGAAATGTGTGTTCATTGAAACCGCTGGTTTTTGAAGGTTTGGGCCCTATTGAATAATGAATGTTTTGAATTTTATACAAATGTAAAGTAGTTGCAAACTCATCCTTTTAGAAACTTGTTTGGGCTGTTGAGAGGAGTAAAAAACCATCAAAAATTTCAATCCTGCATGATTCTACCAAGAAATGTGATTCTTCATTCAAAACGCTGGTTTTTGCTATTGGGCTCTATTGAATAATGAATGTTTTGAATTTTCTCCAAAAGTAAAGTAGTTGCAAACTCATGCTTTTAGAGACTTGTTTGGGCTCATGAGAGGAGTAGAAAAACATCAAAAATTTCAGTCCTGCATGATTCTACCAAGAAATGTGTGTTCATTGAAACCGCTGGTTTTTGATAGTTTGGGCCCTATTGAATAATGAATGTTTTGAATTTTCTCCAAAAGTAAAGTAGTTGCAAACTCATCCTTTTAGAAACTTGTTTGGGCTGTTGAGAGGAGTAAAAAACCATCAAAAATTTCAATCCTGCATGATTTTACCAAGAAATGTGATTCTTCATTCAAAACCTGATTTTTGCTATTGGGCTCTATTGAATAGTGAATGTTTTGAATTTTCTCCAAAAGTAAAGTAGTTGCAAACTCATGCTTTTAGAGACTTGTTTGGGCTCATGAGAGGAGTAGAAAAACATCAAAAATTTCAGTCCTGCATGATTCTACCAAGAAATGTGTTCATTCAAACCGCTGGTTTTTGATAGTTTGGGCCCTATTGAATAATGAATGTTTTGAATTTTCTCCAAAAGTAAAGTAGTTGCAAACTCATCCTTTTAGAAACTTGTTTGGGCTGTTGAGAGGAGTAAAAAACCATCAAAAATTTCAATCCTGCATGATTCTACCAAGAAATGTGATTCTTCATTCAAAACGCTGGTTTTTGCTATTGGGCTCTATTGAATAATGAATGTTTTGAATTTTCTCCAGAAGTAAAGTAGTTGCAAACTCATGCTTTTAGAGACTTGTTTGGGCTCATGAGAGGAGTAGAAAAACATCAAAAATTTCAGTCCTGCATGATTCTACCAAGAAATGTGTGTTCATTGAAACCGCTGGTTTTTGATAGTTTGGGCCCTATTGAATAATGAATGTTTTGAATTTTCTCCAAAAGTAAAGTAGTTGCAAACTCATCCTTTTAGAAACTTGTTTGGGCTGTTGAGAGGAGTAAAAAACCATCAAAAATTTCAATCCTGCATGATTCTACCAAGAAATGTGATTCTTCATTCAAAACGCTGGTTTTTGCTATTGGGCTCTATTGAATAATGAATGTTTTGAATTTTCTCCAAAAGTAAAGTAGTTGCAAACTCATGCTTTTAGAGACTTGTTTGGGCTCATGAGAGGAGTAGAAAAACATCAAAAATTTCAGTCCTGCATGATTCTACCAAGAAATGTGTGTTCATTGAAACCGCTGGTTTTTGATAGTTTGGGCCCTATTGAATAATGAATGTTTTGAATTTTCTCCAAAAGTAAAGTAGTTGCAAACTCATCCTTTTAGAAACTTGTTTGGGCTGTTGAGAGGAGTAAAAAACCATCAAAAATTTCAATCCTGCATGATTTTACCAAGAAATGTGATTCTTCATTCAAAACCTGATTTTTGCTATTGGGCTCTATTGAATAGTGAATGTTTTGAATTTTCTCCAAAAGTAAAGTAGTTGCAAACTCATGCTTTTAGAGACTAGTTTGGGCTCATGAGAGGAGTAGAAAAACATCAAAAATTTCAGTCCTGCATGATTCTACCAAGAAATGTGTGTTCATTGAAACCGCTGGTTTTTGATAGTTTGGGCCCTATTGAATAATGAATGTTTTGAATTTTCTCCAAAAGTAAAGTAGTTGCAAACTCATCCTTTTAGAAACTTGTTTGGGCTGTTGAGAGGAGTAAAAAACCATCAAAAATTTCAATCCTGCATGATTCTACCAAGAAATGTGATTCTTCATTCAAAACCTGATTTTTGCTATTGGGCTCTATTGAATAGTGAATGTTTTGAATTTTCTCCAAAAGTAAAGTAGTTGCAAACTCATGCTTTTAGAGACTTGTTTGGGCTCATGAGAGGAGTAGAAAAACATCAAAAATTTCAGTCCTGCATGATTCTACCAAGACATGTGTGTTCATTGAAACGGCTGGTTTTTGATAGTTTGGGCCCTATTGTATAATGAATGTTTTGAATTTTCTCCAAAAGTAAAGTAGTTGCAAACTCATCCTTTTAGAAACTTGTTTGGGCTGTTGAGAGGAGTAAAAAACCATCAAAAATTTCAATCCTGCATGATTCTACCAAGAAATGTGATTCTTCATTCAAAACGCTGGTTTTTGCTATTGGGCTCTATTGAATAATGAATGTTTTGAATTTTCTCCAAAAGTAAAGTAGTTGCAAACTCATGCTTTTAGAGACTTGTTTGGGCTCATGAGAGGAGTAGAAAAACATCAAAAATTTCAGTCCTGCATGATTCTACCAAGAAATGTGTGTTCATTCAAACCGCTGGTTTTTGATAGTTTGGGCCCTATTGAATAATGAATGTTTTGAATTTTCTCCAAAAGTAAAGTAGTTGCAAACTCATGCTTTTAGAGACTTGTTTGGGCTCATGAGAGGAGTAGAAAAACATCAAAAATTTCAGTCCTGCATGATTCTACCAAGAAATGTGTGTTCATTGAAACCGCTGGTTTTTCATAGTTTGGGCCCTATTGAATAATGAATGTTTTGAATTTTCTCCAAAAGTAAAGTAGTTGCAAACTCATCCTTTTAGAAACTTGTTTGGGCTGTTGAGAGGAGTAAAAAACCATCAAAAATTTAAATCCTGCATGATTCTACCAGGAAATGTGATTCTTCATTCAAAACGCTGGTTTTTGCTATTGGGCTCTATTGAATAATGAATGTTTTGAATTTTCTCCAAAAGTAAAGTAGTTGCAAACTCATGCTTTTAGAGACTTGTTTGGGCTCATGAGAGGAGTAGAAAAACATCAAAAATTTCAGTCCTGCATGATTCTACCAAGAAATGTGTGTTCATTGAAACCGCTGGTTTTTGATAGTTTGGGCCCTATTGAATAATGAATGTTTTGAATTTTCTCCAAAAGTAAAGTAGTTGCAAACTCATCCTTTTAGAAACTTGTTTGGGCTGTTGAGAGGAGTAAAAAACCATCAAAAATTTCAATCCTGCATGATTTTACCAAGAAATGTGATTCTTCATTCAAAACCTGATTTTTGCTATTGGGCTCTATTGAATAGTGAATGTTTTGAATTTTCTCCAAAAGTAAAGTAGTTGCAAACTCATGCTTTTAGAGACTTGTTTGGGCTCATGAGAGGAGTAGAAAAACATCAAAAATTTCAGTCCTGCATGATTCTACCAAGAAATGTGTGTTCATTCAAACCGCTGGTTTTTGATAGTTTGGGCCCTATTGAATAATGAATGTTTTGAATTTTCTCCAAAAGTAAAGTAGTTGCAAACTCATGCTTTTAGAGACTTGTTTGGGCTCATGAGAGGAGTAGAAAAACATCAAAAATTTCAGTCCTGCATGATTCTACCAAGAAATGTGTGTTCATTGAAACCGCTGGTTTTTGATAGTTTGGGCCCTATTGAATAATGAATGTTTTGAATTTTCTCCAAAAGTAAAGTAGTTGCAAACTCATCCTTTTAGAAACTTGTTTGGGCTGTTGAGAGGAGTAAAAAACCATCAAAAATTTCAATCCTGCATGATTCTACCAAGAAATGTGATTCTTCATTCAAAACGCTGGTTTTTGCTATTGGGCTCTATTGAATAATGAATGTTTTGAATTTTCTCCAAAAGTAAAGTAGTTGCAAACTCATGCTTTTAGAGACTTGTTTGGGCTCATGAGAGGAGTAGAAAAACATCAAAAATTTCAGTCCTGCATGATTCTACCAAGAAATGTGTGTTCATTGAAACCGCTGGTTTTTGATAGTTTGGGCCCTATTGAATAATGAATGTTTTGAATTTTCTCCAAAAGTAAAGTAGTTGCAAACTCATCCTTTTAGAAACTTGTTTGGGCTGTTGAGAGGAGTAAAAAACCATCAAAAATTTCAATCCTGCATGATTCTACCAAGAAATGTGATTCTTCATTCAAAACGCTGGTTTTTGCTATTGGGCTCTATTGAATAATGAATGTTTTGAATTTTCTCCAAAAGTAAAGTAGTTGCAAACTCATGCTTTTAGAGACTTGTTTGGGCTCATGAGAGGAGTAGAAAAACATCAAAAATTTCAGTCCTGCATGATTCTACCAAGAAATGTGTGTTCATTGAAACCGCTGGTTTTTGATAGTTTGGGCCCTATTGAATAATGAATGTTTTGAATTTTCTCCAAAAGTAAAGTAGTTGCAAACTCATCCTTTTAGAAACTTGTTTGGGCTGTTGAGAGGAGTAAAAAACCATCAAAAATTTCAATCCTGCATGATTCTACCAAGAAATGTGATTCTTCATTCAAAACGCTGGTTTTTGCTATTGGGCTCTATTGAATAATGAATGTTTTGAATTTTCTCCAAAAGTAAAGTAGTTGCAAACTCATGCTTTTAGAGACTTGTTTGGGCTCATGAGAGGAGTAGAAAAACATCAAAAATTTCAGTCCTGCATGATTCTACCAAGAAATGTGTGTTCATTGAAACCGCTGGTTTTTGATAGTTTGGGCCCTATTGAATAATGAATGTTTTGAATTTTCTCCAAAAGTAAAGTAGTTGCAAACTCATCCTTTTAGAAACTTGTTTGGGCTGTTGAGAGGAGTAAAAAACCATCAAAAATTTCAATCCTGCATGATTCTACCAAGAAATGTGATTCTTCATTCAAAACGCTGGTTTTTGCTATTGGGCTCTATTGAATAATGAATGTTTTGAATTTTCTCCAAAAGTAAAGTAGTTGCAAACTCATGCTTTTAGAGACTTGTTTGGGCTCATGAGAGGAGTAGAAAAACATCAAAAATTTCAGTCCTGCATGATTCTACCAAGAAATGTGTGTTCATTGAAACCGCTGGTTTTTGATAGTTTGGGCCCTATTGAATAATGAATGTTTTGAATTTTCTCCAAAAGTAAAGTAGTTGCAAACTCATCCTTTTAGAAACTTGTTTGGGCTGTTGAGAGGAGTAAAAAACCATCAAAAATTTCAATCCTGCATGATTCTACCAAGAAATGTGATTCTTCATTCAAAACGCTGGTTTTTGCTATTGGGCTCTATTGAATAATGAATGTTTTGAATTTTCTCCAAAAGTAAAGTAGTTGCAAACTCATGCTTTTAGAGACTTGTTTGGGCTCATGAGAGGAGTAGAAAAACATCAAAAATTTCAGTCCTGCATGATTCTACCAAGAAATGTGTGTTCATTGAAACCGCTGGTTTTTGATAGTTTGGGCCCTATTGAATAATGAATGTTTTGAATTTTCTCCAAAAGTAAAGTAGTTGCAAACTCATCCTTTTAGAAACTTGTTTGGGCTGTTGAGAGGAGTAAAAAACCATCAAAAATTTCAATCCTGCATGATTTTACCAAGAAATGTGATTCTTCATTCAAAACCTGATTTTTGCTATTGGGCTCTATTGAATAGTGAATGTTTTGAATTTTCTCCAAAAGTAAAGTAGTTGCAAACTCATGCTTTTAGAGACTTGTTTGGGCTCATGAGAGGAGTAGAAAAACATCAAAAATTTCAGTCCTGCATGATTCTACCAAGAAATGTGGGTTCATTCAAACCGCTGGTTTTTGATAGTTTGGGCCCTATTGAATAATGAATGTTTTGAATTTTCTCCAAAAGTAAAGTAGTTGCAAACTCATGCTTTTAGAGACTTGTTTGGGCTCATGAGAGGAGTAGAAAAACATCAAAAATTTCAGTCCTGCATGATTCTACCAAGAAATGTGTGTTCATTGAAACCGCTGGTTTTTGATAGTTTGGGCCCTATTGAATAATGAATGTTTTGAATTTTCTCCAAAAGTAAAGTAGTTGCAAACTCATCCTTTTAGAAACTTGTTTGGGCTGTTGAGAGGAGTAAAAAACCATCAAAAATTTCAATCCTGTATGATTTTACCAAGAAATGTGATTCTTCATTCAAAACCTGATTTTTGCTATTGGGCTCTATTGAATAGTGAATGTTTTGAATTTTCTCCAAAAGTAAAGTAGTTGCAAACTCATGCTTTTAGAGACTTGTTTGGGCTCATGAGAGGAGTAGAAAAACATCAAAAATTTCAGTCCTGCATGATTCTACCAAGAAATGTGTGTTCATTGAAACCGCTGGTTTTTGATAGTTTGGGCCCTATTGAATAATGAATGTTTTGAATTTTCTCCAAAAGTAAAGTAGTTGCAAACTCATCCTTTTAGAAACTTGTTTGGGCTGTTGAGAGGAGTAAAAAACCATCAAAAATTTCAATCCTCCATGATTTTACCAAGAAATGTGATTCTTCATTCAAAACCTGATTTTTGCTATTGGGCTCTATTGAATAGTGAATGTTTTGAATTTTCTCCAAAAGTAAAGTAGTTGCAAACTCATGCTTTTAGAGACTTGTTTGGGCTCATGAGATGAGTAGAAAAACATCAAAAATTTTAGTCCTGCATGATTCTACCAAGACATGTGTGTTCATTGAAACGGCTGGTTTTTGATAGTTTGGGCCCTATTGAATAATGAATGTTTTGAATTTTCTCCAAAAGTAAAGTAGTTGCAAACTCATCCTTTTAGAAACTTGTTTGGGCTGTTGAGAGGAGTAAAAAACCATCAAAAATTTCAATCCTGCATGATTCTACCAAGAAATGTGATTCTTCATTCAAAACGCTGGTTTTTGCTATTGGGCTCTATTGAATAATGAATGTTTTGAATTTTCTCCAAAAGTAAAGTAGTTGCAAACTCATGCTTTTAGAGACTTGTTTGGGCTCATGAGAGGAGTAGAAAAACATCAAAAATTTCAGTCCTGCATGATTCTACCAAGAAATGTGTGTTCATTCAAACCGCTGGTTTTTGATAGTTTGGGCCCTATTGAATAATGAATGTTTTGAATTTTCTCCAAAAGTAAAGTAGTTGCAAACTCATGCTTTTAGAGACTTGTTTGGGCTCATGAGAGGAGTAGAAAAACATCAAAAATTTCAGTCCTGCATGATTCTACCAAGAAATGTGTGTTCATTGAAACCGCTGGTTTTTGATAGTTTGGGCCCTATTGAATAATGAATGTTTTGAATTTTCTCCAAAAGTAAAGTAGTTGCAAACTCATCCTTTTAGAAACTTGTTTGGGCTGTTGAGAGGAGTAAAAAACCATCAAAAATTTCAATCCTGCATGATTCTACCAAGAAATGTGATTCTTCATTCAAAACGCTGGTTTTTGCTATTGGGCTCTATTGAATAATGAATGTTTTGAATTTTCTCCAAAAGTAAAGTAGTTGCAAACTCATGCTTTTAGAGACTTGTTTGGGCTCATGAGAGGAGTAGAAAAACATCAAAAATTTCAGTCCTGCATGATTCTACCAAGAAATGTGTGTTCATTGAAACCGCTGGTTTTTGATAGTTTGGGCCCTATTGAATAATGAATGTTTTAAATTTTCTCCAAAAGTAAAGTAGTTGCAAACTCATCCTTTTAGAAACTTGTTTGGGCTGTTGAGAGGAGTAAAAAAACATCAAAAATTTCAATCCTGCATGATTTTACCAAGAAATGTGATTCTTCATTCAAAACCTGATTTTTGCTATTGGGCTCTATTGAATAGTGAATGTTTTGAATTTTCTCCAAAAGTAAAGTAGTGGCAAACTCATGCTTTTAGAGACTTGTTTGGGCTCATGAGAGGAGTAGAAAAACATCAAAAATTTCAGTCCTGCATGATTCTACCAAGAAATGTGTGTTCATTCAAACCGCTGGTTTTTGATAGTTTGGGCCCTATTGAATAATGAATGTTTTGAATTTTCTCCAAAAGTAAAGTAGTTGCAAACTCATGCTTTTAGAGACTTGTTTGGGCTCATGAGAGGAGTAGAAAAACATCAAAAATTTCAGTCCTGCATGATTCTACCAAGAAATGTGTGTTCATTCAAACCGCTGGTTTTTGATAGTTTGGGCCCTATTGAATAATGAATGTTTTGAATTTTCTCCAAAAGTAAAGTAGTTGCAAACTCATCCTTTTAGAACCTTGTTTGGGCTGTTGAGAGGAGTAAAAAACCATCAAAAATTTCAATCCTGCATGATTCTACCAAGAAATGTGATTCTTCATTCAAAACGCTGGTTTTTGCTATTGGGCTCTATTGAATAATGAATGTTTTGAATTTTCTCCAGAAGTAAAGTAGTTGCAAACTCATGCTTTTAGAGACTTGTTTGGGCTCATGAGAGGAGTAGAAAAACATCAAAAATTTCAGTCCTGCATGATTCTACCAAGAAATGTGTGTTCATTGAAACAGCTGGTTTTTGATAGTTTGGGCCCTATTGAATAATGAATGTTTTGAATTTTCTCCAAAAGTAAAGTAGTTGCAAACTCATCCTTTTAGAACCTTGTTTGGGCTGTTGAGAGGAGTAAAAAACCATCAAAAATTTCAATCCTGCATGATTCTACCAAGAAATGTGATTCTTCATTCAAAACGCTGGTTTTTGCTATTGGGCTCTATTGAATAGTGAATGTTTTGAATTTTCTCCAAAAGTAAAGTAGTTGCAAACTCATGCTTTTAGAGACTTGTTTGGGCTCATGAGAGGAGTAGAAAAACATCAAAAATTTCAGTCCTGCATGATTCTACCAAGAAATGTGTGTTCATTGAAACCGCTGGTTTTTGAAGGTTTGGGCCCTATTGAATAATGAATGTTTTGAATTTTATACAAATGTAAAGTAGTTGCAAACTCATCCTTTTAGAAACTTGTTTGGGCTGTTGAGAGGAGTAAAAAACCATCAAAAATTTCAATCCTGCATGATTCTACCAAGAAATGTGATTCTTCATTCAAAACGCTGGTTTTTGCTATTGGGCTCTATTGAATAATGAATGTTTTGAATTTTCTCCAAAAGTAAAGTAGTTGCAAACTCATGCTTTTAGAGACTTGTTTGGGCTCATGAGAGGAGTAGAAAAACATCAAAAATTTCAGTCCTGCATGATTCTACCAAGAAATGTGTGTTCATTGAAACCGCTGGTTTTTGATAGTTTGGGCCCTATTGAATAATGAATGTTTTGAATTTTCTCCAAAAGTAAAGTAGTTGCAAACTCATCCTTTTAGAAACTTGTTTGGGCTGTTGAGAGGAGTAAAAAACCATCAAAAATTTCAATCCTGCATGATTTTACCAAGAAATGTGATTCTTCATTCAAAACCTGATTTTTGCTATTGGGCTCTATTGAATAGTGAATGTTTTGAATTTTCTCCAAAAGTAAAGTAGTTGCAAACTCATGCTTTTAGAGACTTGTTTGGGCTCATGAGAGGAGTAGAAAAACATCAAAAATTTCAGTCCTGCATGATTCTACCAAGAAATGTGTTCATTCAAACCGCTGGTTTTTGATAGTTTGGGCCCTATTGAATAATGAATGTTTTGAATTTTCTCCAAAAGTAAAGTAGTTGCAAACTCATCCTTTTAGAAACTTGTTTGGGCTGTTGAGAGGAGTAAAAAACCATCAAAAATTTCAATCCTGCATGATTCTACCAAGAAATGTGATTCTTCATTCAAAACGCTGGTTTTTGCTATTGGGCTCTATTGAATAATGAATGTTTTGAATTTTCTCCAGAAGTAAAGTAGTTGCAAACTCATGCTTTTAGAGACTTGTTTGGGCTCATGAGAGGAGTAGAAAAACATCAAAAATTTCAGTCCTGCATGATTCTACCAAGAAATGTGTGTTCATTGAAACCGCTGGTTTTTGATAGTTTGGGCCCTATTGAATAATGAATGTTTTGAATTTTCTCCAAAAGTAAAGTAGTTGCAAACTCATCCTTTTAGAAACTTGTTTGGGCTGTTGAGAGGAGTAAAAAACCATCAAAAATTTCAATCCTGCATGATTCTACCAAGAAATGTGATTCTTCATTCAAAACGCTGGTTTTTGCTATTGGGCTCTATTGAATAATGAATGTTTTGAATTTTCTCCAAAAGTAAAGTAGTTGCAAACTCATGCTTTTAGAGACTTGTTTGGGCTCATGAGAGGAGTAGAAAAACATCAAAAATTTCAGTCCTGCATGATTCTACCAAGAAATGTGTGTTCATTGAAACCGCTGGTTTTTGATAGTTTGGGCCCTATTGAATAATGAATGTTTTGAATTTTCTCCAAAAGTAAAGTAGTTGCAAACTCATCCTTTTAGAAACTTGTTTGGGCTGTTGAGAGGAGTAAAAAACCATCAAAAATTTCAATCCTGCATGATTTTACCAAGAAATGTGATTCTTCATTCAAAACCTGATTTTTGCTATTGGGCTCTATTGAATAGTGAATGTTTTGAATTTTCTCCAAAAGTAAAGTAGTTGCAAACTCATGCTTTTAGAGACTAGTTTGGGCTCATGAGAGGAGTAGAAAAACATCAAAAATTTCAGTCCTGCATGATTCTACCAAGAAATGTGTGTTCATTGAAACCGCTGGTTTTTGATAGTTTGGGCCCTATTGAATAATGAATGTTTTGAATTTTCTCCAAAAGTAAAGTAGTTGCAAACTCATCCTTTTAGAAACTTGTTTGGGCTGTTGAGAGGAGTAAAAAACCATCAAAAATTTCAATCCTGCATGATTCTACCAAGAAATGTGATTCTTCATTCAAAACCTGATTTTTGCTATTGGGCTCTATTGAATAGTGAATGTTTTGAATTTTCTCCAAAAGTAAAGTAGTTGCAAACTCATGCTTTTAGAGACTTGTTTGGGCTCATGAGAGGAGTAGAAAAACATCAAAAATTTCAGTCCTGCATGATTCTACCAAGACATGTGTGTTCATTGAAACGGCTGGTTTTTGATAGTTTGGGCCCTATTGTATAATGAATGTTTTGAATTTTCTCCAAAAGTAAAGTAGTTGCAAACTCATCCTTTTAGAAACTTGTTTGGGCTGTTGAGAGGAGTAAAAAACCATCAAAAATTTCAATCCTGCATGATTCTACCAAGAAATGTGATTCTTCATTCAAAACGCTGGTTTTTGCTATTGGGCTCTATTGAATAATGAATGTTTTGAATTTTCTCCAAAAGTAAAGTAGTTGCAAACTCATGCTTTTAGAGACTTGTTTGGGCTCATGAGAGGAGTAGAAAAACATCAAAAATTTCAGTCCTGCATGATTCTACCAAGAAATGTGTGTTCATTCAAACCGCTGGTTTTTGATAGTTTGGGCCCTATTGAATAATGAATGTTTTGAATTTTCTCCAAAAGTAAAGTAGTTGCAAACTCATGCTTTTAGAGACTTGTTTGGGCTCATGAGAGGAGTAGAAAAACATCAAAAATTTCAGTCCTGCATGATTCTACCAAGAAATGTGTGTTCATTGAAACCGCTGGTTTTTGATAGTTTGGGCCCTATTGAATAATGAATGTTTTGAATTTTCTCCAAAAGTAAAGTAGTTGCAAACTCATCCTTTTAGAAACTTGTTTGGGCTGTTGAGAGGAGTAAAAAACCATCAAAAATTTCAATCCTGCATGATTCTACCAAGAAATGTGATTCTTCATTCAAAACGCTGGTTTTTGCTATTGGGCTCTATTGAATAATGAATGTTTTGAATTTTCTCCAAAAGTAAAGTAGTTGCAAACTCATGCTTTTAGAGACTTGTTTGGGCTCATGAGAGGAGTAGAAAAACATCAAAAATTTCAGTCCTGCATGATTCTACCAAGAAATGTGTGTTCATTCAAACCGCTGGTTTTTGATAGTTTGGGCCCTATTGAATAATGAATGTTTTGAATTTTCTCCAAAAGTAAAGTAGTTGCAAACTCATCCTTTTAGAAACTTGTTTGGGCTGTTGAGAGGAGTAAAAAACCATCAAAAATTTAAATCCTGCATGATTCTACCAGGAAATGTGATTCTTCATTCAAAACGCTGGTTTTTGCTATTGGGCTCTATTGAATAATGAATGTTTTGAATTTTCTCCAAAAGTAAAGTAGTTGCAAACTCATGCTTTTAGAGACTTGTTTGGGCTCATGAGAGGAGTAGAAAAACATCAAAAATTTCAGTCCTGCATGATTCTACCAAGAAATGTGTGTTCATTGAAACCGCTGGTTTTTGATAGTTTGGGCCCTATTGAATAATGAATGTTTTGAATTTTCTCCAAAAGTAAAGTAGTTGCAAACTCATCCTTTTAGAAACTTGTTTGGGCTGTTGAGAGGAGTAAAAAACCATCAAAAATTTCAATCCTGCATGATTTTACCAAGAAATGTGATTCTTCATTCAAAACCTGATTTTTGCTATTGGGCTCTATTGAATAGTGAATGTTTTGAATTTTCTCCAAAAGTAAAGTAGTTGCAAACTCATGCTTTTAGAGACTTGTTTGGGCTCATGAGAGGAGTAGAAAAACATCAAAAATTTCAGTCCTGCATGATTCTACCAAGAAATGTGTGTTCATTCAAACCGCTGGTTTTTGATAGTTTGGGCCCTATTGAATAATGAATGTTTTGAATTTTCTCCAAAAGTAAAGTAGTTGCAAACTCATGCTTTTAGAGACTTGTTTGGGCTCATGAGAGGAGTAGAAAAACATCAAAAATTTCAGTCCTGCATGATTCTACCAAGAAATGTGTGTTCATTGAAACCGCTGGTTTTTGATAGTTTGGGCCCTATTGAATAATGAATGTTTTGAATTTTCTCCAAAAGTAAAGTAGTTGCAAACTCATCCTTTTAGAAACTTGTTTGGGCTGTTGAGAGGAGTAAAAAACCATCAAAAATTTCAATCCTGCATGATTCTACCAAGAAATGTGATTCTTCATTCAAAACGCTGGTTTTTGCTATTGGGCTCTATTGAATAATGAATGTTTTGAATTTTCTCCAAAAGTAAAGTAGTTGCAAACTCATGCTTTTAGAGACTTGTTTGGGCTCATGAGAGGAGTAGAAAAACATCAAAAATTTCAGTCCTGCATGATTCTACCAAGAAATGTGTGTTCATTGAAACCGCTGGTTTTTGATAGTTTGGGCCCTATTGAATAATGAATGTTTTGAATTTTCTCCAAAAGTAAAGTAGTTGCAAACTCATCCTTTTAGAAACTTGTTTGGGCTGTTGAGAGGAGTAAAAAACCATCAAAAATTTCAATCCTGCATGATTCTACCAAGAAATGTGATTCTTCATTCAAAACGCTGGTTTTTGCTATTGGGCTCTATTGAATAATGAATGTTTTGAATTTTCTCCAAAAGTAAAGTAGTTGCAAACTCATGCTTTTAGAGACTTGTTTGGGCTCATGAGAGGAGTAGAAAAACATCAAAAATTTCAGTCCTGCATGATTCTACCAAGAAATGTGTGTTCATTGAAACCGCTGGTTTTTGATAGTTTGGGCCCTATTGAATAATGAATGTTTTGAATTTTCTCCAAAAGTAAAGTAGTTGCAAACTCATCCTTTTAGAAACTTGTTTGGGCTGTTGAGAGGAGTAAAAAACCATCAAAAATTTCAATCCTGCATGATTCTACCAAGAAATGTGATTCTTCATTCAAAACGCTGGTTTTTGCTATTGGGCTCTATTGAATAATGAATGTTTTGAATTTTCTCCAAAAGTAAAGTAGTTGCAAACTCATGCTTTTAGAGACTTGTTTGGGCTCATGAGAGGAGTAGAAAAACATCAAAAATTTCAGTCCTGCATGATTCTACCAAGAAATGTGTGTTCATTGAAACCGCTGGTTTTTGATAGTTTGGGCCCTATTGAATAATGAATGTTTTGAATTTTCTCCAAAAGTAAAGTAGTTGCAAACTCATCCTTTTAGAAACTTGTTTGGGCTGTTGAGAGGAGTAAAAAACCATCAAAAATTTCAATCCTGCATGATTCTACCAAGAAATGTGATTCTTCATTCAAAACGCTGGTTTTTGCTATTGGGCTCTATTGAATAATGAATGTTTTGAATTTTCTCCAAAAGTAAAGTAGTTGCAAACTCATGCTTTTAGAGACTTGTTTGGGCTCATGAGAGGAGTAGAAAAACATCAAAAATTTCAGTCCTGCATGATTCTACCAAGAAATGTGTGTTCATTGAAACCGCTGGTTTTTGATAGTTTGGGCCCTATTGAATAATGAATGTTTTGAATTTTCTCCAAAAGTAAAGTAGTTGCAAACTCATCCTTTTAGAAACTTGTTTGGGCTGTTGAGAGGAGTAAAAAACCATCAAAAATTTCAATCCTGCATGATTCTACCAAGAAATGTGATTCTTCATTCAAAACGCTGGTTTTTGCTATTGGGCTCTATTGAATAATGAATGTTTTGAATTTTCTCCAAAAGTAAAGTAGTTGCAAACTCATGCTTTTAGAGACTTGTTTGGGCTCATGAGAGGAGTAGAAAAACATCAAAAATTTCAGTCCTGCATGATTCTACCAAGAAATGTGTGTTCATTGAAACCGCTGGTTTTTGATAGTTTGGGCCCTATTGAATAATGAATGTTTTGAATTTTCTCCAAAAGTAAAGTAGTTGCAAACTCATCCTTTTAGAAACTTGTTTGGGCTGTTGAGAGGAGTAAAAAACCATCAAAAATTTCAATCCTGCATGATTTTACCAAGAAATGTGATTCTTCATTCAAAACCTGATTTTTGCTATTGGGCTCTATTGAATAGTGAATGTTTTGAATTTTCTCCAAAAGTAAAGTAGTTGCAAACTCATGCTTTTAGAGACTTGTTTGGGCTCATGAGAGGAGTAGAAAAACATCAAAAATTTCAGTCCTGCATGATTCTACCAAGAAATGTGGGTTCATTCAAACCGCTGGTTTTTGATAGTTTGGGCCCTATTGAATAATGAATGTTTTGAATTTTCTCCAAAAGTAAAGTAGTTGCAAACTCATGCTTTTAGAGACTTGTTTGGGCTCATGAGAGGAGTAGAAAAACATCAAAAATTTCAGTCCTGCATGATTCTACCAAGAAATGTGTGTTCATTGAAACCGCTGGTTTTTGATAGTTTGGGCCCTATTGAATAATGAATGTTTTGAATTTTCTCCAAAAGTAAAGTAGTTGCAAACTCATCCTTTTAGAAACTTGTTTGGGCTGTTGAGAGGAGTAAAAAACCATCAAAAATTTCAATCCTCCATGATTTTACCAAGAAATGTGATTCTTCATTCAAAACCTGATTTTTGCTATTGGGCTCTATTGAATAGTGAATGTTTTGAATTTTCTCCAAAAGTAAAGTAGTTGCAAACTCATGCTTTTAGAGACTTGTTTGGGCTCATGACATGAGTAGAAATACATCAAAAATTTCAGTCCTGCATGATTCTACCAAGACATGTGTGTTCATTGAAACGGCTGGTTTTTGATAGTTTGGGCCCTATTGAATAATGAATGTTTTGAATTTTCTCCAAAAGTAAAGTAGTTGCAAACTCATCCTTTTAGAAACTTGTTTGGGCTGTTGAGAGGAGTAAAAAACCATCAAAAATTTCAATCCTGCATGATTCTACCAAGAAATGTGATTCTTCATTCAAAACGCTGGTTTTTGCTATTGGGCTCTATTGAATAATGAATGTTTTGAATTTTCTCCAAAAGTAAAGTAGTTGCAAACTCATGCTTTTAGAGACTTGTTTGGGCTCATGAGAGGAGTAGAAAAACATCAAAAATTTCAGTCCTGCATGATTCTACCAAGAAATGTGTGTTCATTCAAACCGCTGGTTTTTGATAGTTTGGGCCCTATTGAATAATGAATGTTTTGAATTTTCTCCAAAAGTAAAGTAGTTGCAAACTCATGCTTTTAGAGACTTGTTTGGGCTCATGAGAGGAGTAGAAAAACATCAAAAATTTCAGTCCTGCATGATTCTACCAAGAAATGTGTGTTCATTGAAACCGCTGGTTTTTGATAGTTTGGGCCCTATTGAATAATGAATGTTTTGAATTTTCTCCAAAAGTAAAGTAGTTGCAAACTCATCCTTTTAGAAACTTGTTTGGGCTGTTGAGAGGAGTAAAAAACCATCAAAAATTTCAATCCTGCATGATTCTACCAAGAAATGTGATTCTTCATTCAAAACGCTGGTTTTTGCTATTGGGCTCTATTGAATAATGAATGTTTTGAATTTTCTCCAAAAGTAAAGTAGTTGCAAACTCATGCTTTTAGAGACTTGTTTGGGCTCATGAGAGGAGTAGAAAAACATCAAAAATTTCAGTCCTGCATGATTCTACCAAGAAATGTGTGTTCATTGAAACCGCTGGTTTTTGATAGTTTGGGCCCTATTGAATAATGAATGTTTTAAATTTTCTCCAAAAGTAAAGTAGTTGCAAACTCATCCTTTTAGAAACTTGTTTGGGCTGTTGAGAGGTGTAAAAAAACATCAAAAATTTCAATCCTGCATGATTTTACCAAGAAATGTGATTCTTCATTCAAAACCTGATTTTTGCTATTGGGCTCTATTGAATAGTGAATGTTTTGAATTTTCTCCAAAAGTAAAGTAGTGGCAAACTCATGCTTTTAGAGACTTGTTTGGGCTCATGAGAGGAGTAGAAAAACATCAAAAATTTCAGTCCTGCATGATTCTACCAAGAAATGTGTGTTCATTCAAACCGCTGGTTTTTGATAGTTTGGGCCCTATTGAATAATGAATGTTTTGAATTTTCTCCAAAAGTAAAGTAGTTGCAAACTCATGCTTTTAGAGACTTGTTTGGGCTCATGAGAGGAGTAGAAAAACATCAAAAATTTCAGTCCTGCATGATTCTACCAAGAAATGTGTGTTCATTCAAACCGCTGGTTTTTGATAGTTTGGGCCCTATTGAATAATGAATGTTTTGAATTTTCTCCAAAAGTAAAGTAGTTGCAAACTCATCCTTTTAGAACCTTGTTTGGGCTGTTGAGAGGAGTAAAAAACCATCAAAAATTTCAATCCTGCATGATTCTACCAAGAAATGTGATTCTTCATTCAAAACGCTGGTTTTTGCTATTGGGCTCTATTGAATAATGAATGTTTTGAATTTTCTCCAGAAGTAAAGTAGTTGCAAACTCATGCTTTTAGAGACTTGTTTGGGCTCATGAGAGGAGTAGAAAAACATCAAAAATTTCAGTCCTGCATGATTCTACCAAGAAATGTGTGTTCATTGAAACAGCTGGTTTTTGATAGTTTGGGCCCTATTGAATAATGAATGTTTTGAATTTTCTCCAAAAGTAAAGTAGTTGCAAACTCATCCTTTTAGAACCTTGTTTGGGCTGTTGAGAGGAGTAAAAAACCATCAAAAATTTCAATCCTGCATGATTCTACCAAGAAATGTGATTCTTCATTCAAAACGCTGGTTTTTGCTATTGGGCTCTATTGAATAATGAATGTTTTGAATTTTCTCCAGAAGTAAAGTAGTTGCAAACTCATGCTTTTAGAGACTTGTTTGGGCTCATGAGAGGAGTAGAAAAACATCAAAAATTTCAGTCCTGCATGATTCTACCAAGAAATGTGTGTTCATTGAAACAGCTGGTTTTTGATAGTTTGGGCCCTATTGAATAATGAATGTTTTGAATTTTCTCCAAAAGTAAAGTAGTTGCAAACTCATCCTTTTAGAAACTTGTTTGGGCTGTTGAGAGGAGTAAAAAACCATCAAAAATTTCAATCCTGCATGATTCTACCAAGAAATGTGATTCTTCATTCAAAACCTGATTTTTGCTATTGGGCTCTATTGAATAGTGAATGTTTTGAATTTTCTCCAAAAGTAAAGTAGTTGCAAACTCATGCTTTTAGAGACTTGTTTGGGCTCATGAGATGAGTAGAAAAACATCAAAAATTTCAGTCCTGCATGATTCTACCAAGACATGTGTGTTTTTTGAAACGGCTGGTTTTTGATAGTTTGGGCCCTATTGAATAATGAATGTTTTGAATTTTCTCCAAAAGTAAAGTAGTTGCAAACTCATCCTTTTAGAAACTTGTTTGGGCTGTTGAGAGGAGTAAAAAACCATCAAAAATTTCAATCCTGCATGATTCTACCAAGAAATGTGATTCTTCATTCAAAACGCTGGTTTTTGCTATTGGGCTCTATTGAATAATGAATGTTTTGAATTTTCTCCAAAAGTAAAGTAGTTGCAAACTCATGCTTTTAGAGACTTGTTTGGGCTCATGAGAGGAGTAGAAAAACATCAAAAATTTCAGTCCTGCATGATTCTACCAAGAAATGTGTGTTCATTCAAACCGCTGGTTTTTGATAGTTTGGGCCCTATTGAATAATGAATGTTTTGAATTTTCTTCAAAAGTAAAGTAGTTGCAAACTCATCCTTTTAGAAACTTGTTTGGGCTGTTGAGAGGAGTAAAAAACCATCAAAAATTTCAATCCTGCATGATTCTACCAAGAAATGTGATTCTTCATTCAAAACGCTGGTTTTTGCTATTGGGCTCTATTGAATAATGAATGTTTTGAATTTTCTCCAAAAGTAAAGTAGTTGCAAACTCATGCTTTTAGAGACTTGTTTGGGCTCATGAGAGGAGTAGAAAAACATCAAAAATTTCAGTCCTGCATGATTCTACCAAGAAATGTGTGTTCATTGAAACCGCTGGTTTTTGATAGTTTGGGCCCTATTGAATAATGAATGTTTTGAATTTTCTCCAAAAGTAAAGTAGTTGCAAACTCATCCTTTTAGAAGCTTGTTTGGGCTGTTGAGAGGAGTAAAAAACCATCAAAAATTTCAATCCTGCATGATTCTACCAAGAAATGTGATTCTTCATTCAAAACGCTGGTTTTTGCTATTGGGCTCTATTGAATAATGAATGTTTTGAATTTTCTCCAAAAGTAAAGTAGTTGCAAACTCATGCTTTTAGAGATTTGTTTGGGCTCATGAGAGGAGTAGAAAAACATCAAAAATTTCAGTCCTGCATGATTCTACCAAGAAATGTGTGTTCATTGAAACCGCTGGTTTTTGATAGTTTGGGCCCTATTGAATAATGAATGTTTTAAATTTTCTCCAAAAGTAAAGTAGTTGCAAACTCATCCTTTTAGAAACTTGTTTGGGCTGTTGAGAGGAGTAAAAAACCATCAAAAATTTCAATCCTGCATGATTTTACCAAGAAAAGTGATTCTTCATTCAAAACCTGATTTTTGCTATTGGGCTCTATTGAATAGTGAATGTTTTGAATTTTCTCCAAAAGTAAAGTAGTTGCAAACTCATGCTTTTAGAGACTTGTTTGGGCTCATGAGAGGAGTAGAAAAACATCAAAAATTTCAGTCCTGCATGATTCTACCAAGAAATGTGTGTTCATTCAAACCGCTGGTTTTTGATAGTTTGGGCCCTATTGAATAATGAATGTTTTGAATTTTCTCCAAAAGTAAAGTAGTTGCAAACTCATGCTTTTAGAGACTTGTTTGGGCTCATGAGAGGAGTAGAAAAACATCAAAAATTTCAGTCCTGCATGATTCTACCAAGAAATGTGTGTTCATTCAAACCGCTGGTTTTTGATAGTTTGGGCCCTATTGAATAATGAATGTTTTGAATTTTCTCCAAAAGTAAAGTAGTTGCAAACTCATCCTTTTAGAAACTTGTTTGGGCTGTTGAGAGGAGTAAAAAACCATCAAAAATTTCAATCCTGCATGATTCTACCAAGAAATGTGATTCTTCATTCAAAACGCTGGTTTTTGCTATTGGGCTCTATTGAATAATGAATGTTTTGAATTTTCTCCAGAAGTAAAGTAGTTGCAAACTCATGCTTTTAGAGACTTGTTTGGGCTCATGAGAGGAGTAGAAAAACATCAAAAATTTCAGTCCTGCATGATTCTACCAAGAAATGTGTGTTCATTGAAACCGCTGGTTTTTGATAGTTTGGGCCCTATTGAATAATGAATGTTTTGAATTTTCTCCAAAAGTAAAGTAGTTGCAAACTCATCCTTTTAGAAACTTGTTTGGGCTGTTGAGAGGAGTAAAAAACCATCAAAAATTTCAATCCTGCATGATTCTACCAAGAAATGTGATTCTTCATTCAAAACGCTGGTTTTTGCTATTGGGCTCTATTGAATAATGAATGTTTTGAATTTTCTCCAAAAGTAAAGTAGTTGCAAACTCATGCTTTTAGAGACTTGTTTGGGCTCATGAGAGGAGTAGAAAAACATCAAAAATTTCAGTCCTGCATGATTCTACCAAGAAATGTGTGTTCATTGAAACCGCTGGTTTTTGATAGTTTGGGCCCTATTGAATAATGAATGTTTTGAATTTTCTCCAAAAGTAAAGTAGTTGCAAACTCATCCTTTTAGAAACTTGTTTGGGCTGTTGAGAGGAGTAAAAAACCATCAAAAATTTCAATCCTGCATGATTCTACCAAGAAATGTGATTCTTCATTCAAAACGCTGGTTTTTGCTATTGGGCTCTATTGAATAATGAATGTTTTGAATTTTCTCCAAAAGTAAAGTAGTTGCAAACTCATGCTTTTAGAGACTTGTTTGGGCTCATGAGAGGAGTAGAAAAACATCAAAAATTTCAGTCCTGCATGATTCTACCAAGAAATGTGTGTTCATTGAAACCGCTGGTTTTTGATAGTTTGGGCCCTATTGAATAATGAATGTTTTGAATTTTCTCCAAAAGTAAAGTAGTTGCAAACTCATCCTTTTAGAAACTTGTTTGGGCTGTTGAGAGGAGTAAAAAACCATCAAAAATTTCAATCCTGCATGATTCTACCAAGAAATGTGATTCTTCATTCAAAACGCGGGTTTTTGCTATTGGGCTCTATTGAATAATGAATGTTTTGAATTTTCTCCAAAAGTAAAGTAGTTGCAAACTCATGCTTTTAGAGACTTGTTTGGGCTCATGAGAGGAGTAGAAAAACATCAAAAATTTCAGTCCTGCATGATTCTACCAAGAAATGTGTGTTCATTGAAACCGCTGGTTTTTGATAGTTTGGGCCCTATTGAATAATGAATGTTTTGAATTTTCTCCAAAAGTAAAGTAGTTGCAAACTCATCCTTTTAGAAACTTGTTTGGGCTGTTGAGAGGAGTAAAAAACCATCAAAAATTTCAATCCTGCATGATTCTACCAAGAAATGTGATTCTTCATTCAAAACGCTGGTTTTTGCTATTGGGCTCTATTGAATAATGAATGTTTTGAATTTTCTCCAAAAGTAAAGTAGTTGCAAACTCATGCTTTTAGAGATTTGTTTGGGCTCATGAGAGGAGTAGAAAAACATCAAAAATTTCAGTCCTGCATGATTCTACCAAGAAATGTGTGTTCATTGAAACCGCTGGTTTTTGATAGTTTGGGCCCTATTGAATAATGAATGTTTTAAATTTTCTCCAAAAGTAAAGTAGTTGCAAACTCATCCTTTTAGAAACTTGTTTGGGCTGTTGAGAGGAGTAAAAAACCATCAAAAATTTCAATCCTGCATGATTTTACCAAGAAATGTGATTCTTCATTCAAAACCTGATTTTTGCTATTGGGCTCTATTGAATAGTGAATGTTTTGAATTTTCTCCAAAAGTAAAGTAGTTGCAAACTCATGCTTTTAGAGACTTGTTTGGGCTCATGAGAGGAGTAGAAAAACATCAAAAATTTCAGTCCTGCATGATTCTACCAAGAAATGTGTGTTCATTCAAACCGCTGGTTTTTGATAGTTTGGGCCCTATTGAATAATGAATGTTTTGAATATTCTCCAAAAGTAAAGTAGTTTCAAACTCATGCTTTTAGAGACTTGTTTGGGCTCATGAGAGGAGTAGAAAAACATCAAAAATTTCAGTCCTGCATGATTCTACCAAGAAATGTGTGTTCATTCAAACCGCTGGTTTTTGATAGTTTGGGCCCTATTGAATAATGAATGTTTTGAATTTTCTCCAAAAGTAAAGTAGTTGCAAACTCATCCTTTTAGAAACTTGTTTGGGCTGTTGAGAGGAGTAAAAAACCATCAAAAATTTCAATCCTGCATGATTCTACCAAGAAATGTGATTCTTCATTCAAAACGCTGGTTTTTGCTATTGGGCTCTATTGAATAATGAATGTTTTGAATTTTCTCCAGAAGTAAAGTAGTTGCAAACTCATGCTTTTAGAGACTTGTTTGGGCTCATGAGAGGAGTAGAAAAACATCAAAAATTTCAGTCCTGCATGATTCTACCAAGAAATGTGTGTTCATTGAAACCGCTGGTTTTTGATAGTTTGGGCCCTATTGAATAATGAATGTTTTGAATTTTCTCCAAAAGTAAAGTAGTTGCAAACTCATCCTTTTAGAAACTTGTTTGGGCTGTTGAGAGGAGTAAAAAACCATCAAAAATTTCAATCCTGCATGATTCTACCAAGAAATGTGATTCTTCATTCAAAACCTGATTTTTGCTATTGGGCTCTATTGAATAGTGAATGTTTTGAATTTTCTCCAAAAGTAAAGTAGTTGCAAACTCATGCTTTTAGAGACTTGTTTGGGCTCATGAGATGAGTAGAAAAACATCAAAAATTTCAGTCCTGCATGATTCAACCAAGACATGTGTGTTCATTGAAACCGCTGGTTTTTGATAGTTTGGGCCCTATTGAATAATGAATGTTTTGAATTTTCTCCAAAAGTAAAGTAGTTGCAAACTCATCCTTTTAGAAACTTGTTTGGGCTGTTGAGAGGAGTAAAAAACCATCAAAAATTTCAATCCTGCATGATTCTACCAAGAAATGTGATTCTTCATTCAAAACGCTGGTTTTTGCTATTGGGCTCTATTGAATAATGTTTTGAATTTTCTCCAAATGTAAAGTAGTTGCAAACTCATGCTTTTAGAGACTTGTTTGGGCTCATGAGAGGAGTAGAAAAACATCAAAAATTTCAGTCCTGCATGATTCTACCAAGAAATGTGTGTTCATTCAAACCGCTGGTTTTTGATAGTTTGGGCCCTATTGAATAATGAATGTTTTGAATTTTCTCCAAAAGTAAAGTAGTTGCAAACTCATGCTTTTAGAGACTTGTTTGGGCTCATGAGAGGAGTAGAAAAACATCAAAAATTTCAGTCCTGCATGATTCTACCAAGAAATGTGTGTTCATTCAAACCGCTGGTTTTTGATAGTTTGGGCCCTATTGAATAATGAATGTTTTGAATTTTCTCCAAAAGTAAAGTAGTTGCAAACTCATCCTTTTAGAAACTTGTTTGGGCTGTTGAGAGGAGTAAAAAACCATCAAAAATTTCAATCCTACATGATTTTACCAAGAAATGTGATTCTTCATTCAAAACCTGATTTTTGCTATTGGGCTCTATTGAATAGTGAATGTTTTGAATTTTCTCCAAAAGTAAAGTAGTTGCAAACTCATGCTTTTAGAGACTTGTTTGGGCTCATGAGAGGAGTAGAAAAACATCAAAAATTTCAGTCCTGCATGATTCTACCAAGAAATGTGTGTTCATTGAAACCGCTGGTTTTTGATAGTTTGGGCCCTATTGAATAATGAATGTTTTGAATTTTCTCCAAAAGTAAAGTAGTTGCAAACTCATGCTTTTAGAGACTTGTTTGGGCTCATGAGAGGCGTAGAAAAACATCAAAAATTTCAGTCCTGCATGATTCTACCAAGAAATGTGTGTTCATTCAAACCGCTGGTTTTTGATAGTTTGGGCCCTATTGAATAATGAATGTTTTGAATTTTCTCCAAAAGTAAAGTAGTTGCAAACTCATCCTTTTAGAAACTTGTTTGGGCTGTTGAGAGGAGTAAAAAACCATCAAAAATTTCAATCCTGCATGATTCTACCAAGAAATGTGATTCTTCATTCAAAACGCTGGTTTTTGCTATTGGGCTCTATTGAATAATGAATGTTTTGAATTTTCTCCAAAAGTAAAGTAGTTGCAAACTCATGCTTTTAGAGACTTGTTTGGGCTCATGAGAGGAGTAGAAAAACATCAAAAATTTCAGTCCTGCATGATTCTACCAAGAAATGTGTGTTCATTGAAACCGCTGGTTTTTGATAGTTTGGGCCCTATTGAATAATGAATGTTTTGAATTTTCTCCAAAAGTAAAGTAGTTGCAAACTCATCCTTTTAGAAACTTGTTTGGGCTGTTGAGAGGAGTAAAAAACCATCAAAAATTTCAATCCTGCATGATTCTACCAAGAAATGTGATTCTTCATTCAAAACGCTGGTTTTTGCTATTGGGCTCTATTGAATAATGAATGTTTTGAATTTTCTCCAAAAGTAAAGTAGTTGCAAACTCATGCTTTTAGAGACTTGTTTGGGCTCATGAGAGGAGTAGAAAAACATCAAAAATTTCAGTCCTGCATGATTCTACCAAGAAATGTGTGTTCATTGAAACCGCTGGTTTTTGATAGTTTGGGCCCTATTGAATAATGAATGTTTTGAATTTTCTCCAAAAGTAAAGTAGTTGCAAACTCATCCTTTTAGAAACTTGTTTGGGCTGTTGAAAGGAGTAAAAAACCATCAAAAATTTCAATCCTGCATGATTCTACCAAGAAATGTGATTCTTCATTCAAAACGCTGGTTTTTGCTATTGGGCTCTATTGAATAATGAATGTTTTGAATTTTCTCCAAAAGTAAAGTAGTTGCAAACTCATGCTTTTAGAGACTTGTTTGGGCTCATGAGAGGAGTAGAAAAACATCAAAAATTTCAGTCCTGCATGATTCTACCAAGAAATGTGTGTTCATTGAAACCGCTGGTTTTTGATAGTTTGGGCCCTATTGAATAATGAATGTTTTGAATTTTCTCCAAAAGTAAAGTAGTTGCAAACTCATCCTTTTAGAAACTTGTTTGGGCTGTTGAGAGGAGTAAAAAACCATCAAAAATTTCAATCCTGCATGATTCTACCAAGAAATGTGATTCTTCATTCAAAACGCTGGTTTTTGCTATTGGGCTCTATTGAATAATGAATGTTTTGAATTTTCTCCAAAAGTAAAGTAGTTGCAAACTCATGCTTTTAGAGATTTGTTTGGGCTCATGAGAGGAGTAGAAAAACATCAAAAATTTCAGTCCTGCATGATTCTACCAAGAAATGTGTGTTCATTGAAACCGCTGGTTTTTGATAGTTTGGGCCCTATTGAATAATGAATGTTTTAAATTTTCTCCAAAAGTAAAGTAGTTGCAAACTCATCCTTTTAGAAACTTGTTTGGGCTGTTGAGAGGAGTAAAAAACCATCAAAAATTTCAATCCTGCATGATTTTACCAAGAAATGTGATTCTTCATTCAAAACCTGATTTTTGCTATTGGGCTCTATTGAATAGTGAATGTTTTGAATTTTCTCCAAAAGTAAAGTAGTTGCAAACTCATGCTTTTAGAGACTTGTTTGGGCTCATGAGAGGAGTAGAAAAACATCAAAAATTTCAGTCCTGCATGATTCTACCAAGAAATGTGTGTTCATTCAAACCGCTGGTTTTTGATAGTTTGGGCCCTATTGAATAATGAATGTTTTGAATTTTCTCCAAAAGTAAAGTAGTTGCAAACTCATGCTTTTAGAGACTTGTTTGGGCTCATGAGAGGAGTAGAAAAACATCAAAAATTTCAGTCCTGCATGATTCTACCAAGAAATGTGTGTTCATTCAAACCGCTGGTTTTTGATAGTTTGGGCCCTATTGAATAATGAATGTTTTGAATTTTCTCCAAAAGTAAAGTAGTTGCAAACTCATCCTTTTAGAAACTTGTTTGGGCTGTTGAGAGGAGTAAAAAACCATCAAAAATTTCAATCCTGCATGATTCTACCAAGAAATGTGATTCTTCATTCAAAACGCTGGTTTTTGCTATTGGGCTCTATTGAATAATGAATGTTTTGAATTTTCTCCAGAAGTAAAGTAGTTGCAAACTCATGCTTTTAGAGACTTGTTTGGGCTCATGAGAGGAGTAGAAAAACATCAAAAATTTCAGTCCTGCATGATTCTACCAAGAAATGTGTGTTCATTGAAACCGCTGGTTTTTGATAGTTTGGGCCCTATTGAATAATGAATGTTTTGAATTTTCTCCAAAAGTAAAGTAGTTGCAAACTCATCCTTTTAGAAACTTGTTTGGGCTGTTGAGAGGAGTAAAAAACCATCAAAAATTTCAATCCTGCATGATTCTACCAAGAAATGTGATTCTTCATTCAAAACCTTATTTTTGCTATTGGGCTCTATTGAATAGTGAATGTTTTGAATTTTCTCCAAAAGTAAAGTAGTTGCAAACTCATGCTTTTAGAGACTTGTTTGGGCTCATGAGATGAGTAGAAAAACATCAAAAATTTCAGTCCTGCATGATTCTACCAAGACATGTGTGTTCATTGAAACGGCTGGTTTTTGATAGTTTGGGCCCTATTGAATAATGAATGTTTTGAATTTTCTCCAAAAGTAAAGTAGTTGCAAACTCATCCTTTTAGAAACTTGTTTGGGCTGTTGAGAGGAGTAAAAAACCATCAAAAATTTCAATCCTGCATGATTCTACCAAGAAATGTGATTCTTCATTCAAAACGCTGGTTTTTGCTATTGGGCTCTATTGAATAATGTTTTGAATTTTCTCCAAAAGTAAAGTAGTTGCAAACTCATGCTTTTAGAGATTTGTTTGGGCTCATGAGAGGAGCAGAAAAACATCAAAAATTTCAGTCCTGCATGATTCTACCAAGAAATGTGTGTTCATTCAAACCGCTGGTTTTTGATACTTTGGGCCCTATTGAATAATGAATGTTTTGAATTTTCTCCAAAAGTAAAGTAGTTGCAAACTCATGCTTTTAGAGACTTGTTTGGGCTCATGAGAGGAGTAGAAAAACATCAAAAATTTCAGTCCTGCATGATTCTACCAAGAAATGTGTGTTCATTCAAACCGCTGGTTTTTGATAGTTTGGGCCCTATTGAATAATGAATGTTTTGAATTTTCTCCAAAAGTAAAGTAGTTGCAAACTCATGCTTTTAGAGACTTGTTTGGGCTCATGAGAGGAGTAGAAAAACATCAAAAATTTCAGTCCTGCATGATTCTACCAAGAAATGTGTGTTCATTGAAACCGCTGGTTTTTGATACTTTGGGCCCTATTGAATAATGAATGTTTTGAATTTTCTCCAAAAGTAAAGTAGTTGCAAACTCATCCTTTTAGAAACTTGTTTGGGCTGTTGAGAGGAGTAAAAAACCATCAAAAATTTCAATCCTGCATGATTTTACCAAGAAATGTGATTCTTCATTCAAAACCTGATTTTTGCTATTGGGCTCTATTGAATAGTGAATGTTTTGAATTTTCTCCAAAAGTAAAGTAGTTGCAAACTCATGCTTTTAGAGACTTGTTTGGGCTCATGAGAGGAGTAGAAAAACATCAAAAATTTCAGTCCTGCATGATTCTACCAAGAAATGTGTGTTCATTCAAACCGCTGGTTTTTGAGTTTGGGCCCTATTGAATAATGAATGTTTTGAATTTTCTCCAAAAGTAAAGTAGTTGCAAACTCATCCTTTTAGAAACTTGTTTGGGCTGTTGAGAGGAGTAAAAAACCATCAAAAATTTCAATCCTGCATGATTCTACCAAGAAATGTGATTCTTCATTCAAAACCTGATTTTTGCTATTGGGCTCTATTGAATAATGAATGTTTTGAATTTTCTCCAAAAGTAAAGTAGTTGCAAACTCATCCTTTTAGAAACTTGTTTGGGCTGTTGAGAGGAGTAAAAAACCATCAAAAATTTCAATCCTGCATGATTCTACCAAGAAATGTGATTCTTCATTCAAAACGCTGGTTTTTGCTATTGGGCTCTATTGAATAATGTTTTGAATTTTCTCCAAAAGTAAAGTAGTTGCAAACTCATGCTTTTAGAGATTTGTTTGGGCTCATGAGAGGAGTAGAAAAACATCAAAAATTTCAGTCCTGCATGATTCTACCAAGAAATGTGTGTTCATTGAAACCGCTGGTTTTTGATAGTTTGGGCCCTATTGAATAATGAATGTTTTAAATTTTCTCCAAAAGTAAAGTAGTTGCAAACTCATCCTTTTAGAAACTTGTTTGGGCTGTTGAGAGGAGTAAAAAACCATCAAAAATTTCAATCCTGCATGATTTTACCAAGAAATGTGATTCTTCATTCAAAACCTGATTTTTGCTATTGGGCTCTATTGAATAGTGAATGTTTTGAATTTTCTCCAAAAGTAAAGTAGTTGCAAACTCATGCTTTTAGAGACTTGTTTGGGCTCATGAGAGGAGTAGAAAAACATCAAAAATTTCAGTCCTGCATGATTCTACCAAGAAATGTGTGTTCATTCAAACCGCTGGTTTTTGATAGTTTGGGCCCTATTGAATAATGAATGTTTTGAATTTTCTCCAAAAGTAAAGTAGTTGCAAACTCATGCTTTTAGAGACTTGTTTGGGCTCATGAGAGGAGTAGAAAAACATCAAAAATTTCAGTCCTGCATGATTCTACCAAGAAATGTGTGTTCATTCAAACCGCTGGTTTTTGATAGTTTGGGCCCTATTGAATAATGAATGTTTTGAATTTTCTCCAAAAGTAAAGTAGTTGCAAACTCATCCTTTTAGAAACTTGTTTGGGCTGTTGAGAGGAGTAAAAAACCATCAAAAATTTCAATCCTGCATGATTCTACCAAGAAATGTGATTCTTCATTCAAAACGCTGGTTTTTGCTATTGGGCTCTATTGAATAATGAATGTTTTGAATTTTCTCCAAAAGTAAAGTAGTTGCAAACTCATGCTTTTAGAGACTTGTTTGGGCTCATGAGAGGAGTAGAAAAACATCAAAAATTTCAGTCCTGCATGATTCTACCAAGAAATGTGTGTTCATTGAAACCGCTGGTTTTTGATAGTTTGGGCCCTATTGAATAATGAATGTTTTGAATTTTCTCCAAAAGTAAAGTAGTTGCAAACTCATCCTTTTAGAAACTTGTTTGGGCTGTTGAGAGGAGTAAAAAACCATCAAAAATTTCAATCCTGCATGATTCTACCAAGAAATGTGATTCTTCATTCAAAACGCTGGTTTTTGCTATTGGGCTCTATTGAATAATGAATGTTTTGAATTTTCTCCAAAAGTAAAGTAATTGCAAACTCATGCTTTTAGAGACTTGTTTGGGCTCATGAGAGGAGTAGAAAAACATCAAAAATTTCAGTCCTGCATGATTCTACCAAGAAATGTGTGTTCATTGAAGCCGCTGGTTTTTGATAGTTTGGGCCCTATTGAATAATGAATGTTTTGAATTTTCTCCAAAAGTAAAGTAGTTGCAAACTCATCCTTTTAGAAACTTGTTTGGGCTGTTGAGAGGAGTAAAAAACCATCAAAAATTTCAATCCTGCATGATTCTACCAAGAAATGTGATTCTTCATTCAAAACGCTGGTTTTTGCTATTGGGCTCTATTGAATAATGAATGTTTTGAATTTTCTCCAAAAGTAAAGTAGTTGCAAACTCATGCTTTTAGAGACTTGTTTGGGCTCATGAGAGGAGTAGAAAAACATCAAAAATTTCAGTCCTGCATGATTCTACCAAGAAATGTGTGTTCATTGAAACCGCTGGTTTTTGATAGTTTGGGCCCTATTGAATAATGAATGTTTTGAATTTTCTCCAAAAGTAAAGTAGTTGCAAACTCATCCTTTTAGAAACTTGTTTGGGCTGTTGAGAGGAGTAAAAAGCCATCAAAAATTTCAATCCTGCATGATTCTACCAAGAAATGTGATTCTTCATTCAAAACGCTGGTTTTTGCTATTGGGCTCTATTGAATAATGAATGTTTTGAATTTTCTCCAAAAGTAAAGTAGTTGCAAACTCATGCTTTTAGAGACTTGTTTGGGCTCATGAGAGGAGTAGAAAAACATCAAAAATTTCAGTCCTGCATGATTCTACCAAGAAATGTGTGTTCATTGAAACCGCTGGTTTTTGATAGTTTGGGCCCTATTGAATAATGAATGTTTTGAATTTTCTCCAAAAGTAAAGTAGTTGCAAACTCATCCTTTTAGAAACTTGTTTGGGCTGTTGAGAGGAGTAAAAAACCATTAAATTTCAATCCTGCATGATTTTACCAAGAAATGTGATTCTTCATTCAAAACCTGATTTTTGCTATTGGGCTCTATTGAATAGTGAATGTTTTGAATTTTCTCCAAAAGTAAAGTAGTTGCAAACTCATGCTTTTAGAGACTTGTTTGGGCTCATGAGAGGAGTAGAAAAACATCAAAAATTTCAGTCCTGCATGATTCTACCAAGAAATGTGTTCATTCAAACCGCTGGTTTTTGATAGTTTGGGCCCTATTGAATAATGAATGTTTTGAATTTTCTCCAAAAGTAAAGTAGTTGCAAACTCATCCTTTTAGAAACTTGTTTGGGCTGTTGAGAGGAGTAAAAAACCATCAAAAATTTCAATCCTGCATGATTCTACCAAGAAATGTGATTCTTCATTCAAAACGCTGGTTTTTGCTATTGGGCTCTATTGAATAATGAATGTTTTGAATTTTCTCCAAAAGTAAAGTAGTTGCAAACTCATGCTTTTAGAGACTTGTTTGGGCTCATGAGAGGAGTAGAAAAACATCAAAAATTTCAGTCCTGCATGATTCTACTAAGAAATGTGTGTTCATTGAAACCGCTGGTTTTTGATAGTTTGGGCCCTATTGAATAATGAATGTTTTGAATTTTCTCCAAAAGTAAAGTAGTTGCAAACTCATCCTTTTAGAAACTTGTTTGGGCTGTTGAGAGGAGTAAAAAACCATTAAATTTCAATCCTGCATGATTTTACCAAGAAATGTGATTCTTCATTCAAAACCTGATTTTTGCTATTGGGCTCTATTGAATAGTGAATGTTTTGAATTTTCTCCAAAAGTAAAGTAGTTGCAAACTCATGCTTTTAGAGACTTGTTTGGGCTCATGAGAGGAGTAGAAAAACATCAAAAATTTCAGTCCTGCATGATTCTACCAAGAAATGTGTTCATTCAAACCGCTGGTTTTTGATAGTTTGGGCCCTATTGAATAATGAATGTTTTGAATTTTCTCCAAAAGTAAAGTAGTTGCAAACTCATCCTTTTAGAAACTTGTTTGGGCTGTTGAGAGGAGTAAAAAACCATCAAAAATTTCAATCCTGCATGATTCTACCAAGAAATGTGATTCTTCATTCAAAACCTGATTTTTGCTATTGGGCTCTATTGAATAGTGAATGTTTTGAATTTTCTCCAAAAGTAAAGTAGTTGCAAACTCATGCTTTTAGAGACTTGTTTGGGCTCATGAGATGAGTAGAAAAACATCAAAAATTTCAGTCCTGCATGATTCTACCAAGACATGTGTGTTCATTGAAACGGCTGGTTTTTGATAGTTTGGGCCCTATTGAATAATGAATGTTTTGAATTTTCTCCAAAAGTAAAGTAGTTGCAAACTCATCCTTTTAGAAACTTGTTTGGGCTGTTGAGAGGAGTAAAAAACCATCAAAAATTTCAATCCTGCATGATTCTACCAAGAAATGTGATTCTTCATTCAAAACGCTGGTTTTTGCTATTGGGCTCTATTGAATAATGTTTTGAATTTTCTCCAAAAGTAAAGTAGTTGCAAACTCATGCTTTTAGAGATTTGTTTGGGCTCATGAGAGGAGTAGAAAAACATCAAAAATTTCAGTCCTGCATGATTCTACCAAGAAATGTGTGTTCATTGAAACCGCTGGTTTTTGATAGTTTGGGCCCTATTGAATAATGAATGTTTTAAATTTTCTCCAAAAGTAAAGTAGTTGCAAACTCATCCTTTTAGAAACTTGTTTGGGCTGTTGAGAGGAGTAAAAAACCATCAAAAATTTCAATCCTGCATGATTTTACCAAGAAATGTGATTCTTCATTCAAAACCTGATTTTTGCTATTGGGCTCTATTGAATAGTGAATGTTTTGAATTTTCTCCAAAAGTAAAGTAGTTGCAAACTCATGCTTTTAGAGACTTGTTTGGGCTCATGAGAGGAGTAGAAAAACATCAAAAATTTCAGTCCTGCATGATTCTACCAAGAAATGTGTGTTCATTCAAACCGCTGGTTTTTGATAGTTTGGGCCCTATTGAATAATGAATGTTTTGAATTTTCTCCAAAAGTAAAGTAGTTGCAAACTCATGCTTTTAGAGACTTGTTTGGGCTCATGAGAGGAGTAGAAAAACATCAAAAATTTCAGTCCTGCATGATTCTACCAAGAAATGTGTGTTCATTCAAACCGCTGGTTTTTGATAGTTTGGGCCCTATTGAATAATGAATGTTTTGAATTTTCTCCAAAAGTAAAGTAGTTGCAAACTCATCCTTTTAGAAACTTGTTTGGGCTGTTGAGAGGAGTAAAAAACCATCAAAAATTTCAATCCTGCATGATTCTACCAAGAAATGTGATTCTTCATTCAAAACGCTGGTTTTTGCTATTGGGCTCTATTGAATAATGAATGTTTTGAATTTTCTCCAGAAGTAAAGTAGTTGCAAACTCATGCTTTTAGAGACTTGTTTGGGCTCATGAGAGGAGTAGAAAAACATCAAAAATTTCAGTCCTGCATGATTCTACCAAGAAATGTGTGTTCATTGAAACCGCTGGTTTTTGATAGTTTGGGCCCTATTGAATAATGAATGTTTTGAATTTTCTCCAAAAGTAAAGTAGTTGCAAACTCATCCTTTTAGAAACTTGTTTGGGCTGTTGAGAGGAGTAAAAAACCATCAAAAATTTCAATCCTGCATGATTCTACCAAGAAATGTGATTCTTCTTTCAAAACCTTATTTTTGCTATTGGGCTCTATTGAATAGTGAATGTTTTGAATTTTCTCCAAAAGTAAAGTAGTTGCAAACTCATGCTTTTAGAGACTTGTTTGGGCTCATGAGATGAGTAGAAAAACATCAAAAATTTCAGTCCTGCATGATTCTACCAAGACATGTGTGTTCATTGAAACGGCTGGTTTTTGATAGTTTGGGCCCTATTGAATAATGAATGTTTTGAATTTTCTCCAAAAGTAAAGTAGTTGCAAACTCATCCTTTTAGAAACTTGTTTGGGCTGTTGAGAGGAGTAAAAAACCATCAAAAATTTCAATCCTGCATGATTTTACCAAGAAATGTGATTCTTCATTCAAAACCTGATTTTTGCTATTGGGCTCTATTGAATAGTGAATGTTTTGAATTTTCTCCAAAAGTAAAGTAGTTGCAAACTCATGCTTTTAGAGACTTGTTTGGGCTCATGAGAGGAGTAGAAAAACATCAAAAATTTCAGTCCTGCATGATTCTACCAAGAAATGTGATTCTTCATTCAAAACGCTGGTTTTTGCTATTGGGCTCTATTGAATAATGAATGTTTTGAATTTTCTCCAAAAGTAAAGTAGTTGCAAACTCATGCTTTTAGAGACTTGTTTGGGCTCATGAGAGGAGTAGAAAAACATCAAAAATTTCAGTCCTGCATGATTCTACCAAGAAATGTGTGTTCATTGAAACCGCTGGTTTTTGATAGTTTGGGCCCTATTGAATAATGAATGTTTTGAATTTTCTCCAAAAGTAAAGTAGTTGCAAACTCATCCTTTTAGAAACTTGTTTGGGCTGTTGAGAGGAGTAAAAAACCATTAAATTTCAATCCTGCATGATTTTACCAAGAAATGTGATTCTTCATTCAAAACCTGATTTTTGCTATTGGGCTCTATTGAATAGTGAATGTTTTGAATTTTCTCCAAAAGTAAAGTAGTTGCAAACTCATGCTTTTAGAGACTTGTTTGGGCTCATGAGAGGAGTAGAAAAACATCAAAAATTTCAGTCCTGCATGATTCTACCAAGAAATGTGTTCATTCAAACCGCTGGTTTTTGATAGTTTGGGCCCTATTGAATAATGAATGTTTTGAATTTTCTCCAAAAGTAAAGTAGTTGCAAACTCATCCTTTTAGAAACTTGTTTGGGCTGTTGAGAGGAGTAAAAAACCATCAAAAATTTCAATCCTGCATGATTCTACCAAGAAATGTGATTCTTCATTCAAAACGCTGGTTTTTGCTATTGGGCTCTATTGAATAATGAATGTTTTGAATTTTCTCCAAAAGTAAAGTAGTTGCAAACTCATGCTTTTAGAGACTTGTTTGGGCTCATGAGAGGAGTAGAAAAACATCAAAAATTTCAGTCCTGCATGATTCTACTAAGAAATGTGTGTTCATTGAAACCGCTGGTTTTTGATAGTTTGGGCCCTATTGAATAATGAATGTTTTGAATTTTCTCCAAAAGTAAAGTAGTTGCAAACTCATCCTTTTAGAAACTTGTTTGGGCTGTTGAGAGGAGTAAAAAACCATTAAATTTCAATCCTGCATGATTTTACCAAGAAATGTGATTCTTCATTCAAAACCTGATTTTTGCTATTGGGCTCTATTGAATAGTGAATGTTTTGAATTTTCTCCAAAAGTAAAGTAGTTGCAAACTCATGCTTTTAGAGACTTGTTTGGGCTCATGAGAGGAGTAGAAAAACATCAAAAATTTCAGTCCTGCATGATTCTACCAAGAAATGTGTTCATTCAAACCGCTGGTTTTTGATAGTTTGGGCCCTATTGAATAATGAATGTTTTGAATTTTCTCCAAAAGTAAAGTAGTTGCAAACTCATCCTTTTAGAAACTTGTTTGGGCTGTTGAGAGGAGTAAAAAACCATCAAAAATTTCAATCCTGCATGATTCTACCAAGAAATGTGATTCTTCATTCAAAACCTGATTTTTGCTATTGGGCTCTATTGAATAGTGAATGTTTTGAATTTTCTCCAAAAGTAAAGTAGTTGCAAACTCATGCTTTTAGAGACTTGTTTGGGCTCATGAGATGAGTAGAAAAACATCAAAAATTTCAGTCCTGCATGATTCTACCAAGACATGTGTGTTCATTGAAACGGCTGGTTTTTGATAGTTTGGGCCCTATTGAATAATGAATGTTTTGAATTTTCTCCAAAAGTAAAGTAGTTGCAAACTCATCCTTTTAGAAACTTGTTTGGGCTGTTGAGAGGAGTAAAAAACCATCAAAAATTTCAATCCTGCATGATTCTACCAAGAAATGTGATTCTTCATTCAAAACGCTGGTTTTTGCTATTGGGCTCTATTGAATAATGTTTTGAATTTTCTCCAAAAGTAAAGTAGTTGCAAACTCATGCTTTTAGAGATTTGTTTGGGCTCATGAGAGGAGTAGAAAAACATCAAAAATTTCAGTCCTGCATGATTCTACCAAGAAATGTGTGTTCATTGAAACCGCTGGTTTTTGATAGTTTGGGCCCTATTGAATAATGAATGTTTTAAATTTTCTCCAAAAGTAAAGTAGTTGCAAACTCATCCTTTTAGAAACTTGTTTGGGCTGTTGAGAGGAGTAAAAAACCATCAAAAATTTCAATCCTGCATGATTTTACCAAGAAATGTGATTCTTCATTCAAAACCTGATTTTTGCTATTGGGCTCTATTGAATAGTGAATGTTTTGAATTTTCTCCAAAAGTAAAGTAGTTGCAAACTCATGCTTTTAGAGACTTGTTTGGGCTCATGAGAGGAGTAGAAAAACATCAAAAATTTCAGTCCTGCATGATTCTACCAAGAAATGTGTGTTCATTCAAACCGCTGGTTTTTGATAGTTTGGGCCCTATTGAATAATGAATGTTTTGAATTTTCTCCAAAAGTAAAGTAGTTGCAAACTCATGCTTTTAGAGACTTGTTTGGGCTCATGAGAGGAGTAGAAAAACATCAAAAATTTCAGTCCTGCATGATTCTACCAAGAAATGTGTGTTCATTCAAACCGCTGGTTTTTGATAGTTTGGGCCCTATTGAATAATGAATGTTTTGAATTTTCTCCAAAAGTAAAGTAGTTGCAAACTCATCCTTTTAGAAACTTGTTTGGGCTGTTGAGAGGAGTAAAAAACCATCAAAAATTTCAATCCTGCATGATTCTACCAAGAAATGTGATTCTTCATTCAAAACGCTGGTTTTTGCTATTGGGCTCTATTGAATAATGAATGTTTTGAATTTTCTCCAGAAGTAAAGTAGTTGCAAACTCATGCTTTTAGAGACTTGTTTGGGCTCATGAGAGGAGTAGAAAAACATCAAAAATTTCAGTCCTGCATGATTCTACCAAGAAATGTGTGTTCATTGAAACCGCTGGTTTTTGATAGTTTGGGCCCTATTGAATAATGAATGTTTTGAATTTTCTCCAAAAGTAAAGTAGTTGCAAACTCATCCTTTTAGAAACTTGTTTGGGCTGTTGAGAGGAGTAAAAAACCATCAAAAATTTCAATCCTGCATGATTCTACCAAGAAATGTGATTCTTCTTTCAAAACCTTATTTTTGCTATTGGGCTCTATTGAATAGTGAATGTTTTGAATTTTCTCCAAAAGTAAAGTAGTTGCAAACTCATGCTTTTAGAGACTTGTTTGGGCTCATGAGATGAGTAGAAAAACATCAAAAATTTCAGTCCTGCATGATTCTACCAAGACATGTGTGTTCATTGAAACGGCTGGTTTTTGATAGTTTGGGCCCTATTGAATAATGAATGTTTTGAATTTTCTCCAAAAGTAAAGTAGTTGCAAACTCATCCTTTTAGAAACTTGTTTGGGCTGTTGAGAGGAGTAAAAAACCATCAAAAATTTCAATCCTGCATGATTTTACCAAGAAATGTGATTCTTCATTCAAAACCTGATTTTTGCTATTGGGCTCTATTGAATAGTGAATGTTTTGAATTTTCTCCAAAAGTAAAGTAGTTGCAAACTCATGCTTTTAGAGACTTGTTTGGGCTCATGAGAGGAGTAGAAAAACATCAAAAATTTCAGTCCTGCATGATTCTACCAAGAAATGTGTGTTCATTCAAACCGCTGGTTTTTGATAGTTTGGGCCCTATTGAATAATGAATGTTTTGAATTTTCTCCAAAAGTAAAGTAGTTGCAAACTCATGCTTTTAGAGACTTGTTTGGGCTCATGAGAGGAGTAGAAAAACATCAAAAATTTCAGTCCTGCATGATTCTACCAAGAAATGTGTGTTCATTCAAACCGCTGGTTTTTGAGTTTGGGCCCTATTGAATAATGAATGTTTTGAATTTTCTCCAAAAGTAAAGTAGTTGCAAACTCATCCTTTTAGAAACTTGTTTGGGCTGTTGAGAGGAGTAAAAAACCATCAAAAATTTCAATCCTGCATGATTCTACCAAGAAATGTGATTCTTCATTCAAAACCTGATTTTTGCTATTGGGCTCTATTGAATAGTGAATGTTTTGAATTTTCTCCAAAAGTAAAGTAGTTGCAAACTCATGCTTTTAGAGACTTGTTTGGGCTCATGAGATGAGTAGAAAAACATCAAAAATTTCAATCCTGCATGATTCTACCAAGACATGTGTGTTCATTGAAACGGCTGGTTTTTGATAGTTTGGGCCCTATTGAATAATGAATGTTTTGAATTTTCTCCAAAAGTAAAGTAGTTGCAAACTCATCCTTTTAGAAACTTGTTTGGGATGTTGAGAGGAGTAAAAAACCATCAAAAATTTCAATCCTGCATGATTCTACCAAGAAATGTGATTCTTCATTCAAAACGCTGGTTTTTGCTATTGGGCTCTATTGAATAATGTTTTGAATTTTCTCCAAAAGTAAAGTAGTTGCAAACTAATGCTTTTAGAGATTTGTTTGGGCTCATGAGAGGAGTAGAAAAACATCAAAAATTTCAGTCCTGCATGATTCTACCAAGAAATGTGTGTTCATTGAAACCGCTGGTTTTTGATAGTTTGGGCCCTATTGAATAATGAATGTTTTAAATTTTCTCCAAAAGTAAAGTAGTTGCAAACTCATCCTTTTAGAAACTTGTTTGGGCTGTTGAGAGGAGTAAAAAACCATCAAAAATTTCAATCCTGCATGATTTTACCAAGAAATGTGATTCTTCATTCAAAACCTGATTTTTGCTATTGGGCTCTATTGAATAGTGAATGTTTTGAATTTTCTCCAAAAGTAAAGTAGTTGCAAACTCATGCTTTTAGAGACTTGTTTGGGCTCATGAGAGGAGTAGAAAAACATCAAAAATTTCAGTCCTGCATGATTCTACCAAGAAATGTGTGTTCATTCAAACCGCTGGTTTTTGATAGTTTGGGCCCTATTGAATAATGAATGTTTTGAATTTTCTCCAAAAGTAAAGTAGTTGCAAACTCATCCTTTTAGAAACTTGTTTGGGCTGTTGAGAGGAGTAAAAAACCATCAAAAATTTCAATCCTGCATGATTCTACCAAGAAATGTGATTCTTCATTCAAAACGCTGGTTTTTGCTATTGGGCTCTATTGAATAATGAATGTTTTGAATTTTCTCCAAAAGTAAAGTAGTTGCAAACTCATGCTTTTAGAGACTTGTTTGGGCTCATGAGAGGAGTAGAAAAACATCAAAAATTTCAGTCCTGCATGATTCTACCAAGAAATGTGTGTTCATTGAAACCGCTGGTTTTTGATAGTTTGGGCCCTATTGAATAATGAATGTTTTGAATTTTCTCCAAAAGTAAAGTAGTTGCAAACTCATCCTTTTAGAAACTTGTTTGGGCTGTTGAGAGGAGTAAAAAACCATCAAAAATTTCAATCCTGCATGATTCTACCAAGAAATGTGAGTCTTCATTCAAAACGCTGGTTTTTGCTATTGGGCTCTATTGAATAATGAATGTTTTGAATTTTCTCCAAAAGTAAAGTAATTGCAAACTCATGCTTTTAGAGACTTGTTTGGGCTCATGAGAGGAGTAGAAAAACATCAAAAATTTCAGTCCTGCATGATTCTACCAAGAAATGTGTGTTCATTGAAGCCGCTGGTTTTTGATAGTTTGGGCCCTATTGAATAATGAATGTTTTGAATTTTCTCCAAAAGTAAAGTAGTTGCAAACTCATCCTTTTAGAAACTTGTTTGGGCTGTTGAGAGGAGTAAAAAACCATCAAAAATTTCAATCCTGCATGATTCTACCAAGAAATGTGATTCTTCATTCAAAACGCTGGTTTTTGCTATTGGGCTCTATTGAATAATGAATGTTTTGAATTTTCTCCAAAAGTAAAGTAGTTGCAAACTCATGCTTTTAGAGACTTGTTTGGGCTCATGAGAGGAGTAGAAAAACATCAAAAATTTCAGTCCTGCATGATTCTACCAAGAAATGTGTGTTCATTGAAACCGCTGGTTTTTGATAGTTTGGGCCCTATTGAATAATGAATGTTTTGAATTTTCTCCAAAAGTAAAGTAGTTGCAAACTCATCCTTTTAGAAACTTGTTTGGGCTGTTGAGAGGAGTAAAAGCCATCAAAAATTTCAATCCTGCATGATTCTACCAAGAAATGTGATTCTTCATTCAAAACGCTGGTTTTTGCTATTGGGCTCTATTGAATAATGAATGTTTTGAATTTTCTCCAAAAGTAAAGTAGTTGCAAACTCATGCTTTTAGAGACTTGTTTGGGCTCATGAGAGGAGTAGAAAAACATCAAAAATTTCAGTCCTGCATGATTCTACCAAGAAATGTGTGTTCATTGAAACCGCTGGTTTTTGATAGTTTGGGCCCTATTGAATAATGAATGTTTTGAATTTTCTCCAAAAGTAAAGTAGTTGCAAACTCATCCTTTTAGAAACTTGTTTGGGCTGTTGAGAGGAGTAAAAAACCATTAAATTTCAATCCTGCATGATTTTACCAAGAAATGTGATTCTTCATTCAAAACCTGATTTTTGCTATTGGGCTCTATTGAATAGTGAATGTTTTGAATTTTCTCCAAAAGTAAAGTAGTTGCAAACTCATGCTTTTAGAGACTTGTTTGGGCTCATGAGAGGAGTAGAAAAACATCAAAAATTTCAGTCCTGCATGATTCTACCAAGAAATGTGTTCATTCAAACCGCTGGTTTTTGATAGTTTGGGCCCTATTGAATAATGAATGTTTTGAATTTTCTCCAAAAGTAAAGTAGTTGCAAACTCATCCTTTTAGAAACTTGTTTGGGCTGTTGAGAGGAGTAAAAAACCATCAAAAATTTCAATCCTGCATGATTCTACCAAGAAATGTGATTCTTCATTCAAAACGCTGGTTTTTGCTATTGGGCTATATTGAATAATGAATGTTTTGAATTTTCTCCAAAAGTAAAGTAGTTGCAAACTCATGCTTTTAGAGACTTGTTTGGGCTCATGAGAGGAGTAGAAAAACATCAAAAATTTCAGTCCTGCATGATTCTACCAAGAAATGTGTGTTCATTGAAACCGCTGGTTTTTGATAGTTTGGGCCCTATTGAATAATGAATGTTTTGAATTTTCTCCAAAAGTAAAGTAGTTGCAAACTCATCCTTTTAGAAACTTGTTTGGGCTGTTGAGAGGAGTAAAAAACCATTAAATTTCAATCCTGCATGATTTTACCAAGAAATGTGATACTTCATTCAAAACCTGATTTTTGCTATTGGGCTCTATTGAATAGTGAATGTTTTGAATTTTCTCCAAAAGTAAAGTAGTTGCAAACTCATGCTTTTAGAGACTTGTTTGGGCTCATGAGAGGAGTAGAAAAACATCAAAAATTTCAGTCCTGCATGATTCTACCAAGAAATGTGTTCATTCAAACCGCTGGTTTTTGATAGTTTGGGCCCTATTGAATAATGAATGTTTTGAATTTTCTCCAAAAGTAAAGTAGTTGCAAACTCATCCTTTTAGAAACTTGTTTGGGCTGTTGAGAGGAGTAAAAAACCATCAAAAATTTCAATCCTGCATGATTCTACCAAGAAATGTGATTCTTCATTCAAAACCTGATTTTTGCTATTGGGCTCTATTGAATAGTGAATGTTTTGAATTTTCTCCAAAAGTAAAGTAGTTGCAAACTCATGCTTTTAGAGACTTGTTTGGGCTCATGAGATGAGTAGAAAAACATCAAAAATTTCAGTCCTGCATGATTCTACCAAGACATGTGTGTTCATTGAAACGGCTGTTTTTTGATAGTTTGGGCCCTATTGAATAATGAATGTTTTGAATTTTCTCCAAAAGTAAAGTAGTTGCAAACTCATCCTTTTAGAAACTTGTTTGGGCTGTTGAGAGGAGTAAAAAACCATCAAAAATTTCAATCCTGCATGATTCTACCAAGAAATGTGATTCTTCATTCAAAACGCTGGTTTTTGCTATTGGGCTCTATTGAATAATGTTTTGAATTTTCTCCAAAAGTAAAGTAGTTGCAAACTCATGCTTTTAGAGACTTGTTTGGGCTCATGAGAGGAGTAGAAAAACATCAAAAATTTCAGTCCTGCATGATTCTACCAAGAAATGTGTGTTCATTCAAACCGCTGGTTTTTGATACTTTGGGCCCTATTGAATAATGAATGTTTTGAATTTTCTCCAAAAGTAAAGTAGTTGCAAACTCATGCTTTTAGAGACTTGTTTGGGCTCATGAGAGGAGTAGAAAAACATCAAAAATTTCAGTCCTGCATGATTCTACCAAGAAATGTGTGTTCATTCAAACCGCTGGTTTTTGATAGTTTGGGCCCTATTGAATAATGAATGTTTTGAATTTTCTCCAAAAGTAAAGTAGTTGCAAACTCATCCTTTTAGAAACTTGTTTGGGCTGTTGAGAGGAGTAAAAAACCATCAAAAATTTCAATCCTGCATGATTCTACCAAGAAATGTGATTCTTCATTCAAAACGCTGGTTTTTGCTATTGGGCTCTATTGAATAATGAATGTTTTGAATTTTCTCCAAAAGTAAAGTAGTTGCAAACTCATGCTTTTAGAGACTTGTTTGGGCTCATGAGAGGAGTAGAAAAACATCAAAAATTTCAGTCCTGCATGATTCTACCAAGAAATGTGTGTTCATTGAAACCGCTGGTTTTTGATAGTTTGGGCCCTATTGAATAATGAATGTTTTGAATTTTCTCCAAAAGTAAAGTAGTTGCAAACTCATTCTTTTAGAAACTTGTTTGGGCTGTTGAGAGGAGTAAAAAACCATCAAAAATTTCAATCCTGCATGATTCTACCAAGAAATGTGATTCTTCATTCAAAACGCTGGTTTTTGCTATTGGGCTCTATTGAATAATGAATGTTTTGAATTTTCTCCAAAAGTAAAGTAGTTGCAAACTCATGCTTTTAGAGACTTGTTTGGGCTCATGAGAGGAGTAGAAAAACATCAAAAATTTCAGTCCTGCATGATTCTACCAAGAAATGTGTGTTCATTGAAGCCGCTGGTTTTTGATAGTTTGGGCCCTATTGAATAATGAATGTTTTGAATTTTCTCCAAAAGTAAAGTAGTTGCAAACTCATCCTTTTAGAAACTTGTTTGGGCTGTTGAGAGGAGTAAAAAACCATCAAAAATTTCAATCCTGCATGATTCTACCAAGAAATGTGATTCTTCATTCAAAACGCTGGTTTTTGCTATTGGGCTCTATTGAATAATGAATGTTTTGAATTTTCTCCAAAAGTAAAGTAGTTGCAAACTCATCCTTTTAGAAACTTGTTTGGGCTGTTGAGAGGAGTAAAAAACCATCAAAAATTTCAATCCTGCATGATTCTACCAAGAAATGTGATTCTTCATTCAAAACCTGATTTTTGCTATTGGGCTCTATTGAATAGTGAATGTTTTGAATTTTCTCCAAAAGTAAAGTAGTTGCAAACTCATGCTTTTAGAGACTTGTTTGGGCTCATGAGATGAGTAGAAAAACATCAAAAATTTCAGTCCTGCATGATTCTACCAAGACATGTGTGTTCATTGAAACGGCTGTTTTTTGATAGTTTGGGCCCTATTGAATAATGAATGTTTTGAATTTTCTCCAAAAGTAAAGTAGTTGCAAACTCATCCTTTTAGAAACTTGTTTGGGCTGTTGAGAGGAGTAAAAAACCATCAAAAATTTCAATCCTGCATGATTCTACCAAGAAATGTGATTCTTCATTCAAAACGCTGGTTTTTGCTATTGGGCTCTATTGAATAATGTTTTGAATTTTCTCCAAAAGTAAAGTAGTTGCAAACTCATGCTTTTAGAGACTTGTTTGGGCTCATGAGAGGAGTAGAAAAACATCAAAAATTTCAGTCCTGCATGATTCTACCAAGAAATGTGTGTTCATTCAAACCGCTGGTTTTTGATACTTTGGGCCCTATTGAATAATGAATGTTTTGAATTTTCTCCAAAAGTAAAGTAGTTGCAAACTCATGCTTTTAGAGACTTGTTTGGGCTCATGAGAGGAGTAGAAAAACATCAAAAATTTCAGTCCTGCATGATTCTACCAAGAAATGTGTGTTCATTCAAACCGCTGGTTTTTGATAGTTTGGGCCCTATTGAATAATGAATGTTTTGAATTTTCTCCAAAAGTAAAGTAGTTGCAAACTCATCCTTTTAGAAACTTGTTTGGGCTGTTGAGAGGAGTAAAAAACCATCAAAAATTTCAATCCTGCATGATTCTACCAAGAAATGTGATTCTTCATTCAAAACGCTGGTTTTTGCTATTGGGCTCTATTGAATAATGAATGTTTTGAATTTTCTCCAAAAGTAAAGTAGTTGCAAACTCATGCTTTTAGAGACTTGTTTGGGCTCATGAGAGGAGTAGAAAAACATCAAAAATTTCAGTCCTGCATGATTCTACCAAGAAATGTGTGTTCATTGAAACCGCTGGTTTTTGATAGTTTGGGCCCTATTGAATAATGAATGTTTTGAATTTTCTCCAAAAGTAAAGTAGTTGCAAACTCATTCTTTTAGAAACTTGTTTGGGCTGTTGAGAGGAGTAAAAAACCATCAAAAATTTCAATCCTGCATGATTCTACCAAGAAATGTGATTCTTCATTCAAAACGCTGGTTTTTGCTATTGGGCTCTATTGAATAATGAATGTTTTGAATTTTCTCCAAAAGTAAAGTAGTTGCAAACTCATGCTTTTAGAGACTTGTTTGGGCTCATGAGAGGAGTAGAAAAACATCAAAAATTTCAGTCCTGCATGATTCTACCAAGAAATGTGTGTTCATTGAAGCCGCTGGTTTTTGATAGTTTGGGCCCTATTGAATAATGAATGTTTTGAATTTTCTCCAAAAGTAAAGTAGTTGCAAACTCATCCTTTTAGAAACTTGTTTGGGCTGTTGAGAGGAGTAAAAAACCATCAAAAATTTCAATCCTGCATGATTCTACCAAGAAATGTGATTCTTCATTCAAAACGCTGGTTTTTGCTATTGGGCTCTATTGAATAATGAATGTTTTGAATTTTCTCCAAAAGTAAAGTAGTTGCAAACTCATGCTTTTAGAGACTTGTTTGGGCTCATGAGAGGAGTAGAAAAACATCAAAAATTTCAGTCCTGCATGATTCTACCAAGAAATGTGTGTTCATTGAAACCGCTGGTTTTTGATAGTTAGGGCCCTATTGAATAATGAATGTTTTGAATTTTCTCCAAAAGTAAAGTAGTTGCAAACTCATCCTTTTAGAAACTTGTTTGGGCTGTTGAGAGGAGTAAAAAACCATCAAAAATTTCAATCCTGCATGATTCTACCAAGAAATGTGATTCTTCATTCAAAACGCTGGTTTTTGCTATTGGGCTCTATTGAATAATGAATGTTTTGAATTTTCTCCAAAAGTAAAGTAGTTGCAAACTCATGCTTTTAGAGACTTGTTTGGGCTCATGAGAGGAGTAGAAAAACATCAAAAATTTCAGTCCTGCATGATTCTACCAAGAAATGTGTGTTCATTGAAACCGCTGGTTTTTGATAGTTTGGGCCCTATTGAATAATGAATGTTTTGAATTTTCTCCAAAAGTAAAGTAGTTGCAAACTCATCCTTTTAGAAACTTGTTTGGGCTGTTGAGAGGAGTAAAAAACCATCAAAAATTTCAATCCTGCATGATTCTACCAAGAAATGTGATTCTTCATTCAAAACGCTGGTTTTTGCTATTGGGCTCTATTGAATAATGAATGTTTTGAATTTTCTCCAAAAGTAAAGTAGTTGCAAACTCATGCTTTTAGAGACTTGTTTGGGCTCATGAGAGGAGTAGAAAAACATCAAAAATTTCAGTCCTGCATGATTCTACCAAGAAATGTGTGTTCATTGAAACCGCTGGTTTTTGATAGTTTGGGCCCTATTGAATAATGAATGTTTTGAATTTTCTCCAAAAGTAAAGTAGTTGCAAACTCATCCTTTTAGAAACTTGTTTGGGCTGTTGAGAGGAGTAAAAAACCATCAAAAATTTCAATCCTGCATGATTCTACCAAGAAATGTGATTCTTCATTCAAAACGCTGGTTTTTGCTATTGGGCTCTATTGAATAATGAATGTTTTGAATTTTCTCCAAAAGTAAAGTAGTTGCAAACTCATGCTTTTAGAGACTTGTTTGGGCTCATGAGAGGAGTAGAAAAACATCAAAAATTTCAGTCCTGCATGATTCTACCAAGAAATGTGTGTTCATTGAAACCGCTGGTTTTTGATAGTTTGGGCCCTATTGAATAATGAATGTTTTGAATTTTCTCCAAAAGTAAAGTAGTTGCAAACTCATCCTTTTAGAAACTTGTTTGGGCTGTTGAGAGGAGTAAAAAACCATCAAAAATTTCAATCCTGCATGATTTTACCAAGAAATGTGATTCTTCATTCAAAACGCTGGTTTTTGCTATTGGGCTCTATTGAATAATGAATGTTTTGAATTTTCTCCAAAAGTAAAGTAGTTGCAAACTCATGCTTTTAGAGATTTGTTTGGGCTCATGAGAGGAGTAGAAAAACATCAAAAATTTCAGTCCTGCATGATTCTACCAAGAAATGTGATTCTTCATTCAAAACCTGATTTTTGCTATTGGGCTCTATTGAATAGTGAATGTTTTGAATTTTCTCCAAAAGTAAAGTAGTTGCAAACTCATGCTTTTAGAGACTTGTTTGGGCTCATGAGAGGAGTAGAAAAACATCAAAAATTTCAGTCCTGCATGATTCTACCAAGAAATGTGTGTTCATTCAAACCGCTGGTTTTTGATAGTTTGGGCCCTATTGAATAATGAATGTTTTGAATTTTCTCCAAAAGTAAAGTAGTTGCAAACTCATACTTTTAGAGACTTGTTTGGGCTCATGAGAGGAGTAGAAAAACATCAAAAATTTCAGTCCTGCATGATTCTACCAAGAAATGTGTGTTCATTCAAACCGCTGGTTTTTGATAGTTTGGGCCCTATTGAATAATGAATGTTTTGAATTTTCTCCAAAAGTAAAGTAGTTGCAAACTCATGCTTTTAGAGACTTGTTTGGGCTCATGAGATGAGTAGAAAAACATCAAAAATTTCAGTCCTCCATGATTCTACCAAGACATGTGTGTTCATTGAAACCGCTGGTTTTTGATAGTTTGGGCCCTATTGAATAATGAATGTTTTGAATTTTCTCCAAAAGTAAAGTAGTGGCAAACTCATCCTTTTAGAAACTTGTTTGGGCTGTTGAGAGGAGTAAAAAACCATCAAAAATTTCAGTCCTGCATGATTCTACCAAGAAATGTGATTCTTCATTCAAAACGCTGGTTTTTGCTATTGGGCTCTATTGAATAATGAATGTTTTGAATTTTCTCCAAAAGTAAAGTAGTTGCAAACTCATGCTTTTAGAGACTTGTTTGGGCTCATGAGAGGAGTAGAAAAACATCAAAAATTTCAGTCCTGCATGATTCTACCAAGAAATGTGTGTTCATTGAAACCGCTGGTTTTTGATAGTTTGGGCCCTATTGAATAATGAATGTTTTGAATTTTCTCCAAAAGTAAAGTAGTTGCAAACTCATCCTTTTAGAAACTTGTTTGGGCTGTTGAGAGGAGTAAAAAAACATCAAAAATTTCAATCCTGCATGATTCTACCAAGAAATGTGATTCTTCATTCAAAACCTGATTTTTACTATTGGGCTCTATTGAATAATGAATGTCTTGAATTTTCTCCAAAAGTAAAGTAATTGCAAACTCATGCTTTAAGAGACTTGTTTGGGCTCATGAGAGGAGTAGAAAAACATCAAAAATTTCAGTCCTGCACGATTCTACCAAGAAATGTGTGTTCATTCAAACCGCTGGTTTTTGATATTTTGGGCCCTATTGAATAATGAATGTTTTGAATTTTCTCCAAAAGTAAAGTAGTTGCAAACTCATCCTTTTAGAAACTTGTTTGGGCTGTTGAGAGGAGTAAAAAACCATCAAAAATTTCAATCCTGCATGATTCTACCAAGAAATGTGATTCTTCATTCAAAACGCTGGTTTTTGCTATTGGGCTCTATTGAATAATGAATGTTTTGAATTTTCTCCAAAAGTAAAGTAGTTGCAAACTCATGCTTTTAGAGATTTGTTTGGGCTCATGAGAGGAGTAGAAAAACATCAAAAATTTCAGTCCTGCATGATTCTACCAAGAAATGTGTGTTCATTCAAACCGCTGGTTTTTGATAGTTTGGGCCCTATTGAATAATGAATGTTTTGAATTTTCTCCAAAAGTAAAGTAGTTGCAAACTCATCCTTTTAGAAACTTGTTTGGGCTGTTGAGAGGAGTAAAAAACCATCAAAAATTTCAATCCTGCATGATTCTACCAAGAAATGTGATTCTTCATTCAAAACGCTGGTTTTTGCTATTGGGCTCTATTGAATAATGAATGTTTTGAATTTTCTCCAGAAGTAAAGTAGTTGCAAACTCATGCTTTTAGAGACTTGTTTGGGCTCATGAGAGGAGTAGAAAAACATCAAAAATTTCAGTCCTGCATGATTCTACCAAGAAATGTGTGTTCATTGAAACCGCTGGTTTTTGATAGTTTGGGCCCTATTGAATAATGAATGTTTTGAATTTTCTCCAAAAGTAAAGTAGTTGCAAACTCATCCTTTTAGAAACTTGTTTGGGCTGTTGAGAGGAGTAAAAAACCATCAAAAATTTCAATCCTGCATGATTCTACCAAGAAATGTGATTCTTCATTCAAAACCTTATTTTTGCTATTGGGCTCTATTGAATAGTGAATGTTTTGAATTTTCTCCAAAAGTAAAGTAGTTGCAAACTCATGCTTTTAGAGACTTGTTTGGGCTCATGAGATGAGTAGAAAAACATCAAAAATTTCAGTCCTGCATGATTCTACCAAGACATGTGTGTTCATTGAAACGGCTGGTTTTTGATAGTTTGGGCCCTATTGAATAATGAATGTTTTGAATTTTCTCCAAAAGTAAAGTAGTTGCAAACTCATCCTTTTAGAAACTTGTTTGGGCTGTTGAGAGGAGTAAAAAACCATCAAAAATTTCAATCCTGCATGATTCTACCAAGAAATGCGATTCTTCATTCAAAACGCTGGTTTTTGCTATTGGGCTCTATTGAATAATGTTTTGAATTTTCTCCAAAAGTAAAGTAGTTGCAAACTCATGCTTTTAGAGATTTGTTTGGGCTCATGAGAGGAGTAGAAAAACATCAAAAATTTCAGTCCTGCATGATTCTACCAAGAAATGTGTGTTCATTCAAACCGCTGGTTTTTGATAGTTTGGGCCCTATTGAATAATGAATGTTTTGAATTTTCTCCAAAAGTAAAGTAGTTGCAAACTCATGCTTTTAGAGACTTGTTTGGGCTCATGAGAGGAGTAGAAAAACATCAAAAATTTCAGTCCTGCATGATTCTACCAAGAAATGTGTGTTCATTCAAACCGCTGGTTTTTGATAGTTTGGGCCCTATTGAATAATGAATGTTTTGAATTTTCTCCAAAAGTAAAGTAGTTGCAAACTCATGCTTTTAGAGACTTGTTTGGGCTCATGAGAGGAGTAGAAAAACATCAAAAATTTCAGTCCTGCATGATTCTACCAAGAAATGTGTGTTCATTCAGACCGCTGGTTTTTGATACTTTGGGCCCTATTGAATAATGAATGTTTTGAATTTTCTCCAAAAGTAAAGTAGTTGCAAACTCATCCTTTTAGAAACTTGTTTGGGCTGTTGAGAGGAGTAAAAAACCATCAAAAATTTCAATCCTGCATGATTTTACCAAGAAATGTGATTCTTCATTCAAAACCTGATTTTTGCTATTGGGCTCTATTGAATAGTGAATGTTTTGAATTTTCTCCAAAAGTAAAGTAGTTGCAAACTCATGCTTTTAGAGACTTGTTTGGGCTCATGAGAGGAGTAGAAAAACATCAAAAATTTCAGTCCTGCATGATTCTACCAAGAAATGTGTGTTCATTCAAACCGCTGGTTTTTGATAGTTTGGGCCCTATTGAATAATGAATGTTTTGAATTTTCTCCAAAAGTAAAGTAGTTGCAAACTCATGCTTTTAGAGACTTGTTTGGGCTCAAGAGAGGAGTAGAAAAACATCAAAAATTTCAGTCCTGCATGATTCTACCAAGAAATGTGTGTTCATTCAAACCGCTGGTTTTTGAGTTTGGGCCCTATTGAATAATGAATGTTTTGAATTTTCTCCAAAAGTAAAGTAGTTGCAAACTCATCCTTTTAGAAACTTGTTTGGGCTGTTGAGAGGAGTAAAAAACCATCAAAAATTTCAATCCTGCATGATTCTACCAAGAAATGTGATTCTTCATTCAAAACCTGATTTTTGCTATTGGGCTCTATTGAATAGTGAATGTTTTGAATTTTCTCCAAAAGTAAAGTAGTTGCAAACTCATGCTTTTAGAGACTTGTTTGGGCTCATGAGATGAGTAGAAAAACATCAAAAATTTCAGTCCTGCATGATTCTACCAAGACATGTGTGTTCATTGAAACGGCTGGTTTTTGATAGTTTGGGCCCTATTGAATAATGAATGTTTTGAATTTTCTCCAAAAGTAAAGTAGTTGCAAACTCATCCTTTTAGAAACTTGTTTGGGATGTTGAGAGGAGTAAAAAACCATCAAAAATTTCAATCCTGCATGATTCTACCAAGAAATGTGATTCTTCATTCAAAACGCTGGTTTTTGCTATTGGGCTCTATTGAATAATGTTTTGAATTTTCTCCAAAAGTAAAGTAGTTGCAAACTCATGCTTTTAGAGACTTGTTTGGGCTCATGAGAGGAGTAGAAAAACATCAAAAATTTCAGTCCTGCATGATTCTACCAAGAAATGTGTGTTCATTCAAACCGCTGGTTTTTGATAGTTTGGGCCCTATTGAATAATGAATGTTTTGAATTTTCTCCAAAAGTAAAGTAGTTGCAAACTCATGCTTTTAGAGACTTGTTTGGGCTCATGAGAGGAGTAGAAAAACATCAAAAATTTCAGTCCTGCATGATTCTACCAAGAAATGTGTGTTCATTCAAACCGCTTGTTTTTGATAGTTTGGGCCCTATTGAATAATGAATGTTTTGAATTTTCTCCAAAAGTAAAGTAGTTGCAAACTCATCCTTTTAGAAACTTGTTTGGGCTGTTGAGAGGAGTAAAAAACCATCAAAAATTTCAATCCTGCATGATTCTACCAAGAAATGTGATTCTTCATTCAAAACGCTGGTTTTTGCTATTGGGCTCTATTGAATAATGAATGTTTTGAATTTTCTCCAAAAGTAAAGTAGTTGCAAACTCATGCTTTTAGAGACTTGTTTGGGCTCATGAGAGGAGTAGAAAAACATCAAAAATTTCAGTCCTGCATGATTCTACCAAGAAATGTGTGTTCATTGAAACCGCTGGTTTTTGATAGTTTGGGCCCTATTGAATAATGAATGTTTTGAATTTTCTCCAAAAGTAAAGTAGTTGCAAACTCATCCTTTTAGAAACTTGTTTGGGCTGTTGAGAGGAGTAAAAAACCATCAAAAATTTCAATCCTGCATGATTCTACCAAGAAATGTGATTCTTCATTCAAAACGCTGGTTTTTGCTATTGGGCTCTATTGAATAATGAATGTTTTGAATTTTCTCCAAAAGTAAAGTAATTGCAAACTCATGCTTTTAGAGACTTGTTTGGGCTCATGAGAGGAGTAGAAAAACATCAAAAATTTCAGTTCTGCATGATTCTACCAAGAAATGTGTGTTCATTGAAGCCGCTGGTTTTTGATAGTTTGGGCCCTATTGAATAATGAATGTTTTGAATTTTCTCCAAAAGTAAAGTAGTTGCAAACTCATCCTTTTAGAAACTTGTTTGGGCTGTTGAGAGGAGTAAAAAACCATCAAAAATTTCAATCCTGCATGATTCTACCAAGAAATGTGATTCTTCATTCAAAACGCTGGTTTTTGCTATTGGGCTCTATTGAATAATGAATGTTTTGAATTTTCTCCAAAAGTAAAGTAGTTGCAAACTCATGCTTTTAGAGACTTGTTTGGGCTCATGAGAGGAGTAGAAAAACATCAAAAATTTCAGTCCTGCATGATTCTACCAAGAAATGTGTGTTCATTGAAACCGCTGGTTTTTGATAGTTTGGGCCCTATTGAATAATGAATGTTTTGAATTTTCTCCAAAAGTAAAGTAGTTGCAAACTCATCCTTTTAGAAACTTGTTTGGGCTGTTGAGAGGAGTAAAAGCCATCAAAAATTTCAATCCTGCATGATTCTACCAAGAAATGTGATTCTTCATTCAAAACGCTGGTTTTTGCTATTGGGCTCTATTGAATAATGAATGTTTTGAATTTTCTCCAAAAGTAAAGTAGTTGCAAACTCATGCTTTTAGAGACTTGTTTGGGCTCATGAGAGGAGTAGAAAAACATCAAAAATTTCAGTCCTGCATGATTCTACCAAGAAATGTGTGTTCATTGAAACCGCTGGTTTTTGATAGTTTGGGCCCTATTGAATAATGAATGTTTTGAATTTTCTCCAAAAGTAAAGTAGTTGCAAACTCATCCTTTTAGAAACTTGTTTGGGCTGTTGAGAGGAGTAAAAAACCATTAAATTTCAATCCTGCATGATTTTACCAAGAAATGTGATTCTTCATTCAAAACCTGATTTTTGCTATTGGGCTCTATTGAATAGTGAATGTTTTGAATTTTCTCCAAAAGTAAAGTAGTTGCAAACTCATGCTTTTAGAGACTTGTTTGGGCTCATGAGAGGAGTAGAAAAACATCAAAAATTTCAGTCCTGCATGATTCTACCAAGAAATGTGTTCATTCAAACCGCTGGTTTTTGATAGTTTGGGCCCTATTGAATAATGAATGTTTTGAATTTTCTCCAAAAGTAAAGTAGTTGCAAACTCATCCTTTTAGAAACTTGTTTGGGCTGTTGAGAGGAGTAAAAAACCATCAAAAATTTCAATCCTGCATGATTCTACCAAGAAATGTGATTCTTCATTCAAAACGCTGGTTTTTGCTATTGGGCTATATTGAATAATGAATGTTTTGAATTTTCTCCAAAAGTAAAGTAGTTGCAAACTCATGCTTTTAGAGACTTGTTTGGGCTCATGAGAGGAGTAGAAAAACATCAAAAATTTCAGTCCTGCATGATTCTACCAAGAAATGTGTGTTCATTGAAACCGCTGGTTTTTGATAGTTTGGGCCCTATTGAATAATGAATGTTTTGAATTTTCTCCAAAAGTAAAGTAGTTGCAAACTCATCCTTTTAGAAACTTGTTTGGGCTGTTGAGAGGAGTAAAAAACCATTAAATTTCAATCCTGCATGATTTTACCAAGAAATGTGATTCTTCATTCAAAACCTGATTTTTGCTATTGGGCTCTATTGAATAGTGAATGTTTTGAATTTTCTCCAAAAGTAAAGTAGTTGCAAACTCATGCTTTTAGAGACTTGTTTGGGCTCATGAGAGGAGTAGAAAAACATCAAAAATTTCAGTCCTGCATGATTCTACCAAGAAATGTGTTCATTCAAACCGCTGGTTTTTGATAGTTTGGGCCCTATTGAATAATGAATGTTTTGAATTTTCTCCAAAAGTAAAGTAGTTGCAAACTCATCCTTTTAGAAACTTGTTTGGGCTGTTGAGAGGAGTAAAAAACCATCAAAAATTTCAATCCTGCATGATTCTACCAAGAAATGTGATTCTTCATTCAAAACCTGATTTTTGCTATTGGGCTCTATTGAATAGTGAATGTTTTGAATTTTCTCCAAAAGTAAAGTAGTTGCAAACTCATGCTTTTAGAGACTTGTTTGGGCTCATGAGATGAGTAGAAAAACATCAAAAATTTCAGTCCTGCATGATTCTACCAAGACATGTGTGTTCATTGAAACGGCTGTTTTTTGATAGTTTGGGCCCTATTGAATAATGAATGTTTTGAATTTTCTCCAAAAGTAAAGTAGTTGCAAACTCATCCTTTTAGAAACTTGTTTGGGCTGTTGAGAGGAGTAAAAAACCATCAAAAATTTCAATCCTGCATGATTCTACCAAGAAATGTGATTCTTCATTCAAAACGCTGGTTTTTGCTATTGGGCTCTATTGAATAATGTTTTGAATTTTCTCCAAAAGTAAAGTAGTTGCAAACTCATGCTTTTAGAGACTTGTTTGGGCTCATGAGAGGAGTAGAAAAACATCAAAAATTTCAGTCCTGCATGATTCTACCAAGAAATGTGTGTTCATTCAAACCGCTGGTTTTTGATAGTTTGGGCCCTATTGAATAATGAATGTTTTGAATTTTCTCCAAAAGTAAAGTAGTTGCAAACTCATGCTTTTAGAGACTTGTTTGGGCTCATGAGAGGAGTAGAAAAACATCAAAAATTTCAGTCCTGCATGATTCTACCAAGAAATGTGTGTTCATTCAAACCGCTGGTTTTTGATAGTTTGGGCCCTATTGAATAATGAATGTTTTGAATTTTCTCCAAAAGTAAAGTAGTTGCAAACTCATCCTTTTAGAAACTTGTTTGGGCTGTTGAGAGGAGTAAAAAACCATCAAAAATTTCAATCCTGCATGATTCTACCAAGAAATGTGATTCTTCATTCAAAACGCTGGTTTTTGCTATTGGGCTCTATTGAATAATGAATGTTTTGAATTTTCTCCAAAAGTAAAGCAGTTGCAAACTCATGCTTTTAGAGACTTGTTTGGGCTCATGAGAGGAGTAGAAAAACATCAAAAATTTCAGTCCTGCATGATTCTACCAAGAAATGTGTGTTCATTGAAACCGCTGGTTTTTGATAGTTTGGGCCCTATTGAATAATGAATGTTTTGAATTTTCTCCAAAAGTAAAGTAGTTGCAAACTCATTCTTTTAGAAACTTGTTTGGGCTGTTGAGAGGAGTAAAAAACCATCAAAAATTTCAATCCTGCATGATTCTACCAAGAAATGTGATTCTTCATTCAAAACGCTGGTTTTTGCTATTGGGCTCTATTGAATAATGAATGTTTTGAATTTTCTCCAAAAGTAAAGTAGTTGCAAACTCATGCTTTTAGAGACTTGTTTGGGCTCATGAGAGGAGTAGAAAAACATCAAAAATTTCAGTCCTGCATGATTCTACCAAGAAATGTGTGTTCATTGAAGCCGCTGGTTTTTGATAGTTTGGGCCCTATTGAATAATGAATGTTTTGAATTTTCTCCAAAAGTAAAGTAGTTGCAAACTCATCCTTTTAGAAACTTGTTTGGGCTGTTGAGAGGAGTAAAAAACCATCAAAAATTTCAATCCTGCATGATTCTACCAAGAAATGTGATTCTTCATTCAAAACGCTGGTTTTTGCTATTGGGCTCTATTGAATAATGAATGTTTTGAATTTTCTCCAAAAGTAAAGTAGTTGCAAACTCATGCTTTTAGAGACTTGTTTGGGCTCATGAGAGGAGTAGAAAAACATCAAAAATTTCAGTCCTGCATGATTCTACCAAGAAATGTGTGTTCATTGAAACCGCTGGTTTTTGATAGTTTGGGCCCTATTGAATAATGAATGTTTTGAATTTTCTCCAAAAGTAAAGTAGTTGCAAACTCATCCTTTTAGAAACTTGTTTGGGCTGTTGAGAGGAGTAAAAAACCATCAAAAATTTCAATCCTGCATGATTCTACCAAGAAATGTGATTCTTCATTCAAAACGCTGGTTTTTGCTATTGGGCTCTATTGAATAATGAATGTTTTGAATTTTCTCCAAAAGTAAAGTAGTTGCAAACTCATGCTTTTAGAGACTTGTTTGGGCTCATGAGAGGAGTAGAAAAACATCAAAAATTTCAGTCCTGCATGATTCTACCAAGAAATGTGTGTTCATTGAAACCGCTGGTTTTTGATAGTTTGTGCCCTATTGAATAATGAATGTTTTGAATTTTCTCCAAAAGTAAAGTAGTTGCAAACTCATCCTTTTAGAAACTTGTTTGGGCTGTTGAGAGGAGTAAAAAACCATTAAATTTCAATCCTGCATGATTTTACCAAGAAATGTGATTCTTCATTCAAAACCTGATTTTTGCTATTGGGCTCTATTGAATAGTGAATGTTTTGAATTTTCTCCAAAAGTAAAGTAGTTGCAAACTCATGCTTTTAGAGACTTGTTTGGGCTCATGAGAGGAGTAGAAAAACATCAAAAATTTCAGTCCTGCATGATTCTACCAAGAAATGTGTTCATTCAAACCGCTGGTTTTTGATAGTTTGGGCCCTATTGAATAATGAATGTTTTGAATTTTCTCCAAAAGTAAAGTAGTTGCAAACTCATCCTTTTAGAAACTTGTTTGGGCTGTTGAGAGGAGTAAAAAACCATCAAAAATTTCAATCCTGCATGATTCTACCAAGAAATGTGATTCTTCATTCAAAACGCTGGTTTTTGCTATTGGGCTCTATTGAATAATGAATGTTTTGAATTTTCTCCAAAAGTAAAGTAGTTGCAAACTCATGCTTTTAGAGACTTGTTTGGGCTCATGAGAGGAGTAGAAAAACATCAAAAATTTCAGTCCTGCATGATTCTACCAAGAAATGTGTGTTCATTGAAACCGCTGGTTTTTGATAGTTTGGGCCCTATTGAATAATGAATGTTTTGAATTTTCTCCAAAAGTAAAGTAGTTGCAAACTCATCCTTTTAGAAACTTGTTTGGGCTGTTGAGAGGAGTAAAAAACCATCAAAAATTTCAATCCTGCATGATTCTACCAAGAAATGTGATTCTTCATTCAAAACGCTGGTTTTTGCTATTGGGCTCTATTGAATAATGAATGTTTTGAATTTTCTCCAAAAGTAAAGTAGTTGCAAACTCATGCTTTTAGAGACTTGTTTGGGCTCATGAGAGGAGTAGAAAAACATCAAAAATTTCAGTCCTGCATGATTCTACCAAGAAATGTGTGTTCATTGAAACCGCTGGTTTTTGATAGTTTGGGCCCTATTGAATAATGAATGTTTTGAATTTTCTCCAAAAGTAAAGTAGTTGCAAACTCATCCTTTTAGAAACTTGTTTGGGCTGTTGAGAGGAGTAAAAAACCATCAAAAATTTCAATCCTGCATGATTTTACCAAGAAATGTGATTCTTCATTCAAAACGCTGGTTTTTGCTATTGGGCTCTATTGAATAATGAATGTTTTGAATTTTCTCCAAAAGTAAAGTAGTTGCAAACTCATGCTTTTAGAGATTTGTTTGGGCTCATGAGAGGAGTAGAAAAACATCAAAAATTTCAGTCCTGCATGATTCTACCAAGAAATGTGATTCTTCATTCAAAACCTGATTTTTGCTATTGGGCTCTATTGAATAGTGAATGTTTTGAATTTTCTCCAAAAGTAAAGTAGTTGCAAACTCATGCTTTTAGAGACTTGTTTGGGCTCATGAGAGGAGTAGAAAAACATCAAAAATTTCAGTCCTGCATGATTCTACCAAGAAATGTGTGTTCATTCAAACCGCTGGTTTTTGATAGTTTGGGCCCTATTGAATAATGAATGTTTTGAATTTTCTCCAAAAGTAAAGTAGTTGCAAACTCATACTTTTAGAGACTTGTTTGGGCTCATGAGAGGAGTAGAAAAACATCAAAAATTTCAGTCCTGCATGATTCTACCAAGAAATGTGTGTTCATTCAAACCGCTGGTTTTTGATAGTTTGGGCCCTATTGAATAATGAATGTTTTGAATTTTCTCCAAAAGTAAAGTAGTTGCAAACTCATGCTTTTAGAGACTTGTTTGGGCTCATGAGATGAGTAGAAAAACATCAAAAATTTCAGTCCTGCATGATTCTACCAAGACATGTGTGTTCATTGAAACCGCTGGTTTTTGATAGTTTGGGCCCTATTGAATAATGAATGTTTTGAATTTTCTCCAAAAGTAAAGTAGTGGCAAACTCATCCTTTTAGAAACTTGTTTGGGCTGTTGAGAGGAGTAAAAAACCATCAAAAATTTCAGTCCTGCATGATTCTACCAAGAAATGTGATTCTTCATTCAAAACGCTGGTTTTTGCTATTGGGCTCTATTGAATAATGAATGTTTTGAATTTTCTCCAAAAGTAAAGTAGTTGCAAACTCATGCTTTTAGAGACTTGTTTGGGCTCATGAGAGGAGTAGAAAAACATCAAAAATTTCAGTCCTGCATGATTCTACCAAGAAATGTGTGTTCATTGAAACCGCTGGTTTTTGATAGTTTGGGCCCTATTGAATAATGAATGTTTTGAATTTTCTCCAAAAGTAAAGTAGTTGCAAACTCATCCTTTTAGAAACTTGTTTGGGCTGTTGAGAGGAGTAAAAAAACATCAAAAATTTCAATCCTGCATGATTCTACCAAGAAATGTGATTCTTCATTCAAAACCTGATTTTTACTATTGGGCTCTATTGAATAATGAATGTCTTGAATTTTCTCCAAAAGTAAAGTAATTGCAAACTCATGCTTTAAGAGACTTGTTTGGGCTCATGAGAGGAGTAGAAAAACATCAAAAATTTCAGTCCTGCACGATTCTACCAAGAAATGTGTGTTCATTCAAACCGCTGGTTTTTGATATTTTGGGCCCTATTGAATAATGAATGTTTTGAATTTTCTCCAAAAGTAAAGTAGTTGCAAACTCATCCTTTTAGAAACTTGTTTGGGCTGTTGAGAGGAGTAAAAAACCATCAAAAATTTCAATCCTGCATGATTCTACCAAGAAATGTGATTCTTCATTCAAAACGCTGGTTTTTGCTATTGGGCTCTATTGAATAATGAATGTTTTGAATTTTCTCCAAAAGTAAAGTAGTTGCAAACTCATGCTTTTAGAGATTTGTTTGGGCTCATGAGAGGAGTAGAAAAACATCAAAAATTTCAGTCCTGCATGATTCTACCAAGAAATGTGTGTTCATTGAAACCGCTGGTTTTTGATAGTTTGGGCCCTATTGAATAATGAATGTTTTAAATTTTCTCCAAAAGTAAAGTAGTTGCAAACTCATCCTTTTAGAAACTTGTTTGGGCTGTTGAGAGGAGTAAAAAACCATCAAAAATTTCAATCCTGCATGATTTTACCAAGAAATGTGATTCTTCATTCAAAACCTGATTTTTGATTATTGAATAGTGAATGTTTTGAATTTTCTCCAAAAGTAAAGTAGTTGCAAACTCATGCTTTTAGAGACTTGTTTGGGCTCATGAGAGGAGTAGAAAAACATCAAAAATTTCAGTCCTGCATGATTCTACCAAGAAATGTGTGTTCATTCAAACCGCTGGTTTTTGATAGTTTGGGCCCTATTGAATAATGAATGTTTTGAATTTTCTCCAAAAGTAAAGTAGTTGCAAACTCATGCTTTTAGAGACTTGTTTGGGCTCATGAGAGGAGTAGAAAAACATCAAAAATTTCAGTCCTGCATGATTCTACCAAGAAATGTGTGTTCATTCAAACCGCTGGTTTTTGATAGTTTGGGCCCTATTGAATAATGAATGTTTTGAATTTTCTCCAAAAGTAAAGTAGTTGCAAACTCATCCTTTTAGAAACTTGTTTGGGCTGTTGAGAGGAGTAAAAAACCATCAAAAATTTCAATCCTGCATGATTCTACCAAGAAATGTGATTCTTCATTCAAAACGCTGGTTTTTGCTATTGGGCTCTATTGAATAATGAATGTTTTGAATTTTCTCCAGAAGTAAAGTAGTTACAAACTCATGCTTTTAGAGACTTGTTTGGGCTCATGAGAGGAGTAGAAAAACATCAAAAATTTCAGTCCTGCATGATTCTACCAAGAAATGTGTGTTCATTGAAACCGCTGGTTTTTGATAGTTTGGGCCCTATTGAATAATGAATGTTTTGAATTTTCTCCAAAAGTAAAGTAGTTGCAAACTCATCCTTTTAGAAACTTGTTTGGGCTGTTGAGAGGAGTAAAAAACCATCAAAAATTTCAATCCTGCATGATTCTACCAAGAAATGTGATTCTTCATTCAAAACCTGATTTTTGCTATTGGGCTCTATTGAATAGTGAATGTTTTGAATTTTCTCCAAAAGTAAAGTAGTTGCAAACTCATGCTTTTAGAGACTTGTTTGGGCTCATGAGATGAGTAGAAAAACATCAAAAATTTCAGTCCTGCATGATTCTACCAAGACATGTGTGTTCATTGAAACCGCTGGTTTTTGATAGTTTGGGCCCTATTGAATAATGAATGTTTTGAATTTTCTCCAAAAGTAAAGTAGTTGCAAACTCATCCTTTTAGAAACTTGTTTGGGCTGTTGAGAGGAGTAAAAAACCATCAAGAATTTCAATCCTGCATGATTCTACCAAGAAATGTGATTCTTCATTCAAAACGCTGGTTTTTGCTATTGGGCTCTATTGAATAATGTTTTGAATTTTCTCCAAATGTAAAGTAGTTGCAAACTCATGCTTTTAGAGACTTGTTTGGGCTCATGAGAGGAGTAGAAAAACATCAAAAATTTCAGTCCTGCATGATTCTACCAAGAAATGTGTGTTCATTCAAACCGCTGGTTTTTGATAGTTTGGGCCCTATTGAATAATGAATGTTTTGAATTTTCTCCAAAAGTAAAGTAGTTGCAAACTCATCCTTTTAGAAACTTGTTTGGGCTGTTGAGAGGAGTAAAAAACCATCAAAAATTTCAATCCTGCATGATTTTACCAAGAAATGTGATTCTTCATTCAAAACCTGATTTTTGCTATTGGGCTCTATTGAATAGTGAATGTTTTGAATTTTCTCCAAAAGTAAAGTAGTTGCAAACTCATGCTTTTAGAGACTTGTTTGGGCTCATGAGAGGAGTAGAAAAACATCAAAAATTTCAGTCCTGCATGATTCTACCAAGAAATGTGTGTTCATTCAAACCGCTGGTTTTTGATAGTTTGGGCCCTATTGAATAATGAATGTTTTGAATTTTCTCCAAAAGTAAAGTAGTTGCAAACTCATCCTTTTAGAAACTTGTTTGGGCTGTTGAGAGGAGTAAAAAACCATCAAAAATTTCAATCCTGCATGATTCTACCAAGAAATGTGATTCTTCATTCAAAACGCTGGTTTTTGCTATTGGGCTCTATTGAATAATGAATGTTTTGAATTTTCTCCAAAAGTAAAGTAGTTGCAAACTCATGCTTTTAGAGACTTGTTTGGGCTCATGAGAGGAGTAGAAAAACATCAAAAATTTCAGTCCTGCATGATTCTACCAAGAAATGTGTGTTCATTGAAACCGCTGGTTTTTGATAGTTTGGGCCCTATTGAATAATGAATGTTTTGAATTTTCTCCAAAAGTAAAGTAGTTGCAAACTCATCCTTTTAGAAACTTGTTTGGGCTGTTGAGAGGAGTAAAAAACCATCAAAAATTTCAATCCTGCATGATTCTACCAAGAAATGTGATTCTTCATTCAAAACGCTGGTTTTTGCTATTGGACTCTATTGAATAATGAATGTTTTGAATTTTCTCCAAAAGTAAAGTAGTTGCAAACTCATGCTTTTAGAGACTTGTTTGGGCTCATGAGAGGAGTAGAAAAACATCAAAAATTTCAGTCCTGCATGATTCTACCAAGAAATGTGTGTTCATTGAAACCGCTGGTTTTTGATAGTTTGGGCCCTATTGAATAATGAATGTTTTGAATTTTCTCCAAAAGTAAAGTAGTTGCAAACTCATCCTTTTAGAAACTTGTTTGGGCTGTTGAGAGGAGTAAAAAACCATCAAAAATTTCAATCCTGCATGATTCTACCAAGAAATGTGATTCTTCATTCAAAACGCTGGTTTTTGCTATTGGGCTCTATTGAATAATGAATGTTTTGAATTTTCTCCAAAAGTAAAGTAGTTGCAAACTCATGCTTTTAGAGACTTGTTTGGGCTCATGAGAGGAGTAGAAAAACATCAAAAATTTCAGTCCTGCATGATTCTACCAAGACATGTGTGTTCATTGAAACAGCTGGTTTTTGATAGTTTGGGCCCTATTGAATAATGAAAGTTTTGAATTTTCTCCAAAAGTAAAGTAGTTGCAAACTCATCCTTTTAGAAACTTGTTTGGGCTGTTGAGAGGAGTAAAAAACCATCAAAAATTTCAATCCTGCATGATTCTACCAAGAAATGTGATTCTTCATTCAAAACGCTGGTTTTTGCTATTGGGCTCTATTGAATAATGTTTTGAATTTTCTCCAAAAGTAAAGTAGTTGCAAATTCATGCTTTTAGAGATTTGTTTGGGCTCATGAGAGGAGTAGAAAAACATCAAAAATTTCAGTCCTGCATGATTCTACCAAGAAATGTGTGTTCATTGAAACCGCTGGTTTTTGATAGTTTGGGCCCTATTGAATAATGAATGTTTTAAATTTTCTCCAAAAGTAAAGTAGTTGCAAACTCATCCTTTTAGAAACTTGTTTGGGCTGTTGAGAGGAGTAAAAAACCATCAAAAATTTCAATCCTGCATGATTTTACCAAGAAATGTGATTCTTCATTCAAAACCTGATTTTTGCTATTGGGCTCTATTGAATAGTGAATGTTTTGAATTTTCTCCAAAAGTAAAGTATTTGCAAACTCATGCTTTTAGAGACTTGTTTGGGCTCATGAGAGGAGTAGAAAAACATCAAAAATTTCAGTCCTGCATGATTCTACCAAGAAATGTGTGTTCATTCAAACCGCTGGTTTTTGATAGTTTGGGCCCTATTGAATAATGAATGTTTTGAATTTTCTCCAAAAGTAAAGTAGTTGCAAACTCATGCTTTTAGAGACTTGTTTGGGCTCATGAGAGGAGTAGAAAAACATCAAAAATTTCAGTCCTGCATGATTCTACCAAGAAATGTGTGTTCATTCAAACCGCTGGTTTTTGATAGTTTGGGCCCTATTGAATAATGAATGTTTTGAATTTTCTCCAAAAGTAAAGTAGTTGCAAACTCATCCTTTTAGAAACTTGTTTGGGCTGTTGAGAGGAGTAAAAAACCATCAAAAATTTCAATCCTGCATGATTTTACCAAGAAATGTGATTCTTCATTCAAAACCTGATTTTTGCTATTGGGCTCTATTGAATAGTGAATGATTTGAATTTTCTCCAAAAGTAAAGTATTTGCAAACTCATGCTTTTAGAGACTTGTTTGGGCTCATGAGAGGAGTAGAAAAACATCAAAAATTTCAGTCCTGCATGATTCTACCAAGAAATGTGTGTTCATTCAAACCGCTGGTTTTTGATAGTTTGGGCCCTATTGAATAATGAATGTTTTGAATTTTCTCCAAAAGTAAAGTAGTTGCAAACTCATCCTTTTAGAAACTTGTTTGGGCTGTTGAGAGGAGTAAAAAACCATCAAAAATTTCAATCCTGCATGATTCTACCAAGAAATGTGATTCTTCATTCAAAACGCTGGTTTTTGCTATTGGGCTCTATTGAATAATGAATGTTTTGAATTTTCTCCAGAAGTAAAGTAGTTGCAAACTCATGCTTTTAGAGACTTGTTTGGGCTCATGAGAGGAGTAGAAAAACATCAAAAATTTCAGTCCTGCATGATTCTACCAAGAAATGTGTGTTCATTGAAACCGCTGGTTTTTGATAGTTTGGGCCCTATTGAATAATGAATGTTTTGAATTTTCTCCAAAAGTAAAGTAGTTGCAAACTCATCCTTTTAGAAACTTGTTTGGGCTGTTGAGAGGAGTAAAAAACCATCAAAAATTTCAATCCTGCATGATTCTACCAAGAAATGTGATTCTTCATTCAAAACGCTGGTTTTTGCTATTGGGCTCTATTGAATAATGAATGTTTTGAATTTTCTGCAAAAGTAAAGTAGTTGCAAACTCATGCTTTTAGAGACTTGTTTGGGCTCATGAGAGGAGTAGAAAAACATCAAAAATTTCAGTCCTGCATGATTCTACCAAGAAATGTGTGTTCATTGAAACCGCTGGTTTTTGATAGTTTGGGCCCTATTGAATAATGAATGTTTTGAATTTTCTCCAAAAGTAAAGTAGTTGCAAACTCATCCTTTTAGAAACTTGTTTGGGCTGTTGAGAGGAGTAAAAAACCATCAAAAATTTCAATCCTGCATGATTCTACCAAGAAATGTGATTCTTCATTCAAAACGCTGGTTTTTGCTATTGGGCTCTATTGAATAATGAATGTTTTGAATTTTCTCCAAAAGTAAAGTAGTTGCAAACTCATGCTTTTAGAGACTTGTTTGGGCTCATGAGAGGAGTAGAAAAACATCAAAAATTTCAGTCCTGCATGATTCTACCAAGAAATGTGTGTTCATTGAAACCGCTGGTTTTTGATAGTTTGGGCCCTATTGAATAATGAATGTTTTGAATTTTCTCCAAAAGTAAAGTAGTTGCAAACTCATCCTTTTAGAAACTTGTTTGGGCTGTTGAGAGGAGTAAAAAACCATCAAAAATTTCAATCCTGCATGATTCTACCAAGAAATGTGATTCTTCATTCAAAACGCTGGTTTTTGCTATTGGGCTCTATTGAATAATGAATGTTTTGAATTTTCTCCAAAAGTAAAGTAGTTGCAAACTCATGCTTTTAGAGACTTGTTTGGGCTCATGAGAGGAGTAGAAAAACATCAAAAATTTCAGTCCTGCATGATTCTACCAAGAAATGTGTGTTCATTGAAGCCGCTGGTTTTTGATAGTTTGGGCCCTATTGAATAATGAATGTTTTGAATTTTCTCCAAAAGTAAAGTAGTTGCAAACTCATCCTTTTAGAAACTTGTTTGGGCTGTTGAGAGGAGTAAAAAACCATCAAAAATTTCAATCCTGCATGATTCTACCAAGAAATGTGATTCTTCATTCAAAACGCTGGTTTTTGCTATTGGGCTCTATTGAATAATGAATGTTTTGAATTTTCTCCAAAAGTAAAGTAGTTGCAAACTCATGCTTTTAGAGACTTGTTTGGGCTCATGAGAGGAGTAGAAAAACATCAAAAATTTCAGTCCTGCATGATTCTACCAAGAAATGTGTGTTCATTGAAACCGCTGGTTTTTGATAGTTTGGGCCCTATTGAATAATGAATGTTTTGAATTTTCTCCAAAAGTAAAGTAGTTGCAAACTCATCCTTTTAGAAACTTGTTTGGGCTGTTGAGAGGAGTAAAAAACCATTAAATTTCAATCCTGCATGATTTTACCAAGAAATGTGATTCTTCATTCAAAACCTGATTTTTGCTATTGGGCTCTTTTGAATAGTGAATGTTTTGAATTTTCTCCAAAAGTAAAGTAGTTGCAAACTCATGCTTTTAGAGACTTGTTTGGGCTCATGAGAGGAGTAGAAAAACATCAAAAATTTCAGTCCTGCATGATTCTACCAAGAAATGTGTTCATTCAAACCGCTGGTTTTTGATAGTTTGGGCCCTATTGAATAATGAATGTTTTGAATTTTCTCCAAAAGTAAAGTAGTTGCAAACTCATCCTTTTAGAAACTTGTTTGGGCTGTTGAGAGGAGTAAAAAACCATCAAAAATTTCAATCCTGCATGATTCTACCAAGAAATGTGATTCTTCATTCAAAACGCTGTTTTTTGCTATTGGGCTCTATTGAATAATGAATGTTTTGAATTTTCTCCAAAAGTAAAGTAGTTGCAAACTCATGCTTTTAGAGACTTGTTTGGGCTCATGAGAGGAGTAGAAAAACATCAAAAATTTCAGTCCTGCATGATTCTACCAAGAAATGTGTGTTCATTGAAACAGCTGGTTTTTGATAGTTTGGGCCCTATTGAATAATGAATGTTTTGAATTTTCTCCAAAAGTAAAGTAGTTGCAAACTCATCCTTTTAGAAACTTGTTTGGGCTGTTGAGAGGAGTAAAAAACCATCAAAAATTTCAATCCTGCATGATTCTACCAAGAAATGTGATTCTTCATTCAAAACGCTGGTTTTTGCTATTGGGCTCTATTGAATAATGAATGTTTTGAATTTTCTCCAAAAGTAAAGTAGTTGCAAACTCATGCTTTTAGAGACTTGTTTGGGCTCATGAGAGGAGTAGAAAAACATCAAAAATTTCAGTCCTGCATGATTCTACCAAGAAATGTGTGTTGATTGAAACCGCTGGTTTTTGATAGTTTGGGCCCTATTGAATAATGAATGTTTTGAATTTTCTCCAAAAGTAAAGTAGTTGCAAACTCATCCTTTTAGAAACTTGTTTGGGCTGTTGAGAGGAGTAAAAAACCATCAAAAATTTCAATCCTGCATGATTCTACCAAGAAATGTGATTCTTCATTCAAAACCTTATTTTTGCTATTGGGCTCTATTGAATAGTGAATGTTTTGAATTTTCTCCAAAAGTAAAGTAGTTGCAAACTCATGCTTTTAGAGACTTGTTTGGGCTCATGAGATGAGTAGAAAAACATCAAAAATTTCAGTCCTGCATGATTCTACCAAGACATGTGTGTTCATTGAAACGGCTGGTTTTTGATAGTTTGGGCCCTATTGAATAATGAATGTTTTGAATTTTCTCCAAAAGTAAAGTAGTTGCAAACTCATCCTTTTAGAAACTTGTTTGGGCTGTTGAGAGGAGTAAAAAACCATCAAAAATTTCAATCCTGCATGATTCTACCAAGAAATGTGATTCTTCATTCAAAACGCTGGTTTTTGCTATTGGGCTCTATTGAATAATGTTTTGAATTTTCTCCAAAAGTAAAGTAGTTGCAAACTCATGCTTTTAGAGATTTGTTTGGGCTCATGAGAGGAGTAGAAAAACATCAAAAATTTCAGTCCTGCATGATTCTACCAAGAAATGTGTGTTCATTCAAACCACTGGTTTTTAATACTTTGGGCCCTATTGAATAATGAATGTTTTGAATTTTCTCCAAAAGTAAAGTAGTTGCAAACTCATCCTTTTAGAAACTTGTTTGGGCTGTTGAGAGGAGTAAAAAACCATCAAAAATTTCAATCCTGCATGATTCTACCAAGAAATGTGATTCTTCATTCAAAACGCTGGTTTTTGCTATTGGGCTCTATTGAATAATGAATGTTTTGAATTTTCTCCAAAAGTAAAGTAGTTGCAAACTCATGCTTTTAGAGACTTGTTTGGGCTCATGAGAGGAGTAGAAAAACATCAAAAATTTCAGTCCTGCATGATTCTACCAAGAAATGTGTGTTCATTGAAACCGCTGGTTTTTGATAGTTTGGGCCCTATTGAATAATGAATGTTTTGAATTTTCTCCAAAAGTAAAGTAGTTGCAAACTCATCCTTTTAGAAACTTGTTTGGGCTGTTGAGAGGAGTAAAAAACCATCAAAAATTTCAATCCTGCATGATTCTACCAAGAAATGTGATTCTTCATTCAAAACGCTGGTTTTTGCTATTGGGCTCTATTGAATAATGAATGTTTTGAATTTTCTCCAAAAGTAAAGTAGTTGCAAACTCATGCTTTTAGAGACTTGTTTGGGCTCATGAGAGGAGTAGAAAAACATCAAAAATTTCAGTCCTGCATGATTCTACCAAGAAATGTGTGTTCATTGAAACCGCTGGTTTTTGATAGTTTGGGCCCTATTGAATAATGAATGTTTTGAATTTTCTCCAAAAGTAAAGTAGTTGCAAACTCATCCTTTTAGAAACTTGTTTGGGCTGTTGAGAGGAGTAAAAAACCATCAAAAATTTCAATCCTGCATGATTTTACCAAGAAATGTGATTCTTCATTCAAAACGCTGGTTTTTGCTATTGGGCTCTATTGAATAATGAATGTTTTGAATTTTCTCCAAAAGTAAAGTAGTTGCAAACTCATGCTTTTAGAGATTTGTTTGGGCTCATGAGAGGAGTAGAAAAACATCAAAAATTTCAGTCCTGCATGATTCTACCAAGAAATGTGATTCTTCATTCAAAACCTGATTTTTGCTATTGGGCTCTATTGAATAGTGAATGTTTTGAATTTTCTCCAAAAGTAAAGTAGTTGCAAACTCATGCTTTTAGAGACTTGTTTGGGCTCATGAGAGGAGTAGAAAAACATCAAAAATTTCAGTCCTGCATGATTCTACCAAGAAATGTGTGTTCATTCAAACCGCTGGTTTTTGATAGTTTGGGCCCTATTGAATAATGAATGTTTTGAATTTTCTCCAAAAGTAAAGTAGTTGCAAACTCATACTTTTAGAGACTTGTTTGGGCTCATGAGAGGAGTAGAAAAACATCAAAAATTTCAGTCCTGCATGATTCTACCAAGAAATGTGTGTTCATTCAAACCGCTGGTTTTTGATAGTTTGGGCCCTATTGAATAATGAATGTTTTGAATTTTCTCCAAAAGTAAAGTAGTTGCAAACTCATGCTTTTAGAGACTTGTTTGGGCTCATGAGATGAGTAGAAAAACATCAAAAATTTCAGTCCTGCATGATTCTACCAAGACATGTGTGTTCATTGAAACCGCTGGTTTTTGATAGTTTGGGCCCTATTGAATAATGAATGTTTTGAATTTTCTCCAAAAGTAAAGTAGTGGCAAACTCATCCTTTTAGAAACTTGTTTGGGCTGTTGAGAGGAGTAAAAAACCATCAAAAATTTCAGTCCTGCATGATTCTACCAAGAAATGTGATTCTTCATTCAAAACGCTGGTTTTTGCTATTGGGCTCTATTGAATAATGAATGTTTTGAATTTTCTCCAAAAGTAAAGTAGTTGCAAACTCATGCTTTTAGAGACTTGTTTGGGCTCATGAGAGGAGTAGAAAAACATCAAAAATTTCAGTCCTGCATGATTCTACCAAGAAATGTGTGTTCATTGAAACCGCTGGTTTTTGATAGTTTGGGCCCTATTGAATAATGAATGTTTTGAATTTTCTCCAAAAGTAAAGTAGTTGCAAACTCATCCTTTTAGAAACTTGTTTGGGCTGTTGAGAGGAGTAAAAAAACATCAAAAATTTCAATCCTGCATGATTCTACCAAGAAATGTGATTCTTCATTCAAAACCTGATTTTTACTATTGGGCTCTATTGAATAATGAATGTCTTGAATTTTCTCCAAAAGTAAAGTAATTGCAAACTCATGCTTTAAGAGACTTGTTTGGGCTCATGAGAGGAGTAGAAAAACATCAAAAATTTCAGTCCTGCACGATTCTACCAAGAAATGTGTGTTCATTCAAACCGCTGGTTTTTGATATTTTGGGCCCTATTGAATAATGAATGTTTTGAATTTTCTCCAAAAGTAAAGTAGTTGCAAACTCATCCTTTTAGAAACTTGTTTGGGCTGTTGAGAGGAGTAAAAAACCATCAAAAATTTCAATCCTGCATGATTCTACCAAGAAATGTGATTCTTCATTCAAAACGCTGGTTTTTGCTATTGGGCTCTATTGAATAATGAATGTTTTGAATTTTCTCCAAAAGTAAAGTAGTTGCAAACTCATGCTTTTAGAGATTTGTTTGGGCTCATGAGAGGAGTAGAAAAACATCAAAAATTTCAGTCCTGCATGATTCTACCAAGAAATGTGTGTTCATTGAAACCGCTGGTTTTTGATAGTTTGGGCCCTATTGAATAATGAATGTTTTAAATTTTCTCCAAAAGTAAAGTAGTTGCAAACTCATCCTTTTAGAAACTTGTTTGGGCTGTTGAGAGGAGTAAAAAACCATCAAAAATTTCAATCCTGCATGATTTTACCAAGAAATGTGATTCTTCATTCAAAACCTGATTTTTGATTATTGAATAGTGAATGTTTTGAATTTTCTCCAAAAGTAAAGTAGTTGCAAACTCATGCTTTTAGAGACTTGTTTGGGCTCATGAGAGGAGTAGAAAAACATCAAAAATTTCAGTCCTGCATGATTCTACCAAGAAATGTGTGTTCATTCAAACCGCTGGTTTTTGATAGTTTGGGCCCTATTGAATAATGAATGTTTTGAATTTTCTCCAAAAGTAAAGTAGTTGCAAACTCATGCTTTTAGAGACTTGTTTGGGCTCATGAGAGGAGTAGAAAAACATCAAAAATTTCAGTCCTGCATGATTCTACCAAGAAATGTGTGTTCATTCAAACCGCTGGTTTTTGATAGTTTGGGCCCTATTGAATAATGAATGTTTTGAATTTTCTCCAAAAGTAAAGTAGTTGCAAACTCATCCTTTTAGAAACTTGTTTGGGCTGTTGAGAGGAGTAAAAAACCATCAAGAATTTCAATCCTGCATGATTCTACCAAGAAATGTGATTCTTCATTCAAAACGCTGGTTTTTGCTATTGGGCTCTATTGAATAATGAATGTTTTGAATTTTCTCCAAAAGTAAAGTAGTTGCAAACTCATGCTTTTAGAGACTTGTTTGGGCTCATGAGAGGAGTAGAAAAACATCAAAAATTTTAGTCCTGCATGATTCTACCAAGACATGTGTGTTCATTGAAACAGCTGGTTTTTGATAGTTTGGGCCCTATTGAATAATGAAAGTTTTGAATTTTCTCCAAAAGTAAAGTAGTTGCAAACTCATCCTTTTAGAAACTTGTTTGGGCTGTTGAGAGGAGTAAAAAACCATCAAAAATTTCAATCCTGCATGATTCTACCAAGAAATGTGATTCTTCATTCAAAACGCTGGTTTTTGCTATTGGGCTCTATTGAATAATGTTTTGAATTTTCTCCAAAAGTAAAGTAGTTGCAAATTCATGCTTTTAGAGATTTGTTTGGGCTCATGAGAGGAGTAGAAAAACATCAAAAATTTCAGTCCTGCATGATTCTACCAAGAAATGTGTGTTCATTGAAACCGCTGGTTTTTGATAGTTTGGGCCCTATTGAATAATGAATGTTTTAAATTTTCTCCAAAAGTAAAGTAGTTGCAAACTCATCCTTTTAGAAACTTGTTTGGGCTGTTGAGAGGAGTAAAAAACCATCAAAAATTTCAATCCTGCATGATTTTACCAAGAAATGTGATTCTTCATTCAAAACCTGATTTTTGCTATTGGGCTCTATTGAATAGTGAATGTTTTGAATTTTCTCCAAAAGTAAAGTATTTGCAAACTCATGCTTTTAGAGACTTGTTTGGGCTCATGAGAGGAGTAGAAAAACATCAAAAATTTCAGTCCTGCATGATTCTACCAAGAAATGTGTGTTCATTCAAACCGCTGGTTTTTGATAGTTTGGGCCCTATTGAATAATGAATGTTTTGAATTTTCTCCAAAAGTAAAGTAGTTGCAAACTCATGCTTTTAGAGACTTGTTTGGGCTCATGAGAGGAGTAGAAAAACATCAAAAATTTCAGTCCTGCATGATTCTACCAAGAAATGTGTGTTCATTCAAACCGCTGGTTTTTGATAGTTTGGGCCCTATTGAATAATGAATGTTTTGAATTTTCTCCAAAAGTAAAGTAGTTGCAAACTCATCCTTTTAGAAACTTGTTTGGGCTGTTGAGAGGAGTAAAAAACCATCAAAAATTTCAATCCTGCATGATTTTACCAAGAAATGTGATTCTTCATTCAAAACCTGATTTTTGCTATTGGGCTCTATTGAATAGTGAATGATTTGAATTTTCTCCAAAAGTAAAGTATTTGCAAACTCATGCTTTTAGAGACTTGTTTGGGCTCATGAGAGGAGTAGAAAAACATCAAAAATTTCAGTCCTGCATGATTCTACCAAGAAATGTGTGTTCATTCAAACCGCTGGTTTTTGATAGTTTGGGCCCTATTGAATAATGAATGTTTTGAATTTTCTCCAAAAGTAAAGTAGTTGCAAACTCATCCTTTTAGAAACTTGTTTGGGCTGTTGAGAGGAGTAAAAAACCATCAAAAATTTCAATCCTGCATGATTCTACCAAGAAATGTGATTCTTCATTCAAAACGCTGGTTTTTGCTATTGGGCTCTATTGAATAATGAATGTTTTGAATTTTCTCCAGAAGTAAAGTAGTTGCAAACTCATGCTTTTAGAGACTTGTTTGGGCTCATGAGAGGAGTAGAAAAACATCAAAAATTTCAGTCCTGCATGATTCTACCAAGAAATGTGTGTTCATTGAAACCGCTGGTTTTTGATAGTTTGGGCCCTATTGAATAATGAATGTTTTGAATTTTCTCCAAAAGTAAAGTAGTTGCAAACTCATCCTTTTAGAAACTTGTTTGGGCTGTTGAGAGGAGTAAAAAACCATCAAAAATTTCAATCCTGCATGATTCTACCAAGAAATGTGATTCTTCATTCAAAACGCTGGTTTTTGCTATTGGGCTCTATTGAATAATGAATGTTTTGAATTTTCTGCAAAAGTAAAGTAGTTGCAAACTCATGCTTTTAGAGACTTGTTTGGGCTCATGAGAGGAGTAGAAAAACATCAAAAATTTCAGTCCTGCATGATTCTACCAAGAAATGTGTGTTCATTGAAACCGCTGGTTTTTGATAGTTTGGGCCCTATTGAATAATGAATGTTTTGAATTTTCTCCAAAAGTAAAGTAGTTGCAAACTCATCCTTTTAGAAACTTGTTTGGGCTGTTGAGAGGAGTAAAAAACCATCAAAAATTTCAATCCTGCATGATTCTACCAAGAAATGTGATTCTTCATTCAAAACGCTGGTTTTTGCTATTGGGCTCTATTGAATAATGAATGTTTTGAATTTTCTCCAAAAGTAAAGTAGTTGCAAACTCATGCTTTTAGAGACTTGTTTGGGCTCATGAGAGGAGTAGAAAAACATCAAAAATTTCAGTCCTGCATGATTCTACCAAGAAATGTGTGTTCATTGAAACCGCTGGTTTTTGATAGTTTGGGCCCTATTGAATAATGAATGTTTTGAATTTTCTCCAAAAGTAAAGTAGTTGCAAACTCATCCTTTTAGAAACTTGTTTGGGCTGTTGAGAGGAGTAAAAAACCATCAAAAATTTCAATCCTGCATGATTCTACCAAGAAATGTGATTCTTCATTCAAAACGCTGGTTTTTGCTATTGGGCTCTATTGAATAATGAATGTTTTGAATTTTCTCCAAAAGTAAAGTAGTTGCAAACTCATGCTTTTAGAGACTTGTTTGGGCTCATGAGAGGAGTAGAAAAACATCAAAAATTTCAGTCCTGCATGATTCTACCAAGAAATGTGTGTTCATTGAAGCCGCTGGTTTTTGATAGTTTGGGCCCTATTGAATAATGAATGTTTTGAATTTTCTCCAAAAGTAAAGTAGTTGCAAACTCATCCTTTTAGAAACTTGTTTGGGCTGTTGAGAGGAGTAAAAAACCATCAAAAATTTCAATCCTGCATGATTCTACCAAGAAATGTGATTCTTCATTCAAAACGCTGGTTTTTGCTATTGGGCTCTATTGAATAATGAATGTTTTGAATTTTCTCCAAAAGTAAAGTAGTTGCAAACTCATGCTTTTAGAGACTTGTTTGGGCTCATGAGAGGAGTAGAAAAACATCAAAAATTTCAGTCCTGCATGATTCTACCAAGAAATGTGTGTTCATTGAAACCGCTGGTTTTTGATAGTTTGGGCCCTATTGAATAATGAATGTTTTGAATTTTCTCCAAAAGTAAAGTAGTTGCAAACTCATCCTTTTAGAAACTTGTTTGGGCTGTTGAGAGGAGTAAAAAACCATTAAATTTCAATCCTGCATGATTTTACCAAGAAATGTGATTCTTCATTCAAAACCTGATTTTTGCTATTGGGCTCTTTTGAATAGTGAATGTTTTGAATTTTCTCCAAAAGTAAAGTAGTTGCAAACTCATGCTTTTAGAGACTTGTTTGGGCTCATGAGAGGAGTAGAAAAACATCAAAAATTTCAGTCCTGCATGATTCTACCAAGAAATGTGTTCATTCAAACCGCTGGTTTTTGATAGTTTGGGCCCTATTGAATAATGAATGTTTTGAATTTTCTCCAAAAGTAAAGTAGTTGCAAACTCATCCTTTTAGAAACTTGTTTGGGCTGTTGAGAGGAGTAAAAAACCATCAAAAATTTCAATCCTGCATGATTCTACCAAGAAATGTGATTCTTCATTCAAAACGCTGTTTTTTGCTATTGGGCTCTATTGAATAATGAATGTTTTGAATTTTCTCCAAAAGTAAAGTAGTTGCAAACTCATGCTTTTAGAGACTTGTTTGGGCTCATGAGAGGAGTAGAAAAACATCAAAAATTTCAGTCCTGCATGATTCTACCAAGAAATGTGTGTTCATTGAAACAGCTGGTTTTTGATAGTTTGGGCCCTATTGAATAATGAATGTTTTGAATTTTCTCCAAAAGTAAAGTAGTTGCAAACTCATCCTTTTAGAAACTTGTTTGGGCTGTTGAGAGGAGTAAAAAACCATCAAAAATTTCAATCCTGCATGATTCTACCAAGAAATGTGATTCTTCATTCAAAACGCTGGTTTTTGCTATTGGGCTCTATTGAATAATGAATGTTTTGAATTTTCTCCAAAAGTAAAGTAGTTGCAAACTCATGCTTTTAGAGACTTGTTTGGGCTCATGAGAGGAGTAGAAAAACATCAAAAATTTCAGTCCTGCATGATTCTACCAAGAAATGTGTGTTGATTGAAACCGCTGGTTTTTGATAGTTTGGGCCCTATTGAATAATGAATGTTTTGAATTTTCTCCAAAAGTAAAGTAGTTGCAAACTCATCCTTTTAGAAACTTGTTTGGGCTGTTGAGAGGAGTAAAAAACCATCAAAAATTTCAATCCTGCATGATTCTACCAAGAAATGTGATTCTTCATTCAAAACCTTATTTTTGCTATTGGGCTCTATTGAATAGTGAATGTTTTGAATTTTCTCCAAAAGTAAAGTAGTTGCAAACTCATGCTTTTAGAGACTTGTTTGGGCTCATGAGATGAGTAGAAAAACATCAAAAATTTCAGTCCTGCATGATTCTACCAAGACATGTGTGTTCATTGAAACGGCTGGTTTTTGATAGTTTGGGCCCTATTGAATAATGAATGTTTTGAATTTTCTCCAAAAGTAAAGTAGTTGCAAACTCATCCTTTTAGAAACTTGTTTGGGCTGTTGAGAGGAGTAAAAAACCATCAAAAATTTCAATCCTGCATGATTCTACCAAGAAATGTGATTCTTCATTCAAAACGCTGGTTTTTGCTATTGGGCTCTATTGAATAATGTTTTGAATTTTCTCCAAAAGTAAAGTAGTTGCAAACTCATGCTTTTAGAGATTTGTTTGGGCTCATGAGAGGAGTAGAAAAACATCAAAAATTTCAGTCCTGCATGATTCTACCAAGAAATGTGTGTTCATTCAAACCACTGGTTTTTAATACTTTGGGCCCTATTGAATAATGAATGTTTTGAATTTTCTCCAAAAGTAAAGTAGTTGCAAACTCATGCTTTTAGAGACTTGTTTGGGCTCATGAGAGGAGTAGAAAAACATCAAAAATTTCAGTCCTGCATGATTCTACCAAGAAATGTGTGTTCATTCAAACCGCTGGTTTTTGATAGTTTGGGCCCTATTGAATAATGAATGTTTTGAATTTTCTCCAAAAGTAAAGTAGTTGCAAACTCATGCTTTTAGAGACTTGTTTGGGCTCATGAGAGGAGTAGAAAAACATCAAAAATTTCAGTCCTGCATGATTCTACCAAGAAATGTGTGTTCATTCAAACCGCTGGTTTTTGATACTTTGGGCCCTATTGAATAATGAATGTTTTGAATTTTCTCCAAAAGTAAAGTAGTTGCAAACTCATCCTTTTAGAAACTTGTTTGGGCTGTTGAGAGGAGTAAAAAACCATCAAAAATTTCAATCCTGCATGATTTTACCAAGAAATGTGATTCTTCATTCAAAACCTGATTTTTGCTATTGGGCTCTATTGAATAGTGAATGTTTTGAATTTTCTCCAAAAGTAAAGTAGTTGCAAACTCATGCTTTTAGAGACTTGTTTGGGCTCATGAGAGGAGTAGAAAAACATCAAAAATTTCAGTCCTGCATGATTCTACCAAGAAATGTGTGTTCATTCAAACCGCTGGTTTTTGATAGTTTGGGCCCTATTGAATAATGAATGTTTTGAATTTTCTCCAAAAGTAAAGTAGTTGCAAACTCATGCTTTTAGAGACTTGTTTGGGCTCATGAGAGGAGTAGAAAAACATCAAAAATTTCAGTCCTGCATGATTCTACCAAGAAATGTGTGTTCATTCAAACCGCTGGTTTTTGAGTTTGGGCCCTATTGAATAATGAATGTTTTGAATTTTCTCCAAAAGTAAAGTAGTTGCAAACTCATCCTTTTAGAAACTTGTTTGGGCTGTTGAGAGGAGTAAAAAACCATCAAAAATTTCAATCCTGCATGATTCTACCAAGAAATGTGATTCTTCATTCAAAACCTGATTTTTGCTATTGGGCTCTATTGAATAGTGAATGTTTTGAATTTTCTCCAAAAGTAAAGTAGTTGCAAACTCATGCTTTTAGAGACTTGTTTGGGCTCATGAGATGAGTAGAAAAACATCAAAAATTTCAGTCCTGCATGATTCTACCAAGACATGTGTGTTCATTGAAACAGCTGGTTTTTGATAGTTTGGGCCCTATTGAATAATGAAAGTTTTGAATTTTCTCCAAAAGTAAAGTAGTTGCAAACTCATCCTTTTAGAAACTTGTTTGGGCTGTTGAGAGGAGTAAAAAACCATCAAAAATTTCAATCCTGCATGATTCTACCAAGAAATGTGATTCTTCATTCAAAACGCTGGTTTTTGCTATTGGGCTCTATTGAATAATGTTTTGAATTTTCTCCAAAAGTAAAGTAGTTGCAAATTCATGCTTTTAGAGATTTGTTTGGGCTCATGAGAGGAGTAGAAAAACATCAAAAATTTCAGTCCTGCATGATTCTACCAAGAAATGTGTGTTCATTGAAACCGCTGGTTTTTGATAGTTTGGGCCCTATTGAATAATGAATGTTTTGAATTTTCTCCAAAAGTAAAGTAGTTGCAAACTCATGCTTTTAGAGACTTGTTTGGGCTCATGAGAGGAGTAGAAAAACATCAAAAATTTCAGTCCTGCATGATTCTACCAAGAAATGTGTGTTCATTGAAGCCGCTGGTTTTTGATAGTTTGGGCCCTATTGAATAATGAATGTTTTGAATTTTCTCCAAAAGTAAAGTAGTTGCAAACTCATCCTTTTAGAAACTTGTTTGGGCTGTTGAGAGGAGTAAAAAACCATCAAAAATTTCAATCCTGCATGATTCTACCAAGAAATGTGATTCTTCATTCAAAACGCTGGTTTTTGCTATTGGGCTCTATTGAATAATGAATGTTTTGAATTTTCTCCAAAAGTAAAGTAGTTGCAAACTCATGCTTTTAGAGACTTGTTTGGGCTCATGAGAGGAGTAGAAAAACATCAAAAATTTCAGTCCTGCATGATTCTACCAAGAAATGTGTGTTCATTGAAACCACTGGTTTTTGATAGTTTGGGCCCTATTGAATAATGAATGTTTTGAATTTTCTCCAAAAGTAAAGTAGTTGCAAACTCATCCTTTTAGAAACTTGTTTGGGCTGTTGAGAGGAGTAAAAAACCATTAAATTTCAATCCTGCATGATTTTACCAAGAAATGTGATTCTTCATTCAAAACCTGATTTTTGCTATTGGGCTCTTTTGAATAGTGAATGTTTTGAATTTTCTCCAAAAGTAAAGTAGTTGCAAACTCATGCTTTTAGAGACTTGTTTGGGCTCATGAGAGGAGTAGAAAAACATCAAAAATTTCAGTCCTGCATGATTCTACCAAGAAATGTGTTCATTCAAACCGCTGGTTTTTGATAGTTTGGGCCCTATTGAATAATGAATGTTTTGAATTTTCTCCAAAAGTAAAGTAGTTGCAAACTCATCCTTTTAGAAACTTGTTTGGGCTGTTGAGAGGAGTAAAAAACCATCAAAAATTTCAATCCTGCATGATTCTACCAAGAAATGTGATTCTTCATTCAAAACGCTGTTTTTTGCTATTGGGCTCTATTGAATAATGAATGTTTTGAATTTTCTCCAAAAGTAAAGTAGTTGCAAACTCATGCTTTTAGAGACTTGTTTGGGCTCATGAGAGGAGTAGAAAAACATCAAAAATTTCAGTCCTGCATGATTCTACCAAGAAATGTGTGTTCATTGAAACAGCTGGTTTTTGATAGTTTGGGCCCTATTGAATAATGAATGTTTTGAATTTTCTCCAAAAGTAAAGTAGTTGCAAACTCATCCTTTTAGAAACTTGTTTGGGCTGTTGAGAGGAGTAAAAAACCATCAAAAATTTCAATCCTGCATGATTCTACCAAGAAATGTGATTCTTCATTCAAAACGCTGGTTTTTGCTATTGGGCTCTATTGAATAATGAATGTTTTGAATTTTCTCCAAAAGTAAAGTAGTTGCAAACTCATGCTTTTAGAGACTTGTTTGGGCTCATGAGAGGAGTAGAAAAACATCAAAAATTTCAGTCCTGCATGATTCTATCAAGAAATGTGTGTTGATTGAAACCGCTGGTTTTTGATAGTTTGGGCCCTATTGAATAATGAATGTTTTGAATTTTCTCCAAAAGTAAAGTAGTTGCAAACTCATCCTTTTAGAAACTTGTTTGGGCTGTTGAGAGGAGTAAAAAACCATCAAAAATTTCAATCCTGCATGATTCTACCAAGAAATGTGATTCTTCATTCAAAACCTTATTTTTGCTATTGGGCTCTATTGAATAGTGAATGTTTTGAATTTTCTCCAAAAGTAAAGTAGTTGCAAACTCATGCTTTTAGAGACTTGTTTGGGCTCATGAGATGAGTAGAAAAACATCAAAAATTTCAGTCCTGCATGATTCTACCAAGACATGTGTGTTCATTGAAACGGCTGGTTTTTGATAGTTTGGGCCCTATTGAATAATGAATGTTTTGAATTTTCTCCAAAAGTAAAGTAGTTGCAAACTCATCCTTTTAGAAACTTGTTTGGGCTGTTGAGAGGAGTAAAAAACCATCAAAAATTTCAATCCTGCATGATTCTACCAAGAAATGTGATTCTTCATTCAAAACGCTGGTTTTTGCTATTGGGCTCTATTGAATAATGTTTTGAATTTTCTCCAAAAGTAAAGTAGTTGCAAACTCATGCTTTTAGAGATTTGTTTGGGCTCATGAGAGGAGTAGAAAAACATCAAAAATTTCAGTCCTGCATGATTCTACCAAGAAATGTGTGTTCATTCAAACCACTGGTTTTTGATACTTTGGGCCCTATTGAATAATGAATGTTTTGAATTTTCTCCAAAAGTAAAGTAGTTGCAAACTCATGCTTTTAGAGACTTGTTTGGGCTCATGAGAGGAGTAGAAAAACATCAAAAATTTCAGTCCTGCATGATTCTACCAAGAAATGTGTGTTCATTCAAACCGCTGGTTTTTGATAGTTTGGGCCCTATTGAATAATGAATGTTTTGAATTTTCTCCAAAAGTAAAGTAGTTGCAAACTCATGCTTTTAGAGACTTGTTTGGGCTCATGAGAGGAGTAGAAAAACATCAAAAATTTCAGTCCTGCATGATTCTACCAAGAAATGTGTGTTCATTCAAACCGCTGGTTTTTGATACTTTGGGCCCTATTGAATAATGAATGTTTTGAATTTTCTCCAAAAGTAAAGTAGTTGCAAACTCATCCTTTTAGAAACTTGTTTGGGCTGTTGAGAGGAGTAAAAAACCATCAAAAATTTCAATCCTGCATGATTTTACCAAGAAATGTGATTCTTCATTCAAAACCTGATTTTTGCTATTGGGCTCTATTGAATAGTGAATGTTTTGAATTTTCTCCAAAAGTAAAGTAGTTGCAAACTCATGCTTTTAGAGACTTGTTTGGGCTCATGAGAGGAGTAGAAAAACATCAAAAATTTCAGTCCTGCATGATTCTACCAAGAAATGTGTGTTCATTCAAACCGCTGGTTTTTGATAGTTTGGGCCCTATTGAATAATGAATGTTTTGAATTTTCTCCAAAAGTAAAGTAGTTGCAAACTCATGCTTTTAGAGACTTGTTTGGGCTCATGAGAGGAGTAGAAAAACATCAAAAATTTCAGTCCTGCATGATTCTACCAAGAAATGTGTGTTCATTCAAACCGCTGGTTTTTGAGTTTGGGCCCTATTGAATAATGAATGTTTTGAATTTTCTCCAAAAGTAAAGTAGTTGCAAACTCATCCTTTTAGAAACTTGTTTGGGCTGTTGAGAGGAGTAAAAAACCATCAAAAATTTCAATCCTGCATGATTCTACCAAGAAATGTGATTCTTCATTCAAAACCTGATTTTTGCTATTGGGCTCTATTGAATAGTGAATGTTTTGAATTTTCTCCAAAAGTAAAGTAGTTGCAAACTCATGCTTTTAGAGACTTGTTTGGGCTCATGAGATGAGTAGAAAAACATCAAAAATTTCAGTCCTGCATGATTCTACCAAGACATGTGTGTTCATTGAAACAGCTGATTTTTGATAGTTTGGGCCCTATTGAATAATGAAAGTTTTGAATTTTCTCCAAAAGTAAAGTAGTTGCAAACTCATCCTTTTAGAAACTTGTTTGGGCTGTTGAGAGGAGTAAAAAACCATCAAAAATTTCAATCCTGCATGATTCTACCAAGAAATGTGATTCTTCATTCAAAACGCTGGTTTTTGCTATTGGGCTCTATTGAATAATGTTTTGAATTTTCTCCAAAAGTAAAGTAGTTGCAAATTCATGCTTTTAGAGATTTGTTTGGGCTCATGAGAGGAGTAGAAAAACATCAAAAATTTCAGTCCTGCATGATTCTACCAAGAAATGTGTGTTCATTGAAACCGCTGGTTTTTGATAGTTTGGGCCCTATTGAATAATGAATGTTTTAAATTTTCTCCAAAAGTAAAGTAGTTGCAAACTCATCCTTTTAGAAACTTGTTTGGGCTGTTGAGAGGAGTAAAAAACCATCAAAAATTTCAATCCTGCATGATTTTACCAAGAAATGTGATTCTTCATTCAAAACCTGATTTTTGCTATTGGGCTCTATTGAATAGTGAATGTTTTGAATTTTCTCCAAAAGTAAAGTATTTGCAAACTCATGCTTTTAGAGACTTGTTTGGGCTCATGAGAGGAGTAGAAAAACATCAAAAATTTCAGTCCTGCATGATTCTACCAAGAAATGTGTGTTCATTCAAACCGCTGGTTTTTGATAGTTTGGGCCCTATTGAATAATGAATGTTTTGAATTTTCTCCAAAAGTAAAGTAGTTGCAAACTCATCCTTTTAGAAACTTGTTTGGGCTGTTGAGAGGAGTAAAAAACCATCAAAAATTTCAATCCTGCATGATTTTACCAAGAAATGTGATTCTTCATTCAAAACCTGATTTTTGCTATTGGGCTCTATTGAATAGTGAATGATTTGAATTTTCTCCAAAAGTAAAGTATTTGCACACTCATGCTTTTAGAGACTTGTTTGGGCTCATGAGAGGAGTAGAAAAACATCAAAAATTTCAGTCCTGCATGATTCTACCAAGAAATGTGTGTTCATTCAAACCGCTGGTTTTTGATAGTTTGGGCCCTATTGAATAATGAATGTTTTGAATTTTCTCCAAAAGTAAAGTAGTTGCAAACTCATCCTTTTAGAAACTTGTTTGGGCTGTTGAGAGGAGTAAAAAACCATCAAAAATTTCAATCCTGCATGATTCTACCAAGAAATGTGATTCTTCATTCAAAACGCTGGTTTTTGCTATTGGGCTCTATTGAATAATGAATGTTTTGAATTTTCTGCAAAAGTAAAGTAGTTGCAAACTCATGCTTTTAGAGACTTGTTTGGGCTCATGAGAGGAGTAGAAAAACATCAAAAATTTCAGTCCTGCATGATTCTACCAAGAAATGTGTGTTCATTGAAACCGCTGGTTTTTGATAGTTTGGGCCCTATTGAATAATGAATGTTTTGAATTTTCTCCAAAAGTAAAGTAGTTGCAAACTCATCCTTTTAGAAACTTGTTTGGGCTGTTGAGAGGAGTAAAAAACCATCAAAAATTTCAATCCTGCATGATTCTACCAAGAAATGTGATTCTTCATTCAAAACGCTGGTTTTTGCTATTGGGCTCTATTGAATAATGAATGTTTTGAATTTTCTCCAAAAGTAAAGTAGTTGCAAACTCATGCTTTTAGAGACTTGTTTGGGCTCATGAGAGGAGTAGAAAAACATCAAAAATTTCAGTCCTGCATGATTCTACCAAGAAATGTGTGTTCATTGAAACCGCTGGTTTTTGATAGTTTGGGCCCTATTGAATAATGAATGTTTTGAATTTTCTCCAAAAGTAAAGTAGTTGCAAACTCATCCTTTTAGAAACTTGTTTGGGCTGTTGAGAGGAGTAAAAAACCATCAAAAATTTCAATCCTGCATGATTCTACCAAGAAATGTGATTCTTCATTCAAAACGCTGGTTTTTGCTATTGGGCTCTATTGAATAATGAATGTTTTGAATTTTCTCCAAAAGTAAAGTAGTTGCAAACTCATGCTTTTAGAGACTTGTTTGGGCTCATGAGAGGAGTAGAAAAACATCAAAAATTTCAGTCCTGCATGATTCTACCAAGAAATGTGTGTTCATTGAAGCCGCTGGTTTTTGATAGTTTGGGCCCTATTGAATAATGAATGTTTTGAATTTTCTCCAAAAGTAAAGTAGTTGCAAACTCATCCTTTTAGAAACTTGTTTGGGCTGTTGAGAGGAGTAAAAAACCATCAAAAATTTCAATCCTGCATGATTCTACCAAGAAATGTGATTCTTCATTCAAAACGCTGGTTTTTGCTATTGGGCTCTATTGAATAATGAATGTTTTGAATTTTCTCCAAAAGTAAAGTAGTTGCAAACTCATGCTTTTAGAGACTTGTTTGGGCTCATGAGAGGAGTAGAAAAACATCAAAAATTTCAGTCCTGCATGATTCTACCAAGAAATGTGTGTTCATTGAAACCGCTGGTTTTTGATAGTTTGGGCCCTATTGAATAATGAATGTTTTGAATTTTCTCCAAAAGTAAAGTAGTTGCAAACTCATCCTTTTAGAAACTTGTTTGGGCTGTTGAGAGGAGTAAAAAACCATTAAATTTCAATCCTGCATGATTTTACCAAGAAATGTGATTCTTCATTCAAAACCTGATTTTTGCTATTGGGCTCTTTTGAACAGTGAATGTTTTGAATTTTCTCCAAAAATAAAGTAGTTGCAAACTCATGCTTTTAGAGACTTGTTTGGGCTCATGAGAGGAGTAGAAAAACATCAAAAATTTCAGTCCTGCATGATTCTACCAAGAAATGTGTTCATTCAAACCGCTGGTTTTTGATAGTTTGGGCCCTATTGAATAATGAATGTTTTGAATTTTCTCCAAAAGTAAAGTAGTTGCAAACTCATCCTTTTAGAAACTTGTTTGGGCTGTTGAGAGGAGTAAAAAACCATCAAAAATTTCAATCCTGCATGATTCTACCAAGAAATGTGATTCTTCATTCAAAACGCTGTTTTTTGCTATTGGGCTCTATTGAATAATGAATGTTTTGAATTTTCTCCAAAAGTAAAGTAGTTGCAAACTCATGCTTTTAGAGACTTGTTTGGGCTCATGAGAGGAGTAGAAAAACATCAAAAATTTCAGTCCTGCATGATTCTACCAAGAAATGTGTGTTCATTGAAACAGCTGGTTTTTGATAGTTTGGGCCCTATTGAATAATGAATGTTTTGAATTTTCTCCAAAAGTAAAGTAGTTGCAAACTCATCCTTTTAGAAACTTGTTTGGGCTGTTGAGAGGAGTAAAAAACCATCAAAAATTTCAATCCTGCATGATTCTACCAAGAAATGTGATTCTTCATTCAAAACGCTGGTTTTTGCTATTGGGCTCTATTGAATAATGAATGTTTTGAATTTTCTCCAAAAGTAAAGTAGTTGCAAACTCATGCTTTTAGAAACTTGTTTGGGCTCATGAGAGGAGTAGAAAAACATCAAAAATTTCAGTCCTGCATGATTCTACCAAGAAATGTGTGTTGATTGAAACCGCTGGTTTTTGATAGTTTGGGCCCTATTGAATAATGAATGTTTTGAATTTTCTCCAAAAGTAAAGTAGTTGCAAACTCATCCTTTTAGAAACTTGTTTGGGCTGTTGAGAGGAGTAAAAAATCATCAAAAATTTCAATCCTGCATGATTTTACCAAGAAATGTGATTCTTCATTCAAAACGCTGGTTTTTGCTATTGGGCTCTATTGAATAATGAATGTTTTGAATTTTCTCCAAAAGTAAAGTAGTTGCAAACTCATGCTTTTAGAGATTTGTTTGGGCTCATGAGAGGAGTAGAAAAACATCAAAAATTTCAGTCCTGCATGATTCTACCAAGAAATGTGTGTTCATTGAAACCGCTGGTTTTTGATAGTTTGGGCCCTATTGAATAATGAATGTTTTGAATTTTCTCCAAAAGTAAAGTAGTTGCAAACTCATCCTTTTAGAAACTTGTTTGGGCTGTTGAGAGGAGTAAAAAACCATCAAAAATTTCAATCCTGCATGATTCTACCAAGAAATGTGATTCTTCATTCAAAACGCTGGTTTTTGCTATTGGGCTCTATTGAATAATGAATGTTTTGAATTTTCTCCAAAAGTAAAGTAGTTGCAAACTCATGCTTTTAGAGACTTGTTTGGGCTCATGAGAGGAGTAGAAAAACATCAAAAATTTCAGTCCTGCATGATTCTACCAAGAAATGTGTGTTCATTGAAGCCGCTGGTTTTTGATAGTTTGGGCCCTATTGAATAATGAATGTTTTGAATTTTCTCCAAAAGTAAAGTAGTTGCAAACTCATCCTTTTAGAAACTTGTTTGGGCTGTTGAGAGGAGTAAAAAACCATCAAAAATTTCAATCCTGCATGATTCTACCAAGAAATGTGATTCTTCATTCAAAACGCTGGTTTTTGCTATTGGGCTCTATTGAATAATGAATGTTTTGAATTTTCTCCAAAAGTAAAGTAGTTGCAAACTCATGCTTTTAGAGACTTGTTTGGGCTCATGAGAGGAGTAGAAAAACATCAAAAATTTCAGTCCTGCATGATTCTACCAAGAAATGTGTGTTCATTGAAACCGCTGGTTTTTGATAGTTTGGGCCCTATTGAATAATGAATGTTTTGAATTTTCTCCAAAAGTAAAGTAGTTGCAAACTCATCCTTTTAGAAACTTGTTTGGGCTGTTGAGAGGAGTAAAAAACCATCAAAAATTTCAATCCTGCATGATTCTACCAAGAAATGTGATTCTTCATTCAAAACGCTGGTTTTTGCTATTGGGCTCTATTGAATAATGAATGTTTTGAATTTTCTCCAAAAGTAAAGTAGTTGCAAACTCATGCTTTTAGAGACTTGTTTGGGCTCATGAGAGGAGTAGAAAAACATCAAAAATTTCAGTCCTGCATGATTCTACCAAGAAATGTGTGTTCATTGAAACCGCTGGTTTTTGATAGTTTGGGCCCTATTGAATAATGAATGTTTTGAATTTTCTCCAAAAGTAAAGTAGTTGCAAACTCATCCTTTTAGAAACTTGTTTGGGCTGTTGAGAGGAGTAAAAAACCATTAAATTTCAATCCTGCATGATTTTACCAAGAAATGTGATTCTTCATTCAAAACCTGATTTTTGCTATTGGGCTCTTTTGAATAGTGAATGTTTTGAATTTTCTCCAAAAGTAAAGTAGTTGCAAACTCATGCTTTTAGAGACTTGTTTGGGCTCATGAGAGGAGTAGAAAAACATCAAAAATTTCAGTCCTGCATGATTCTACCAAGAAATGTGTTCATTCAAACCGCTGGTTTTTGATAGTTTGGGCCCTATTGAATAATGAATGTTTTGAATTTTCTCCAAAAGTAAAGTAGTTGCAAACTCATCCTTTTAGAAACTTGTTTGGGCTGTTGAGAGGAGTAAAAAACCATCAAAAATTTCAATCCTGCATGATTCTACCAAGAAATGTGATTCTTCATTCAAAACGCTGGTTTTTGCTATTGGGCTCTATTGAATAATGAATGTTTTGAATTTTCTCCAAAAGTAAAGTAGTTGCAAACTCATGCTTTTAGAGACTTGTTTGGGCTCATGAGAGGAGTAGAAAAACATCAAAAATTTCAGTCCTGCATGATTCTACCAAGAAATGTGTGTTCATTGAAACCGCTGGTTTTTGATAGTTTGGGCCCTATTGAATAATGAATGTTTTGAATTTTCTCCAAAAGTAAAGTAGTTGCAAACTCATCCTTTTAGAAACTTGTTTGGGCTGTTGAGAGGAGTAAAAAACCATCAAAAATTTCAATCCTGCATGATTCTACCAAGAAATGTGATTCTTCATTCAAAACGCTGGTTTTTGCTATTGGGCTCTATTGAATAATGAATGTTTTGAATTTTCTCCAAAAGTAAAGTAGTTGCAAACTCATGCTTTTAGAGACTTGTTTGGGCTCATGAGAGGAGTAGAAAAACATCAAAAATTTCAGTCCTGCATGATTCTACCAAGAAATGTGTGTTGATTGAAACCGCTGGTTTTTGATAGTTTGGGCCCTATTGAATAATGAATGTTTTGAATTTTCTCCAAAAGTAAAGTAGTTGCAAACTCATCCTTTTAGAAACTTGTTTGGGCTGTTGAGAGGAGTAAAAAATCATCAAAAATTTCAATCCTGCATGATTTTACCAAGAAATGTGATTCTTCATTCAAAACGCTGGTTTTTGCTATTGGGCTCTATTGAATAATGAATGTTTTGAATTTTCTCCAAAAGTAAAGTAGTTGCAAACTCATGCTTTTAGAGATTTGTTTGGGCTCATGAGAGGAGTAGAAAAACATCAAAAATTTCAGTCCTGCATGATTCTACCAAGAAATGTGATTCTTCATTCAAAACCTGATTTTTGCTATTGGGCTCTATTGAATAGTGAATGTTTTGAATTTTCTCCAAAAGTAAAGTAGTTGCAAACTCATGCTTTTAGAGACTTGTTTGGGCTCATGAGAGGAGTAGAAAAACATCAAAAATTTCAGTCCTGCATGATTCTACCAAGAAATGTGTGTTCATTCAAACCGCTGGTTTTTGATAGTTTGGGCCCTATTGAATAATGAATGTTTTGAATTTTCTCCAAAAGTAAAGTAGTTGCAAACTCATACTTTTAGAGACTTGTTTGGGCTCATAAGAGGAGTAGAAAAACATCAAAAATTTCAGTCCTGCATGATTCTACCAAGAAATGTGTGTTCATTCAAACCGCTGGTTTTTGATAGTTTGGGCCCTATTGAATAATGAATGTTTTGAATTTTCTCCAAAAGTAAAGTAGTTGCAAACTCATGCTTTTAGAGACTTGTTTGGGCTCATGAGATGAGTAGAAAAACATCAAAAATTTCAGTCCTGCATGATTCTACCAAGACATGTGTGTTCATTGAAACCGCTGGTTTTTGATAGTTTGGGCCCTATTGAATAATGAATGTTTTGAATTTTCTCCAAAAGTAAAGTAGTGGCAAACTCATCCTTTTAGAAACTTGTTTGGGCTGTTGAGAGGAGTAAAAAACCATCAAAAATTTCAATCCTGCATGATTCTACCAAGAAATGTGATTCTTCATTCAAAACCTGATTTTTGCTATTGGGCTCTATTGAATAGTGAATGTTTTGAATTTTCTCCAAAAGTAAAGTAGTTGCAAACTCATGCTTTTAGAGACTTGTTTGGGCTCATGAGAGGAGTAGAAAAACATCAAAAATTTCAGTCCTGCATGATTCTACCAAGAAATGTGTGTTCATTCAAACCGCTGGTTTTTGATAGTTTGGGCCCTATTGAATAATGAATGTTTTGAATTTTCTCCAAAAGTAAAGTAGTTGCAAACTCATGCTTTTAGAGACTTGTTTGGGCTCATGAGAGGAGTAGAAAAACATCAAAAATTTCAGTCCTGCATGATTCTACCAAGAAATGTGTGTTCATTCAAACCGCTGGTTTTTGATACTTTGGGCCCTATTGAATAATGAATGTTTTGAATTTTCTCCAAAAGTAAAGTAGTTGCAAACTCATCCTTTTAGAAACTTGTTTGGGCTGTTGAGAGGAGTAAAAAACCATCAAAAATTTCAATCCTGCATGATTTTACCAAGAAATGTGATTCTTCATTCAAAACCTGATTTTTGCTATTGGGCTCTATTGAATAGTGAATGTTTTGAATTTTCTCCAAAAGTAAAGTAGTTGCAAACTCATGCTTTTAGAGACTTGTTTGGGCTCATGAGAGGAGTAGAAAAACATCAAAAATTTCAGTCCTGCATGATTCTACCAAGAAATGTGTGTTCATTCAAACCGCTGGTTTTTGATAGTTTGGGCCCTATTGAATAATGAATGTTTTGAATTTTCTCCAAAAGTAAAGTAGTTGCAAACTCATGCTTTTAGAGACTTGTTTGGGCTCATGAGAGGAGTAGAAAAACATCAAAAATTTCAGTCCTGCATGATTCTACCAAGAAATGTGTGTTCATTCAAACCGCTGGTTTTTGAGTTTGGGCCCTATTGAATAATGAATGTTTTGAATTTTCTCCAAAAGTAAAGTAGTTGCAAACTCATCCTTTTAGAAACTTGTTTGGGCTGTTGAGAGGAGTAAAAAACCATCAAAAATTTCAATCCTGCATGATTCTACCAAGAAATGTGATTCTTCATTCAAAACCTGATTTTTGCTATTGGGCTCTTTTGAATAGTGAATGTTTTGAATTTTCTCCAAAAGTAAAGTAGTTGCAAACTCATGCTTTTAGAGACTTGTTTGGGCTCATGAGAGGAGTAGAAAAACATCAAAAATTTCAGTCCTGCATGATTCTACCAAGAAATGTGTTCATTCAAACCGCTGGTTTTTGATAGTTTGGGCCCTATTGAATAATGAATGTTTTGAATTTTCTCCAAAAGTAAAGTAGTTGCAAACTCATCCTTTTAGAAACTTGTTTGGGCTGTTGAGAGGAGTAAAAAACCATCAAAAATTTCAATCCTGCATGATTCTACCAAGAAATGTGATTCTTCATTCAAAACGCTGGTTTTTGCTATTGGGCTCTATTGAATAATGAATGTTTTGAATTTTCTCCAAAAGTAAAGTAGTTGCAAACTCATGCTTTTAGAGACTTGTTTGGGCTCATGAGAGGAGTAGAAAAACATCAAAAATTTCAGTCCTGCATGATTCTACCAAGAAATGTGTGTTCATTGAAACCGCTGGTTTTTGATAGTTTGGGCCCTATTGAATAATGAATGTTTTGAATTTTCTCCAAAAGTAAAGTAGTTGCAAACTCATCCTTTTAGAAACTTGTTTGGGCTGTTGAGAGGAGTAAAAAACCATCAAAAATTTCAATCCTGCATGATTCTACCAAGAAATGTGATTCTTCATTCAAAACGCTGGTTTTTGCTATTGGGCTCTATTGAATAATGAATGTTTTGAATTTTCTCCAAAAGTAAAGTAGTTGCAAACTCATGCTTTTAGAGACTTGTTTGGGCTCATGAGAGGAGTAGAAAAACATCAAAAATTTCAGTCCTGCATGATTCTACCAAGAAATGTGTGTTGATTGAAACCGCTGGTTTTTGATAGTTTGGGCCCTATTGAATAATGAATGTTTTGAATTTTCTCCAAAAGTAAAGTAGTTGCAAACTCATCCTTTTAGAAACTTGTTTGGGCTGTTGAGAGGAGTAAAAAACCATCAAAAATTTCAATCCTGCATGATTCTACCAAGAAATGTGATTCTTCATTCAAAACGCTGGTTTTTGCTATTGGGCTCTATTGAATAATGAATGTTTTGAATTTTCTGCAAAAGTAAAGTAGTTGCAAACTCATGCTTTTAGAGACTTGTTTGGGCTCATGAGAGGAGTAGAAAAACATCAAAAATTTCAGTCCTGCATGATTCTACCAAGAAATGTGTGTTCATTGAAACCGCTGGTTTTTGATAGTTTGGGCCCTATTGAATAATGAATGTTTTGAATTTTCTCCAAAAGTAAAGTAGTTGCAAACTCATCCTTTTAGAAACTTGTTTGGGCTGTTGAGAGGAGTAAAAAACCATCAAAAATTTCAATCCTGCATGATTCTACCAAGAAATGTGATTCTTCATTCAAAACGCTGGTTTTTGCTATTGGGCTCTATTGAATAATGAATGTTTTGAATTTTCTCCAAAAGTAAAGTAGTTGCAAACTCATGCTTTTAGAGACTTGTTTGGGCTCATGAGAGGAGTAGAAAAACATCAAAAATTTCAGTCCTGCATGATTCTACCAAGAAATGTGTGTTCATTGAAACCGCTGGTTTTTGATAGTTTGGGCCCTATTGAATAATGAATGTTTTGAATTTTCTCCAAAAGTAAAGTAGTTGCAAACTCATCCTTTTAGAAACTTGTTTGGGCTGTTGAGAGGAGTAAAAAACCATCAAAAATTTCAATCCTGCATGATTCTACCAAGAAATGTGATTCTTCATTCAAAACGCTGGTTTTTGCTATTGGGCTCTATTGAATAATGAATGTTTTGAATTTTCTCCAAAAGTAAAGTAGTTGCAAACTCATGCTTTTAGAGACTTGTTTGGGCTCATGAGAGGAGTAGAAAAACATCAAAAATTTCAGTCCTGCATGATTCTACCAAGAAATGTGTGTTCATTGAAGCCGCTGGTTTTTGATAGTTTGGGCCCTATTGAATAATGAATGTTTTGAATTTTCTCCAAAAGTAAAGTAGTTGCAAACTCATCCTTTTAGAAACTTGTTTGGGCTGCTGAGAGGAGTAAAAAACCATCAAAAATTTCAATCCTGCATGATTCTACCAAGAAATGTGATTCTTCATTCAAAACGCTGGTTTTTGCTATTGGGCTCTATTGAATAATGAATGTTTTGAATTTTCTCCAAAAGTAAAGTAGTTGCAAACTCATGCTTTTAGAGACTTGTTTGGGCTCATGAGAGGAGTAGAAAAACATCAAAAATTTCAGTCCTGCATGATTCTACCAAGAAATGTGTGTTCATTGAAACCGCTGGTTTTTGATAGTTTGGGCCCTATTGAATAATGAATGTTTTGAATTTTCTCCAAAAGTAAAGTAGTTGCAAACTCATCCTTTTAGAAACTTGTTTGGGCTGTTGAGAGGAGTAAAAAACCATTAAATTTCAATCCTGCATGATTTTACCAAGAAATGTGATTCTTCATTCAAAACCTGATTTTTGCTATTGGGCTCTTTTGAATAGTGAATGTTTTGAATTTTCTCCAAAAGTAAAGTAGTTGCAAACTCATGCTTTTAGAGACTTGTTTGGGCTCATGAGAGGAGTAGAAAAACATCAAAAATTTCAGTCCTGCATGATTCTACCAAGAAATGTGTTCATTCAAACCGCTGGTTTTTGATAGTTTGGGCCCTATTGAATAATGAATGTTTTGAATTTTCTCCAAAAGTAAAGTAGTTGCAAACTCATCCTTTTAGAAACTTGTTTGGGCTGTTGAGAGGAGTAAAAAACCATCAAAAATTTCAATCCTGCATGATTCTACCAAGAAATGTGATTCTTCATTCAAAACGCTGTTTTTTGCTATTGGGCTCTATTGAATAATGAATGTTTTGAATTTTCTCCAAAAGTAAAGTAGTTGCAAACTCATGCTTTTAGAGACTTGTTTGGGCTCATGAGAGGAGTAGAAAAACATCAAAAATTTCAGTCCTGCATGATTCTACCAAGAAATGTGTGTTCATTGAAACAGCTGGTTTTTGATAGTTTGGGCCCTATTGAATAATGAATGTTTTGAATTTTCTCCAAAAGTAAAGTAGTTGCAAACTCATCCTTTTAGAAACTTGTTTGGGCTGTTGAGAGGAGTAAAAAACCATCAAAAATTTCAATCCTGCATGATTCTACCAAGAAATGTGATTCTTCATTCAAAACGCTGGTTTTTGCTATTGGGCTCTATTGAATAATGAATGTTTTGAATTTTCTCCAAAAGTAAAGTAGTTGCAAACTCATGCTTTTAGAAACTTGTTTGGGATCATGAGAGGAGTAGAAAAACATCAAAAATTTCAGTCCTGCATGATTCTACCAAGAAATGTGTGTTGATTGAAACCGCTGGTTTTTGATAGTTTGGGCCCTATTGAATAATGAATGTTTTGAATTTTCTCCAAAAGTAAAGTAGTTGCAAACTCATCCTTTTAGAAACTTGTTTGGGCTGTTGAGAGGAGTAAAAAATCATCAAAAATTTCAATCCTGCATGATTTTACCAAGAAATGTGATTCTTCATTCAAAACGCTGGTTTTTGCTATTGGGCTCTACTGAATAATGAATGTTTTGAATTTTCTCCAAAAGTAAAGTAGTTGCAAACTCATGCTTTTAGAGATTTGTTTGGGCTCATGAGAGGAGTAGAAAAACATCAAAAATTTCAGTCCTGCATGATTCTACCAAGAAATGTGTGTTCATTGAAACCGCTGGTTTTTGATAGTTTGGGCCCTATTGAATAATGAATGTTTTGAATTTTCTCCAAAAGTAAAGTAGTTGCAAACTCATCCTTTTAGAAACTTGTTTGGGCTGTTGAGAGGAGTAAAAAACCATCAAAAATTTCAATCCTGCATGATTCTACCAAGAAATGTGATTCTTCATTCAAAACGCTGGTTTTTGCTATTGGGCTCTATTGAATAATGAATGTTTTGAATTTTCTCCAAAAGTAAAGTAGTTGCAAACTCATGCTTTTAGAGACTTGTTTGGGCTCATGAGAGGAGTAGAAAAACATCAAAAATTTCAGTCCTGCATGATTCTACCAAGAAATGTGTGTTCATTGAAGCCGCTGGTTTTTGATAGTTTGGGCCCTATTGAATAATGAATGTTTTGAATTTTCTCCAAAAGTAAAGTAGTTGCAAACTCATCCTTTTAGAAACTTGTTTGGGCTGTTGAGAGGAGTAAAAAACCATCAAAAATTTCAATCCTGCATGATTCTACCAAGAAATGTGATTCTTCATTCAAAACGCTGGTTTTTGCTATTGGGCTCTATTGAATAATGAATGTTTTGAATTTTCTCCAAAAGTAAAGTAGTTGCAAACTCATGCTTTTAGAGACTTGTTTGGGCTCATGAGAGGAGTAGAAAAACATCAAAAATTTCAGTCCTGCATGATTCTACCAAGAAATGTGTGTTCATTGAAACCGCTGGTTTTTGATAGTTTGGGCCCTATTGAATAATGAATGTTTTGAATTTTCTCCAAAAGTAAAGTAGTTGCAAACTCATCCTTTTAGAAACTTGTTTGGGCTGTTGAGAGGAGTAAAAAACCATCAAAAATTTCAATCCTGCATGATTCTACCAAGAAATGTGATTCTTCATTCAAAACGCTGGTTTTTGCTATTGGGCTCTATTGAATAATGAATGTTTTGAATTTTCTCCAAAAGTAAAGTAGTTGCAAACTCATGCTTTTAGAGACTTGTTTGGGCTCATGAGAGGAGTAGAAAAACATCAAAAATTTCAGTCCTGCATGATTCTACCAAGAAATGTGTGTTCATTGAAACCGCTGGTTTTTGATAGTTTGGGCCCTATTGAATAATGAATGTTTTGAATTTTCTCCAAAAGTAAAGTAGTTGCAAACTCATCCTTTTAGAAACTTGTTTGGGCTGTTGAGAGGAGTAAAAAACCATTAAATTTCAATCCTGCATGATTTTACCAAGAAATGTGATTCTTCATTCAAAACCTGATTTTTGCTATTGGGCTCTTTTGAATAGTGAATGTTTTGAATTTTCTCCAAAAGTAAAGTAGTTGCAAACTCATGCTTTTAGAGACTTGTTTGGGCTCATGAGAGGAGTAGAAAAACATCAAAAATTTCAGTCCTGCATGATTCTACCAAGAAATGTGTTCATTCAAACCGCTGGTTTTTGATAGTTTGGGCCCTATTGAATAATGAATGTTTTGAATTTTCTCCAAAAGTAAAGTAGTTGCAAACTCATCCTTTTAGAAACTTGTTTGGGCTGTTGAGAGGAGTAAAAAACCATCAAAAATTTCAATCCTGCATGATTCTACCAAGAAATGTGATTCTTCATTCAAAACGCTGGTTTTTGCTATTGGGCTCTATTGAATAATGAATGTTTTGAATTTTCTCCAAAAGTAAAGTAGTTGCAAACTCATGCTTTTAGAGACTTGTTTGGGCTCATGAGAGGAGTAGAAAAACATCAAAAATTTCAGTCCTGCATGATTCTACCAAGAAATGTGTGTTCATTGAAACCGCTGGTTTTTGATAGTTTGGGCCCTATTGAATAATGAATGTTTTGAATTTTCTCCAAAAGTAAAGTAGTTGCAAACTCATCCTTTTAGAAACTTGTTTGGGCTGTTGAGAGGAGTAAAAAACCATCAAAAATTTCAATCCTGCATGATTCTACCAAGAAATGTGATTCTTCATTCAAAACGCTGGTTTTTGCTATTGGGCTCTATTGAATAATGAATGTTTTGAATTTTCTCCAAAAGTAAAGTAGTTGCAAACTCATGCTTTTAGAGACTTGTTTGGGCTCATGAGAGGAGTAGAAAAACATCAAAAATTTCAGTCCTGCATGATTCTACCAAGAAATGTGTGTTGATTGAAACCGCTGGTTTTTGATAGTTTGGGCCCTATTGAATAATGAATGTTTTGAATTTTCTCCAAAAGTAAAGTAGTTGCAAACTCATCCTTTTAGAAACTTGTTTGGGCTGTTGAGAGGAGTAAAAAATCATCAAAAATTTCAATCCTGCATGATTTTACCAAGAAATGTGATTCTTCATTCAAAACGCTGGTTTTTGCTATTGGGCTCTATTGAATAATGAATGTTTTGAATTTTCTCCAAAAGTAAAGTAGTTGCAAACTCATGCTTTTAGAGATTTGTTTGGGCTCATGAGAGGAGTAGAAAAACATCAAAAATTTCAGTCCTGCATGATTCTACCAAGAAATGTGATTCTTCATTCAAAACCTGATTTTTGCTATTGGGCTCTATTGAATAGTGAATGTTTTGAATTTTCTCCAAAAGTAAAGTAGTTGCAAACTCATGCTTTTAGAGACTTGTTTGGGCTCATGAGAGGAGTAGAAAAACATCAAAAATTTCAGTCCTGCATGATTCTACCAAGAAATGTGTGTTCATTCAAACCGCTGGTTTTTGATAGTTTGGGCCCTATTGAATAATGAATGTTTTGAATTTTCTCCAAAAGTAAAGTAGTTGCAAACTCATACTTTTAGAGACTTGTTTGGGCTCATAAGAGGAGTAGAAAAACATCAAAAATTTCAGTCCTGCATGATTCTACCAAGAAATGTGTGTTCATTCAAACCGCTGGTTTTTGATAGTTTGGGCCCTATTGAATAATGAATGTTTTGAATTTTCTCCAAAAGTAAAGTAGTTGCAAACTCATGCTTTTAGAGACTTGTTTGGGCTCATGAGATGAGTAGAAAAACATCAAAAATTTCAGTCCTGCATGATTCTACCAAGACATGTGTGTTCATTGAAACCGCTGGTTTTTGATAGTTTGGGCCCTATTGAATAATGAATGTTTTGAATTTTCTCCAAAAGTAAAGTAGTGGCAAACTCATCCTTTTAGAAACTTGTTTGGGCTGTTGAGAGGAGTAAAAAACCATCAAAAATTTCAGTCCTGCATGATTCTACCAAGAAATGTGATTGTTCATTCAAAACGCTGGTTTTTGCTATTGGGCTCTATTGAATAATGAATGTTTTGAATTTTCTCCAAAAGTAAAGTAGTTGCAAACTCATGCTTTTAGAGACTTGTTTGGGCTCATGAGAGGAGTAGAAAAACATCAAAAATTTCAGTCCTGCATGATTCTACCAAGAAATGTGTGTTCATTGAAACCGCTGGTTTTTGATAGTTTGGGCCCTATTGAATAATGAATGTTTTGAATTTTCTCCAAAAGTAAAGTAGTTGCAAACTCATCCTTTTAGAAACTTGTTTGGGCTGTTGAGAGGAGTAAAAAAACATCAAAAATTTCAATCCTGCATGATTCTACCAAGAAATGTGATTCTTCATTCAAAACCTGATTTTTGCTATTGGGCTCTATTGAATAGTGAATGTTTTGAATTTTCTCCAAAAGTAAAGTAGTTGCAAACTCATGCTTTTAGAGACTTGTTTGGGCTCATGAGATGAGTAGAAAAACATCAAAAATTTCAGTCCTGCATGATTCTACCAAGACATGTGTGTTCATTGAAACCGCTGGTTTTTGATAGTTTGGGCCCTATTGAATAATGAATGTTTTGAATTTTCTCCAAAAGTAAAGTAGTTGCAAACTCATCCTTTTAGAAACTTGTTTGGGCTGTTGAGAGGAGTAAAAAACCATCAAAAATTTCAATCCTGCATGATTCTACCAAGAAATGTGATTCTTCATTCAAAACGCTGGTTTTTGCTATTGGGCTCTATTGAATAATGTTTTGAATTTTCTCCAAATGTAAAGTAGTTGCAAACTCATGCTTTTAGAGACTTGTTTGGGCTCATGAGAGGAGTAGAAAAACATCAAAAATTTCAGTCCTGCATGATTCTACCAAGAAATGTGTGTTCATTCAAACCGCTGGTTTTTGATAGTTTGGGCCCTATTGAATAATGAATGTTTTGAATTTTCTCCAAAAGTAAAGTAGTTGCAAACTCATCCTTTTAGAAACTTGTTTGGGCTGTTGAGAGGAGTAAAAAACCATCAAAAATTTCAATCCTGCATGATTTTACCAAGAAATGTGATTCTTCATTCAAAACCTGATTTTTGCTATTGGGCTCTATTGAATAGTGAATGTTTTGAATTTTCTCCAAAAGTAAAGTAGTTGCAAACTCATGCTTTTAGAGACTTGTTTGGGCTCATGAGAGGAGTAGAAAAACATCAAAAATTTCAGTCCTGCATGATTCTACCAAGAAATGTGTGTTCATTCAAACCGCTGGTTTTTGATAGTTTGGGCCCTATTGAATAATGAATGTTTTGAATTTTCTCCAAAAGTAAAGTAGTTGCAAACTCATGCTTTTAGAGACTTGTTTGGGCTCATGAGAGGAGTAGAAAAACATCAAAAATTTCAGTCCTGCATGATTCTACCAAGAAATGTGTGTTCATTCAAACCGCTGGTTTTTGATAGTTTGGGCCCTATTGAATAATGAATGTTTTGAATTTTCTCCAAAAGTAAAGTAGTTGCAAACTCATCCTTTTAGAAACTTGTTTGGGCTGTTGAGAGGAGTAAAAAACCATCAAAAATTTCAATCCTGCATGATTCTACCAAGAAATGTGATTCTTCATTCAAAACGCTGGTTTTTGCTTTTGGGCTCTATTGAATAATGAATGTTTTGAATTTTCTCCAAAAGTAAAGTAGTTGCAAACTCATGCTTTTAGAAACTTGTTTGGGCTCATGAGAGGAGTAGAAAAACATCAAAAATTTCAGTCCTGCATGATTCTACCAAGAAATGTGTGTTCATTGAAACCGCTGGTTTTTGATAGTTTGGGCCCTATTGAATAATGAATGTTTTGAATTTTCTCCAAAAGTAAAGTAGTTGCAAACTCATCCTTTTAGAAACTTGTTTGGGCTGTTGAGAGGAGTAAAAAACCATCAAAAATTTCAATCCTGCATGATTCTACCAAGAAATGTGATTCTTCATTCAAAACGCTGGTTTTTGCTATTGGGCTCTATTGAATAATGAATGTTTTGAATTTTCTCCAAAAGTAAAGTAGTTGCAAACTCATGCTTTTAGAGACTTGTTTGGGCTCATGAGAGGAGTAGAAAAACATCAAAAATTTCAGTCCTGCATGATTCTACCAAGAAATGTGTGTTCATTGAAACCGCTGGTTTTTGATAGTTTGGGCCCTATTGAATAATGAATGTTTTGAATTTTCTCCAAAAGTAAAGTAGTTGCAAACTCATCCTTTTAGAAACTTGGTTGGGCTGTTGAGAGGAGTAAAAAACCATCAAAAATTTCAATCCTGCATGATTCTACCAAGAAATGTGATTCTTCATTCAAAACGCTGGTTTTTGCTATTGGGCTCTATTGAATAATGAATGTTTTGAATTTTCTCCAAAAGTAAAGTAGTTGCAAACTCATGCTTTTAGAGATTTGTTTGGGCTCATGAGAGGAGTAGAAAAACATCAAAAATTTCAGTCCTGCATGATTCTACCAAGAAATGTGTGTTCATTGAAACCGCTGGTTTTTGATAGTTTGGGCCCTATTGAATAATGAATGTTTTAAATTTTCTCCAAAAGTAAAGTAGTTGCAAACTCATCCTTTTAGAAACTTGTTTGGGCTGTTGAGAGGAGTGAAAAACCATCAAAAATTTCAATCCTGCATGATTTTACCAAGAAATGTGATTCTTCATTCAAAACCTGATTTTTGCTATTGGGCTCTATTGAATAGTGAATGTTTTGAATTTTCTCCAAAAGTAAAGTAGTTGCAAACTCATGCTTTTAGAGACTTGTTTGGGCTCATGAGAGGAGTAGAAAAACATCAAAAATTTCAGTCCTGCATGATTCTACCAAGAAATGTGTGTTCATTCAAACCGCTGGTTTTTGATAGTTTGGGCCCTATTGAATAATGAATGTTTTGAATTTTCTCCAAAAGTAAAGTAGTTGCAAACTCATGCTTTTAGAGACTTGTTTGGGCTCATGAGAGGAGTAGAAAAACATCAAAAATTTCAGTCCTGCATGATTCTACCAAGAAATGTGTGTTCATTCAAACCGCTGGTTTTTGAGTTTGGGCCCTATTGAATAATGAATGTTTTGAATTTTCTCCAAAAGTAAAGTAGTTGCAAACTCATCCTTTTAGAAACTTGTTTGGGCTGTTGAGAGGAGTAAAAAACCATCAAAAATTTCAATCCTGCATGATTCTACCAAGAAATGTGATTCTTCATTCAAAACCTGATTTTTGCTATTGGGCTCTTTTGAATAGTGAATGTTTTGAATTTTCTCCAAAAGTAAAGTAGTTGCAAACTCATGCTTTTAGAGACTTGTTTGGGCTCATGAGAGGAGTAGAAAAACATCAAAAATTTCAGTCCTGCATGATTCTACCAAGAAATGTGTTCATTCAAACCGCTGGTTTTTGATAGTTTGGGCCCTATTGAATAATGAATGTTTTGAATTTTCTCCAAAAGTAAAGTAGTTGCAAACTCATCCTTTTAGAAACTTGTTTGGGCTGTTGAGAGGAGTAAAAAACCATCAAAAATTTCAATCCTGCATGATTCTACCAAGAAATGTGATTCTTCATTCAAAACGCTGGTTTTTGCTATTGGGCTCTATTGAATAATGAATGTTTTGAATTTTCTCCAAAAGTAAAGTAGTTGCAAACTCATGCTTTTAGAGACTTGTTTGGGCTCATGAGAGGAGTAGAAAAACATCAAAAATTTCAGTCCTGCATGATTCTACCAAGAAATGTGTGTTCATTGAAACCGCTGGTTTTTGATAGTTTGGGCCCTATTGAATAATGAATGTTTTGAATTTTCTCCAAAAGTAAAGTAGTTGCAAACTCATCCTTTTAGAAACTTGTTTGGGCTGTTGAGAGGAGTAAAAAACCATCAAAAATTTCAATCCTGCATGATTCTACCAAGAAATGTGATTCTTCATTCAAAACGCTGGTTTTTGCTATTGGGCTCTATTGAATAATGAATGTTTTGAATTTTCTCCAAAAGTAAAGTAGTTGCAAACTCATGCTTTTAGAGACTTGTTTGGGCTCATGAGAGGAGTAGAAAAACATCAAAAATTTCAGTCCTGCATGATTCTACCAAGAAATGTGTGTTGATTGAAACCGCTGGTTTTTGATAGTTTGGGCCCTATTGAATAATGAATGTTTTGAATTTTCTCCAAAAGTAAAGTAGTTGCAAACTCATCCTTTTAGAAACTTGTTTGGGCTGTTGAGAGGAGTAAAAAACCATCAAAAATTTCAATCCTGCATGATTCTACCAAGAAATGTGATTCTTCATTCAAAACGCTGGTTTTTGCTATTGGGCTCTATTGAATAATGAATGTTTTGAATTTTCTGCAAAAGTAAAGTAGTTGCAAACTCATGCTTTTAGAGACTTGTTTGGGCTCATGAGAGGAGTAGAAAAACATCAAAAATTTCAGTCCTGCATGATTCTACCAAGAAATGTGTGTTCATTGAAACCGCTGGTTTTTGATAGTTTGGGCCCTATTGAATAATGAATGTTTTGAATTTTCTCCAAAAGTAAAGTAGTTGCAAACTCATGCTTTTAGAAACTTGTTTGGGCTGTTGAGAGGAGTAAAAAACCATCAAAAATTTCAATCCTGCATGATTCTACCAAGAAATGTGATTCTTCATTCAAAACGCTGGTTTTTGCTATTGGGCTCTATTGAATAATGAATGTTTTGAATTTTCTCCAAAAGTAAAGTAGTTGCAAACTCATGCTTTTAGAGACTTGTTTGGGCTCATGAGAGGAGTAGAAAAACATCAAAAATTTCAGTCCTGCATGATTCTACCAAGAAATGTGTGTTCATTGAAACCGCTGGTTTTTGATAGTTTGGGCCCTATTGAATAATGAATGTTTTGAATTTTCTCCAAAAGTAAAGTAGTTGCAAACTCATCCTTTTAGAAACTTGTTTGGGCTGTTGAGAGGAGTAAAAAACCATCAAAAATTTCAATCCTGCATGATTCTACCAAGAAATGTGATTCTTCATTCAAAACGCTGGTTTTTGCTATTGGGCTCTATTGAATAATGAATGTTTTGAATTTTCTCCAAAAGTAAAGTAGTTGCAAACTCATGCTTTTAGAGACTTGTTTGGGCTCATGAGAGGAGTAGAAAAACATCAAAAATTTCAGTCCTGCATGATTCTACCAAGAAATGTGTGTTCATTGAAGCCGCTGGTTTTTGATTGTTTGGGCCCTATTGAATAATGAATGTTTTGAATTTTCTCCAAAAGTAAAGTAGTTGCAAACTCATCCTTTTAGAAACTTGTTTGGGCTGTTGAGAGGAGTAAAAAACCATCAAAAATTTCAATCCTGCATGATTCTACCAAGAAATGTGATTCTTCATTCAAAACGCTGGTTTTTGCTATTGGGCTCTATTGAATAATGAATGTTTTGAATTTTCTCCAAAAGTAAAGTAGTTGCAAACTCATGCTTTTAGAGACTTGTTTGGGCTCATGAGAGGAGTAGAAAAACATCAAAAATTTCAGTCCTGCATGATTCTACCAAGAAATGTGTGTTCATTGAAACCGCTGGTTTTTGATAGTTTGGGCCCTATTGAATAATGAATGTTTTGAATTTTCTCCAAAAGTAAAGTAGTTGCAAACTCATCCTTTTAGAAACTTGTTTGGGCTGTTGAGAGGAGTAAAAAACCATTAAATTTCAATCCTGCATGATTTTACCAAGAAATGTGATTCTTCATTCAAAACCTGATTTTTGCTATTGGGCTCTTTTGAATAGTGAATGTTTTGAATTTTCTCCAAAAGTAAAGTAGTTGCAAACTCATGCTTTTAGAGACTTGTTTGGGCTCATGAGAGGAGTAGAAAAACATCAAAAATTTCAGTCCTGCATGATTCTACCAAGAAATGTGTTCATTCAAACCGCTGGTTTTTGATAGTTTGGGCCCTATTGAATAATGAATGTTTTGAATTTTCTCCAAAAGTAAAGTAGTTGCAAACTCATCCTTTTAGAAACTTGTTTGGGCTGTTGAGAGGAGTAAAAAACCATCAAAAATTTCAATCCTGCATGATTCTACCAAGAAATGTGATTCTTCATTCAAAACGCTGTTTTTTGCTATTGGGCTCTATTGAATAATGAATGTTTTGAATTTTCTCCAAAAGTAAAGTAGTTGCAAACTCATGCTTTTAGAGACTTGTTTGGGCTCATGAGAGGAGTAGAAAAACATCAAAAATTTCAGTCCTGCATGATTCTACCAAGAAATGTGTGTTCATTGAAACAGCTGGTTTTTGATAGTTTGGGCCCTATTGAATAATGAATGTTTTGAATTTTCTCCAAAAGTAAAGTAGTTGCAAACTCATCCTTTTAGAAACTTGTTTGGGCTGTTGAGAGGAGTAAAAAACCATCAAAAATTTCAATCCTGCATGATTCTACCAAGAAATGTGATTCTTCATTCAAAACGCTGGTTTTTGCTATTGGGCTCTATTGAATAATGAATGTTTTGAATTTTCTCCAAAAGTAAAGTAGTTGCAAACTCATGCTTTTAGAAACTTGTTTGGGCTCATGAGAGGAGTAGAAAAACATCAAAAATTTCAGTCCTGCATGATTCTACCAAGAAATGTGTGTTGATTGAAACCGCTGGTTTTTGATAGTTTGGGCCCTATTGAATAATGAATGTTTTGAATTTTCTCCAAAAGTAAAGTAGTTGCAAACTCATCCTTTTAGAAACTTGTTTGGGCTGTTGAGAGGAGTAAAAAATCATCAAAAATTTCAATCCTGCATGATTTTACCAAGAAATGTGATTCTTCATTCAAAACGCTGGTTTTTGCTATTGGGCTCTATTGAATAATGAATGTTTTGAATTTTCTCCAAAAGTAAAGTAGTTGCAAACTCATGCTTTTAGAGATTTGTTTGGGCTCATGAGAGGAGTAGAAAAACATCAAAAATTTCAGTCCTGCATGATTCTACCAAGAAATGTGTGTTCATTGAAACCGCTGGTTTTTGATAGTTTGGGCCCTATTGAATAATGAATGTTTTGAATTTTCTCCAAAAGTAAAGTAGTTGCAAACTCATCCTTTTAGAAACTTGTTTGGGCTGTTGAGAGGAGTAAAAAACCATCAAAAATTTCAATCCTGCATGATTCTACCAAGAAATGTGATTCTTCATTCAAAACGCTGGTTTTTGCTATTGGGCTCTATTGAATAATGAATGTTTTGAATTTTCTCCAAAAGTAAAGTAGTTGCAAACTCATGCTTTTAGAGACTTGTTTGGGCTCATGAGAGGAGTAGAAAAACATCAAAAATTTCAGTCCTGCATGATTCTACCAAGAAATGTGTGTTCATTGAAGCCGCTGGTTTTTGATAGTTTGGGCCCTATTGAATAATGAATGTTTTGAATTTTCTCCAAAAGTAAAGTAGTTGCAAACTCATCCTTTTAGAAACTTGTTTGGGCTGTTGAGAGGAGTAAAAAACCATCAAAAATTTCAATCCTGCATGATTCTACCAAGAAATGTGATTCTTCATTCAAAACGCTGGTTTTTGCTATTGGGCTCTATTGAATAATGAATGTTTTGAATTTTCTCCAAAAGTAAAGTAGTTGCAAACTCATGCTTTTAGAGACTTGTTTGGGCTCATGAGAGGAGTAGAAAAACATCAAAAATTTCAGTCCTGCATGATTCTACCAAGAAATGTGTGTTCATTGAAACCGCTGGTTTTTGATAGTTTGGGCCCTATTGAATAATGAATGTTTTGAATTTTCTCCAAAAGTAAAGTAGTTGCAAACTCATCCTTTTAGAAACTTGTTTGGGCTGTTGAGAGGAGTAAAAAACCATCAAAAATTTCAATCCTGCATGATTCTACCAAGAAATGTGATTCTTCATTCAAAACGCTGGTTTTTGCTATTGGGCTCTATTGAATAATGAATGTTTTGAATTTTCTCCAAAAGTAAAGTAGTTGCAAACTCATGCTTTTAGAGACTTGTTTGGGCTCATGAGAGGAGTAGAAAAACATCAAAAATTTCAGTCCTGCATGATTCTACCAAGAAATGTGTGTTCATTGAAACCGCTGGTTTTTGATAGTTTGGGCCCTATTGAATAATGAATGTTTTGAATTTTCTCCAAAAGTAAAGTAGTTGCAAACTCATCCTTTTAGAAACTTGTTTGGGCTGTTGAGAGGAGTAAAAAACCATTAAATTTCAATCCTGCATGATTTTACCAAGAAATGTGATTCTTCATTCAAAACCTGATTTTTGCTATTGGGCTCTTTTGAATAGTGAATGTTTTGAATTTTCTCCAAAAGTAAAGTAGTTGCAAACTCATGCTTTTAGAGACTTGTTTGGGCTCATGAGAGGAGTAGAAAAACATCAAAAATTTCAGTCCTGCATGATTCTACCAAGAAATGTGTTCATTCAAACCGCTGGTTTTTGATAGTTTGGGCCCTATTGAATAATGAATGTTTTGAATTTTCTCCAAAAGTAAAGTAGTTGCAAACTCATCCTTTTAGAAACTTGTTTGGGCTGTTGAGAGGAGTAAAAAACCATCAAAAATTTCAATCCTGCATGATTCTACCAAGAAATGTGATTCTTCATTCAAAACGCTGGTTTTTGCTATTGGGCTCTATTGAATAATGAATGTTTTGAATTTTCTCCAAAAGTAAAGTAGTTGCAAACTCATGCTTTTAGAGACTTGTTTGGGCTCATGAGAGGAGTAGAAAAACATCAAAAATTTCAGTCCTGCATGATTCTACCAAGAAATGTGTGTTCATTGAAACCGCTGGTTTTTGATAGTTTGGGCCCTATTGAATAATGAATGTTTTGAATTTTCTCCAAAAGTAAAGTAGTTGCAAACTCATCCTTTTAGAAACTTGTTTGGGCTGTTGAGAGGAGTAAAAAACCATCAAAAATTTCAATCCTGCATGATTCTACCAAGAAATGTGATTCTTCATTCAAAACGCTGGTTTTTGCTATTGGGCTCTATTGAATAATGAATGTTTTGAATTTTCTCCAAAAGTAAAGTAGTTGCAAACTCATGCTTTTAGAGACTTGTTTGGGCTCATGAGAGGAGTAGAAAAACATCAAAAATTTCAGTCCTGCATGATTCTACCAAGAAATGTGTGTTGATTGAAACCGCTGGTTTTTGATAGTTTGGGCCCTATTGAATAATGAATGTTTTGAATTTTCTCCAAAAGTAAAGTAGTTGCAAACTCATCCTTTTAGAAACTTGTTTGGGCTGTTGAGAGGAGTAAAAAATCATCAAAAATTTCAATCCTGCATGATTTTACCAAGAAATGTGATTCTTCATTCAAAACGCTGGTTTTTGCTATTGGGCTCTATTGAATAATGAATGTTTTGAATTTTCTCCAAAAGTAAAGTAGTTGCAAACTCATGCTTTTAGAGATTTGTTTGGGCTCATGAGAGGAGTAGAAAAACATCAAAAATTTCAGTCCTGCATGATTCTACCAAGAAATGTGATTCTTCATTCAAAACCTGATTTTTGCTATTGGGCTCTATTGAATAGTGAATGTTTTGAATTTTCTCCAAAAGTAAAGTAGTTGCAAACTCATGCTTTTAGAGACTTGTTTGGGCTCATGAGAGGAGTAGAAAAACATCAAAAATTTCAGTCCTGCATGATTCTACCAAGAAATGTGTGTTCATTCAAACCGCTGGTTTTTGATAGTTTGGGACCTATTGAATAATGAATGTTTTGAATTTTCTCCAAAAGTAAAGTAGTTGCAAACTCATACTTTTAGAGACTTGTTTGGGCTCATAAGAGGAGTAGAAAAACATCAAAAATTTCAGTCCTGCATGATTCTACCAAGAAATGTGTGTTCATTCAAACCGCTGGTTTTTGATAGTTTGGGCCCTATTGAATAATGAATGTTTTGAATTTTCTCCAAAAGTAAAGTAGTTGCAAACTCATGCTTTTAGAGACTTGTTTGGGCTCATGAGATGAGTAGAAAAACATCAAAAATTTCAGTCCTGCATGATTCTACCAAGACATGTGTGTTCATTGAAACCGCTGGTTTTTGATAGTTTGGGCCCTATTGAATAATGAATGTTTTGAATTTTCTCCAAAAGTAAAGTAGTGGCAAACTCATCCTTTTAGAAACTTGTTTGGGCTGTTGAGAGGAGTAAAAAACCATCAAAAATTTCAGTCCTGCATGATTCTACCAAGAAATGTGATTCTTCATTCAAAACGCTGGTTTTTGCTATTGGGCTCTATTGAATAATGAATGTTTTGAATTTTCTCCAAAAGTAAAGTAGTTGCAAACTCATGCTTTTAGAGACTTGTTTGGGCTCATGAGAGGAGTAGAAAAACATCAAAAATTTCAGTCCTGCATGATTCTACCAAGAAATGTGTGTTCATTGAAACCGCTGGTTTTTGATAGTTTGGGCCCTATTGAATAATGAATGTTTTGAATTTTCTCCAAAAGTAAAGTAGTTGCAAACTCATCCTTTTAGAAACTTGTTTGGGCTGTTGAGAGGAGTAAAAAAACATCAAAAATTTCAATCCTGCATGATTCTACCAAGAAATGTGATTCTTCATTCAAAACCTGATTTTTGCTATTGGGCTCTATTGAATAGTGAATGTTTTGAATTTTCTCCAAAAGTAAAGTAGTTGCAAACTCATGCTTTTAGAGACTTGTTTGGGCTCATGAGATGAGTAGAAAAACATCAAAAATTTCAGTCCTGCATGATTCTACCAAGACATGTGTGTTCATTGAAACCGCTGGTTTTTGATAGTTTGGGCCCTATTGAATAATGAATGTTTTGAATTTTCTCCAAAAGTAAAGTAGTTGCAAACTCATCCTTTTAGAAACTTGTTTGGGCTGTTGAGAGGAGTAAAAAACCATCAAAAATTTCAATCCTGCATGATTCTACCAAGAAATGTGATTCTTCATTCAAAACGCTGGTTTTTGCTATTGGGCTCTATTGAATAATGTTTTGAATTTTCTCCAAATGTAAAGTAGTTGCAAACTCATGCTTTTAGAGACTTGTTTGGGCTCATGAGAGGAGTAGAAAAACATCAAAAATTTCAGTCCTGCATGATTCTACCAAGAAATGTGTGTTCATTCAAACCGCTGGTTTTTGATAGTTTGGGCCCTATTGAATAATGAATGTTTTGAATTTTCTCCAAAAGTAAAGTAGTTGCAAACTCATCCTTTTAGAAACTTGTTTGGGCTGTTGAGAGGAGTAAAAAACCATCAAAAATTTCAATCCTGCATGATTTTACCAAGAAATGTGATTCTTCATTCAAAACCTGATTTTTGCTATTGGGCTCTATTGAATAGTGAATGTTTTGAATTTTCTCCAAAAGTAAAGTAGTTGCAAACTCATGCTTTTAGAGACTTGTTTGGGCTCATGAGAGGAGTAGAAAAACATCAAAAATTTCAGTCCTGCATGATTCTACCAAGAAATGTGTGTTCATTCAAACCGCTGGTTTTTGATAGTTTGGGCCCTATTGAATAATGAATGTTTTGAATTTTCTCCAAAAGTAAAGTAGTTGCAAACTCATGCTTTTAGAGACTTGTTTGGGCTCATGAGAGGAGTAGAAAAACATCAAAAATTTCAGTCCTGCATGATTCTACCAAGAAATGTGTGTTCATTCAAACCGCTGGTTTTTGATAGTTTGGGCCCTATTGAATAATGAATGTTTTGAATTTTCTCCAAAAGTAAAGTAGTTGCAAACTCATCCTTTTAGAAACTTGTTTGGGCTGTTGAGAGGAGTAAAAAACCATCAAAAATTTCAATCCTGCATGATTCTACCAAGAAATGTGATTCTTCATTCAAAACGCTGGTTTTTGCTTTTGGGCTCTATTGAATAATGAATGTTTTGAATTTTCTCCAAAAGTAAAGTAGTTGCAAACTCATGCTTTTAGAAACTTGTTTGGGCTCATGAGAGGAGTAGAAAAACATCAAAAATTTCAGTCCTGCATGATTCTACCAAGAAATGTGTGTTCATTGAAACCGCTGGTTTTTGATAGTTTGGGCCCTATTGAATAATGAATGTTTTGAATTTTCTCCAAAAGTAAAGTAGTTGCAAACTCATCCTTTTAGAAACTTGTTTGGGCTGTTGAGAGGAGTAAAAAACCATCAAAAATTTCAATCCTGCATGATTCTACCAAGAAATGTGATTCTTCATTCAAAACGCTGGTTTTTGCTATTGGGCTCTATTGAATAATGAATGTTTTGAATTTTCTCCAAAAGTAAAGTAGTTGCAAACTCATGCTTTTAGAGACTTGTTTGGGCTCATGAGAGGAGTAGAAAAACATCAAAAATTTCAGTCCTGCATGATTCTACCAAGAAATGTGTGTTCATTGAAACCGCTGGTTTTTGATAGTTTGGGCCCTATTGAATAATGAATGTTTTGAATTTTCTCCAAAAGTAAAGTAGTTGCAAACTCATCCTTTTAGAAACTTGGTTGGGCTGTTGAGAGGAGTAAAAAACCATCAAAAATTTCAATCCTGCATGATTCTACCAAGAAATGTGATTCTTCATTCAAAACGCTGGTTTTTGCTATTGGGCTCTATTGAATAATGAATGTTTTGAATTTTCTCCAAAAGTAAAGTAGTTGCAAACTCATGCTTTTAGAGATTTGTTTGGGCTCATGAGAGGAGTAGAAAAACATCAAAAATTTCAGTCCTGCATGATTCTACCAAGAAATGTGTGTTCATTGAAACCGCTGGTTTTTGATAGTTTGGGCCCTATTGAATAATGAATGTTTTAAATTTTCTCCAAAAGTAAAGTAGTTGCAAACTCATCCTTTTAGAAACTTGTTTGGGCTGTTGAGAGGAGTGAAAAACCATCAAAAATTTCAATCCTGCATGATTTTACCAAGAAATGTGATTCTTCATTCAAAACCTGATTTTTGCTATTGGGCTCTATTGAATAGTGAATGTTTTGAATTTTCTCCAAAAGTAAAGTAGTTGCAAACTCATGCTTTTAGAGACTTGTTTGGGCTCATGAGAGGAGTAGAAAAACATCAAAAATTTCAGTCCTGCATGATTCTACCAAGAAATGTGTGTTCATTCAAACCGCTGGTTTTTGATAGTTTGGGCCCTATTGAATAATGAATGTTTTGAATTTTCTCCAAAAGTAAAGTAGTTGCAAACTCATGCTTTTAGAGACTTGTTTGGGCTCATGAGAGGAGTAGAAAAACATCAAAAATTTCAGTCCTGCATGATTCTACCAAGAAATGTGTGTTCATTCAAACCGCTGGTTTTTGATAGTTTGGGCCCTATTGAATAATGAATGTTTTGAATTTTCTCCAAAAGTAAAGTAGTTGCAAACTCATCCTTTTAGAAACTTGTTTGGGCTGTTGAGAGGAGTAAAAAACCATCAAAAATTTCAATCCTGCATGATTCTACCAAGAAATGTGATTCTTCATTCAAAACGCTGGTTTTTGCTATTGGGCTCTATTGAATAATGAATGTTTTGAATTTTCTCCAGAAGTAAAGTAGTTGCAAACTCATGCTTTTAGAGACTTGTTTGGGCTCATGAGAGGAGTAGAAAAACATCAAAAATTTCAGTCCTGCATGATTCTACCAAGAAATGTGTGTTCATTGAAACCGCTGGTTTTTGATAGTTTGGGCCCTATTGAATAATGAATGTTTTGAATTTTCTCCAAAAGTAAAGTAGTTGCAAACTCATCCTTTTAGAAACTTGTTTGGGCTGTTGAGAGGAGTAAAAAACCATCAAAAATTTCAATCCTGCATGATTCTACCAAGAAATGTGATTCTTCATTCAAAACCTTATTTTTGCTATTGGGCTCTATTGAATAGTGAATGTTTTGAATTTTCTCCAAAAGTAAAGTAGTTGCAAACTCATGCTTTTAGAGACTTGTTTGGGCTCATGAGATGAGTAGAAAAACATCAAAAATTTCAGTCCTGCATGATTCTACCAAGACATGTGTGTTCATTGAAACGGCTGGTTTTTGATAGTTTGGGCCCTATTGAATAATGAATGTTTTGAATTTTCTCCAAAAGTAAAGTAGTTGCAAACTCATCCTTTTAGAAACTTGTTTGGGCTGTTGAGAGGAGTAAAAAACCATCAAAAATTTCAATCCTGCATGATTCTACCAAGAAATGTGATTCTTCATTCAAAACGCTGGTTTTTGCTATTGGGCTCTATTGAATAATGTTTTGAATTTTCTCCAAAAGTAAAGTAGTTGCAAACTCATGCTTTTAGAGATTTGTTTGGGCTCATGAGAGGAGTAGAAAAACATCAAAAATTTCAGTCCTGCATGATTCTACCAAGAAATGTGTGTTCATTCAAACCACTGGTTTTTGATACTTTGGGCCCTATTGAATAATGAATGTTTTGAATTTTCTCCAAAAGTAAAGTAGTTGCAAACTCATGCTTTTAGAGACTTGTTTGGGCTCATGAGAGGAGTAGAAAAACATCAAAAATTTCAGTCCTGCATGATTCTACCAAGAAATGTGTGTTCATTCAAACCGCTGGTTTTTGATAGTTTGGGCCCTATTGAATAATGAATGTTTTGAATTTTCTCCAAAAGTAAAGTAGTTGCAAACTCATGCTTTTAGAGACTTGTTTGGGCTCATGAGAGGAGTAGAAAAACATCAAAAATTTCAGTCCTGCATGATTCTACCAAGAAATGTGTGTTCATTCAAACCGCTGGTTTTTGATACTTTGGGCCCTATTGAATAATGAATGTTTTGAATTTTCTCCAAAAGTAAAGTAGTTGCAAACTCATCCTTTTAGAAACTTGTTTGGGCTGTTGAGAGGAGTAAAAAACCATCAAAAATTTCAATCCTGCATGATTTTACCAAGAAATGTGATTCTTCATTCAAAACCTGATTTTTGCTATTGGGCTCTATTGAATAGTGAATGTTTTGAATTTTCTCCAAAAGTAAAGTAGTTGCAAACTCATGCTTTTAGAGACTTGTTTGGGCTCATGAGAGGAGTAGAAAAACATCAAAAATTTCAGTCCTGCATGATTCTACCAAGAAATGTGTGTTCATTCAAACCGCTGGTTTTTGATAGTTTGGGCCCTATTGAATAATGAATGTTTTGAATTTTCTCCAAAAGTAAAGTAGTTGCAAACTCATGCTTTTAGAGACTTGTTTGGGCTCATGAGAGGAGTAGAAAAACATCAAAAATTTCAGTCCTGCATGATTCTACCAAGAAATGTGTGTTCATTCAAACCGCTGGTTTTTGAGTTTGGGCCCTATTGAATAATGAATGTTTTGAATTTTCTCCAAAAGTAAAGTAGTTGCAAACTCATCCTTTTAGAAACTTGTTTGGGCTGTTGAGAGGAGTAAAAAACCATCAAAAATTTCAATCCTGCATGATTCTACCAAGAAATGTGATTCTTCATTCAAAACCTGATTTTTGCTATTGGGCTCTTTTGAATAGTGAATGTTTTGAATTTTCTCCAAAAGTAAAGTAGTTGCAAACTCATCCTTTTAGAAACTTGTTTGGGCTGTTGAGAGGAGTAAAAAACCATCAAAAATTTCAATCCTGCATGATTCTACCAAGAAATGTGATTCTTCATTCAAAACGCTGGTTTTTGCTATTGGGCTCTATTGAATAATGAATGTTTTGAATTTTCTCCAAAAGTAAAGTAGTTGCAAACTCATGCTTTTAGAGACTTGTTTGGGCTCATGAGAGGAGTAGAAAAACATCAAAAATTTCAGTCCTGCATGATTCTACCAAGAAATGTGTGTTCATTGAAACCGCTGGTTTTTGATAGTTTGGGCCCTATTGAATAATGAATGTTTTGAATTTTCTCCAAAAGTAAAGTAGTTGCAAACTCATCCTTTTAGAAACTTGTTTGGGCTGTTGAGAGGAGTAAAAAACCATCAAAAATTTCAATCCTGCATGATTCTACCAAGAAATGTGATTCTTCATTCAAAACGCTGGTTTTTGCTATTGGGCTCTATTGAATAATGAATGTTTTGAATTTTCTCCAAAAGTAAAGTAGTTGCAAACTCATGCTTTTAGAGACTTGTTTGGGCTCATGAGAGGAGTAGAAAAACATCAAAAATTTCAGTCCTGCATGATTCTACCAAGAAATGTGTGTTGATTGAAACCGCTGGTTTTTGATAGTTTGGGCCCTATTGAATAATGAATGTTTTGAATTTTCTCCAAAAGTAAAGTAGTTGCAAACTCATCCTTTTAGAAACTTGTTTGGGCTGTTGAGAGGAGTAAAAAATCATCAAAAATTTCAATCCTGCATGATTTTACCAAGAAATGTGATTCTTCATTCAAAACGCTGGTTTTTGCTATTGGGCTCTATTGAATAATGAATGTTTTGAATTTTCTCCAAAAGTAAAGTAGTTGCAAACTCATGCTTTTAGAGATTTGTTTGGGCTCATGAGAGGAGTAGAAAAACATCAAAAATTTCAGTCCTGCATGATTCTACCAAGAAATGTGTGTTCATTGAAACCGCTGGTTTTTGATAGTTTGGGCCCTATTGAATAATGAATGTTTTGAATTTTCTCCAAAAGTAAAGTAGTTGCAAACTCATCCTTTTAGAAACTTGTTTGGGCTGTTGAGAGGAGTAAAAAACCATCAAAAATTTCAATCCTGCATGATTCTACCAAGAAATGTGATTCTTCATTCAAAACGCTGGTTTTTGCTATTGGGCTCTATTGAATAATGAATGTTTTGAATTTTCTCCAAAAGTAAAGTAGTTGCAAACTCATGCTTTTAGAGACTTGTTTGGGCTCATGAGAGGAGTAGAAAAACATCAAAAATTTCAGTCCTGCATGATTCTACCAAGAAATGTGTGTTCATTGAAGCCGCTGGTTTTTGATAGTTTGGGCCCTATTGAATAATGAATGTTTTGAATTTTCTCCAAAAGTAAAGTAGTTGCAAACTCATCCTTTTAGAAACTTGTTTGGGCTGTTGAGAGGAGTAAAAAACCATCAAAAATTTCAATCCTGCATGATTCTACCAAGAAATGTGATTCTTCATTCAAAACGCTGGTTTTTGCTATTGGGCTCTATTGAATAATGAATGTTTTGAATTTTCTCCAAAAGTAAAGTAGTTGCAAACTCATGCTTTTAGAGACTTGTTTGGGCTCATGAGAGGAGTAGAAAAACATCAAAAATTTCAGTCCTGCATGATTCTACCAAGAAATGTGTGTTCATTGAAACCGCTGGTTTTTGATAGTTTGGGCCCTATTGAATAATGAATGTTTTGAATTTTCTCCAAAAGTAAAGTAGTTGGAAACTCATCCTTTTAGAAACTTGTTTGGGCTGTTGAGAGGAGTAAAAAACCATCAAAAATTTCAATCCTGCATGATTCTACCAAGAAATGTGATTCTTCATTCAAAACGCTGGTTTTTGCTATTGGGCTCTATTGAATAATGAATGTTTTGAATTTTCTCCAAAAGTAAAGTAGTTGCAAACTCATGCTTTTAGAGACTTGTTTGGGCTCATGAGAGGAGTAGAAAAACATCAAAAATTTCAGTCCTGCATGATTCTACCAAGAAATGTGTGTTCATTGAAACCACTGGTTTTTGATAGTTTGGGCCCTATTGAATAATGAATGTTTTGAATTTTCTCCAAAAGTAAAGTAGTTGCAAACTCATCCTTTTAGAAACTTGTTTGGGCTGTTGAGAGGAGTAAAAAACCATTAAATTTCAATCCTGCATGATTTTACCAAGAAATGTGATTCTTCATTCAAAACCTGATTTTTGCTATTGGGCTCTTTTGAATAGTGAATGTTTTGAATTTTCTCCAAAAGTAAAGTAGTTGCAAACTCATGCTTTTAGAGACTTGTTTGGGCTCATGAGAGGAGTAGAAAAACATCAAAAATTTCAGTCCTGCATGATTCTACCAAGAAATGTGTTCATTCAAACCGCTGGTTTTTGATAGTTTGGGCCCTATTGAATAATGAATGTTTTGAATTTTCTCCAAAAGTAAAGTAGTTGCAAACTCATCCTTTTAGAAACTTGTTTGGGCTGTTGAGAGGAGTAAAAAACCATCAAAAATTTCAATCCTGCATGATTCTACCAAGAAATGTGATTCTTCATTCAAAACGCTGGTTTTTGCTATTGGGCTCTATTGAATAATGAATGTTTTGAATTTTCTCCAAAAGTAAAGTAGTTGCAAACTCATGCTTTTAGAGACTTGTTTGGGCTCATAAGAGGAGTAGAAAAACATCAAAAATTTCAGTCCTGCATGATTCTACCAAGAAATGTGTGTTCATTGAAACCGCTGGTTTTTGATAGTTTGGGCCCTATTGAATAATGAATGTTTTGAATTTTCTCCAAAAGTAAAGTAGTTGCAAACTCATCCTTTTAGAAACTTGTTTGGGCTGTTGAGAGGAGTAAAAAACCATCAAAAATTTCAATCCTGCATGATTCTACCAAGAAATGTGATTCTTCATTCAAAACGCTGGTTTTTGCTATTGGGCTCTATTGAATAATGAATGTTTTGAATTTTCTCCAAAAGTAAAGTAGTTGCAAACTCATGCTTTTAGAGACTTGTTTGGGCTCATGAGAGGAGTAGAAAAACATCAAAAATTTCAGTCCTGCATGATTCTACCAAGAAATGTGTGTTGATTGAAACCGCTGGTTTTTGATAGTTTGGGCCCTATTGAATAATGAATGTTTTGAATTTTCTCCAAAAGTAAAGTAGTTGCAAACTCATCCTTTTAGAAACTTGTTTGGGCTGTTGAGAGGAGTAAAAAATCATCAAAAATTTCAATCCTGCATGATTTTACCAAGAAATGTGATTCTTCATTCAAAACGCTGGTTTTTGCTATTGGGCTCTATTGAATAATGAATGTTTTGAATTTTCTCCAAAAGTAAAGTAGTTGCAAACTCATGCTTTTAGAGTTTTGTTTGGGCTCATGAGAGGAGTAGAAAAACATCAAAAATTTCAGTCCTGCATGATTCTACCAAGAAATGTGATTCTTCATTCAAAACCTGATTTTTGCTATTGGGCTCTATTGAATAGTGAATGTTTTGAATTTTCTCCAAAAGTAAAGTAGTTGCAAACTCATGCTTTTAGAGACTTGTTTGGGCTCATGAGAGGAGTAGAAAAACATCAAAAATTTCAGTCCTGCATGATTCTACCAAGAAATGTGTGTTCATTCAAACCGCTGGTTTTTGATAGTTTGGGCCCTATTGAATAATGAATGTTTTGAATTTTCTCCAAAAGTAAAGTAGTTGCAAACTCATACTTTTAGAGACTTGTTTGGGCTCATAAGAGGAGTAGAAAAACATCAAAAATTTCAGTCCTGCATGATTCTACCAAGAAATGTGTGTTCATTCAAACCGCTGGTTTTTGATAGTTTGGGCCCTATTGAATAATGAATGTTTTGAATTTTCTCCAAAAGTAAAGTAGTTGCAAACTCATGCTTTTAGAGACTTGTTTGGGCTCATGAGATGAGTAGAAAAACATCAAAAATTTCAGTCCTGCATGATTCTACCAAGACATGTGTGTTCATTGAAACCGCTGGTTTTTGATAGTTTGGGCCCTATTGAATAATGAATGTTTTGAATTTTCTCCAAAAGTAAAGTAGTGGCAAACTCATCCTTTTAGAAACTTGTTTGGGCTGTTGAGAGGAGTAAAAAACCATCAAAAATTTCAGTCCTGCATGATTCTACCAAGAAATGTGATTCTTCATTCAAAACGCTGGTTTTTGCTATTGGGCTCTATTGAATAATGAATGTTTTGAATTTTCTCCAAAAGTAAAGTAGTTGCAAACTCATGCTTTTAGAGACTTGTTTGGGCTCATGAGAGGAGTAGAAAAACATCAAAAATTTCAGTCCTGCATGATTCTACCAAGAAATGTGTGTTCATTGAAACCGCTGGTTTTTGATAGTTTGGGCCCTATTGAATAATGAATGTTTTGAATTTTCTCCAAAAGTAAAGTAGTTGCAAACTCATCCTTTTAGAAACTTGTTTGGGCTGTTGAGAGGAGTAAAAAAACATCAAAAATTTCAATCCTGCATGATTCTACCAAGAAATGTGATTCTTCATTCAAAACCTGATTTTTGCTATTGGGCTCTATTGAATAGTGAATGTTTTGAATTTTCTCCAAAAGTAAAGTAGTTGCAAACTCATGCTTTTAGAGACTTGTTTGGGCTCATGAGATGAGTAGAAAAACATCAAAAATTTCAGTCCTGCATGATTCTACCAAGACATGTGTGTTCATTGAAACCGCTGGTTTTTGATAGTTTGGGCCCTATTGAATAATGAATGTTTTGAATTTTCTCCAAAAGTAAAGTAGTTGCAAACTCATCCTTTTAGAAACTTGTTTGGGCTGTTGAGAGGAGTAAAAAACCATCAAAAATTTCAATCCTGCATGATTCTACCAAGAAATGTGATTCTTCATTCAAAACGCTGGTTTTTGCTATTGGGCTCTTTTGAATAATGTTTTGAATTTTCTCCAAATGTAAAGTAGTTGCAAACTCATGCTTTTAGAGACTTGTTTGGGCTCATGAGAGGAGTAGAAAAACATCAAAAATTTCAGTCCTGCATGATTCTACCAAGAAATGTGTGTTCATTCAAACCGCTGGTTTTTGATAGTTTGGGCCCTATTGAATAATGAATGTTTTGAATTTTCTCCAAAAGTAAAGTAGTTGCAAACTCATCCTTTTAGAAACTTGTTTGGGCTGTTGAGAGGAGTAAAAAACCATCAAAAATTTCAATCCTGCATGATTTTACCAAGAAATGTGATTCTTCATTCAAAACCTGATTTTTGCTATTGGGCTCTATTGAATAGTGAATGTTTTGAATTTTCTCCAAAAGTAAAGTAGTTGCAAACTCATGCTTTTAGAGACTTGTTTGGGCTCATGAGAGGAGTAGAAAAACATCAAAAATTTCAGTCCTGCATGATTCTACCAAGAAATGTGTGTTCATTCAAACCGCTGGTTTTTGATAGTTTGGGCCCTATTGAATAATGAATGTTTTGAATTTTCTCCAAAAGTAAAGTAGTTGCAAACTCATGCTTTTAGAGACTTGTTTGGGCTCATGAGAGGAGTAGAAAAACATCAAAAATTTCAGTCCTGCATGATTCTACCAAGAAATGTGTGTTCATTCAAACCGCTGGTTTTTGATAGTTTGGGCCCTATTGAATAATGAATGTTTTGAATTTTCTCCAAAAGTAAAGTAGTTGCAAACTCATCCTTTTAGAAACTTGTTTGGGCTGTTGAGAGGAGTAAAAAACCATCAAAAATTTCAATCCTGCATGATTCTACCAAGAAATGTGATTCTTCATTCAAAACGCTGGTTTTTGCTTTTGGGCTCTATTGAATAATGAATGTTTTGAATTTTCTCCAAAAGTAAAGTAGTTGCAAACTCATGCTTTTAGAGACTTGTTTGGGCTCATGAGAGGAGCAGAAAAACATCAAAAATTTCAGTCCTGCATGATTCTACCAAGAAATGTGTGTTCATTGAAACCGCTGGTTTTTGATAGTTTGGGCCCTATTGAATAATGAATGTTTTGAATTTTCTCCAAAAGTAAAGTAGTTGCAAACTCATCCTTTTAGAAACTTGTTTGGGCTGTTGAGAGGAGTAAAAAACCATCAAAAATTTCAATCCTGCATGATTCTACCAAGAAATGTGATTCTTCATTCAAAACGCTGGTTTTTGCTATTGGGCTCTATTGAATAATGAATGTTTTGAATTTTCTCCAAAAGTAAAGTAGTTGCAAACTCATGCTTTTAGAGACTTGTTTGGGCTCATGAGAGGAGTAGAAAAACATCAAAAATTTCAGTCCTGCATGATTCTACCAAGAAATGTGTGTTCATTGAAACCGCTGGTTTTTGATAGTTTGGGCCCTATTGAATAATGAATGTTTTGAATTTTCTCCAAAAGTAAAGTAGTTGCAAACTCATCCTTTTAGAAACTTGGTTGGGCTGTTGAGAGGAGTAAAAAACCATCAAAAATTTCAATCCTGCATGATTCTACCAAGAAATGTGATTCTTCATTCAAAACCTGATTTTTGCTATTGGGCTCTATTGAATAGTGAATGTTTTGAATTTTCTCCAAAAGTAAAGTAGTTGCAAACTCATGCTTTTAGAGACTTGTTTGGGCTCATGAGATGAGTAGAAAAACATCAAAAATTTCAGTCCTGCATGATTCTACCAAGACATGTGTGTTCATTGAAACCGCTGGTTTTTGATAGTTTGGGCCCTATTGAATAATGAATGTTTTGAATTTTCTCCAAAAGTAAAGTAGTTGCAAACTCATCCTTTTAGAAACTTGTTTGGGCTGTTGAGAGGAGTAAAAAACCATCAAAAATTTCAATCCTGCATGATTCTACCAAGAAATGTGATTCTTCATTCAAAACGCTGGTTTTTGCTATTGGGCTCTTTTGAATAATGTTTTGAATTTTCTCCAAATGTAAAGTAGTTGCAAACTCATGCTTTTAGAGACTTGTTTGGGCTCATGAGAGGAGTAGAAAAACATCAAAAATTTCAGTCCTGCATGATTCTACCAAGAAATGTGTGTTCATTCAAACCGCTGGTTTTTGATAGTTTGGGCCCTATTGAATAATGAATGTTTTGAATTTTCTCCAAAAGTAAAGTAGTTGCAAACTCATCCTTTTAGAAACTTGTTTGGGCTGTTGAGAGGAGTAAAAAACCATCAAAAATTTCAATCCTGCATGATTTTACCAAGAAATGTGATTCTTCATTCAAAACCTGATTTTTGCTATTGGGCTCTATTGAATAGTGAATGTTTTGAATTTTCTCCAAAAGTAAAGTAGTTGCAAACTCATGCTTTTAGAGACTTGTTTGGGCTCATGAGAGGAGTAGAAAAACATCAAAAATTTCAGTCCTGCATGATTCTACCAAGAAATGTGTGTTCATTCAAACCGCTGGTTTTTGATAGTTTGGGCCCTATTGAATAATGAATGTTTTGAATTTTCTCCAAAAGTAAAGTAGTTGCAAACTCATGCTTTTAGAGACTTGTTTGGGCTCATGAGAGGAGTAGAAAAACATCAAAAATTTCAGTCCTGCATGATTCTACCAAGACATGTGTGTTCATTGAAACCGCTGGTTTTTGATAGTTTGGGCCCTATTGAATAATGAATGTTTTGAATTTTCTCCAAAAGTAAAGTAGTTGCAAACTCATCCTTTTAGAAACTTGTTTGGGCTGTTGAGAGGAGTAAAAAACCATCAAAAATTTCAATCCTGCATGATTCTACCAAGAAATGTGATTCTTCATTCAAAACGCTGGTTTTTGCTATTGGGCTCTTTTGAATAATGTTTTGAATTTTCTCCAAATGTAAAGTAGTTGCAAACTCATGCTTTTAGAGACTTGTTTGGGCTCATGAGAGGAGTAGAAAAACATCAAAAATTTCAGTCCTGCATGATTCTACCAAGAAATGTGTGTTCATTCAAACCGCTGGTTTTTGATAGTTTGGGCCCTATTGAATAATGAATGTTTTGAATTTTCTCCAAAAGTAAAGTAGTTGCAAACTCATCCTTTTAGAAACTTGTTTGGGCTGTTGAGAGGAGTAAAAAACCATCAAAAATTTCAATCCTGCATGATTTTACCAAGAAATGTGATTCTTCATTCAAAACCTGATTTTTGCTATTGGGCTCTATTGAATAGTGAATGTTTTGAATTTTCTCCAAAAGTAAAGTAGTTGCAAACTCATGCTTTTAGAGACTTGTTTGGGCTCATGAGAGGAGTAGAAAAACATCAAAAATTTCAGTCCTGCATGATTCTACCAAGAAATGTGTGTTCATTCAAACCGCTGGTTTTTGATAGTTTGGGCCCTATTGAATAATGAATGTTTTGAATTTTCTCCAAAAGTAAAGTAGTTGCAAACTCATGCTTTTAGAGACTTGTTTGGGCTCATGAGAGGAGTAGAAAAACATCAAAAATTTCAGTCCTGCATGATTCTACCAAGAAATGTGTGTTCATTCAAACCGCTGGTTTTTGATAGTTTGGGCCCTATTGAATAATGAATGTTTTGAATTTTCTCCAAAAGTAAAGTAGTTGCAAACTCATCCTTTTAGAAACTTGTTTGGGCTGTTGAGAGGAGTAAAAAACCATCAAAAATTTCAATCCTGCATGATTCTACCAAGAAATGTGATTCTTCATTCAAAACGCTGGTTTTTGCTTTTGGGCTCTATTGAATAATGAATGTTTTGAATTTTCTCCAAAAGTAAAGTAGTTGCAAACTCATGCTTTTAGAGACTTGTTTGGGCTCATGAGAGGAGCAGAAAAACATCAAAAATTTCAGTCCTGCATGATTCTACCAAGAAATGTGTGTTCATTGAAACCGCTGGTTTTTGATAGTTTGGGCCCTATTGAATAATGAATGTTTTGAATTTTCTCCAAAAGTAAAGTAGTTGCAAACTCATCCTTTTAGAAACTTGTTTGGGCTGTTGAGAGGAGTAAAAAACCATCAAAAATTTCAATCCTGCATGATTCTACCAAGAAATGTGATTCTTCATTCAAAACGCTGGTTTTTGCTATTGGGCTCTATTGAATAATGAATGTTTTGAATTTTCTCCAAAAGTAAAGTAGTTGCAAACTCATGCTTTTAGAGACTTGTTTGGGCTCATGAGAGGAGTAGAAAAACATCAAAAATTTCAGTCCTGCATGATTCTACCAAGAAATGTGTGTTCATTGAAACCGCTGGTTTTTGATAGTTTGGGCCCTATTGAATAATGAATGTTTTGAATTTTCTCCAAAAGTAAAGTAGTTGCAAACTCATCCTTTTAGAAACTTGGTTGGGCTGTTGAGAGGAGTAAAAAACCATCAAAAATTTCAATCCTGCATGATTCTACCAAGAAATGTGATTCTTCATTCAAAACCTGATTTTTGCTATTGGGCTCTATTGAATAGTGAATGTTTTGAATTTTCTCCAAAAGTAAAGTAGTTGCAAACTCATGCTTTTAGAGACTTGTTTGGGCTCATGAGATGAGTAGAAAAACATCAAAAATTTCAGTCCTGCATGATTCTACCAAGACATGTGTGTTCATTGAAACCGCTGGTTTTTGATAGTTTGGGCCCTATTGAATAATGAATGTTTTGAATTTTCTCCAAAAGTAAAGTAGTTGCAAACTCATCCTTTTAGAAACTTGTTTGGGCTGTTGAGAGGAGTAAAAAACCATCAAAAATTTCAATCCTGCATGATTCTACCAAGAAATGTGATTCTTCATTCAAAACGCTGGTTTTTGCTATTGGGCTCTTTTGAATAATGTTTTGAATTTTCTCCAAATGTAAAGTAGTTGCAAACTCATGCTTTTAGAGACTTGTTTGGGCTCATGAGAGGAGTAGAAAAACATCAAAAATTTCAGTCCTGCATGATTCTACCAAGAAATGTGTGTTCATTCAAACCGCTGGTTTTTGATAGTTTGGGCCCTATTGAATAATGAATGTTTTGAATTTTCTCCAAAAGTAAAGTAGTTGCAAACTCATCCTTTTAGAAACTTGTTTGGGCTGTTGAGAGGAGTAAAAAACCATCAAAAATTTCAATCCTGCATGATTTTACCAAGAAATGTGATTCTTCATTCAAAACCTGATTTTTGCTATTGGGCTCTATTGAATAGTGAATGTTTTGAATTTTCTCCAAAAGTAAAGTAGTTGCAAACTCATGCTTTTAGAGACTTGTTTGGGCTCATGAGAGGAGTAGAAAAACATCAAAAATTTCAGTCCTGCATGATTCTACCAAGAAATGTGTGTTCATTCAAACCGCTGGTTTTTGATAGTTTGGGCCCTATTGAATAATGAATGTTTTGAATTTTCTCCAAAAGTAAAGTAGTTGCAAACTCATGCTTTTAGAGACTTGTTTGGGCTCATGAGAGGAGTAGAAAAACATCAAAAATTTCAGTCCTGCATGATTCTACCAAGAAATGTGTGTTCATTCAAACCGCTGGTTTTTGATAGTTTGGGCCCTATTGAATAATGAATGTTTTGAATTTTCTCCAAAAGTAAAGTAGTTGCAAACTCATCCTTTTAGAAACTTGTTTGGGCTGTTGAGAGGAGTAAAAAACCATCAAAAATTTCAATCCTGCATGATTCTACCAAGAAATGTGATTCTTCATTCAAAACGCTGGTTTTTGCTTTTGGGCTCTATTGAATAATGAATGTTTTGAATTTTCTCCAAAAGTAAAGTAGTTGCAAACTCATGCTTTTAGAGACTTGTTTGGGCTCATGAGAGGAGCAGAAAAACATCAAAAATTTCAGTCCTGCATGATTCTACCAAGAAATGTGTGTTCATTGAAACCGCTGGTTTTTGATAGTTTGGGCCCTATTGAATAATGAATGTTTTGAATTTTCTCCAAAAGTAAAGTAGTTGCAAACTCATCCTTTTAGAAACTTGTTTGGGCTGTTGAGAGGAGTAAAAAACCATCAAAAATTTCAATCCTGCATGATTCTACCAAGAAATGTGATTCTTCATTCAAAACGCTGGTTTTTGCTATTGGGCTCTATTGAATAATGAATGTTTTGAATTTTCTCCAAAAGTAAAGTAGTTGCAAACTCATGCTTTTAGAGACTTGTTTGGGCTCATGAGAGGAGTAGAAAAACATCAAAAATTTCAGTCCTGCATGATTCTACCAAGAAATGTGTGTTCATTGAAACCGCTGGTTTTTGATAGTTTGGGCCCTATTGAATAATGAATGTTTTGAATTTTCTCCAAAAGTAAAGTAGTTGCAAACTCATCCTTTTAGAAACTTGGTTGGGCTGTTGAGAGGAGTAAAAAACCATCAAAAATTTCAATCCTGCATGATTCTACCAAGAAATGTGATTCTTCATTCAAAACCTGATTTTTGCTATTGGGCTCTATTGAATAGTGAATGTTTTGAATTTTCTCCAAAAGTAAAGTAGTTGCAAACTCATGCTTTTAGAGACTTGTTTGGGCTCATGAGATGAGTAGAAAAACATCAAAAATTTCAGTCCTGCATGATTCTACCAAGACATGTGTGTTCATTGAAACCGCTGGTTTTTGATAGTTTGGGCCCTATTGAATAATGAATGTTTTGAATTTTCTCCAAAAGTAAAGTAGTTGCAAACTCATCCTTTTAGAAACTTGTTTGGGCTGTTGAGAGGAGTAAAAAACCATCAAAAATTTCAATCCTGCATGATTCTACCAAGAAATGTGATTCTTCATTCAAAACGCTGGTTTTTGCTATTGGGCTCTTTTGAATAATGTTTTGAATTTTCTCCAAATGTAAAGTAGTTGCAAACTCATGCTTTTAGAGACTTGTTTGGGCTCATGAGAGGAGTAGAAAAACATCAAAAATTTCAGTCCTGCATGATTCTACCAAGAAATGTGTGTTCATTCAAACCGCTGGTTTTTGATAGTTTGGGCCCTATTGAATAATGAATGTTTTGAATTTTCTCCAAAAGTAAAGTAGTTGCAAACTCATCCTTTTAGAAACTTGTTTGGGCTGTTGAGAGGAGTAAAAAACCATCAAAAATTTCAATCCTGCATGATTTTACCAAGAAATGTGATTCTTCATTCAAAACCTGATTTTTGCTATTGGGCTCTATTGAATAGTGAATGTTTTGAATTTTCTCCAAAAGTAAAGTAGTTGCAAACTCATGCTTTTAGAGACTTGTTTGGGCTCATGAGAGGAGTAGAAAAACATCAAAAATTTCAGTCCTGCATGATTCTACCAAGAAATGTGTGTTCATTCAAACCGCTGGTTTTTGATAGTTTGGGCCCTATTGAATAATGAATGTTTTGAATTTTCTCCAAAAGTAAAGTAGTTGCAAACTCATGCTTTTAGAGACTTGTTTGGGCTCATGAGAGGAGTAGAAAAACATCAAAAATTTCAGTCCTGCATGATTCTACCAAGAAATGTGTGTTCATTCAAACCGCTGGTTTTTGATAGTTTGGGCCCTATTGAATAATGAATGTTTTGAATTTTCTCCAAAAGTAAAGTAGTTGCAAACTCATCCTTTTAGAAACTTGTTTGGGCTGTTGAGAGGAGTAAAAAACCATCAAAAATTTCAATCCTGCATGATTCTACCAAGAAATGTGATTCTTCATTCAAAACGCTGGTTTTTGCTTTTGGGCTCTATTGAATAATGAATGTTTTGAATTTTCTCCAAAAGTAAAGTAGTTGCAAACTCATGCTTTTAGAGACTTGTTTGGGCTCATGAGAGGAGCAGAAAAACATCAAAAATTTCAGTCCTGCATGATTCTACCAAGAAATGTGTGTTCATTGAAACCGCTGGTTTTTGATAGTTTGGGCCCTATTGAATAATGAATGTTTTGAATTTTCTCCAAAAGTAAAGTAGTTGCAAACTCATCCTTTTAGAAACTTGTTTGGGCTGTTGAGAGGAGTAAAAAACCATCAAAAATTTCAATCCTGCATGATTCTACCAAGAAATGTGATTCTTCATTCAAAACGCTGGTTTTTGCTATTGGGCTCTATTGAATAATGAATGTTTTGAATTTTCTCCAAAAGTAAAGTAGTTGCAAACTCATGCTTTTAGAGACTTGTTTGGGCTCATGAGAGGAGTAGAAAAACATCAAAAATTTCAGTCCTGCATGATTCTACCAAGAAATGTGTGTTCATTGAAACCGCTGGTTTTTGATAGTTTGGGCCCTATTGAATAATGAATGTTTTGAATTTTCTCCAAAAGTAAAGTAGTTGCAAACTCATCCTTTTAGAAACTTGGTTGGGCTGTTGAGAGGAGTAAAAAACCATCAAAAATTTCAATCCTGCATGATTCTACCAAGAAATGTGATTCTTCATTCAAAACGCTGGTTTTTGCTATTGGGCTCTATTGAATAATGAATGTTTTGAATTTTCTCCAAAAGTAAAGTAGTTGCAAACTCATGCTTTTAGAGACTTGTTTGGGCTCATGAGATGAGTAGAAAAACATCAAAAATTTCAGTCCTGCATGATTCTACCAAGACATGTGTGTTCATTGAAACCGCTGGTTTTTGATAGTTTGGGCCCTATTGAATAATGAATGTTTTGAATTTTCTCCAAAAGTAAAGTAGTGGCAAACTCATCCTTTTAGAAACTTGTTTGAGCTGTTGAGAGGAGTAAAAAACCATCAAAAATTTCAGTCCTGCATGATTCTACCAAGAAATGTGATTCTTCATTCAAAACGCTGGTTTTTGCTATTGGGCTCTATTGAATAATGAATGTTTTGAATTTTCTCCAAAAGTAAAGTAGTTGCAAACTCATGCTTTTAGAGACTTGTTTGGGCTCATGAGAGGAGTAGAAAAACATCAAAAATTTCAGTCCTGCATGATTCTACCAAGAAATGTGTGTTCATTGAAACCGCTGGTTTTTGATAGTTTGGGCCCTATTGAATAATGAATGTTTTGAATTTTCTCCAAAAGTAAAGTAGTTGCAAACTCATCCTTTTAGAAACTTGTTTGGGCTGTTGAGAGGAGTAAAAAAACATCAAAAATTTCAATCCTGCATGATTCTACCAAGAAATGTGATTCTTCATTCAAAACCTGATTTTTGCTATTGGGCTCTATTGAATAGTGAATGTTTTGAATTTTCTCCAAAAGTAAAGTAGTTGCAAACTCATGCTTTTAGAGACTTGTTTGGGCTCATGAGATGAGTAGAAAAACATCAAAAATTTCAGTCCTGCATGATTCTACCAAGACATGTGTGTTCATTGAAACCGCTGGTTTTTGATAGTTTGGGCCCTATTGAATAATGAATGTTTTGAATTTTCTCCAAAAGTAAAGTAGTTGCAAACTCATCCTTTTAGAAACTTGTTTGGGCTGTTGAGAGGAGTAAAAAACCATCAAAAATTTCAATCCTGCATGATTCTACCAAGAAATGTGATTCTTCATTCAAAACGCTGGTTTTTGCTATTGGGCTCTATTGAATAATGTTTTGAATTTTCTCCAAATGTAAAGTAGTTGCAAACTCATGCTTTTAGAGACTTGTTTGGGCTCATGAGAGGAGTAGAAAAACATCAAAAATTTCAGTCCTGCATGATTCTACCAAGAAATGTGTGTTCATTCAAACCGCTGGTTTTTGATAGTTTGGGCCCTATTGAATAATGAATGTTTTGAATTTTCTCCAAAAGTAAAGTAGTTGCAAACTCATCCTTTTAGAAACTTGTTTGGGCTGTTGAGAGGAGTAAAAAACCATCAAAAATTTCAATCCTGCATGATTTTACCAAGAAATGTGATTCTTCATTCAAAACCTGATTTTTGCTATTGGGCTCTATTGAATAGTGAATGTTTTGAATTTTCTCCAAAAGTAAAGTAGTTGCAAACTCATGCTTTTAGAGACTTGTTTGGGCTCATGAGAGGAGTAGAAAAACATCAAAAATTTCAGTCCTGCATGATTCTACCAAGAAATGTGTGTTCATTCAAACCGCTGGTTTTTGATAGTTTGGGCCCTATTGAATAATGAATGTTTTGAATTTTCTCCAAAAGTAAAGTAGTTGCAAACTCATGCTTTTAGAGACTTGTTTGGGCTCATGAGAGGAGTAGAAAAACATCAAAAATTTCAGTCCTGCATGATTCTACCAAGAAATGTGTGTTCATTCAAACCGCTGGTTTTTGATAGTTTGGGCCCTATTGAATAATGAATGTTTTGAATTTTCTCCAAAAGTAAAGTAGTTGCAAACTCATCCTTTTAGAAACTTGTTTGGGCTGTTGAGAGGAGTAAAAAACCATCAAAAATTTCAATCCTGCATGATTCTACCAAGAAATGTGATTCTTCATTCAAAACGCTGGTTTTTGCTTTTGGGCTCTATTGAATAATGAATGTTTTGAATTTTCTCCAAAAGTAAAGTAGTTGCAAACTCATGCTTTTAGAGACTTGTTTGGGCTCATGAGAGGAGCAGAAAAACATCAAAAATTTCAGTCCTGCATGATTCTACCAAGAAATGTGTGTTCATTGAAACCGCTGGTTTTTGATAGTTTGGGCCCTATTGAATAATGAATGTTTTGAATTTTCTCCAAAAGTAAAGTAGTTGCAAACTCATCCTTTTAGAAACTTGTTTGGGCTGTTGAGAGGAGTAAAAAACCATCAAAAATTTCAATCCTGCATGATTCTACCAAGAAATGTGATTCTTCATTCAAAACGCTGGTTTTTGCTATTGGGCTCTATTGAATAATGAATGTTTTGAATTTTCTCCAAAAGTAAAGTAGTTGCAAACTCATGCTTTTAGAGACTTGTTTGGGCTCATGAGAGGAGTAGAAAAACATCAAAAATTTCAGTCCTGCATGATTCTACCAAGAAATGTGTGTTCATTGAAACCGCTGGTTTTTGATAGTTTGGGCCCTATTGAATAATGAATGTTTTGAATTTTCTCCAAAAGTAAAGTAGTTGCAAACTCATCCTTTTAGAAACTTGGTTGGGCTGTTGAGAGGAGTAAAAAACCATCAAAAATTTCAATCCTGCATGATTCTACCAAGAAATGTGATTCTTCATTCAAAACGCTGGTTTTTGCTATTGGGCTCTATTGAATAATGAATGTTTTGAATTTTCTCCAAAAGTAAAGTAGTTGCAAACTCATGCTTTTAGAGATTTGTTTGGGCTCATGAGAGGAGTA